>NC_058191.1:31780442-33030442 GCF_907165205.1 Coccinella septempunctata | reverse complement strand
TCTTCATATATTTCCGAACAAATAAGACAATATTGATCGAGTCTTAACCAAGAAAATCAACAATGTCATAATTTATTCCTCACTGAACTAATGCCCATATAATGAATCTATGCGCACACTTACCCGCGTACACTTTCCCCAGTAAACCAAAATTTGAATTAACGTTCTTATAGAGTTGAGCAGCTAAGAGAACCTAAAATTTTTTATTATATATTTAGATAAAAATGCCCATGATCGAACAAAATATTGTTTAACACTGTCGGACTAGGAACTTGGACCTGGCAGAATTTGCAGTGATGCTGAAAATTAACAAGTGAATTTGATTGATTACAAATAAAAAGTTAACGAAACGTCGCACGGCGCACTCCTATGAAAAACTAATTTTGGGATTCTGCGCCCTTGCTTCACCCAAATGAACCCCTTTTTCATACATTGCATAGTCGAGATATACGCACTGCGCACACTTACCCACTGCGCTCAGTTACCCCGAATGACTCTATTGACATTTTTTGAAGATCATGTTCAGAAAATCGCCCTATCTCTTGGTAGAGCTACACGGAAAAGTAAAGAGAACTTGCAAACTTTTCAGGAATTCAATAAAAAAATCATACATTTAACTCGAGCAGTTCTCAAGATGTGATCTTCAGTTAAAAAGATCATTATTATGAAATTGGTCGAAAGAAGTGGTCTAAATCAAAAAGGAACAAACATAATGAAAATTGGGGTATTTCGAAATCAGACTTTTATGTAGATTCAGAATATGATATGAAAATTTATTACTCTCATTTGAAAAAGCAAGGTGGCGTAGTGCTTCAACATTTCGGACCACCCTATTAGATCAAAAATAATTTTATCTTATGCGTTGATTAAAATCGATTTCGCCAAAAGTTGAATCATTCTTCTAGACCATAATGTTCAAGTATTGAAATACGAATAATGTTTTTTTTTAGAAGTCAAGCATCCTGTAGCTAGTGCATCACTTGCATAGAGTAATTGCTCTTGGAATGAATTTTAACGAGAAGAAAAAACTCCCAACTTCTCATGGTGGTTTTTCACTACTTAGGTGTCTACCATATTCGAATCATTGCAATAAAATACCCCTTTATCAATGAAGAGTTTTCCATCAAATCAATTCAAAAATTACTATGTATTTTTGGGAGGCGAGTGAACTGATACAAAATCAAAAATATTACAAATTAATTGATGCCCCAAACCGAATCCTGAATATACCGGAAAGCCCTCTGTTGAATTTGTAGTACAAACACAACACTGAAACTCACATTAAATTAAATGAAGTTAGGTTTGTAATTGTTTTCCCCAATTCCATTAGCTTTGGCACCATCACTGCTCTCGAAATAGTTATTTAATATAGAAAGTAAATTTGCAATTAATTGCCACACGAAAATTAAAGTTATAAAGCTGGAGTACCATCGACATCCATTGAGAAAAACGGTGATTTAATTATATCGAAAATTTATGTGGAAATATTGGTAACTTTATAGAATGTGGTAATGGAAAAGCAGGGAAAATTAGAAGTTTATAATAATCAGTTTTAGATCGATTTGACCATTAATTAGAGATTTTTCTATTCAGGTTGTCCCACCATCAAAGAGGTACACGGGACCGCCTTTGAATTTTTCACTCTCAATAAATAAAATTGAGTGTAATGAACGTATTAGTTTCAACTCGTAAATTTTTATTTTTCAAATTTTCAATTTTTAGTTCCCTTTGAAGTGTTCTCTGGACTGCATTAAATCATGAATTGTTAGGTTTCCTGGAATCTACAAAACAACTTCCATGCACTGCATATATGAGCATATCCTAGGACAGTAGCAGGAAAACCTGATAATTAGAAAAAAGTGCAAATAAGACATTTCAGAGGGGTTTAACCCCTTGCTCATTTTTGACCCGGAAAATCGATATTTTCAAAAGCGATTTTTTGTGCCAGGGTGGAAACCTTGACAACGCTCATAGAACCATAAACTCGAATTGGATCAGACGAACATAACAGGAGATATCGCAGATTGAAATTTGCCATTTCAGAGATGAAAATCTGAACGAAGGGAGATTGGCTCACGAAATTGCTTGGAATAGATTCAGCTTATTCGAAAACCTATATTTTCATACCGAACTTTCATATATCTAACACTGTTTACGAGAAAATCGAATTTTTCTTTTTCAACTCTTCATTTTCCAGTTGAAGGGCTCTCTGGAGTGCAATTCCATTTCATTTTTATTATCTACACCTCCAATGAATACGATTGATGACAGATTGAAGAAACTTTTCAACAACTCGTTACATTAGCAAACAATATTAAACGTGTTCTTGAGGGAGAGCGTCCACCAAAGTAGCGTAGCACTGACATGGCACATACATGACAAATGCGATGCAAAATAATAACTGAAACTTCACTCAGATGGGTGATATCTGAAAATTATGAATCGCTTTTGTCATGCATGTACCATGTCATTGCTACGCTACTTTGGTGGGCGCTCCCACTAACATTTAATCGACGTCAATTGAAATAAGGCGTTTTTCAATGTATGTATCTGTGTTTATCGAGCTATTCATCTTGACCTTGTTGAACGATGAACCTTCTACATTGCAGTAAACATACGTTGAAATAAAGAAAGGTAGAAAGAATGATCCATGATAATACTCATATATGGATTCGCAGGTGCATGAATATGTATATTAAAATTTAATGCTCCATTGTGATCAAAATCTTCCCTTATTCCCTTCAAAAATGACAGTTTCAAATTACAATGGGGTGTCAAATCTTAATGGACGTTCCTGCAAAAATGAGACATGAATCAATACGTTCCAAGTACGCCGCAAATTTAAAATCGCTTATATTCCGGATCATGTATCTGCCTCAATTCCGCGATTCCATTGACGTATCTCTGAATACGAAATCAATATCAATCTAGATTTGAAAGCTGGTTCGGGGGTTTTAAACTGGCTGTTTTATAAAGAATGCCATCTATTCGGTTTGTCGCTCTGCCGACGTGAATTCGATTTGTAGCCGGAGCTTTTTTCATGTTTACTTTTAGAAGAAATATTTATGTTTCAATAGGGAATCAGATATCATATAAAAATTGTAATTTTTTTTGAGATCGATAAAATGAAAATGTATGTTATTTCATGTCGTCTCGGAAAAATGGAACCTGTAGTTGGTAGCTGAGCCAAGCATCAACCTTGAAAGTACCTGACGATTTAACTTTAGTTTTCAGAAGTAGATTCATATAAATAGGTGTACCAAAATCACCTATTGGAACAAAATGGAGGAAACCTTGAAATATCACATTTTTTTAACGGACAAGTTACCTGAATAAGAAATTAAAATTAGCACTTGAAGCTAAGAAACAACACTGCACACTATATCGTGAGCGTTGTACAAAGGTAAAATACAACAGTTGTAATAAACTCCAAAACTTTATATGGTGCCTAAAACAAAGATAAGCACCGCTCCCTGGACATCTTGAGGGCTTGAGGGAATGTGTAGGTAACATCTTTAAAACCAGTGGGATACGCTGACAGTAGTGTAAGCAGGGCATCGAAGGGCACTAGAAAAGATTCAGCCGCAGAGTTGAATCTTGATGATTCAACGATACTCACTTGTACTGGAAAAGATAGGTTTGCATTGTTCACCTTATCAAATACCTTTTTAACAAATATGTGGGTCTCAACTGAACGATCTCTAACCTTCAACAAACATTGACAAACAAAGAAAAAATATCTAGAAGCTTTTGAACACGTATCACCGTCCATCTCAGCTTTATGTTTTCCTACAGTCTGTAGGCTGTGTCGATTTGGATTAAATTTACCTATGAAAAGCGTTTTACTATATTCCAATACTTTCACTGAATTTAAACCTGCAAGTTAACCAGGAGCTTCAAAAGAAGATACTATAAATTGATATAATATTAAAACATGTAGCCTTCCAGGGTTCAGAAGAAAAACCGAAAAAAATAGACGAGAAAATTGTAGACATCCACTGTCTAAAAAACATGAATTTCCCGCTTGACTCCAATAAAGACAAGGCTTCATTAAAACATCCCAGGTCCTTACTATGACGCCCAATGAACAACCACTTATTCTATGAAACTATAAGATCATATAACCAAACAAAGAGCTGATGGAGGAGATCTTTGCTGCAGGATGTGACTTGATTCCGCTGTTCATATACAACAATACCGAAAATTGGATTTCATTTCACGACGAAGTGTCGCAACAAAACATCGAAACAAAAAACAAAGGAAAGAGAAAAACCATAAAGATAATCCTTCAATATTCGACTTGCATCATCGTGATACAGTCAGGCAATTCTAAGAAATGTATGGCTAACAAATTCCCCGATAAATCTCCCTTAACAAGACTAGGGTTTGAAAGCGATTGAACGCGCATCTCCATTCTTTTAGTTCATTTGACAGAAATCACGTTCTCTCGGCTCCCGCGGATATCAAGCTGAATTATGTTCACGACAGTTGTATCCTGACAACTTCTCTGGCTTGCGGTCAATCGTTAATTGAAGTACGTGGCTAGTTCTTCGATATCTCGTTTTCGTAGGTTTGAGTAGTCTTGGATATAAAAGACGAAAATGTTCCGTTGCTCTTTCATTTACCGATTTTCTTTTCATGACACTTATATCAACACTCATGAGGGTGTGTAATTCTTTTTTTTTCGCCGTTTTGATGGACATGTTTGTTATAGGGTGTTAAAGCAATGTAACATGGATGCTGCTAAAAAAAACTGTGGTATAGAAAACGTAGCTACCGCGGTATCAGCGGTATCAGCGGTATCAGTGATACGGGGCCCCCGAATGCCTGTAAGCAAAAAAATCCTAAAAATCTTTTCCAAAACCTCTTACAGTTTTTACAATAGCATTTTTGAGAATAACTGCTAAGATAACCATTCATTTCAAAATCCCGTTCATTACACCGAATTCATCATTCAGATAGATACGAATACTTAAAATCTGCTATTCAGAAAATTCGTGCCATCAAAGAACTTTTAGAATTAGTCCTGATAAAATGCAATAGCCTTGCATCCAGTTTTCCGGACAATATTATTGTATGCTTTTTATTTTTGACCCTTCCGGTTACAACTGCAACCGCTGAAAGGAGTTTTTCAAAGTTAAAACTCATAAAAAATTATCTGAGGACTTCTATGGGACAGGAACAGCTTTCAGACATGTCGTTATTGTCAATAGAGTGGGAACCACTTAAAAAACTGAAATCGTCATCAGCTATGGCTGATTTGATAAATAGATTTGGTGAAATAAATGTTAGAAAAATGTATCTTTAATTTTTTGTATTGTTTGTTTATCATTTTATGTTGTTTGTATATTATTTGTCTGTATATTATTTTATATTGTTTGTATGTTATTTGTTTGTATATTATTTCGCTCCCAGCTCAAGTATGAGAGCTACGCCACTGATAGAAAAACGCACATTACAAAATTGTTCAATGGAAAACAAATCGTTATGTTCATACAGGGTGAGTCTTTGACTCGTACAGATATTTTATTAGTAGATTCTTAAAGTCAAAAGTAAAACACTTTTTTTCCTCACCATTTTATCCTAATAAGCTCGGTTTAAAAGATACTGGCTGTTCAAAAACCATAAAAAATGTTATTTTTAGTTCTATCTCACAAACAGTTTTATCGAATGAAATGAATTTCAGAATACAGTTTTTCATTTGATGTACCTTTTTCAAATACAAGATATAACCCTAGTCTTGAAGCTTTCTCATTATGACCACTAGGTACCATAAAAATTCCAAAAGTTCAAAGAACTTAATTCTTGAAATTACGTTGGACTCTATTTAATGAATATTTGAACGTTTTGTAAAATAAAAGTATTCCCTAGATTTTCTCGTATTATGCGCCGTTTTTGAGTAATTTGATATTCAAAATTGAAAAGTATCTAAGATATTTGAAAAATTGGGTACTTTGGCTGAATGCAACTCTGTATGAAATATCCACAGATGTGCCGTTTCATAGATTTAGCGATTCATTCTGAAGATAATTTTGTTTTTACAGGGGTGGCAAAGTTTATTATGGAAATTTAAAATGGCTATATCTTTTTATCAGGGCTGATTCGAAAAAAATGGTATAGGAAAAGGGTGTTTCTTTTGACACCAAAAATCTGCTGTTAAAATATTTGTACGAGTCAAAGACTCACCCAGTATAGATGGAAAATCTTTTTTGACCAAGTAACGAAGGAAGCTTTTTTGTGAAAAAACCAGGAAGTCTTGATTGAGTGGGATAATTTTTAACTCAATGATGAAAATATAAATTATCATTTGGTTGGGTAATTGTTTGAGTTATATTCTAAATGAACATTTGAAGATTCGAGATCGGTAATCAGATTCGATGGATCAGAATAAGTACCTCTTTATATTGTTCACTGTGTATTGTAGGGGAGAAGTTCAGTT
This sequence comes from Coccinella septempunctata, assembly GCF_907165205.1. Taxonomy (NCBI): domain Eukaryota; kingdom Metazoa; phylum Arthropoda; class Insecta; order Coleoptera; family Coccinellidae; genus Coccinella; species Coccinella septempunctata. The sequence continues at coordinate 33,024,003 of NC_058191.1, read as the reverse complement.
TTACCTCCACACTCTCTGTGTATGCAGGATATGATTACCACTCTCTATTTCATCTTCTTTATTTATATTTCAGTTATAACTACTGCATCATCCACTTCCATTAGGTATCACAAAAGTGACTTAACTTTTAAAGAGAGTACGTAATATGGAGGTAGTTTTGTTAAAATCTTATGAGCTATATTGGGATATATGGATAACCTCACTTGGAAAGGTCCCATCTAATTAAAGATAATAAAAAAGGAAAGCCTCCTCTGATTGCTTGAATATATTCGATTTTTGATCGACTTTAGAAATATAAAGTATATCATAATGGATTCAGACTTTAGCAGTCTTTATTAAAATTAATGAATTCAACATTTTATTACATCTACTACGCCATAACAGAAGCATTTTTCCTATATTTTTGTTGGGAAGTAGAGAATGATGGAAGGAATGGGGAGAGTTTGAATACGTCGTACATTTCTGAGTGTAAGTCCATTAATCTTCTTCACGAACATATTCTGCTGGCCTATAAACTTTGGAACTTCTAGAGTTGCAAATATATATCCCGTCTGTTATTGTTCGATAACTCCGACCAACTTCTTGTGGTTCTCTTCAGAACATTTCCCAGTCTTGTATGGAAAAGTTCATTTCTGAAATCCTCTATCAACTACGATCTCAACAATTTCTTAGACTGCAGACGAATGGGATTAACATTTGTCCTCAACATGTGGAGTTAAGATAAATAAATTCTTCTAGAAAGCCTAAATTTTTCCTAATTCAACTACTGATTCATCGTGGATATTAATTGTGGATTCTAACATAATAATTCATTTACAATCCTGGAGTTAATTCTGTAGAAGATCTCATGTACAGAAGATTTCTAGCCTTGTTACTATCATGAAATGAAAAATACCTTCAAAATTGAGGATGAATAATAAACGACATTGATAGACACAATACATTCGTTGATATAAAATTAAAAACGGTCACGATCTATACAGGCTGGGTTTTTCAGAACGAAACAGAGGAAATGCACTTTTTTCGATTAAATGCTCAGACATGACGATTTTTGATTCAAAGGGGGCAACATTCAAGATAATATTACATCCATAACAATATCGCTTCAACCCTTATTGTTATAACCACAACCCCTATATTTCGAATAGGGGAAATGGACTGATACCTCATTTGAGAGTTCTTCTTATTTTGTTCAGTACTTCATTTCACATGGTGTATGAATCAATCAAATTTTACCTAATTCATTTTGTGTTTTCAATGATAATCGTCAACTTCCATACACCAGACATCAAAATATTACTGTACAATTTTTTAATTAACAATTGAGGTGTAAGTGGTTAATTCATTGTTCATTGGCAAGGAGAATTCAAATAAATTCTTTATTTTTCAAGAAAAACGAGTGCGGAAACCGTACTTCTGATTTATGATCAAACTTACAAAATAAATTATTGAAAATTCTAAGTATTTATACAGCATCCACGAAAGGAAAATAAATGTTGTTTTAAATTTGAATTGAAATATTTCGAAAACCAATGGATCAAATGACAAAAGTCAAATATACTGAACTCGGTTGTTTTTTACCAATTTTAAAGATTGCCGAAACTGGATTCAAGTTAATTATTACCAATTTTAGATTAATAAATGCTATGAAGTATTAGCATATTATGTATTTATGTTCTGAATCAGCTGAGAAAACAGAGTAATATTTTTTAAACCCGAACCTCTTGGCTCTTTACGCGACCATTAGAGAAGGACATTGATTATATGAGAGCCAAAACTATGACATCTTGCCTTCTCCATTATCTACTATGGCTAAAATAGGAACATTGATGCAAGAAAAACTTGTTCAACTGGAAATTAGAGATGATTATCTACATTGAGTTTGTGCGTATGTTATCGAAATTCATATGTACGAGGATATATTGAAAAATTCTTAGCCCACTATAGATCCAAACAAAATTTCCGTGTTGAAATATTTTATTACTCAACATATTCTCCTCTTAATTAGATACATTTATTACAGCGAACCTGCAACGTCTCTAGACCTTTCAAAAAAAATGTTTCTTCTTTTTCTGCAAACCAGACCTCTACAGCTTTTATTGCCTCCTCGTTGGAAGAAAATTTATGAACTTTTAAACTTTTTTTCAGTTGAGTAGAAAGATGATAGTCGGATGGAGCCAAATCTGGTGAATAAGGAGAGTGTTCTAGTAATTCAAACCCTGAATCACGAATTTCTTGCATGGCAACATGAGATTTGAGTGCAGGAGCGTTGTCCTGCAAAAACAAAACACCTTTGGATAGCTTTCCGCGTCTTTTCTCTTTAATATTTTCCCGTAAAGTGGTCAGTACCTAATGCCGAATAGTAATCAGATTAAGATGTATTCTTTATGAAAACTCTTTTCGAAACACTGAAATATTATCCGTTCCCCGATGTTAACAAACAAAAGTCTACTAAATTTTTATTTACAAAAATTTATACTAATAAGAGGCGCTTGTTCGAAATTCCCAATAGAATTCGAATAATAACTTATTTTTTCAAAACTCCTTGGCTCACTTGAGGACAATTTGTTCCCGACGCTCGATAATGAATAGTATTTGTCTCTATAAATTTCCTCCACAAAAACAAAGAAAGGATGAACTCAAAGTCATACTGTTCGGTTCTCTGAACCTGACCTATTCGGAATTATTCTAAATACCATTGTCTGTTTTCAATGCTTCATCCTATTCAGAATATTTCCCCACAATGAAATATCTCGTTCGGCACAATAAACCTCTCGTTATTTCCCAAAGAACTCTATTACCTCGAATCGGATCTATTCATTCATTCCATTGAATGGAAAAATAAAAATGAGTTGTGGATAACTCGGCATATCGAGGAATACGCTGCAGGAAACTTGTATTCGTGTGGGCCTGCTGCGATCATAATGACGTTCTGCCGATAGCTGAGTACATTTCTAGCGATGTTTCTCAGATTTATTCCGATAATAATGCACAGCAGAAGCCCCAGAGGGGTTTCCGAGAGTGGGTATTCATTCGGTTCGCCTTAACATTCGATGTCTGGATTATTCAATAGTTCAGAATCGAAGATTGACATTTCTAGTTGAACTTGAAGGCAGGAATCATTTGCTCAGCTGAATTATTGAGATATATATTGCACTCAAAATGATCGGTCTGTGGTAACTGAGGTAAATTCAATGAAATGATCAATTAATTGAATTCGGGGAAATACGAGGATATATTGAAAATTTCTTAGCCCACTATGAAACCAAACAAAATTTCAATGTCAAAATATTTTTTTACTCAACATATTCTCCTCTTAATTGGATACATTTATTAAAGCGAACCTGCAACGTCTCTAGACCTTTCAAAAAAAAAAATTTCTTCTTGCTCTGCAAACCAGACCTTCACAGCTTTTATTACCTCCTCGTTGGAAGAAAATTTACGATCTTTAAAACTTTTTTCAGTTGAGGAAAGAGATGATAGTCGGATGGAGCCAAATCTGGTGAATAAGAGGGGTGTTCTAGTAATTCAAATCCTAAATCACGAATTTTTGCATGGCAACGTGAGATTTCTGTGCAGGAGCGTTGTCCTGCAAAAACAAACCACCTTTGTATAGCTTTCCGATTCTTTTCTCTCTAATTTTTTTCCGTAGAGTAATCAGTAATGTCGAATAGCAATCTCAGATTATTGTTCTACCCTTTTCCAAAACATCAATCATGATTACTCCATGGCAATACCAAAAAACTGAAGCAAGAACTTTTCCAGCAGATTTTTGGACACGAAACTTGGGTCTTGGAGAATCAGAGTGTCGCCATTCCATCGATTTTTGCTTTGCTTCTGGATCGTGAAAATGTACCCAAGTCTCATCCATAGTAACAATTCGTTTTAATAAGTCTACATCGTTTTCAAATCGAGCACAGATCGAACGCAATACTTCTACCCTTGCAGGCTTTTGGTCAACATTCAAACATTTGGGGATCCATTTTGCAGCAAATAACACCAAGGGTGTTAAGCATATCTTCGTAAATCTGCTTACCTCTTAACCCTTTCAAATACAGGTACTTGATGATGGCTCGGTACTCCAATTTTTCGATTTTCACAATTTAATTTATTGAGTAACTATGGTTTATTTTTTTGACCTCAAATTTCACACTGACACATCTTATGAGTTATTGTTCGTTGCTATGGTAACTCAATATTTTTTTATGCATGGAACTGGTCTAGGCTAAGTAGATATCAATAGAACCTCGTACTTTCTTATCGCAAAAAACGAATTCACTTAAGATGGTTAGGGTACATAATCATTATCATTCTCAGCAGTCGTGTTAAGCCTCCTACAGTTAAATCGATCTATCTTTATAGGGTGTGGGGTGTGGCGTAATGAATAGAAAATATGGTACCATTGGGTAGAGGACGTTGTGGCGATTCAGAAAAATATGTTTTGTATTCAGTAAAAAGTCCTTCGGTTTTCGAGATTTTCGAAAATTCGAAAAAATTACACCCTTTGCCACACTTTTTGGTTGCAAACTCCAAACTCAGATTAAAGGAATCTGATTTTTGGATAGTTTTTCTGAATAGATGCGCTATCGAATCTAATTCTTGATTTTTGGGGCGCATGGTATTTCTTTTTTTAAATATCTAATTCAAATTGCCTGTTTTGATGAGTTTAACTCAAGAGATGGCAAAAAAAGTTTCATTGGGATTCGGAAATAGTATAACTCACTGTATTTTCAGCATTTGATACAAAATAAATGCTAGTTTACTTAATTTAAACCTTGTTATTAAGATTTTTAGCAACTAAAATGAGACCAGTAGGAGCAATCACTAATTGGGAGGTGTAGAGTATATAAGTTGGGATTTGTTTTGAGTAGAGGACAGCATTATTGAAAAAGCTTCCTTAGGAAGAGCGACATAAGATACATTTTTGAAATCAGCAAAAAAATTGCAGCAAGATGAAGGAATTTTCAACTATAGTTCTCATTTGAAAAATCAAAATTTCCTGTCGTATCTTGAAAATGACTGGATCAAAAAATTCAATAATACCATATTCGAATTCCTCATAAAAAATTGCCTGTAGAATGTAACAACAATCCCGAAAACGAGTTCAAATAAGCGAGTTATTCAGCTTCATTGAAAATGACAATTTCTCAATTTTCGTTCATAACTCAGAATCTATGAATGTTAGGCTAGATCTATTTTCAGTTTTGGATAAGTCAAGGAAAGGAGCTCGAGAATGAGTTATCAGTTTTCGAGATCCCTTCAGTAGACAACGAATTTTGGCCACCCTGTATATTGTCCAGAACATAGAATTCTATTGGTGTTTCAAGATTATCCATTTATTCGGGGACACTCAGTTTAGTACCATAATTTCAATTTATGATCCCTTTAATACTCAAGTATACAACACAAACAGTATTTAACTGGTCTACAAACCTGATGATCCCTTCCGATAAGCTTTTGATGTTATTTATTATTCAGAAATTTTGATTAGTTACAAAAAGCTTGAGCACTTCAGATCACTATGTCTATACAGTTTCGAGAGATCTAGGACCAAGTTTCTTAAAGGCTGAGGAACACAATGTTCTGGTAAATTGTAGCCTAGCTGAGACATTACTCAGGAATTTTATCCATAAACGAAGTATTTGTGTTCAAAACTAAGCTTTCTCTCTATATTTCCATAGCAACTTTTTTCCATATTTACGACGCTATTCTGATAAGTAGATCAAATTATTCAATTACATATCAATGCAACGTAATGCACAAAAATCCTAGTCCTTGAGGATATGGTTACTCAGCTCTTGAGCTCTCTATCAAATATATTTTTTCGCAAGTGTTAGATTCCGCTTTTCATCTGTAGAATTGAAGTTGCCAATGTACAAAATTGGTAAATGGAAACGTGCAGTTCAAGTTTGAATTCCAATCTCACATGTTTTCGAATTCAAGTAAGGGGTGGGCTCTCCTTCGAGTGTGTTTGCACGTATTCTGAAAAGGTCAAGGAAGAGCAAATGGTGAATAGAATTGAAAGGCGGCCTTCCATAAATTAGATGCGAGTTGGGCCAGACGATGGAAAAGATGATGTTTGATCTTTCTTCAGCTGAAAGCATAATTAGGATGACCTTTTCAAGTTGGTGGAGAAGGCAGTTAGTTAACAACAAGCACGCCTTTTTGAATTTATCAAAGGGTAGGGAACTGATGTGAAAGGACGACCAAGCATGATTCAAATAAATATTGGAACGGTGTGATTTTAATTGCTCAAATATCGTCGAAAGTTCAAGGGAAGAAGAAGAGGTGCGTTGAAAACTTTTTGAACGCACAAAACTTTCAGACTTTCGAGGAATCTGAATTCAATACCTACTCAACGATCTGGTATTTTCAATGAGTTTTATTTTAATATATAAAGTGATTGAAATGTTATGCACAAAGTTCATATCGGTCTTCGGTATTTACTATATTGCAGAAAAATTCTTGAACATAGCAATTTTAATTTGAAATGATTCAACTTTACATGTACAATTGAAGAATTCTTATGCATAAGAACAAATGGATTGATGAGTTGAGTTGTTTTAAGGGGCCCAATTAGTAACACTGTTACACATGAGGAAGACAACAGGCTTGATATTTTGTTCGTTATAAATTTGCCTGGTCATATTCTCTCTCAGAACTCGTGATCAAAGTCTTCCTATCGTCTAGATTTGTTTCAAAAATACAATAATTTCAACTATAGTGAGAAATATAACTGTGTTTGGTCGATTCATGCGTTATTTAGGGATAAAGGAGTTTTTGCGTGGTTTGTAAAAAGACTTCTCAGAATTCTATATTGAACAAGTTACTGTTTACTGTTTTTTCTAAGTGATTTCAAAATATGTGGTAAATATGATACCGGTACCAAATGAAGGGATCAAAAAGCGGAAGTCTGAAGTCAAATATTTAGGCATAACCCTTGATAGCAAGCTTTAGTAGAAAAAGCATACTGAGGTTACTCCAAGTAATAGTACCTAGAAATAAACCTCGAAATAAACTAAGGGCGCCTCGCACTTATCGCCCTCTAACTCGAAAACGGTTGAGAGTATCTAAAATTGCTTCAGAAAAAAGTTGTATACAATTTTATTATCTTTAACTTTCATCATAGATACAAAAAGGATTAGAGGTACAGGAAGGGAGATATATATAAAATGGCTCGCTATCATCTCCAAACTGTCAGACTGAAGAACAACCCTCCAGATTTGTGTCTGATTAATGGATCAACACGTCTGCAACAATGAGATTAACCAACTGTATGAAAATCTGACACGCTCGAGTATGTACAAGTAACGATTTTTTTGCATTTTCAAAGCACCGCTGTGACCTTGTCAGTCTCCTGACAAGGGGTCCAATAAACATATCCCCTAAGAATCTGACATGCTTGAAAAAATTATATTTTTTCTACATTTTCAACTCTTCCGTACGGCCAGACCCACGCAAACTCTCAGATTAACATGAATTTATTATCAGAGACACGTAGGGCATATGCAGTATCTTAATCTGACACGCTCGAGTATGTACGAGTACACCTCGGATCTTCGAAATCCACTAGGTCTCCACGACGCTCGAGTGAATCCCTATTTAGCATCGTCGGCTCCTCAACTATTATGGGCAATATTCTGCAATTCCAAGACCAGTCAGAACAATATGAGCACTCGATAGCATACCTATAAATATTAGCCTGTATTTGTATCAGTAGAGCTATGCAAACCTGCCTAACTAGCGCAGGACATTGGAGGTCATTAGAGATCTCCCCCTTGTTCATCTTGTTATAAACAGATTATCCCATGAGGTCATCCTAAGGTTATCCAGGAAAGGTAATGGCAATGAAAGAATTATAAATCAGAGAACGCGATCATTTCTGACCAAATATATCCCATCCAGTAACAAGATGATAAAGAAAATTGGCATCCAAGTATACACTTCATTGTATAATCAGTATAAAAGAAGTATCTGAAAGGCAGCCCAGAATCTCAGCTTAAAAAAAAACCTAAATGGTTCTAAAACCACGCCGGAATGCTCAATACCATTAGATTGAAACGTGATATAGCCATACATCCTGACAGTCAGGCTGCGTTTAAAGCACTGAGCTCTCATAGCAACGATTCTAAGATATGCCTTAAAGAAAGCTCAACGAATTAGGCAAGAATACCAAAGTCTGCTTAGTCAGGATTCTCGATCATTCAGGAATCGAAAGAATTGACAGAACCTTTTCATGGTATATATATGGTAGGACAAAACTGAAAGAGTATCTAACACTCCTGGAATCCTCCTGGGTTGGATCCTTTCAAAAGGTTCGAAACTTCTAAAGGTTATCAGCCTGAAAAGTCAAAAGTTTTCAGTAAATAAAACATTGCCCATTTTCTGTAAGAAGCTTTCGATGATCAACATTTAATGAGCAAGGTAGAATTGATTATTGGAATTGCTGGAGCTTGCCGAATAGGTGGATTAATTTCGCGTAGAAAATGTAGCATTTTAGGAGGAATTTGCTGAACTAACCAATCCCAACACAAAGAGGAAAGTATGTCACAGTTTTGGGCGGTCATCGACCACTCTCTTTGCGGATTCTGGAGCTGATTTGCTGAGAATCAAACAGGATGGAGGATGGAAGTCTAATACAGTTGCTGAAGGTTACGTGGTTAATTCCATAACTAATAAACAGAAAGCTACGACAAACATTCTAGGAGAAAATTACATGAACTATACGCAAATTGATATTTATCAACAATTTTCCCATTCACATGTTAAAGTTACCTAATATATCAATTTATTGATCCTCACAATATTTAGTAGGTACATCCAATTTAATGACATAGATATATATATAGGTAAAGAAGTACGTAGTACCAGTAGTTTAGTCTTACGATGAAACTGTTATTTTCACAATTAATGGCGAAAGGTACTTTTCATCCACAGAATTATTTTACTTTTTTAATTAGTTGCGAAAAGTAAAATGTTTCAAAACGTTGATGAGTTTCAACACTTTTTATATCAAAAATAGAAAAATTAATTACATTATAATAATTTTACAATACAATTTGTGAATAAAAACAAGCGAGTTCAACATTTACAACAATAAACTCATTATCGTTATAATAATAATGACAATTGATAATATTAGAGACTGATCGTTGTGGATCCCAAACTCATTAGAATAGTTTGTTTTACATCAGTATGTAACGTTTTTCTTCTCTTTTCATCACATGCAGGGTAAATACTCATCAACATATATATGAATGAATTAAGACATTTATTGATCTGTACTAGTAAATGGAGTTAGATAACATAAGTGGTCGAATAAGATTTATCATTTATCGATTCAATAAGGCCTTTGTTTCCTCTCTTACTATTTTCTACAGAGCACCGCCTACAATAACACTTTCCCCTTTCTGAATCGATTACTTGATGATTTGAACGCAACTGGTGGTTTGAAAGCACTAAACCTAATAGCAAGTACCTTGATGGGATATGAAATATCTACGTATATCTACGGTTTTGCAACACTTAGAAGTGAAGAATTTAATGTACATTGCGTTATATAACCTAAGCTTTCCCTTTTATCGGATTCCAGGTGATATAACCTAAAACACTGCCTGCTCTACTGTTTACCTCATCGCAAATGCTCCACCCTTCGGGACAGAAATGGAAGCGACAGCAAGACGTAATTTCGGGGAAATTTCGATGGTGAATTTTCTCTGCGGAAATACCAGCGAGTAGGGGTGCCCGGAAAAGGGCCTCCTCGATCGTTGTCCCTCGATTCCTTCACCCTGTCGGCACGTTTAATTCGGATTCGTATGGCGGGGCGCCCGAACCAGCGGACCTATCGGCAAATTATGATTCCGATCAGGAAATTCACCAATAACCGAGTCATGACACGAAAATTTCGGTGCACTGAAACGTCGCGACGGCTCGGTCCACGTGTTTAGAACGCCACGGGGCCACTGAAGTAGCGTCGAAACGTTGAAAACCCCACCCCCGATCGATTTCTACTGTGTTATCACAGATATTACTGAAAATGCCGACGCGCACGTTTGGGCCTGTTGTCAAAATAATGAGAACGCGCTAGATAATTGCGTTGATGACAACGCGTGAGAGCGATCGCTAATCGCCTTTAATGGCTTGGAAAAAATCAATCCCGGCAGGGCGAAAGCGATTTTGTCGGGATTTTACGGTCTTGCGAGACAGTCGCTCTATTCGTCAGAAGAAAATGAAAGTGAAAAAGGCTTCTCTGCTGATCGGTTCGATCGGATTCGTTCAACTTTTCTCGATGTTTGATTGAGTGGTTAATGAATGGTGTTCGGTAAAAGCGCAAGCTTTGAATTTCGCGCCAGTCATATCGATATAGCTTACTAGGTCGACACATGGCAGTTAGTAAACAAAGATTGACGTGGAGGAAATATAAGGCTCCTTCGAAAACGGGGCAGAATTTGAAGTGAATAAAAGATACTAGCTACTTGCCATACAGTCGTTCACGCGACTCCGAATCAACTGGTTGGACCAATTGATTCGGTCACACGCTCATGAGCTCAACAAGTAGCGACTTTTAGCCGTGGCTTAATGCGGAGTTACAGGTCGTGTCAACAAGTACAGAAGCATTGTGGGTTGAAATTAGGCATTGCATCAACAAGCAATCCAACGTGTAGTTATTCGTCATAGCCAATGTAAATAATATAGCTATTATGACTGTATAATATCCAGACATTGTGTACCTATAATAACTAGCGAATTTGGCTGAAGTGAATAATAATTAGGCTATATTCATTACACATACTGTTTAACTGAGTGTATTCGATAAAGCATTATTAATTACTTTATCTAGCCATTATACAGGCTGGTTCACGATAACTTCCCGTATTTGCGTGGTTTATAACTTTTGATAGGACAGCTATAGGGTGGTGAAACCTTTCACATAATTTTCTTTATATGCTTCAGTTTTTTAGAAGATAAGATACACTCCCTATCCAATAGGAAGTGGATCCGAAAATTCAAATTTTCTTTATGTCAAAGATAAGATAACAAGTAAATAAAAACTGTAGGGATTCTACTGAAAAAAAAAACAGTAATGGTAAATGGTCTTAGTTAGATACATGATTCAATAGCTTGTAAGGCAATAAGGGAACTCAAAAATCTCATGGACTTTACATGGAAAAATCATCTTGCAAGCTATGGCATGTTTTTAAAGTGAACTTTTTTTTTAAGTTATGATTACTCAGTTGAAAATCGCTCATCAAGAAAGAATAGCTCGAGAATAATGAGAAGTTGTAATGACAAAAGCACAAGTTCGATGTTCCATTAATCACAGATTACTTTAAGCTAGCAGAATAGTTCAAAACAGTGGAGAAGAATGTTCCAAATAGAAGCTTGGAATTACGTTAATAGCTCAAAAAAAAAATAAGATTTTTCCATGTCTAATCCTACGGAAACTATGAACTCGATCATCATAACTTCAGTACCTATTTGCTATTTTGTTGCAAAATGCTCGTCAATTTTTATTTCAAATAACGCAACACTTGATATTTGTTATGCACCCTGTGAAGGGTAGTTCGTATTGTTTATTTTTGATGGATTGGAATGGTATTTTGTATTATTCCAAATTTGTATTGTCCAGTCGTTTTTTATTTTTGTTGAATTTTTATATCCTGATGTTTTCAATGGAGAATGACATTTTAATTCATTCAAAATATGAATTGAATGGTTCAAAGGAGAATATTTGTTTTATGTATATTGCCAATAATGTGAAATAGTATCATCCTAAAAATGTTATATTCTGTTTTGAAATTACTGACTTGTGCAATGCAATATACTTTGTAAAGGACCACCAATAAATTATCTCATCTTAGCTTATCTCATCTTTAAATCGCAAACCCATTTTTTCCAGCCAAAACTGGATAGACTTTTTGTTACTGATGATGATTTGCTGATTGGATGGGGTTTTTTATCAACCCTCGTTTAATAATGGGTATAAAATCTTCAAACTTGTTGAATTCGAATCTTTAACTTTTCTGGTATATACATATATTTTAGTATCGATTGACGTTAACGTTATTGTTCTCTTCGTAATTTAGCAATCAATGGAGGATGAAAGAACGCATCAAAATAAATTTTCAAAATTCCTGTAATTCCGGGTTATTATTCTATTTGTGGTAAGTTATCAATTACCAGCCTTCGGAAATACTTCAAAAAATCATTCCCGAAGTATATAGAGTGAGTCTTTGATTTGTACAGATATCTCAACAGTAGTTTCTTGAGGTCAAAAGAATCACTTTTTTCCCTTACTATTTTTTCCGAATCGGCTCGGTTTAAAAGATACAGGCTGTTGAAAAACCATAAAAAATGTTATTTTTAGTTCTCACAAACGGTTTAATCAAATGAAATGAATTTCGAAATATATTTTTTCATTTATTTGATTAATTTTTTTCGAACCAAAGATATCACCCATTTCTTCGAGTTCTCTCATTGTGACCATTACGTACCATAAAAATACCAAAGTACCCAACTCTTGAAATTAAGTTGGACCCTATCTAATGATTATTTGAACGTTTTGTGGAATAAAAGTATATTGCGCCGTTTTCGAGTAATTTGATTCGAACATAAAAAAGTATCTGAAAAATTGGGTACTTGGGCTAAAACAACTCTGTTTAAAAGATCAACAGATATGTAGTGTCCCAGATTTAGCCAATTTTTCTGTAGGTTTTTCCAGGGGTGGCAAAGCTCATTATGAAAACTTAAAATCCGTATATCTTTTTAATAGGGCCTAATCGGGAGAAATGGTATAGGAAAAAAGTGTTTCTTTTGACCTCAAGATTTTACTATCAAAATATTTGTACGAGTCAAAGATTTATTCTGCATATGCACAATCATTACGCATGTTATGGTTCTGACTGACTTTTATTATCAACCCTTAGTCAATTTCGAATGCAGGCCCTTCAAAATCATTTCGAAATAATGCAGAAAAACTCACCTGTTTGCGTACTGGAATCAAAAAAGGTACTGGAAGTCTCAACGGTCATGGAAGCAATAGTGCCATCGAGTATTTGAGCACAGGAATCCCTCCTCCCCCTGTACCTCTGGCAGTCGTCACTTTGCGAACTTTGCCTCCTGAAATTTCGGCACCTTATCATCTCCTCTGTAGTTGATTGTCTTCTGAAGCCTCTAGCAATAAGAATTTCTTCCGTGGTTGATTGTCTCCTTATCATAGGTCTGTGAATTTCGGCTGGAGGCGGAGCAGCTCTATTACAAGGACTTGGATCCCTACTCGAACAGCTGGAGGAGTCCGGTGACTTGACTCCTGGACCTCTAGCGATACTTGTTGATTGTCTTCGCAAGCGAGCCCTTCGAGATCGACGAACTGGGCTTATGTCACGTTCCCCCGATCTGTCCGGACTCAAATGGGATCGCGAATCCCTTCTGCCTCTTGAAGCTGAGTCAGGGCTCAAAGAATCTCTTCTTGCCTTTCTTCCTGTTTCGTCCACATCTGGGCTAAGCGCAGTTGGTTGTGAACCCCTTCGACTCCAACCTCCTGGAGGCAGACAGCTTTCATCGTATGCTGTGTTTTGTCTTTGAAGTCGCGACAGTTTACTTGCTCTTTCAGGACTTGCATGAGTTCGAGAATCCCTTCTGTTCAATCTTCCGCACTGGGTTGTCGAATCTCTTCTAGTGCTCAGTAAAGGATGGGTTGGAGTTGTAGCTGTTACTTGGGATGGGACAGTTGGTGAAGTTGCTGGCGGAGTTACACTCGAAGTTATTATAGTGGGTGGGGGTAAAGCATGTGTGCCAACATCAGACGTCGAGGGAGCACTTATCACCAATGATGCTGGGACATTATTCAACGGTCCAGCTGAGTCAGAGGCAGTTGATGAAGTTGATGGTCTCTGTTCTTGTCTGTAATACGGCGTGTCATTCAGATTTCTCGATGATTCTCTCCTCTTTTTCGTGCTCCCGATTGTTTTAGGAGGTGACGGGGTCGGAATAGCCGAGGAGTCTCTCCTAGCACTTTTACCGCTGCTTTCACCGGAACCTCTTCTAGAGGCTCCCCGAGAATGACCAGAATGTCCTGAGGAATCTCGTCTACCGCTCCTGCTAGATTCTCCACTCCCTCTTCTAGGAGATGTACTGGCAGTCATAATTATGGTAGAGTTCGATTCCCGCCTGTGCCAAAGTCTCGCCACCTCTGATTTGAAATCGGAAATTACATTATGAGAGTCTCTCCGAGATTTCGAACTTATACTTCTTATACCTGAATCTGCACTTGATTCCCTTCGTTTTCTGGTTGAAATCGATGTTGGAGGACCACCTCCATCTGTGGTGGTTTGTCGTCCCCATGGTAATGATCTTGCTAGATCGGCAAGGGTTTCTCGACGACATAGTTGCTTTTGCTGTTTTTTAGATGTGCCACTCCACTCCCTGAGCAGATCTGTGAGCTGCGCCAAGGAGCTCCTTCTGCGTCTTGCGGTCGGGGGAGGAGAGGTTTCTTGATCTAGAGGTGGCGAAATGTTGCATATTTGCGTTGAAGAATCTCTTCTTCCTCCGAGACGTTGTCGTATGGTTGATTCCTCGACTTGTTCTCGTACCAAATCGTCCCAGCCATTTCCACCTTGCCAGACGAGTCCAACTTGATGAGAGAGTATGGGCAGGTTGCAAACGAAGCAAATCGCCGTCATTGTCCTGAAAAAAATTCAAGTAGAAAAAATTCGGTCTCTGGGAAAGTTGAGGAAAACCGTCTAATGGTGGGTGCAGAGTCAACTTCGTATATTAGTGCAATTTGCGCATGCTGAAGAATGAAAGTGACGTCACTTGAAAATGATATTTCGGTCAGATATATTCGAGACTGAATGATTTTTTTTTAATTTTTAAAAACGGGTTTGTGAGTTAGTAGTTATCGATGGAAAAATTCAATCAGAACTGATAGTTTCTTATTTGTTCTATAATTAAACCGAAGTCTGTTCATTGCTAACTGACATGCAACTTCGCGTTTGGTGTGTATGGTGAAAGCAATTAGTGTTTGAATATGGAGTTAGCATTTCAACATTAAAGATGTAGAAGGTGTAATGAATTGAGCACTTCCCAAATTGAACCTGTTAACAATCAATATTGATTGGTTGCGGTCCAATTTTTTGAAGTGGAGAAAGCACAAACGAATATCCATTTCATTACTTAGAAGAGTTAAGACGATGAAAACTGTTCATGAATATAACTCGTGAAGATATCGACTGAGTATTTCCGTTTCCTTTGAGCTTTACGCATTCTTCTTTGAAAAAACAAATTTTATTTGCATTTAAGTCCATAATTACCTAACTTTTTTTTAATTTGAAATAATTCAGCACCTACTCATTTCGTATATCATTGAAGGAATGAATGCAATTTAAAATGAGAACATTACTTCTTTAAGATATTTAGGCTCAACTTTTTGAACATTCTTCTAGGATCGTCTTCCTTTTTATGAAAATATTCAAATTTGATATAATTAATACAATACAAACTATTTATTGTATTTAGTACCTGATCTCAATAGTATTGAAGACACTGATGGATATATTCCTTTCAAACTTTATGATATCTTGTTATGAATATTGTATGGGACACCCAACTCATTTTAATTTTTTTACCTACAAAATGATAATACGCGGAAATATAAAAATAGGACAATTCGGTTACTGTTTATCAATTTATACGGAGAAAATTGAAACTACTTTTCAAATAATGAAAAATTTGGAACTAATAAGTGTTTCAAAGGAACGAATGAATGAAATTATACTTCAGAATAAAATGTAGAAATTCTTAACTTCCAAAAATGTTGAAAAATGAATTTTTAACCCACACAAGATGTAAAAATTCGTTAATACAATACAGTGTTTTAAAATTTGTTGGTGGAATTACATACATCTAATTCTTTTTATTTCTCATCTCTTCGAATATTGTGCTCGTTTATCTTGTTCTTTGTGCTCTTTCAAACCAGTTTTATCTAGTATAAATGAAAATTATCAATATGGAGCACATTTTTCTTCAATATTTATTGAAGTACTTCATGATTGCGTTCTATACAAGTAACAAAATGTTTCTGTTAGCAACAAACAGAACCTCCTTGTCTCGAATACACCTGAACCAAAAAATACTTGATACATAAAAACCCAGTTCAAAATGACCAGACGGCCCTGGAAAATTATAACGAGTGCGGACCTGTAGTGCCGCAAGCGCGGCGAAGGTATCTGTGCCATGGCTCATTCTGGATTATCTTCACTGTTTCGGCAATTTACAACAATCTTCTTATCTTCTCCTGCCTTCAAATGCTTCACCACTCGCTTCTTCAGCTGATCGACGCCTCGATCTCATGGGTGACGCCGGTAAGACTCTGTACATCCTGCTGAACACCAAACACTGAATTTCTGCTCATATTTATACAATAAATTGAAAGAAGACTCAAGTTTAGAAAAGATTATTTCAAACCATTGATCAACAAACAATTCGAAGATTCTAAATTTTTTTCTCAAGGATAACGTTTGCTGACAGATTGGTGTTTCCAATTATAAAACAAAAGAAAACTTGATTTTTTTATAGCAATATATCAGATATCACTAAATTTCATAGAAATCTGCTTATGCTGAGGGCAAAGCCAATGATATTACATTCTGAAAAAAAGACAATTATTCCTCCAGAATTTTTTTTTATTATTTCTTCAATCAATGAAAATTTGCAGACTCTGGCAACACCAACTAGTTGACTGAAAAGTCGCCTGGTGTAATTGCCTCTGAGATAAATTGTTTTTATATAACTTGCCCCGTAGATCGTATGCCTTGGCTATAGTTTGTATTTTCTTGTTATATCATTCGTTTTTCCATTTGTTTTTGTTTTCAAATGACCCTATAATATTTGCAAATTTTGAAGAGGTTTTTCCAAATTCTCACATTCGTTAGTAGGAATTTTATTTCAGACATTGCATTTGGTTTAAAGGCATCTTTTTTCCTAAAACTCTCACATCGAATTTGACACTTAATCATGTAATGGTAAAATGTCTGTTTTCTTCAATGATCCTTAAATTCTAAAATAAACCTTAACCCATTCACTTAACAGTTCTACTAACTCAGCTATGATTTCGGTATCAACAACGTTCAGAGGACAATAAACTAACATTGACTTGATGTGGCCCATACTTGATGAAAATTTATACTTGAATTAAGAACTGAATAATATGATTTTCACTAATATCTTTTTTATTTCAAAGCCATACATGATTTATGTGTATTTGTTTATTCGATGTATTCCTTGGAGAATAATTATTGAACATTTCATTGAGGTATTTATTGGGGTGCTCTAATTATTCTCCACTTGTTTGATGTTGCCGTCTATGTAAAATGTTTATTATATTTTCATCATCATAAAAAACCTTCATTATAAAACAACGCAAACCATCTTTTCTCTATCAGAAAAGAAATGTTACGATGTTGATGATGATTATTTTCATCAGATAACGAACAACCTCCAATATTACACACTCCAGTATCTGTGAAGGAGTATTCTTGATATTTGATGAAAAATTGACTGGAAGTAGAAACAAACTCAACGAGTTTCCTCATAGCTTACGCTTAATGAACACTGCACTGAATTTCAGCCCCTCTGGTTAACGTCTGAAATTTTCAGATTCCTTTTATGCAGACTTCAATCAGTTTCCGCGACTGATATTAACTTTGTGCATACCCTGGTCCGTATAGACATTTCATTTCCGACGTCTTTACCCATTTCGCTGATTAAATATTTCTTTTGAAAAGTTTGTTGAGAATATTCAATAATATAGCTAATGG
This sequence comes from Coccinella septempunctata, assembly GCF_907165205.1. NCBI lineage: Eukaryota > Metazoa > Arthropoda > Insecta > Coleoptera > Coccinellidae > Coccinella > Coccinella septempunctata. The sequence goes on along the minus strand of NC_058191.1, from coordinate 33,006,187 downwards.
ACAGCCCTCGGTATTTGCATCACGGTGCCAACAAAAATATTGATAGTGGAGAGATTTAATCAAGAAGGTTTCAGGTAGCATCCTTTGCACTCTGAATTAGCCGAGTTTGGGAGAGTTAAAACAGAACCATTTCAATAACTACGAGTCGACAAAAAACGGCTTATTCCACTGAATTTCCGATGAAGAAAACTTTGGAAATGATGGAAAAAAATCATAGCTTCAATCAGATTTTATTCTCGAGGTATTTTGTAAGTAGAATATAAGTGATTTCGAGTGCGTATTTTGCTCCTAGAATAAAGATGACTTCACTCTATGAATTATGTATATACAGGGAGGTTCAAACTCCTATTGAAAATTGTCCTTCAATAGAAACCATTTTTTCCTTTAATACGAACAATTTTGGTATATAAATCGGAACTCAACCTCTGATACTCAATTTTCAATGGCTTTCTTACGATGAATCCTACCCCATTAATTGATTCACTCAATTACCCAGCCCAGAGAATAATTTTACATTGAACGCAGAGAGCTGTAGCTGAAGAAGTCAAAGTTCGAGTCTGTATTGAAATTCCCATGAGCTAATTTCCATATCCGGGCCTCGTAAACTTGTCTGGTGCACCACAGCAATTTGGCCTGTTCAGAAATTTCAACTAGCCTATCTGAGAAACTTTTGATGGATTGGAACTTCATTGAAATGAATGGTTTTGGAAAATTCTTCACGTATCAGGAGATAAAACTTTTGAAAAAATGCTGAAAACTGCATTGGTAAACTGATGAAGTGTCAGCAGCTCACATTTGGGGTGAATAAAACGACTAAATTTCGACATATTCTGCTCAAGTGAAGAACAATTTGATTTAGAAATCAAGGCGCTATCATACATATAAATGTATAAAGATTTCCTTCGAATCAATTCGAAGAAAGATCTTATTTTACATAAAGAATAACGAGTGTAAATCTCAAATTAGTGAGTCAAGTCTATTCAGTTCAGAACCGATTGGAAGTTGATGACGTAGGAGGTGGCCATGTCAAGCTCACTGACAGAACTCGGTTCTGCATCAGTGACATAGCAAGTACAATGGGTAAAGTATTTAAGATGATGATTTAAGATGCCTTGAACTTTTGTGCGAAAACGTTGTTTATCGAATTAATAAGTCGAAGGAAGTGACACCTTAGCTTGAACCCTGCTTCGAATCAGAGAGCGAAGAGTAGGCAGTGTTTTTATTCTCTGTATTCATGAGAATTTATTTATATTTTTCAACAGAATCAGCCCAGGAAAGTGGATCACCTGACCTACCAGAAGAATAATTAGTTTGATATTGTAATTTTTTCGGAATTTGCCCCGATTATTTTGAAACTCGAGGAAACCATAATCCATCCGGTATTCCATTCACTGTCACCTCAAAATAAGTTTATTCTATTTCCTCACAGGCTCCAGTTTATGCGGTCTACGGTCTATAACCTTTCAGGATCTGAAACATTTTTTGCCTCTCGGTCTATGGAAATTGCTCTACTATAATGGCATCTGACGCATCTGTTGCGGTTTACCCAAATAGATACAGTCTCGGAACACTCGGCCCGCTAGAAAAGGCAGAAGAGACCCACAAAATAACCGAGAGAACAAAGGCTCGATTCCTAACAACCAGGATGCAGCTCACGAAAATACCAAGGATATTTTCCTTTAATATTCGAGGCAGTCTAGCCGAGAATTCGATTAGCAATCAGAGGACGACACAAATGAACTTGGAGCTGACGAAGCTGAATAATTTCTTTGTGGAGAGGAAAAAGATAGAGATGGACGGGGAGAGAGCTGGAATATGCTCCGGAATTCCAACGGAAAATATTCCAAGCCTGTTCCATGGAGGCCCCGGAATTTCTTGAAAATTTTGCATCAGCATGAGATTTCGTTACTATACTCGATTGCTTCGTTTCTGTCAGATGGGCTTCAAATCATCAAAATTGTCGCCGAGATATATGTATTCTGTATCCATTTCCTGAAGTTTCGGTTACAGGAATACGGAGAATGCTCTTGCGAATTCACGAAACTTATTTTCTCTCAGAAGAGCGCTTACATCAAGTTTCAAGTTGAAAAATCCATTAACTGATATTCGATCTGATAGACTTATGTATGGGACCCCTCACATTCCTTCATCGGAAGGTATGTATATCGATACATACCTCGATTAGTTGATTTAATATTTTAAATCGAACAGCGGAGCTTGGACTAAATGTTCTGAAACTTGGACATGATTGCTCAAAGTTCTCGTTATCATTCAGCATATTTATTATATTTTTCTATAACGCTACTGTTATGTGATATGTGTATATCGAGGTAGACGATGTCAGTTGGACAGTATTGAATAAATAAATTAATACAGACGTCTTATTCATCATAACATGGCGCAGTCGGTCTATAAATATTGAAAGTAATAGAAATTGGACAGAATGCCTAGAAAAGGTAGTAGAAAATCTTCCGATAAGTTACATGGTGAAGAATCTGTAGAAAATACCGCTGTCGCCCTACTGGAAAAACGAACAGTTGAATCTTTAACACGAATGGAAAACAATTTCAATAAACAAATTAAAAGGCTGGAGGATATATTAAAGAAAGTTGTTTCAACAGATCAACAAGAAGAATCTGTTCATGAGGCGGAGTGTCATCTTGAAGTTAATAACACAGAGTGTCAAGCAAATACTTCGACTTCGAAGAGTAATTTTTCAACGTCAATACGCTTATCGAATATAGTGCAGAGCCCAGAAAAGATGATGGATTCTTTCAGTTTTCTTCAATTCAAGGATTGGCTACCTATATTTCGATTTGATCAACTTATAGCGTTTTCTATTGGTAAAACTAGTGCTGCACTGAATCACAGAACATCAAATGTGAATTAGGATATCTTGAAGTTATTGCACTGTTTTTATAATATGCTCTCAATACGCAGTAATACGCACCAGTTTTACAAATGAAATTTGCTATTATGGCGAATTGCGGTAGTAAAACCAGCTTCAGATGCATTGGAATGATTGTAGTGACATCAAAATATGCACTCGCACTGCACTAGTTGTACCAATAGAAAACGCTATTAGAAACTGTAGCAACCCTCAATGAAAACCTCCTCGAATCTCGAACGTTTAATATTAGTAACGAAGACTTTGTGGACAAGATCAATAGAAATTTTAAGTCATGTAATAAGGCAAAAGAGCTAACTCCTTCTGTGGGTAGTTATATGAAATTCAGAAAAAGTAAAACATAATGAATGTGGTTATATTATAATATATCAGCTTAGGAAAATTTTTTGATTGAATTTTCACTTAGTTGTCTAATTTTATATTATTGTTGATAATTTTACTTGATTTCGAAGGAAATATGAAAAATTACATGCTGAGTTTTTAATCATTTATCATAATAATAATAATAATTTTTTTTAATTGGCCGACAAATGTCACGTGAATCACAATGTTGAAAAACACTCTACACTTGAAAACATTCCTTGGAATCTCCACATCCACATACAGGGTGGTCCAACAAAAATTAACACCTCGATTTTCCCCACATTGAAATGAAAATGTGGAAAATAAGGAGCATGAACTGTCACTAATTTCGTAAGCTTATACGTAGGCTGACTCTCCATTCAAATTTGGCTGAAAGTGAAGGGAAAAGAATCTTTCTTTTGAAATATACGTTTCAGTTCAACTGTTTAACTGCTTCGTCTTCTTTTCTGGTGTCTAGTTTCTTGTTCAATTATGGATTTTCATCAAGTATCGGCCACATCAAACATCAAATTTGTTTTCAATTTACGCCTAAACGAATCCATTCAGGGCTATATGATAGCTATGTAATGGATATTATGGATATTGACAGATAATTTCTGTTATATTCCGACGATGAATGTCATCAAACAGACTATTCTTCCGATATTTCACCACTCAGAAATATTACCATTTCATGGTTACATGAAATTGAAGCTATAATAAAATGTACCAAATGGGGAACAATACTGAAATTCACCTGATTTTTCGATTAATCATTTCGTCAACCTGTTATCAGCAAATCAAGCCGAAACATGTACAAACACACATCATAAAGGAAGACAGCAGTGAAAGGATAAGTAGTATAAATATGAGCAGATGGAAACAATTAACAGGTTTTCTACACACTCATCACTTTATAATATCTTATACGAAATAAAGATACATATCTAATGAAAATCTGAAATTGAAGTTCGGAAACGATTTCGCTCTGAACAACATTTTCATCCCTGTTTACCTTGACATGTGCAGAGGGAATTTATAAATCTGCGTTTCAGTTTATCTGAACTTCTATTTCACGAATTCACTGTTCCATAAACCACACATCAAAGAATATGATATAGGAGGTCGGCTAGGTAATCGATTCTCTATCTCTCTCATTTCCCTTGGATTATTATGAAATGGAGGTGAACCCATATGGTCTTCACCTAATCTAATATATGCGCAAATTAGGGCTCCATGTATGAAATGACTCAAAGATGATTAAACTATTAGGAATCCGCTAACTTTTATTATGAACACAGTCGCAAACTCTGAGGTTTCCTTTAAATGAAATATGAATCTCTTTATAATCATAATTAATTAAACATCACGTACCTACATGTCATTATATTGTACCTCAGTATTGTAATCAGTTTATTCATCGAAATAAACTTTATGATTATTATGATCAAGCTCGAAATTCTAGGTTCTTTCCTGAGCTTAACAGTGTACGATGAGAGTGACAATATTTTCAATGGAATTTCCATAATGTTTTCTTTTCTGACGATCTCAAATTCTTCAATTTACGTAAGGTATTTAGTGATCTCAAATTGATAATAGAAAATTACATAAAAGCCAAATTTATTCAATGCTAAAAAAATTTTGAAAATATCAAACTCAAATTAAATGGCTCTTGAAATTTGGGCATTAACTGACAGTATGAGTTACAGCAAGCTTTACTTAAACTAATATCAACGAGTTTAGATTTATCTTCCTACAATAATCACATTTTTGTCTTCTTCAACGAATTATTTCTAGCTTTATATTTCTGAGTCCTCAGTGCTTTCCTGTCTCAGAAAATAATTTACAATACATATTTTCATTCCTTTGTGAAATATTCATCTGTGAAAATTGTTCAATTCGTAATTCTAATCATCAGGATTCTTATTTTCGTTTTTGTGAAATATTTTATTAACGAGAGTAATTCATTTTATGAATGAAAATTCCACTACATTGAAGTAAAATATTTATTCTCATTCTCTTTTCTTAGTACCTACTAGGTCATGTGTCACTTATAAGTATAGTTCAATTTCTTTAATTGAAGGATTTGAAGAAACCTTTTATTTTCTTCTCCTAATTCAAATTTCAATTATGGTAACGGAGCAATGTATCAAGTAATAGATCAATTGCGTAATAATATCGTTTCAAAGAAGTTGTAGTAACACAGATCAAAGTTACTACGTTGAAAGTAAACTTATCTCTTTAAAAGTGTGTTTATTCAACATTTTTTGGATATAATTCCCAAGAAAAAAGCAAAAAAAAAATTAAAATTCAGGTGAGCAATATTTTTTGCAAAGATTGATCGTTGAAAGTGATGAACCGAAATGCGTTATATTAGTAGCTCATTGATACATCGTTGAAAGGATTTTATAGCTGACTGGTCACGAATGCCCTACATATTTTACGGTATTTTACGTATTGCTTGTGTGAACTGTGAATCCCTACAACGCAAAGAGAACTGTAAGGGTGGTAAATTGTACAGTGTTTTTCAAAAATGTTATTATTTTAACTTACAGCGTATGAAATGTTTCATATTCTGGGCTTATTTTCCAGAAAACTTTCATTTCTTGTATATTTCCAATTCAAACATAACATCTGCTCTGACAATTTTAAGACTTTCTTACGGTCAGTTTATTTGTGAGGGGAATTCTTGATTCGTCATTTGTGTATGTTATTGCAACGGTCCTAATTTTGAATAATGAACGAAATATTTGCAAAAATTTTTCTTATTCAGTGTGCTGAAATACACAAAAGTTTCATTATACACGTTTATTTTATTACTCGTGTATTTGAAGTAATTCTCTTCGCGATATTTAGTTTTCGAAGTATTTCTGCGAGTATGTCTCTCTGAGATTTGATTTGTTAATTTTTCGAATATTTTTGCCCTTCTTGATATTTAGTGACATCGATACGCATCTAGCTGTTTTTGTATAATAGTTAAGTCTGCCAATGAATTCTTTCCGTTTCCGTCGACAACTGAATATCGATGGAATTTGCAACTGTGTACATACCTGTTTATTTGAGCACTGTCGAATTTTTTTTCGAAAGCATTTTTCGTAGCATCGCTATGTATTCGCGTATAGTGCGATTATTATTCATTTGGTATATTATTGCTCATGCGAATTCATTTCTCTCAATAAAACGACTCGAATATGTAACACGACTATTACTAACTAAATCCTAGTTAAATAAAACAAAGGAGAGATAACCAAAATGAGATTTTATTTGCAAGGAAACTTGAAAAGTGTGAGACAAAAATAACATTTAGGAATAACATACTAAGAACTGAATATGTATTTCAACAATAAAATAGATGTGAAATCTTAATTTCAAACTTAGCATTTCAAAGAATTTTATAATGAAGCAACATTTTTTAAACCAATGTTAACTTGATTTTCTTAAGTTTTTTCCATTGAGTTGAACATTCGAAGGTATTTCACATCTATCCTGCGAGAAACGTGATGAAATCGTTTTGAATGTTTTATGAGATCATCAGTGGATTTACTACTTCTTTTTTCTAGCTGTACATTTATGATATCGACAAACTACAATTTAAGAATTAGGAATTAAAAGAAAAATTTCATAACTCTAATTCTCTATATTTAATCCTTGGAATTTTATCGTTTCATCACATTCATCGTATAAATAAGAAAAACAGAAATTACAAAAAATAAAATTTTCACATATTACAATCAAATATCGAATTCATGCCACAGGGGTAGTAGAAATAATTATCGGGGATCAAACTTCACAGTGAAGAAACATGCTGGGGTTTCATATCATAATTACCCAACCGACTTCCAATCGTGATCTATCGAAAGAAAAAAAAAAGTACAACAATTTCACACAAATGAATTCGAAACACCTACTTTATTCAACTCATTTCCCGGCGTATATCAGACGCTGAAGAGACGACGTAGACTGAGGGCCCAGACAGGATCCAGCACAGCTCCCGAAGAGTGTCAGTGGTAACAGGTGGTAAGAGCAACTAGTGTTCACATCCAATATTCCCGGAGGTATCCTCAGCAAACATCCAGCGCGGGATTCGGTGCACAACAGTCACTGTCATGCGTTTCAGATAGGGATGGCTAAGCGTACGCGGAACTGATACTTTGGAACAGGTCCGGCTGGTCGGACTAATGGAACTGATCCTTACTGACAATTTAATCAGGTACGAGTACCAGTCCATTCGGTTCGGATCGCGACCCTCAGTGTCAGTTCGCTGTATCGCTGTACGCGTACGCTCTACTTTGATTTGAATCGAGTCGAGAACGAGCAACGAAAACAGATTCTGGAGTTACGGACTGGAGGACTCGAGACAGAGAATGGACCAGCCGACTTGTTGTTCGACTTGTTCGAGTTCGGATTGTCGGATTATGAATTGGATCGCGGAGTAGACAACTGACGTTAGAGTTTTGGAATAGACTAGCCAATTTCAATATGTCCGAACTAGAAACTGGACTGGAACTGATCTTTGGACTAGTTATATCTCTGGACCGGATCAGGTCGGAACTGATCCATGAAATTGCTTGGATCAGCCATCCCTAGTTTCAGACAGACAACCGCGATCGCAGTTTCAAAATCCTCGGGTAGATAAAGAACATTTTCTCAGCAAACTTTCAAACCTGGCCACCAAGAGCTCTGCGGCTGACCGCCGAATTTCCTCGAAAATTAGCCGGTCGCTCCGACTGGAGTACGGTAGCGGAAACTCTGAAAGAAGCACATCAACTGTCATCCCCTACGCTCAGCAACAGCGCACTACACACTGCCAGCCTGGATCAGCTTCGGTTTTCTACTGAGCACCGATAGAATGCACACGCGTCTTTATTGCCACGCAGATGACGTCAATAACGGCTCAGTCGCAGTCGACACCTAGAGTCGGGAGCGGCGAACTAACCGGCAGCGGCCGCCGACTGAACTCATTTGGCCGGGCTTGACTCTGGAGAACCGCGTTTAGGCCGGGTTTGACCAACTTTTCGCTCCTGCTTCTGGAGGGAGGGCAAAGCACTTCCCCTCGGCACGCTTTGTCCTACGAAGCGTTCTCAACACTTGTCAGGTGTAACAATATTCATTAAAACCGTTTATCTCGACGTGTGCTGAACGTTCCACGTCCTGTTCGCTAAACGAATCTGATGGTTTTCGTCGCTTTAGATGGAGAATTTATAGTTGGGAAACTCCTGAACACTTCAACAAGTTACTCAGGGAATGAAACCTTGCATGATACACTGGTCATGTATCACGGTCGTTAGACCCTCTGTAATGTAGGCTAAAAGGGTTTTGCGAGGTGTGGATGGATGAGCACAAACCAACCAGACCTGGAAAAACTCTGAAGTCATTCTTTATCAGGTTTCACACGAACCAAATACACCAATCCTACTGCAGCAAGGGTAGTTCGATGAACCAAGTTTCACTCAACAAACAAGTTAAGAAGAGTATCTGAGCAATTTTCGACGTGAACGCTAGTGGTTTCTGAATTCGAAGGAGGCTCATAATTCCAAAAGATTACTAGCTGGTTCAACATGACTTCATTGCCAACTTGGACGTGTGGTACAGCACGAAGTAGAAAGTAGGTACATATACTTTAAGATTCGTTTCTGATAGAAACATCAGAGTAGTGTGCATTACATATACTGCAGAAGAAGAAAGGTTACTTCTGGAAATGAATGGTCATTTGGACAGACTCAAAGTGCAGAGAATATGATGCCCTAACTCTCCTCCTGAGATGTTTGTTTTAGTCATTAAAATTCTTGCTAAGAATTAATTCTTGCTCTTGTAAACTCTTATGAGTTTTATAATAGACATTTTTTTATGATTCTACTGCCTTTATAGAACTGAGGTATCATAAAGTATGATAAATTAAGCGGCAAAAGAACTACCTTATATATTACAGACTGCTCGATAAGTGGAGGAGGAGTATGTATCTGTAAAGACACATTGCCAGAATCATAGGTAATCACCTGCCTCGAAAGCATCTCCCACGATAGTTTAGGGTGGAGTAAGAGCAGTTTGAAGTCTAGACAAGATACGGAGGAGCCAGAAATTGCATTGTTTCAGATCAAGTTACTCAGCCAAAAGATAGACATGATGTATTTACGCCCGATTCATGTGGTTGCTATCAAAATATTCATAGAAATCCCCTTAATGGTAAGCCTGCATTAAATAAGTTGATGCAGGTACAAGAATCTTACGATTCAAAGACCCCCCGGTTTCATAAAGCTCGATCGGGGAATCAACGCTTGATTGTCAGATAAACGTCAATTTGTTTTCAATCAATAATTCAGTCATAAGAATTCGGAATTCAATTCTCGAACCAAATTATGATCTATATACATCTATTCAATGATTCTAAAATGCTTCTTGTTCAATATATGTAGGAATGAAAAAGTTTTAGCGATTTCGTTTTTGAAATCCAGTGACTGTCAAATCGTTGATCGGGCAGTAAGAGTTTTATGAAACCCGCTGTAAGAGCATCTGAAACTTTATTCCAAAATCAACTTGATTTGGTTTCGATAACTGAAACATGGCAATATAGCTCTCTTTAGACATGTTGCTTCTACCTTACAATGAGCAGAGTTTATCAATTATTATTAACTTCGTTTTGTCGATGGCTTTCTTGATATGGCTTTCCAAAGTAAGTCCCTTTTCTAGGATAATACCTAAATCATTAGCTTCATCTTTTCACTGGATTAACTCCTTCAACCTACCTATACCTAGATTAATTGTAAGATATATCGCTTGGCTCTTTCCGCCGTGGAGTTTTATTTTCCACTGGATACAGCAGACATTTTTTCTTCGACAGCTTCTTGTGGAATTCGTTCTATGACTTCTCGTTTGCAAAGTTGCATTGCAATTTCAGAGTGAAGAGCGTATAGGGTCAGCATATTTCTTGGGTTTTTTGGTATATCGTGAATATATATTTTATACCTACAGCAGTGACCCAAGTTCTGACCTTCTGGTCACTTCAGCTTCTGTTGGAGCAGCATTATCCTTCCAATTTCCCGTGAAATTGGACTATTCCTCTCATCAAGTTACAAAGTTTGATTGAATATCCAGGACATCTCATCTTATAAATCAATCATTCATGCCACAGTCTGTCGGATGCTCTAGCGACGTCTAGTAAAACAAGACCTGTTGCTTGTTTATTCTGGAATCCTTCCTTTATGTATTCTGTGAGACTCCGTATAATCGCCGCTCTGTTGAATGATCTCTTCTGAATCCGAATTTCTCTTCCGGTAAAAGGTTCAGCTGTTCAGTTTCTTCAGTTCGATTACTTTTTCGACATCTTTACTTAGAGCTGACGATAGACTCATAGGTCTGTAGTTTTGGGATAACCTATTGTCTATGTATGATTTGTTGAACACTTTGATTTCTGCAGTTTCCCATTTTTGTTTTGGTTATTGTTCAGACCTCATTATTTACTTTGTAATATTTGTGAGAGTAGCTATACCTTGTCTAGCTGGAATTTTGTTTCCTCAACGGTGAAATTTATTTATTGAGCAGCCTCTTTATACAATTTCATAATATTTATATTTTAATGAATCAATATCGACAACATTAATTTTTATGCAATTTTCCATCATTATCAATTATCTCCGAATTTGTGTGAATGAAACTGCTTCGATTCAATACAAGAGAGAATAATTCAAAATAATGGAATTAGCGCAATGAATCCTACAATTCTATTGAGATGAGATTATTTTGGCTGTTTTTGAAGATTTCTTTGGTAAACTCTTTATCATTTTTGCGACTATTATTTATCAGACATTTCATGGCTAATTGGTTGAATTTAGTTTAATAAATATTGTCCTTCATGAGATATTCAAGACGTGCTCGTTCATGAGATACTCCCGAAATGGACGAGTCGGTAAGCTGATACACTAAATTCTTGTTGGGTACCAATTTATTGCGGATCGATAATGAATTCTTTAAGTGGGGAGATTGGCGTTATTGATAAAGGATCGTGGTATCATATTCTGGGTACAGGTTGAGATAAATTGAGTAGAGAGGGCCCACAGTCCACAATTATTTAAGTGTCAGCAATATCGTGGCCATGATGATATCAGCTGTCAAATGAGGAAAATAATATCTTAGTTATGTGAATACACGAAAGGAAAGTGTACGATCCATTTTTTCTACTTTGCAAAAAATATTAACCGATTTTGCGGTGTACGAGGATTATATTGAAAAATTCTTAGCCTACTATAGAACCAAACAAAATTTCAATGTCAAAATATTTTATTTCTCAACATATTCTTCTCTTAATTGGATACATTTATTACAGCGAACCTGCAACGTCTCTAGATCTTTTCAAAAAAACGTTTCTTCTTGCTCTGTAAACCAGACCTCCACAGCTTTTATTACCTCTTCGTTGGAAGAAAATTTACGGCCTTTTAAATTTTTTTTCAGTTGAGGAAAGAGATGATAGTCGGATGGAGCCAAATCTGGTGAATAAGAGAGGGGTTCTAGTAATTCAAATCCTAAATCACGAATTTTTTGCATGGCAACATGAGATTTGTGTGCAGGTACGTTGTCCCGCAAAAACAAAACACCTTTGGATAGCTTTCGGGGTTTCAAAATTTTTCCCGTAGAGTGGTCAGCAATGTCGAATAGTAATCTTCGGTTATTTTTCTATCCTTATCCAAAAAATCAATCATGATTACTCCATGGCAATCCCAAAAGACTGAAGCAAGAACTTTTCCAGCAGATTTTTGGACACGAAACTTCTTAGGTCTTGGAGAACCAGAGTGTCGCCATTTCATCGATTGTTGCTTTGTTTCTGTATCGTAGAAACATTGTATAAAGACCACACATACATACAATGGTAGAAATGTACCCAAGTCTCATCCATAGTAACAATTCGGTTTGAGAAGTCTACTACGTTTTCAAATCGAGCACAGATCGAACGCGATGCTTCTACCCTCACACTCTTTTGGTCAACATTCAAACATTTGGGGATCCATTTTGCAGCAATTTTTCCCATGTCCAAATTGACGTGAACTATATGATGAACGCGTTCGTATGAAATATTCAGTGGTTCCGATATCCGTTTTAGCCCAAATCGACGGTCTCATGAAATCATGTCATGAACTGCATCGATATTTTCGGGGACTGACACAGGAACTGGCCTTCCCGATCGGTCATCATCTTCAATGGAAAATTTAACTCTTTTGAAGCTTGCAGTCCAATTTTGCACGCTCGCATACGAAGGACATTGATCACCAAACATATCTTCGTAAATCTGCTTACCTCTTAACCCTTTTAAATACTTGTACTTGATGACGTCTCGAAACTCAAATTTTTCGATTTTCATAATTTCTTTCTTTCTTTCATTGCGTAACTATGGTTTAATTTTCTGACCTCACACGGACACTTCTAATGAGTTATTGTTCGTTGCTATGCTAACGCAGTATTTTTTATACGCATGGAACTGGTCTAGGCTAACTAGATATCAATACATCCCCGTACATAAAATCTTATTCGAAAATTCTCTCTTGAAAATTCGAAGTCTATCCAATTCAGATATTTACGTCAAACTGAATACACGTAAATAATATGAACCTTGCTACAGAGTAGTATAAATACATAATAATAATATAATATACAAGGGTCCCATTATCAGCTACGTTACTTCTGAAGCATGTTATCCAGCTAAGAATCTTATCGTCAGCCTCCTGTATGATGAGAATTGATTTTGTCTTTGCACCAGAGGAGTAACTTTAAGACCTATCTCTGTGGGTAAACGAATATTGACTCTTTGAACATACCACTATCGAGAAACAAGATAATAACTTTCACTTTCACAAAAAAGGCTGTAAACTACATGTATATTCGCCATTATTTTGTCAAAATTTGGCAGAGATATCGAATTGTTTTGTGATAAATAAAAAAATACGGATTTTCACAAGTAGCGTGAACACTTGAAGGAGCTTTTACGAAAAGTATGAAAGGTTTCACGATGTGTTTCATTTCAACACAGCCACTGTAGCACCAAGAGCACTCCGGCTAACTAATTTCTGCCAAATCCAAACAAAATGAACTCCAATGTTGAAAACTTTTATATACTTCCCCTCCTTTATTTCTCTAGTGAGGTAAAATGTAGAAAATAATTTTTATGGAAATTTTTGTTTTTATATCCATCGAGTTAGAGAAGTGTGACGCTCTGTTCATCATTCCCTAGGAAGCGGATAAAAAGCCACATTTACATATTCACACGGCTTTTGAGCATTTCCGAGTCATCTGACTAAATGAAGGATGAGTGGAATAATTCCAACCTCACCACACCGGGTTGAATGATTCACAGTTGCTTTTATAGAAATCCAATTCCTTATCGGAATAGCGTCGACAAGTAGGATCTCGAATTCGAAATAACAGACAATCTCCCTTTATTCCGAACCGTCATTAAAATCCCCTTTTTCCATCTGTTATCTTAAACGTGCCGTTTTGATTCGGAATAACCTCGTTTCCGATGAGACAAGCATCTGATTTTATAACAGCACTTCGATATTCTGGCGACGAAAAAAGCTCCCTAAATTAGAATTGATCTTGCTGCTCTTCAAACCCAACGGATTTGGAGAATGGGTAATAGAAATCCGTTTGTGGAGCGTACTTATTTTGTGAGAAAACTGGAATCGATTCCCTCGAGCGTTTTCTCAAATTGACTACCGAGCAGCAGAATTATTCAATGAATAGAGTCTATTTGCGTGTTCCTTTTTTCATTGATTATAGAAAAATATAGCTTCCTATACGTATTTTTAACTCGTGAAAGTCTAGGTTCCATTCATATAATTCTTGCCATGATGAATTCAGCCTCTAAAAAATTGAGGTTGGTATATCAAGTAGGTACATTATACGTTTTTCATTCCACATCTAGTCTAAATCAACCTGAAGTGCCTCAGAGCAAAAACCCGTTCAAAGTTTATCACGGAACTTCAATATGCAGACGACTTATCGCTAGCAGCTCAGAGGATCTACAGGTAATGTTATAACCTATAAACATATATACGAAGCTTTAGGCCTTAGACTCAATATCGACAAAACCAAAATCCTGCTAATTCCTCCAGAAAGCCTTCAAACACATTTCAGCCTGGAGAATGAAACTCTAGAACAGGTCGAGCAGTTCAAATACTTGGGAAGCTTCATAAACACTAGGGCTAACCTAGACACGGAAATACACAACCGTATCAATTCGGCATCACGGGCATTCTGGAAGCTGAAGGACAGAGTGTTTCAAAATCACGACGTCAATCTGAAGACCAAGACAGCTGTTTACAAAGCAGTCGTCCTTCCAACGCTTCTTTACGGATGCGAAAGCTGGACGCCCTACAGGCGACATATTAAACAGCTTGAACAAACGCAACAACGTCATCTAAGACAAATAATGCACATCAAATGGTTCCACAAAGTTTCGAATGCAGAAGTCTTGCAACGCGCGAGTTGTACAACAATTGGGACTCAAGTAACGAAGGCCCGACTCAGATGGAGCGGCCACATTCTGAGGATGCAAGACACAAGACTCCCCAAAATAGCTCTGTATGTATGAATGAACAGGTCGGTTTTTATTTTAATTAATCATCTTTTTATGTAGGTATATTTGTGTTTGTCTTGCATCTCTACGTATGTAGAGGGTAGTTTCCATACGGCAACCCTTACTTGTTGTGTCAAAATTGGATATACCTCATGTTGCTGTAAATGATTGAAGTTTTCTAAAAACGCTCTCTCATTGAAGGTTTGAAACGGACAAGTTTATCAAATACGGATTTTAATTTATTTATTTCATTTTGATCATTCCAGACGACATTATTCAACCTAGAGCAACAAGGGTAAGTTGACGTGTTTATACATTCAGTGAAATGAAATTTTTGTAACTCACAAGTGAAATAAAATAACAAGAATAGGAGCGAAAAACATCATCTTCCTCATTCTGCTTCGGATTAAATAATGTCCTAGCAACAATCAGTCGAAACGATACCTTTTGTGACATTTCATAAATAACATAATTCTCTGAAAAGTGTAATCATTTGAATCCTAGTCGTAATTGAATAAAATTTTGTATACAACACGTGAGTTATACATTTTTATTCATTTAACTCCCTTGTTGTATAAATAACTATTAAGGTATTATGACGTCATTGGCAAACACTTGACGAATAATTCATTTTACATCCCTCATATTTATGAGTAATAATAGATCTAATACTCGAAATAAAAGTATCATCTCAAATGAAAATCACAATTAAAAAACTAAATGAGCATCCAATTGATTCTTCGATTTTTCATTAATTACAAGCGTACATAAAAAACAAAAATATTAATCACCATTAATGTGTGTTTGTCATTGACCTCAAAATATATGGAATGTTAAAAATCGAATTGAAAAAGTTTGACCATCTGTTACAATGACATTTCTTGTAAAAGTATCTTGTTGATATTTCTTTGGGGAGAAAAAAGAAATTCTGTCATAATGAATGTGCATTTTATGGTTCCTGGAGTCGAGAAGTGCCGCTGGAGACATTGATAGCAGGAAAAACGCACTTCCGAATTGAAAAACGTTTCAATTTACACCAGGAAAAGATGCAAAAAAATCCTGCATACTGCGATAGGAGGTAAATTGGAATTTTTCAATTCGCAGAAACGTTGCCAAGGGGTCCTTTTTGGCTCTCTAACAGCGGTTACCTTGCCGCGTGCAAACACTATCCGAGCATGCTAATATACACGACCTTCACCTGAACCAATTGCTTCAAATAGCATTTTTACTCGCAATTTTACTCTACTCACTAATATGATTCGACAAGCTCATGGAGAATTTTTACACAAAATCATACCTTAGAACATTATTATTACACAACTTGAATGCCAATTTTGAAAATACAAGGTGAATCGGAAATGTCGAGCTATATTTCTGGGGCGTCAAAAAATAAGTGTCGGATTTTGCCCTAGAATTGAAAATATGCAACCTATTCAGAATTGTTCAATATTAATTCGGGATTCTATAAAGAATAGAGTTCGTTTTGCTGTTAACCGTATTAGCCCATACTGTGCGAGTGTTGTAGCTCTTGCTCTTCCAGCCGTTTAGTAGATGCAGCAAAAGTAATACGAAACTCCTCGCGAATCCTGGAGACTGTCAGCAACTTCTTATTGAGCTTAACCTTCGTTAAACAAACACACTAATTGTTTTAGTTCGAAGGCTTCCAAACCCATCTTGAAATCGTGACAATTAATTCACAATTGATACTCCACAACACCGGATGAGATGCAATAGCCCATTATTACTCAGGCGGGCAAAAATATCATACAACTAAAAGAAATGAGTATCTTCATCAAGCCATTGTGTCATATTTTGTATGTGTAATACACATGCCTCCCCACATGGTATGTACTGTATTTTTGGTTTCAGTGCAAAAAGTAAGTTTTTTCTCGAATATACACTTCAATTTTTGTCAGTATATTCAGAAGTACATCCTCAATCGAATGCGTATCGACTCATCATATGATTCATATTCATTATTATATTACTATATATTGAAAATTCGGATTATAATTCTCATTACACTACATTACCCTCTGATAAAAGCAAAGCACATGTGTCAGTTTTCATGATTCAATTATGGATTGATGTTTATTGATGCTGATTTAATAACTTTTGACTGAGTGGAATATTAGGTATGGTTGAAAAATAATTAGAATAATAATATAACAGATCTTTCATAAATCACATATAACGTCACCTTATATTCGTATACAGGGTATTGACAAATTCAATGCTCACCTCTTCTACCTTCCAAGCTAGAGGTGAGTTTTGCCTTTGTAAGTAGTCCACCAGCACCTCCCTCAAAGTCTTTTGTTTCAGATTTATGATAGATAGATATTCTATAATTGCTTGTATCTTCTTTCTTCTACAAACGATTATCATGAAATTTTGAAATCCTTCGTACTATCGTCATTTATTAGATGATTAAATTTCTTCTTATAGCCAGATTGAATTTTTTCATCAAAGAAATTAATGAAAATAGTCAGTTGGCTCTACTTCGAATCGAGAATGTGGTAATATATTAATTATTTAAATTAATGTTATAAGTCCACTGTTTTTTTCTATGAATTGATGGCCTTCGAGAACAAGAATGAATGTACCCAAATTTTCAATACGATTGAATTGAATATTTCACTTCCATCTCGAAAGTTTCAGTTGATAATAAAAAAATCATGAAAAGAATATCAGGAATTCAGTTCATTTTACATTCATACCAGATTGAAAATTATTTCAATTATCATAAAGTTATTTTATTTCATTTTTCTCGGTCAATATAACGAAAATGAGTACATATCGCGAAAAATTAAAGCACTATGAGAAAAATTCCGTTTCATCGATTCCAGATATCAACGCGTTTCCACACCTCTCGATTTTCCCTCAAGAGCTAAATCGTTCCAGTGAAGTGTGTCATATCAGTTGCTCCGTGAACTAGTTTATATGGCTTTATATCCTTTCAAACACAAGTTCGTCTTTCTGCTCGCTTGGTTGCACATTCTCTGCTAACTCACCTGACATTTCAACCTGAGCTGGTTCAACACACACCTGAAGTTTTCAGACGGAAATTATAAATTTTTTTTATTCGGTTGTACCTTCATGTGAATTTGTCCAACCATCGATCAAAATAGAAGGGTGAAAACATTTTCCATCCATACAGGATGTTCCAGAAAGTCTGTATATGATCCTATACTTCCTTATTTCAAATAAAGACATTTTCTTAATCCTCTCTATTCATTGATGTTGTACAATTTTTTTGCCGATACCATTGAAGACTAGGGATCACTTGGCATGAATGGAAGGCAATTATATATTAGAAAGAGGAAGATATGTAAGCAGGGTAGGTAATTGAAGATGAAAGCTCGGCGCATTCGCCATTCCGTGGATAAAATTCAAGAAACCACTACCTCTGCACTATCATTAGATTCTTTCTGCTTAAAACATCAGAGAATTATGAATGCAGTAACAATTGTTCGATGATCCAAAAAAATAATTCCGTCAACCCCTCAACTCTTCAGAGGAAAGAAAATCCTTGTGAAGAAAATTCAAAAAATCATTTATATTTTACAATCTCGATGCAATATACTGATAGAGGTATCATAACATTCATACCACCAGAGAATATTTCTATTGAGCGTTTAACTGGTTTATGTTAGGTGATATCAGCAAGGGATGGAGGAGAGGAACTCATAAAATATTCATTATCCTATCGATCCCATCTTCCAGAGTTATGGTATATTCATTCCACTCGAATTCAGTATTGATATCAAATATCGAAACCCTAGTGATAACAAGACTTTACAATTTAGAAAAAGCTTATGGGAGGGGATGTTAGAGGAAAGACTGGCCAAGTGGAAATAGTGCTGGTACTCCTATTCTACAAGAGATAGGCCAATGACAGGAAGGAGAAGAAAAAAAGTATGAAAAATGTTTGCATCCACACTTGCAAGTCATTACAGGGAAGAGTTTACCGAATTATTAACACATTCGATTATTAAGCGTGCTGATACTCTGCGGTCACTGAATTCAACAGAAGGCCTCAACGAATTTTTAAAGAATGTTGTGGTACCCTAAAATGTACCCTATAAGTCCTATAGGGTATACTATAATAAATCAAGTGGAAATTCATTCAACTTAGGCTCGGTTGTTCAATTCAGGTTTAAGCCGAGATTAAAGTTAATCCTTGATTAACGTGACAGATTTGAACGGAAATGTCAAAATTAATCCAGGATTAACTTTAATCACGAATTGAACAACCGTTAATGTTTAAGTAAAGATGGAGCTAAAATACATCAAATTCATATCTTCTTTTTCAATTATTATGAACAGAAAAGTTCGAAAAGGATATTCTTATTGTAAATTAAGAAAGTACGCATGTATAATTTGGGAGATCGTCCAGCACCCTCTACGAGGAGTAGAGGATGGTTGAGTTTTTTCAAATGGCTACCTCAAGACAAAAATGCATAGACCTTTCGTTGCTGCAATGGGATTTTTTGTTATGGGGACGAAATGGTGAAATTTTTCCTTTTTTATTTATTATGAGCTCAATGAACATATCTACACCTCCGTGTAATAGAAAACAAGTCATTCAAAAATTTATATTTTATACGAAAATTATTACAACATTAGTATTACATAATATTTGGCCCAGAACAAAATATTTGCGATTTGAAGCGATTTTTACTGCATGAACACTTTCTACGAATTTTCCACTTTGTATCGGTGTGTGAAGCTTTGTACCACATCATATATATAAATTCAAATTGACACATTGCATTTATGTTGTCGATACACCGATGAAAATCCATAATTGAACAAAGGGACTCGGTAACATTATTTTTACCGAGGTAAATTTCAGGAATCGAATGCAATACCTACCAGTAATTGAACTAATAGGGGACCAACTGAAACACTGCTAGTTTCATCTATATACAAACATTGAATAGAATTGAATTGAATGATTAGTGGGACGTAATAAAATAGTTTTCTATAATAAAAGTCGTTTCAATGAAAATCGTGTCATTCAGGTTTTTCTGAAAAAAAAGTGGAATGAAATTAATTTCATTCGACTCTGATTTAAAATCTCTCTCGAGCGACAGGTAGCTCAGAATTGAAGAGATGAGTTCAACTGGGATGCAAGGGAATTATTCACCCTTGTATAACGGTACAGTGAAAAGCCGAATTAAGATTTAAGTATTCATAGAGATCCATTCCACCAGGAATCAAATAAAAATCTATCATGATGAAATATTATATTTCATCTTCCGAAGTTGTTTGGAGTATACTTGGAAAGCTGAACTGTCAAGTACTCAACGTTAAAAGTTCGTTCTCTCCAATTCCTCAGGTACGAAATATCCCACTAAATCAAACAGCTGTCTGAGAATAATCCAATTAGGAAGTTTTGACATTTTTTATCGCCCGTACTTTTTCCTATGCCGACAGCTCGCGAATGAATTTCTGGATAATACTGTGCCGCTTCATGTGACAAGAATAATATGGGTTTCGAGGAGGAAAACTTTTTTTGATTAACATAGGTGATTGCCACTTCAACGAATTTTGAGAATTGTTAACATGCGTTGTTATTTATCACAAAAATACACACGAAATCTGGTTAAACGCAACATGAAAAACTTGAAAATGCATGTAGGTAAATGCATTTCATGAGGAAAGTAAAACTTTAAAAAATTATATAATAAAGTAAACTGTTCCCAAAAACTTAAATCCCTATATTTCCAGGAATACAGATCTAAGACTATATACAGAGTGTCCCAAATTGGGTGCCCAGATTTCGGGAACTAGTGTTCCCAATACGTCAACATTGATAAACCAACGACAAGCATCATAAAATTTTAGAGAGTTTAGTTCGTCAGTAAGTAGGTACCTACTCGTCTTTTTCAGTGCCAAGAATATCTTCATTTGACTTTTAGGTTAGAATCTTCTCTTTTGGAAAGTCCTATTAATGAAACTACAGAGACATTTCCACAGAAAATTCAATTGGAAGTATCAATCTATAAAATAGAGTGAGGAGTTCCATTTGAAATTTTTATATTATTTCTGGTCAGCTTGGCGCTTCATAGAATACTCTCCATAGGGCATAGATCACTCGTCATAATGGTCAACAAAAAATTTCTGAAGGGTAGGATCTAACCACAATTTTGAATTCACCCCAGATCAGGATGTCCCTAATAAGATGGGGAAACTTTTTAATGGGAGATAGAAAACACCTAGAGGATCTCGAAAAGCTCCTATATGTACTACCTACCTTGGAGTTCTAGATTCTAATTTACAGGGTGTTTTTCAAATTCGAATCATCGATTTATCCGACATTTGGAATGAAGATAGCTTTAATGACGTTCACATATATTCGGAGAGGTCTCAAAATTTCGCGAAATAACCCTGTAGAGGGTGGGCAAAGTTCGATAGGATTGAATGGCAGCTCTGTAACAGTAAGAGCTAGGGAAAAATGGATGGCACTACGCCACTTCATGCTACATGAAAAAGTGACTGTAGAATGTAACATTTGTTTTTCGTAATGACTGAAACTTTACGAAATAGAGACGCCATCTCAAAGCCGATAAATGAGTTTTCACTTATAACTTGAAAAAAAAAAGATAGAGGGATACGGTTTTGGCCATTTTCTATCTTTCGTAAATCAGGGTCGGAAAGGTGCCATCCATTTTTCCTCAGCTCTTACGGTTACACCGCTGTCATTCAATCCCATCGAATTTTGCTCACCCTATGCAATGAATTTCATTATTTCTTCGATGTCTGAGTAACTGAAAGATTCATTAATTCAATTCGCCCAATAATATTACGAGGATGTATTGATATCGACTTAGCCTAGACCAGTTCCATGCATAAAAAAAATTAGCAACGAACCTCATTGGAAGTGTCAGTGTGAAGTTTGTGGTCAAAAAAGTAAACCAGAGTTACGCAATGAATCAAAAGAAAGAAGATGTCCACCGAAATTGTGAAAATCGAAAAATTTGAGTATCAAGCCATCATCAAGTACATGTATTTAAAAGGGTTAAGAGGTAAGCAGATTTACGAAGATATGCTTAATACTCTTGGTGATCAATGTCCTTCGTATGCGACCGTGAAAAATTGGAATGCAAGCTTCAAAAGAGGAAAATCATCCATTGAAAATGATAACCGATCGGGAAGGCCTGTTTCTGTGTCAGTCCCCGAAAATATCGATGCCATGATTTTATCAGACCGTCGAATTGGGCTAAAACGGATATCTGAAGCACTGAATATTTCATACGAACGCGTATATCACATAGTTCACGTCAATTTGGACATGAGAAAAATTGCTGCAAAATGGATCACCAAATGTTCGAATGTTGACCAAAAGTGTGCAAGGGTAGAAGCATCGCGTTCGATCTGTGCTCGATTTGAAATCTTAGTAGACTTCTTAAACCGAATTGTTACTATGGATGAGACTTGGGTACATTTTTACGATCCAGAAACAAAGCAACAATTGATGGAATGGCGACACTCTAGTTCTCCAAGACCTAAGAAGTTTCATGTCCAAAAATTTGCTAGAAAAGTCCCTCTACGGGAAAAAATTGAGGAGAAAAGACGCGGAAAGCTATCCAAAGAGGTTTCGTTTTTGCAGAACAACACCCTTGCACACATATCTCATGGTAGCATGCAAAAAATTCGTGATTTAGGGTTCGAATTACTAGAACACCCCCCTTTTTCACCAGATTTGGCTCCATCCGACTATCATCTTTAAGAATTTTTCAATATATCCTCGTATATAGCACCATCTAGATTTTTGAGGACTTATTTTTTTTCCTGATAATGACAATAATTTTTTTCTCGTCGCTATTCAACATCCCATTCACCTCATATGATCTCCATTTTTTTCACAGCATCTTACATACGAATAATGCAGATATTGTAAAAAAAATTCAAACAACTCCAATATGAACAGTATCCCCAGATCAGAAGAATAATACGCTCCTCATTTTTCATTTCGATGTCAGCGAAATATTATCAATATAACAGCTTAATATCTCTCCGAAAAAATTGAGGTTAGTGGGGTTTTCATCAGAGTAAAGACCAGTAAATCGTCCTATTCTTCGATCGAACAGGGCCCAGGAGAAATATCTGAAGAGTATTTTGAGGAAAGAAGTCCTTAAGCCGAAAGACGTTCGGCAGGAAACGAATTGTGTTCAACCATCTATTCAAATGAAAAATTAACTTCGCCAGCAAAGCGGGTCTTTCAACAACGAAATATTGTATCTTACGAACATTTCCTGAAAGAATCCAGCGTCCGCCGATATTGCTTTTCATTCTGAATGATTTTCGCCCTCAGATGAAGCTTAATCATCAACCCTTGTTCCCTGATGCGGATGCTGAAAACATCGCTTCCCTTTT
This sequence comes from Coccinella septempunctata, assembly GCF_907165205.1. NCBI lineage: Eukaryota > Metazoa > Arthropoda > Insecta > Coleoptera > Coccinellidae > Coccinella > Coccinella septempunctata. Next base: position 32,982,992 of record NC_058191.1, on the reverse strand, counting down.
AGGAAAATCTTTCACATCAAGACGACGCGCAGCAGTTTTGATTATGGAATTGAGTGAAATTGTAGCAGGGTCAGATGGAGGGGTTGGGGGATGGGGTCAGGTCCGTAATATAAATCGGAAACGTTGAACTGAAGAGGTGATGAACTAGGTCGAGATTGAAAATAGAATCAAGTCTTCGGCACTGGGACACTCGAAAACCGCAAGATAAACAAAACGGTTGGTTAGCTCTTTGATCCGGTTCAGAGGAAATCGATTCTTAGTAGGAATACGATTTTCATTTCATCTTCCATTTTATTTTTACTGATATTTTTTTCAAAACAACTACAGTTAACGCTATGACAATAGGTAAAAAAATCGACGGCTTTTAAGTTAAGAATCTATAAAAAAAACTATAATATAAATGTAATAGTAAATAAAAATAATAGTAAAATAATAGTAAAAACACAGACAAAACGTCGTTAAGAAATACGTTTCATCCTATTTCCATAATAACGTTACCTCCTCACGTTTATTCTGAGTTTCCTACACGAAGCAATCATATTTTTTTCATGAAAAAAATTTCTACGGAAATATTACTTTGCAATTTTGATTCAAAATTCCATCGTTTATGTTGATTCTGAAATACTATTAGAATTTTACGTTTTAGGCTCATTTCTTCAATTATCTTTTAAGAAATGAATCCTTGTCACAGTTTCTACTTTACCTTAACCCTTTCGGTCACCGCGTCCTCATTTGAGGACATACTATTTCTTGGCTGATATTCACGAATCTCGTTATTAAGTACGCTTTGCCAACATTGTCCTTAAATGGGTACATATGTAGTTTGTATTTGTCGTACATAGCGATATCTAATTGCTAGTGGTTCAACCAGTACACGCACCCCATTTCCGTGTTCCAGGGAGGTCGTGATCTGGACATATTGATTTCGGTTTCATTGATCATGGGATTCATCGATCTATTTAATAATTTTTCTCCATGGTGGTAAAAGTGCATCATTCAGTGAGAAATTATAACTGGACCAAAAGGTAAGAGAGTTTTCGAAGAAGTTCTAAGCGTCCTCATTTGGGGACATCGTGCAGTGTGGGAATTATTATATGCAAATACTGATCAAGTAAAAACCAGCGTTAGATATTTAGGAAGTCAGGTTGTTTTAGTTCTCGATGTAACTGTCAAATGTAGATAAGCCATCAATGACGAAAAGAGGTCGACCTAGTAACCAGAGTCCAGTACCATCGAGAGGTCCTTCGAAAAGAGCAGGGGTTGAATTCCGTCCACCATCAGAGGTGCAATTAGACAATGTTGGGCATCTTGCTTTAGTCAGCGATAAAAAATCGTTCGACAGGTGTAAAAAACCAGGTTGTAAAGGTAAAACCAAATTTTTTTGCGTCAAATGTAATATACATTTATGTCTAGATAGGAAAAAGAATTGTTTTTTCGACTTTCATAATGCAACCAATAAAAAATAATTGTTCAATTTGTGTTTTCTTCCATATAATATAAATTCTAAATAAACTAATAAACTATGATATAGCTATGATTAATATCTTACTCGACAACCTTCTGATCACAGTGTCCTCATTTGGGGACATGTCGCATAACTCCTGATGGGGGCGTTTTGGGGTTGGAATGAAGATATGAAAAATCCTAATTAAAATAATAGGAAAGATTCCACAGGTCCAATATTTTTTCAATGATGAAACAAAAATTCGTGACTGAAAGGGTTAATCTGCTCTTTGATGACAGTAATCCACCAGGATGTACAGGGTGGGCAAAATTCGTTGTCTACTGAGAGGATCTCGAGAACTATAGCAGCTAGAAGAAAACGAATGACATATTCCCGAGCTCATTTTCGGAGAAACAAAGAATGGTGAAAACCGCAGCCTCCTACGATACTTCGTTTTTGATTTTGACAATTTCGTAAAGTTTTCATAACTTTTTTGTCCTTGAAGATAAAAATCTGAAACTTGAACCTTCCACAGGTATTTTTTCACGTAGAATCTACTGATGAGCTCAAAATATTTTTTCATTTCGAATCAGTAGGTGAACTATTATTGAATTTGTTATTTTGAATTGGAAAAAAATCTTTTCTCAGTAGATTCTATGTATGAAAGTGCCTAAGAAGGTTCAAGTTTCAGATCTGTAACTTCAAAGACAAAAAAGTTATGAGAACTTTTCGGAATCGTGAAAATCTCGATTTTTGTTTATAACTCGAAATCCAAAAATGATAAGCCGATTCTGTTTTCAGATCTGGATTAGTCATGAAAAAAGAGCTCGAGATTGTGTCATCCGTTTTCTTCTAGCTGCTATAGTTCTCGAGATCCCCTCAGTAGACAACGATTTTTGCCCACCCTGTACACTTTATGTTTCCTCGAGTTCGAATAAATCATCTGAAGATTTTATATGAAATTAATTCAGACACAAAACACCCGCTGATATCAACAAATGTTTCTATCTGAATCGAACTAGCAAATTACCATAACTCAAAATATTAACAGAAATACAATTTTGTCGAGGAAGAGCAGAGCTAACCATGTTTTCGGTCGCATTTGACCTCGTCAGAGCTGGTGGTGTGCTAGTTCGATTCAGCTCTCAACATTTGTTGATTCTATATCAGCAGGTTTTATGGGTATGGATTAATTTCTTTTATTATCCATCTGCCAGGAGGCTATATGCACTATATAAATTTTGGGTGAATTTAAAATAGACTGACACTTCATTCATGTTCTAAATGATTCTTTCAATATTATGCAGCAATACATTTGCAGATTCGCAAATATGTTGCAATTGATAACTTCTTCAGTAGGTATTCGAAACAGTATTGTGTGATTATTTTGTTCAGTTCTGTCCGACGATGAAATTAAATTAACATCGCTTTTTCCACCCTCAAATGGATTAATCTTAACCCCTCTGGGCTCGTAATCTGTGTATCCTGTTCGTAATCAATCAAGTAAACACCTCCTAATCCAAGAGAATTTAACCAAACCTAAGATACACTCTACTCAACTAGAAGCCACGTGTTTAGTTAGGCCGAATTACAGAATTTGTCATGATTTCTCCATTAAACAAAATTTAATTAAATTTATGGGGGGTATCAAACAAATATTTGAATTTCATTTTTGTTGAAACATAACTAAAATCGATAATTTTCACCTCAATATAATATATTTTTCATTTTAATGGTATTCAACTATATAGTGAAACGACTTCCTTCTTGACATGGGTTTTTTTGAATATTGAACTGAAAACTTCGCCCAAAAATTATGTTTTGTGAGTGTTAAATAGCCTATCTAACATAAAACTCCAATAATGATTTAACTCCCATCTAAAACTACTCTTCTCTCGAACAAAAATAAATGCACTGTGAACCTGTTAGGGACTATTACTTATTCCCAGAAGTGATAAGGCAGAGAAATTAAATTTTGCCATAGGAACGGGGTACTCATCGGGATCAAGAATAATTCCATATAAAGTGCAAGCTTATTCTCTTGTCAAACGAAGAGAGATTTGATGCAGTATGATTTGGTTTACAAATTCCATAGATAGAAATCCGCTTAGAAATAACTCTCAAACATTTCGGTTAAACTTGTATCTTGTATGAACCATTTCCGTAATCATTTGGAGAGCGAGAAGGAAGTATGATCAGCATACCGGTCAATGTGAGGTATTGAATATTAAGTGGAATAGATTTGATTTAATTTTGTTTGCATTGTGTGAATTGTAAAAAATGGTTTTGAATATCTCGAATAAGAGAATTCCGTAAAAAGTGCGAATTTTTCAATTTAAATTGGGCTATTGAAGTCTATTTTTTCCAAAAAATCTTGAATGTTCCTTAGTTATTCGTTTCTTATAGTTTAGCAGGAATCTTAAGTTGAAACAGCCATCGATATTCAGGGTGAGTATTTGACTCGTACAAATTTTTCAACAGTAGAGTTTTGAGGTCAAAAGGAACACTTTTTCCTTTACCATTTTCCTCAAATCGGCTCGCTTTAAAAGATACAGGCTGTTGAAAAACCATAAACAAATGTTATTTTCAGTTCTATCTCAGAAACGGTTTCATCGAATGAAATGAATTTCGAATTGTAGTTTTTGTTTATTCGATGAATCATTATCGAACACAAGATATCACCCACGTCTTCCAGTTTTCTCATTATGACCCTTACATACCATAAAAATACCAAATACCAAATATCGAATAAGTTGAACGGTATCTGATAAACATTTGAACGTTTTGTGAAATAAAAGTATTTTCATATTTTCTCTTATAATGCGCCGTTTTCGAGTAATTTGATGTTCAAAAATTAAAAAAGTTTCTGCGAAATTTTAAAAATTGGGTACTTTGGCTGAAGATAACTCTGATTAAAAGATCCACAGATGTGTAGAGTCACAGATTCAGCTAGTTATTCTGAAGGTAATTTTGTTTTTCCAGGGGCGGCACAGCTCCTTATGAAAACTACAAATGGCTATATCTTTTTATCAGGTCCGAACCGGAAAAAAAGTATTTCTCTTGACCTCAGGAACCTACTGTACAGAATATTTGTAAGTGTCAAAAACTCAACCTGTATATACAGGGTGTTCCTAAATTGAACGTACAAACGAAAAGGGGATATTCCTTAAGTGAGTTTAAGAAAAAAAAGTCCCATAATCATGGGGTCGCAAACGTTTCGTTTTCGAGATACAGACTGTTGAAGTTTGAATTTTTTTCAAGTTTTTTTCTCATAGTATCTACACTTCACAAGATATTCAACTGAAATTTGGCATATATATTACATTTTAGAGTTCTCACCAGGTGACATGGCAATTTCGATAGAAGATCTACAGGGTGATATTTTTTCTGGAACACTGCCACCTGTTCTTCTGTGATTTGGTATCACTCTATTGGGATAGCGTTCCATGTAAAGACGCCTAGCTTTTCTTGAATTTCCACTTGCAAGACCATACATGAAATGCATATCAGTCATTTCGGAATTCGTAAAATTTGGCATGTTTTGATATTGAAATGTGTAGAGGTTCTAATTTCTGATCAAATATTGTTGTGACAGTCATAAAAATCTTAATGAAAATAGTAGTCTAACTACATTCAAAAAAATAAATAGCCACAAATGCACCCACCTTCACTTTTTAAAAAAAGAAACGTTCAATAATTTGATGTGTCAAAACTGTCACTGAATTCATTCACCACAGATTACAAACTGGCCTTCCTATTCCTATCATAGTTACGAGAATTTCGAGAGAATCGTTCAAAATTTTTTTTCTCGAAATCGTTGGTAGATACGACAAAACTACAAGATACCGAAAAGTTTAGTAAAAGAACAAAGCTTCTTTTTACATTTTTTCAAATTAACAGTTGCTCACCGAAAAAAAGTTCTGCAGAACAACAGGAGGCAGTGTTCCAGAAAAAATATCACCCTTTATATATATATATATATATATATCTTCTATCCATCTATTGCCATGTCACGTGGTGAGAACTCTAAAATGTAATATCTATGCCAAATTTCAGTTGAATATCTTGTGAAGTGTAGATACTATGAGAAAAAAACTTGAAAAAAATTCAAACTTCAACACTCTGTATCTCGAAAACGAAACGTTTGCGACCCCATGTTTATGGGACTTTTTTTTCTTAAACTCGCTTAAGGAATCTCCCCTTTTCGTTTGTACGTTCAATTTAGGAACACCTTGTATAGGTACGAAGTATAGATATATACACACAAAAAATTCAGTAAAAAAAGTAGGTGACAGTCTACAAGTAGTTGACAGACGATGGTTTCTTGTAGATATTGATTCTGTTACTTCTTCTTACTCCTTATTCGCTCACTTGTTGTATGAATTGTATCAATTGAAGAAAATGATTGATATCAATGTTATTATTATCACCGGAATTACCAATAACTACTATCAAAATATACCGATTATTCATTTCAATTTTAGTCTGCTATAAAAATTACAAGATGAACAATTTTTCATAATACACGTACCTATATTGTGTATACCACATTATTTTTGAAGGATCCCTTCAAGATATAAAATATTTGGAATTCAGAATATAATAACATATCCTTCAGGTTGAAAAATGTTGCATCGCATAAACAAAGATCCAGCATAAATCAAAAAAATAAATTATACCCCCTCACCTCGTTCTATTTTCGACTGAGGGAAAGATTGAAAGACGAATGAAAAGAGAAAAATTCAACGCCACCGTACCAAACTCGAGCGGGAAATTTTCAAGGGGTGAAAGATTAGAGAGTGCTGTATTCAAAGCACAACTTCACCGAAATCCTGCATTGTACTTGAATACAAACAGGGTTTTACCTGTAACTTCCCTCATATCTGCCCTCCATCTCCAATTCTCCAATAATGGGGTCGCCGTTATCGCTCCCCCACTGATAAAGGTTGGAAATATGAGAAATTGCCCAGGCAAGTGCCACATACGTGGGGCGGCAGAATTTGAAACCGAATTAAGGCAGCGGGAGTGGTACTTCGAAAATTGGCTTTTTGCAATAATCATTGAGTTACCTCTTCTAGCTCTCGAGTAGAAAATGTAGGTCGACTGAACCATCGTTTGATGCAACTCTATAAAATTATTATGGTAGTGCATGTCATTTAAAAATTTGACTGAAGAGAATGAAATTATTTGGATACACTAGATTCACCACTCCTTTTAGTACAGTAGTACAGTCATCCATAGGTGATTTGTGATTTCATTATGAGGATATCGAGCTAGTCATCCATGGACAATAATAAGTTGAAGTTTCCTCACAACTTCAAAGACAAAAAAGTTATGAGAACTTTTTCGAAATCTCATTTTTTGCTGATAACTCGAAAACGAATAATCGTAGTAGGCTACGATTTTCGCCATTCTTTGTTTCCCTGAAAAGTGGTCGGAAATTTGTCATCCGTTTTCTTCTAGCTCTCAAAGTTCTCGAGATCCCCTCAGTAGACAACGAATTTTGCTCACCCTCTACAGAAATATTGAAAATTGGATTCAAGTGCGAATGGGATATATATACCCCATTCACATTTATTTTAGCAGTCGGTTGGCCATGAAATAATTTTCTCAAGTTTTTGTAACTAGAACTCTGTAAGGTTGGCACTCATGAAATGTTGTTAATGTCAAAACGCCGTTGCCACATCTAATATCAATTTTTATTACGAATATGCCGAAAGTGATTGAAAAAAGAGACAGGGTTTCAGGAAGGGCTATTTAGAATTCAGGTCCGCTCATTCAAATAGTTATACCCTGATATTCTAAAATCCACAATACGTTAGACGGTAGCGAACATATTCAATGTTAGAGATTTTATATAATGTTTCATCTGAATCTAAACGACTTATATTTCAGCTGAATATTTCCACAATCAGAAAAATTGTGAATGAAGAATTTCCTTCTATTGGGAGACCCAAAAAAGTGGTGGTATTTGAGAATTTTATGTTTGAGTGGATTAATGCGAAAAGTTTACTACAGGATTTTTGATGAATGTCATCGTAGAATTAGTTCCCGAAAATTGATTTTTCTATTTTTCATTTGACTTCTCCTATACATTGTTAATGTCTCAAGGTACCAATAAATACCTAATAATTATTATTATATCAAGGTATTAAGATGAACAACTACAAATACGAGCAAGTTGTCCTGTTAATTGATTATTTATGTGAAATGTTTGGTCAAACTTGTAGTTTCAAGTCTTGACTTGAAACTACCTTTAATTCCTTTTACTTACATTGATGCAAGATGATTTTTGTTGAAGAATTTAACATTCTTGTGATTATCTGTTTATTCCTTCGGGAGATATCCATTCCCAACCACTGCATCATATGCATTTCATCTTCGGGTTAATATTTTTGAAATATACAATTGATGTAACGTATTCAAACTTTAGCCAAACAAGATAACGAACATTAATTCTCCTCAAGCTAGTGCATATTATGATATAATACTGATTTCTTGTATTTTCCATGCAAATTACTGGATTTGGTATGTCTTCAATCAGTTTGTATAAACTTCAATTATGTTCGTCACATATTTCCCGAAGAGATTCGATATTGTGATAAAATACATAGAATGGGCAACATAGCGTTGATTTAAAACCCAAAAATGTTTTGACGAGCGTCATAACTACTATTCAGAGTGAAATGTGTCAAATTTCCATGGCCAACCGAGTGGTAAAATAAAAGTGAATGGATTTTAGACCTCAATTTTTGAGCAGTGTTTTACTGTAGATTTCTAATGTTCAAATTCGAAACTATAATTTTCCTTGAAATAGTTCGAACATTTGTATTGAATGAATCTTATTAAAATTGAACAGCAACTGGGTGTTCGGACCTGATGGTCAATACCAAATACATACTATGAACGTAGAGACATCTCCTCAATAATTCCTTATGATATAACAATAGCCTCGAGTACTAACCCCACACAATCCACAACATTCCATAATGAAGTTTTAAAATATTTATAACGAAAGCTACCATGCATTCACATTCGCATGTGGGTTTCTTTGTTTTGCTTGTGAATGGTTGGGTTCTTCGAATACTGATGCTCTTGTCATTCTCATCCCACATCACAGCTTCATACCTTCTCCTTCCGATGATATATTATTCGACAGGGCACGAAACTTTAATTTATTTGTCTCCCTTGCTCCTCTTCGGAAAAATACTTCTGTGAATCGGGGTTGAAAACGAATAGATTACTTTGCTGAGTGTATGAGTTATTGCGCCTGATGTGACAACTTTAGATTTACCGAAATGGAATTTTCACGCTCTAGCGGACTCGAACAAAATGTGAAAAGTTTCGGGAAATTTCGGCGTGAAGTTTGGGATTGTTGACATTTCACCGAGTTAATTGTATTATATTTTGGGTCTAGGGTCACTCAGATCGATTGCGCTCGAATTTTTTAATTCCGAGGGAAATGTTCGATTGGTTTCATCTCCATTTTATCGACTTGGTCAGATTTAATAAGGTCAGAGATGCATCTTCCCTATCTCTGAAACTCATGTATGGTCTTAATTAAGAGTTTCTTGTTTTGAAAAGTGCGCTGACTTGGAAACCTTAACACCAAAAGAGTAAGTAAATGCTGTAGAAATTTGGCCGTATAGGTAAATTTACCCTTGGAAGATATTTGAACTACATTTATAGGAACTGTATAAGTTAGATAAAATTCTTAAAGTTTCAGATCTCCAACTCCCTTGTCATTTGAGAAAGTGCAAAATATATGAAAATGGGAAAACATTTCTCCTGAACTGATTGTTCCAAACCCTTAATTCTAGCTGTAGAGCTGTTAGGTTCTTCAGCTCCTGATGCACGGCCATCATTCATGCCGAATCACAATCTGTTTCATCACAGAAGATAATGTTATGTGATTCAAGGTCCCAGATCAATCATTCTCTTCACCAAGCCAGTCGATCACTTCACTAAGATTGAAACGAATGATAAATTGAGGACGGTGACATAGAAAATAGGATGCCCTGTATGAATTAATTCATTACAACAATTTTTTATACATGTGTTGCAATGTTGAGTAACAAAGAAATTCCTTCTGATAATTTCATTTAAACTGTGTGTTCTGTTCTCTTTGTCACTTTGTATGGTGAATACACAGTACATATATCGCCTGATAATTGAACTTTAGGATGGAGCAGGACCATTTTTCACTATCTTTTTGTCTTTGTTTTCGAAACGACTAGAAAACTTCACCCTGTTTTCAAAACTCGAAAAATTTAACGTCAACTTTCCTTTCTTCCACCTCTAAAAAGAATTTATCTCCCACACATGCTGAATTGGACAGAAGTGGTAGAAGTCCGTATCACGAAGTTTACAGGAACCTGTACCTGTATAACTGCCCACAGAGAATTATTCTGTAAGGACTGCTCCTAATGAAAGACTAAATCTCATAGAATTTCGAAAGTGACAAACATTCCGATGTTATAAGACGCCGTTTAAGAATTTGTATATTATATAATTATAGAATCAGTAGAATAACTAAGAGAGTTCTGGAACGCAGCTGGAATCACCAAGTTTCTTAGTCTTGAAGCATCTGATAGGAGGAATAGAATAGTTAAATATGCTAAAAAAAGTATTTTTAGAGAGATATCGATTTAACGATGTGAAAAAGTATATTATGGGAAATTTGATAAATGATATGTGGTTTGAATATTGCTTGTCATTCCGATGAGCAGCTGCTAACTATTGGCGTTGACGTTGTATGATTAATTATGTGGTTAGGACCCATAATCCATAATTCCTCGTTTACGTGGAGGAGATTGAAGATTATTATAACAATAATTGTGAAATGATTAGCCGTATATGTCATTTATTTCATGAGACTTCATTCACTTATTGGAAACATATTATTTCATAATCAATATCATATCAATATAGGTTTTTTATGGAATACGTATATGAAATATTTTAGTAGGTTAGATATATACCTATAGGCCATTTGTGGAAAGTAAACTACTCCAAAAGCATCTCTCAGACTCATAACAACTTGCTCAATCGTTCTATATACATCCTCAAGAGTAGTGGGAAGCAGAAGAAGAAGATTTCCATAATAAATTTTCATTTCACAAAGAATGAAATTTCATGACAAGTTATGTTGATTATGATTCTATTACCTATAAGTCTGCATAAGCAAAATCTCTTCTAATCCAGGAATTATCATGATAAGAATATCAAATCGAAATGTCATTTTTAAATCTACGTTTTAACCTTTTTCCCAATTTCTCCAGTTTGAATTTTAATCGCTGTTGGAGTTCTAAAGGCAATTCCTCACAGAATATCAAATACGACAGCAAACCGTAGGAACAAACGTATATTTAATATGAATGTTGTTTGTCATTCACGCTTCGAAGTGTACATGCAAAAGCCATTTGGTGTATTCTGAAGCTTTATACTGTTGGAATATATGAATATTCAATCTTCATGAGGCTCGTGAAATTTGTCTGTTCGATACTATCACGTATGAGCATCTCTCTAGGGCCTTGATATTCGCAAAACAGAAAAGCGATCTACTGTGAAAAAATACTTTCTCATATTCCAGATAGGTCCTCTTACTGTTCAGACAGAAATCTCATAATATTTTATGTTTCTCTTATATCATCTTATCCCTATCTGAAAAAAAAATCGTCGCACATAGAGCAAATACGAAATAATAAATAATACATAAACTTTTTTTATGTGCAAGAGCACTGCTAAAGGATTAAAATGCCAAGTTGAACACCAACTATCATAAATTCTATTATTCAAAAGATCCATTAGCTTGTTAAAATCCTCTTGCAATCGTTTGTTTTGATCGATTGTTTCCTTAACTAACAGCTTCAATTACCGCGAAACTTTCTGGCTGGCATGAGCAGGCTGAAGCCCCCGGAGACTGCTAGTGTGTAATCCTACCAAGCCTGCAAACTTGGACTCGGAGAAACTGCTACTTAATTGAGCAGGAAAAACTAATCGCCCAAGGTTCTCGCGCGCTGTTTCTCCGATGATATTTTGTGGTATTTATTCAGCATTCACCATTCACGGAAGACTGTTTCTCTTAGAATTGAACTGTTTTGAGTCTTTTATGATTATATTAGGATAATTTTCGATTTGATACTCATCTGAAACAACTTACAAAGTACAAACTCAGTAATTTTGTATAAAAAGAATTCCTTACATGATCCAGTATAATTTCATGTGCATTGAATTTGCTCATTGAATGCACATAGAGGTAAATGTTCATTATTTTTTCCATGATTGATTGGGATATTTCAAACCAGCAAGTTGGTAACCTCCTTAGGAATCAAATAACGAAGTGGTCAAGTATTACATCTGAAGAATATTTGTGGAGTTGTGAATTCTTTCAAAACAGCTGAACCTGCTGGCAAATACGGATATGTTACTCGTTGTAACTCTTGGCTAGTTGTAGCCAATCACATGAATAAAACATGTCTAATTTTATTATTTGTCGTTATGGAACAAAGCCAAATAGAAAAACTTGAAGAACAAACCTATTTTGCTAGAATTATTATAATTTCTCAATTATTTTCGAGATTTTTGCAATCGAAGTTTAACCACATTTATAAGAATTGCAATTAATGTAGATTGGTGTACAAGGTTGACCGATATGGCTTCTGACAAATCATATTTTTGCCAGTTCTCAATATGAGTGTACATATTAAATTTTACTGCCATACCCATTATCTTGTCAACATTTGTAAAAAGCAGGTTTGGCTCAATCGTCATAAATAGGGTGGATCTTTGACTCGTTCAAATATTTATCAGTAGATTCTTGAGGTGAAAGTGACACTTTTTTCCTATACCATTTTTTCCGATTTGGACCTGACAAAAATATATGGCCATTTTAACTTTTCATAATGAGAGAAACCAAATTCCCTTCAGAATAACCAGCTAAATGTACATCTGTGCATCTTTCAAACAGAGTTGCATTAAGCCAAAGTACCGAATTTTCAGAATATCACAGATTTTTTATTTTTGAACACAGGTTTACAGGACATCGCAGTTGGCTCAGTATTCTTACTCTGGGCTATTTTTTCTGAAGAGTTTTTAACTAGATATCCTGAAATTTCGACATTTTCACTCACTGAGATGTTACTATTACTTGTTAAGACCCTGGAAATATATTTTTCATCTTTATTACACGTCCTCAATATCATAATGTATTCAAATTAAATTTTTCAAATAAACATGATATCTCGAATGATTCAATAGTTTTAATTTTGCGAAGAATTCAATGGGAAAATAAAGGAAGCACCATGAATGTGTTCACAGCTATAATTCTTTATTAACGAGTCGAATTCAATCTTTTCATACCGATGTAAATAAATTTTTCCTGCATTTAAGACATGCCCAATAGAATTTTGATAACAAAAATTATATAGGGAAAATACTAGATTAATAGTGAGTGGTTCTGTTAGAATGGATGACACTTTTCTTTCTCGAGAATGATGCCCTGTAACGAGAAAGCAAAACGACGATCTTCTTCCACGTTTTTTCATTCTATTATATATCTTGAAAAAAAAACACCAACAACAACACGTCTCGTAGAGAGCATTAATTTCATTGCAGATGCAGATTCCACCGCCTTTAAACATCAGGCTTTTATACCCACTTGGAAGAGAACCTGGTACAAAATTTCGAGATTAAAATGAGAGCCGTCATTTTAATGTCGGGTATTTGTATGAAACGGGCATAATATATCAAATTATTATTTCTTTAGCATCCAGCCCTCCATATCCTGGGGGAAGAAGCGCAGAATCAATACACCTGTAACATGCGCATAGAAAATTAGTAAAGGCGTCTTCAGAATCAACGCGAGTATTCGCGTATATGAGAATGTGAGGATCTCCTTCTAAATTTCCCAGTCTCAGCAAATTCTAAGCGTCATCTGTTGCTTCAGGGGTTCCCTCATCTTCTAGTTTAAAACTTTCAATTTCGTTTATCTGATTCTTTATCGTGCCTAACTGGCACCAACTCATAACGAATGAAGAGGTTTCGGTTTCCTACAAGAATTCCACAAAGGAATTATTTGTCACAAGGTTTCCGTTCTCGATGACAAAGAAATTTCATATAACGAATTCCTGTGGAGACGCGAGTGTGGATGGAGTAATTATTGTACATGGAAACATAGAATCGGATTGAAGTTGCTGAGAAGGAGGAATTTAATTACGATTATTATTATAACTTTGGGAGAATCCTATGAGAAAATAGTGCGTTGATTAAATTAATTCTGTACTATTTGTATAAGTTGAATCTCCGCAATGTGAAATGAACCACTACAATTTTCATATTATTTTCAGTCTGCGGCGCAATCACACTTTCAAAAATTATTGAATTTTTGTACATATGATACCTACTCGGTGCAACTACTTGTGAAGTAATTGTGATAGCAGTCTTTTCCATGTTTTTTTTATCTGATTCCTCCGTTTTGAAATGAAAACAGCTTCAAGCTGAATATCTTCGGATATATAATACAATAATTATCATACCTACTTGAAATGCAAATGGCAATGGTGAATATATATGGGGAGTCCGGGAGAGTTGAACCCCTTTTCACTCTGATGCCACTTAAGTTGTATCTGTAAATGGTAGCAAGTAATTTTTTTGCGTGAAGATATCATGCCCAAACAGGTAACGATAGATATTAGAGGAGTGATGGTGAGATGAAGATATTGAGTACAGCTATTCTTTTTTTCGAAAATTGGCTCATGTCTCCCAAACCCACGGGAGAGTTGAACAGGGGACGAGAAAGACTTCACTAAAAGTTTGTTTATCTTGAAAACATTGAAAGAAAACAATTTCTAATGACCAACGATTGTTTTTGTCAAGGTTATCATCATCAGATATATCAGCGTATGAAATATTACATATTTTGTATTTCAGAGTCACTCTCACTTATTTCCGAGATGTTTTTTACTTTTTTGAACCTTTGTATATTTTTTTTATATTTATTTCTATTATTGAATTTTCTTTTCTGAAGCAAACTATTATCTAAGCTCAGTGCGGAAAACTTGGATCACTGATTATGTCTCCCGCACCCCCTTTCAGTCTATTCAACAAATGTTTTCTTGAAACTTTTACAACTACTATTAAAAAGACTTATCGTTTGTAAAACATTATTAATCAATGAAAGCAATAAAACTAAATAACACCTATTAAACTTTTCAGATAGTGCAACAAACAATAATAATAATTATTCATTTCTTACTTCCTAACAACAAAATCACGTTCAACCCTCTCAATCCCGAACTGTTCTGATGGCGGCCAAAATGGAGCCTCCACTAGTATATATTCTTTTGAAATAGACTGTTACAAACTTTTACAATCTGAAAACAATGAAGCATCTGTAAAGAAATGGCAACAAGAGACAATACGAGTATGTTGCAAGCTATTTACGGAAGCGGCAAATTTGAACTGAAATATTTGAGGTGGTTCAAGTCTCCTACTTGAGCAAGGCTCCCGGACTCCCCCTACATACATGCTTAATTTGAATGAGGATGAAAAATAGTTATTTTTCGAATAATATTCAACTGTAAACGTTATTTTATTTATACACTATGACTAAATATTTTTTATTATTCATTCATTTTAATTTATTCATTTTAATTTATGCATTTTAGATTGTGGGTACATACTATTTTGGCTATTTTGTCTATACACTAACTTGCGTATTCATACTGCTCATTGTACAAGCCTCCCTGTCTATTTTTCATTGTTTTGTATTGTTTTTAGTGAATTCTTGTATTTATATAAAAATGTATAGAAACACCAATAAACTCTCTTCCTCTCTCAATATTTTCAAAATATTGATGCATAAATAACTCTGCTAACGTAGATGTTCCTGAAAAGCTGAAGTAGATTGTTATACTGATGACTATGAAAAAGAATAAAATAAACTCTATCATCTTATTGATATGGAGTCCACTTCCATATAATATGAGAGTAGCGGTTACTGTTCATTCAAAATTGTTCTCCAGAATAAAAATTTTTCTACCAGTATCAAACTTGAGTATAATTGTTCATAATTCATGCGGAAATGCCCAAAACTGAAACCACACATTCCACGAATTCACAACTATAAAAATTCCATATAAATTATAAAATGGCAAATATAGAAAATCAAATTCAACAGGTCCTCTTGAAATAATGCTGATTCGCAGAATGATGCTGTGATATGAAGAGGAAAACGAAAACAGTGTTTTCTCTTCGGTTTCTGTCTTTCGATGGAAAATACTGATAACAAAGTGAATTGGGTTGAAGATATTAGATATAATATCTGAATAAATACACTGGTCAACAACGGTTCTCCCGCTCAAGCAAGTTTTGTTGTTTTTGTTAGGTATCCCTCATCTTACCTCAATAATAATAATATTATGTTCGCTCAGCGCTCGTTATCGAAATACATGGCTTTCCAGAATTCTTCATGTATATATTTTCTTCATTGCGAGATTTTAAAGAAAAAGAAAACTTTCTCGAAAACTTCTGAAACAAGTTCAGTCCTGAATATCTGGCAGCATTAAACGATATTGAAACGGTTGTCCTTTGTAGACATGACAAATATTTCTTCAGCAATCATAATTCTCAGCAGTTTGTGGTTAGTGTCATAAATAAAAGGAACTCTTTCTTTTGCCTATGGTTAGTGAAACAATGGCAGGAAATCCATGTTAAAAATAAACCCCATAAAATAAACTGAGAAAAAATCAATAAATTATTGGATGAAATGTTATCATATTCTATTGAATTTGATTTACCTCATCGTGCTGTCCATTATTGTTGTCGTTAGTCAAACTGTGAATATAAAAATTCAATTATTTCGTAGATCGACATTGGTACAGTAGCAATTGTGACTAAAAATTGTAATTCTGGTGATATGTTCTCTGAATGTATCATGTTGGTATAAAAACGGAGTGCATGATATTGGATATTTTTTGAAGTATGTCATACATTAAATAGATGGTATTCAGACACCCTTTGGTCAACAAAATTCCTGCTATAACGAAACAAAACCGGTTATATGTCAATGCTATTCAAAACAGGCCTTTCAGAGGAATGGGCTTGATATTCGGAACAGGTTTATGCCAATTGAATATTCGTTTCATATCAAAGGAGGAAATTTTTCTAAAATCCATGAGTCAAATATGTCTTTTATACAGAACTACTTGAGGAAGAGGCAGTCCTTTCAGCCAGAGCTGCAAGAGTTCCTTTCTTTACTTGGACTATATGTTATGAAAATATCAGTGAAATAGAAAAAAAATTCTGCAACTTAAGATATCCCACTGAAAAAAGCACTAGGAATAATATGTCAATCAATGATACTAATTGGTTCTCAAAGAGTTCGCGATCAATTTCTGATGATTATTTATTATTATGAATATTGAGCCACTGAACAAACGGGTGAATATGTAATTACTCACCCCAAGAGACTGAAGAAGAAACCTAGGCGAAACCAGATTAGGGTACAAAAGAAAAGGGAAACAGGGAATTAATCTTCCTTCTGTACAAATTCACCTGGCTGAAAGGAAAAACTACGAAGCATTGCACTCAAAATTGCTCAATATCTCTCTGATTTATTTTCACAATAATATAGATGACAAATGATGCGATAACTGCTGCGATATATCAGAGGATTACTTTTTTTAAATCTTTCATAGCGTACGACGATGATATTTATTCTTTTGGAGATTGACAGTCGAAGAATTAGTTTTCTGGTATTTAAAAGGGGTAAGAGGTAAGAAGATTAACGAAGATATGCTTAATACCCTTGGAGATCAATGTCCTTAGTATGCGACCGTGAAAAATTGGACTGCAAGCTTCAAAAGAGGTAAATTTTCCATTGAAGATGATGATGATACGAACGCTTCCATCATATAGTTCACGTCAATTTGAATGACTTTGATGTCAATTTGAATGTTTGAATGACCAGATGCGTGCAAGGGTAGAAGCAGCGCGTTCGATCTGTGCTCGATTTGAAAACGATGTAGACTTCTTAAACCGAGTTTTTTGGGATTCCCATGGAGTAATCATGATTGATTTTTTGGATAAGGATAAAACAATAACAGCAGATTACTATTTGACATTATTGACCACTCTACGAGAAAAAATTAAAGAGAAAAGAAAAAGTATCCAACTAAGAGGAGAATAAATTGAGTAATTAAATATTTTGACATTGAAATTTTGTTTGGTTCTATAGTAGGCTAAGAATTTTTCAATATATCCTCGTACACTCACAAGTCCAATGTGGCTCATAAAAATTCATTATTACTTGCGTGAAATATTGTTTTATTGAAAATAAACTGTGAGTAAGAAATACTGAAAATTCGACGAACATTATACATAACTATGAAAACAAAATAATTGTCTGCTTCTACAGCGTGCTTTATCAACAAGCTCTTTTTGTCCATCTATATTCTACTTTTCTTGTTATAGATTATGTGAGAGAACATATTTCATGCTTAAATGAATGAAATAAAGTAACCAATTGGGTAAATGCAAAATTGCAGTTCTTGTATTTCATTAGAAATAAGATTTCTCTCGAACATTAACCCTCAAAACAGCAGAGCTCAACGAAATATTCATTTTCTTTTTTCCCCATCCGATATGAGTATAATTTCCTGAGGTAGAGCGAAGGCAAAAATAATTGAAATAATTCCTTCATGTCATTCTTTATGCTGTATTAAGGCATCCAGCTTTGCTTCAGGTATTTCATTCTAATAAGTTGTATATTCGATGAAAAATTCGTTTCGATTCCATTGTTAGCGGGAATAAAAATCTCGCATATTGTGTTGAGTGGAACGAACGATGTTCTTCATTTAACATGAATATCATGTTGAAATGGGAGGCAATTCTTCATCCCCCTCCTCGGAATTTCCTTATTGAATTAATTCATTCATCCGATTATTCGTTTTTCTCGTGATCGTGCTATTTCTTGTGTTGGAGAATGGAACTGCTGAATATTTCCTTCGAGGAATGGTGAATTTGTTTTGAATTGGGAATAATGGGAGAGTTCTTTAAATTTATCATATTTGTTCCGACGATTCACTACAAATTTATACTGGCTTCTGATTGGGCTGAAATTTGGCAGACGTTGAATGAATAGGCATTGTTGAATCGTATGCAGAGAACAGTAACTCATTAGAAGTATCAGGGTGAAGTTTGAGGTCAAAAAAGTAAACCAGAGTTACGCAATAAATTAAAAGAAAAAAATGTCCACCGAAATTGTGAAAATCGAAAAATTGGATTATAGAGCCATCATCAGATTTACGAAGATATGCTATGTGATCGGGAAGGCCAGTTTCTGTGTCAGTCCCCGAAAATATCGATACAGTTCATGACATTATTTTATCAGACCGTGGAATTGGACTAAGGCCTGGTACTTTCACCTTCGAATAAATTTTATTCAACGAATAATGACGTACCGACATTCGATCTATGACAAATAAACTCTTCTAATTAAGTTTCAATGACAGATTTATTCGATGAATAACACTATCTGAAAGTGAAAAGACTGCATTTTTACTAATCTTACGAATGAGACTTAATAAATGCGAATAAATTTATTTATTCGCACGTGAAAGTACCGAGCCTAAAACGGATATCTGAAACACTGAAAATTTCATACGAACGCGTTCATCATATAGTTCACGTCAATTTGTAAATGACAAAAATTTGCTGCAAAATGGATCCCCAAATGTTTGAATGTTGACCAAAAGCGTGAAAGGGTAGAATCATCGCGTTCGATCTGTGCTCGATTTGAGAACGATGTAGACTTCTTAAACCGAATTGTTACTATGGATGAGACTTGGGTACATTTCTACGATCCAAAAACAAAGCAACAATCGATCGAATGGCGACACTGGGGTTCTCCAAGGATTAAGAATGTCCAAAAATCTGCTTTAAAAGTTCTTGCTTCAGTTGTTTGGGATTGCCATGGAGTAATCATAATTGATTTTTTGGATAAGGATGAAACAATAACCGGAGATTACTATTCGACATTACTGACTACTCTACGGGACAAAATTAAAGAAAAAAGTCGCGAAAAGCTATCCAAAGGTGTTATGTTTTTGCAGGACAAGGCCTCTGCACACATATTCGTGATTTAGGGTTTGAATCAATAGATTATTCACCAGATTTAACTCCATCCGACTATCATCTCTTTCCTCAACTGAAAAAAATTTTAAAAGGTCGTAAATTTTCTTCCAACGAGGAGATAATAAAAGATGTGGAGGTCTGGTTTGCAGAGCAAGAAGAAACAATTTTTTTGAAAAGTCTAGAGGCGTTGCAGGTTTGCTGTAATAAATGTATCCAATTTAGAGGAGAACATGTCGAGTAATGAAATATTTTGACATTGAAATTTTGCTTGGTTCTATAGTAGGCTAGGAATTTTTCAAAATATCCTCGTATTTTATCACAATGTCGAATCACTTTGGAAAATATGAAATCGAATATATGGAACGAAGGCATACCAAATATAGTTATGCACATAAAAATACAAGAGATTAGTATTTAAATATATTTATTTTTGAATTATTGACACATAATATGCAGTAGCGAGGATAGTTAATGTTGATTTCAAAAAAATCAACCCGAAGATGAAATGCATCTGATGCAGTGGTAGGGAATGGGTATCTCTCGAAGGAATTAACGGATAATTACAAGAATGTTGAATTATTCAACAAAAAATCATCTTGCATCAATGGAATTCAAAATAATTTTCAAGGCAAGAGGAACCTCACCTTTAAACAGAAATTTTATATGAATTAACAGTTAATAGGACAACTGCCTCGTATTCAAGGCTGTTTATTTTTGATACTTTGATGTAATAATAATAATTACATATCTTTTAATCCCTTAAGACATTTACAATTTGAAGGACTGACAGGTCAAATGAAAAATAGAAATATTAATTTTCTGGAATTTATTTTACGATGACATTCATCGAAAATCCTGTATTAATTTTTCGCATAAGTTTACCCTAAAGTGAAATTTTCAAATGCTACCAAATTTTTGGGTATCCCAATAGAAGGAAATTCTTTATCATCCTCTTCATTCACAATCGATCTGATTGTGGAAACATTCAGCTAAAATATAAGTTGTTTAGATTCAGATGAAAGATTATATAAATTCATGGCTGCATTATGTACCTGTTTTTTCATCCATTTCAATACAGTCACTGTGGAATCCACATTCCCTTGCCACTCAATCAAAACGAAGATAGAGGCATAAAAATATACATATATAGGTTCGTATAGTCAAAACTGACAAGAGAAACGCGAAATCTTATATCCACTTCCTTTCAGAAAGAAACACAAGACGAAAAAATTGTTGAATTCCCGAAAAGGCAGCCTCATTCAGAAGATGTCTTTTCGACTGTCATTCTTCATTTTCACAAGCGCGAAAGTCCCATGACGTCATTATTCATTTCCATTAGCTGCGTGAGCTTTCCTCTGCAGTCTCAATTATTGTAAAGCTTTGTTTGCCACCGAGTGTCACATCCAATTCACGTGACGGATGGAAATCGCTTTGTGTCGGTGAGATGAAGATATTCATGCAACGAATATGAGAACTGGTAACCGCGTTCTAACGAAGCCTTCCAGTTTTTTGCAGGAAATGAATATCGAATTATCTCGCTTACCATCGATTCAACTTTCAGTGATTCCTGCTCAAATATCGAGCTCACAATGAACAGGACCTAACTGAAGAAGAAGAAGGCAAGAACGCAAAGATTCGTACTCAAAATTTCTCCTAAAGCCCTTTTGTAACAGCCGAAAATTCTCTGGAGAATTCTCTACAGAATTTTGGCAAGAAAACAGCAGAATTTATTTTGTATGCAACTGAATAGTGAATTCTACGAAAGTACGTATGTATCTGCAGAGAATTCAGAATTCACGGTGCATGAATTCACGAATAAATTCTCAAGTACAAGTACTTCCTCTACTAAGCTCATATATCCTTAGATGTAAGATGGACTGCAAAAGTCAAGCCTGGATCATCACTGCGAAGAATGTAACACCTTCAGGAAAACACCTTTTTACGGCACGATTGTCATTTGAATTTCAGTTTATGAATGCATTCAACCAAACTAAGGAATTGTTGAAAATTATAAGCATGTCGGTTTAAGTCGGACGCCATTTCCTCCAATTGATAACCAGCTTGCTCCTTTCAGTCAACTCTTACCAGTGTGAGCACAAAAGACATATTTGTTCTTGAAGAAAAACATCAAACACATAAATACCAAAAATATTCAACATATTATTCTCCCTAAGTATTTCCCTACATGATTGAATATGCTCCTGAAAACTCTCTTCTGGACATAGCTTTCCTATAAGAGGTATTGTATGTGAAACGACCATTTCAGGAAACTATCCACTTAAACTGCCAAAAACTCAACAGATTCCTCAATCTTGATATTAAAACCAATGAGTTTCAAAACATGTTCTTTCGTTTTCTGAGATCTGTTTGTGCTAAATAACATAGCTGTTTATTTGCTTACCTTCATTGCCAATTTGTTCTTTGCACACCATGATATATTGAGAGAATCTTTGCTTTAATTTTATCAAAATCACTTCTGCCTATCATTGAATTAGTGTCATCGACAAAAGACGTTTACAACCTAGTTATTTCCTAATTTATATCACATATATCAATAACAAACATAATGAGGAGGATGGGACCCAAACCACTACCCTGGGGAACCCCATATTTTGATTCAATTATGTCTGGTTTAACATTTTTACCATTTTTAACAATTGCAACCCTCTGCAAATGCCCTGACAGAAACTAGTGATAGTGAAGCTATCCATTCTTTCTCATTATCTCTAATTCCTAATGTTTCAAGTTTTTTCAATATAGAAATGCAATCCAATTGAATTGAAACTCTGACAGTAGTTGTAAAATACCAATACTTGTGTCGTGGAAATCATATCTCTAGGAATGCTGCGAGCTAGCGTTCCAAGTTTCCAACTTGATAAGCATTGTATTTTTTCAAATACCTATTCCAGTTCAGTTCTTATTGTATCGGTGATCACCCTTTATGAATTTTTCTTCTTCCACATGAGTGAATCTTCTGGGCTCATTCAAAGCCCTGTGACCCATTGTTCATGTAGTTGGAGAGTCTAACAACCTAAGATAGGACAACAAAAATGCCAAGTGTCGACAGGGAGGAGTCCCTCTCACCATAATAAGGTTTTGGGTTTCTTACCTGTGCTGTCCTTAACACTCTCAGCTTACTAAAGGTGAACAAAATATGTTTATACGTTCTACATAGTGGTAGATCTGTTATACAGAGACAGTCTTTTCTGTGGCCTTTACTCATAATGGTGTTGTAACAGTTCTTCTTCATTGTCCACCCCAACCCAAAGGCATAGGTTAGGACAAGCTTCATCACCACACTATACAGCCAATGCATAATGTATGCTTTGAAGCCCAAATTATGGCCAAATACCCTACGAACAGATCAACGGATCGCATTAGCCTTATTCGATTGGTTCTCAATATCGGACATGCATGATTGACCGAGAGAATTCTGAGCACTATCGCTCAATAGTACACAGAGCGTTCTCCATTATAAAATGATACTCATTACCTCTCATCAGTTGGTGTTTATGCATTAAATCATCCTACATCTAAAAATATTCAGGATATTGCTGCAAGAAATGTTGTGTTTTCAAGGGTTTTTTTTTGTTCCGTGACAATTCGCAATTCTTTCTGCTGAAGCCTCCGCAACTAGTCATTTCAGGAAGTTTGTCAAGTTTTTCGTGCAATTTGTTGTTTCTGGAATCTCTGCTTCTCTAGAAGCTCCTGCAAAAAGCGCAAGACATACTTTGTGAGAAAGAAAAACCTTTACAACTCCTCATAAAAGTACTATGAATTTAAATGGTTTCAAATCTGTATTGCTCCAGCAAAAAAGAGATAGGAAATATTTCCTCTAAACACCATTTCCTATAATATTCTCCTTCTTTGACATCAAAAACTCCTTAGGCAATTGTTCTGTCCCCTGATACTTATAGTAAGTGGATTCGCTTCGATACACAGAGCTCTTTCTCCATCCAGTTGGATCATACGTGCAACAAGCCTAGCGTCATAATGCCATAACATGGCCATCAACGCGTCTGAATATTTTATCAGAGACAGGATAAACCGAGACACACAAAACGTAAATAAAACCTAACCTATATTTCATATGCAAAACTCGATCCCGTCCCTGAATAAATCATGGCTTGGGAAAAGGCTCCAAGCGTCTGATCCGGGTTCTACGAGCTGCCTAAACCAAAGCGGGATTTTTCTAGCTGTTAAAATCTGATATTCGAGGGTACGCCAACATGAATTTCGATTATTGAATTAAATTTTCTGCCTGGAGGCCACCGTACCTTTATACCATCAACTTCAGACGCAATGTGTTTTCCGGCTCTTTTGATTCCAATATCCGGTCGTTCGCAGATGTTTAGCTCGAACCTGAAACATTCAACGTTTCTCAGATTTGGGTTTTCAAGATTAAACGAAGCCTTTGTGTGCGGGTCTGTGAGAAACTGAAGGTGGAAAACATTGAACTGAAGTTACAGTTGGATAAAATTTCTTATGCGGATCTAGGTTAACTTATGCTATTCAGATATGTAGAATATACTGCCGACGAGCTAGTCAAACCAAAAAGATACGAGGAAGTGAATCTTGGAAACTAGAAAATATCAGAGATGTAACACAGCGATCCATTCTGACAGTCAATCTGCTATCAATATGCCGGTCTTTTATGTCATCGACTCAGAACTGATATGTAAGAGGAAAAGAAAGCTCATTGAAATAGGGAAGAATATCAAGATCTTTCAGTCTGGGTTCTTGGAAATCAGAGGACACGAAGGAGCCAATACACTAGCTGGAAGAGAAACACCAACACTTTTTATTGACGCGGAAGAAACCGAAAGTGAAACACTCTGTCAGAATCTTCCAGACAGTTCCTTGGCAAGTTTGAAGAATATCTAGATTTCAGCAAACCACTTCACTTGCCTCACCTTACAGCTCACTGCCAACTCAGAAACAGACAAGTGCAGATTCTCAGAGGAATAAAATGTGTATCTCCTGGTTATAGAATGCAGTGACATTGCAAAACAAGCTTTCGACGGAAGACCTGAAGAAACTGAGATGTATGTAGTCTCTTTTGAAGCCATCCCAGATAATTAACTCCACTGAAACTTCCAGAACTGTAGATGGTGGAACAGCTAGAACAGCTGCGATGTGAACCGCAACCCTTAAGTCAGTGCATTGTAAGCCCTTGAAAAAAACTACAGAATAATCAGAAGAGGGAAGGTTTCATCACAGACACAAAGATTGGTTTTATTGAACCAAAAATAGAGTGAAGGTCAAATATTTTTGAGATGAAGGAAAAATTTGTTTAAATATATCACTGGTCTGACAAAATGACTGATAATTGTAGGAAATTAGGAACAAGACATGGTGAAACTGGACACTTTTAAATCCCATGAATGGGATAGAGTTGGTAATATCGTTACATACAATATATCCATATCACATCAACTTAGTTGTATACGTTGGTCAGTAATCTTTTCCTCTCAAGAAATCCAGTTATTTTGAGAACTTGAGAGTTTCGCATATTCACTTCCAGAAGAGGTTGCTCTTTTACAATACGTATCGCATTTACGGTTGCACTGAGCTCAATGATATTTCGAGATTTATAACTAGAAAAGCTGTTCTTTTGAACTATTTATCACATTTGGATCTACCATAATTCTTTTTAGGAGATACTTGTGTCAAAAGATGACTTTCGAAAAATTCAAAGAATGATGGAGTCAGTTGAAGAATCGTCAAGACCTAACGGTTGCACCGAGGTCGATGAAATTACAGATTTATTACTTGAAGAGTTGCATCTTTTAGAATATGTTTAACATTTAGATCTACGATGATTTTTCTGGGAGATACGCGGGTTGAAATTTGACCTTCGAAAAATTCCGAAAAAGGCGAAGTTTCAAAGTAGCTTTCTTTTGAACAATATAGCTTGTGAGACAACTATAAAGATATACCAATTTTTATTTGTTATCAACAAACACCTCACAGAGTTTGAAATATAAAGTTGCTACCCCCAAAAAATGGAACCGCCACTGCCTCCGATTATTGAAAACCCTGGTGTACTGAGCATTGTTTTCAAATCGATACAAGTAATTATGGCACAATCACAGTTTATTGGCAGCTGCTGAAATTACTTAGAGTATTGATCAGGTATATTGATTTATTTCGATCCACACTTCTCACTCTGTCAGTAAAGTAAACTGATTTCAAAGGAGCAATATTACGTTCAGCGAAGAATACTGGCTTTCAACTTCTTTTAGAGACAACAATGAGTAGTGTATCGATTTCCTGGAAAATTAAGATTGATGTAATGTGTGTTTTATTCGTTTTCCTGGGACCTAAACGATTGTTGATCAGCTTTTTTCCATCTATTCGACGTATCACGAACAGCATCACATTAGCTTGGACGAACACGATAATCACCTGAAAGCTTGTTCGTTGCAAATATCCAGAACATTTACAAGTCGTAAATGTTTCATTGTACGCTGATGCCGTGTAATTTCAGCTGATAACACAATGGAGAGCTCTTCGTTTCGACTGTTTTGATGACCACTGTGAACATTGATATTCTCCATGATTCGGGTTAATTTCAGAAATATGTTCGAATGTAACAAACCAACAAGGGTGGGCTTATACCTGTGCAGTGTGGGGATTTTTTCCTGGTTCTCTTTTACTGGGAGTACCAAAAAAAAAGACTGTCTCACCTTTATGAGAACAGATACGGAGTTTCCTTGAGCAGATACTGGCAAGTTCTGTTGGTACTTCCATAATTGTTTAACAAATCGAGAATTATTCAAAACAACGATTGAAATTCTCATTTGAGCGGGTTCAAGAAGTTACTTTTCCAAAGAAATGGATTCATGGAATGGAGTCATAAATAATAAATCGAATTCAAGTTTTCCTTTTAACAATTGGTTTGGGAAATACCTAATTCTATACGTATTTCAACGTAGGCTATAATAAACAAAAATAAATAAAAAATATTGCGTTATCATAGCAATGAACAATAACTCATTAGAAGTGTCAGTGAGAAGTTTGAGGTCAAGAAAGTAAACCAGAGTAACGCAATAGATTAAAAGAAAGAAGATCCGAAATTGTGAAAATCGAAAAATTGGAGTATCGAGACATCATCAAGTACCTGTCTTTAAAAGGGTTAAGAGGTAAGCAGATTTAGGAAGATATGCCTAATACCCTTGGTGATCAATGTCCTTCGTATGCGACCGTGAAAAATTGGACTGCAAGCTTCAAAAGAGGTAAATTTTCCATTGAAGATGATGACCCATTGGAAAGGCCAGTTTCTGTGTCAGTCCCCGAAAATATCGACGCAGTTCATGACATGATATCAGACGTCGAATTGGGCTAATACAGATATCTGAAGCACTTAATATTTTATACGTAAGCGTTCACCGCATACAGTTCACGTCAATTTGATGAAAACATTGCTGCAAAATGAATCCTCAAATGTTTGAATGTTGACCAGAAGCTTGCAAGGGTAGAAGCATCGCGTTCGATCTGTGCTCGATTTGAAAACGATGTAGACTTCTTAAACCGAAATGTTACTATGGATGAGACTTGGGTACATTTCTACGATCCAGAAACATAGCGACAATCGATGGAATGGCGAAACTCTGGTTCAGCACGACCGAAGAAGTTTCGTGTCCAAAAATCTGCTGGAAAAGTTCTTGCTTCAGTTTTATAGGATTGCCATGGAGTAATCATGATTGATTTCTTGGATAAGGGTAGAACAATAGCCGGAAATTACTCTTCGACATTACTTACCATTCTACGGGAAAAAATTAAAGAGAAAAGACGCGGAATGCTATCCAACGGTGTTTTGTTTTTGCAGGACAACGCCCTTGCACACAAATCTCATGTTGCCATGCAAAAAATTCATGATTTATGTTTTGAATTACCAGAACACCCCCCTTATTTACCAGATTTGGCCCCATCCGACTATCATCTTTTTCCTAAACTGAAAAAAAGTTTGAAAGGTCGTAAATTTTCTTCCAACGAGGAGGTAATAAATTCTGTGGAGGTCTGGTTCGCAAAAAGAAACATTTTTTTTCAAAGGTCTAGAGACGTTGCAGGTTCGCTGTAATAAATGTATCCGATTAAGGGGGAGAATATGTTGAACAATAAAATATTTTGATATTGAAATTTTGTTTGGTTCTATAGTAGGCTAAGAATTTTTCATTATAGAGTCATACTTGGTACCTGAGCGCAGTGGGTAAGTGTGCGCAGTGCGTATATCTCGACTATGCAATGTATGAAAGATGAGGGGTTCATTTGGGTGAAGCAAGGACGCAGAATCCCCAAATTAGTTTTTCATAGGAGTTCGCCGTGCGACGTTTCTTTAACTTTTTATTTGCAAACAATCAAATTCACTAGTTTTCTTGTTAATTTTTAGCATCTCTGCAAATTCTACTAGGTCCAAGTTCCGAGTCCGACAGTGTTAAACAATATTTTATTCGATCATTGGCATATTAATCTAAATATATAATAAAAAATTTTAGGTTCTCTTAGCTGCTCAACTCTATAAGAACGTCAATTCAAATTTTGGCTTTTGGTAAAGTGTGCGCGGGTAAGTGTGCGCATAGATTCATTATATGGGCATTAGTTCAGTGAGGAATAAATTATGACATTGTTGATTTTCTTGGTTGAGAGGAGATCAATTTTGTCCTATTTGTTCGGAAAAATATGAAGAGCCACTAACAGGGGAATGTATCAAGTGTTGTGTTCACCAGGAATTGTGGCACGAACAATAATGCACTGCTTGTAAAAAACCGCTTCTGTATTGACAATAAACAGCATTTCTCTAATGTTGTAACATTTTGATAACATTATTTTGTAATTTGTTTTGATTGTGTGGTTCACTAAGCACT
Source organism: Coccinella septempunctata (assembly GCF_907165205.1). NCBI lineage: Eukaryota > Metazoa > Arthropoda > Insecta > Coleoptera > Coccinellidae > Coccinella > Coccinella septempunctata. Next base: position 32,954,546 of record NC_058191.1, on the reverse strand, counting down.
GCGTTCACTTACCCGCAATACGGTGCATGTGAACGCACTCCGACATTCACTATCAAATTTTTTTTTTGCGGAAAAAAACGTTTTTGTGTGTTTGCTTTTTGATGTGTTTTTATAGATTAGAAAATTCTCTATCTTATGAATATGTTTTAATTTTCCTGGCTTCAACATTTGAAACAGGGTATGTCTTGTATTGAAATGCAAAAGTGCGCACAGTTACCCCGAATAACTCTATCCTCGTAAAATTCGAAACGATGATCCAAGCTTTTGGATTTCTGTAATGTCTTCTAAATGTGACAGCCATTCTTGAATTTGATTGAAAAATTTTAACTATGAATATAACTTTATTAGATAAGGTTTCATTTTTTCGATAATTTCACGAGAACTCCAGGATCGTACCCTAATGTAGCGGTTCTCTCAAAATTTATAATAACATGTTATAGTTTTCGTAGAAATAATTGAACAATTAAAATTTCTGTGAGCAGTGTGAGCATTAGCTATTCAATATTCTGGATAATGAATCAAAAAACTCTTAAGCGGGCAACGGATGAAGAACTCCAACATAACAGATAATTCAGGTGTCGCCATTAAGGTATTGAATTATGGAGCCATTTCCTCCCCATCCGCAGCTGGGAACGCTGTACAGCAGAAGTCCATATCAGAAATAAGTTTTCCGGCTTCCGCAGTGTCGCGAGGAAAATAGAATCGGAAACTGGGGATACGATTATCGGAGAAATAAGGAGAGAAGGGCCGCTGCGAGAATATTGTCTGGGTCGGCAAAATTGGAAATAGTTGACGCTCCAACGGAGCTCGGAGGTTGAGAAATTGTCATCACTTGGATGATAAAATTCTCTCATTACTTTGTTATTACGCACTAACAATATGAAACAGTAATGCCCACTAGAATCTAGTTTTTCAAACGACACCTGACTCTACGAGGATATATTGAAAAATTCTTAGCCTCTATAAAACCAAACAAAATTTCAATCTCAAAATATTTTATTACTCAACTTATTCTCCTCTTAATTGGATACGACCTTTTAAACTTTTTTTCAGTTGAGGAAAGAGATGGAGAAAAATCTGGCAAATAAGAGGGCGAGTAATTCAAACCCTAAATCACGAATTTTTTGCATGGCAACATGAGATTTGTGTGCAGGGGGGTTGTCCTGCAAAAACGAAACACCTTTGGGCTTTCCGCGTCAACAACAACAACAACAACAACAACAACAACTTTATTTCGAATAATGTTGATCGCTACATACAATGCATATACACACCAACAATAAATGAAATGACGTCACAGCTCAGTAAACAAATTGTACATTAGACTAACTGTGCACCAAAATACTCTGCCAAGTTATATGGCTCCAAGTTTGCCAGCAGAGAATACATTTCTCTTCTGAATTTTTTGAGATCACTTATAGATTTTATTTTATTAGGCAGTTTATTAAATATTCTTATACACATGTATGCTGGGTTGTTCTCTGTCTTTTCTCTTTAATTTTTTTCCCGTAGAGTGGTCAGTAATGTCGAATAGTAATCTCCGGTTATTGTTATACCCTTATCCAAGAAATCAATCATGAATACTCCATGGCAATCCTATAAATCTGAAGCAAGAACTTTTCCAGCAGATTTTTGGACACGAAACTTCTTGGGTCTTGGAGAACCAGAGTGTCGTCATTTCATTGATTGTTGCTTTGTTTCTGGATCGTAGAAATGTACCCTAGTCTCATCCATAGTAACAATTGGGTTTAAGAAGTCTACATCGTTTTCAAATCGTGCACAGATCGAACGCGATGCTTCTACCCTTGCACGCTTTTGGTCAACATTTGGGGATCCATTTTGCAGCAATTTTTCTCAGGTCCAAATTGACGTGAACTGTATGATGAACGCGTTCGTATGAAATATCCAGTGTTTCAGATATCCGTTTGAGCTCTATTCGCCGGTCTGATAAAATCATGTTTGCATGCAGCGATATTTTTGGGTAGTGACACAGAAACTGGTCTTTCCGATCGGTCATCATCTTCAATGAAAAATTTACAACATAAATTTTGCTCAGCTCGCAGCTCAAAAAATATTTTTTGCGGTTTTCTCATAAATTTCCCCTTTTGAATCGAGTTACACTTGGGGATATGAGTAGATAGATCTGAATAAGAAAACATTGGAAGGTGAAGTCCCTACTAGTTATTAGGAGAGAAATTATTTTGTTGAAACTCCATTTGCATTGTTTCTCCTCATGTACCTATCGAAAAAGGATATAAATCATCAAATCACAAATCGGCCTACCTACCTCCATTCGAAGTCCTTATATCCCCCTTTAAGCTCAGGCCATTTTCGTATGGTAAAGGTATAAATCTATAAATCATGTTATTTTCTGTAGAGTGAACTACAAACCCTCAGTATCCATAAATCAGAGCATTCATCCGTTTAGGAACATTTAAGCCCGCTTCAAAGTTATATGATTTTCCCTCTACGCCATAGCCTAGTGAGAATAATAAGAGGGACATGATAGGCTGTTTATTCCGTAGCATTTGAACTGTGAATAACTGACACATCGTTTGTGTGAACCTTCCTGCATGTACCTTCCATTATATGTAGGTATACCAATAGGTATCCATTCACGAAGCAACAGGATATTTTTTCAAAGAAGTGGATTCCAATAACTGGAGATTAATCAGGAAGCAATAGGTATATCGAACACTATTGCTACTACCCAGAGAAAATATATGTTTTAGTGCAGTTCAGAATCACAAAATTGAAAGAACCCAAATTTTTTCATAAAAGATATCATTTCTAAAGAGACTTTTGTGCTATTATGCAGCTCTGAGTCTCAATTTTACGTAGAGGAAAAAATTCGTGAATAACAGCAGCCGTCTACTTTGGACCTGGTCTTCACATCTAGTTCAGATCTCTTGGCTGACATAGACTACCACCCACCAGTCGGCAAATCAGACCATGCAGTGTTGGAGTTTAATGTTCAATTTTCCCATACACCCGTGATCAAAAAAACTTTTGTCTCCAGGGAAATTGTAGACTACGATAACCTAGCGAGTGATCTGGAGGAAGTGGATTGGTGTGGGCTTCTCCTTCACGAGAAAGTTCAGGACAACTGGGATGTGTTTTTGGCTACGCTACGTGAGCTAATTACTAAGAACACACAAACTCGTATACACACTTCCTTCCCATTAAAGCCTTGGATCAATTGTGGACTGCAAAGAATGGTGAAGCTGCTGCGGTGGATTTCCTCCTTCTTATGTGGGCGTACGTTTAGCGTGAAGGTGGGTACAACATCTAGTGCCAGAAAACCAGTTCTAAGTGGAGTACCGCAGGGCTCCGTGCTTGGCCCAATATTATTTTTGGCTTACATCTCGGATATTCCATCCTGTATTAGATCCTTTTGCTCCTTCTTCGCGGACGATGCAAAGATCTACGACGATCCACTCCAGAATCCTCTAGGCATACAGGCAGATCTGGACAGCATATTCCGGTGGACGCAGGATTGGCTTCTTCCTCTTAATTTGGGGAAGTGTGTGGTTCTTCATGTCGGTAGATTACCATCTAGATGGAGTGAGTCTGCGCAAAGTCGACCGGCACAATGACCTCGGAGTGCTAGTGAACTCGAACCTATCGTGGAGTGACCATATCACCAATCAGGTGAAAAAAGCAAACACTAGTTTGTACCTCATAGGTAAAACATTCCAAAGACCTGACCCGGCTACATTGTGTAGGCTGTACAAGTCGTATGTTCGCCCCACTCTCGAGTTCGCGAGCAGTGTTTGGTATCCTGTTCTCATCAGAGACAGGAATCTACTGGAGTCCGTACAACGTAGAGCAACCCGGATCCCCTTCGGTCGTGTTCGCCCCAATTACGAGGAGCGTCTTCGTTTGATGAAGATACCGACAGTTAGCCAAAGGCAGTTGAGAGGTGACCTTATCACAACCTATAAGGCACTCCATGGCATCTCAACTTCAACCAAGCACCTATTTTCCTTGGCTGGCGAGAATCGTCTTAGGGGACACGAACTAAAGCTGAAGAGAGAGAGATGTTCAGAAGCACCTGCCGAGAGTTTTTCCTGCCAAATAGAGTGTTTCACCACTGGAACCAGTTACCCGGGGAGGTGGTCATATCGGGGAATGTGAATATGTTCAAGGCCAGACTGGACATGGTTTTGCTAGAATGAACTTTACTTTTTTTTTCATTCAGTTATTGCTGATCATGTTTTTGTGTGTGTATATTTTTCTGTAAAATGAGCTTTATAGAGATTTTCTTTGCTCTTATCAATTAAATAATAATAAAAAAAAAATAATAATAATAATAATTTAGACGATGAGCCATTTCATAAAATCGTGTAAGTTACTAAAAAATAATGAGAACAATTCGGCAATCCTAAGTTTCCATTTTCATTACCACGTAAATAACGAACGAGCCAATATCCTAAACGATACCACATGATCGAATCAGGAGATAAGTTTTTCCCACCGCTTTGCGATAATTCAGCTAACAAACGGTCTAGGGTACTATTAGGATCTATTTCAGTAATCATTTTCAATTTTTCTTCAACTTTGTCATTTTGAAAGTTTTGTGTAAGTGATTTTTGTTGAAACGCTTCATTTTGACCAGTTCTACCTTCTGTAGAAAAAAAAGCCTCACCTTCAAATACACCCTGTATACTGCCTAGGCGGTCTGGTTGGCAGCGATGTCTGTTAGGACGCCCTAGGTAGTTGGGTTCGAATCCCGCCGCGGTCATGGATATTTATGTGGGTCTTGATGAACCTAGTTCGATAAGAGATAATGTTGGCTTATTTGCACGATCATAAGGCCAGGAGGGGTGGGAAGAAAAGAGAAAGAAAATTTTATTTCATAACTTACATTAACGTTTGAATTTCGTATTTTAGCCGGTTTCTCAAAGTAGCGTTACTTGAAGAACTCCATTACTTAGTTACTTCCACGTATCTGTGTTTAGTGGGAACCTTTTCCAATCAGCTAAAAAGACATTTTATGGAAGTTCAAAACGAACCCACCTGTAGCGTTGAATCTGTTTTATTTTCTTGGATCCCCGCCCTATTCAGTTTTCCCAGAAACCATTTCGACCTACATTTTCATTCATTTTGCATCTTCCGAAGGGGAACATCGGTTCCTCATTAGAATCTACCCTATTGGCATAATTGAAATCGGGAAGGCTCAGGACGAACTGAATATGGGGAATTTTCAATGGAAGACATGAATGGAAATATGACACTAATCAGTTTCGACGGAATTTCAGATCCTCCTAAAGCAGAGCTGATGGATTCCTGGTAATGAGGAAATTTTTATCCCAATTATCTGCTCCCTTTTAAGTAAACGACAATTTTTTTATAATCAAGTCCTGAAATTCATTATTCGTCTAAGGAAGAATTGAAAAAATGTATGTAATACCTAACGATGAATTTTTACTGATCAGAGCGAAATTGGTCAAGCGTAAAATCACGAGGGAGTGACAACGACAAGCTTAGTGAAGATGTTGAAGAGAACTGATTGACAAAAGACCTTATTAAAATATTAAATCGAGAAAAGCTTATAAAAATATTCGATTTTAATAAAGCATTGTTATTTATAGATAATTCAATATTTCTCAATGATAACATACTAGTTGGGGAGCCCAAGAGAAAAATTCGGGATTCATTCGAGAGTGTCAGATATGAGTAGAGATACCTTGGACCCTGTAGAGTAGACCCGTATACATACGGGTCAAATTTTTGCTAGAGGTACTCTACAGGGTCCAACGTATCTCTCATCATATCTGACACTCTCGAGTAAATCCCGAATTTTCGAGGGAATTGTCTAGGGCAGCTTTTCTGAATAGTACAAAAAAAAACGATCCTTGCACATCTTTGAGAGTGTCAGATTGAGATATATGTGGTTGATAACATGTTGAAAAGTATATATTCTTTAATCTGACAATTTGAGCCTGAAGAAAATGTATGGGAGGGCACCTTACTTGCAGAAAAAACGTCATGTGTTCATTCTCGAGCGCAGTGGCTTTTTTTCTTATTGTGAAGCTTATAATTCAAGAATAACGGAAAAAATGTAAACTGACAGTTTCATCAAGCCACAAGGTCATCAAAATCTTTTTTTAATTATCTCCTCTCCTGGGCTTCAAATTATTTTCGCATTCATAATAAGGGTTGTAGAGCATAACATTTTCTACAAATTTTGTCCGAAGCAATTTTTTCTACCTTTGAACATTTTTGAAATATATGGCGATGAGTGAACATTAGACTGGGTTTCTACATTGACCTAGGCTTTTTGCATGTGCGGCTAAGCTCCTCGCGCTTACCGCCCTCTAATAGAAAACGTTCAAAAATATGTAAAATGGCTTCAGACAAAAGTTTTATAGAATGTTATTATCTACAACTTTCATAATTAACACAGAAACGATTAGAGGTACAGCAATTGAGATATTTAAAAAAAATGCCTTGTTATAATCTTCAACTGTCAGATTAAGAAAACCCTGTCAGATTGAAGGGTCAACAGTCAAGACGTCTGCAACACCGAGATTAACCATCTGTATGAATATCTGACGAATCCCTCGAGTATTTACGATTAGCTTTTTTTTTGCTTTTTCAAATGACCGCTGTGACCTTGCGACACGTGACAAAGATGCGCATCAGCTGCTCAGACTAATAAATTCATGGCCATCATCAGATATTGGATGAGTTTACTGAGACTGGCGATGCTCTTTGACTCTTTAATTCACACATATCTACTTATCGGAGACAAGTCGCAAAAACCAGAGTTTGCTGTTCCTAACAAACTTATCGCTCTATTTCCAGACGCCGCGACTGAGTGAAATGAAAATTAAATTATTCGACTTCCATCATGTAAATTTATATTACTTCAGTTCTCATGAATTTAATACTTTCCTTTTTCAAATTTTCTTACGAACGGAAGTATTTTCAACGGCCGCATTCAATCATGTACTACAGACACAGACCACAGACAAAGAAATCGAAAGAAAAATATTGCAAATTACCCAAGTTATATGATGAGTCCATAATATGGGCGTGTGTTCAAAAAACATTCGTCATCGAGAAGGCTATGAAATTTTGAAGGTTAATATTCTGTATTTGAGCTTAACGCCCAACTTCTACTTAAAAGTTTTTGGTTATCTCTCATGGCCAAAGCGTTTCGAATGTTCGTATCTGCTAGAAATTTTTGAATTTCAAAATATCATATTTATCGATTGGTTATTCATTGGGATAGTCAATCACAAATACCTCAATTCGCCTTTCATGAAGAACCTTCAGTAGCCACGTATTGTAATATCCAATTTCGTATTGGAATTTCGTTATTATGACAACCTATTTCATGGGAACAGTTTAGACCGCTGGATGATTGACATTATAAGATGAACTTTTCCCACTTTTAGCACCGACTAATGATAGTTGAAATGCAAACGCTTGACAGGCGGATACAAAAACTGTCAACCCTCGTCCTGGTGAATGATAAAGGTTTTATGGAATTACAGTCCGGAGTCATGAATTATCCGTAACGGAAGAATGAAAGATCAATGCTTATCCAAATCGCTCACCAGCCACACATAGATAAGCTGTCACGTTCGAAGGATTTTATAGGCGAATTCAGAATTCAATAAAAAGTATAGGCATGGAGAACTGCGTTAATGATTCATGATATAACTTGATAGTGACGATGCTCCCTTATCTGTTGTTTGGGGGATGTTCCAGTTTCGGATGATCACTATTGATTTTTTCCTTTTCCAATAATTTTGAACAATATTTGGTTTCAGTTTCGTAATAACCCAGTAGTCAGTTTTCACTAACCAGGCAATAACACTCTATCCCAAATAATATATGCTCGTGATGGACTTGCTTCTTCAGAATAGTGCCCAAACAGACAGATTGTTGTAAATGGTAAATGTTGTATGTCGAAATCAATAAAACCTTTGCATTTTGAATATATTGAAGGTGTAGCAATTGAGAATCTTCGAATGGACGTATAAAGGTCATAAATTCCCCTAAATGGGCCTTCATGCAAGGGATGCTTTCTGCATGCAACAATTCACCTGGATGAACAGTACTTAATTGATTGGCAGTAAAATGTTCACTACACATCATCGGTAGTGTTTGCAGGCCTTTAGGCCCTGAAAATTTTATCCACTGAAATAAAAATCAATGAATGACCGAGTCACATGTTACAGATTTCAATACTTACATGTCCATTTTCCTAAGTAGAGTAAAAAACTTAATTTCGGAAAATCCATTTCACTTGATCTGATCCATTTTATTTGATCTGATAATATTTACAATATTTTTCGAACGGTATTCAGGGGTTTCCACCAAGAAATCAGACAAAAAAATTAAATAATCAGCAACTAAAACGAGCTAGATAAACAAAAGGCGGTACGAAAATCAAAACATTCAAAACCACTTTGATCAAAAGGGTCACCATAGACAAACTGGACACAGATTACAGAGTAAAAAATGGCCATCTAAAATAAACTCATATGTTTCTCCTTTGGCCCTCGAACTAATATTTCAACCAGTCCTAGGGTCTTAAAAACACATTTGAAACACAGATGGCGCTCTCATCAATTTAGTCGCTTCGTTTCTCATCTTCCTACTCTATAATCTTTGTATGAAACTTTTGTGAAGAGTTGACAGTATTGAATATTATTTATCTGGAATCGATAACGATCATCTTTCAGGGAAAATTGTTCTCGATGTCGAAATATGAAAAATTGTAGGAGTTTCGGTCATTAAAATGGCACCAGAAAGCCATAGACAAACTGGACACAGATTACAGAGTAAAAAATGGCCATCTGAAATAAATTCATATGTTTCTCGTTTGGCCCTCGAACTAATATTTTAGCCAGTCCTAGGGTCTTAAGAACACATTTGAAACACAGATGGCGCTCTCATCAATTTAGTCGCTTCGTTTCTCATCTTCCTACGCTATAATCTTTGTATGAAACTTTTGTGAAGAGTTGACAGTATGGAATATTATTTATCTGAAATCGATAACGATCATCTTTCAGGGAAAATTGTTCTCGATGTCGATATATGAAAAATTGTAGGAGTTTCGGTCATTAAAATGGCACCAGAAAGCCATAGACAAACTGGACACAGATTACAGAGTAAAAATTGCCATCTGAAATAAATTCATATGTTTCTCCTTTGGCCCTCGAACTAATATTTCTAATATTTTAGCCAGTCCTAGGGTCTCAAAAACACATTTGAAACACAGATTGCGCTCTCATCAATTTAGTCGCTTCGTTTCTCATGTTCCTACTCTATAATCTTTGTATGGAACTTTCGTGAAGAGTTGACAGTATTGAATATTATTTATCTGAAATCGATAACGATCATCTTTCAGGGAAAATTGTTCTCGATGTCGAAATATGAAAAATTGAAGGAGTTTCGGTCATTAAAATGGCACCAGAAAGCCATAGACAAACTGGACACAGATTACAGAGTAAAAATTGCCATCTGAAATAAATTCATATGTTTCTCCTTTGGCCCTCGAACTAATATTTCTAATATTTTAGCCAGTCCTAGGGTCTCAAAAACACATTTGAAACACAGATTGCGCTCTCATCAATTTAGTCGCTTCGTTTCTCATCTTCCTACACTATAATCTTTGTATGGAACTTTTGTGAAGAGTTGACAGTATTGAATATTATTTATCTGAAATCGATAACGGTCATCTTTCAGGGAAAATTGTTCTCGATGTCGAAATATGAAAAATTGTAGAAGTTTCGGTCATTAAAATGGCACCAGAAAGCCATAGACAAACTGGACACAGATTACAGAGTAAAAAATGGCCATCTGAAATAAATTCATATGTTTCTCCTTTGGTCCTCGAACTAATATTTTAGCCAGTCCTAGGGTCTTAAAAACACATTTGAAACACAGATGGCGCTCTCATCAATTTAGTCGCTTCGTTTCTCATCTTCCTACGCTATAATCTTTGTATGAAACTTTTGTGAAGAGTTGACAGTATTGAATATTATTTATCTGAAATCGATAACGATCATCTTTCAGGGAAAATTGTTCTCGATGTCGATATATGAAAAATTGTAGGAGTTTCGGTCATTAAAATGGCACCAGAATGCCATAGACAAACTGGACACAGATTACAGCCATCTAAAATAAATTCATATGTTTCTCCTTTGGCCCTCGAACTAATATTTTAGCCAGTCCTGGGGTCTTAAAAACACATTTGAAACACAGATGGCGCTCTCATCAATTTAGTCGCTTCGTTTCTCATTTTCCTACTCTATAATCTTTGTATGAAACTTCTGTGAATAGTATTGAATATTATTTATCTGAGATCGATAACGATCATCTTTCAGGGAAAATTGTTCTCGATGTCGATATATGAAAAATTGTAGGAGTTTCGGCCATTAAAACGACACCAGAAAGCTCAAAATGGAAACCCTGATTGAATGACGCAAATTTATCAGGCATTCCACGGCGAAATTAATCACTCAGCATTGCTCGTTCCGTTGAGAACCAATTAATCAACTCTGGACCACATTGTCCGAGCATTGGTCAACAAACGGCGGCAAACCGAAGAGACATACATGTATCCGGACAATACATAAATCGGGCAGAAATCGTTATGCCAGCGGGCTAACCATCGAGGCCGGTAATCACCAGAGACCGGGTGATTTACTTTGGAGGATTCGAAAGGAACGGCTGAAAGCCCCCGGAACAAAAAATTTCGATACAGCGAAAATTGCAGGCCGACTGGATTAGGCATATCGGCTTATTCCATTAGGATTAGGTCTTAACCGCTTCGCTTCCGATTCTTTGAGTGGAAATTGGTCGAAAAATGTTCTATCAACTTCACACGACTGAAACAGAATCCGGCATTAGCTTCAATTTAATACTAATTGTGGGGCTCTGGAGTGGGATTTCCTGCTGTGGGAAGCTCATATCGATCAGGAGGAAAAAGGAGAATTTGCTGATGAAAAATACTGCGCAATAGTGTTTATATGCGATATATTCTAATTTTAACTTTCGCAGATATTAACATATCTGGTTATTCTCTAAAAATTTCATGAACTTAAAGCTCAGAACATTGAATAACAGGAAGTTGTTTTAATAGAAGTGAAGGGAATTGTGCAACGGAAACAGCCATAAATATATGAGACCGCCAAGTTAAAAGAACTTGATTTTGGCCTTGAAATTGGCTGGAAATGTGTACTTTGGATATTTTTTTAACTTGAATACTTGGTTTTTAATCCAGTAAAGTCAGTGTTATATAACTTTTTAGCAATAGTATATAATATAACAGTATCGGAAAAAATAGTTGGTTGTACAGGGTGGGCAAAATTGGTGATACCTGGATTACAACTTTTTTAACCCAACGAGATAGAGAAAAATGAATGAACCATTCATGTCGTCTTTTTTCGAGAAACTAAAAATGCCATTAACTGCAAACCTCTATCTTCTTTTGTTTTTGAGTTATAGGCCATAATTTAAATTTGGACAATTTCAACTTTGGTCATTGTCTCCGTTTCTGTTTGCGCTAGGATGCTGAAATGAAGACACAATACAGACACTTTTTTGATAGAAATCTAGTGGCGTACTATGATTTTATTTGCTGAGCTATAACATGAAGTTGTGTTTTTTCTTATAAAAACAGTAGTTTAAAATGCAGAATCCTCCCAGAATAAATTTTAATCGATAACTAAATGAGTAGTTATAATTGTTCTTAGGTTATCGTCCATTTAGTTAGATGAAATGAATTAATATTGTAGTTATAATGTTTCAATACGATGACTTGTGCAAAATTTAGTAAAGATCGCATCACAAGGAAATAAAAAAATATGAATCTTGATAATTGTACTATTTTTTACTAATCAGAATCAACTGAAACTAATCTGCTCCACAAGAGTTAGGGATATCGTATTCAATCTTTTTCAAAAGTATGTAATCTTCGATAAAATTGCTGTAAAATCATTTAAAACTCAATAACAACTTGAATCGATCCAATAAAAATCAGTATGAGACATTTCGTCAATCTGGTCGCCTTTTTTCTGAAGTTTGGTTCTTTGCATATGCTTCATGAATGTTTTTATCTTGAAATGAAGTCAGTTTATCAACGGCTTCGATTTGAAACGAGTTTTCTGAAAATGCCAAGACGTAAATTAACAAACGCTGAGGCTAATACGGCTATCGGAATGCTACAGGGTGGCCTAACTCAGGTTGTTGTAGCGGAAAGGGTCCAAATCAGCCAAAGTGTGATATCTCGATTTTGGAATAGGTTCAGGGAGACAGGTTTCGTGTTGAAAAGACCAAGGCTTGGTGGGCGTCGAAAAACAACACCTGCTCAGGATCGTTTCATCACAGTTTCGGCGAGAAAAAACCCTACATCTGTAGGGTTGTGTGATGAAACGATCCTGAGCAGGTATTCCGTAGTATTCCGTAGTATTCCGTAGCATTCTTCACGTAGATACGTGTAGAATGCTACGGAATACTCTTCAAAATGCAGATGGGGCCCAAGTTTCCATCGAAACCATCAGACGACGTTTGAGAGAGGTGAATCTAGGTTCTAGACGTCCATTAAGAGGACTTCCATTAACACGTGACCATAAGCGTCAAAGACTGGAATGGGCAAGGCAACATATCAATTGGAACGATCAATGGCGTAGTGTCCTTTTCACTAATGAATCCAGATATGGACGTTTTTGAGATTCTCGAAAAATAAGGGTATGGACAATTCCACGCATACCCCGTAATCGTCGCTATGTCCAAGAAGTCCATCCATTCCGAGGGGGTAGTAATATGGTATGGGCCGGGATATGTTTCAACGGTCGCACAGATCTACACATTTGTCCTGGGAATATGACCGCCTCACACTATAGGTAGCATGTCGTTGACAAAGTTGTGCCAAATTTTCATGCTGCTATTGGTGAAACTTTTCAATTTCTAGACGATAATGCTATACCGCACCGTGCAGCCATAGTTGAGAATGCGCGCGAGGAGCTTGGTATTCCACATTTTTCAATACCTCCGCACTCACCAGATTTGAATTGCACAGAACATGCATTGGATATGCTCCCAAAAAGATTCGATAATCATCAACCTACCCCAGAATCCTTAAATGATCTGAGAGAGCTTCTGCCCCGTTTATGGAACCAAATTCCTCAAGAAATGTTCAACAACCTCGTGTGTAGTATATGCAAAGAAGATGTCAAGCTGTTATTGATGCCCGTGGAGGCCATACATTGTATTGATAGTCTTAAAATGCTCGAATTCTCTGGGAATAAAATTTCGTTATTTTACTCGATTTTTCTTAACCACCGTGTATACGCTGCAGACCTACAGGCTAAAATCAATTTACAATTTCAAAAAATATTAATATGAATTTTCATCACAAAAATCTTATTTTAACTATATTTTTTTGCAATTTAAGTCAATATCCTTAACTCATGTGGAGCAGTTTATATAAGTCAATTTTTCAAAAATTTCAATGCCCTACGCCACTGTTAAAATGGAAATATGGGTTGACTATTCTTCTTCTCTATTCCGGTTGCATAGAAATAAGCTCCTTTCTGTTGTTCTATATTCTAAAGACTTAAAGCCTGTCCAGATGCAGCGATAAACGCGGTATTATATTATAATATACGCGTGTGTCAATATACTAGGGCAAAGTAGATCCCAACCACAAGCACACGCGCGAATGCTGAAATAGCAAGCAAGGCCTTCTCCAGATGCACGAATGCAGCAACTGAATCTCGACTAGCACGATCCACTCGCGACATCAACGAAAAACCAACACCAATGAAACAAGAAGTGATTGAATTTATCGACAATATGCCGTTTTCGTAGCGTCGTAAATAAATAAATTGTTCATTTATTTTGGTATTTGTGATTTTTAATTCAGAAAATCCATCATCCCTTTTGACACAAACAATTAGGGTTGTCATTCAAAAAACTCAACTACACCACAGCCCTCATAGCATTCATACAGGGTGGATGACAAACTCTCCAATTATACATGAGAAGTTGCCTAATACAAAATAAAAATTGACTTGATTGTGATTGATGTCACAAAACGTGATATGGCGAAGATAACAATTTTGTTAGCTACCTTTCACTCACTCTGTATAAATATATTAAATCCATCTGGAGGTCTATTCCGCGACCAGAACTGCAAGATTTCTGCAAGATGGAAAAAAGAATATATTCCAGAACCCTTGTGGTTTCTAAGCACTCTACTTTCTCATTTTTTTATTCTCCGTGTAAATCAGACCTAAAATGCCGCCGGCTGTTGAGTTTGGAACAACAGAGGTTGAATGGTGAGTGGACGCCGAAAGAGAGGTTAATTAAATTGAACAAGAATTCAATTATCTTGAGTAGATATATATCATCTGTTTCATCATGTCTGTGATGAAATGGGAAGGCCCTATCCATTGTTCTTATTGTTCTCGTATGTTTTCGTAATATTTTTGTTCGCGGAAAATTCAACCCTACATTTGATATTATCTAGAATGAACATGGCAACAATTCGTACTCTTTCAGGCTTCATGAACCCGAATCTTGTTTCAGTACAACAAAACCAGAAGTTTTTGAAATATTAATTCACTTACTTCGTAGCACAAATTTGGAATTAGAGAGATAAAAGTTCGATTGGTCTGATTGTGCCTGGACCTCAAGTGGTCTGAATTCCCGAACTAATCACGAAAACAAATGCAATCTATGAAATTGCTAAACAAATGCATAATCACAGATTGAGTGCCTACACTGCCTAGCTGTTCTCAATTCCCCATTTGTATCGAAATCACTTGTAATTATTCACTCGAAAATTTTCGAACCACCCCTGAAATTCTGCGTAGTGGAAATATAAATAAATCCGTATTTCAGCTTCCTCGAAAATCATTCGGAGAAAAGTTGTGAGAGAGGATTTCAAACTGAATTCGAACGCAACTCCTAATTGAGAACTGTAAATTCTAGATTCATAATTCATGCCAATCAGACAAAAAAAATCCTAAAATGAAAAGATGTTTCTGGAATCCATTCCCGAACGAATAAGTTTGGTTATTAAAAATCCTTATATTTTCACCGACTAGAATAATAATTAAAATTTCCTGAGAATTCCGATATAAAAGTTGAAAATGAGCTTGCGTATTCAATGAACTCATCACCTTCGAAGAAATACTTCATTAAAGGGAAAGGATCTCGTCCAGATTCCCAACAATGCTTTTGAGATCAGGTTCCTCCCAATTCTCGCTGAAATTCTGAAATAGAATCATCGCCTTGTGAATGCTTCATTTTTGATTGATCGTTTCGCTTATAAAGGGGAAGTCCCAGGTGGAGAAGAGTTCATTCAGGTTATATTAGCAGTATCAAAGTATCAATAATTATGGAAAGTCAATGCTTCAATATCATTCATGACCTTATTGAAAGATATCTAATTTCTGAATTTGAGAGGAGATGAATTGTTCTACGGAGAAGATGAACGACATTATTTCAGAGAATAAGAGCTGTATGATATTGTGTTCGTCACACCATACACTTACATCTCCTTGATTGAGCATTAAGAATCGGAATTGATTTGCATACTACATTTTACCATAGCTTTGTACATAATGTAGAGTACAATAATCATAATAATAATACTTTGCAGAAAGTAAAATGCAGAAACTGATTGGCAAACCTTTGCATGGAAGGCATCAGAACGAGGTCAACCATGATTACTTCGACATCTGCGTCGAATTACTGGTTGACTTCCGGAAGGTTGTTTCCTGAGACAGAGGGCTTCATGCTCGCCCTCCAGGATCAGGTGATTCCAACAAGGAACTACATGAAATATATCGCCAAGGATGCCTCAGTGGCGGACGATAGCTGTCGTTATGGCTGTGCGACACATGAAACTATCCAGCACATCACCAGGGGATGTCAGAAATTCGTGGGCACGGAGTACAAAAATAGACATGATGCTGTTGCCAAGATTCTTCACCAAGAATTGGCACTAAAACACCGACTACTAAGTCCGAAAAAGGTTCCTTATTACAATTAGCATCCGGATGCTGTATTGGAAAATGAACATCACAAGCTCTACTAGGATCGCACGGTTCTCACAGTCCGGAAACTAACTCACAATAACCCAGACCTCGTATTACTCAATAAGGATGAGGACAAAGCAATATTCATCGACGTGGCGATTCCAAATAATAACAATCTTTTAGATAGGCACACTGAAAAAATTTCAAAATACAGAGATCTCGAGGAACAAACCAAGAGACAGTGGAAGCTGGAAGATATCAAGACCAACCCTATTGTCATTTCATCTACAGGCCTGATACCGAAGAAACTACTAGAGAACTTGAGGAAACTTCAGTTGGACGAAAATATCTATAGAGTCACTGTCTGCTCAGACAGGAAGTGCGGGTGGAACAGGAATCCAACCGACGGCAGGAAGTCGAGGAGCGACCCGGACCCGACCACCACCACGAGCTCAAAAACCTAGAAAGGACTCCAACAGAGCTTAATCCTTTTGATATCTGAGATATCTGGGATAAGTGAATGTTCCTCTGGAGAGGAGTGTGAAAGCCGCAAGGCTAAAGTCAAACATACGAGGAAGTATTGATTTTAAGCTGCCTAGACCAATTACATGAATGATAATATTTTGATATCATAACAAATCAATTTTCACGTAACGCTTGTACAAGAGTTACGTAAAAATATCTGACCACAAAGGCACAAAAAAATTTCAAAATGGATGACAACCGAAATTATATTTGAAGGGTTTAAAACTTGAGCAAATTCACGAGAATATTTCTCTTGACTTTCAAATGCGAGAGTGAAAAATCAAAAACCGTTACTTTTAGCAACGAATAACCTCATTTGTTTTGGATGAGTTTCCTACGAGACAAATTTAAGGGTGGGCTTTCTCTATCCCTTGCTAAATTTCGTTGATTGCCTTGTCGCCCTCTTAGAATGTCAATCAATTTATGTCAGTTTTTTGCCTCCCTTTCATCAGGAGACACTATCTGAGCAAGGGCTGCTCAAAAAAATACTTTATTTGAAAAACCCACACCACAAGGAGTGACCCCTTGAATTTTTTTGCAACTATTCATTCACACCCTGTATATTACGATGAATATTGAATATTCATCATGCGTAAATCTTCATTTTGTTGAAATACACTAGAAAATTTCACCGGTGCACTAATGAATGAAACTTGAGAATCAATGCTGATGCAAGACTCAAAATACCCATGTAAAATTTTCCTCCCTTCATTCGTACCTATGTATGACGAGAATAATTCTGTCTGAGCAAAAATGACAAAATATATCCTACCCCAACAACAAAGGATCTCTGATCCCACCGGCAAAAACAGGGTTCATCATATTCTGCCCTGTGTTTATGAGTTCGGATAAAAGCATGTTCAGCAGGGTGTTGAAAACAAATTCTATTAAAAGAACTGTTCATCCGTTCATAGCCCACTCCGCCGCTTTGTTCGATCAACTATTGTGCACCCAACTCGACCTAATATCTAATGAATGAGAAAAAGTTCATTTTTTCCGTCGTGTTCTGGACAACATGGAATTTTTATGAATGCTAATTTTGTCGGGATGTTACTTCAGTAGGAGTACAATGCTTTAATTATCTCTCTTTACTTCGTTATGTTTAATATTTGGGTACACGGCAGGCACTTGTATATTTCTTTGTGGTTGTTGTGCACTCAAGCCTCATGCATATTGTAGTAAATGTACCAGACAGAAACATTTCAAAAATACAGTCACTTGACTCACGAGCTTTATTCATTACAAGTTGCATGTATTAATGAACGATAACTGATCATGAATTCATATATGAACCTATAAGTTCGTGAGTAAAGATTTCTGAGATTTTTCACAATCTTCTCAGCGATGTTGATTATCACAAATCAACTTGTTAAACGTTGTATCGGATAGCAGACCTTTAATCATTCAATTAGGATGAAAGAAACGATGATGAGGAAGCTTTGCAGGTTATTTCGATTTTATTAAAACAAATAAAAATTATTGAGGGGTCCCACCCTGTTTTTGCACCAGGGATCTGGACTATTTAACTACGCCACTGTCGAAATGTGGACATTGCTTGAGGTTCACTATACAGGGTGGCCATTTGAAAACGAAACAGACGAGATTACAGACGAAATAAATTTTTTCGATAGAAATGCTCGGACAGGTCGATTTCTGTTTCGAGGGGGACAACTTAAGATGTAGGTTACGGACGCATAGCGCTTCAACCCTTGCTACTACAACCCTCAGCCCCAATTTTTGAATAGAGAAGATGGGGTGAGTGATACCTCATTTGAAAGGTATTTTTATACTGATTTCAGCACAGTAATTGTTTTTTCATTGTATGCATTAGTTCTCGAAATATTCTTAACTAAGTATTTGAAAATGAAGTGGTGTTTTCATGGCACTTGTAGTGTTTTTTTGTGGAAAATCGACATTTTGAGCTTCAAAACAACCATGACTGTGGCTTCCTTCCTCCAATCCACTGACATAGAAATCTTTAATCAAGATGTCGAACAAACAAAGCGTATTGCGAAGGAGCTCAATCTTGCTGAAACTCAATCTAAATTATCTTCGATATAATTTGCAGTATTTCCAATAACATGCGGTAACACTTGATCGATAGAAATCTCCAATGAATTAGAACACATACAAGTCTCGATTCAAAACTAAGAATACTTCACATGTCGAAGAACCAGAAAGCCAACTTAATGATCTGTTCGTAATAAATAAAAAATTATCGATTATCATTTTTTTGAGAAAGATATGAATTCAATAATCAACAAAATGAAAACATTATTGAAGCCAACTGAGAAAACACTTCATAATTAAGTCGGAAATCGTTTCACGAATTGGGACTGGAATATTTCTGTGGCATCATTGATGATTTGATTTTCTTACCTGGTAATCTGATTAGAGATATGTACGTATTTGGACTTTTTGGAGATTTCTATCGATCAAGTGTTACCGCATGTTATTGGAAATACTGCAAATTATATCGAAGATAATTTAGATTGAGTTTCAGCAAGATTGAGCTCCTTCGCAATACGCTTTGTTTGTTCGACATCTTGATTAAAGATTTCTATGTCAGTGGATTGGAGGAAGGAAGCCACAGTCATGGTTGTTTTGAAGCTCAAAATGTCGATTTTCCACAAAAAAACACTACAAGTGCCATGAAAACACCACTTCATTTTCAAATACTTAGTTAAGAATATTTCGAGAACTAATGCATAAAATGAAAAAACAATTTCTGTGCTGAAATCAGTATAAAAATACCTTTCAAATGAGGTATCACTCACCCCATCTTCCCTATTCAAAAATTGGGGGTGAGGGTTGTAGTAGCAAGGGTTGAAGCGCTATGCGCCCGTAACCTACATCTTAAGTTGTCCCCCTTGAAACAGAAATCGACCTGTCCGAGCATTTCTATCGAAAAAATTTATTTCGTCTGTAATCTCGTCTGTTTCGTTTTCAAATGGCCACCCTGTATAGTCTAGCAGATATCCACATACCTCATAACATCGATATAGAGAATGAATTAATTTTATTATTATTGTTTTCATCATTATATTCTCTTCAATGGAAAAATATTTTCCCTCGAGAAACTCTGCTCTTAAATTGCCACAATAGGGAGAAACCGAATAGGTAAATTAATAACGTATAGAAACACAGACAACAAAGGACCTGTACGTGATCTTTACGTTTAATTGGATTGTTGTTTATTGGCAACAGAACTTCTGCTGCTTTCCCCGATACAAAACGTGCCTCAGGTGAAGCTTTGGCTTATAGGAGAACGTTCTTTAACGAGGAATCTTATCTCAACTCGATTCAACAAAATACGAGTATAAAGGAAATTGGGAAGAAACGTCTTTCGGAGAATTCTGATTTGTGAAGATTTAGATTGGCTCCCAATGGACAAGAGATCTGGATTAATTCCTCAGCTTCGAACCAAAAGATAAATATCTTAGATTATGTGTTTCAAGAATTTGCAAATGTATGTCAATGTCGGGTCAAGAAATGAGGATAAAATGTCAAAATGGCTTTCTTCGTCTATTATATGGATAAGAAAAGTATCTGAACGAACACATACAATTGTTTTCCTTACTTCTTTTTGCAAACTTTTCGAAACAATACAGTTCCTTTATCAAGACTACACAAGAAGACAAAAACGTGCATCAAATAAAAGAGGTCCTCCGAAATTGTGAAAATCGAAAAATTGGAGTATCGAGCAATTAACAAGTATTTAAAAGGGTTAAGAGGTAAGCAAATTTACGAAGACATGCTTAATACCCTTGGTGATCAATGTCCTTCGTATGCGACCGTGAAAAATTGGACTACAAGCTTCAAAAGAGGTAAATTTTCCATTGAAGATGATGATCGATCGGGAAGGCCAGTTTCTGTGTCAGTCCCCGAAAATATCGAAGCAGTTCATGACATGATTTTATCAGACCGTCGAATTGGGCTAAAACGGATATGTGAAGCACTGAATATTTCATGCGAACGCGTTCATCATATAGTTCACGTCAATTTGGACATGAGAAAAATTGCTGCAAAATGGATCCCCAAATGTTTGAATGTTGACCAAAAGTTTGCTCGATTTGAAAACGATGTAGAGTTCTTAAACCGAGTTGTCACTTTGGATGAGACTTTGATACATTTTTACGATCCAGAAACAAAGCAACAATCGATGGAATGGCGACACTCTGGTTCTCCAAGACCTAAGAAGTTTCGTGTCCAAAAATCTGCTTGAAAAGTTCTTGCTTCAGTTTTTTTGGGATTGCCATGGAGTAATCATGATAGATTTTTTGGATAAGGATAGAACAATAGCCAGAGGTTACAATTCGACATTACTGACCACTCTACGGGAAACAATTAAAAGGAAAAGACGCGGAAAGCTATCCAAAGGTGTTTTGTTTTTGCAGGTCAACGCCCCTGCACACAAATCTCTTGTTGCCATCCAAAAAATTCGTGATTTAGGGTTTGAAATACTAGAACACCTCCCTTATTCACCAGATTTGTCTGCATGCGATCATCATCTGTTTCCTCAACTGAAAAAAAGTTTAAAAGGTCGTAAATTTTCTTCCAACGAGTAGGTAATAAAAGCTGAGGCTGTCTGGTTTGCAGAGCAAGAAGAAACATTTTTTTTTGAAAGGTCTAGAGACGTTGCAGGTTCGCTGTAATAAATTATCCAATTAAGAGGAGAAAATGTTGAGTAACAAAAAATTTTGACATTGAAATTTTGTTTGGTTCTATAGTAGGCTAAGAATTTTTCAAGATATCCTCGTAACTTGGTATTTATGAGGCAAAACTGAGCATATCTCTGAAATACGAATCCTACATATCTAAAAATCGATAAGTGATTATTTTGGAATTCAAATTTCTCCCACCAATATAAATACATTTCGTGTATCCACTCAAGCTTATTGCTTCAAATACTAATATACTAAGTAAACAAAGTTTCAGTATGATATACAAGCCTAATAATCTCTGGAACACAAGTTCTGCTCAAGACATAATTCTCTTGAACATACCGGATTGTTTTACTAGAGCAGGTGCAGAACTTTGGGGACTTGTAACGATCTCATCCAGTCGTCTATATGGGATTGGCTCTGTGAAAATGCCGAGTTTGATAAATTAGCTTCAATCTCCGTGACAGCTCCACCATCATTCGGTCAAACACACGAGTTCACTCACTGAAAATATATGTATGTATCAAGAAAAGTCATTACTCTTCGAGGATTGAAGAGTCATACGAAGCGGTAATTTTGATCCAAGGTGAATGATGGAAAAAACGATTTTGAGGACTTTTTAGGATTTTTAGACAGTCATCCACAATGTGTCACAAATTTCATTTCCCTGTGGATATTTCAGAAAGAAGAATCACTCTGCACATTAAATCGTACAGAATCTCATCATAGGATGAGGATTGATTGAATTGAATGTGAATTCTTGATTGCAAAAATTTTCTATCGATACCTATACTTCATTCACTTTCATTTTAGCAGTCGGTTGGCCATGGAAATTTGACACATTTCACTCTGTATAGTACGAAAATGTGGGGTTGTGAAGCTTGTCAAAACATTTTTGGGTTTTAAATCAACGCTTTGTTGCCCGTTCTACGTAAAAGTTATTACGTATTTTATTACAATGTCGAATCTCTTCAGAAAATATGTGACGAACATAATTGAAGTTTATACAAACTAATTGAAGTCACACCAAATCCAGTTATTTGCATGGAAAATACAAGAGATCAGTATAATATCATAATATGCCCTAGCTTGAGGAGAGTTTATGTTCGTTATCTTCTTTGGCTTACATCATTTGTAGTTTTCAAAAATATTAACTGGAAGATGAAATGCATATGATGCAGTGGTTGGGAATGAGTATCTCCGAAGTAATTAACAGATAATTACAAGAATGTTAAATTCTTCAACAAAAATCATCTTGCATCAATATAAGTGAAAGGAATTAAAGGAAGTTTCAAGTCAAGATTAACTTCACCTTTGAACAAAAATTTCATATGAATAAACAAGTAACAGGGCAACTTGCGCATATTTGTGGCTATTCATCTTAATACATTGATGTAATAATAAAAATTATAGGTATTTATTAGTACCTTAAGACATTTACATTGTATAGGACAAGTCAAATGAAAAATAGAAAAATCTATTTTAGGGAACTTATTCTCCGATGACATTTATCGAAAATCCTGTAGTAAACTTTTCGCATTAATTCACTCAAACATAAAATTCTCAAATGCCACCACTCTTTTGGGCCTCCCAATAGAAGGAAATTCTTTGTCATCCTCTTCATTCACAATCTTTCTGATTGTGGAAATATCCAGCTGAAATATAGGTCTTTTAGATTCAGATGAAACATTATATAAATTCTCTCACATTGAATATGTTTGCTACCGTCTGACGTATTGTGGATTTTAGAATATCAGGGTATAACTATTTGAATGAGCGGACCTGAATTCTAAATAGCACTTCCTGAACCCCGTTTCTTTTTTCAATCACTTTCGGCATTTTCGTAATAAAAAATTGATAATAGTTGTGGCAACGGCGTTATGACATTAACGACATTACATGAGTGCCAACCTTACTTCGTTCTAGTTACAAAAACTTGAGAAAATTATTTCATGGCCAACCGACTGCAAAAATAAATTTGAATGAAGTATAGTCAAATTTGACACCTTATAAATTTTCTATGTTCATATTGGAATGCTGATATTTATGAGGCCGATCGAACATTTTGAGAAGTCCATAGAAGGCATATTCGAGTTGTGACATTTTGAGTAAATTACATTAATATCGTTCTCTATAATATCTGTTAAAGAATACGTGGAGCTGGTGGAAGCTTGAGTTGTAGTACATTAATATATTGATTACTCTCTAAACATCACAATTTTTCTGCAACCTCCACAATTCATCTCAATTATTATTATTCGTCAAGTTTAAACATCGATTATCATTCCACAGAACTAATATGGCCCTACTTTTCCAAAGAAAAGAAGAAGACTCTAATACCCCAAAGGAACTCGTAAAAGGAAAGACGGAAGATTATCTCAAATATGGGAAACTTTCAATGCCCCCAACTTTCATTCCGGACAAAAACAGGGACAAATACAAAGCATCACGAACTTCCTGTTCATTGTTCCCGAGATCTATCTCCTTCCATAACGAGGTAACATCTCACTGTTCAACTACTGGAGCACGAAAGAAACGGAACAAAAACTTTCTTCCTCTATTCAGTGTTACTGCGAGAAAACAACTGTTTACATCAGTTATTTCCTTTTAGTAATTCCATGTCGAATCAATGTGCTTCCGCAGATAATTAGTGATTTTGCTTTTTAACCCCCTACAACAACTTCAACTGGACATAATATTTTTCTTGCCAGATGTTCATTCATCCAAAATAAAAAAGGAGTTTTTAAATACTGACTAAATACTACACCTGTTTATGTTAGCCTATCAGTATAGATTCTTTATGCTATTTTTATGATTTCCTTATGAAATGGTCCCTTTATGACACAATTAAGTTGATGCGAATGAACAAAACACGCACAGCAGGTTTCATAAAACTTTGACCAAAGACAACCTACTTTGACTTTCCAAACAACTATTTGACACTCGGTTCCCTAATTGGAATCAATAAAACTTCTGCATTTCTGAATATATTGAAGGAGTAGCAACTGATAAATCATTGAGTGGACCTATAAAAGTCATAATTTCTCCTTAATGGGCCGTTCATGCGAGGGATGCTTTCTGCATACAACAATTTGCGCGGATGAATAGTTCTCAATTGACTTGCAGTATAATGTTTACTGCACATGGTGTAGTCAGTAGTGTTTGCTGAAGTCATTGCCTTATGGCCGTTTGCACCGTTTGTCTAAACAACGATTATATTCTTAAACAACGTTTAATTCCTTAACCGGGTTGCATCGTTTCTAAACGTTGATTATAAGGCCCTTAAACGTTGTTTAAACTAAACGCAGAAATTTGCTCGATTAAAGCTCGATTAAAACGTTGATTGAAGTAATACTAATACAAATTCGATTGACAACTGTGTTTTCTATTTGTGTTGATATAAAATTCAAATTAATAATGGATGATTTGGAAGATGAGATATTACTTGATGATGATCTTGATGCAATTTGGATTTTCTAGATGTTTTCCCCGTAGAAGAAATTATTTCGATAGAATGGACCTCACTTTTTTCAGAAGATTTCGTTTAACGAAAGAAACCGTGTTATTTTTTTTGCCATATATGGAGAATGATTTGGAATTTCCCAGATGTTTTCCCTGTAGAAGAAATGATTTCGAAAGAATGGACCTCACTCTTTTCAGAAGATTTCGTTTAACGAAAGAAACCGTGTTATTTTTTTTGCCATATATGGAGAATGATTTGGAATTTCCAGATGTTTTCCCTGTAGAAGAAATTATTTCGAAAGAATGGACCTCACTTTTTTCAGAAGATTTCGTTTAAGGAAAGAAACCGTGTTATTTTTTTGCCATATATGGAGAATGATTTGGAATTTAATAATCAGTTATATTATAGAAATATAGATATTTCAGGAATAATAGTGTTGACCCAATAAATCAATTGCTAGCTACATTGAGGTTCTATGCTAGTGCTGGTCAGTTGGCTTCTGTTGATTTCATAAATGTAGATGTATCGCAAGGATCAAGAATTATTCCCGCAGTTTCATTAGCAATTGATAATTATATTCCGAATTCCTTGAAATGACCAAAGATGAGGATATAGTGCAAATTCAACAGTCCTTCCACAAGAAGGCTTCTTTTCCTAGAGTAATAGGATGTGTTGATGTTACCCATGTTCGCACTTCAAATTCAAAACACAACACCGAATCTCCAAAAAAAAATGTTCAAATTTCCCACCTTGACAACAGAAGTTTAGTCAGAAAACCTTGACTTCTTTTTCTTTTTAATTTATCTTCTATGATGTGCTTGGCTGAAATTTTGAGTTTTTTATGCTGTGAGTGGTGTTGCCAAATCTATCGATGATTAAATTAAACAACGATTATGATTCCACGGTGCAAACCGTCAAATGCTAAGCAACGTTTAAATATTAAACATCGATTAGTTCAACCATGGTTACCAGCGAAACGGTGCAAACGGGCATTAACGTCCTGAAAATTTTATCCACTTTGGAGCACTAAAAATAAAAATCAATGAATAACCGATTCACATGTTACGAGTTTCATTAGACTTACGTTTAAATTTTAACTTTTCAATTTCGGACTATCCATTTTATTAATTTATCCACAGCTCTTCACCATTCAAAAATATTTCGGAAGATATTTTGGGGTTTTCACCAAGAAATTAGACAAAAAAATTCAATAATCAGCAACTGAAAAGCGGTACAAGAATCAAAACATTCAAAACCTCTTTGATCAGAATGGCCATCTGAAATCTTATAAAATTTCATATGTTTCTGCAAATGACACTCAAATTAATATTTCAACCTGTTCTGGTGTCTTAAAAACACACTTGACACACAGATGGCGCTCACATCACTTTAGTCGCTTCGTTTTCCATCTTTATACTCTATAATCTTTGAAACTGAAATATTTAGTACTGAACGAAAAGATATAATATAAACAATTATTCAACTCTACTCTTGAAAATCAAGAGGGGGTAATGATAGCTTCTAGAGCATTCAGAGAAATTTCAGATCAAGTATATATTAAACTATCTATTAGTGCTTAATAAAATCTACATTTCTCGATGGCATCGAGAACTCTCATCTTCCTTTAGATTCCAACGAGTTTTTAACCGGCGTAAACTACTTTTTTGATTTACAAACTATCAAAAATATTCAGTTTCCCATTTTTAGCTTTCATATGTGGAATTTTGAAGTCTTCGTTGAAGTTGTGCTTTGCCTTCAACATATGCTCAGCTAAAGTAGAATATCCAGTAACCTTGATGAAACA
The DNA here is from genome assembly GCF_907165205.1 of Coccinella septempunctata. Lineage (NCBI taxonomy): Eukaryota > Metazoa > Arthropoda > Insecta > Coleoptera > Coccinellidae > Coccinella > Coccinella septempunctata. The sequence continues at coordinate 32,928,077 of NC_058191.1, read as the reverse complement.
ATTTCTGAATTTTAATATATTTTTCTGAAATTCTCTTCCAGTTTGACCCAATAAAAGTCTTGTAGTTTTTGCTGGTCTTTTTATATGTATAGATGAAACTGGCTATTGCAGAGAATATTCTATTTGAATTATTTTTTTTCTAAACGAATGAACAAATATGAAGTATATAAAGACTGGAATGTTGTATTCACTTTCCGGACTGCCGTATGACTCCAATATAGTTAACTGTATACATTCCATAGGGAATTGAAACTTTATTTCCCGTTTGAGGTTCAGTATTCAAAATAATGAAATGAAATGAAAATTACCCAGTTGAATATTTTCTATTCAGCACGGGAGCATTAATGAATGTTCAAAATTCCTGACTTCATTTTCGGGGATACCGACCATAAATAATAATCAGTTTCGTACCTACCGCACCCCCAATTCTTCCCATTCAACATTTCGCCTCTCGTTTACGTTCGATCAACTCACATGCGGTTTCGACGCTTCCGACCAATGAATTATTTAATCCTCTCTAACTTTTCTCGAAGTTTTCACCTCCCGTATAAGCCACCTATCGATCAGATCTGAATCATTCTGCAGGTTCGAGAGAATGGCTCATTCGATTTTCAAATATCTGGAGTCGTTCTCCTCCTTTCTAATTTAATTAACTCGGGAAAGGGGAAAATTGAAAACAGCTCGGGCTGGCGTTGGGAAATGTTAGTAATTTGAGTATTTTCAACGGCTCTTTGACGAAATTAGAATTTATATACGATTGTTGGACGGCATCAAAACGTTGGGGGGGAATGCTATGAGTCTGCCAGTTCAGCGGTCTACATTGAATGAAATTGAATATTTAATACAGATGCGAATCTCATCAGAATTCAGCGATGTTACAATTATGCGGTTTGAATATATTTTGCGATTCGTGTAACTGTCAATGTAGCTGCTTATTTGACCTATAGATTTCGTTGACTCGAATAGAAAGGAGGTTGAATGTGGAGAAAAATAAATAATAACAAGTAGGAAAATCAGTTACGAGTTGGGCGATACTTATATGGATTTTTTGTTATAAAGTTTTCAGTATCTTGATGAATACATTTGTGTCACACTCACCCTCAATTTTGAATGAAACTCTAGAACAGGTCGAGCAGTTCAAATACTTGGGAAGCTTCATAAATACTAGGGCTAACCTGGACACAGAAATACACAATCGTATCAATTTGGCATCACGGGCATTCTGGAAGCTAAAGGTCAGAGTATTTCAAAATCACGACCTCAATCTGAAGACCAAGACAGCTGTTCACAAAGCGGTGGTCCTCCCAACTCTTCTTTACGGAAGCAAAAGCTGGACGCCCTACAGGCGACATATTAAACAGCTTGAACAAACGCAACAACGTCATCTAAGACAAATAATGCACATCAGATGGTTCCACAAAGTTTCGAATGCAGGAGTCTTGCAACGCACGAGTTGTACAACAATTGAGACTCAAGTAACGAGGGCCCGACTGAGATGGAGCGAGGAGCGGCCACATTCTGAGGATCCAAGACACAAGACTCCCAAAATAGCTCTGTATGGCGAATTGACAGAGGGAGCCCGGAAACCAGGAGGCCAGTATAAGCGGTTTAAGGATATACTACATCAATCCCTAAAATCAGTTAATGCCAATCATAACTGGAAACAACTAGCGTTAGACAGGTCACAGTGGAGTCTTATCTATCTATGGTGCACAGTAATAAACGAGAAGAATACAGCGGCGGCCAGATCTGGTTGGTGACTATCAATGCCCGGAGTGTGGAAGGATCTGTAGGTCACGGTTCTACTCTGTAATCTGTGGGTCACGGTTGGGTCTCTTCAGTCACAGGAGGGCACACAGTCGCAATTAGCCCTAATAAATTATAAGATTGTTCTTTTTTTATGTCTTTTTGTAGATTTATTCCCGGCAACGAGATACAGCAATGAATGAATGTAAGTAAACCATATAACTTCAAAAAATCTATTTTTCATTATACTTTATGTATATCACAAATTGGTGTATTGAAGAATGTTGCGAATATATACGTTTGTTTTGTCGCTTAGGATGTTTGTTTTGTCGCTAAGGATGTTTGTTTTCTGAATTGAAAGTACGTTTCGAGCGACCTCTCATTGTCAAGTGTGTTTTCACTGACCAAAATGTAGTCGGTTTTTAGTACTAGAGATATGAGGGCATTTCTTATCTTTCTACTTTAATCTTTGTTTCAGTTTATCTTCACCCACCTGAGGATGTTATTATAACTACATTAATAGATCATATCACAAGGATACCATCGCAAACGAATCATTAAACATTTCTCATACAGAAACGTAATTGTAGAAAATATTAGATACATTGAGTATCTTGGTCTGTGACAAATGCTGAACGTATAAGCATCCAAAAAAGAGTTCTTCTCCTCCAGTTATTCACGCGGGATTTCCAGAAGGAATATATTATGTATGGCACGAACTTCGAACATCAAATGCCATATTCCTGAGTGACTATAACTCCTACAATGATATCGTTTCTATTGTTGGGATATAAATTCCACACTTGACCCTTGGTATTCGAGATGGATATATTCCCCAAGTACGGATCGCATTTTATGGGTAATGAAAAGGCTGCAGATATGAAATGGTTGGGACGTAACTGAAAAATTGCGTCAGAATAGACATTTCAGGAAATATGATTCTTTTGTGAGGTGATCAATTCAAAGGGTGTTGAATGTGAAAATATCCGTGAGATATATTACGATCAGGAGTTAAAAATATATCATGAGTTTTGACGAAACCCATTTTTAGAATAAGCAGAATAGGAATTCTAGGAAGTAGACATAAATAATAAGTACATAATAGGTCTATGCATCTTATGTACAGTGTGTCGAACTATTAGCAGGTGCATTACTGAAATATAGGTGGAGAGAAATTTATGCAACAAAATTTGGTCACAAGTACCAGGGCAAAATTAGAAGCCCCTTATTTTTTATATTCCTTGAAAATTCTTGGGCCGTTAAAGACAATTCAGTTGAAGAAATTCCTTGTTTCTTGCAATTTTTCGTGGTTTTTGAGAAGAATCTAAAAATAAGTTTAAGTGCATTTTCAGATTCGTATGGAATTCTACTTGTCAATCACAGGTGCCTGCAGTTCAATTATATTTTCAGATTTTTCTGAAAAAATCTTGCATTTCGTGGAAAAATTGCAAAAGAAAAGGAAGGCTTTATAATATTTCAAGAGAACGAAATACGCGGTTAAGATTGAGTGGTTCCGGAGACCCTCAGATGTAGGTCTTTTGTAAATTGGTTTCTGCTGGATAAAAAAGATTTGAAATCTACCCTACCTTGCAATTCAAAAACATGGTAACAAAAAAAAAGTCCAGAAAAGAGTAAAAACCCTTCTTGAAAACAACCCTTAGTGAATCCGAAGAATCAAAGAATGTTGAGCAAATAATGGTTCTTGATTATATATCCTCAAATAATATGCAACAGTTGAATATATGCCTGGGTTATATCAGAAGCTATATGGGCCAAACCAATCGTTAGGCTCTTTTTGAGGATTTTTGGCACCCTCAACAAGCTGTTTCGGAAATAATTTCATCAGACAGAAACCCCTCTGTTTTTCGTGAAATATTGTTCGACAATTCCGATTCACCCTATTAGTTCTGACTTTTGGAACATTCAAAAATGTTCTTTTAATCCACACTTCTGTAAGATTAACTTTGTTATCGGGATTATGAAAATTTTCTCTTCATTAGACACAATATTCGTTATATGATGAATTATGACATGAAAATAAAATCAAAATGATAGTTTTGAGTCTGGACACGATATTTTCGAGCGATACCAAACATTGTGCTTAAAATATTTCGAGAAACAGAAAAAAAATCTTTCCTTATTATCATTTCATTTGAATCGATATACTCAAAGTTTTTTTTCGTCAATAAGTCTTTATGAAGTCAAGAGACCAATTCATAGAATGAATGGGGGAATTCATGAGAACCCGCCAGACGACTATGCCCTCAACAAATTCTCCGAATGCAATTAAAACAAATTAAGAGGCAGAATGAAGTAATGCGGAGTAGAAAATCACACAATTCAGCCTTCGAAAGAGGGCAGAATTTCACATAATTGCAATTTGTAATTTTGGCATTGTTCTTCAGTCTTTTTTATGCTGCCACTTTTGCTGTATAAATTTGTACGTTGTGTTTTTAATTTTAATAATACTACGTCCCAAATTCTCTCCAGAGAAATATAAGAGAGTGATTTGAAAAAATTTACGACGTAAAGGGTGCAATGTAAGAATTGCGGGAACCAGAATAAATTCTCCAGAAATTGAAACAACTGATTTATATTTGTTTTATGGCTCAAACGAAAAATGTTTGTGCGATAGTTGCGCAACGTTTGATAATTTTCATACATCTAAAAATACATACAGGAAAAAAATGACTTTGTATATGTACTCTCGACATATGGCTATGCCAGAAAAAGCTACAGTATGAAAGACTGCCTTAGAGCGACAGCAAAGTAGACGAATCAACAAAATGAAGATCAATAATCGGTTCTACAGTCAAATTACCGATAACTAATCGCTGTCGTGATTGCAGAAAATAAGATTTTTGCGCACATTAAAACAAATGCCTCCCCAAAACACACCCTGAGCAACCACCGAAAAGAGTTAAATGAAATGTCCATACCATTGACCGCGTTCTCGCCACACCGACATTCAGCAACATACTCATTCAGCCGAAGTCTGGACTTGCAGAAAATAAGATCTTTGCGCCCATTAAAACAAATGCCTCCCGAAAACACACCCTGAGCAATCACCGAAAAGAGTTGAATGAAATGTTCATACCATTGACTGCGTTCTCGCCACACCAACATTCAGCAACATACTCATTCAGCCGTAAACAGACAGCAAAGAGTTGATACTCTTTGCAGACAGTATCTCTATTTATGCGTGTCGCACTTCTCATGTTCGAGATCCCAATCCCGAGTCCTGACGGATCTTCTTGTTCTCAAATTAAAGCTATGCAACCTATTCTGTATTGATTGAAGAAAAATTATCCTACTGGTAGCTTGCAGGTAGCTGATCTTGTGCGACGGTTTTAGCTCTTGCTCTACCATCCCATGAAAGGAAGGCTTTTAAACGAATGCTTAACTCGTGACAATTAATCCACAATTTCTACACAACACCAAAAGAGTTGAAAGAGTCCATTATCCCACATATCTGACAAATAAATATTAAACACCTACAAGAAATGAGTTCCTTGTGAAGGACCATATTTTGTGTGTGTACGTAATCCGCTTATATATGCCTATCTTCATGATATATACAGCAATACTGAAAATTTGCTTCAAGTGTAAAAAGTAAGTTTTCTCTTGATTTATCCACTTCAATTTTTGAGCAGTGTAGTTTGGTTTTCAGGTGGACGCCGACATGCAACTGTTCAATTACAGTATGGACTTCAACTTCAAAGGTCTGGACCTTCGAGCTCCATATGAGGAAGAAGCAGAAATATTACAATAACAACTTCCTCCCGAAAACCCCAAATTTGGTACCACTTACTTGATGATGGAGGATCAAATGCTTCAGCAGAACCATGCTCCTTCCAAGAGTAACTCTCAATTCTTCGGTCTATTAGAGGGTATATGTAACCAACACTTCGAAGTCCGCTGCAAATTGCTGGGTTATCTATTTATCTATTCAAAGCTAGGAAATATTTCTTGACAAATCAGATTCATCCACTTTACCATGATAAACTGATCATGTGTCCATTCAGAGAGATGGAGCTCGAACAACTGAAAGAGACACACACTCTGGTGGAATTTTCCGAGGATGGACCATTCCAAAAAGTTCCTTGGGAACTTTAATACAGCGAGATATAAGAACCTAGAAATAGGCCTCCCCTCCTCGCTGGATTCCTTACAGGGCGTTGTCAACTCAGAAGGCACCTAATGAGATTGGGTGGTCCATCAGAAACTGATGAGTGCGAATTGTGTAGAAAGGAAGAAGAAGCTTCAACTCACCTGGTGAGGAAATGCCTTTCCATTGCAACTGAAGGCAAAAATGCTATCGATGAGAAACATGCAAGAGGGATTAAGTAACCTCTTCCTGAAAACATCCCGGATACTGGAGTTCATTAAAGCTTTGGTACTGGAAGACGAGCTGTAGACTACAAGGCAGAAACAGCTCTGATGGGGGACACAAAAGATCTTAAGATTGCCGTGCAAGACAATCCCTTTAAAGGCCAAGATCAGACTAAGAATTGAATAATACTGCTCAACGCCCAAATATTCATTGCAACTCTTGAACTATATCCAGAAAACTCAGAAAAGGGTAAAACAACTGATGGAATTTTTTCTTTCATTGTCTTCACATCAACCGTCCACCTGATTTCAAAATTTTAATTAATAAATCTTGAAGAAAGAAGAGCTATATCGCATTCTTTGAGTGATGCGTGCGAGCCAGCAGGACAGATCCGAGCGAGCCCTATCCGGCCCTGTTGAATCCGATGGCTACCTGTGGAGCCTTTGTAGAATTCACGCTCCCATAATCAATTCGGTCCGCAAATGCTGCTGCATCAGATTTTCCCGTGCTTACAGGGGATGTTCATCGCAACAACATCGTAACCCTCCAGGAAGATTTTTAGCGTTGTTCTCAACAGGTTTACGGCCATGTTCTGTGGAATCGATCTGCGCTCTCACCTGCGTACTGAGTCCCCCGTCTGGAAGCGGGACAGATTTTCAATGATTGCTATAGACAGCTTAATATCCGAACCATGCCAGCGTCAGTTCGTTCAGACGAGAACAATGATATATTTATGGTGCGATGCGCCAAATTCGCGCCATGAAAAAGCAATGTTTTCACCCCGAGTTAACGCCAACCGAATCTCGTGTTTGTTCTCTGAAATCAATTCGAACTGAACCAACAGCTCCGGTTGCAAGTCTTGTTTTTTTTTTCTCGACTGTGTTGGTACATTTTTATGTTACCGATGTCGAAATTTGATACATCATCAAATACATCAGATACTTTTTTGATTTTTCTTGCAAGAATTATTCCAAACATACAGATCTTCCCTACTTATTTCTTTCTTTAAGGGATTTTCAAATTATTTCTTAACTTTGTCAGATTTTTTAACGTTTCCAAGAGTGGTAATGAGGTTGAATAGAAAAAATAGGGGTAAAAAGCTATAGATCTAACAAACTGTACTCTCTGCAATAGCCAGTTTCATTTACGAGGATATATTGAAATATTCTTATGCTACTATAGAACCAAACAAAATTTCCTTGTCAAAATATTTTTGTACACAACACATTCTCCTCTTAATTGGATACATTTATTACAGCGAACCTGCAACGTCTCTAGACCTTTAAAAAAAAATGTTTCTTCTTGCTCTGTAAACCAGACCTCCATAGCCATTATTACCTCCTCGTTGGAAGAAAATTTACGACCTTTTAAACTTTTTCTCAGTTGAGGAAAGAGATGATAGTCGGATGGAGCCAAATCTGGTGAATAAGGGGGGCGTTCTAGTAATTAATGGCAATCCCAAAAAACTGAAGTAAGAACTTTTCCAGCAAATTTTTAGACATGAAACTTCTTAGGTCTTGTAGAACCAGAATGTCGCCATTCCATCGATTGTTGCTTTGTTCTTGGATCGTAGTCTCATCCATAGTAACAATTCGGCTTAAGAAGTCTACATCGTTTTCAAATCGAGCACAGATCGAACACGATGCTTCTACTCTGCACGCTTTTGATCAACATTTAAACATTTGGGGATCCATTTTGCAGCAATTTTTCTCATGTCCAAATTGACGTGAACTATATGATGAGCGCGTTCGTATGAAATATTCAGTGCTTCAGATATCCGTTTTAGCTCAATCTGATAAAATCATGTCATGAACTGCATCGATATTTTCGGGGACTGACCCAGAAACTGGCCTTCCCGATCGGTCATCATCTTCAATGGAAAATTTAACTCTTTTGAAGCTTGCAGTCCAATTTTTTACGGTCGCATACGAAGGACATTGATCACCAAGGGTATTAAGCATATCTTCGTGAATCTGCTTACCTCTTAACCCTTTTAAATACAGGTACTTGATGATGGCTCGATACTCCAATTTTTCGATTTTCACAATTTCGGTGGACATCTTCTTTCTTTCAATTTATCGCGTAACTCTGGTTTACTTTTTTGACCTCAAACTTCACACTGACACTTCTAATGAGTTATTGTTCGTTTCTATGATAACGCAATATTTTTTTATGCATGGAATTGGTCTAGGTTAACTAGATATCAATACATCCTCGTATATTAGAATTATTACAATTTGTAAACTCATACTTAATATAAGGGGTGTTTGCGATCTCATGTTTCTGGGACCTTTTTTTTTTCTTGAAATTACTTAAGGAACTCCCCTCTTCATTTGTACCTACAATTTAGGAAAACCCTGTATAATAGAATATGCTTCTTTGTCACCCCGGATATTCGGTTTTTTAAAACCAGTGCAGGAATTTGCTAGTGGCGTCCCATTTTCCAGAAATCAAGACATTTCTTTAGGTCCCATCATTTTTTCGCTGTAATATTGTTACAGCTTCACACTGCGTGCTTTTTTTTATGTCAGGTTTATTTTCAAAGGCTGGGATCACCTAGAATGAACATTTCTGATTCACTGTTAAACGCAGACAGGTTTTCAATTTTAGGTTGTTGAAATATTTCATCCAAAAACCATATTTGTTCCTTCTGACTTCGTGATGCATGATCAGGTGCTTCAGTCAAAAAAATCCATTAATCTCCTCTGCGTGACTGTCAATTCTTCGTACTGTTGGGGAAACATTTCGAAGTTCGCTGCAAATAAGCCTGGGTTTCTGTCCAAAACTATTGAATGTTTCTCGTCAGTTCAGTTTCTTCAATTTCACATGGCCCAAATCCGACCATAACGGGAATGCTTCTTGCATATTCGAAGCTGAGCAACCAAGCATTTATTGCAGCTCTTGAATTCCATCCAGAAATGACCGATTAACTGATAAACTTCAACAAAAATTAGTCTACTGAGGTTGGAATATCGAAAGAAATAATGTGAAATGAGTTCATATTTCCTTTCCATCTTTGCATGAAATACGGTCAAAAAAAGTGACAGGGAGAAACTGAACATCAGGTCAGCTAGTTGTCTTTTTCTAGGCTTAATATCGAAACAAATGTAACGAGATTGCTACCTGCAATCTCATTAGTTTTTGAAAGATCTAGGTATTCTGTACTTACATAAACAGGAGTCGAGATGTTGTTTGTGGAGACAGTAGAAACAGCTAGCTAACTGGCAACGAACGCATGTGAAAATTTGGTTACGAGGAGCAATTCTATTCTGAAAAGCATTTCAGTGTCAGTAAAAGATCAAAAAACTCGATAAAACATGGTTTTTAATTGGGTAATGAATTAGATACTTTGGAAATATGTATGGACAACGAACCTGATGAAGGATCACAACGGCTTTGATGAGACCTGCATATATATTTTTTATATTCCAAAAAATAGCAGATACGGATATACGGATTGAAATTCATATGTAGTTTTCATCAGTTCATCAACCAAACAAACCTTTTCAACTCGGTGTTTCTGATTCAAAATGAAAACTGACGTCGAAAATGTATTCGTTTATCTTTTTTTCGTTCGACCCAATGGTCGAACGTTTTACCGATCCATCAGAACAATAATGAAATTCTGGCTTAACAATGAACAGAATATTGGAATGTGGAATGAACAGAAACACAACTCAATCGGGTTGTTACTCTTTCTGTATAATAGAATTCTGCAACCGAATCATTGTTGGAACGGAAAGAGAAAGTTTTAAATTGAAAATGGTTGATCATTCCATTTGATGAAATTGATAAGTTTTGAGGAATTCTCTTGTGAAGTAGGACGTCCGATCGAAAATAATTATATTGATAGATTTTCTTCTAGATATGCTGAAGATATAGTTAGATACTTTTTAAAACTGTTTTCATAATGAATGCGGACGAATTCATCAGAGTAGGTTGTGGCCCATCCAGAGCAGCAAGAAAGAAACCGCAGATTACAGAGTAGAAAAAAACCATAGAGATTCCAGGACATTAAGGTCTCGCGTAGACAGAATGCGTTCTGAGGTCCGAATCAGCGTTCTGCATTCTCTGTAATCAAAGGTTCTACTCTGTAATATGTATGTGGTGCCAAAGGTAATCATCTACCGTCACGGTCGGACCGTAGCGTCGGCAGTGTGTGTTCTTCTAAGGCCATCCTTTGATTACAGAGAACGCTGACCGCAGTCACCGCAGAACGCTGACGCCAAAACGCCTTCTGTCTGCCCGAGGCCTTAATGAATTCTCAATTTACAGAATATCTTTCCACAGAGACGCAAGCAAATCTAAAAATAACCTTCAATCAATTTGATATCAGATGATTGAAACGAAATTGAATTAAATAAATTCTCAATTTACAGAATGTGTTTCGAGAGAGACGCAAGCAAATCTCAAAATAATATGAATTGATTGACGAACCTGAACGAACCTGAAAGTGAGCAAGGACTTCAGCATGAGAAATCGAAGCGAAAAACTGAATCAGACCAGAGTGCTGTGTCATAATATTCCTTTTCGCCAGAAATCAAGATCGGTAAGGTAAATAAAAGAAACGTGAGGAAATGGCGAACTTTCGGAAACTCTCAATGAAGGGAGTATTCTCTAGTGACGAATTCATCAAATATTTCCGACTAGGTCAAGCAGGGTTGGATGAAGTTCATCATATGATTAAATATAATATTTATTGCAAGGGAGTTGAAATGGCAACAACCAATCGAAACAAAGGAAATACTGAGTAAATTCTCTCTAACTGAAGCGAAACGTTGGTGTAACTAGCTGATATCTGTATCGTGTGTACGATACAGATTAAGCCGGCCAACAATACAAATATTTTTGCATTTTTTAATAAATATAAGAAATAATAAAATAGAGTAAATAGTTCAAGCTGAAGAAAAGTATTGGAGTATTTGGTAATTTTTTTTAAATTTCGTGCTTCTACATTTCTGAAACATCTAGATTTGACTCAAGCTAACAAGTAAAAAAGATGCAAAACATTTTTAGTGTTATGATGATAAATGAAACTACAAAATATCAATATGAAGGGTGTTGTTCAGACTATATGTATACCTAAATAGGTAAAAAATTTTCGAGGCCGAACCTGGAATTTTTCATTATGTCAATCGACAACACTCCGGACAAAGAACATACGAATCAAATATTACAAAAATGTGTACTGTGGTTCAAATAAGTTATGATTAATAGAAAAAATTAGCAAGATAAACAAATATCATCTTGGTAATAAAGAATTACAGATCTATAAAATATGGGTTAATTATTTAGAAGTACCTTGGTTTCCTCTGTATACAGGGTTATTCATATCTATTGGGACATAGGCTAAGGGCCTAAGGGCTGTTTGGACCAAAATATGACGATAGGACCAAAAATACCTCAATAAAATATCGCTGTGGAAAAAGATAGAGGACGTTAAAGTTGAATTTTTTTATAACTGGACAAAATAATATTTTCTTCGAAGTTCGAAAGTCCTTCATTAAAAGAATTAGAAAAGGCATAGAAGTCGGAGGAGGCCACGTAGAACATTTAATTTGAGTTTATTCTTTTTATGTTTTACATTGTTTTTAATTATGCTTTATCGTCGAAATAAATAAATAAATCGTTACTTCAAATCCCCTTCGGATGCTCTGAACTGTTCAATTGTGTTTTTCTTAAAAACGGATGATGAAATATACAGTGAAATTATTAGCGAAAAACGAAAAAAAAAAACAACTTTATCGCCCTCTATCTTTTTCCACAGCAATATTTTATTGAGGTATATTTGGTCCTATCGCGATATTTTGGTCCAAACAATCTGCCCTTAGCCTATGTCCCAATAGTTATGAATCACCCAGTATATGTACCCTGGTGTGGTATGCGCATTTCCTAAAGAATCATCCCTGTATATTAAGGGTCATTGCAATATATTTCTTGTTGTTTGAGATATGGCTTACTGAAGAAGAAAGTATATAAGAAGTCAAAGATTGTTATCTCCCATAAAATGCCACTGCTCAATTGTTCCCTCAGAAAGTCTAATTTTTTCCAATCATAAAATGCAGCGTAGGTATCTAAGTTTGATCAGCCTACGCAGATAGATATTTAATTTTAGCTCCCCCCATTTATTCCATATAACATTCCTTGTCCTGACTACCATAGGAATCTACTTATGTGAACATTACTGATATTGCTGCATGAAACCACCTGGAAAGGAAGTGCAGCCATTCCATTCTTCAATCTTCATGTATAATTCCTCTATTCACTCACCTAGCGTCGGAGCTTCCATTGTGTAATCGAATGATTGAATGAACATTCAGCAAGCTTGCATTATATTCTCCTCGTCAGTCTTCAGAGGGCATGTCACCTAACCTACTGAAAGGACCATTACAGTAGGTACACTAATGATGCATATATTACATGTCAGCCAGTTATTTGTTGTACAACCAAACACTGTTGATGAAATAACAAACTACAAAGGCTCAATTGTATGTACATAGTTTACCAACTTGGCTTTAACCCGACAGGAGCAATTTCAATCAATTTTGATTTCAATATATCTCGAGCGGCTGCTGCGTAGGACAGTAATTCCCACACAAGAATGACTTTCAGCATCTATCCAGGGTCGTACATATTATATTCTATCTATCCAGGTCCTTTTCACGAAAGAGTGGTATAAAAATATTTAAGCTAACTTTAGGTAATCATGTCCTTCGATTCAACATCTTTCTAATCATATCTTCTCTCGCTGAAAGCGAGAGTAGGTCATCCAGGTTTTCATGCATTCGGTATGAATTAAAGTAACTTCACCAAAAATGATCTAGGTATATAAAATATTCAAGATTACTGAGCTGCAACCCCTAGCAGATCGACAAAATTTCATTAAATTTCAAGTACGAGACTTTGGAAAGCGACTCCGACATCGTAAAAACGAAACAAAAGATAAATATGTGATGGTATTCTATTGTATGTCTTTTTACATATATTGCCTTTTGACATCCCATGTAAGTTATTTCATGGGTTGATAAATAAAAGGAGTTTTTATGCGGCAATAGACAACCTTAACCATTTGAGCGAGAATTCTAGAAATGGATCTTTCACTGATGAGGATCATTATATTTCATCAACTCTTTTTTATGAGGGTTAAATGTTTAAACTTAATGGAGTCGAATTTTTACATTTTTATTTATTTTAAGATATTTTAAGATTCAGATGACACACACTTTAGGTTCAGAAGTACTAGCCTAGATAAATGGAAAGTTTTCGAAAACTCCTCTAATAACACCTAATTAAGTCACTGAACTCAAAATATACGCGTATAAAAAAATCTTAAATTCGAATTCAATAAGTTCAACCATTTCTTCATTATAAAAAAAGGTTGATAAATAAATGTAAATAATGAAAGCCTGTTTGAAATTTTCAGGGTTTTTCAAACATCAAATTTAAATGAATCTATTTTAAATGAGATCTCAGGAATGATTAGACCGATCCAATTATTTTCGTATACGTGGATGATGCCGGATTGAATTGCCGATACAATATTTATCTCAAACAAAGGATATTCATGATCATTATTATGATCATTGAATACGGGCTTTTCGAATTGCTGAAATCTGAGAGCCTAACTCCTGTAAAATTGATTCCACGATTAGTAAACATCGGATCCATATTCATTGCTCAGTGAAATCTGATGAAAGAGGTACCAGGGGATTATTATTCGCTCGTTGTTTGTGAAATCAATATTTTATTGGAGTACGGTCGGTATTAAGACCAGGGGAAAATACGGATTTACTCAACTGAGCAGATTACCAAACAAATCCCAGAAATTTCAGGTAGGATCATAGTGACGAAATTAATTGAACAAGCTGGGCTCATGGATGGGGATTCGATAATATTGAATCTGGTTCACTCCTAATTAAGGCTGCGGCCAATATTGTCACTAAGAGTTTTATAACTAGCACAGGGAGCTATACACCTATACTTACTGATGGCAATTTGAGAATTTAAGGTGCATACAGTTAATATCGTTATATAGATAACAATTTATATTGTTATATATACAATACAATTATATATTGAAACATAGTTTAATATCGTTGTAGTTGAAAAAATGCACTTTGATCAAAATTATTGTAATGAAGTTCAATTTTTTTTTGTAAAAATGCACCCTCATCTGAGAATATTTTTTTCTTTTGCGTTTTGCATATTTTTTTCGTTTCGATTCGTCACACAGTGAAAAACATACAGAACTGGGGAATAAGTTTTTGTTTGCTGGTACCGATAAGCCAGAGTCAAGACGTTTCCATCGACGCGAATTTTTTCTGTATTCAGATTGAGTCAATGCCGAAAAATTAACGAGTAGTTTAGTGGCGATTTGAAGCCTAACTCCTTCCGATTTTTAATAACGCCTTCGGAAGACTGTATTCGAGATTGCCGAAAAGTCATTTTTTCAATACGGTGCCAGTAGATTGCGAGAGAGTCTACTGATGAAATTATTGTGACCGATCCTCTAGACCAGCCGTCTAGAGTCCAGAGGTAAGACAACCTCCGTATTATTATCTGGGAACCTCAGCCTCAACCTTCACTCATCCTGTGCAACACTTTGAGTTCTACCCCTACTGTTAGTACTCTACTAGTACTAGATTCTCTGCTGGTGTGAAAATCCGGGAGAACCGAACGCCTTCAGAGGCGAAATGCCTTTCCTTTTTTTTGGCTAACTCACCAGTATCTACCTCTACTGTTAGTACGAATGTCTGCTGATGTGAAAACTTGCTCAAACCCTAATTCTGCTGAGTTCCGACATCATTGTCCGTTAAGTGTGAACCTTGGTTCTGGCTGGCGAACAGATCCGTAACACCTGTGGCGCATTTGAGATCGGATGCCCTTTTCATTCCGTTCAACTCACTGCGTGAATTCAATACCCGTACTAGAGGATGTTTGTATGTAATTTCGAGAAAAACCCTCTAAGTTGTGGGAAGTAGACTGTTTCGATTTTCGATTCCACCAACTATACACTGTGATTTTCACTTGACTGATTTATTTTATCTCCCTGCAAATCGGTGGATTTTCAAAGTTGTGTGTTTGCTGATTTTTTCTTTGAAGAATGAAGTATCAATCTCCTGTTTTATGATAATTACATCACCAGTGCATAATTTCTGTAATATGACATATTAATTTACGGAAAGCTTGCTCATAAAGTTTCACGTTTTCCAATATTAACGATAAATGTTGAAAAGGTTTTCTTAATTCATGAGTATTGTTAAGTTCCCTTAACCTTCCTTATATAAATAGTTCATTTCATTCAAAATAGCTTCTTTCCGCAATAAACATAATAAAATCCTTGTATTGTGCTTTATAGTATACGTAGGTATGTACACATGTTTTTGGTCAGTATTGAACCAATAGGAAATCTGTTTACCAATAATGAAATTCTCTTCCCCAAACGTAAATACCTAAAGGCAAGGTTATAAAGAGGAACACACAAAATCAACATCTGAAGAAAACAGATATTAATGAATAGTTTATAATTTTTAATTATCATTTCATTTCTTTAATAGTTAATTCAAAATTTCCTCTCACTCCAATTCGATTGAAAACTCAATAATTGATTTCAATCCTCTTCCACTTTTAATCAATATCCCTTTTCTCCGCACAAAACAATCCCCCTTCCATCCCATATACGAACTCGAATTTCTCATACAAGGTGTTCTTGAA
This sequence comes from Coccinella septempunctata, assembly GCF_907165205.1. Taxonomy (NCBI): domain Eukaryota; kingdom Metazoa; phylum Arthropoda; class Insecta; order Coleoptera; family Coccinellidae; genus Coccinella; species Coccinella septempunctata. The sequence goes on along the minus strand of NC_058191.1, from coordinate 32,912,284 downwards.
TGAATGGCTCCGTGGATCAGCGAATTCTAGAAAAGTTTATCATACAGCAATTGAACGTCGCTGCAGGTCGAAGCTTTTCAGAAGCAACCGGTGGCAGCGAGTCCCAAAGTCTGAGATGCTTTTGGTTATAAAAGTGCAGTGTAGGTATGCTGTTCCGCTGTTCGGCGAGTTCTACTGAGTTTTCTCAATCCATGGGAATCATGGGATAATAGAGCTCCAGCTCCAAAAAGAACATTGCGGCCAAGTTGGCCATGGAGGTACATATATTTATGAATACATCCACGAAGAATATAAAAGGAACATATCGGAAAACTACAATAAAGCGATATTTATCCACCGTGTTTTTCGATTCCGACAGAGTAGGTATATTCGGTAAATAAAAATATTCCTACTGCAAAAAATGTCTACTCTGCGAAATCAATGGTTTCTCGACCATGAAATTCTCCGAATATCTAATACACAGAACTTCTATAATATATATTGGATACGTTATACGTTATTTGAGGTCTCCCCTTCCTACTCGGCAAACTCCTCATTGAATTTATGCGGAAATAGTTCTGCAAACCGAGTAATAACACAAGTTTTGATTGAACTGAAGGTTCACTGAAATTCCTTTCAGTATGTATAAACTTTGGTCAAACGTATTCACTGTATTGAAATTTGCTGACAAGATTCACAACTTAGTGGACTTTTCATCACTCAATAGGCCCTAATTAGGTAGTTACATCAACTATTATTGCTTGCAATACCTGAACCTTGAACTTTATTGTTATAGTAGACACTTTTCAATGCGAAATTACGAAAAATTTGCTGCAAATTTTTTTAAATACTATTTCAATCTTTCGCTTCGTTTTCTCATCTTTGCATTGGGTAGTCACTCCTTTTACTGCCTCGGCCCAGGTTTTCGATAATTTCATTTTTAGAATATCGGAATATTTCCTGACTACAGACTACAGTTGGCTCAAATTAGGGTCCACTAGCGCGTTGTCCAAAATACGTGCTTGGCCTTTCTCAACCATATTGATCTCAATGCGAATGCTGAGAGTCTGTTGAGTCCAATGCTCTCCACGAAGAATTTTAGTGCTCTACGATTTTCATTATTTTTTATTATGGTTTATGGGATTATGGCATGGGTTAGGGGTATTATACGTCGTGCCTTTTCTCACGAAACGTGAAGTCCACTATATGGAAATTCCCCTAACTAAAAATATTTACGTCCCACAAAGGCAATAGCTCCCTTCGAATCATTTCCACGTTTAGCAGTTTTGGCGAGATGTTAGCTATAGAGACACAGGAAAAAACATTGTTTAAAATCGAAGATCGTCTTAATTGATCCTTTGTTACTACAACGACAGTGAAAAATTAATTGCCTCAGTATGAAGTTAACCTTCATACTCAAAAAGTTAGATGAAAGTTAGGATGACTAGACCAATTGTCTTTATACTATTTTTCAGGCACCTTCTATGATAACACCGGCGTCAATATTCTAGGATAAAATCAGAAATATAAATGACAATCTCATATTTTCACCGAGCGTATACATAAATGTAAAGAGGAAAGGACCTGTTGAATAATACACACATATGTAAGGGATGTGGCTATATTCGATGCAGAATTTCTCCATTATTTTCACTCTCGATTTATCATGTTCAATTTCAAACCGGATACGACATACATTAGGGTGCCTAGAGGGAGAGTTTAGTTCAAATAACCGATTTATGCTTGATGTAGGTATATGACGTGAAATACATTCCGCTAATGGAGTAAATAAGAACAGTGCTTCCGAAACACGTCCAATGATAAACATGAAATTGAGCCTATAAATAAATAAGAGAATTTAGGTGAAGAACATTCTATCACATTAAATAAGTATTAACTGTTCCACAAAAGTTCAGAATTTTTGTGACCAAAGTTGCTTGTCAACCAAATGTTCACTTATGAAAAATCGAATGTTTACTCTCTTTTATCCGAATGGTTTTTGAAACCTAAAAATAAATGAGCAAAGAATAATGAGATTTCGAATACATAAAAAATTGAATTACTCCGACCAGTTGTTGATGAAACGTCAGGTTGAATAGCTAATAGACCACGGCTAAAAAGCCGGAAACTTCGAATATTCATGTATTACCCGACCGTGAAAGCCCTCCGGCAATACAGAATTGATGAAGTCAAAAAGCATCATTTAAAATGCAACCTTTCTCAGATCAGGTTAAGAGGATGAAATAAAAATCGATATCGTAAACAGATCTCAAAATGTATTCATAAAAATAGTAATTCAACATTTCACTTATTCTATTAATACATAAAACGTGTTGATTGCATTCTCCAAAGGTATCAGTTGTTGTCAAACTCATCATACGTATGATCTTAAGTTTGGAATGGTTTACAGTAAAAATAATTGATAATTGATAAATAAATACTCTTAAAAGCACTTATTCCCTTAAAAATCCTCAATTTCAGTTATGAATATCAATAAGAAAAAAATCAAATAATCTCTTTCTAATCCAAAATAATATATCTTAAACCTAAAATTACAGTCAAATCAGTCAAATTATGGAATAACATGGCTATATAAAAAACTTATATTTCTTCCAGATACAGCTGTTGCAGAATTCGGGATCATTGCTTTTTCTTTACGTAGCTACTTCGTTCAACATTATTTTTCAGAGACTACGTGGATTTTCTTCAAATCACAAACCACGATTTTGTTCGATATTTCTTTTGAGAATATAAAGTTTACTCGAGTGAACAAGAGGGTTAAATTATAAATTAATGGTTCATTAAAATTTTAATCCTCTATTGAACAGTGTATTAACCCCCCTATAATGGAAGATTCAGATTTTAATGCACCATTAAATTATATTTGTTGTTCATGAAACTGGGCGTACAATAAATAAATAGAAAGTTTTTAAAGACAACCTTTGAATCATATATCAGTGAACTATCTAACATGTGTTAGTGGAGATATGTCCAGCAAGAGATCTATATTACGAATCACTAAAGCCAGTTCAGAAACTGCAGACTATATCTACAGTGAAGTTCAAGTGAAAAAATTAAAATTATCATGAGTTTATGACGATAGGTCATATCCTAAGGCAATCAGATCTTTTACTTCCACATCTACCAATTTATTTTTTCCTTAATTGTATCGAGAGACTCAAAAGTTTTACCGTCTATACTAGTGAGTGAAATTTTTTTTTTCAAGCATACCTAATTATTTGACCCTAGAACTCAGTAAGTTTTGTATAAATAAAATAATGACAATATAACAACAACAAAAAACAGATAATCATCAGTAAATAAATTATGATGCTTCAACGAATATCTGTATAGAGATTCAAAAACCTCTGCTTTAACACTAAAAGTTACATACACGTAATTATAATACTGGGAAAATATCATCACAAAATAGGTTTCTGTCGATTTCGAAATCAAGGAACTCTAAAACTTTCGTTTCTGAGGAATGTTATTTTGTTGAATAGAGCCTAGTCTCAGAGTAAAATGGCTTCGACTTCGATAACCTCTGCCTTCTTAAACACCGTTCTCAGAACTTCGTAGTGTCGCCAGCAACAGTTTTGGTGCCAGGATCAGAAACGACGTTTGGTTTCCCCTAACCTCTCAATCTTCCGATGCAGGATTGCGATTCGGGTAATTAAACTGATTCAAATACACCAGAATAGGAGTGCTCTTTCGTGCTGAACCAAATGATCTATGTAAATAAAATCAGATGGATCAATAAGCGATCGTTCTTTCGTTTTCAATCAGTTTCCCCTATCACTAAGATGGTGAATGAAAGTTATTATTCTAATCGCTAGAATTAGTACTAAAATAATTTCGAAATATGACAAAACGACATATACTCAACTCTAGGAAAACGTTCGATTCAAAATTGGAATTGCCAAGATCTGCTTAGTAGCAGGCTCATTCAGTGGAATTGAACATTTGTCGAAAAGGCCTGAGCAGCCGTGGACATACCTGAAGGAAAAAGAAGAAAACGGCGAAGGCGATGATAAAAGTGAGCGCATTCTTTTCGTCATTCATGCCAGTTTGACTTACTTCAAGGCAGGCTTTAAGTTGAGTCATACTTATTTCAGTGATTACTATCGTAACTCCTATAAAAATCAGGGAAATGACGATAAGCCTGTCTTAAATATAGCAAAACGAATGCGTTTCAAAATCACTTTCACTTGAAAATCACATAAGTTCTATCAGTTGAAACAATACGAAAGAACACTACTATTGTCACTGATTACACTTCAATCGCAAGAGTGGGGTGAAGTCTTGGCGACATCTCAGAACGCGGCTCTAAATTGTGCAATTATGTCCACTCAAAGGTGATTTCAAAATTTTCTCAAGAAAGTCGAAAAATACTGAGTTTAAATGGGGGTGTGGTTGATGAAATTTCTGATAACTTCAGAAAAAACTTTTTCGACTAGGCTTTTAATCGAATTCTGATTTTTCCCGAATAGTCGCAATAGTTCCAAATACTGTATAAGAGTTGGATGGAACTCTCTCGAGAGCCATACAAGAAGATTGTATTCGCAATTCGCAAGATATGTTATGTAGTGTGGAACTGATGATTCGGTTTTTACGAAACCCATTTTAAGCTCACCATAAAAGAAACTCAAAAAGAAATTACGCGGAGCACACTTTTGAAAGTTTGAAAAAGAAACAGTAGTTCTTTTTTGAACATCCGTAAAATTCACTTCATATTGAATATGAATGAGAAGGGGTCTCAAAGACAACGACACATTCTGTCAAATCACAAATATGTGCTACGTGCAGTTCACTTTTTTCAAAATTATTTGGAACATTTGAACATATTCCAAATATAATACAGCTGCCACATAAACAATTAACATTAAAATTGTGTTGTATAAAAATATTCATAAGCTGCCAGATCAAGACGAAAATCAATCTGGTTGATTTGTCCAGAAAGAAATTGAAAAAGGCAATCACGTTGTGATATTTTTTGGCTCTCACACATAACACCTTCTACGAAGGTATACCTAATGGTGCGTTAATTGCTCTCAATACTGTTGTCAACGTTAACAGCAGCTTCAACTAAAAAGCGAACTAAGAACGAAGACACACAAGGCGTAAACTCGCTCACAAACTGCAGTCGACCTACAGTGCCACAAACAAGAATCGTATAAGAAAAACAACAAAAGCTAGTTGAACAAATAATACCACATCATGTTCTCAACTATGCATGAATATACGATTTACCTATTGTAAACAAGAAATACAGGCGTGCCAGCGTATGATACAGATTGTGTAGGCGCAAAAGCGTATTGATTACGCTTATTATATTTGCGACCCCTAGACTCGATTCTAAAATATCTGCAGGGTCATTGCGCATGATACATCACTGAATTATCGAACGAAAGCAATAATCGATAGATTTCATTGGTCAATTTTACTGTCTAAACCTAACGAGATTTCCTCAAAGATCTATATGTTCTTATGAATCGGCGTAGAGTTAGTAATAAGAGTCGGCGTGTTTACGCCTTGTGTGTATTTTTCTTTTGTCCTAAGCTACAAAAAATGAAAAAATAAGTGAAAAACTTGGAAAATTTCTAACAGAAACTAACCAAAAAGATCTAATATCAGAAAGTAGCTTCGAGAATAAAATATGTTGAAACATAAAGAATTCAACATTTTCGGCGTGAACATGCATATAAAACAGTTTCTGAAATTCAGTACGGGCGAAAAAAATCCAACAACAATATTCGATTACGATTCGATTATCAATTTCGATAAATCTTTATCTTGTCGAATTCAACAACATCTGGATCCCTTGGTTTCCTGGAATGTTTCAGACCGACCTCCTCGGCAACCTTTTCGATTATTTCTAGAGCATAATCTAGCTGTTCTTTGGTGTGAGCTGCCGACAGACATATCCGAATTCTCCCCTCGTAAAGGGGAGTTGCGGGATAACCCACACCCACTGTGGCTATCTGGTACTTGTAGAGTGTTCTCACCATAATTCTGAAAAGAACAACTGATCTGAAAATTCCTCATGTGCGAGGATTGGATACACATATTTTTCAAGGCTTTCTTCCTCACTTCCTGCTGCCGCACATGAATTTACTTTTGACGAGCAGTTTATTTTATGGTACACACAATAAAACTGGGAAAGAATGCAAAATAATTTCTGTTGAAGAGTTACTTAAATATAGCAATGATCGAATTTTCACATAAACGTTTATTTCTGGTATTTAAATAGCGGCAGTGAGATCAATACTAAAATAGTATACATCAAAACAACTCCACGTCCTTCATTATCCTTTTCACTTCAACAGGTACTTACACAATTTTTGAGTAAAGATACACCAATATAGGAACCACCGGCGAATGGTCATTACCATGGATAATAACACCGATTTGTTCCAGTCTCATTCTGAAATAGCGGGTGTTTCTGGCCAGCGCTTCAATCCTCTTCTGACCCTCATTCGTACCGTCTCGCCCCATCAATATCCTGAGGACTGCCACTATTTGAGCTGCTACCGGAGGCGGCATGGCCCACGCATGGCAGGAAGCGTAACTGTGTTCTCTAAGGTAACTTATCAGGTCCTACAAAATTACTGAAGAAGTTTCCACCAGCTCCACATTGGTCGGATCGATTTTTGCTCTACCTTACCTTTGAACCTGCTATGTAACCGCCAGCAGATCCGAAACTTTTCGTGAAGGTGCCCATCTGAATATCTACATCTTTCGGATCGCAATCGAAGTAATCAATAACCCCTTTTCCGTGTCGTCCCATAGCGCCCACGCTGTGAGCCTCGTCCAAGTAGAGGTACGCTTTGTACTTTTTCTTTAACGCTATAATCTCCGGTAGTCGCACTATACTTCCTTCCATACTATAGACCCCCTCTACCACTATCAGGATCTTTCTCCATGGCTTATATTGACCATTTGGTTGGTTCGGTTGACCCCTTATGATGTTTTGTTGCAGAAGTTCCTCAAGATGTTTGACATCTAAAAAGTAAACACTGAACCTAAATTCAATAATATTATACAGGTTTTTCCCGGCATACAGTTTATCTGCGTTGCCAGATTTTAGTTCACAAACTTATTGTGATCATCATGCTGCTTCCCATTCAGATTATGAATATGGAATCTTCCAAAATGAGCTCGGAAATCTTTCAATTACTACCAAGTGCAGGAGGTATGAAAAGTAATGTGATGATATGTGGTTGGCCATGCTTCTTTCCCCCAAATAAAAATAAATTCAACTAAGCCATTAGGATAACCACAAGAAATGAGACAATTTCCCGTCAAATGGTTGCAATGATCATGATATTATAACAATTAGTGGTGTAAATGGAGGCGATTGATGTGATTATTTGTTGAGGATGTTAACGAATAAGTAACGGCTCTAACTCCTATTTTACCTCAGCCAATGGAATTCATCCTCAAATGTTATTTTCCCTATGTGTGCGTTGCGTATTAGGACAGGTTATGCTATCTGAAACCTACTGTTATGAATTCAAATGTATATTCTGTCTTTGTGAAAAATGAAGGGACATTTCAAGGAAATTTGGATTATAGTTGAATAACAGGAATTCTGCTTAATCGAAATGAAAATACAGGATGATTAATCGTTATAACCTATATGACGTTTATGAAAAAAATTACAATTTTGTGCAGGAAATTTCCATGCTTTCGACAATGAACTTTTTCCTCAACATATTTTCAGACCTTTACAGCTTCCGGCTACACTGGACACAGCCTACAACCCTCTTATTTCAATTGGCACACCCAGTACATCTTTGTATGAGAACTTTGAAATAAGAAAGTAGTAAACTGATTCCAGTATAATTAAAGTTGCAGATCTGAAAATATTTCAGGGAGAAAGTCAATTGTTAGACCAATTTTCAGCACAAAATTTTGACTAGGTTTTCTACATCCGGTATATCGATCCAATTGATCACATAGGCGGAGGAAATGAACAACCCGAAAACCATGAAAAGCTTAGAAACGTGTGAGGGGGCTGAATCCAAAAATAGTTAACAAAATGAGATGTGAATCAGAATAACCAACCATTTAAAATTAAGCCCAATTTACTGAACTAAAATCGCATACCCTTCAACTCAATCATCAAAACAATCTTTAGCTGCACTCATAAAAACGAACACAGGGGAGTTCCTTTCTCGCACGGTTCTGTAAACAATCATAATCAGTTGAATTTTGGTTCATTCGTTGACTGGCAAAAATAAATCCAGGTCCCTATAATAAACAACTGAAAAACCATCCCACAGAACGGATAATCTAAATCTAAAACATTTCACACTTGTACAAACCATTATGTTTGAAGATTTCAATGACGGCGCCAGGAAGCCTCAACCCCACAATCAAGGATGCGTGGTTTTTCTCGTCACTTATGACTAGGCAACCGGGGCCGATCAACTTGGGTATGTTCAAGGCATTAGTGGCATAGCCCATTCCGAAGGTAATGGCATCTTCCGTGCCCAAAAACTCAGATACCAGCGATTCGAGTTCAACGTGTAAGTCAGTCGTGCCGTACTTTTGTCTTGTGGCACCAGTTGAGACGCCATATTTGTAGATGGAGTCGATGGCGAATTCAGCGCAAGGACCTGACGCCTCGGCAAAGCCGAGGTAATTGTATGATGCCAAATTCAAACATTTCAGTTCTCGTCCTGTAAATCTGAAAGAAAAATTCTATTTCAAGTATCATAACGTTAGTATCAACATTGATCAACACAGGAGCAGATGTGCCATGAACTACTTCCACCAATACAAGTGTTTTATTACAGCGCGGAATTCATTTTATTTTAATTAACAAAAGTTACTTGCTACAATCGACAATAATAATGAAACAATGTGATGGATATGAATGAAACTTTGACAGATATTAAGTAAAATGATGCTTGCTGAAAAAAAAAATTAACGATATAACGAGTATAACCCACCTCTTAGATTTTCTAAGGACTTATTGAACGATCCTCGTACTACAAATTGGTCGAAAATATCAGAAAATCTAAGATTTGAAATTCCGTTCGAGAAGAATAGGTACTTACTTGAAAGTCCAGCCGTTATCAGGAGTGTACCTCTCCTTCAGGATGATTTCTTTTCCCGGAACGCTGCATATGGGATAATTCCAGCAATCCCTGATCCTTCTGTAGACGTAGCGTGAGTAAAAGGCGGAAAATTTATCAAAGAGCGGCGGGTAACCGTCTCTGTTCTTTTCTTTCACGATCTTCGGCGGGAACAGAGCCTGACTCAAGAAACCCAACAGCATCAATATGTAAAAGCTTACTTGCGTCAAGAAAGCTGTTATCAAACTCGGCGATTCGAATGATTCGTTAACCGCTCTGGTCGCCTTTCTTGTATCCTCATATTTGCGGGTGAAGTTTCCGTTTAAACCCTGTAAAAATTGAGGATTGATAATTTTTGGTACCATAAGCCTTCCGAACATTATGAAGAGGCTTTTTTATCTTTGTATCACATCATATCACATTTCCTGCAGGATCAACACATCAACCACCATCAATTGTTTGCAGTATCAACAGGAAGACCATTCCATCTTCCCTTCGAGAGTCAAGGAAGCGTATTTGGTATATGTTCATACAGCTTTACTAAGAAGAAATTAGTATTACCCGACAATTATTTTAAAATTGACCAATCTAAGGGGATCCACCATTCCATTTCTGCCAAGATGCATGAGAGTTGTGTTATTCTGACTATGTCAAACAAGATCCAAACCATGGTCAGTACCTTCTCGGGAAAGGTCTTTTAATTGATACCCCGAGTGATTGTGGTTGGGCTAGTTCGATTTAGATCGTAATATTCATTGATTTTTGTATCAATGATTTTTATGTATCCGAATTGTTTTCGATTGTAAAACTGAAAACTTTGAATCATAATAACAGTAGTTTATTTTTAGGTACACAAGGTAAAAATACCTACTATTGAAATACCTCTTTCTGCCGACGATTCTTGGATAGATAAAGTGTCTGAATATTTTTTGAATCTACAAGTGCTCAAAGCAAGTACAGGTATTCCCAAATACTCTCATCAAAACCATGAATAACTAGTATCAATAATGTAAACCATAAGGAATCTAAATATCGACTCACAGGAGTTTTTAACGTGTTAAGCGATTCACATGTATTTTTGAGTATACATAAATTCATATCTGTATGTGATTTCTTCACTTTAAATAATGACCCAGTTTAAATTCAAACGCAATGCCAAATAGAATAGAATAGAGTCAATCTAAAAAATGACCTTCATTGGGTCATTTATTGCTTGTCCGACATTCGTTCAGACTAGAATGTGAGTGCCTTCCTTACCTTACCTTGATGCCGTCCCCAGATTCGGTCACAGCAAATTCATTTCCATAATACAATTTTTTATTTTTTGACAAAACCATCGCGATAGTTCTAATTTTGAAAAAGCATATGAATCGTTTCTTATGGAGGGGCAGCTTTCATATGAAGCCTTTTTTGTACTGCATTTTCGCAGAATCTATCGATATAAAACAGTATGTGCGGTAGGTATTCACTATTTTGTAGAAAAATGCTGGTACAGTTAAATTATAAACTTTTCATGTGTAATGGAGGAGTTTTTCTTGCATCCTCTACAAGGGGTGGAAGTGGCAACTTCAACTTTTTGTGCCAGAAATGGGTGGTATTCAAAGAATCATCTGAAATGAAAATCACAATTACAAAATAAATGTTTGGGATAATACTTCAAAAACACCAGTTGCTAATAAGTGCACCTATGTCATTGACCTCAAAATACATAGAAGTAGAATTGGAATGGAGTAGATTCCATTTCATCCTATGACAAAAAAAAACCATTAGTGACTAAACCATCCTGAGTAACAAAATGTCAATCCATTGGCATAATAAGTGGGGTTGTCCTTAAAAAAACTCAACCTTTCTTCCACCTCTCGTAAGGGACGTATATACGGCAATCTCCTCTAATATAAGTACATGAAAAGTTGCGTATTATCTAAAAAGTAGCTACAATCTTCTTATTCAAAATAGCAAATACCGAAAAAATACAAATTACCCAAATAATACTTCAGATAAATACTATCTGTATTTGGTTTTTTTAACTTCTCAATACATAACATCATATAGTGATCATGATTGCTAATAGTTCAATATTTTCGACATTTCAGATGTGAATTCAATGGAAAATTATGCGACACTTTTTCATTAACTTCATTATAGAGTATTTTTAGCAAACTACCCTTGAGTGATTTGAATATCATTTGCCTGGAAATAGAATATTGGACTGAAAGTAAATAATAGGAAACTTATCGACATCAATTTTGAATTAGGCCGCAAATCGATTATAGCAATTACTATGGGTCATTTTCATTCAATAGCCGGACTTATCGGCCCATTAAATGAATGATCTTCACGAAAAAGGGGAAAACTTTTCCATCAATAATTCAAATAAATTGCTGACTATTCACCAAAAAGGATATAAATTCGGAAAAACCCATATCTTACGTTATCGTTCACCCACACATTCAGTTTTCTTGGAAACCTCCAAACAGACAACGAGATTCCTGTGACCTCAAACGTTGGATTACTTAATCTAAATACAAATACCCACAGATTGTTATACGGAAACAAACATGAGACAAAAGCTCATAAAAAGCAAGTACTCGTGTACCCGTTGCGTTATACAGGTTGTATCACGAAAGTAGATATTGAAAAATATTTCAAGCGTGGGAATATTTCCACAATCATCTTCTTAAGACATGGCCGAATTCATGTCTATTGAATGATGACGACTTATTCACAATCTATGCTACCACATGTACAACTATAATTAATAATATGATTTCAGAATAGGGTGAAATCGACCCTAAGGAAAAGCATTTGGAGTAATTGCTTGGGCATTCTTTTGTGGAACACTACTAATTTAATCTAACTCAAAAAATACATCTAAATTTTAAATAAAAATCAGATACACCTTCGAGGGACCGCCAAAACAAGATGAACCCATTTCTCACATTTCTGAGATTATATTCAATGAACCCCCTAGCCCAGAATATGCTGCAAGCTCCAGATATGTTTTCTTTAGTGTCTTTGGAGACTTGAGATGTAGTGCTCAAAAATTTAAGGGGATAATTTGCGTACCTACATGTAATAATATATAAAGGGGTATGAAAAACTTGTATTGTGTATGCACTGATGTGAAACGGTCGGACAAGTATCTACAAACGGTAAACCTGCCTAGAATAGCAACAGCAAGAATGCGATAACACAGTAGAGAAATTTAAAGCATAAAGTTTATACATTTGAAGAGATATGGAACTTTTACTAAACCATTGCACTAGTTACAACAACCTTAAGTGCATTCGAAATTAATGCGAAAATACCTTCATGAGAAGATTGAACTAATTCATTCAAATACAGATCACCACAATGTCGTTCCGTTAAATCAATTTCCAGACAAACATTACCCAAAACAGGATCGTAAAATATACAAGGGCATCTTGGCATCTAATAAAAATTCTGAGTTCACCTAACTAGTTGAAATAATCAAATTATGTAAACCACAAAAGAATGTGTACTACAGGGTGGTCCACGGGAACCTGACGGTTTTTAAATGAGTAGTACACATTTGTTTTTCAGCATATAACATTTATTTTTTCATGTACTTACAGCCAGTACTATGCCATTTAAGAAATCAAACCTTAAAAATAACATCTGTCAAGTGGTGACCATCTTGCTCGAAACATGTTGCAAGTCTGTTCAAAAACCCTTGGTGAACGCGCTCCAATAAGAAATCATTGCGTTGTGGAGGTCCCATTTGAACCGTTGGAATGTGCCATTTAGTGTACATCATGACTGCGTGGGGTGTGAGGCATCGCATGGTCGCGTTTGAAGCTTTTATCAAAAATGGTGAATCAGTGGTGGCTACGCAGAGACTGTTTCGGCGTGAATTTAATATTGGCCGTCATGGAGCTGTCCCAAGTCGTAACACGATTCTGAAGTGGGTCAACGATCTTCGAACAACTGGAAATGTGATGAAAAAGAAGCCACCAGGACCTACTCGCACGGCACGGACCCCCGAAAGTGTGGAGAGGGTGAGGCACGCGTTGCGAACAAGTCCATGCCGCTCAGTGCGAAAACAAGCGCAAGCATTAAGACTAAGTCGTTCCACAGTTCGCCGTATTGTCAAACATGACCTCAGATTCCACCCATACAAATTGGCAATTGTCCAGCAGCTGAAACCAACTGACTTTCCACAACGCAATGATTTCTTATTGGAGCGCGTTCACCAAGGGTTTTTGAACAGACTTGCAACATGTTTCGAGCAAGATGGTCACCACTTGACAGATGTTATTTTTAAGGTTTGATTTCTTAAATGGCATAGTACTGGCTGTAAGTACATGAAAAAATAAATGTTATATGCTGAAAAACAAATGTGTACTACTCATTTAAAAACCGTCAGGTTCCCGTGGACCACCCTGTACAAACAAAACCGAATAGCCATGAATAAATAGATATTTCCCAACACTAGCAATATTCTAAATTGCCCTTTTAAACGGAACGACGAAATAGTTAGAATCGTCAACACATCGGTATTTGTACTATAAACAGAAGCATGATGCAGCGACTGAGATTACCACTTAATTATTTAAACAGAATTGATTGTACTCCAGATTCAACTATTCAACGACATACAAGGACTGTACAGAAAGTGCGAATTATACAAGAAAATTCCGATTAATGACTTATTTACATATCCTGACATATCCCTACGAAAATACAAATCAGCTGAAATACCTATATTGAATACAAGAACTAAAATTTTGCACTCATTTCCGAAATTACGCATCCCGCGTTTTTGGAAGGAATTCGACAAGAAAGCTAAATCTTCTGTCGTCAGTTCATCTCCACCCAAAATAAGGGTGCGTTCTGCAAAACTAAGCCGATATAACCGAAAAATGCGAATCGAATCGTTGAAATTTGACGTCTAGTTTCGAGAAAAATTCATAGCATAACTCAATAGTTGATCATGTTTCATGTATAGATTATTTGTCAATGGACTGCGCCACAATCAAATACATATACGAATTCCAAACTTTTTCCCTCGATTTTCAGGTAAAATAATGTTTCCTTATAAAACTTACAAGAGGCTTATGAACCATTGATATTGGATTATCATCAAATTTTAACACTTCTAATACAACTCCCAAGATACGGAAGAACTTGATCACAAAACTGACACATATGGAATTCTTTTGGGCAGTTGTAGTTCATTTTTTAATAGTACAATATCTGAGTGGTTATTCCTTCAAGCAAATTATCTCTGCCAATAGGAATTAGTTTACTTATTTCTTTGAATTCAGTATTACCTTATCAGTTAACTAAGTGCTGAATACACAGATTTAATTCCTTTTCATTTTGAGATTTTTTTTAAATATTTAATATACCATAGCAATCAAACATGGAACTGGATCCCCAAATAAGCCCCAGAAATTGGGCAGTATTCAAATTTCTGATGTATGAACTATTAGTTCCCTTCAGATTTTGAATAATGAAATTAGGACTAAATGATTAATATTGGTGAAAACAAAGTATGAATGGCAATAAAAAATTAAGCTCAAGACCTTGCCAAATTCTAATTGATTACTAAGGATAATGTAATTGTGGTAGATAAATTAATCTAAAAGTACTATTAATATAGTTGATTCAGAAATCAATGAAACATTCTGTTGCTTGCAAATTTTACCCATTGAACTGAAGAGACTGAAATTTTCCATCTATATTACTTGAAACAATAATTGTAATGATAAATTATAATCAGATTACTCACCCTTTGTTTTCTATTGGTCTCATCCTCAGAAGAAGTCTGTTAGAAATTAAATAATTGAAATCTTTTTTGATATCTTTTATGAATAAACAACTCACCAAAACATACCCATTTGAATTTTTGAAATTCTTTGAATATTTCTGCAAAAAAGACCTCAATTCATTGAAATATAATAGAATGCACAGTACTAAGCAACAGTCAATACCAGAAAATACTTTTCATTCTCTGGAAAACTGACAAAAGCTTGTTCAATAAATAGTAGCGTTATTAACACTCTTATATTGAAGCCACTACAAAATTTGAGTAGGCAATGATATTTTTCATCTATATTATTTACTTCATTCCTTAAGTGACTTAATGAAGTTTGTATTACCTTAAACCCATTGGCCCTACTCTGCATTGCTTTGAAAGGGTAGTGTTTCTCTTTTGAGTCATTTTCATAACTCAAAATTTCTGTTACACTTTCCCCTGCACCATGATCTATTCTCGTAGCCATTATGATAAAGTATTAGAAAGCCATTTAGCACAATCACAAAGTATTAATGATTATTAGCAGGATTCTCTGAAAATTATGTAGAACTACACCTCTGAGAGTTGCGAACTAAATGAATCAATGAATTGAATGCATAGGATAGATATCAATCAATTTACTTCTCGTTACAATGTCAGTAATTCTCCGAATTGTCTTCATTCGCACATTATCTATTAAGATTTAGAATTATTTATATCACGCAGTGAGCCTTTTAAACTTTTGGTTTATTGATGTTGAAAATTTGACAGTAATTTTGACAGACGTCAAAGGCAAGGTCAATGTAATCGAACACCGAACTCAAATTGGAACGTGTTTCAACAGCAGTAAACCTCATTACTTCTAATAAATAATTAGTTATTTGAATGCCCAAATACTGGGATATATCGCAAACAGTAAACATTTCATGAAAAAACTAAAGTTCTTCACTTAAAATTATTGTCCTTCAGAGAGAAAACTAGAAAAAAAGAAAACCATCTCGATGAAGTTTCGCCTTCACCATAGAAACATTGTTATTGTCTGTTGCTGTTTATAGTGTGTTAATTTTTAACCTTTCGTTTAATCTTAGATTGTATTGAATGATATTTTAATAATCAACGCGTGAAATGCGAAAATTCAAATCACTAGTGAAATATTGTAGGGCCATGATTTGAAAGGCCTTTGGTCATTACAAATAATACAAAATCAGTTTGTTTACATATGCTTCTACAATGAATACCTTTTCAGAATGTTACCAAATATTTATAATTCTAATATTCTCTTTGATTCTGCGGATTAGTTATGGTGAGGAAAAAATCCGTAATCAATGGTGAAAAATTATCCTGAAAATTCCTTTGCAGGTTACATGTGGCAAGGACAAGATATTCTTCTTTATTCGGCTGATAAAGAAATCAATATTTTGAATACTTCTCGAGTTGGAGGAGCTAGAATGAGAACAACTAATGTTGTACGAAATTTGACACAGGCAGCAGCTGTTGCTTATAATTATGAAAAGCAGAAAATATGTTGGAGCGACCATTCACTTGAAAACATACAGTGTACGACATATCAAGGCTCAGATTCATATAATAAGGTGTGTATTCACTTGGACCTTATCAAATAAATAGTTATTATTCTCTCAATAATCTCTTAGTTTCAAATAGAAACATTTTTATTTGGTTGTAATATAAACTGTAATAATGAGTGTTCATTGTTCTCAGGTCAATTCAAACAACTCCAATACAGTTATAACTGGAGTTTTATCAGTTGATGGATTATCCTGTGACTGGATAACAAATAAATTATATTGGACAGACAGTGAAGCAAATCGTATAGAAGTAGCTACAATGGACGGAGAATTCAGAAAAGTGTTATTTTGGACAGACTTGGATCAACCAAGAACAATTGCTCTGATTCCGCAAAAAGGGTATTATTTAAAAAATTCATTAATCAGAAGAATATATCGCTTGGTATTTCAGTATAATGGTTTGGACTGACTGGGGAGAAACACCTAAAATAGAAAAAGCTGGCATGAATGGAGATCCTAATACAAGAAAAAAAATAATCACCAAAGATATATTTTGGCCTAATGGATTGACAATAGATTATAAGGCTGAAAAGATCTATTGGATAGATGCAAAACTATCTTTTATCGATGTAATGGACTATGATGGAAAGAATAGGCAGAGGATATTGAAAGCAAAATTTGAATATCCACATTCTTTGACATATTTCCAGAACAGGTTTTATTACACGGACTGGAAAACATGGTGAGTAAATCTTATATACAAATCAAGAAAACAGGTCAAGTGAAGAAATCATTGTAGATTATCAAATTACCGTCAAATTATTTATCAGTAAGATATGTGAGAATTCAGGTGTGAAAAAGTTTCAACATGGAGGGAATGAAACATAAAAATATTTTAAAGGGGTCTTTGGACAGGTTTTCATTTTTGTTTTAACAGTTATATGTACTTTATTATTCCCTTTTCAATTCAATATGTTGCATTTTCCAAAAAAAGTGTACCTAATTCTGGAAGATAGAATAAAATATCAAATGATATAGTAGAACTACTGTCTAACTTGCAATGAAGGCTATTTTTTATGTGTTATTCCATGATGTATTCCAGGTCTATTCATGGTTATGATAAAAACTTTCGCCATTCTACTGTTAAAGAAATAGAGCATTTTCATAATATTGTGCCAGTGGATGTGCATGTTTGGAATCCGGAGACCCAAGAAAAGTGTCATAATCCATGTGAAAAAAATAATGGAGGTTGTTCACATCTTTGTCTTTTGGCCCCTTATCCCCCAGGTTACACTTGCGCTTGTCCTATTGGTATCAAGAATATTAATAACCAGACATGTGCCGATGGGCCTGAAAGTATATTACTTTTGGCCAGGAGAGCTGATATTTGTGTTGTTTATTTGGATTCCCCGGAGTATACTTATAAGGTATGAGATTCAATTCTAAATTATTATAGAATATTACGAACATTCAAGAGAGATTTGTTTCAACATACCATTTTTCACAGCCGGCACAGATGTCAATAATTCTTGAAGTGTGTGTACCGTATAGTTTTGATATATAAATGTCGTCTAGTTTAATCACCATAATTAAGTACATGTTTATGTGTACTTAATTGAAAGTTTTAGCACTCGTAATGTGTTCTACATTGTATGAGTCGTGTATAATTCGATGTTTCGTTCATTATCATCAATTAAATTGGATTTGACTGCATTGCAATTGGAACTGAAATGACTTGTTATTTATCGAATTATACAGTTACAAGATGAGTAACAGATCTGTTTTCCAATAGCATCATTGTATTTTTTTCATTATGTTATCATTTTAGCCCTGATAAAGGATTAAAGTAATCCGAAAGGTTGGTCCAAAAAATTTGATGAAGAAAATCGATAAATTCGTCAAAATTCCCGTTATTGTTTCATTATTACGCCGTATTTTTTTAGACTGTACCTCTAACGAACTCAAGATTTGCGGTGGGAATTGATTATGACGTGAAAGAAGGTTTCATATATTGGACCGATGACTCAATGAAAAAAATTGAAAGAGCGAGATTAGACGGCAGCGATCAGCAGGATGTTGTGAACGCTGAAGTTGTCTCACCAGACGGCATAGCTATAGACTGGATTTCGAGAAATATCTACTGGATTGACACAGGAGCAGATAGAATTGAAGTTACAACTATAGAGAAAGGTAGGATCATATAAATCTGCAGACCAATTTTTGTATCATGAAAGCTGACTTGATTGCTTCGTCAAGCATGGAACAGACAAAACCAAATCACGATTCCACAAGAACCATCTCATTGATTTTTGTTTTATTTTCCACTTTAAATGTTAATTTTAGGCTACCGCAAGGTTCTAATCAGTGACGACTTGGAAAAACCAAGAGCCATAGCGGTGGCTCCAGAAATAGGCTGGTTGTTCTGGTCGGATTGGAGCGACAGAAAACCGAAAATAGAGAGGGCGAATTTGGATGGTACAGAAAGAATAATGATAGTGTCCAAAGATCTGGTTTGGCCGAACGGGGTAACTCTCGATATAGAGGCGAAAAAAATTTATTGGTGTGACGCAAAAGAAGACAAGATTGAATTTGCGAACATGGATGGGACAGAGAGAAGGGTACTGATAAATACTGACGTACCTCATGTATTTGGACTGAGTTTATTAGGCGATTATCTCTATTGGACTGATTGGGAACGGAGAGCCATCGATCGAGCACATAAAGATTTGGGTAAGATTTTTTTATTGAATGCTAAAGATGCAGTCCTTAATTTTTTTGATTGTTATAGGAAATCGAGAAATCATTGTTGACCAGCTGCCGAACGTGATGGGATTGAAAGTGGTTAATTTAAAAACGAAAATAGGATTTAATTTCTGCAAGATCAATAATGGCAATTGCTCTCAGATATGCCTTCCCAAAAAGGGAGGTAGGGTGTGCGCCTGTCAAATCGACTACGAACTAGATGCCGGAGGAACGAATTGTGTTAAGCCTAAGACGTTCCTTTTGTACACACTCGGCAATAAAATCGGAAGGGTTGGCATTGAGCACCGTGGAAATGAGATGAGTTTACCGATAAGTGGAAAGAAGCATGCTAGGTTAGTGAGAAGTAAATTTTTGTTATAACCGTGTTCAATCGGATGATCCGGTATTGATACGTTTTATTTTCAAATCTTTTTACGAATCAAATGAATTTAATAATAATTAATAATTGAGTTTTCAAAAGTAGGCGACTGTGTATCAGACTTCAATCATCGAACGCGCGCATATTATATTCCATTTTTATCATATCCTGTTGTTCAGCGTAGATTGTACATTTTAATTGAAAGTTGCGTTGCACTACGGGCTCAATATCTATTGTGCCCCTCATTAGAGATGTGCTTGCCACTTAGGGTCAATTTTACCAAAGATTTAAACCGAGATTAGACGTTTATGAAAGAAACTCGCCGATTTATGTCGATTACGCGTATTAACTTCAGTTAAAATGGAGTGTGTGCATTTTGTGGTTTCTTTACCCTCCTTATTTCTCTTCATAGATAAAGCAATTTTAAAAACAGTTTGCCCAAGTTATAATCTGAGTTCAATTTAAGCGAAGTTCATCACCTCCTGGTGAAATTGGCCTTACTCATCTGCAGCTCGACCACCAGTTCCAGAGTACTAATGAACCCCATATCTGGGAATTCTGGGATGTCTTAATACAGCATTTTCTTCCTAAGATCCAGATACTTCTTAGATCTCGCGATGTTGGAGTTGATCCAGCCTCGAAAGATTCCGCCAGAGTGTCTCCCTACTATAGGATGGCCCTGTAGTTACTTCTCTCCAAGGGGAGCTTTGCTTTGCTTGAATATCGTAACAAAGATCGATCCCTTTCAGTCATCAGGCTATCGCCCAGTCCTTCAAATGAGGTTACAGAGTTTCTGCAGCACTTTTATTCCTTCCTCACCAGCGGACTCCAGAGCCTCTGACATTATTTAATCAGTGTCTTCGTTCGTAGAGTTTTGATGGCATTTGCTCTTTCCGATTCTAATAATGAGGTTCCTGAGGGTCATTCCTCTCTTCTGAAAGATGTTCTGAGTCTCCTACATGAAGTTTTTCGCAGTATTAGCTGTGCGGTCTGTAATGATCTCCAGTGTCCTAGTTGGGCACGTCCTCATAGCTCCAGTAGTGCTGGGTTTTCCTGGTGCTGTTCTGATTGGCCTTGGCGTGCCCCATAAGTGATTATTGTTAGTCCATTTAGAGAGATGGATTTCATAGCTGAAAGTTTCCTTTTCTCGATAAATGGGATAATGCCTACCTACTAAACATCGTATAAGGGCAGGTTTATTCAACCGTTAACTTTCGTTTGTTGAATTTATTAACCACGTGTAACTATTTGGGGTATATTTATAACCATACTGAAGAAATGACAAGGAGTTTATATTCATGAACGTTCAGGTTTATTGACCTGTCGTTAAACTGTTCAATAGCCTTAGCAGATAATGTTGGACACTTATAAACATATATACGTAGCTTTAGGCCTTAGACTCAAAATTGACAAAACCAAAATTCTTCTTAAGTCCGCCAGAAAACCTTCAAACAGATATCAGCCTGAAGGATGAAACTCTAGAACAGGTCTAGAGTTCAAATACTTGGGAAGCTTTATAAATACTAGGGCTAACCTGGACACGGAAATGCACAATCGTATCAATTCGGCATCACGGCCATTCTGGAAGCTAAAGGATAGAGTGTTTCGAAATCACAACCTCAATCTGAAGACCAAGACAGCTGTTTACAAAGCACTGGTCCTCCCAACGCTTCTTTACGGAAGCGAAAGCTGGACGCTCTACTGGCGACATATTCAACAGCTTGAACAAACGCAACAACGTCATCTAAGAAAAATAATGCACATCAGATGGTTCCACAGAGTTTCAAATGCGGAAGTCTTGCAGCGCGCGAGTTGTATAACAATAATTGAGATTCGAGTAACGAAGGCCCGACTCAGTCGGAGCGGCCACATTCTGAGGATGCAAGACACAAGACTCCCCAAAATAGCTCTGTATGGCGAATTCACAGAGGGAGCTCGGAAATCAGGAGGCCAGTATAAGCGGTTTAATGATATACTGCATCAATCCCTGAAGTCAGTTTATGCCATTCATAACTAGGAACAACTAGCGTTAGACAGATCACAGTAGAGGTCTTTGGTCCACAGATATAATGAACACTCGAAAAGAATACACCGGCGGTCAGATCTATCCATGCCCGGAGTGTGGAAGGATCTGTGGGTTACGGTTGGGTCTCTACAGTCACCGGAGGGCACACAGTCGCAAGTAGCCCTAAGAAATTATTAGTTTGATCGCACCGACAGTTGTTTTTGAGTCTTTTTGTAGATTTATTGTCGATAATGGAATACAGCAATGAATTAATGAATGAGCCTTAACGATAGGTGAATAAATCAGCACTGCGTTTTTTTTTACTGTTTTCTTTTTGTATTATTTTTGAATGTTATCAGTCTTATGCTCAAGCAATCAATCGCTTATGCAGGAGTCGCGTAAACCGGTTTTATAAATAAATATTAAGCCGGTGTCAGTTGAAATTTGCACATAGGTGGTTTTGAGAGTTTTCAATAATTCTTCTGGTGGAAAATAATACACATTATGCTTTATCGGTTTGATCTTCTATCCATACTAACTTTCTTTGCAATTTCAATTATTTCAGCGGTCTAGATTTCGATGGTAACGCGATGAGGATCTATTGGAGCGATAGCAAATCACGCACCATAATGAGATCGTTCGTGAACGGATCTCATCCGCATAAAGTCATCGAATCTGGTTTGAGCTCTCCGAACGGAATAGCCGTCGACTGGCTAAGTCTCAACATCTATTGGACAGATTCCGAATCTCACAAGATCGAAGTCTCGCGTTTGATGGGATCCAGTAGGCGAACTCTTCTCTGTGGTGAAATCTACGAGCCGCATAGCATAGTCCTCGATCCACTAGCTGGGTAAGTGAATTTGATTCTCTTAGGTAACAAGTAGAATCTGAAGAGTATACTCTAACGATAGTACAATTTTCTGTTCTGTAACGTGTGAGTAGGAAGTTCATCAAGACTATCTTTAAGTGTCATTGGAGACAAATGAATTATATGATATTTCAAGAACCACAAGGTTGTGTATTAGGAAGTTCGAATAAACTATAGTCCATATTTTGTGGAGACTCCGAAAATGCGACAAACAGGATTTTCTTTAACTTTCCATCCTCAATATCGAATTGAATTTTTCCCTTTTCAGCTATATGTATTGGTCCGAATGGGGTACTTCAAATTCAATCAAAAAAGCAGCGATGGATGGTTCAAAGCAAAGAAAACTTCTACCTACCACTGGATCGGCTTCTAGCCTAGCTTTGGACTATCATGCTAAGCGGTTATATTGGGTAGAATTTGGAATTTCCTCACCTGCAATGTTATCATCCGACCTGGATGGAAACGACAAAAAATTTGTGCTGAGAGGAGGACCCTACAGACCCTCCGCCGTGGCACTCGATGGAAATTATCTCTTTTGGAGTGATTCTGCCAGTAGTAAGTAGTATACTCAGGTTTGCAATTCTATATGACATTTTTACGACTTTAACTTGGTGTCAGTTTCAAGAATGTCGATTTTTCAGAAAAGATCTTCAAATCAAGGAAAGCAGACGCATCCGCTAAATCAGATGAAAATAATCAAGAAGAAATATACAGGCTGTCTGATGTTACCAACAATCTGATAGTTTATGATCCCGAAAAGCACAACGGAAGCAATCAGTGTTTCGTGAGCAACGGCGGTTGCTCCCATTTATGTTTGCCCCTTCCTGGAAAAAACCCAGACGATCTGGCAAGTTTCACTTGTGCCTGTCCGAACCATTATACTCTTCAGGAGAATAAATGCTTACGTGAGTTGAATGCATTCATTCGGTGGTGAACTAATTTAATCGAACAATTGATTACAGCTCCTAAAGAATTTATGGTGTACAGCCAAAAGAACTTGACAGTCCGTTTAATATTGGATACACCTGATTGTCCCGAAGCAGTGTTACCAATTTCGTCTTTGAAGATGGTCAAGGCGATTGAGTACGACCCTATTCACAACTTCTTATATTGGGTAAGTGAATGGATTATTTGATTCACAAGTTGAACATATAGATTGCCTCGTTTTTTTATATGATTTTGTGATCGATATTGTTTCAGGTTGAAGGAAAATCTCATGCTCTAAGAAGAGCTGAAGTTACCGGAACATTATCCTCTATAGTTGTTTCCGGTTCAGAGGATGTGCATCCTTTCGACTTGGCGCTAGATCCAATCGGTAGAATTCTCTTTTGGACTTGCTCCGCCCGGGACCTGATAAATGTGACCAGATTGGATAACAATATTTCTTTTGGAGTTATTCAGAGGAAAAACGAAAAGCCCAGATTATTAGCTATACACTACACCAAACGGTAATCGATTGAAGGTATTTTTTTTTCCATAATGCTCAATTTATTATGTTCCAGGCTTTTATTCTATACAGATGTTGGAGCAACACCTCAGATAGTTCGTATTAGGTTGGATGGTAGTCACCATTTGGTAATCGCCAAAGTTGCCGATGTTACAGCAATCGCTGTAGATGTGGATAATGATTTGTTGGTTTGGGCTCAGGGTCATAGTATCTACATCAGCAATATCGATGGGGAAAATCAGTAAGTGATTTATTTTTTTTTATCTCACGATATTTCCAATTGAATTTATCTGGACGAGTAAGCCCGTGGATCCCATTTTCTGGGTTCTTTCTTCTGAAAAAATGTAAGAATACAAGAAAATTCGTTTTTGCTCTCATTGAGCTGGTCCGAGACCATTCCTAGATCAAACTGCCTCTTTGGGATAGTATTTGCTGTAGGTAAATTCTTTCTCCACCCTGCTTTGTGTGGTTCCAACACGCCCAACACTCATTGGAGGAGTTTTTCTTCAGTTCTCAGGCTCTCAGCTTGATTCCAAGAACAATTGATTCTCAGGGTCCCCAGACTAACAAATATTCAATAATCTCAATGTATTACCATTTTCATTAGGTCTGATTTAATCGGTTTACCGACGGTCCCTCTGTACGGAGTGTCCCAAATTCCATGTCCAGTGAGCGGATTTCGGAAACTAGATGAGCTAAAGCAGATGGCACCTTTCCAAGCTTCTTTTCAGAGAAATAGAGAATGGTGAAAACCTTAGCCTCCTAGGATCTTTCGTTTTTGAGTTATTAACAAAAATTGAGATTTTGACGCTTTAAGGCTGATTCATGCTAGACCGTGTCGGGTCCGGGCCGGGACCCGGACGGGACACGGTAAAAGAATTATATGAGCAATTTCAATTGACCCATCCACACTACACCGGTTGGGACACGTGCCGTGCCCGTGTTTTCAGAGTGGCGATCCATTGCAACGGCCCGGAGTCGGTCCCGGCCCGGCTCCGACACGGTCTAGCATGAATCATCCTTTAGAAAAGTTTTCATGACTTTTTTGTCTGTGAAGTTACAGATCTGAAACGTGAACCTTCCTGTAGAAAAAAAAAAAGTGCCTGTAGAAACAAGCACTTTTTTTGCGTAGAATTCACTGACCATCTGAAAAAATTATTTCCTTTCCTATATTTCGAATTAGGAGGCCTTGTTTTTTTAAATGTGAATGAACTATTGTTAAATTTGTCATCCCTGAATTGGATAAAAATCGTCCAAAATCTCCTTAAAAAGTGCCTGTAGAAGTTCAAGTTTCAGAACTTTAACTTCAAAGACAAACAAGTATAGTCCATTCTAGCACTCGGTTGCCCATGAAAATCTGACACATTTCTCTCTGTATAGTACGAAAATGTGAGGTTGTAGATTTCAAAAATATTAAACCGAAGATGAAATGCATATGATGCAGTGGTTAGGAATGGGTATCTCCCAAAGGAATTAACAGATAATTACAAGATATAATAATAATAATTTGGTATTTATTGGTACCGACATTTACAATGTATAGGACAAGTTAAAAGAAAAATAGAAAAATGAATTTTCGGTAACTTATTCTACGATGACGTTTAGATTCAGATGAAACATTATATAAATTCTCCTACATTGAATATGTTCGCTACCGTCTGACGTGTTGTGGATTTTAGAATATTAGGGTAAAACTATTTGAATGAGCGGACCTGAATTCTAAATAGCACTTCCTGAAACCCTGTCTCTGTTTTCAATCACTTTCGGCATTTTCGTAATAAAAATTGATATTAGTTGTGGCAACGGCGTTATGACATTAACGACACTTAGAACACTTGAGAAAATTATTTCATGGCCAACCGACTGCTAAAATAAGTGTGAATGGAGTATAGCTTTTTCAAATTTTTGCTGATAACTCAAAAATGAGGGATCGTAGAAGGCTGCCGTTTTCACCATTCTTTGTTTCTGTCAATAAATAAATTCAATAGGATCTGTTGAATCTGCATGACCACATTTTTCGGTCAAAATTCGCGTCACGGGACCATCTATCGAATTACGTTTCTTTCAGGAAGGACCAAATATTTCATTTGCATTTTCAATTTTCAGGCACGTGTTACTCAACGAGAGCAACGCCAAAATATCCCAGCTGACCGTGCATTTGGGTTGGCTGTACTGGATCGATAAAGAATTACACCAATTGCAGAGGTTAGAATTGATCTCGGGAAAATCCAGATCGACCCTACCTATTCAAGCGTCCCGCATCACCGATCTTATCTCTGTCAAAAACCCCGACCGTACCCATCCCTGCTGGCATAACCAAAAGAAGTGTTCCCATTTTTGTATCATGAATAGCACAAGTGCAGAATGTGCATGTCCTCAGGATAAAGTGTTGCAGGACGATAGACGAACCTGTATCTTGCTCCCTAACTGCGGCAACGACTATTTCTTCACCTGTTCCCTCTCCCAGTCGAATAAAAGAGATTGCATCCCCATAGCCTGGAGGTGCGACATGCAGAAGGACTGTAAGGATGGCTCGGATGAGATGGATTGTACGACGTGCAATCAGAATCAACACAGGTGTAACGATGGTCAATGCGTAGATAATGTTGTTCTTTGCGACGGTATTCCCCAATGTCGTGATAATTCGGACGAGGCCAAGTGTTGTCACAACAGCTTTCAGTGTCCCGAGACCGAGAGCTGCATAGCTTTCACCTCGGTCTGCGATGGCATCGACAATTGTCCGGACGGAGCAGATGAGTTGAATTGTGATCATTCGAATTCATTCACTGTTATCACCATCATCTTGGGTATTCTTGTTGTGGTTATGAGTTGTTCGTTGATATTCTATTGCCTGAAGAAGAAATTTACGACAGTCGATAAAATTGGAGATTATTCCGATGATGCACTGAACCCGTTGCAGTCCGGTTCTCAGTTGAAAATGCAGAATGTACGAAAAGGCATACCGGATGTGGTCAGAATGTCTATGTTGAATGGAAGTAACAGTTCGAGTTGTGATAGAAGTCACATAACGGGGGCATCCAGCTCAATTAACGGTTCCAGTTCTTACCCGAGGGAAACGTTGAACCCACCCCCGAGTCGGGCTACCACCCACGCTTCGACGCGAGGCAGTAGTCCTTCATCCAGGTACCGTCCGTACCGTCATTACCGTTCTATAAATCAACCTCCCCCTCCCACGCCATGTTCGACCGATGTTTGCGACGAGAGCGACTATAATTACCCTTCGAGGTGTGGAAAATACGATTCTGGACCATTTCCTCCACCTCCTACTCCACGGTCTCATTGTCATAGTGAGAGTTGCCCCCCTTCGCCCAGTTCCCGGTCTTCGACCTACTTCAGCCCCTTGCCTCCACCTCCATCACCAGTTATTTCTCCCAGACATTATCATACGTAAGTAGCAATATCCATATGTCATTATTGACGCACTTAAGACTGACTTAATTTATTTCGATTATGTCGCAGAATATTTATTTTTAATAATATGTAAAATGTACAGTTTATACATTATCAGTTCTTTTTTCCAAAGAGAAAGAATCAATCTATTTTATTGAAAATCCTTTATGTTCAATTATAAACTCTTGATAGGTTTTAAGTTTTTTTTTTGTAGACGAATACGCTACAATAATAATGTGCCTTGTACTTTGGAATAAATGTCTTTTAATAATAAAATGCTCATGTGAAAGTTTAAGAATTTGGAAACGCGAAGGATCACAGCTCATTTATAAATGTATTTTAATTTTTTCAATTAATATGTGATATTCATTAACAAAAGTTGTCGAAGCAACTTCCTTTAGCAGTTTTTTATGATTTTTTGTTCTGAAGAATATCTGTTAATTTACTACAAGACTCAAGTGCTTGCAAAATTTTATGAAAACTGTTGAATGTAACTTTAGTTTGTTTGAGCGAATAGAGTGAAAATAGTTTTAACATATCACCATTACTTCAATCCTATTTGTAAAAATTTTAATGTTGTTGAAAAGATTTATAAGCGCTTCCGAATTTTTCATTTTTATTTTCCTACCTTCATGGTCGAAATGTGTAGATACTATTAGATTCTTGTTAATTTTTTCCTTTGAAAAATGTCCAAAATGTTGAGCTCTTTTTATGAACAAAATAAAAATATTTGAAAACTAGGAACTTTTTTATTTAATACCATTCAGCTCTTCACAAAACATGCTTTGCAGAGTGACCCTTCCACATGGCGGGTCCAAAGAATACTGCAACTGTATGCACTTTTGAACCACATCTCTGTTTGTTTAACAGTTGAAAAAAGTTTTCAGGATATAAAAATTTCATGCATAGAATATCCTCCTACAGGTTATATGAACGACAGCATAAATATAAACTAAAAAAAATTACAATCACAAAAAAAAATATGAAAATCTGGCAATAGAAAAAATGCAAGAAATCAATCAAGAAATTACTGAGCCTACCCAATAAACATTAAAACTGAAAAAAAAGGAAAAAGCGAGGAGAAATCACTAACTGAAATTAGTCTATTCAATAGTACTCATATATACCTTCAGGATTTCATCCAACGAATCAACCATATCAGCTATTTGATTATAAACATCGCACATATATTGACTTGGAGACTGCAACCTCAAATTTGCCCTATCTCAAATAAAAAAGTGATCTTCCTCTACTCTCTAACCGTGAAGTTAAAATTTCGTTGGAATTAGGTGCAAAATTTCTGATCGTGTTTCAAATGAAATCAATCATTCCGTACTTGAAAAGTGAAATCGCAAATTCTCAGTTATAGCTATCTCCAAAACAAACCTGCATACCACAATTTTTGTTGAAATCAAGAAAATATGTTTGATTTTTGTTCCCGATCAAGTAACTCATTATCTCTTGATCATGTCATATCAATGTGTGAAGGAGAAACTCTCAAATGTCTAAAATTGGTAACATCTACGTTATATAGAGGTGCAAAAAGCATTCAAATTCCCAGTAAACAAAATTATGAAGGCGGTATACAGGGTGAGTCTTTGACTCGTACACATATTTTAAGAGTAGATTCTTGAGGTCAAAAGAGACACTTTTTCTTTTACAATTTTTTCCGAATCGCCTCGGATTAAAATATAAAAGCTGTTAAAAAACCATAAAAAAATGTTATTTTTAGTTTTATCTCACAAACGGTTTTATCGAATGAAATGAATTTCGAAATATAGTTTTCCATTCATTTGATTAATCTTTTTCGAACGCAAGATATCACCGTCTTCCAGTTTTTTTATTATGGCCATTACTTACCATAAAAATACCAAAAATTCAAAGAACCCAACACTTGAAACTAAGTTGGACGCTATCTAATGAATATTTGAACGTTTTGTGAAATAAATAGAATCCTTCATATTTTCTCGTATAATGCTGCGTTTTCGAGTAATTTGATGTTCAAAAATTAAAAAGTATCTGTGAATACTTTTCAGCGCTAGTGCAGGAAAGTTACATTTACTCGAAGTACACTCTGCACTCGACAGCACATCTAGACATTAGTACAGTATTCGGTACTCGTTTTTCACTTATGTATTGAAAGTGTGAATTCATCAGTATCCCTCCAGCTCGGTTCATTAGCGTGGTAAACTATTTAGGTATTCAGCTCTTTGACATCTTCTTCTAATGTAGAAGATAAAAGTTATATTTTCAGGTAGGTACCCAAATTTTTGAATTTATATTGAAAGTTGAAATAAAACTCAACAGTATGCATAAAATATATTTGTATCTTTGAACAATCAGTCATTATAATTACCTTAAAAGTAAATAGATAACGGAAATAAAACATAACTCTGTAATTCCTGTATTGCGTTGCCCTGCAGACGTTTCCCTAGACGCCTCGAAACTTTCCCTAGTTACGTCTTCTTGGCATTTTAGTATACTGTCGAAATCTAGATAGCTCATCAGTCTGCCATTCATATCCAGTGGAGATATGCAATAATTTTCAGACAAGAATTCTGATACACTTCCGTTCACCAACGGCCCCTCTAACAGATTCCTAACGTGGCAGTTGCAAGGAAAATGATTCGATTTTATTATGAGTTTGTGAACAATTATATTCAAAGTCTCACTTCTCGGTATTTCCAATATGTGATTCCCGTTTAGTTTCAGTGTACCTATATTATGGTCTTGGGATATGTTCATTCCGAGGATGGCGTCGATTTTATTATTTATAAAGTTCAGAACTTTTATATTGGTAACACCGTCAAAAGCTTCACTATCTATAATGCCCAAGTCCGATTCTTGAATCGAGAACACACCTATATTCGTTAATCCCCTAAAAGTACTCGCGTCAACGCCTGGCAAATCCATAAAAGACAATTTCAGATGTTCGACCGTGTCCAAACCGCTGAAAGCATCGGGTTCTATTATTCTGATGCCTGAAGGAAAACCCAACCTCTCCACACTTATTAGACCGCTAAACGCGTTACTCTCCAATTTAACGATGGGGTTGTTTGTGAGCACTATAACTTTGAGATTAGTGGTTCCTGCGAACGCATACGATTCCACTTGGGTGATCTTATTGTGGCTCAGGTTAATTGACGTTAAGTTTTGTAGTCCGGCGAAGGAGAATCTTGGTACGGTTGTTAAGGGAGTTTGTTGAATTGACAGCTCCTTCAGCCTAGGCAGACCGCGGAAGGCGAAAGGTTTGATGGTGCTAATGCTGTTGCCGTCTAGGTGCAGCTTCCTTAGGTATTTTAGACCTGCAAATGCGTCGCTTTTGATGACGGAGAAGTTGTTCCTAGTCAATGATAGGTGTTCAACGGTTATCGGCAGCAGTTTCAACGGAATTTGATGAAGACCTCCGGAATTGCAGAGTACCTGTAATGAAAAATGTAGTAAGAAAATATCCCAACGACATTCTAGAAGGAAGATGGAACATCCACATAATTTATATCAATTGTTTGCGGAACAGCCGATGTTTCAATATGCGCCTTATTATTTATGAATATATGAAGGATGTGCCTTCAGTATTACAATAAATGAATGAAAAAAATCAGCTGTTCTTAAAAAGTGATGTTCTCCCTCTTATCAAATGAATGTGAAAATCAGCTGTTCTTAAAAATTTATGTACTCCCTCTTCGAATGGATTCATGAGAAACACGCATGCAAACCATAGGTGTGCCTTTACTGCCTTTTCCAAGAAAATATACGTTTCAAACTACTCGATAAATATCATAAATAACACGAATACTATGAGCTCGTATAAAATTAACCCTGAAATGAATGATTGACCTGTGAATAGCTGAAAATTCAACTAATTACCTCATTTATCAGTCTGGGTATTGCTGGTTAAGCTCAAGACCGTTTAGGACGCAAATGATGTTTGTGTTGAGGATTTTCGGCTTAGCTTGTGCAGGTAATTGTGAGTCTTCACACCGACTCTGGATTGCTATTTGGAGTTTCTGGTTCCACATTCCGTACACTTGACTTCATTTTATGTATGCCTCATTTAATTTTAGTAGATTTCGAAACGTTCAGTAACAGCATACCTATCGAAATTTCTGTATTTTGATTTTGGATGTCGTCTTTTTATTTATGAGCTAGGCATTTCAGAACTTCTCAAAACCGACTCAATAAGATCCTGCTGACTGCTGTGGCTTCTGTAGGTGTAAATACTATAATTCCAATTTAATAGCATCAGTAACTAACAACCACCCACCACAAGAATTGCCATAGGATTTCAGATTTTTGATAATCTTCTCCTGATGACCGTTACTGATTTGCCTCTTTAAATGCCTTTTTTTGTCACATCACAGCATCGATTATAATAGCCATCCTATAGAATTCACCAGATATTTTCGGGCGCCTCAAAATGAGTTAATTTTTTTTTTGCTTCTACAGTGTGGCTTACATAAAAGAGTTCAGCCGTATATTGGCATATCCTTAGAAGGATGGCAACCCCACCAAGAATCTTAAATGGCAATAGGGTAAAGTGAACATTCAGAAGGTTTTGCAATGTTATTCAGGGTTGTGCTGAAAGAATTCTATTTGGAATTTTACTGAGTTAATTGATCAAATTGGCACACTGTTATCATGTTTGCCTTGATGTAATCGATAACATAATCAGTCGAGCATATTGTCAAATTGGTTCAGTTCATTTTTTCCACTTCAAATATGACAAATTCCATAATAGGTCAGATTTAAAAAAAAAATACCTAACTTTACTTCTTTATTCAAAACCTAGAAGGTTAGACATCGAATTTGGGACGCTGTACATTTGGTGTGGATATATACCTAATAAGAAGCAAATTTGAAAGGAGCAGACTGAAATTGTTATAACATACCTGTGTTTGAGATAAACAGATGCATTCTGGTGGACACAACACTTCCACTTCCGATGTACAAATGTCAGCAAGAAGACAAAGAATAATGAAGATACTCGTTGTATAACATCCTCGTCGAGGCATCTGAAGAAAAAAAATTACAATTAGATGATGAAAATAGCTGAGTTTCAAAATATCTGAGTCGAATTCACAATCATTATAATGCAACTTATATATCGGAAATCTTTTATTGGGAAGAAATATATCCATAAACATTCTTCCGACTTTTGAATATTGGTAGAATATTTTACATTGTGTCTTTCTATTTAACGTTCTTTTGATTTTAGTCTGAGTGAAAAAACGATTCAGTATATAATAAAAAAAGAAATGGATATCGCCTGGAATTGAATTGAATTAATTCAACAGATGTCAGATGGCGCTAGATTATTGTTATATCTTTGAAGCATATACTGGCATCTAATAAAGGTCTATCAAAGCTTAGACGTTTTCTAACAAGGTGAAAGTAGTGACCTCTTAAGAGGTCAAATAAGACCGAAACCATGGTCAGCATTTATTCTTCCTCGATATGGAATTGACACTGCGGATGACTGAACGTTGGCAAGTTCGATTCGGTTAATGTTTATATCAGCCGATGGTATCTGTCTATTATGCAAAGGAGAGGAACTGATTCTCAGATGTTACTACTAATTATTGGTATAATCTATATAATCTGGAATGCAGTTGAAGGATGATTGTTTTTAAAGAGCACCTTGGACACAATTGACCGAAATGTATAATTTGCAGCTTATTCAGTTTTTGTCCACATATTTCGAGCTCGAGATAATAAGGTCAAAATATCTATTCAAAAACTTGTAATTTACTAGAATAGAATATTATTATGGTTGAATATTTTTTGATATGAATGCTCTTTATGCATGTACAAAATACCTTAACCTGGTATAATTAGTCCGGAATCCAGGACTACGCTATGAGCTCCTACGTAACTAATCGAATGAATAGACCTTTTAATTAATTCAGCGAGAGTTTTCATTTCCAATTGTACGCTCTGTGTTATTATCGTGGGTTGTTGCAAAAACAAGAGTTTTTTAACTTATTTTTCTAATTAAAGAAGCATTTTCTGCATTGAGTATATTTGATACGAAAGCATTTCTTGTCAGGCATTAATGAAAAGAGGAAGGAATATGAATTTTCGATCAACAAGAGCAAATTGCTAGGCGCTCGAACATAGATTTCTGTGAAAATCAAATTTTCTGGTAATAAATCTGACAATTTCATCCATCTAGGTACAACCGCTCGGTATTGACGAATTTTTAACCGAATCCATCTTCTTCATGATTTTTCGAAGGTCAGCTTTCGAGTCGTTTGTCTCTCAATAAATGTAACCGTATATGGAAATGTGATACATATACTGAAAGAGCAACTCTTCTAGTAATAAATTTGAGAATGTCATCCATCTAGATGCAACCGTTCAGTCTTGACGATTTTTTAACTGAACCCATCTTTTTCAGGATTTTTCGAAAGTCAGTTTTTGAGTCGTTTACCTATCTCTCAATAAAAGTCATCGTAGATGGAAATGTGATACATATTCTGAAAGAGCAACTCTTCTAGTAACAAATATGAGAATATCATCCATCTAGATACAACCGTTCGGTCATGACGAATTTTTGAATGAACCCATCTTTTTCAGGGTTTTTAGAGGGTCAGCTTTCGAGTGGTTTATCTGTCAACAAAAGTAACCGTAGATGGAAATGTGATACATATTCTGAAAGAGCAACTCTTCTAGTAATAAATCTGAGAATTTCATTTATCTCGGCGCAACCGTTCGGTCTGAGTACACAAATTGATAAGTATCCAACCTTTTTCATCGTGAACTCAATATTTCCCATAATTCAACAGGTATGAACACCAGTTTTAGCATCTTGGATAAGGTCATGAAAATCACAGGGGTAAATCTCCCCAAAGAATAAGTTCGACTCAACTTTTGGCCGCAGAAAAGAGTAATATGGAAAGCTTTCCCCATATTACTTTATTATCACTTCCTTATCCATTTTTTCCAGTAGATTTGGCGTGTTTCCACTCCATATCCCGGTCTCATTTTTCTCTACCATCGCACTTTCTCCTGAGTTATTGCAAGATTTTTTCGTTTTACCTATTCTGCTGATTCAATGTTTCTCAACAATTGAATTTTAACATTTCAGAGTTATCTTCACCATTCCGGGCATATGACACGGCCTGAAACTGCCACGGGTGAATAATATTGGAAAAAATTCGCCTTTCTATCGATTCTGTTTGAAGGAGTCCGGGGACCTTTCCTGAATTTATAACAAAAGCTTAAGGTTGTCAACTTGAAGAATGAATAACAGCAAAAACTTTATTTATTCTGCCTTCAGCATATTTTTGCGGAAATCTGAATGGTGTATAAGTTCAACTTGTTAAAGTTGTATTTTTCTTGCCATATTCTTTTGTCGAACGATATCATACTGTGGATTTATTGCACGATGGAGAAATATGTAGGTTGTATACCGTTCTATTCACTCTGTAGGTAGGGTAATATAACGAAAGTGAAAAAAGAAGTCAAGCATGTTATGAAATTTATGAGATTTTCTGTACTCTTTCTTCTACTATACTTTTTTCTTCATCTAGTGTTTTGAAAGAATCTCGTATTTTTTCAGAAATCCTTCCTTATCATGGAATATTCTCAGTAACATAAAATATGTAGCTACAAGGTTGTAATAAAGTATGATACAAAGTTACCAAGGATGATGTTTATGTAAATTTTCAGGGTACAATAAAGCATAACTCATCTAATGCTATATTTTTTATTTATTTAATTTATTATTATTTTTTTTTTAATTTTCAGGGTACAATAAAGCATAACTCATCTAATGCTATATTTTTTGTTATACAGGGTGCGCTAGAAGAACTGTATAGCGGACTCAACTTAGCGCATAAGACCATAAATTATTTTTGACTATATGGTGCTCCGAAAGTGGAGAACCACGATACAACCATGCTTTTTCAAAAGAGAATTACCAATTTTTTTATGATATTCTTCCACACGAGATCCTGATTTCTAAACATCCCAATTTTGTTTCATTTCAATGCTACTAGTTGTACATTCTACTCTATTTGGTTACGCTTAATCGACTAATATCTGTGAAATAAGGATCATCTGGTCATTGGGAAAAAAATGAAAGGTTTGAAATTGCAAGTAAAAAAGTATGTACCTACTTAAATGAAATTTTAAATTCGAAAAAGATTTATAGCTGATATCTCGATCCCCAATGCCCTAAAATATTTCTCAGATTTCCTTGAAGGAAGTCCAATATACTGTGTGTTCCACCTTTCAACGAAAAAAACCAGGAGTCCAACTATTTTCGAACGAATATTGACGCAGTTCTAGCTTATTCCGTTGTCGTCTGGCCAGTCTGAATTTTCCACGTTTATTTTTTACCGTTTTAAAGAGTCTTAATACTCGGAAGATAACAGAAACCTACGACTCCTTTTTCATTCGTATAGAACGACAGTGATAAATTCTATCACATTTCGACCTTATGACTTTCAGCAGGAAAGTCCCTTCTGGATACAATGCTGAAAAAAATCAATAAACCATTAGAGTTAAAAGGTGTAGATGAAGGTTTGGTGAATGTAATTTTGAATTCTGTAATCGTGATCTGAAAACAAATAAAACAATTCGATAGGTTCGAGTAAATATATGAAAAATTGAAATGAAGTTTCTACTGAATGGGTAGAGCGTTTATTTCCTTGAATTTTTGAAGATAGATAACAAAATATTACGAAATTAGTATTACGACATCATTTATTCATGCTCATAAAGGTATACATTGCGAACAAATCCAGCAGGTTAATCTATGACTTACTTTGAGTCGGAAAGTTATTGTAGGCATTGGTCAGGAATTGCTTCATTTCCAGGATACAGGACGTTACATTTACTTGAATCCTAACTAGAGGCATTGAGTATTAAAAAGTGGGTTTAATACTCAATGCTAGAGGCGAGCATTTTAAACAATTCTTGTAATATGAAAAGCTTTCTGATGTGATAAAATCCAATTTGTTTGTTTGCTCTACTCGAGAATATTTTTCGAATAATAAGCGTTTTTCAATTTTTTACTGAATAGTGGTGCATCCCAGACAAAAAACTCATGGAGCCTTTTGGTCCTAATTTGAATCTGAATTTTAGGAATGAATTCAATACTGCAAAAAGGCAATGGTCTACTATTTTTTCTTCAAAAATATGTGTCATGAGTCAGTGCAAGTACGCACGACACTGTAGTTGCTGAAGACAAGGTATTCAACGTGAAATAATCACCTTAATGGGGAAGTTATCCATTGAAAAAAACTATAATTGATGGTTAATTTCCATAAGTGACAACACCAGGATGAATGGAGAATATGATAAAATTGATGGTTAATAACCTTATTAGCTGACAAGACTAAAGGACATTGTTGTAGCGTTTAAAAATCGCATCTCAACAGCGTGATTTCGAAAATATAATTGGAGGTATAAATATAGAGAATAATTTTAAGAAAAAAAAGTCTCCTATACATGTGACCGCAAACGGTTCGTTTTCTTGATACAGAGTATTTTTTTTCAGCCTCACAAGTTCCCACCACATAACTCAGAATTCTGTTCGTCCTACTAGCGATTCTACAGCTTCCGCCTATACACACTGTGTAAAAACAGGACTACAGGTTGGGAAGCAATACTGAAAATAGATATTTATAAGCTCTTGAGAATGGTATATGCAATTATAATTCTATCCAAGGTTTCAATTCATTCGAGTTGACTTTTATAGAAAATGAGAAATTGTGGGAATCCATTGGAAAAGGATAATAATACCCCACCGAGAGCTTTTGAGAGAGAAATACTGCGATTCCTACGAGGTATAAAATTTTCCTCATACGTAAACAAGGGATCACAATGGAAGTAAGTCTGGTAGTAACGATGTTAATCCCTTTGCATTCTTGTTTATGCGATATCGGGGAATTAATGAGCTTTCGAATTTCCGTATTTCCTGCTGAAATTCGTCAACCAACTCTCACATTGCTTGATGCGTATCAACTGAGTTTCAGCTTCTGCACTCACTATGATTTCCTGCTAAATATGTGCATTTGTTTTCAATAAATTTGAAGCTGGATAATGTGCCGCTGCCTCTTGCTCTTTGTGTCTTTGTGGGTGGTATTCATGCTATTCATACATCACGGAGAATCGAACAAACGAAATTCCTCGAAAAGTATCATTGATTTCGTAAACCCCGATTAAATGCAAATCAATATTTGCAAGGCATAAAGACCATATTAGTTTTCTATGTTAGCTTTTGAAATTTCTCTCCTTCAGTTTGATATTTCTAATAATGGATATTTTTACTCAGCATTGAACCAGCTTTTGAATGGGGTATGTCAGTATATGACAACGATCTTTCTAGATCGGGAATTCAATGATCACCAGAACTGACCAAGAGGCCAGTTATAAGAATAAGCAGGGCTCTATCTTCACACAGTAGAGTGAAGTCTGTCATATAGTGTCATTCTTGGATTTGTATAGAACAGAACGATCCAATAAATAACATTCCATTCCATCAATGCGTGGTGGTCATGAATCAGTGAAGGAATCCCCAGAGATGCTAATACATATATACACAAATTGTAGACCGGTTTCGGGAATATTGTCTCTCATTAGTACAGTGCAGTGTAACTCATCTCAATCGGAGGATGGTGTCTTTGAGCAAGAAAGGGGACCCGCCATGAGGGATCATCACGACATCAAAACCTACCTACCAAGACTGATACAAACCTTACTCTGTAGAATCCTACACCTATCCATGACTCCCAAACAATATACCACCTGACCTGCAGTCAACGAAAGTGCAACTATTCGCCGAGAGACTGCAGGAAAGTATTCATTCATTCATTGCTGTATCCCGTTATCGAGAATGAATATACAAAAAGACTCAAAAACAGAACTATCGGTGCGATCAAACTTATAATTTCTTAGGGCTCCTGGCCTCCTGGTTTCCGAGCTCCCTCTGAGAATTCGTCATAAAGAGCTATTTTGGAGAGTCTAGTGCTTGCATCCTCAGACTGCGGCCGCTCTATCTGAGTCGGGCCTTCGTTACTTGAATCTCAATTGTTATACAACTCGCGCGCTGCAAGACTTCTTTCTGCATTTGAAACTCTGTGGACCCATTTGATGTGCATTAGTGTCTTGGATGACGTTGTTGCGTTTGTTCAAGCTGTTTAATATGTCGCCTGTAGGGCGTCCAGCTTTCGCTTCCGTAAAGAAGAGTTGGGAGGACCACAGCTTTGTAAATAGCTGTCTTGGTCTTCAGATTGACGTCGTGATTTTGAAACTCTCTGTCCTTTAGCCTCCAGAATGCCCAGGATGCCGAATTGATACGGTTCTGTATTTCCGTATCCAGGTTAGCCCTAGTATTTATGAAGCTTCCCAAGTATTTGAAATGCTCGGCCTGTTCTAGAGTTTCATCCTCTAGGGTGATATCTGTTTGAAGGCTTTCTGGCGGACTTACCAGGATTTTGGTTTTGTCAATATTGAGTCTAAGGCCTAAAGCTTCGTATATATATATATATATATATATGTTTATAGGTGTCCAACATTATATGTATGTAGATCATCTGAGCTCCTAGCGATAAGTGCGTAGTCGTCTGTATATTGAAGTTCCGTGATAAACTTTGTACGGGTTTTTGCTCTGAGGCGCTTCAGACCTCCATCATACACGAATCTTATTACAACACCTGTTACAGGCATACTCATGTCAGCAATTATCGAGAAAGCTGTGGCGCAAATCTTGAACAGTAAAGGCGCTAACACGCAGCCTTGTTTTTTCCAGAGTTGGTTAAGAAATGGTCGGTTGTAGAGACATTATGCTGTATTCTAGCGGTGTTGTTGGTATTGAGGCTTTTACACACTGCTAAGCTAAGAATTTCTCGGGTACTTCAAGGCGTCCCATGATTTTCCTTAGCGCTTTCCGATTCACCGAGTCGAAGGCCTTACTTAACACATTGACGGACAACGACGTCTATAGACGTTCAGGTCACTGTGCATGATGTGACGGCACAGTTTTTAGACGTTTATAGACGTCTTCCTATAAACTCGTCTAACATCGACATGACGTTCCTGGACGTTGGAAAAGCGTGATATTATGAAAAAGCGTCACATCGTTCACACATTTTGAATTTTGTGAACCTGAATCATTCGCTTCGCCATACCGAGTATTCAGCCGCGACACAGCCATTCAGCGTGTTCAGTATTTGTTCAAATGTGAGGGTGTTACGATCGAAAATTACGTAGTTTCCGTGTTAAACTTGCGTTATAACTTTCTTACCAAATCTAATGAAGAGAAATTTTACTTTTTCTGTTGAAAAAATGAGAACGCCTTTGGACGTCCATGTCATAAAAAAATGAAGAAAAATGTTCATGTTATGACAGTGACGTCTAAAGCCGTCTGTTGTTTATTTTCCATATTCACATCCCCTAAATGACTACTAATATTTTGATGTATATCACTCCAATTTTGAACCATATTAAATCAGTATACATGCGCGTCACATCACAAGCAACTGCCAAATAGGTACTGTCCGTCAATGTGTTAAATCGATATTGGCTGTATAGATCCTTGATTGTATAAGGAGAGTATAAGAGTTCTCACGCAGACCCCATTCTCAGGATATGAAGACCTGTATTGTCGTCTTGCCGTCCCCATGTAAGATATTCCGATAATCAAGATTAATTTCGTTTAGGTGTTTTCCATACAGAGGTTTATCAATCAGTTATCCTGAATTCCGCTCTTTGCGGTAATGTTCTTGTATATCTAAATTATACTGTTGTATCTTTAGCAAAGTAGAACAATCGGCTTTACCAATTGCTCGATGGAGTTTTCGAGGAAATATTCTAGAAGTCCCTTTATTACTGAGACATAAGGTCAGATAAGTCAACAATGTGTGTGTCGCAGGAGCTTTTTGGGTGATGTCTGTGAGCTTTGGTTTACATTGTTCTTATTTTTCGTTGTTGTGCTGCTATGCCAGTGGCAGTTGTTGTTTCAGTCTTCACGCAACCTCTGTTTCATTCTGTGATATCTAAACGTAACAATAATAATAATTATTATATTATTAGTAGTAGCCAATATTTCGGTAAAATATTGTGTGTGAAATGGGACATCCATGATTTGCATTTTGGCCGTTCGCGGAGTTGGATTCTGAGCAGCCTGAGTTTGATCCCCCAGACCTTTCATGTCCAGAAATAATATTATCTCATCGCCTCAGTGTTATGTCGAATGCAAATCGTGCCATCTCGAATAACATGTATGCTGATAATTCATTGCCATTGTCCTCCCTAAGTAAATCTGGAGAAATCAGTTTGTATTTAAACTGTGAGTTCGCCCCCAGCTACGGGGGAGTGTAACCGAATTTCCTCCCCCACTGTTATCTCTCACACATTCAAGACGAGCTCGCGGCAACTTAGAAGGCCTGGCATAGTGTAAACTGGCTGGTCTACCCCTAGCGACAATGTTGTCTTTCGTTTGACGTAACTGTTTGTTCCACATGCCCCGAGGAGAAAATCGAACGCAATATAAGCTTTTTCAATAATTTCAGCCCTCTCATGAAAGGAACTTTGACGGCACTTTGCCTTTTCCCGAGTTATTTTGCTCTTTCAAATATGGACTTTTCACTATCTCCATTTTTGCTCCGAGGCGTTCTGGGTAGTTTTAATGCTTCGGAGGTATTTATACAGAAAACTCAGGTCTTGGAGCTATAATTGAGAGGGTTTGGCCACGTTTATATAAACCGGGTTTAGTGTCTTTTCGGTAGAAATTCAGAGATCCGTTATTCGAGCACTTTCTGGAGAAAAGATAGGAGAGTGATCCTTAAAATGGTTTGATACCGTTCAACATAATGAAGAAATCGATGTCGAAAAGTGGTGAACAACCCGTTCATTGCAGGCCTTCATAGCCGACGCTGAGTGAACTTTGAGAGATAACGAAAATTGATCAACTATTATACAATTTTGCAGAACCATAAAAAAGATATTAAAATGTCCGCGATACCAAGTATCTAACTTTCTAGGATAACCCCGGTGAAATCCACATAAATACTGTAAATTTAATTCGAAATAATGATTTAAGAAATGAAAAGGGCTTTTGACTGGTATGAAATAAATTATAATATACCAAAATGCATGTGGGTTGTAGGAAGCTGACGAGCTAGTTGATTATTAATATTGAGATTTTATCGTAGGAGTGATAGTATCGATTGTACTTCAGAAATTTTTGTTCAAAGGTGAAGTTCATCTTAACTTTAAACATTCCTTCAATTCATTTTACTTATATTGATGCAAGATGATTTTTGTTGAAGAATTTAACATTCTTGTAATTATCTGTTAATTTCTTCGGGAGATACCCATTCCCAACCACTGCATCATATGCATTTCATCTTCGAGTTAATATTTTTGAAATCTACAAATGATGTAAGCCAAAGAAGATAACGAACATTAACTCTCCTCAAGCTAGTGCACATTACGATATTATACTGATCTATTGTATTTTCCATGCAAATAGCTGGATTTGGTATGACTTCAATTAGTTTGTATAAACTTCAATCATGTTCGTCACATATTTTCCGAAGAGATTCGACATTTTGATAAAATACGTAATAACAGAAACTTTTACGTAGAACGGGCAACATAGCCTTAATTTAAAACCCAAAAATGTTTTGACAAGCTTCATAACCCCACATTTTTGTACTATATAGAGTGAAATGTGTCAAAGTTCCATGGCCAACCGACTGCTAAAATAAAAGTGAATGAAGTATAGTCAACTTGTACCTGTTCTTTAGATATTGCTCCAAGGAAAGAATTTGTATCAAATGAAGAAAATATTGCCGAAACTGAAACCTATTTTTATAGCAAATGTTCTCTAGAGGGCATAAAGAAGTAAGTGAATGGAGCATTTGGATGAATGTATTACACTTAAGGAGAGAAGGAAGTAGATTTAAAAAAAATGTTTCTCCTGGTTGGACCTGAGACCTATTCAGTGATGTGTAGAAAAAAATAGAGCTCTGCAATAGCTTTGAATTGCGCAGAAACATAAGTAGAGATCTCAATAAGTTTTCCTTTTTCCAAAGATTCTATTTTCGCAATACCATCATTTGCCAGTATGGCATTGGAGAATCCACGAAACACTATGTCATTTTCGCAATTCACTTTGACAATTTTTCACTCAAGAAGCAGCCATCCAAGGCATCCAACTGTCCACTTTCCCCATCGTACATTACGATATGGGAATCCTTTTACATACCAAGGGAGGAATATTTCATAGCATTGTATCAACTGACTTCTATAAGATCGCATTGGGCCATAAATGCCTTCAATAACGACGAAGTAAACTTTACGATCTGTCGAGTGGCCCTATATCTTTAATTCTTTCAGAAATTCCGCAACTCTCCCGAAGGAATTCATCCGACCCCAAAAGAACCATTCGTTGTTACCACCCTACAAATTCACTCTGGCGCACATGTTTCCTTTTACGGAATGAGAATGCGGAAAAGGGAAGGAATGGAAGCTTTTTCCTTCAATCACTTCTCAGATGAAATAATGAGTGGGGTCAAATGCTACTGGGAATATGAATCAGATTTCGGGAAGGCCGTTTCCAATACAAAATGCGAGTTTCGCGTCAAACATATAAATTGAACTTTCTATAAGATAAAATGATCAATTAATTGGTTCATAAGTGTTCAA
This sequence comes from Coccinella septempunctata, assembly GCF_907165205.1. Lineage (NCBI taxonomy): Eukaryota > Metazoa > Arthropoda > Insecta > Coleoptera > Coccinellidae > Coccinella > Coccinella septempunctata. The sequence goes on along the minus strand of NC_058191.1, from coordinate 32,869,423 downwards.
CTGATTTTTGAAATCATATGCAGGAAGTGGTTTATGTTTTTCTAGCCTATACCAATCGCGTGTAATAAAATCGCAAGCTCAAAGAATATAACAGCCTGTAGGAGCTACCAGATAACGAGAATGACCTCTGTGTTGAGGACGATGGCAACGTCCACATGATTCTGCAAGCTTCTCTTGCGTTTGACTACAATCTTTATCGAGTAATGTCTCAAATTCATGTCTTCGAACTTTTTCGCTATGCAGAACAGGGCCTGTCTTCAACGATGAATTTCGAAACTTCGAAATAATTTTCTCCATCTCCATATGATATACCGTTGAATTCAACTTGTCATATTTTCGAAACGGTGACCTATTTTCATGAGAGAAAAAGGTTCAAATATTCTAAACTAGCTGACCCGGCAAACCTAGTTTTGCCATTTAAATTATTTCTAGGGTAGATAATAATAACTAACTCATCGTAATGTCGAAAACCTATAAGTACCTACTCTATGATTGCTCGATTGGTCGTAAGAAAAAGGAATGCCTTTTTTTCTGTTCTGTACAATTTTTTTTGGGAATATTTTGCTATATAAACCTTGCCCTAACAATAATAAACACAACAAAAAAAGAATTGTCCAATTTGGTGCTATCGTTTGAACAATAAAGCATTTTGAAGTAAACCATAGATCCTCTTTTATTAATATAGATGACTCAGACTATTGATTAGGATATATACCATGCTTCAGAATTTGGATATAGATTTTGAAAAAAATAAAATATACTTGTCCCAAGTCACCCACCGATTTGGGAGGCTTGGAACACAAGTTAATATCTATTTCTCAACTCTCAAATGGAATAGGTGACTTGGGACGGTGTATAGTTTTGAAAAATTAGAATTTGTGATTATATAGTTGAAATTCGGTAAGGAAATCAAATGATAAACCCCTATTACAGCGAAAGTAAATATATTGCAACTCAAATGTAGAAGAACTAAACAAAACAAGGGAACTTTGATTTCTTTCATTCTTTGGAGATTTCTTTGTGGAAATAACGTAAAGAATAATTTCCTGCGAAAATCGGCATATTTTCTGTTTCCAATGCGCCGCTTGGCATTGTCCCAAATCACCCTATATAACAACAAAATAAATTAATGAGATCCGTGTTGCCGTTTGATTTGTAAACAACCTAGTTTCAAGAAATATCTAATATCCCAATATCCCACGTACCCAGAAAAATTACACATGCACAAAGTGAAACACATTTACAGGACATTAAAAAGTATAAGGGCCATAAAAAAACGCGCTTTTATTCTCTTTAATTTGTTAATTTTTCCTGTCAATTCAAACGTTCTGGTCACGGCAAACTTAACAGGAATTAATTGTTATACTAACCGAAAAGACGCTACACAATCTTATAAGTTTGTCCCTTTACTCATAAATGGTAAGAAACAAAGAAATCTGCAAGGTAATTGTCCCAAGTTACAGGACTGTCCCAAGACTCCCAAGTCACCCGAATCCACCAGTACCTATCATATAAGCCATTTACATTCTCCCACCTTAAGATGCTTCTGTGATTGTGAAACATGTGTTAGAGAGAATAATATTTTTCTGTTTTTAGTTTAGAATTATATTCAATCGATTGTACATCCGCAATACCTGAAAGGATGAATTTCTCTACTAGGAATACATTAACGAAAAATCCTAAGCTCCTTATACATCATTTTATACATGATGTTTTTCATTCATTTCTTTTTACATTTATTAAATATCAACATCAGATTTGAATGAAACAAATTCAGCCTCCGTGTGTGTACTTACGTCCGGATAACTCGATAAATTCACTTTACAATGTTGGAATGTTGCATTTCATTTAATATAATTTCCATTACGACGTCCCCTACAGAAGGCATTTTGAGAGGTCTTTCTCCCCGATTCTTCTTTCTACGATGTAAATAGTGAAAATATATGTCGCATAGTCCAGTGTTGGTAAACATTTGATTTTCATCTTCGTGCACGAAGAGGACAAACGGAAAATGTAGTTAAACAATGAAAAACGTTTTTCAGGAAAAAACTATCAATTAGCGATTTAATTGAAATGTATGTGGGACGAGTATATGTATATGTTTTTTTAGAATATTTTCATTCAACTACTTTCTCAATGACGAATATCAGTTTCAGTCAAAATCAAGCGTGGCCGTATTCAGCTAGTGTTTTATAAAAACTGCACTGAATACTTCAAACTGATTTATCATGGTATATAGGTCCAATGACTTCCATACAATGGTTGAAATTATTATATTGAAAAATTTGACCTCAATAGTTTATCTCCCACATTCATGGATAATAATATTTTCTATGAATTATATTATTGAAAAGTAAGTCTGTAAAAATGGAAATTTTGTGGTAGGGCAAAATTTGAGAATTTAGCGCAACATGCACCATATCCCATATCGTGAATCTATATGAAATGGAGAGGCTCCATCAAGAGATATAGAGACAGGTGCGCCACCTATAGCCAGTCAGGCATATGTGCTACCTCAGTCGCACGTCCCGTTTGTAGACCTCTATCCATGAGTGATAGTCAACACAGGTCTATACCAAGAAATGTTAAAAAAAATATGATGTTTTAACTTACCATCAAATACCCGGTGACAGCCTAAAAGCTTCAAAATATCATTTTCCATATGGATGACTTCAGAGAATATCTGAAAGATTAAGCTCATTTATTGAATTGAAAACAAGGAATCGTTTCGTTAATATCAATGTTATCTCCAAAATTGCTTGATGCATTTAGAGAATTATTATTTTGAAACAAAAATTTTTGACATCTCTTTGTGGTCGTCCATATATTATAATATTTGATATTTATTTATGCACAATCAAGTTAGGCATTGGCGCCAAAATTCGCTGCTTTTACTTTTATAGGAAACCTTACAGCTGTTCGCAAGTGACGGTTATTTTGTTTATGATTAATCAAGAATATAAGGAGACGGCTAAGCTAAAAAACGTGTTAAATGTATTTATTTACTTCCATTTCGAGGAAAATGAACTTTTATTTACCTGAACTGAAAATCTGGTGTTGATTCCTCCTCAGAATTTCTCATCGTAGATTCTGAAAAAAAAATAACGAATAACTATAAATTTGCATCCTTCGTAATTTATATTCTATAGAATATTGCTATTCAAGACGAAAAATATAGTATTCTCCAAAAATAATTTATAATGAAACTTTGGCAGCTCCACGATGATAACAGTCGGGAATAATTCAAAAATTCCTGAGAAGTGTTTAGAAAAGTTTTCAATCAAATAATACCTAATTTTTTTTTGTGGATTTTTAACAGCCTGGTCTTAGGAATCTTTTCTTAAAATATATGTACATGTCAGGGACTAACCCTTAGATCTGAATGAACCAATTGAGATTTATTTATTTACAATTGAACGTCGGGCCTTGTTTTTCACATATACAGGGTTAGTCTTCGACTACAAAACATTTCAACAGTAGATTCTAGAGATTAAAAGGAAAATTTTTTCCTATACCATTTTTTCCGATTCGCCCCTGATAAAAAGATAAAGCCATTTTATGTTTTTATAATGACCTGGAAAAACAAAATATTTCAAAACAAAATTACCTTCAGAATAACTAGCTGAATCTGAGACATCACACATTTGTGGATCTTTCAAAAAGTGTTGCATTCGGTCAAAGTAACCAATTTTTTGAATTTCACAGATATTTTCCACTTTTGAGCATCAAATTACTCGAAAACGAAGCATTATACGAGAAAATATGAAGAATACTTTAATTTTACAGAACGCTCAAGTATTCATTAGATAGCGTCTAACTTAGTTTCAAAGAGTTGTGTTCTTTGAAATTTTGGTAATTTTATGGTACGCAAAGGTCATAATGAGAAAACTGGAAGACGTGGATGATATCTTGTGCTCGAAATAGATTCATCAAATAAATGAAAAGCTATATTCCGAAATCAATTTAATTCGATGAAAATTTTTTATGATTTTTCAACAGCTTGCATCTTTTGGACCGAGCTGATTCGAAAAAAATTGTTTCGTTTGATCTCGAGAATCTACTGTTAAAATATTTATAGGAGTCAGAGACTCGCCCATTATAAACATTGAAATGAGATTTCCACTGAAAATTTTCAGTTGAATTTTATGTTTCGTGGCAGAATGAGCTCTGTCATGTCTGCTAGCGATTTATAAACTACACCACTTGAAGTTGTTTCTATACCTCAATCATGGACGCTCGCCATAATATCTGAGAGAAACTAACGCGAGCTCCTCTCATTTTCTCCACATTTCTTGAGTGTTTCTCGTAGCTAATAACTTGATCGCCCCTTGGAACGAGGTCAACTATTTGAGATATTTCTCTTTTATGGCCTACCGTTGCCGAATACTGGCCAAATTGAAACAGGAAGACATCTCAGAACGAACGGAGACTAACGATAATCGATAACCTTAAGCCACCTTCCAAAAAGTTTCAATTTCAATTGTAATGCGAGTTTATAAACGAACATTTCATGGAAACAATTCGACTCGATTCGAAGGATTCTGCCCTTTCATCAGACCCATCGAATTTATTTTGAACTCGATGAAGAATTCACATTCTTGATATGTTCAAATTATGTAGAATTAAGATCGGGAAGAGGCGTTTTAATGCTCTGATTAGGTACTGTAGGTGATGAGCTCCGGTTTGCACGAAGCTTTGACTTTGATAGCTTAATACCCGTAGGCTGACAATTTATCCTGAAAATTGTTTGTTCATGATCATTGAATATGGTGAACATAATAATGTAGAAGGAAAATAAAAAAGGATATTGTATATTTACTGATGCATTAAACTTCATGTGTTTCATACATACCTGGTATGTATGCAAGACTGCTTTAGAGCGACAACAATTAACAAAATAATAATTCTACCCGGTGTAATCGACAGAAAAGGTTTTATTTGTTTCTCATTTGTAAACGTCAGTTTCCAAAAACACAATATTAATCAAGAAAGTTTATTTTATCAAGTCACTAACTTGTAAAACTGACAGTTAACTTGCAAAATTTTTACAAGTTAGTAGTATTATTTACATCAGAAAATTTTGTTTTATCGTCATATATGTTGAAAATCATGGTACAATTGTTATATCCAATATCACAGGTTTTTGATGATGAAAGATTTGATACTGATGATGATGAATCATCTGTTGACTCAGAAACTGCTGAACTAGAGGACTGCAGAACATTTGTACTCCCCTTACTACCAAATAATTTGCTAGACATTTCGATTTTTTTGTTGACCGAATCATCGACATAACTCATCGCAATTTCGGTGCTCTTCCACCCTCCTGCACGCTTTAGTGCTAAAATATCTCCACCCGAATCCGCAACCATAGTGGCTCCAGTTCTGCGAAAAGAGTGGCCGGTGTATAACTCTGGGTCTTTTAAACCTAAATATTTCGCTATTTGCTTTGGGACACCACCAATAGTGTGCTGGCCAGCATTGAGGGAAATGCACTTTCCATGTCGGTATGTGAAAAAAAATCTTAGGCTTTCTGTTCCAGGAGGCCGAAGATTTACATATTTTCTGTATAACATGCAGGGCTTGAAGCTGCAGCCATCATCGGTTATGGTGAATCTTCTTGTTGTTAAATTTTTTGTTTGCCGCAATGTCATAATAACGTATTTTCCCATATCTTCTACATCATTTATGTTTAAGGAGAGAATTTCGTCACATCGACAACATCCAAAAATCCCAAATATTGTTACAATTTTCGCCAGCAACCACTGGTCATCAGGAGCATGTAAAAGACATTGTTCAGCCTCTTCTTTACCTAATACCTTGGCCTTTTTTGGCGTATAACGCTCATTTTTTCGTTTCAGGAACGCTTTTACCTTTTGAAATCTGCAAATGAAAACTAAACCTCATATTTTTCAATAAATTTTTCAAGGAAAACAAACCTGCGAACAGGGGCATTTTCTTTCATTTCCAAACAGCTTTTCAGCATAGACCATTTTGCCCATTATTAGTATTAGTATTGGGGATTAATCTAGCTCAAGGAGGTAACTGACTCGCCTGCGGCTCGTCAGTTATATCCTCCATTCGCCAGTAAAAACCCTCTTACCTTGCTAGTAATGTTATATACTATTTCAGATGAAAACACCATTGATGAGCTGTTGTAATGCATGTAATGCAGTGGGTCAAGTATTGACCCAATTATTGCTGTGATATGGCAGATATGTTTAAATACAACTTGGGTCTGGAGAGACAGCGGTTGACAAGCGCTTTTGTCATAAATTTGTGTTTTAGGACAGAGAGTATATTAATAATATTCGAAAACTTCACCTTGTTTTCATAACAAATATCAAATAAAAGATCCAGCTGCATGGATAGACATTGTCACAGATTTGAAAGATTGATGAGATGATTTAATCCAATTGTCACACTACTGAACTGAAAGCACGTGCGGATAAAACCTGATGAATAATTTTTCATCGGAACTTCGGTTTAAAACCTGACGGTAAAAACTGGACGGTGAACCGAAAGCTCCCTTCGAATGAAAAAAAAGTCCGAAGATTTGATATTTTAGTTACACTGGAGCTGTGGTCAGTGCAACGCAGTTCTTCGAGATTTCTTAGTCATTAAAATACACTCCTTGGCACCTTTTTTAGTATCAAAATATTTTCCCTTACTAGTGGATCAATCTGTTTATCCAAACTCGATAATTCCTGGAGTATATGGATGGATAACTTTCTGAATCGCCGAAATTACATGTAACCGTGAGCAGCCGTTTGCTCAGTTATACAAATATTTGACTTCAATCACAACGTATCTACTTTGTTTTATAACAGAATTTCCCATCTAGCTGAGACACATGTATAGCCCAGTTATTGGAGCGGTCTACTGGGGAGAATTCACCTGCCATATACTAGAAGGAAAGAGGAAAACCCTGAAGTTTGAGGATACTTGTGAAACATGGTGGGTTCATTCATCATCTGCGACGTTAATTCTTGAATTAAATATAATTCAAAGTTTTTGTCCGTGACAGTGAAGAAAGGCAAGAAAGGGAAGGAAAAAACGATAATTCTTGCCAAAAAGTGGATTTATCGCCGTATACCTTCTATTTCTGTGACATCATGTTTTGATCATACGTTTATCACAAAGGTACGGCATTTTCTTGATATCAAGGTGATCCGTTGGTAAATTGGCGGAAGCTTTTACTAACTAGAGGCCAGAATAATCTACATTTGATTTTTTTTTTATCAAGATACAGAGAGTTTCACTTATTTTGCCAATTTCTTCAATTACCTATAACCATCCTGTATATTTTGATGATATTTGGTACGTTTATTCTCCGCAATTGATGGATAAGTTTCAACCCAAAAAATACCCTGTATAACAAAATTCCTTCAATTTGATAGGAGATTCGAAAAAAGCAGAAAAAACCCAAGAGAAAAAAGTATTTCTGCCAAGGAAAAACTGGCTGTTCCAAAGAAATAAAATGCAATTACGAGGATATATTGAAAAATTCTTAGCCTACTATAAAACCAAACAAAATTTCAATGTAAAAATATTTTATTACTCAATATATTCTAGTCTTAATTGGATACCTACATTTATTACAGCGAACCTGCAACGTCTCTAGACCTTTCAAGAAAATTTTTCTTCTTGCTCTGCAAACCAGACCTCCACAGCTTTTATTACCTCCTCGTTGGAAGAAAATTTATGACCTTTTTTCAGTTGAGGAAAGAGATGATAGACGGATGGAACCAAATCTGGTGAATGAGGGGGGTGTTCTAGTAATTCAAACCCTAAATCACGAATTTTTTGCATGGCAACATGAGATTTGTGTGCAGGGGCGTTGTCCTTCAAAAAGGAAACACTTTTAGATAACTTTCCGCGTCTTTTCTCTTGAATTTCTCCCTGTAGAGTGGTCAGTAATGTCGAATAGTAATCTCCGGTTATTGTTCTACTCTTATCCAAAAAATCAACGATGATTACTTCATGGCAATCCCAAAAAACTGAAGCAAGAACTTTTCCAGCAGATTTTTGGACACGAAAATTCTTAGGTCTTGGAGAACCGGAGTGTCGCCATTCCATTGATTGTTGCTTTGTTTCTGGATCGTAGAAATGTACCCAAGTCTCATCCATAGTAACAATTCGGCTTAAGAGGTCTACATCGTTTTCAAATCGAGCACAGATAGAACGCGATGCTTCTACCCTTGCACGCTTTTGGTCAACATTTAAACATTTAGGGATCCATTTTGCAGCAATTTTTCTCATGTCCAAATTGGCTTGAACTATATGATGAACGCGTTTGTATGAAATATTCAGTGCTTCAGATATCCGTTTTAGCCCAATTAGACGGTCTGATATAATCTTGCCATGAACTGCATCTATATATTTGGGGACTGACACAGAAACTGGCCTTCCCTCTTTTGAAGCTGGCTGTCCAATTTTTCACGGTCGCATACGAAGGACCACCAAGGGTATTAAGCATGTCTTCGTAAGCTGCTTACTTCTTAACCTTAAACTTTCAAATTCAGGTACTTGATGATGGCTCGATACTCAAATTTTTCGACTTTCACAATTTCGGTGGACATCTTCTTTCTTTTAATTTAAAACAGAGTTACGCAAACTCTGTTTTCCTTTTTTGACCTCAAACTTCACCCTGGCACATCTAATGAGTTATTGTTCGTTGTTATGGTAATGCAATATTTTATTTATGCATGAAACTGGTCTAGGCTATCTAGATATCAATACCTCCTCGTATATGTATGTGTGATTAATTGCAACTGTAGTGGATGGCGTGTATCTAGTATCTAGAAGTCAGGATTTTGTCAAAGTTTTTCAAATTCACGCGAAGCTTATTACGCATGCAAAAGTTCACCATTACACAGAATTTCGGTAATGCGGATCAACAAATCATATACTATTCCCACGCTTTCTAATGACGGATTGTCGAACAGGCGTGTTTCGAAAAATCGAAGGGTATATCCGATGCTCCGGATAAGGGGTTGTTTATACACATAGAATACGTTTTTTCCCCATCTTTCATATCTCATTTTGAGGGTGAACTTATTGCTCTTTCTCTATTTGTTTGGGTCTCGTCGAAAACGAAATGGAATACCGTCGAGTATTATTCCTCGATACATCTTGCTTGGTCTATTCGGAAGTTATTATTTTTGAGAATAGGATGTGGCACGACTTTCTTGGATGGAAGAGGGTCCTTCGAGTTTCAATTCTCATAATCAAATATCTGAATAAACAGATATTATCGATTGGAGCGATATGGGCTTTTGGAATTTTTGGTGCAAAAATGCTAAAATCTTATAAACTGAGTAGATGTGGTCTATAATTGCTAAATATGTATCGTTAATTCTTCATTACACTGACAGGGTGTCTGTAAACAAATACGAAGGACTCAGGGAGATGATTCATCGATGAAAATAAGCAGGGGTAGTTTCTATCAATTTTTTTCGAAATCGACCTCCCTTCCAAGATACAGCCTTTGAAAGGCGATGACGAGTTGACACTTTTTAAGTTCTTTTACGGATTCTAAAAAACACTGAGTCATGAAACTATACATAATATGAAGTACTGAGTAGATGTTACTCATAAATATTCTTTAGATTTCATAACTTCATTATTAGGGGTTGAAAATAACAACCCCTTATGATTTTCCTTCAAAAATTGTTTTCGTGGGATAGATTTTCGAAAAATAAATTTCTCTTATGGTTTCCCATTCAATTCTGAAACAGAAAAGTGTGTTGCAAAATTTGGATACAGTCGATAAAATTCTGTCGGAATAAATAAAAACTTACAAGCAGTATACGAAGGTCTATGAGGTAGAGAGTTGATGCATGTATTTTAGCGGAAGGTACACATTCTATGGAACACATACGATGAAATGGAATGGTCAGAACTGTTTGTAAGTTTTTATTTAGTCCGAGAAAAGTATTGACTGTATCGAAATTTTTCAAAAGACTTTTTTTTCCAGAATATAATGGGAAACAAAAAGTGAATTTTATTTTTCGGAAATCTATCCCATGAAAACAATTTTTGAAGGAAAATCATAACGGGTTTTTATTTTCAACCCCTAATAATGATATATGATATTATGAGATATGAAAAAATTTGTGTGAGTAACATCAACTTAGTGCTTCATATTACGTATATACTCCATTCACTTTTATTTTAGCAGTCGGTTGGCCATGGAAATTTGACGAAAATGTGGGGTTATGACGCTTGTCAAAACATTTTTGGGTTTTAAATCAACGCTATGTTGCCCGTTCTACGTAACAGTTCAAGTATTTTATCACAATGTCGAATCTCTTCGGAAAATATGCGACGAACATAATTGAAGTTTATACAAACTGATTGAAGGCATACCAAATCCAGTTATTTGCATGGAAAATACAAGAGATCAGTATAAAATCATAATACGCAGTAGCTTGAGGAGAGTTAATGTTCGTTACCGATCTTCTTTGGCTGAAGTTTGAATACGTTACATCAGTTGTAGATTTCAAAAATATTAACCCGAATATCAAATGCATATGTTGCAGTAGTTGGGAATGGGTATCTCCCGAAGGAATTAATAGATAATTACAAGAATGTTAAATTCTTCAACAAAAATCATATCTTGCATCAATATAAGTAAAAAGAATTAAAGGAAGTTTCAATCAAGATGAACTTCACCTTTGAACAAAAATTTCACATTTGTATAAACAATTAGCAGGACAACTGGAGCGTATTTGTGGCTCGTCTTAATGCATTGATGTAATAATAATAATAATCAGGTATTTATTGGTAACTTAAGACATTTACAATGTATAGGAAAAGTCAAATGAAAAATAGAAAAATCAATTTATTCTACGATGACATTCATCAAAAATCCTGTGGTAAACTTTTCGCATTAATTCACTCAAACATAAAATTCTCAAATGCCATCACTTTTTTGGGTCTCCCAATAGAAGGAGATCTTTGTCATCCTCTTCATTCAAAATCTTTCTGATTGTGGAAATATTCAGCTGAAATATAACTCGTTTAGATTCAGATGAAACATTATATAAATTCCCTTACATTGAATATGTTCTCTACCGTCTGACGTATTGTGGATTTTAGAATATCAGGGTATAACTATTTGACTGAGCGGATCTGAATTCTAAATAGCACTTCCTGAAACCCCGTCTCTTTTTTCACTTTCGGCATTTTCGTAATAAAAATTGATATTAGTTGTGGCAACGGCGTTATGACATTAACGATATTTCATAAGTGCCAACCGTACTCCGTTCTAAATACAAAAACTTGAGAAAATTATTTCATGGCCAACCGACTGCTGAAATAAATGTGAATGCAGTATACTTTTATGACTCGGTGTTTTTTTAGCACCGGCAAAAAACATTAAAAACTGTCAACTCATAATCGCTTTCCAAAAGATTTTGAAAGGGAGGTCGAGTTCGAAAAAAAATATAGGAACTACACCTAATTCCTACGCATTTGTTTACAGACACCCTGTCTATGTATTACATAATAAGTCAGGGTTAACAGTCATACTTATTTGAGTCTGTACCCTGAGAAACTTTACATACACATATTTAAAAAAAAAATTATTTTTTTTGAAAATAGAACAAAAATCAGTTCCAAATCCTCAACTTTCGATGAGCAGTTTATCACTTTTCGAAGAGCCTACATCAGCTCATCTTCATTTTTCAAACTTTATTATTATGAGTAAACGGTTCGAAAAAGGAGAATTTTGACTTGCATATCATATCAAGTGGAATATAAGTTTTGGAAAATCCAGATTCGGATTGATAGTTTATTGCTCTTTGCCGAATCAGTTAGATATTGAACAACGAATTGAATGGAACAATTCCTCCTGAAATCATTGATTGATCCGATCTGGAAATCAGTGAAAGTCGTTGTCCCGAAGTTAATCAAACGAGACTTCCCGCCACACCTATAATTCTATCTGACAGTTTCGGACCGCGAAGCCGCAATGTGATAGCAGAGTTAGATGGTGATATATTTCGGTTCCTCACTCGCAGAATTTGATGAATATTCATTCGTTCCGAAGAATACAATGTTACACTGATGAATTCATTTGCAACGAACATTTCGAAAGAAGCTGTTGGCTAATCTTGAACTTGTTTGCTCTCTGTGTAAGAGTTGGTGCTGAAATATTTCTGGTAATATATTTTCCCCGATGAGGTTATTCTTCAGTCTAATTTTGCTTGTCGAGATTGAACATGGTATAAGAATTTTTTTAATGTTTTCGTATAAGGTATTTTATGCAACAAATAACTCCAAAATTGGCCACATCTGACGAGAGTCTTGGAATATGTGAGCTTCTTCTCAATAAGGGCTGCAGCATTTAAACATATTCTGAAAGAGACAGGGTTTATTTCGAGGCATAATACTGAGGTATATGGAGCAATCTAAATCTTATTTTAGAGCATAAGGCAGTATGTTCATGAGGGTTCTGACCGGCTATGAAAGGTGTTTCAATAAAAAAAATGCATTAGGCATTACAAACGGAATGAACAGATGAAAAACAAGAAAAGTAGCCTCCTTTAGATGAAAGGCCCCTACTATCGAACGACCAAGAACAAATATATTACGTGACAATTCAAACAATCTGCTGATTCTATAATGGTACAAATCTAGGTATCAGAAACATCAATGGTGCACAACTTTTACCACTCGTTATACCACGATACAAAATCTAATTCTTATGAGGCCACGAATATATTTTTTTATGTTATGGAATATTACCTATTAGAAAAATTTTTTCCATACTTTCTAATCAAAATGGTTCCTTCTGGAACTTGCAAAAGTTCATTACAAATCTTGGTTGCATAATGGCGAAGAAATTGATCGAAAGCAAATATTCAATTTTATAAAACGTAGGATAATAAGGGAACAGTTTGAAACGGATAGAAGAAATTAAATGGACATACTCCTTTGAGAAATATCCACAATACTGATGAGAGCCAAAAGCCTGAAACACGTGTCTACGGTTAATACTTCTCAGAGGGTTATGTCCATTAAATTTCTTCTATCTGATTCAATTTTATTTCCATCTTGCAAATATTCTTTGACAAATTTTCTTGGCTCGAAATAATCGATAGTTATATTTTTCAATATACACTTGGTAGACCCAAAAACTGATGTTAAGTTTCCCAGAGGATTTGAAGAGAAACAGAAGACAAGGCGTGAAAAATCATCCAAAAGAAAATTTAGAAGAAATTCTTGAATGAGATGAACACATTTACTTTCTACCCTTCTTCCTTCTGGTCCATGAAGAGGTCCATCACAAATCTTTGTTGCAAAATGGCGGAGGAATTTATAGGGAAGAACAAATATTCAATTTCATATCTGTAGAAAGAACGTTTTCATCATAGTGTTCCCGTGGATATATGTTCTTCTGCAAATTTCCCCATGATTGAGAGTAATATTTTCGAAATGCACAGTTCACATCTTAGAACTTGATGGTAATTTTCCCAAAGGATTTCAAGAAACTCAAGAGAAATTGAAGGGGCGAAAGAATAATCTTTTAGAAAATTAGGAAAAAATTCATTTTCCTGATTCGCCTTAGCATTTATATTTTTTGATCAAAGTGTTTCCTCCTTAAGAGGTCACGTAACAAATCTTGGTTGCAAAATGGCGGAGGATGTTTTCGAAGAAAAAATATTGAATTTTATTTCTGATACACTATTTCCATCCGAAAGTATTCGTAAATATATATTGGTCTGTAAATTTTTCTGGTCCAAAATGATCAAGATTGATATTTGTAAAATGTACTTGTTGGCGAGAAGTTTACGTTTTAAAACACTGATGGTAAATTTTCCGAAGGATTGAAAGAAACTCATTGAAGATTGAGGGCATGAAAAACTCATCTTTTAGAAAATTAAAGAAAAATTTCTGAGTGATATTAGCACATATACTTTCAAATCAAGGTGTTTGCTCCAGGCCCAAACAAATGTCAATTAGAGATCTTAGTTGCAAAATGGCGGTAGCCGAATTCAAAGATAAAAAAATATTCAATTTTATTTCTAATCATTTATTTTCATCGGAGTGTTCTCGAAGATATCTATTCTTCTGCAAATTTTCTTGGCTGATTGAGAGTGGTATTCCCAAAATATACTTGTAGACGGAATATCTATCTATCTATATCTTGAAAAACTGATGGCAAATTTCAAGATTAGGCATAAGTTGTGCAACAGAAAACATTGATTTGATTCGTGAAGTTTCCTTGAAGATAAGAAAATGCCAGTTGGTTATTATTTGATCTCGAATCAACTAGAGAGGATGGAAAGGCTCCAAAAAGAATAATTTGAAATTCGTTAATTTCAGCGTTGATTTTTCTAGAGAATATAAAATTCATTAGCTGGCATTCCCCTAAACCATCAAATTTCGAAATTCTTCACTCAAAAGTTTGAGCTTTTTAATCGTTGATTGGTAAATTATTCAATGATATCTCTGTGGTATTAAATAATCCTATATCTCCTTCTTCTGATCTTTGTGAATGAAACTTGAATTCTATTGACAAGCTTATGCACAATATGAAATATCACTAACAGTGGCCACGACACTCTTCATCCAGTTGCACACATTGTTTTAGAAACCATAGAAGATTATCATATTACTCTGTGGTATTCTAGGAAGGGTATAATTTATTGTTGTCGAAATGTGAATACTACCTACCATGTTAGGTTTTGTAGAAAAATCATGATCCGATTGATTACGGTACCGAGAAATGTTCAGTTCAGTTCAGTTCTGTCTCCAGTAAACACACAATATTCCACTCAACCGAAATGATCGGATGCGCAAGAGGCACCGAGAAAAGCGGCTTCCAACAAATCTTATCTCGCTACGATCTGAAAACAGCGAGTGATATTTTTCCATATTCTGAACTTCTGGAAGCAAGTCAATTATCTGATAAGTTCGAAAGTCAACAGAAGAAAACTCCACGTTATAAATTTTCCCGATAGCTTATTCCAAAACCATTCGGGGATGCTACTATCGGGAACGATTAATTTCCAACCCCCTTGTCACTGATTATTCTGAAAATATATTCTTGTTGCTTCTGTTCACCTGGCCGCCTAATGTTGTTGAATCCCGTGTTATTGGTTTATTTCGTTCTTGCCTTGTGCGTTTTCATTTTCCTTTTCAGAATACCTACAGACTTAGTTCAATCGCGACTCTACAGAAAGATGCTGCTTTCAAAATGGTTAACGCCGATGTAGGTTTTGTGAAAACTGTAGTCAGGAATAAGGGTTATTTTTAATTCGCCAGTTACCCTTTTTAGTGCCTATTTTGCTACCAGGTCTTTCAGATAATACGTATAAAAATAGTATTCTTTGCAGATTTCTCGAAAGGAGGTAGGTACACTTTATAAGGGTGTTGGCCATAGCTTAATGGTGAATGCAGGTCATCCAGGCCTTTTAGAAAACTTGCTTGTTTTGAATCCTAGTGATATTAGTTTAGGAGATACAGGATGATTCATGAACTGAATTTGCGATAGCCATTACTCTGGAATGCAAGGTTGACTTCGATTAAATTTTATGGGTTTGTTCACTTCAGAAAACTCTTTCAAACAACTCATGAAATATCAATATTTTCAGGGCAGTATTTCTATCTTTCAAGCTCCAAAATCTATATTTCTTACATTACTTACAAAAATTTCATTACTGCCATGAAAAGTTGCATTATTTATTCAAAGGAAAACAATTTTCATTTTACATGGCACACTTGTCGGAGCCGGACGAATTCATCTTTCATTTTTCCGAAATGTGAACCTGTTTTTATTCCTTTAGTGATATTGTGCATTTGGTGCTAAGGGTTTAAAATGAAAAGGAGATGAACAGAATTTAAAATAATTCCAAATCTTGTCAAAAGACAATAAATATTATCAGGAATAAAAGCAGGACCACATTTCGAAAAAATTACATAAAAGATTAATTCGTTCGGTTACTATTCTCTTGTGAAAAGTGTGCCATGCAAAAATAAAATTGAATTCCGTGGAATAAATTTCATGTAGATTTTCATGGCAATAACGAAATTTCTGTAAGGGATGAAAAATTATAGATTTTGGCGGTTGAAAGAATAATCGTGATATTCGGAATATTGCCCTGAAAATATTGATATTTCATGAGTCGTTTAAAAGAGCTTTCTGAAGGGAACAAACCGATGAAATTTGTTATGGCTAGCGCAAATTTAGGAGAATGTTTATGAATCACCCGTTTCTCCTAAACTAATAGCCTTAGGATACAAATCAAGCAAGTTTTCTGTAAGGCCTAGATTAGGTTATGGCCACCGACTCATGAAAAACCCTGTATATAATCCGAAATTTAACCGTAATCGAGATATTTAAGTTTGAAGACATATTCCTCATATTATTTCAGGGTACCAAAAATTTTAATATTGCTTTGGGAAATAAGAAGAATGGAAGTCGTTCTGGAGTTTTCCAAAAACAGAGCAGTCGACTTGATCATGCTGAATCTATTTTGAGTAAAAAAAAAATTGGCGTTAATTAAAGAAACTCGCCGATTTTTATCGATGTATCATCTTGAGTTCAGTTCAAATGGGTTGTTTTTGATGTGTTTTGTGGTTTGTTTACCCACCCTCCTTCACTTCATGGACAAAGCAGATGCTAATGTTAAAGGCAGTATGTTCGAATTTTAATCTGAGTTTAAGTTAAGCCAATTCCACCAAACGGTGGAAGAAGATTTGAATACTTCAGAGGCTTCAAGTAAGATCAATTGTCCGTTAAAAGATATTGGCAATTTGCTTGAATCCAAATACTACACACAACATTTCTACAGAGTTTTCTTCATTATATGTAACCACTTTCACGTTCAAAGCACAGACCTTTCCAATTTTCCCCGATCTGATCACGAAAAGATGGAGATGTAATCGAATTTTCGAAAACCTTTCGTGGTTCTCCTCTGAATAACCCTCCAATCATTGTAACTAAAGGCCAATTTTTCTTCTCCAGCAGGAAAGGAAAGCTTTCAGAAATCCCCTTCGAATCTACCAAATTATATTGAAGGAACAATTAAAAGAGATGCGGATCTGCCAAGCATCTGGCTCATTCCTCACGTCCTCGTTATCTGAGGGAATGAAACATCAAACTGGATCCCGAGCACGTTTCACTGTTTTTCTGCCATCACCAATTAGACTTCGATAATAATCTACGGAACGGCTCCGTCCATTCGTGAAAAATACACAAACGTGTAATTTCATTTCGTTATAGGCAACATTTCGTTATGAATCGATTCAGTATGGAGTTTTCAAGGAAAAAGTTCGGATAAAAAATGGTGTCGCTTTTCTCGAAAAAAGAGATGAAGTTAGCAGCAAATGAAGTGGGACAGCAAAAGATTGCCTAAGTTTTATTACCCATAACTTCGACTTCACTTGGATTTCAGAAAGAACGAATGGGAATCCTGGAATCCACCATGCAATCTATCAGAAGAGAGATCACTAATATGTACATACAAAAATTTGTAGTATTTGGACTTCAGTAAGGCATTCGATAAGATTGACCATAATATTCTTAATTATTAATAATTATTATTAATGATTAAGTGTTCAGGGAAATCTTCTGAGATGGCTGTCTTCGTATATTCACTGCCGCAGTCAGTTGTTAGTGTTAACGGATATTTGTCTGCATCATTGGTCATTACTTAGGGTGTTCCACAGGGTTTACTTCTTGGTCCCCTTTTGATTTAGATTTTCATGAATATGCCGATGACCTTGAGATTTTCAGACGGGATAATTTCAGTTGAGGATTGCCTCAAGATTCACGAGGATGACGAATGATTTTTGGTCTCCTGCTACAAAAATAACCTTCAGTTTAACTATGAAAAGTGTTCCTACATTTCCTTATTATTATAACTTTAGCCTTGCGGCTTTCACACCCCACTCCAGAGGAAAATTCACTTATCCCGGATAACTCAGATATCAGAAGGATTAAGCTCTGTTGGAGCCCTTTCCAGGTTTTCGGGCTCGTGGTGGTGGTCGGGTCCGGGTCGCTCCTGGGATCCCTGCCGTCGGTTGGATTCCTGCTCCACCAGCAGTTCCTGTCGGAGCAGATGGTGTTCCTCTGAATTCCCCATGTAGGTACTTGCGTATAGTTCTCGCCGTTCCCAGCAGTACCGCCTTATGCATGACTCTATAGATATTTTCGTCCAATTGAAGTTTCCTCAAGTTCTCCAGTAGTTTCTTCGGTATCAGGCCTGTAGATGAAATGACAATAGGGATGGTCTTGATATCTTTCAGCTTCCACTGTTTCCTGGTTTGTTCCTCAAGATCTCTGTATTTTGAAATTTTTTCAGTGTGCCTATCTAGAAGATTGTTATTATTTGGAATCGACACGTCGATGAATAGTGCTCTGTTCTCATCCTTATTGAGCAATATGAGGTCTGGTCTATAGTGGGTTATTTTCCGGTCTGTGAGAACCGTGCGATTCCAGTAGAACTTGTGATGTTTATTTTTCAATACGGCATCCGGATGGTAATTGTAACTTAAGTAATCTTTTTCGAACTTAGAAGTTGGTGTTTTAGTGCCAATTCTTGGTGAAGAATCTTGGCAGCAGCATCATGTGGGATATATCATTTGTGTATTATCATATACCAAAGAGATACACGAGAAGAGGTAGCTCATTCATAATGAAGGTTTTAGGACAAACATTGGTAGGAACTCCCCAGTGACCAGAAGGTATGATTACTTCAATAAATATGTCATTGTAATCCTTTTTGTAAATAAATAAATAACCGGACCTGAAATTTTCATCCATTATTTTAACATTTTCACATGTTTCGAGGCAGTTAAAAACGGATTAAAAGAAAAATGTCCGTAAACCTTTATGGCTTCTCCCCGGAAACACATCATAGAAAAAATTTCTCGAATATGAAATAACTTACGGTTTTTTCGTGGTATAGTTTTGAATTGAAGGGAATGGAGACTCCCAACAAATTACATTGACGTGTGGAATACACAATGTTTCAATGTCAATATCTTGAGGAACGAACTGCTTGATGGCTTTATAAATCTCCAGAATTGTCTTATTTATAAAAAGCACACAGTTCGACAGTTATTAACACTGTCTTAGCTAATTTTTGGTTTCATTAATTTGACGTGGTTTTCAGTGAGGTTGGCTGTTTTAATTCGAAATTTTCTTCTGAAAATATAAGGCTATTTTCGGACGATCGTTGGTTTACTCACCGTAAGCTAGAAGGTACTTTCCACAGTGAATTTTGTGTGACACAGCATTATCAAACATGCATATTTTTCCTTCCTTATTCACATATGCTGTTCAAGATCAGGATTTTATTTTATGGGTTGCTTTGCCATCCTCATAGCTGTCATGTCGGTTTGATGTGTACATTCCTTGGAAGGTAACTGAAATCAGGTTGTAAATCTTGCAGATTTCGAACTTCTTATCTTTCGAACGTTCATGAATCCTAGATTTCATCAGAGTGCAGGTATTAATAATTTCAGAAGCTATATACGTCTGTTCGCTATTGTGAGCAAGTTTTACATTTTTAATGCGAATATTTCAGAAGATATTTCTTGATTATATTCGACGGACTACAACGACTGATAGTTCATCCCGAATTACATTCGGGAAGCAAATAAAATGGATGAATATTCATGGGACTCCCGTTGGGTTTTCAATAGTTTAATATAGAAAGTTTTATTTGTAATAATTTTCACCTGATGTTATTTCTAGATTTGAATACCAAATGTTTTGTTCCTTGATGAATATTTCGGTGTTTCTCTCAATCATGTAGAATATTAATCTCAGGAGTCATTATATAGCTAGGGGAGAGTTCCTTTGAATCGGACGGCCCATGAACCGGACGCTACAGTTTTCTACTACACTTGATAGTAATTTAGCATCCTTTACGTAAATCCTATTTTTGCAACATCGATCGATATCTCTTGGAAAATGGTCGACCCTGTGGCTCGCGCCTTGTTGCAAAAATGGGATTTACGTAAAGGGTGCTAAATTACCATCGAGTGTAGTAGAAAACTGTAGCGTCCGGTTCATGGGCCGTCCGATTCAGAGGAACTCTCCCCTACTAAGGAACATTATAAAGGCTGTTTACTTAAGATGCAAAGGCATGCTCTTTTATTTGCATGTGTTACAGTACCTTCGAAATATCAACAACTCCAACAGGATATCAACGAAAATGTAAAAAGGTTTCTTTTGACACCCCATATGTTAGAAAGATTCCAAATTTGACATCATGTCAACATTGATAAACGAAATTAATTTAAACACATAACACCAGCTGATATAAGATAATTTTTCTCTCAGAGTGAAGATGGCAGCATGATACTGAATGATTCATTCCATTCTCGTCGAGGTTTGAGTTGTGTTCCTCTGACGAGGTCAAATGGGACCAAAACCATGGTTAGCATCTGCTCTTTCTCGACGAAATGCTAATTCTGTTGATCCTTTGAGTGACGGTGGTATGCTTGTTCAATTCAGATCGTAACACCAATTATGATTATTATTTCCGATGCAACTTACAGCCGAGAATTCGAACATTTCTAGCTTCTTCTATTTCTGCTTGATAATTCTTACAAACAATTCTTGCAATTCAAGAGTTTCAGGAACTAGAAACTTGTTGACATTTTTACTCTGATAGTTAGGAAAGTGAATTCAGCTGGTCGTTGTTTCCTGTCAGATGGCACCAAGGTTCTTTCTTCACTGACATCGAATAAACGGCATCAATTCGTCCATTTTTGTCGAGATATAAGGTATGATGCCCTGATGAGGTTGAATGAGACCAACAGCATGATCATCTACTATTTCTATCTATTTCTGTCAAAACTTTAATTGTTCCTGTCTTGCTAGTACGATTCATATCTTAACGCAGAGATGCACTATATAGGGTGAAACTCTATTCTATTCTCAATATTATGTATTATTACCTACATGTTACCATTTTCGATCTATCGATTCAATTTTCCACATTATCTACATAAAGATACCGTGTATTCGTTGAAAGTCAATCCGATGAACGCGAGGGAAAACTCCAGATAAAATTGGGGAAAGAAAAGGATTTATTCTATTGCAAGAATTGAACCCCCATCGATCAATTCAGAATCAAACTAATGATGAGGGATTCACTAATGATGATACGTATCGGTGAAACCTGAGTATCCCAGACCATTAGACTGATAGGTCACATACACTCGAGGAGGCAAACAAATTTTTGGGTACACTGCTCAACAATTAGGAGAGTCTCTTTTGAGAATTCAATTTTCTTCATGAATATAATAAACAATCTGTTCTAGCTAATAGTATCTTTATATAAGCTTAGGCCTTATTGGGAAGAAGCAAAACAGAATTCCATTGAAATTTTACTCCCTAATTGTTTGTTACTGATTTGGCCATAATTGTCGTGGAGTCTGTATAAGAGCCACTACAATTGACTTAATATTAATATTTCGACGAACTTATGATTTATTTACTTAACCGTATCACAGTCTTTACAAATACTGGAATGAGAGATGAACATAATAATATCCTAACTTGTATAATAATAATAATAATATTAATTTATTGATCCTGTTAGACATCAAACAATGTATAGGACAAGTCATCAAGTATATTAGTAGAGCTAACAACACACAAAAAATTAAAAGCAGAAATTATTCGCTCTGGAGAAGATGCATAAAACAATTAACCAGTAAAATTCATTATTATTGTTGAGTAGTGTGGTGGTTTACATACTGAGATACTAAATTCATGATTCCAGCACTTCGGAAAACTGCAAGGGAGCAATTTCAGCGATATCTCGACGATTGAACAAGTATGAGGGCGTTACAGCTGCATTATGGGCCCCTCCAGTTCAAACTTCTTTATAATCTGAACTATGCAATGGTGAAAGACTTTCTTCTACCTTCAAGTTTCCATCCACCTACTTTATGTTATCCCATAGGGATTTATTATTCGCTTGAAAGTTTCACTCAGTACTTCGTTATTAGCGTTAGTCCTCAGGGAAGTTCCGTTATGTTGCATAGAATAATAAGAAATATCTTAGGGGTTTGCTTTTGTTTACAGTTTTGTGGAATATGTCGATGATCTTGGAAGTTTTTGGGTAAAGGAATTGAGAGGCATTCTGAATGAATTTATGTTATGTTGAAATGTCACAATCAGAAATTTAATATGTTCCAGTATCTGGTCTCAAATGCTCATATAGTTCTAGTTCTAGTCAAAAGTCTTCCACGGTCGTAGTAATTGATGTGCAAATATCTGAATCTGTTCGTGATTCAAAGAAATATCTTTTCCACTTCAATTTCATCAAAGAAAACATGGAAAAAGTTCCTATTTTTGACACCCATATCTCAGAAGGGTTACATATTTAACCTCCTGTATCTTCACTTATGTATTTTTGACGAATTATTAATATTTATTTTTTTTGTATCGATTGACCGAATGTTAAAAGTAGAAAATAGAGATGGGCACAATTTGGGATTTAGATGAAAATGGAATAAAGTCAACCAAAACGAAGTATTACGATGAAATAGCTCATCCAAACCATTGAGCTAAATTTCCCCTTACAAAGTTGTACAAACAGTATTGTTTCACATATTCAGGCAATATGAGGATGAATGACTATTATTATTGCTTCCACAAAGGATAATAAGGCATTGCTTACTTAGAGTTTGAATAATTCGCAAGCTGATTCGATGTGACTCTTATCGATTTTCGAACGTATCCAATGAGTGGGAGGTCATGATATTGGGGGCAATGATATGGGTACACCCCACGTAATTTCTCGCTTAGTTACTTAAGGAAATAGAAATACCCAATTTGATATTATATTAGAATATTATGATGCAAGTGTATAAGTATATAAACATAAACGTTTCAATTGCTTCGAAGGCATATATGTACACAGGTGTGATAATGTTCCTGTTTATTTACATTGGATGTCGCGTCTAATCAACATGAATATCAAAGATTATAGAGTAGAAAGATTGGAAGCACCCTCATATCTCTAGTACTAAAAACCGACTACATTTTGGGCAGTGAAAACACATTTGACAATGAGATGGCGCTGATAACGTACTGTCAATACAGAAAAACTGTTTAAAAACAGTTTTCTAATTGAGGGGAGCGAAATTCGAATTCTATTCCTAGTATTGAATTTCTATATCGAGTTTGTTGAGACCAGAAAACAAACATCCTGAGCAAAAACAAAAATATGGTTTTGTTTTGTGACTAGGATGTTAGTTTTCATCTGAACATTGTTTGGAATAAATTTATATCAATGAAGTACCCTGTCGAATGTGCTATATTTTTATTTGCAATATATACACATTTACAAAAATTTGAAATTATGGACAACGAATAGAGATTTGACTAGGACAACTCTTGTGATCTGCTGTACGTCAAAGGTGTTATTTCTGCGCAATACGTTTTTTTGATATTATGAACTTAGTGGAATTTGTACAATTTATATCAGAAATCAACATGAACCAATATACCTCCATAGCATACACATTTCAGTTACTCACATATTATTTACAGAATTTTCGGAAACTTTTAAAGCAAAAACCTTACAGAGATATATTAATAATACAAGACCTGTATATTAGCCCGTCAGTATAGTTTCTTTATAATTTCCTTTTGATATTGGTCTCTTCATGACACAATATACAAATTGATAAATGAATGAACAAAACACTCACAGCAGGTTTCATAAAACTTTGACTTTCCAAACAACAATTTGACAGTCACTCGATACCCAGAACGAAATCAATAGAATCTTTGCACTTCTGAATATATTGAAGGAGTAGCAATTGAGAATCTTTGAATGGATGTAATAAAGTCATAATTTCCCCTGAATAGACTCTTCATTCTAGGGATGCTTCCTGCATACAACAATTTACGTGGATGAACAGTTCTCAATTGATTTGCAGTAAAATGTTCATTGCACATGGTGTAGTCAGTATTGTTTGCAGGCCTTTATATTAATATTAATATTATAATTATAAATTTCATCCACTCCTTAGCACTGAAAATAAAAATCAATGAATGACCGAGTCACATGTTACCAGTTTTAATACTTACATTCCCATTTTTCTTTTCATTTGATCCACAGTTCTTCACCATACAATAATTTTCGAACGAAATTAGACAAAAATTTCAATAATCAGCAAGTACAACTACAACTTGATAAACAAAAGGCGGTACCAGGATCAAAACATTCAAAACATCTTTGATCAAAATGGCCATCTGAAATCCCACAAGATTTCATATGTTTCTGCAAATGTCCCACGAATAAATATTTTAACCCGTCTTAGGGCCTTAAGAAACACTTTTGAAACACAGATGGCGCTCACATCACTTTAGTCGCTTCGTTTCCTATCTTTCTACTCTATAATCTTTGATTAATATATTAGGTAAGATTTCTGAAAACATGAACGCACTTAAAGCAATTTTTGAATGCACGACACTTAACCAAATAGAGAATAAGAGACTTGTTCCGTGGCAGTGCCACCATGTCATTTACTCCATTCTATAATTGTTTTATCAAAAGAGTCCGTTTTATTTTGTTGTGCGATGATATTTATCACAGATTTCAGTATTCTGTGATTCTCGATCGGCCAACGAGATCAAAATTCATATGATTGATAGCTTCAAACTGGATTCGAATCACGACGAATTCTGAAATTGTCCACTCGTCAGTAAAGTGTACTGTTTTCTCAAAGTGACCCGCCGGTTTCGCTTGAAGCCCCATCCTCCGGTTGAAATATTTAAACACTACACTGAACTGATGGGTGGACAATGATCCTGAAACTAGTCAACAGTTATGTTTAGATGTTTCAACTTCTCTAGGATTTCCTCCTCTCGTTCATGACTAGCTCGAATTATTGAAACGAAAATTCCACGAAATTGTTTACCTGGCAACTTTAAACATACATGACACGTTGGATCTTCGAAAAAGAATTATGATGATAATACTTAGTATTTATCTCCCACCATAATAGATGTGGCAATTTTAGCTCCAAAAAGAACAATATTTACATTTCCTCTATTTCAATTTTTCCCAATACCAAATGTTGTACATCAGTGTTATCCATGTCCTATCTCCGTTTGACTGACTATAATATATTCATTTTCCCAATCTATCCGAATTGAATTCAGCCCAGTCAACATGAGGACTGGAAATTAAGCGATAAAATCACCAAATTATAGAGCGATGATGCCGAACAACATACACGATGGAATTGTTGGAATATCTTTGCTCAAGACCCAAACAACATTTCTACGCCCCGAGATAATTAATTAGAATGAATAAGATTAATTGACATAAACAATGGTATTTACAACATCTTAATTAAAGTTCTGCTTATAACGGGATATACTTGGAGAGCAGTGCGGTGGGGCAACTCGCGAGAATTCATTAGTAAAGCCAGGGCATGTTCAGCATGAAATGGAAGGTTTGTTCTGACCCCATTTCCATTTAAGACACATATGTTAGAAATTCGTAATTCGCCGCGAAAAAACAGAAGGGTATTTATGTTTTTCGGTTGGACTTATCCACAACTGAACCCTTCCATGTATTCTACTCATATGTCGGTCATGTAATATAAATTCTCCGGCCTTGTTCCAGAATTCGCCGATCCCTGAAATAACGGCATATATTCCCTGAATAATTCACGGCTGATTTTTCAGGGAAATAACTTCTCCTCATATCGGATTATGTTTTACCGCGTTTATAACAATATGGTTTTGCGGTATGTTAAGTGCAAATGTTTTTATCCGTAATGGATACCCTGCTGGTCAAAATTATTTCTCGTTGAATAATGGTCGAAAAAACTGAAATTTCAGAATTCATTCTTTGCTGTAATAATACGAATTTCATTGGGAATCGAAGTTAAAAAATCCAAATTCTTACCATAATTTGAATTCGAGGTGCTGACTCCAAGATATCACTTTCAAGATGGCCAAAATTACTTTTAATTTTATTCCAATTTCATTTTGAATTGGTAGGTGGCAGTTCGAAGTAGAATTTCATGGGAGGAATAGAACATATTATAATACGAAAGAATAGTATTTATTCAAAATTTTTCAATGAAATTAAAGGAAAAGAACAGTTCAAAATTACAAAACAAACAATTGACCAATTACAATATTCCCTAAATTCAATATTGCATGTCATTGGCGAATGACCTTCATCTTATGGTCCCGAAGAAACATATTTATATAAAAAAAATATTGAGGGTATGTAATTTTATAGAAATTAAGAAAAATACCTTTGCGATTCTTGATTGATTATCAATTCTATAAATGATTTTGTATTTTATTTAATGCCATGAGGCTGGATTTTCATAATATCATTAACTTGACCTGTATGTATACTCCATTCACTCATTTAAAAGCACTCAGTTGCCCACAGATATTTCACACATAACACCGAGTATAGTCAGAAAATGTGAGATTATTACGCTTGTCGAAACATTTTTTTATCACAATGTGAATTTAATTCGGAAAATGTGGATTCCAAAATATGAGGTGAACATAAAACGTTTATACAAACTAATTGAAGAGATTTCTAATATAGTTATTTGCATGGAAAGGAGGAGAGATCAGTTTTAAAACATATAATTGTTACTGCTATGGAATAAAATTCACATTATTGACGCATAATTACACAAAAATTGAGTGAATTCAATTTCGAACTAAAGGGAAATGTCACTTTCGAAGTATTACTCTCCATAAAACGCGTAATTGTCCGAAAAAACTCTTAAATACCCATTATGAGAGCCATATTGTCCATTACTCGTGTAAAAAAATGGGAAATGAAACAGCAACACAAAAAAAGAGACTGGAAAATGACAGAAACTATCAACTGATGATGAAGGGATTGAAAAAACACTTTACCTATATGAAATATAAATATTAAGCCCCACAGTTAGAAGAAGATGGAGCAGTACGAAGACTTTTCGAAATAGAAGAGCCGAAAAATAAGTTTCAACTTAGAAACGAAAGATAGAGGGATGCGGTTTTGTCCATTACCCATCCTGTAACACTCATTTCCTCATCCTCTGACCCTTACAGAGCTGCATTTCAATCCCATCGAATTCTGCCCATTCTGTACATACCAGAAACTGCTAATAATCTTTGAACGAACCTCTACAGGACTCTCGACATCAAACTCAAAACTTTGTTACCAAATATATTTTTACAAATAGAGTTCATAAATGGGAAATTACCTCGAAAAATAATTTTTTTCAAATATACAAGACAGTTTTATGTCTAATTATGAATTTAAGCTGCAAAAATTCAACGGCATCTATAAAAGCGCCACCCTATCAGCGAAGCCATTGTTTTCTTATTTTATAAAATCGATGTTTCACATTGAAATTAGAACCTCTTATCGAGAGTATACTCAAAAAAATAATTCATTCGTCTACTTCACTATGGAAATTTCCGGGACTCTCAAAACATTCTTTGAGAAAATTCCAGGAGCAGTATCTGCCGTTAATTCCATGGTTCATTAAAAAATTATTGAATCTACATGAGCACTTTTATCAGGTATTACACAGAGAAGCTTTGTCTGGTAGATTGAATTCTGTTCGATGAATCTTTCAACTAGAAAAATCGTTAGGGCTACGAGAAAATTTCAATTTAATCCTAATGATGCGAAATTGACTTCGAATCAATCATTTGGTTGAGGGATTTCTTTGACAGGTTCGTTAAGCTTTAGTTCGAATGACGCAAGATATTTTGGAATACATACAGTACCTATACCATATATTCCAGTTGTGCTTTCAGAGCAAGCAAATCAATATATTCGTTGATATATACCCCATGTTGGCCATATCTACACATATAAGACAATTGTTTCTGATAAGTCGTTTTCAGTTTATGAAAAAAAATTTAAATGTCATGTTTAAAGCCTCTCGCCAATTTTCAAAAGAAGAATTCCACAGATCGTGTGGAATATGGTTTTTTATTTTTATTTTTTGAGTCATTCCAATCTTCAAGCCGGCAGGTTCGTTTTTTCGCACTTGATTATTATGTTAAATTCAACGTATACAAGGTGTGGCATAATGAATAGATAGTAATGTGCCTGCGGGTAGAGGCCGATATAGCGGTTCAGTTATATTTGGTAAAAGTCCCTTGGGTTTCGAGATATTGAGGATATTCGAAAATTCAAGAAAATTACACCCTTTGCCACTTGTTTTGGAGACAAGACGCCAATCTGTTTTTTGTATATCGTACACCTGGATAGATGCACCCAATCCAAAAATTCAAGGAGAATCTGTGCTGGAAATTTGTTCTCACTGAGTGAGAAAACAGTGTTTGAATGTTGAACAGAAGCGTGCAAGGGTAGAAGCATCGCGTTCTATCTGTGCTCGATTTGAAAACGATGTAGACTTCTTAAACCAAATTGTTACTATGGATGGCACTTGGGTACATTTCTGCGATCCAGAAACAAAGCAACAATCGATGGAATGGCGACACTCTGGTTCTACAAGACCTAAGAAGTTTCGTGTCCAAAAATCTGCTGGAAAAGTCCTTGCTTCAGTTTTTTGGGATTACCATGGAGTAATCATGATTGATTTTTTTGATAAGGGTAGAACAATAACCGGAGATTACCATTTGACCACTCTATGGAAAAAAATTTAAGAGAAAAGACGCGGAAAGCTATCCAAAGGTGTTTTGTTTTTGCAGGACAACGCCCCTGCACATAAATCTCATGTTGCCATGCAAAAAATTCGTGATTAAGGATTTGAATTACTAGAACACCCAGCTTATTCACCAGATTTGGCTCCATCCGACTATCATCTCTTTCCTCGACTAAAAAAAAGTTTAAAAGGTCGTAAATTTTCTTACAAAAAGGATGTAATAAATGCTGTGGAGGTCTGGTTTGCAGAGCAAGAAAAAACATTTTTTTGAAAGGACTAGAGACGTTGCAGGTTCGCTGCAATAAATGTATCTAATTAAGAGGAGACTACGTTGAGTAATAAAATATTTTGACATTGAAATTTTGTTGGGTTCTATAGTAGGCTAAGAATTTTTCAATAAATCCTTGTATACTACACAATAATAATGTATACTTCGATCTATCTCAGCATTCGTGTAGCTGAAACTTCTCCACGCAACAGGTTAATTTCGAAAGGTTTTAGTCCTGCATCATCGCGGAAAGTTTCAAGGAATAACTTTCGAGAAAACAAAAGCCAACCACCGCCCTCCCCAAAGGCTCACATTAGGAAAGTACAGAATCTCTTTCAAATGCCCCTGTTCATGAATTCGCGATAACAATGACTAACAACCAGATTATGTATTACCTCAAAGGTAGGACGGTTTCTGAAGAAACAATCTAATTGTTCTAAGTTGTGAGAGTGTAATAAATTAGTCGACAGCTATACCCTTCCTTTATGCGGATAAAATGATTGGTGATCGCTCTACGAGCTCCCCAACTTTGTCGAGTTTATTCATTATGATTTATCATTCGCGATTATAATCCTCCGGAGTCGAGCACAGAAAATATTTCAACACCTGAAATTTTCATACTCAACATTTAGAGATATGTGAAGTCCGGAAAAATGAAATTTTCCAGCTAGGTTCCCAGCTTTCATTCGGAAAAAAAACATATCCACAGTATTAGATTGAAACATTGATGAACGGGAAAATCGACGAGATGATTTTCATTATTGAAATGAAACCTGAGCGGAAGAATTATGACATATTAATTAATGACTGTCCATACATACATCGATCCAATGGTACTGTCCCCACTCAATCGTATGGTAGATTCCTTGGGCATTAAAAGGTGGATAATTATGATTCTCGACTTTTGGAAGTTCATTTTTGAATTCAGCTAGATGAAAAAACACAAGTTTTTTAATAAAGAATGATCACGCCTAAACGGGGAGGCATTGAATATAATAATTCCATCAATTCCAAACGTTCTCCACCGTAGAAAAATGCTATGTTGCTCTGATGAGGCCAAATGAGGCCGAAACCATGGTCAGCATCTGCTTTTCTTCGGTGGAGCGTACTCCATTTAAGGCCTTGACGATGGCAAATTGGCTAGTTCAATTCAGATCGTAACACTTGTTGATATTCATATCAGCGGGTAGTATGTATCTGAATTTATCCTCATTACAAGTTTTTTATTTATATTCAATATGGCGCACTAAAGTCCCTTTGATATTCGTAAAATAGCTATTTTCCTTACAAGTGCGGAAAGTGTCACTTTACGTTTGAGTCGAGAACATTATTTTGTCCACCACTTTCAGTTTCTTTACTTATTTCCGTTTTTATTGTGTCATTTTTCGCCAAGAGCTGTAGAAAAATTCACTTTTTCATACAAATGCGGGAAGGAAAGTGACTCTTTAATTCGTTGTCCACTGTAGGGATTTCGAAAACCATAAGAGCTAGAAACAAGCGGATTAAACAATTCCAAGCTCTTTTTTAGAGAAACAAAGAATGATGAAAACCGTAGCCTCCTACGATTCTTCGCTTTCGAGTTATTCGCAAAAAATTAGATTTTGACGATTTCGAAAAGTTTTCATAACTTTTTGTCTTTGAAGTTACAGATCTGAAACTTAAACACTCAACAGGGACTTTTTTTAAGTAAAGTCCACTGACGAGCTCGAAATATTTTTTCCTTTCGAATCATTAGGCGACTTTTCGTTTCTTAAACTGCGAGATTTTATTGAATTTGTTATTTTTGAATCGGAAAAAAATCTTTTGTCGGTAGATTCTACGTATAAAACTGCTTTGGAAGGTTCAAGTTTCAGATCTGTTTCTTTGAAGACAAAAAAGTTAAGAGAACGTTTCGAAATCGCAAAAATCTCATTTTTTGCTGATAACTCAAAAACGAGGAATCGTAGGAGGCTATGGTTCTCACCATTCTTTGTTCCTCTGAAAAAGAGCTGAAAGAGAAATATGTCATCCGTTTTCTTGTAGCTTTCATAGTTCTCGAGATCCCCTCAGGTGACAAAGAATTTTGCCCACCTTGTATAGTCAACAAAAGACGCCTAAACAAGATTGAAAGTTAATCAAGATTATCTTTGAAGATAAACATTATTTATAGTTTTTTCCAGATAACTGCAATTTTCATTTTAAGCATAGGTTTTATTCAGGTAACCTCTCTAGGTCTAGGTTGTGAATTGAGAAATACCATAGAACATAGAATAACAGGAAGGTGTTTTTTCGAATGTGACGGGAATTGTGCGACGAAAACGGCCATATTGGTCTTAGTTTTTATTTGAAAAGTGGCAGACTTGGAAGTCAAATGAACAAAGTGATTTTTTTAACTTAATTTTGGTAATTTAGATTCTTGAAATTTGCTGGAAAAAAGGGTTTGGGATATTTTATCGTGAATACTTGTGATCTAGTGAAGTCAGAGTTATAGTCCTTTTTAGTATTCCTACATCATATTACAAAATCGGAAAACATGGTTACTTTTGCCGGTTGTGGCTATTGCTCAACATTAAAAAATGAAAATTCCAGTGTTACACTTCAAAGGTAGGTGATTTTTTAAGCTGAATATCAGGTATTAATTATGAGTTTCTGAATTTCATGACATAACAAGGTTATCCCATGACAATAACACTCCATGGGCGTAGGTGATGTTAAGTCATAGACCTTATAATAATACCATTAAGTATATAGCCAAGCAGTGTTAAGCGGGGTAAATTTCCGCTTTGATTATCAATTTGAACGAGCGTAAAAAAGCTTTTGACTTTACGTCAGTGCTTTTCTTATTTTTTTGGTCAATCAGAATCAACTGACTATTGAAGTTAGTTTTTTGGAAACTTCATCGTCCTACGCCACTGTTGAAACGGAGATATAAGTCGGCCATATTTCTCCTCTATTCCGGTCAAATTGAAATGAGCAATATGCTCCTTCCAGTTATTCTATATTCTAAGAGAAATACTTATTGTGTTTGATGAATTCGAATTGTCCAACTCCATGATTCATTTATAAGCATTTCCGGTCTAAACAGCAAACACTGTTATAATGCTACAGAATAACAGGATAAATAGCTTCAATTTTTGTTAGATTACAAAAACCTATACAGCACAAATATTCGAAAAATCTACTGTTTTCACCATTTTTTCATATGAATCAAATTTTCAGTACAAAAATTCAATTTGTTTTCTATAAACGTCCAATAGGCCACAGCGGTGAATCACCCTGTATACCTTTAGGCGTCTCCGACCCTTGAAATGGTGGTAGTTAGATGCTTATCTGTGATATATTTCGCATAAGGACTCAGCCAGGATTCTAATTTTCAATTGAAGTAGTGTATGCGAGAAGAATGTTCGTGATGTTCTTCACAGACTGTGTCATATTGAAAGAGGAATAAGGTAGCCGCAAAATCGTTGCTTGACTTGATTCCGAGCTTCTTCATCTCGAATTCATCTTTCAGATATGTCTCCAGCAACGTGACGCTTAGCCGTACCTGAAAGAGGGTTTCTCGGATCAAATAAACCATTTTTCCACAAACGATTTTACAGAACTCGTTTCACATATTTAAAGAAAATTTTTACCTTTATCACATGCACGGAGTCCCATTTCTTTATACAAAAATTTTTTTCGAATATTTCCATGTGAAGAAAGTGCACCGAAGTTTTCTCTCGTCATGTGGAAAAGAAATTCAATACGTTCCACTTCTCAAGGAAAAAATAATCAATTATAAGATTATGATTAACCATCCTATATTGATGAGAACGCGAAATAAGTTTTCTTTGAGAATCAGTCTTGTTTTCGCCGAAGTTTCGCTTTATTTAAAAGCTTCGTGCATATAAATTTCGAAATTTCTAAAATTAAAACTGTTACCAAAGTTGACGCACTGTTTCATAAAAGCAGTTGAATAAGATTTTATTAATTTATTTTTTCTATCATTTTCGTGTTTTTTTTTAAGTGTGATGAATATTTTCGTTTGACCAAGGTAGCAAGTAATTTAATTTTTTCATTTTTTGAACTTGAAAATTTGAATAACAACTATCTTTGGAACAGCGTAGTGTAGTGAAAATCTACAAATTCTTTGTTTGGACTGTGAAGGTTGCTTCATTGGTCAAACGTGACAAGTTTGTCTAATACTTCGTGACTGACGACGAAAGAAAATTCTCCAGACTCACCTGTTCTTCTTATAATTGAAATAATCAGTTTGTAGATTTTTGGACCTGCATATGTGAATTCATCATCATCTCATACTGGACAGCAACGCAGATTTTCCCTCTATAGGTTGGACCTGTGAAATACATATAAATATACTCTTAGTTGATAAATAATCTGAGGAATGATACGATTAGAGGGACTTTATTTTTGATTGATCGAATTATTGCTTTGACATTTCACACCTACCCGTTCCAAGTGAAGAAAATATTTCAGTAAGATATCGGATTAATTCGTAGCTACAAGCAATTTAGAATTGAACATCCTCATAAATGTCTGTTTAAGGGGAAGTAATACCTCGAGAATCTCCATTCAAAAGCAGCATTCCCTAGTTCTCAATTTACGCTTTCAATTTTGTACGTGAAGCCTTGATTTTTTTTGAATTGAAGTTAAAGAACGTCTTGATGTTACCCCGTCTCTTTTTTTTTTCAGTTCAGTTGGTTTTCCATGAGAAAAAAAGAGTTGAACTTCAGTCTCTATAAAACTTGTTTTCACAATCATTTTTCGACGGTTTTTCAACATATTTCGATAAAAATAGCGGCGGGGTGACATCGACGATTCAATTCTTTAAATATTGCAGAAATTTTTATACTGATATATACCAAAATTACGCTAAAATTCAGGAATAACTGAAAATTATTCAATATTCTCAATATAACCACTTGCATGGTTATTTCTATTTTTCAACTGTATGAGTTCGTAATTCAGGCTGTTGCTCAATAATGTGACACATTTCCGTATTTGGGTTAGCATCCGTGATGCAAGCAGTGTCGATCGTCTTGATTCCGAATCGTATGTACTACTTCCCTTTAAAGTGTCTTAGTTCTTTTTTCTTGAATTATCACGCCTCTGGTTTGTGTTACAATGGAAAGTGTCAATGAAAATGTATCATTTATACTACAACTGTATTCAAAAAAGTTCTTTCACAGGTTGAAAGAAATATTTCTATCGTTGTATAGAAGAATAACAAAATTACCTATTTGCGCATTATTTTCATACCTATTATCTTCAAAATTTGTCATAGTATGTTTGCTGATGACACAGATCAATTCAATCCTAAAACCTTCGACGTGAAATTATGCGAAATTTCTTGAAACTCAGCATTCCAAGCCAAAAATACCATGTAGTGGATATTCTTCGGAATAATTCAGAGCTGAAAGAAAAAGATTTCCCTGGTTTTGAATACTCGAAGTAGTTATATTAGTAGATAGTAAAAATATTTATTGAAGCAATGTTTCAAAGAGCTAACGACCTAGGTCCTCCTGGCGAGTAGTTATAAACAGGGTAAGTTTTTGACTTGTAGATGTATTTCAACATGAGAAATACACTTTTTAATATCCCATTTTTTTTCAAATCAGCTCGGTTGAAAATTCACAGGATGTTGAAGACCCATAAAAAATATAATCTTCAGTTATATTTCATAAACGTTATATTTCGGATGGATTGATTTTCGGAATAAACATTTCTTCACTGCAGCCGTTAAAATGTCTCGTTTGGGACCACTAACAAAATGAAAAAAAAAATGGTTGGATTTTCTGACCCAAAATTTTTAAATTGAGCTATCGGAATATTTCATATGGTAATATAAGTTTATCCCAAAAAATTTTCAATGAAATTTTGTTGAGAGTCGAACACTCGGATTTGAGTAGTTACCCTTACCTGTGGAATATAAATAGAAAATTTTGCTCAAAGATGACGTTGAACACTCTGTATCGCGGTTATGCGTCGAAAACGGGGTTTATGTAGAGTCATTCGGGGCAACTGTGCGCACTTCTGCCTTTCAAGCCGAACCCTGTTTCAAATGTTGCAGCTAGGAAAATATACATATTTATAAGATGGAGAATTTTCTAATCTATAAAAAAACATCAAAAAACAAACAAATAAAATATTTAATAGTGAAAGGCGGAGTGCGTTCACATGCCCCGTATTCCGGGTAAGTGTGCTCACCCTCACGGGGTAAGTGAATGCAGTGCTTCGTGAACCACACAATCAAAACAACTTACAAAATAATGTCATCCAAATGTTACAATATTAGACAAATGCCGTTTATTGTCAATGCAGAAGCGCCTTTCAGAAGAACTGCATTATTGGACGATATTGATCGAGTCTTAACCAAGAAAATCAACAATGTCATAATTTATTCCTCACTGAACTAATGCCCATATAATGAATCTATGCGCACACTTAACCGCGAACACTTTCCCCAGTAAGCCAAAATTTGAATTGACGTTCTTATAGAGTTGAGCAGCTAAGAGAACCTAAAATTTTTTATTATATAGTTAGATTAATATGCACATGATCGAATAAAATATTGTTTAACACTGTCGGACACTGATTGATTGCTAATAAAAAGTTAACGAAACGTCGCACGGCGCACTCCTATGAAAAACTAATTTGGCGATTCTGCGCCCTTGCTTCACCCAAATGAACCCCTATTTCACACATGGCACAGTCGAGATATACGCACTGCGCACACTTACCCTCTGCGCTCAGTTACCCCGACTGACTCTAATGACGCAAAGATAACTCTCTATTTAGAAGAATAGGAAAATTATTTATTTAAAAAACTAGAATAATGAGCAAGCTTCTAAACAAATTGCTCCCAAATATTAGTTAAACATTTCATTTTCATTGGAATCAGTGTCTGCAGAATTAACTGATTGATTTATCCGGTATTTTGCAACCAATCCCGGTACTTGTTATTTCGAACATCCAGATTGTGTAAAGGGAAAACGAATAAATGTTCCCATATATCACACATTCTATTCCAATCAAATGCGCCGAATTTTCATTCAGCAAATCACAGATCCAGATACGCAGCTTCAAACCCGAATGAATCCGAAGTATTTACTGCTGCAATACGGCCTCTTAGAGTCACTGACAGAATTATTAAATATCACAATATGGTATCCGCATCTGAAATGGAACTCATTATCCCCGGATCTCTAACTACTGGCTGATGGGGTCGGGCGAGAGCCAAAGTGAAGTGTGATATGAACGGTTTGCTCCTATTGAATTTGTGTAATCATCAGCGAGCTCCCTGCACGTTGCCTCGCCTACACTGCTATCATTTTCCGGGCGATGTAGCCTTTTGTTCCGCCCCATTCAGACGCTCAGATTGCAAACTGTGCCCATCCACCTAGAGTGCTTCGTCGTAGACGAAGAATTGAAAGAAATTAATTTCAATAATTCCGCAGATATGGAAATTATTTTTCTCGCTGTTATTTTCATCCGAGTTCAGGCTTCTCTTCATTTCCATTCCGTAGGATTGAGGGTTTGTTTGTTTCTCTATAGCTATCATTGTACCGATCTGAAGGGTATTCATAAATTTGGATTTATGGAGTCTTCATGGTCTGATATTAATCTGAAATGTTGCCCATGCAGAATATATTCGATTATATTGCACGAGTTCACAATAAGGATTATTACAACAAACTGGGGGGAAAATATATCCACGAGAACAGTTTTACCAATGGGTGTTCGTCAAGGTTTTTTTGTAGGACCTTTTCTATTCATCGTTCAATTTGACACAAATCATTTCCAAGAAAAATGGATTGGTAGCAGAGCCACATTGATTTTCTCTGCATTGGGATATTCAAAAACGGTTTTTCATTAAACAAAGCTTGGGGATGCAAAAATATTGAAAGTAAGAATATGCACAGCGCGGCGTTGAAGTTTTCCAAATATTTACATAAGGACCGAATTTAAAAATTGTTTATACAGTGAGTCTTTGACTCGTACAAATATTTTAACAGTAGATTCTTGAGGTCAAAAGAAACACTCTTCCTATGTTCCTATTCCATTCTTTCCGATTGGCTGTGATAAAAATATAAGCCATTTTAATTTTTCATTATGAGCCATGCCACCCCTGGAGAAACAGAATTGTCTTCAGAATAACAAGCTAAATCTATGACCCCATACATCTGTGGATTTTTTATAGAGTTGCATTCTGCCAAAGTATCCAATTTTTCAAATTTCACAGATACTTTTTAATTTTTGAAATTCAAATCACTCAAAAACGGTGTATTACCAGAGAAAATATGAAGAATACATACATTTATTTTACAAAATCAGTAATATCAGTAATATTAAATTGAATTAAATGTACCCAAAATTGTAAAATACAGGCTGAAGGACCGCTGGTCGATGGCCAATTGCATAGGCAATAAAGACATTTAATAATAATATTTTACAAAATAGTCAAATATTCATTGGGTAGCGTCCAACTTACTTTCAAGAGTTCGGGTTCTTTGAATTCTGCGTATTTTTATGGTCATAATGAGTAAACTGGAAGACGTAGGTGATATCTTGTGTTCGAAAAAGATTCATCAAATAAATGAAAAACTATATTCCTAACTTCATTTCATTCTAAAAATCCGTTTGTGAGATTGAAAAAAAATAACAGCCTGTATAAAGTTGATATATTTCTCCATCAGTGTATAGCGTAAGTATATAGTATAAACAATAGAATAAAACCAGTGTGTGGATTTACTCCGTATACTATAACAGCCTGTATCTTTCAAACAGACCTCTAGAGTCTACTGTTGAAATATTTGTACGCGTCAAAGACTCACCCTGTATTCCTGTCAACAAAATAATAGGCAACATTTTGAAGATCTTAATAGATCTTCAATATATTCATTATAATTAATGAGAAATTTTTAATTATTTTTATGCTTCATTAGGACTATTGCTTTTGTAACTATTCTGCTATTTTTCTTTCATTTCTAGGATGCATCAACAAAAAAAGCTATAGTTGTTCCCAGTTATGATTGGCATTAACTGATTTTAGGGATTGATGCAGTATATCCTTAAACCGCTTATACTGGCCTCCTGGTTTTCGAGCTCTCTCTGTGAATTCACCATACAGAGCTATTTTGGGGAGTCTTGTGTCTTGCATCCTCAGGATGTGGCCGCTCCATCTGAGTCGAGCCCTCGTTACTTGAATCTCATTTGTTATACAACTCACGCGCTGCAAGACTTTTGCATTTGAAACTGTTTGGAACCATCTGTTATGCATTATTTATCTAAAATGACGTTGTTGCGTTTGTTCAATCTGTTTAATATGTCGCCTGTAGTGCGTCAAACTTTCACTTGGGAAGACCAATACTTTGTAAACAGCTTTCTGTCAAAGACTCACCCTGTATTCCTGTCAACAAAATAATAGGCAACATTTTGAAGATCTTAATAGATCTTCAATATATTCATTATAATTAATGAGAAATTTTTAATTATTTTTATGCTTCATTGGGACTCTTGCTGTTGAAACTATTCTGCTATTTTTCTTTCATTTCTAGGATGTATCAACAAAAAGCTTAAGTATACGGCATTTTTGAAAAGACAATCGAATTTCTTTCAAAAAAATGTTCCTTACGAACCAATGTTTAACTTCTTGTATTTTTTCTGATTTTGCATGGAGTCCGAGATATATAGGGTGGTACATTTTCAAACTGACAACCACTAGTCTTATTTTTCTAACCTCTCCCACGCAGATACCATGCGTTCAAATTACATATTTGAACACACACTATTGCTCAGATTTGGTCCTTCAGAAAATAAGCCACGTCTTATCTTTGCGATTTCTGTATTGAAAATCATCGCCTCTACGAACGTTCTCAAATATGTATTCAGATCATTTGTCAATTCAAAGGCATATTTAACGAATTTTTGTTCACCTTGAGAATTGAAATCTTCATAACTGGCTTCTGGGAATATTAATTTGCGCTTTCATTTCAATCTCAAATAGTGGAAGGGAATTTGATCATTCTGAAATAAACGAAGTTTCACGAATAATCTACAAAAATGGTATGACACGCGATTTCCATACAAAATCCCAACCTTGAAACTTATTGTTGACATAATGCTGTGCCATAACATAAAACTCCAACAGGCAAAAGAAATGCTGCATTCGATATCAACTTTCAATAATCGAATGAGCGAAAGTTGTTATTTTGATTAAACCCAATCACGCAACAGATTTGTGGTGACCCCATGGGTACTGCAAATTGCAGTTTAATTCACCTATTTTATTATCCCTCTAATTTCGGTAGATTTCATTAAATTCACTGAACTGATGAATTGACTTTTTGAAGGCGTGTAGCTTTTCGGTGATAAAATTCCATCTATTGAAATGGAATGAATTCAGATTATGTTGAGCTGTACTGAATATTTCAAATCAACAATTCGAACATTTATCGAAGAAAAACTCATCGAAAAAGTTTTATGGGGAGGAAGAGACGATTTTGTTTATACCGTAAATTTTCATCCAGATTCCATTGTTTTTCACTGCAACAGAATTACCTGCTAGAGGATAGCGAGAAGTTTCGTACTTCGTAGCTAAATTACCCGTACATATTGCAGTATAGAAGGAAGGA
Organism: Coccinella septempunctata; assembly: GCF_907165205.1. Lineage (NCBI taxonomy): Eukaryota > Metazoa > Arthropoda > Insecta > Coleoptera > Coccinellidae > Coccinella > Coccinella septempunctata. The sequence goes on along the minus strand of NC_058191.1, from coordinate 32,829,898 downwards.
CTACATAAGATGATCCCCTGTCCATGAAATTGAAGTTTTTATGTGTTTACTTTCGGAATTGATTAATACGGGAGTTTCGTACAGACTGAACTTTGGAAAACAAGACGTGCTCGTCTGTTGCCGGATGATTCTAAACGTGCCGGCCAACCATCAAACATTTATTATTTAGGAGCCCTTTCCCTTACCCAGCAAAAATATGATCTACATCTCAAACTACCATATCCACATCAATGAGCATACTTTGGAATTCTGAGTACACTCAGCATTCCTTGGTTTCGAAGGAATCTTTGAGAGAAGATTCAATAAATTTACTCCTCAATTTATTCAAATTTAACTTAATATGAAAGCTGAAGTTAGCAAAGAGGTGTACGAATTCACTTATTCATTAATTGCTGTATCTCGTTACCTAGAATGAATCTACAAAAAGATTCAAAAACAAAACTATCGGTGCGATCAAACTTATAATTTCTTAGGGCTACTTGCGACTGTGTGCCCCCCTGTGACTGAAGGGACTCAACCATGACCTACAGAACCTTCCACACTCTGGGCATGGTCAGTCACCAATCAGATCTGGCCGCCGCTGTATTCTTCCCGAGTCTCCATTATAACTGTGGACCAAAGTCTGTTTAACCCTAGTTTTTCCCAGTTATGATTGGCATCAACTGATTTTAGGGATTGATGCAGTATATCCCTAAACCGCTTATACTGGCCTCCTGGTTTCCGAGCTCCCTCTGTGAATTCGCCATACAGAGCTATTTTGGCGAGTCTTGTGTCTTGCATCCTCAGAATGTGGCCGCTCCATCTGAGTCAGGCCCTCATTACTCGAGTCTCAATTTTTATACAACTCACGCGCTGCAAGACTTCTGCATTGGAAACTTTTTGGAACCATCTGTTGTGCATTATTTATCTAAGTTGACGTTTTTACGTTACAAGCTGTTTAATATGTCGCCTGTAGTGCGTCCAGCTTTCGCTTTCGTAAAGAAGCGTTGGGAGGACCGCTGCTTTGTAAAGAGCTGTCTTGGTCTTCAGATTGAGGTAGTGATTTTGAAACACTCTGGCCTTCAGCTTCCCGAACGCCCATGATGCCGAATTGATACGGTTGTGTATTTTCTTGTCCAGGTTAGCCCTAGTATTTATGAAGCTTCACAAGTATTTGAACTGCTCGACCTGTTCTAGAGTTTTATCCTCCAGGCTAATCTGTTTGAAGGCTTTCTGGCAGATTCGCCAGGATTTTGGTTTTGCCAATATTTCCTAAAGATTCGTATATATGTTTATAGGTGTCCAACATTATTTGTAGATCCTCTGAGCTGCTAGCGATAAGTGCTCAGTCTTCTGCATATTGAAATTCTCTGATAAACTTTGTACGGGTTTTTGCTCTGAGGCGTTTCAGGTTGAACAGACCTCCATCAAATCTTAATATTAATCCAACACCTCTTACAGGCATACTCATGTCAGCAATTATATTGAACAGTAAAGGCGCTAACACGCAGCCTTCTTTTGTTCCAGAGTTGGTTAAGAAATGGTCGCTTGCAGAGTCATTATGGTGTATTCTAGCAGTGTTGTTGGTATGGAGGCTTTTATACACTGCTTAGAATTTTTCGGGTACTTCAAGGCGTCCCATGATTTTCCATAGCGCTCTCCGATTCACCGAGTCGAAGGCCCTACTTAAATCGATGTAGGCTGTATAGATCCTTGATTGTTGTTCACGGGCCTTCTCTTGCAGTTGCCGCAGTGTAAAAATTAGATCCACGGTACATCGATTGGTTTTAAGAGTTGAATTAGACGATTAGCCATAATCTTCGAGAGAATTTTAGAGGCCACTCTGAGCAACAATATGCCCCTGTAATTGTTGAAATTTGCAAGATTTAGGTTCTTTGAGAAGTTTTTTGGTATGTTGAAAAAATTTTTTTCCATGCCACCAAAAAAACTTTTTTCAATTATTATTTACGGCAGAACAAAAACCTAGGAATAACTAGGTTTTTGTTCTGAATACACCAATGAGGAGAATCTATTTCCATTATAAATTGAATTATTGCTTTGATCCGCCGGACTTCCCACTAGGAAGAAGGAGGTATAATTCCGTGTTCATTCGAATCGGAAAACGAATCCACTGATACCGTCTTCAGTTGTAGGCCTCCTGGAAAGAAGATGACGGATTGAATGAGGTTTTAATTTATAATCTACTCGCGTTCACCGTGAAACATGCCTCCTCCCACTTAAAAGTGTTTGTTTCGCCGTGAGTTATGGGTTCGCTGAGAGCTGGTGAAAAGTTTTTCGATTTCTTTCGAGAGTGGTTTCGTTTTTCGCATATAATATTTCAATTATTCTTTTCCACTTATTCCGCTTCAATCGGAACAGGGATCCGTGGAAGAAACGGAGGCAGATGGAGTGACTGAAAAATTCATTTTCATTGTGTTGAAGAATATAAATGTGAAAATCATAAACTTCGAAGTTATCACCAAGTTTGCTAAGAAGCATTACTTTCTGTAACCAATGTTTATGCGTATTTTGTTGGGTGTGAACTTGAGGAAAAGTTGAAACCCAATTGTTTTTGGATCCGTCTGTATTCTGGGGATGTTGTGCTCGGTAATATCTTCGGCCGAAAAATATACACTGCGCAACAAAATTAACGCACATTATGGAAATCTCAAATTTATTGTACAACTGAATGTTCTCAATGATAATTATTTTTATCAGAATTATGCATGCATATGTTATCCACTTTCAACGGTTTTCTTCAATACAGATGTTTTTTCCCAGCAGGAATAAAAAAAGATGATATTATCAGATTTTGAATGTATTGGCTTCATTCTAAAATCAGTCGTTTTCGATTTATTCTAGTGATCAATAGTTTTTCTTTCGTTTGATTTTCTACACTCGATCGCTATGCAACGCGAAACACGCAATTTGACCCAAGAGGAATGTGCCCAAGCGGTAGTTTTGCGAGAAGAATGGTGGACATACACAAGAATTGCAGAAAGGTTTGGAGTTTCCCATACAAGTGTGTCCAGAATGTCGCAGCGATTCAGGGAGACAGCTATGAATGTCCGAAGACCAGGACAGGGTAGACCACGGGTAACAACTGTCATTCAAAAACGTTACTTGAGAGTTTCTTCGTTGAGACAACGGTTTGCAACCGCTCGCCTCCTTCAAATTCAGCTTGAGCAAACTCATGAAGTGCAAATTAGCACTCAGACAATAAGAAATCGCCTCAGAGAATATGATTTAAGGCCTCGTGTTGCGGCAAGAGGCCCAGCTCTTACCCCAGCCCATCGAAGGGCGCGTTTGGATTTTGCGAGAGAGCATATCCATTGGGAAGAGGCCGATTGGGAAAGAGTTCTCTTCACAGATGAGTCTAGATTCTGCCTCTACCATTGTGATCGACGTTCCCTTGTATACAGACGCCCACATGAAAGATATGCTCAGTGCAATTTCCTGGATACTACTGGTTTCGGGGAAGGATCTATTATGGTATGGGGTGGAATATCTTTGACTGCTCGCACATACCTAGTGGTCGTTGATAATGGAGCTATGAAAGTTGCTGATAAGTATATAAGGAACATTCTTGAAGAGCATGTAGTGCCATTTGCCCCATATATTGGTGAAAATTTCATTTTTATAGACGATAATGCCAGACCCCATCGTGCGCGCATCGCTCAGGAGTACCTTGAAGAGGTTGAAGTCTCTCGAATGAAATGGCCAGCAAGAAGTCCAGATCTCAATCCGATTGAGCAGGTTTGGGACAACCTCAATAGAAGGCTGAGAAGTTCAGAAAATCATCCAGCTTCTCTTAATCACTTAGGATTCCAACTCAGAGAAATCTGGGAAGGATTAGATCAGAACATTTGAAGATCACTCATTTTGAGATTGAACCGTCGTTGCCGAGCTGTAATTAACGCAAGGGGTGAAAATACCAAGTATTAAATCACTTATCAGCATTTCAGTATTTTGAAAATTGTTCATTTCTCTTTTTCACATAAGATTCGGTGGAATCCTGAATTTTTCTTCCATTTAATGTGTCTTGTTTCGTTCAAAACCTTCCCGAGAGAACAAAAAAAATATGTTATAAAGTCAATGTAGAGTTAACTTTCAGTAAAATTTAGATTTTCAGAATGTACGTTGATTTTTTTGCGCACTGTATTTAGAGAGTGGCAACAGAGGATAGGTCGAAGTATCACTGGAAGTCGAGTTCCTGCCAAAATTCGAAAAAATCAGTCTCTACAGTTTCAAAACTCTCATCAAAATTCTCATGTGAGGAAAAAAAGCTTTATTGCTTCTATCGATTTCATATCATTCGAACATTCAAACGTTAAAACTCATAATCCTAGAATTCCAAATCATATATTTATACATCGAATAAACAGTGATGATGAATCGAGCCATAGCTTCGATTCAATCAAAATTTTTTGTGTTGAAAAGATTGAATATAATGCAGAATTGTCCCCTAAAACCAGCTGAACTTTATTCAATTCGAGGATGGTCAGAATTATGGAAAACATCAAAAGTAACTGCAAAACGATTTCAGGACTTTTGTCCAATCATCAGTGCCTCGTAACAAAACAATCCCGATTTAGCGCCAGGTTTAGATTTTGTATGACACACATTTGAATGGTTACCAGAATTTCCAACACATCCTGCTTGGCTGATCCTAAGCTGTCTGTTTCTTGACCAGAGGACCAAATTGGTTACGCCTCACTGCAACGATGAGAAAAAATAATATCGAAACCGGTCTGGAGTTATGATTGTCGATTTCAATGATTTTAATTTCACCCAGATTGAAATAAGAATTGATATCTCTAGGGGAAAAATTTCCAGCTATAATTTCGTCATTTAATTTTTCTCAAGACGTACGTTGTGTTTTACATGAACAGGTTTCCTTTTGAATTCAAATTGAACAAAGTTATTTTCTCTCACTCTTTTTTATCGGAAAAACTATCGGACCACCAAAAAAACGTTGAATTTCCGGCTTTTCCGGAGACATTTTTCTGCACTATGAGCGTTAGCAGGAAATAGACAGTTTTCTTATACTTTTGTCACTTCTAAATACAAATATGTGTATAAATGAAATGGTATTTTTATATTGATTTTGAGCAATTCTTTTCGAAATTACCACAGGAAATTTGAAATTGAAATCCGGACAATTTATCCATGTTGTTTATGGTTCAATAAATACAGTATGTCAAATTCCGAAGTTTCATCCCATCTAGAAATCTATGGAGAGAAGAGAGAAGGAGAACGATCACCGTACCTACTAAAAATATGTCCCCGAAAACAGGGAACGTAGGACAGGAGTCACTGCGATCGCTACGTTTATCGATAAGAGGTGGGTATTCAAGCGTCAATTAGCAATGAACAGCCTTCATTTTATTTTAGGTTATGTGTCATCGTAGTTTTCTCTGTTCGAATACTTTTCTTCAAATCTATATCAAATATGAGTTCTCTGAATTATATGCAATAAAAAACAAGTCATATTATAAAGGGGACTTTGTTATCAGCTTCATTCATCCATAATAAATGACGACATCGATGAAATTCAAAAGAAATCACTGATCAAAAAAATTGTACCTACTTTTGTTTATTATTGTTTATTGAAAACAGGTATGTTACGTTGAATCGTTAGCTTGTACTTGGTAAAGATATCGATAGGTATGAAATGATGTATTCCAAGTATTCAATCAATTATTTAATATTAGGTAGAGCGCTTTCGGCTTATGACAGCCATCTTCAGTACCTCTACAAAAATTAACAAGTCGATAAAATATCATGATGTGTTGATAGAACTTTGTACTCACTTGTCAAATCAAAATAAAAAGGAATTGGACAGTCATTCGACCAAATCGACAAATAACAAATGCCACGGAAAATTTCAATCTCAAACAACAATAAATATATATAAATATAGGAGACTTTCAGTCAGGAGATCTGAGATCTATATCGACATATGGTTTTTACAAAGGTGCCTGGCCAACAATGTTATTCCAAATTTTGCTAAAGTTAGAGCAACCAAGAATGTTTCCAGGAGTGATATATCTGCCTTAGAACGGAAAATAGTGAGGGACAATATTAGGAGACATTATGGACGACTTCATGTGGTAGACTGCAACTTGAAGATGACATACGACGCTATCACAGAGGAGATGAGCTTCTTGGAGATCTCGGAGATGTTCGACGTTATCTCTCTCAGTCTGCATGAAAGGAGGTCTATCAAGTTCGATAGGGTGAGCAGGAAGCTGAATAATCTAGTTAAAAACAAGATCACAACTGCAAAACATGATTTCAAGGGTGTTTTCTCTGATTTCAAATTTCATGAAAGAGTGAAGAATTTGTCAGAGGTTCTCTTCACTCAGCAGGAGTTGGACCTGCTGAGGTATGGCTTGAAGTTCTCCTTTATGTTTAACCCATTTAACGACAAACTCAAATTGAAGGAGTTTGCGGTAGAGTTGGATTTGATAGTGGATTATATGTGTAGGGGTCGGCAACAGGAGGGTGAAATTGTGAGAAACGAACTCTTAAATATTTTTCGTTGTTCCACTGTTACCAACAAGTCAAAATTTCATGTCCCAGGTTTCTCATCTAGAACTTTCCGTACTTGCTTAAAATCTATTAAATGTAAAATCCGTGAGAAGGACTTGATATTGACTAAGGCTGATAAAGGTAACTGTATTGTCATACTTGATAGAGTTGTTTATGTTGAAAAAACTGAGAGTTTCCTTGAATCTAACAATTTTAAAAATGTAGATTCTTCCCCTCTACCAAGTTTCATGAGGAAATTTAAAACCTATCAGAAAGTATGTGATTCATTTTTGAAGGAATTTGGTGCTTCAAAGAACTTAATTCCTAGTAATCCCAGGATTCCCAGATTGTATGGCCTACCAAAGCTCCACAAGCCGGGCATTCCTATTAGGCCAGTCGTGAGTTTTGTGGATACTCCAGTCCAGATGCTCTCAAAGTTCATCTTGTCAGTTTTGGAGAATTTGTGCCATTTTACTCCCGAATATTCTGTCAAGAATTCATCTGAGTTGGTTGAGAGGCTGAATGGCTTGGAACTGGATGATGATTGCATTATGGTCTCCTTCGACGTCACTAATCTGTTTACTTGTACACCCAGAGCCGAAAGTGTAAACCTAGTTAACCAAATGCTCATAGAGCAACAGATTCCTGAAAAAACACGTGTCGATTTGATAACTTTGCTCAATTTCTGTTTACTTCAGGATTTTTTCCAATTCAATGACAAGTTCTACCACAAAGAGGAGGGCCTGGCTATGGGAAATCCGGTCTCTCCATATTTGGCCGAGGTCTTCATGGACTTCATTGAGAGGTTGATTTGTGTGAGGTTTCATCATAGGATTTTGCGTTGGGTCAGATATGTGGACGATGTCTTTGCCATTCTGAGGAGATCTTCGGGTTCACCTGCTGATCTGTTGGGGGAAATTAACAAAATACATCCGGGAGTTTCTTTTACGATGGAGTTGGAGTCGGAAGGTTCCATTAACTATCTTGATCTGACCATCATGAGGTGTGGTCGCAGTTTGGAATTCAAAATTTTTCACAAGCCAACACAGACGGACACACTGATTAATTTTCATTCTTGCCACCCCATGTCACATAAGTTGGCTTCTTTCAATTCGTATGTTAATAGACTCTTAACTATCCCTTTGTCAAAGGAGAATTTTCACTTGGAGCTGGGGTTCATCAGACAGCTGGCATTTAACAATGGCTTCGACCCATTTATTGTCGATTCGATAATGAGGAAAATAAAACACAAAAAATTGGTCACATCGGCGTATCCATCCATCACGGATACTGTTCCAAAAAGGTTCTTCTGTCTTCCTTACTTTGATCGCTACATTTTTGACAGATCAGTTAAGATTTTGAAAAGATATTATGACAATGTTGAAATCGCCGCAAAACCAAGTATCACTCTGGGAAAGTTTTTCATTAATTCAAAGGACAAAATTAATCACTTGGACAAAAGTGGCGTATATAAGTTGAATTGTAACGATTGTGACGCCACATACATAGGAAGAACGTGCAGACAATTGAGAGTGAGAATTTCCGAGCATTTGAGGTACCCAGATAAGTCGGTTTTTGGTCATCACATTAGTTTTAACAATCATTCATTCAGCCCTCAGGATAATTCAAAGATTATACTACAGACCAACAGTAGAAATTATACTAGGTTAGATTTTCTTGAGAGTGTTCATATCGAGGATGAAATTTCTAAGAACTGTAATTGTTTGAACATTCAGACAAACCTACAGTCCCTGGCCATATTATTAGACGCATTGATTCGATGCAAAATTTCAATATTGAATTATTAAATTGAATGTATATGTTACATATACTTCATCTGTAGATGGTTTTCACATATAATATATCATATTCAATAAAAAATATTGATTTATTGATGATTAAACATGAAATTCTAATATTTTGCTGAGCCACCCTGTGTAGCTAGGAGAGTTTCATACTATCATTGCAGAATTTTTCGGTTTGCTGCATTCGAAGATAATGATTTCATATGTGGATTATCGAAATAACGTCCGAACCTGCAGAATGCAAGACGTCCACTGGAAGACATAGTACTGAATCATACTTAAGTACTAACACTACAACATCAAAAATAAATGCCAAATAGAACAATTTAATGAGAGTCGTAGATGAAACTGACATTCTGTGGAAATGAGATTCAAATATTCTGCTTTTTCCTCGGGCAAAACCCGTAAATATAAAAAAAATCCTCAGTGCGTCTAATAAACTGGCCAGGGACTGTATGTTTGAATAAATCATATACACCTTTGTTTAAGAGACTATGAGACGTGAATGGTTGCTCACATTTTATTTGTAATTTAATTTGGTTATTTACGTATTTATTTGTTTGTTTGTTATAGGCAAGTTTCCTTGTGAGCTGATCTTTAACCTTGTTTTCATTCGATGAACAGATGTATAAGGATGCATATGGTTGTATCTGCTTTTGATGTTTATGTTATTCTTTTATTGATTGTTCTCTGTGTCATGATTTATTATTCTGTTTGTTGTGTTCTATGATCTAACCTGATATTTTTGATCAGTTTCAGTCACTTACTTATTACCACCTTAGTACTTTTATATTGATGATATTGTTGATATTTTATTGTTGTTTGAGATTGAAATTTTCCGTGGCATTTGTTATTTGTCGATTTGGTCGAATGACTGTCCAATTCCTTTTTATTTTGATTTGACAAGTGAGTACAAAGTTCTATCAACACATCATGATATTTTATCGACTTGTTAATTTTTGTAGAGGTACTGAAGATGGCTGTCATAAGCCGAAAGCGCTCTACCTAATATTAAATAATTGATTGAATACTTGGAATACATCATTTCATACCTATCGACAGGTATGTTAGTTGGTTTACCGTAATCTTCAAAATTATATAAATTCGCAGAGAGGAGTAGTACACATCAAGACAACAAAAGGTAACAATCTCAGATTTATCACTTAGGTATTAGAGTAGATTCTGTTTCCGATACTCAGCTGAGAACCGATATAAACCGATATGATATGTCAACAAAATTCTTCAAGAATATTCACGTCTGAACCATGTAGTTTTATTGGTTGGATACTCTTATTGAGAAGAGTCCACTTCTCACGAAGGATGACTATTTCGATTTCGTTTATAATGAATCCATCATCTTTTTGATATTTTCATCGCAAAAGTCTTCTTGACACACAAATTGATTCGGAGTCGATTCTTGAGGTAAGGTTTTTCCAATTTTCTCTCAAAAATGCTCTCTACTTTTCTTTCAGGTGCCAAAACATTCTTACACTAGCACACACTTCAACACCATGGTCATATGTTGTTCTCTTATCAAAAATCGAAAATAATAATATTCCTATCATCTGTCACCAGGAAAACAGTTGACTCAGCCAACTTCAACTAGTTTAAATCAAAATGTCGCTATCCCGTGATGGCCAGCGCGCCTGTTGGCAAAAACATGAACTACCATATTGGTACATATTTTAGGGGACAAAAAATCTTTGGTCTCAAAGCAGCGATCGTTCTCCTTCTTTCTACTCTCCATATAGAAATCCATCATTTTTTGAACCATAGAAAACATTGATATAATATTGTATTATGAATAATTTCGAATTTTCTCGGGGTAGGTTTGCATCGAATTGCTTGAAAGAAATACTTAATAAACTACCATCCTATTGATATCTGTATGTGTATGATATTTTTTGCGGCGAAATATCATCGAAAAATTCCAAAAATATCAAAAACATCGGTCTCTCTAAAAAAATGTCAAATAATTCGTGTTAAGAGAAGTTTATACCACGGAACTTTTTCTCGCTATCCGTATAAGGCGTAAAGGGGGAAAGTCTACCTGAATGTGGGGTGTTTCCAAAACACTCGAACGATAAGTAGAAGTTACGAATATTACAATAGTGTCCACTTTCGTCGAAAAGATGGCTGCACTTAAAGAACGTCTGTTTTCAAATTCACCAGGATAGAAATTGTAGTCAATCGCGAGACTTTTCGAGGAATTTTTTCATGTGGAATTTCGTAGAAGGGATAATTGCATCTCGGAAAGTTAATAACTTGAATAAATATTTGTTTTTCAATGAAATTTTTTTTTTTCCGTTTGACTAATGAAAAAATTTCTGACTTTCCAAGATGACGAACTGTTTGAATTGGATTATAATGAAAACCCCACATCAATTAGTGGTTTCTTACGTAAGATATTCATTTTCTATTTTGAACTGACCATTAAAACAGTGTACACCCCTCTCAAACTGAGATGTCGAACAAATGTCGAAGCAAATGTATGTATTTCATAAGAAGAAAAATTTATTGCAAATTTTTAGGGCAAAAACTTCTTATGATTTGAGGTTCTGTGACTCGAGATAATAGTAAATACTTATTACACTCGTTAGGATCTCAACCACAAAACATTCTGTAGTCAGTATATCTAATGGTTATCTCAATTAATGATAATGTCTGGCTACGAAACCCCCGAAAAGGAATCGAGAAACCAATTCTCTGTGAACTCATATTTCACCTCGAGACAAACTCTCTCGAGTGAAGAGAACATGTTCCTCCCAGAATGCGGGGATGATTATAAATCTCACACAATCCTTCAGGCCTAGGGAAAATGAGAAAATGGAGTGATTCCGATTGATTTTTCTATATTCAAGATTGCGAGATATTAAGGTTCCATATTTTCGATAGGTAGTCATAATTTAAACGAGAAAAAGTTTCTAGACTTTTTATGGAACAAGTAATTCGTGACCGCAACTTCAGTTAGAAAACGCAAATTTCACTAATTGGTTCCTACATATTTTTCTTAGAACGTCATAATTTACTTTTTCTTAATTTGTCACTACATTCCGTATAATACAGAAGTTATATGCGGATTTCTTAGTATCGACCTTCAGGAGACTTATACTTAGTTATTGCAATATTGTATGAAACAGTCATAAAAAACGAACTTTTTATTATGTCACCCTCGAAATTACCAAGTCTGTACAATATCAATCTTATTCGGCAATTTTTTATTATATTTCGAGTGTATTCCTATCGAAAGCACTGAAAATTATTCCAGTGTACTCAAAACTTGATTGAAACCTATAATATTCACTTCCACAGTCTTCAAGAAATAACACAAAATTCTATTATGTTCTGTCGAAAATTACAGACACTTTTCTTCATTAGTATCGATATATATGATAGATAGAATCGCAAGAAGATAAATCTCAATGGCAGAAGGTGAAAATTCAGAATCTATTCGCACCATTTTCGAACAAACAAACAAAATCGTAAAAAAAATTTTGCTTATGTCTCAAGCTAATACTTTCGTTCGCAAAAATGTATCAGAGATCCAAAATGACCTGAAGATACCAAGGTACTTAATTTCTACGTATGTCATTAAGGGGGCCTGCATTAATATTCATGTCTGCCATCTTATCGTGTTATAGTGCAGTATGAAAATTGGCCTATTTGGCTGCTACCTCACGTGAAACTCATTAAAAACTGCGAGACAGAAATTCTGTTCGATGAACATTAATGGTGTAGAGAAACTGACCTCTCATATATCTATTATGAACGTAGCTAGCGAAGTTATAATTTATATGGCTATCTTAGACAATCTAATTAAACGATGGTGAGGAAGCATAAGTAAGCAATGTTAATTTCTGAGCCATTTGGAAATATAGCCCTACCTGTTCATTAGAAGGATTGGGAATAAAAAATTGTACTTATTAGGAGTCTATTCATAATGATTGTAAATCTCGAACAACATTGAATCAATTTTTTTTATCTCCCAGTCATATGGGAGTTTGAAACACAGAAAATAACCATGAGAGTGGCATTTCGAATTGCGACCATGTGACTGAATCATTCATCTCCTTTCACACGTACATAGTTTTTATCCCTTCTTTCAATAATTTTTTGTAGTATCTTAACCTACCGGAATAAAATAACCAGTGAGAATTATACTCCTGAGAAATTATAAGAATATATTGTTGGATTTCTAGCTTGAATCGCGTGAAGGATTACTCGTTATAATCATAATGTTATAAAAAAAACAAATGTTGAAGGGCTTTCCATGAAACTTGATGAAATGCTGGCAAGTTGACGGAGCTACCAAACATGAGAAATTTTCTTCTAAGTAGGTACGCCAAATGTTCAATCAAGTAATTCAAGTAGGTAGTTAATTTTCATTTTGAGAATCTTTTTGGATGAGTGATTTTAGAATTCGTTTTTTCCAGTAGCAGTTTGTGATTCAAAACTAATATTTAAAATGCAATTCTTCATACGAAGAGGTCAAAGAACATAGATATATTATCTCCAAATATGTGATATTCGCCATATCAAACGGTACATAGCGTAGTAACAAATTACAGAATGCGCCGATTTCAGAGTACAAGGCATAATTAGAGAAATCTGGAAAAACCTAGGCAAAACAATTCCACATACGTAGTTATCAAACTATAATAGTACCTACTCGTGCACTCTAAGAATCATTGATAATTCCTTACTGACTTGCTTTCTTGCAAATTAGGAGAAAAATAAATAAACCCTTAAGGGAGGACTGAAATGACAGCATTCGAATGTTGCATTCAATAAAATAAATGGTACATCTCTAGTAATTCCAAATTCTTTTTCTGGTTTTACATATAGTACCTACAACGTACGATCGAGATGTCTGTTTTTCATGGTCAATAGGAGAAAATCATCGTTGGATATAATGAAGCATAATAAATAAACGAATGAAATTGGATGGGGTGTTTTTCCGATTGCGATTGAATGAACTGCTTCAATATGTGTGGTGCGGAAATTGTGTCGTATTCATAAAAATGATGCCTGATTTCTTTTCTGGAGGCGATTGGCAGAATTTGAGGGTAAAAGCGAAAAGTTGCTTCAGTTTATTTTTCGTTTCAGAGCCATGAACAAAAGTTCGATTTTTCGATTACTCAACACGATGTTATTGTCTTCTTGTTGTAGAGTTCGAGCTATGAACTCTAAAAAGTAGGATTCAATGGCCCCAGGAAAGATCGAGATGTATCGGTTACAATTTATACATAGATATTCTTCTGTACACAGTTATTTGTAAGTATTATAACACGATAATGAAGAAAATATATAGGGTGAGTCTTTGACTCGAACAGCTATTTCAACAATAGATTCTTTAGGTCAAAAGAAATACTTCTTTTCTTTACCATTTTTTCCGAATCAGCTCTGTTAAAAAGATACAGGCTTTTGAAAAACCATAAATAAATGTTATTTTTTATCCTATCTCACGGTTTCATTGAATGAAATGAATTTCGGAATATAGTTTTTTATTATTTTGAATAATCTTTTTCGAATACAAGATATCACCCACGTCTTCCAGTTTTTTTATTGTGACCATAACCATAAAAAACTAAATTCGAAGAACTCAACTCTTGGTGCTGAGTGGGACGCTATTCAATGAATATTTGAACGTTTTGTAAAATAAAAGTATTCTTCAGATTTTCTCGTATAATAAGCCATTTTTGAATAATTTGATGTTCAAAAATTAAAAAGAATCTGTGAAATTGGGTACTTTGACGGAATACAACTCTATTTGAAAGACCCGCATATGTGCAGTGTCACAGATGTAGCTTGTTATTCTGAAGGTAATTTTGGGAGGAAAAGTTTGTGAATTAGTTTCATATTTTTGTAAAAGTGTTAAGTAAACTTCAACAGAATTTCCAACTATTTTCATACATAAAACATTAATTATTAATATATACTCAAATTATACGTTTTCTTTAAACTGACATTATTAAATTATTTGAGTACACAGCCCACAAACCACATAATAAAACATAATGCTGACCATGATATTGGTTTCATTTTACCTCATCAGGGCAACACAACTACCTGCTGTTGAGGTAAAATGAATACATAGAACATAATGTTGACCCTGGTATTGGTTTCATTTTACCTCATCAGGGCAACACAACTACCTGCTGATGAGGTAAAATGAAACCAATACCATAGTCAGCATTATGTTCTATGTATAAAAATAGTTGGAAATTCTGTTGAAGTTAACTTAACACTTTTTCAAGAATATGAAACTTAGATAAAAACTATGGTTTTCAAGATAGCATACTGAATAATGCCGGATGGATAGTAAAATTCATATTGTTGCGTTTATTGATACCTATTTATAATGATCATGATAATTTTTTACCCTAAGTTTTGACATTTCGTTTATAATTTTGCAATTACAGAATTCCATCAATGAATGAAATAAATGTATGTATGATACCCAGTGAGTATCGACGTGCGACTTAAATGAACATTTACTTTTCTTTTTACTACGACAGTAACAGTCCCTGACATAAATCCTAGAATTGGAGTATGGAATTGGAACAATGAAAATTTGAAGAACTCAAAATTAGCCATTACTCTTCCAGAAATCGTTGATGTAAAAGAATACCCGGCAGAACGATGTGAAAAAGAGCTAACATACAACCGAATTTTATGTAGCGGAATAAGTTAATGCGGCCGAGGATCTATAAAAATGCGGAAAATGAAATCACATTCCTCAACTGCCAATTTACGATGTCCCTAGCTGGGAGTTTATATCAATTTCAATTGTACTAGTAGCGTGAATCTGTGGCAGCAGAAAACGAGATCGCAAAATTGAATTTGGATGGAACTTTGTATGATTTGAAACAAGATTAGTGCAGCCACACTACCGGGCGTATAGTGAAAGAAGGGATGTTATTGATTCCAGGGGGAATACGACTCCAATCAGCGCAAAATATTTGAAGAATAGACCATATTTTTTCATTTCGAAAGAAAAATGTACATGTAGTGCCAAAAAATGATTCAATAACTACAATGCAAATACTCGGAACTCCTGAAAATACTGAGCGCGTCGGAACTGTAAGTTTATAGAATCGTTGACGTAGGTATGTGATATTTGCTATTGCACAAGGTGGGCGAAACTCGTTGTCTACTGAGAGGATCTCGGGAACTATAAGAGCTAGAAGAAAAAGGTAACAAATTTCTTTTTTGCAGAGAAACAACGAATGATGAAACCTGTAGCCTCCTACGATTCTTCGTTTTTGAGTTATTAGCAAAAACTGAGATTTTGACTGTTTCGAAAAGTTCTCATAACTTTTTTGTCTTTGAAGTTGCAGATTTGAAACATGAACCTTCTGCAGGCACATTTCACGTAGAATTCACTGACAAGCTCAAAATATTTATTCATTTTGAATCATAAGGGAAATTTCGTTTTTTTAAATGCAAACTTTTATTAAATTTGTTATTTTTTAATTCGAAAAAAATCTTTTGTCAGTAGATTCTACGTCCAAAACTGCTTAAGATGGTTCAAGTTTCAGATCTATAACTTCAAAGACAAAAAAGTTATGAGAACTTCTCGACATCGCCAAAATCTCATTTTCTGCTAATATCTCAAAAACAAAGAATCGTAGGAGGCTACGGTTTTCACCATTCTATGTTTATCTGAAAAAGAGCTCGGAAATTTGTCATCCGTTTTCTTCTAGCTGACCCTGTACAGGGTTTGTTGTCTACTGAGGGGATCTCGAGAACTATAGCAGCTTGAAGAAAACGGATGACACATTTTCCTGAGTAATCCAAATCTTAAAACAGAACCTGCCGATAATTTCTAGATTTTGCATACGAATAAATAATTGAGAAATTGTCATTTCCAATAATGCTGAATTAGAAATAGACTCGGTAATAGATGCATAGGAAAAGTGATTTGACAATCGGTAATTTCTATCACAGAGTATCGTGTCCACGAAAAATAAATGCATATTCAACAGTCGTTGAGGTAAGGCCTACCTACTTAGGGCCTTATAATTCAATAGTGAAACAGCAGCAGAAAATTGTTCATATTTTTTCCTCATGAAATATTCAGGTGAAAAAATAGTTGATATGATGAATTTTTGAAATCAGCAAAAAATAAAATATTTTGAAAATGAAAAAATCATATTCAAATCAGTTCTAAAAAAGTGCCTGTAGAATGATATAATGATTTTCGAGTACGAGTTAAAACAAGCTAGTAAATCACAGTTACTGTAAAATGTATGACACATTTATGAGCTCGATTTTCGAAATATGAACAAGGCCGAAATCGAATCTGTTCATCGTCGTTTTTTTTCCAGTAATAATTGGAAATTAAATTTTCGACCCCTCAAATTGTTGCCAATCTTAAGTTTTAGAATTACCGAAAATTGATGATGCAATGCTTAGGAATTTCTATCTAGAATTCAGTAGCGTAGTCAATGATTGGTTCCAGTCAACCACTACTAAAAAAAAAATTACGAGTTCAATATGACTGAACTGGCAATCTGAAAAAAAAATTTCCAACGCCACTGAATTCTACATAAGAGGTGACTCGATATTACCCACAGATAGGAGCACCAATATGAGGAGCCAAAACATTAGTGTCCACTTAAAACTTCAAAACAAATGAGGATATCTCCAGCCAGTATCCATTTTTTGAAAATCGAAATAAAAAATGTGTTTTTTTCCATTGCTCATACGTTTACTGAGCTGCCTTTCGATCTCATCAAATTTTTCCACCCTGTACGCACTTTTGGTAACCGAGATTGCGAGAAAAAAAATCTGTTATATTACACTAATTGGGACTCTAAAAGAAAATATGAATGCATTCGTTTTTAGACGAAATCCTTTCTTCTGAAGACGAGAGGATATGGATAGCCTGAAACCATCAATTCATCGGGATATTTCTTTATTGTCATCTCCAGATTTTAGATACTCGAATCTCAATTTCTGCCAAAGCAATTCGTATCCTTTGGTTGCGATGGTGACTTCTCGGCCATACGATAATTATCAATCCGTATTGCCAGTGCTTTGTGATTGTTGGTCATTATTATTCAATCCCTATTTTGAAAGCATTGTTAGTTTACCCGTTAGAAAACATCTATTTCCGCTTGTTCCCTAGCTACGGCCCCAGAATACTGATCATGATATCCCGTATTACACGTCAATTAAGGAAAGGGTGGGCGGAATATCTACTGGCAGCATTGTAATAACAAGAGATTCGACTAGTGCGTTATTTGCTAGAATTTGAAATTGAAATTTGCAACAGTGTATGAATTTTATTCCATTATTCAGTGAAGTGGTATATATTCTGTATGATAAAAATTAAAATTTGTATGCTACAATTCCGGCTATTCGCGTTAATCTACAGTGGGTGAAAAGTAACGCATAAATTAATATCTTCAGAAAGTGTTTTATATTTGGTAGGAAAATACTCGAACAGATATGTAGATGAAGATATCATCTACAAACTAAAATATCCCGAATTCGACAATTTGTCTAGACATGCACGATGCAATTCATGTCTGGAGGCCGAGCTGGCCATTTCAATAGCATGAGCTTCCAGTGCTTCCTTAATCAGTTAACCAAACAAAATCTGCACACCAATCATCAACTGTTTAATTGCGATAATCTTCTACCCACTACTGTCAGCGTTCTCTATGCTCCGTATTCAAACTGGGATGCCGTATTCGCCTAAGTGCTCTTAAACTACCTGCGTGAAGACAGCGTCTTCAAGTTATATTAGAAATTATTATTGATCATTGATGATCAAGACACGATCTTTGAGCACTGTTTGCTCTACCGACCTCCTCTATGAATATGAGCTAACGAGTTGTTTCGGATGAAACTATTGTAAGCCCTACATACATTCATTCATTGCTGTATCCCGTTAGCGAGAATAAATCTACAAAAAGACTCAAAAACAAAACTATTGGTGCGATCAAACTTAGGGCTAGTTGCGACTGTGTGCCCTCCAGTGACTGAAAAGACCCAACCGTGACCCACAGATCCACTCCGGGCATGGATAATTACCAACCAGATCTGGCCGCCGCTGTATTCTTTTCGTGGCTCCATTATAACCGTTAACCAAACGATTCCAGCATTAACTTATTTTAGGGATTGATGCAGTATATCCTTAAACCGTTTATACTGGCCTCCTGGTTTCCGAGCTTGCATTTTCAGAATGTGGCCGCTCCATCTGAGTCGGTCCCTCGTTATTTGAGTCTCAATTGTTATACAACTCCCGCGCTGCAAGACTCCTGCATTTGAAACTTTGTGGAACCATCTGATTTGCATTAATATTCTTAGATGATGTTGTTGCCTTTGTTCAAGCTGCTTAATGTGTCGCCTGTAGGGCGTCCAGCTTTCGCTTCCGTAAAGAAGCGTTAGGAGGACCACTGCGTTGTAAACAGTTATCTTGGTCTTCAGATTGAGGTCGTGATTTTGAAACACTCTGTCTTTTGGCTTCCAGAATGCGCGTGATGCCGAATTGAAACGGTTGTGTATTTCCGTGCCCAGGTTTGCCCTAGTATTTATGTTTCATCCTTCAGGTTTGAAGGCTTTCTGGCGGACTTACCAGGATTTTGGTTTTGTCAATATTGAGTCTAAATCCTAAAGCTTCGTATATATGTTTATAGGTGTCCAACATAATCTGTAGATCCTGCTAGCGATAAGTGTGCAGTTGTCTGCATATTGAAGTTCCGTGATAAACTTTGTACGGATTTTGCTCTGAGGCGCTTCAGGTTAAACTGAACTCTTTACCTACCATGAAGAGGGTCAATTTTTTTTAACTCGATGTTTCAACTTGAAGACGTTGAAATTTCATTTTATAGACATAGCAATAACTGATAAGTTAATTCCGAAAGCACATATTACACATTTCAACAGTGAGCAAGCCAGTTGGAAAATCTACATCTCTCAGAAACAGTGAGTTGTTAACTGGAGCGCTATACAGACGTGTTCGGGAAGCATTAAATCGAAATGAAGCGGAACAGTTGCATATTGATTGAATTGTTTTCAATTGCAATCCGACCATGTAGTTTTGTTGGTTCCACATGTTCGTAGATTGTTGTATACAGATATGCCATATTAGGTTCTCATGGGGATTTATGAGGATCATTCCATATTATCAGTTGAAAGTTGCTGAGAAATCCTTCGGCGAGTTTCACGCCTCCACAGCTGAAAATTAAGGACATAGCTGATAAAGAGGGGTCAGGTAAAATTCGTCCTTTGACGAATGAAGAATTGAATGAATAAGAAATTCAGACATCAGATTCATACAGACGAAATATGGACTCATCCTTAAACAGGCAGGATCTCCATATAGAAATCCTTTTAATTTTTTGCGATGATATACTTTATTCACTCATGGAATTTAGTAGATTCCACAGAATATTATACCTGTTCCTCATATAATACCCAAACACATGCAGTATTGGGCGATTACCTTATCGATATATTCCACATCAATATGTTGTTGAAATATTTCCTCTCGTTTGGTCATGAATTATGTTTATTCAGTTCTCATTCATAATGGTAATGATGTATTCACCCTTGCCCTGAAGGAAACACTGAATTATTCAGTTGATATCTAGTATAATAGATTTTAGGTTCTTCCAAAAATTTTATTGCATTCTTCACGAATATGCTTGATGAAAATGATATAGCATATAAATCTCTATGAACATGGATAAATCCGTAATGTCCTCTCTGGTTATTTGAGATCAGTATTAATTCATGAATATTCTATCTTCAATTTCATATTTCGATCTTTATCATATCTTATTCTCAATATTTCTTTTCATTTTCGGAAATATCATTATTATGTGTATTATGCTCATTGTATGTGTTTTTATTGTTTGTATCCTTGTTCTTTTTCATCTCATATCAACATTATTTATCTTATTGATATCATCAATGCATTAATCAAAGTTAAAAGGAAACCCCCTGAATATTCATTGAAAGAAAAATAAATTTAAGAACACATTATATATGGTGAGATATTTCCTCGACTGAGTAATAAAAAACTATTGAAGAAGCTATTGTGTTAGCGAAACACGTGTCGTTGTGTGAAAATCATATAATGTTTTTAGTTCAACAAAGGAGCTTACAAATTGAAACTTATTAGTGAATGTGCTATAATAATAGGTATGATGCGTTTCGAATATAAAATAATAAACCAAAATATCAAATAGACTTTGAAATTTTTTTTAATTTAATTTGAATCATAATTCGCGAAGTATCATGTAACTCCTCAAGATCTTGATGGTATATCAGAGTTCCAAAATAGGCGAGGAAATTAAACATGCCAAATATGGAAGATGTGTGTATGGCCATTTTCATGAAGAGATAATGCAATAATTGAAATGTTTTCACCAATGGATGGGATATAACCGATTACCAATTAATTCCTTGTGAGTGCAAATGCACAATATTTCGTTTTTCATAGGAACTATAATTGGAAATTCATCAACGATATTGGGGCACATTGTGGAAAGAATGCTTTTCAATTTATTATCATAAATTCAATTATGAGATGAAATGAATGAAGGTTGTTTTTATGACAATTTTCATACCAGCAGTCGACAGATCAAATGTATGATTAGTTTGAATGATCGATTGGACTGAAAATATATATATGACTGTACGATTATGGTGCATTTGAATCCGCTGATGTGATCGGAATTCAATGAAAATGATATTTAATCTTGCTGAACCGATAACATGTTCACTGTCGAGTCGAGTCTTCAGTCAACCGTCAACAGTCTTTGAATCGTACAAATATTTTAACAGTTGATTTTTGATGTCTAAAGAAACACTTTTATCCTATAGGTAGATTCGGTCCTGATACAAAGGTGAGAAGACATTTTAAATTTTCCTTATTAGCTGTACGACCCCTGGAAAAACAAAATTACCTTCAGAATAACCAGCTAAATCTACGACACTACTGTAAAGGAAAAAAGTGTTCCTTTTGTCTTCAAGGATTGCTAAAATATTTGTAAGATTCAAAGATTCACCCTGTATTTATATTAGGCAGTGTTTTGATTAATTCGAATTGTCCAACTCGATGATCCTCTCATAAAGATCCTGTAGATTTTCGGTCCAAACAGCAAATAGTGTGATAATACTATATAAGGGCCGAATTGAAAATGGTAAGGATTTTTCACAAAAATCTTTTCCATATTAGGCAGTGTTTTGATTAATTCGAATTGTCCAACTCGATGATCCTCTCATAAAGATTCTGTAGATTTTCGGTCCAAACAGCAAATAGTGTGATACCTAGTACTATATAATGGCCGAATTGAAAATGGTAAGGATTTTTCACAAAAATCTTTCCCATCAGAAATATTGGAAATCGTGAGACCTCCTGTTTTTACTATTTTATTTCATAAGAATCCTTATAATTCATAAGCCGTTGACTTTCAACCTAAGGTAAGGCTTACCTGGCTTACTGTTGAATTTTTCCATAAAATTAGCTATCTAACGATGTACTGGATGTTTCATTCGATATGAGAAAGTATTAGGATCTTTCCGATAAACCCTGAAGCTGCAGAGGTCTGAAAATATTTTAGGGAGAAAGTTGATAGAACAAAATTTCACCCTGCATATTTTCAGATCATTCCTGTGATCAGTTCTCTATGAATGTCTAAAAGAGCATCCACCCTGTATTCTTCGAGTTCCATATTCAAGAAATTTTTCTAATGATATTTATTATAACTTTAGGTTCAGAATCGATCGATTCATAGCGGAAATTGATAGATCTTCGTCAGGAAGCACTTGGTTGATTTACTAAAATTTTAGTAAAGAATTATCTTCATTTCCTGGAAAAACACTGGACTATGGATGGTCTTTTTTCGTTTCAATTGTTTCTTCTTGGCTTGAAACGAGTACGTTTCAATATTTTTCAGATATTTTTCATATAGGACCAGAAAACCTTCTAATGATACTCTGGATCATCTTGACTATCGTCTTTACTTCTCAATTCCTCATTAAGAAAACCTCTGATTATAATGCTCAGACGAAAATATAAGTATAATAATAAAGAGCATATTTCCTGTGTGTATGCTGAAATCTATATATTCACATTTTACTGTTGTATCCTCTGGTATAATTCACAGAAATCCAGAAAATTTAAGTGTGTCACCTAATTTGACACAGCATGTAAAGCGCGAATGAATTCGAAGCCCTTCACTGCTTTGCCCTCCATCTATGCTAAAACCGCTCATCACGCTTACCCTACCGGCAGTTCATTTACATTTGTAAGTATCGGGAGTATCACAGGTTATTCAGTTGTTAATGTACGTATACAGCTGAATAATACGTATATATTGCAATTATATTCGGAGCCAAGGTCTAATAGAATGCATTTCACTGTTTTAATTCTTTTTCACGCGAGAATGTCATTTTATTAAAACGAGTAATGGAGCATAGTCTGTGTCACCAAATAAGCCATTCAAACAGCAGAACTTTTTGAAGATATATTTGTATATAGCAATAGAATAATTTATATACTTTTCTGGAGAAATTAACAGTTTTCATTCATCAATATATTTCTTGAATATACAATAATCTTATCTACATAATGAATTATAATTTTCCAATAATCATTGAGATTATATCCTTCACCTTATGCTTTTTTTTATTAAATTTCAATCAGCAAATGGAAAATTTTTGACATTATCCAGGAGATTGGGATCGAAATCAATTTAGTGGAAGTACTCCTGGCACATAGCAATTCTTCCTCATCAATTCGATTCCATACTCCCTCTCTCTCTCCTATATGACATCTTAAATACTATATTTCACTCCAAACTCCCAAGAGCCTCTTCCATCCACATTCTCATCCTATGATAATACGATGAATATCATGTCATGATATATTCACCATGGAATAATAACCGTTCGAAGAACAATAATAGTTTGAAAATATTTTTATTAATTCTCGGAAGCTTAACAAAAACTGTTAGTATCTATTTAGGAAGACTAAAATTAACTTCAGAGGATAAAATGACTTCGGCGAATGGGCAAAATTCAAATTACTTCTGCTACTTAAAGCCGATTTATTAAAATGAGATGAAACTGAACTCAGGAAAGTTTCAGTCCATATAAATTACAAAACAGAAAACTTATCGCAAAGCGTATAACACTTTTCTCGTTTTCATTCAGCTCAAAATTTAATACCTTCAATTATAAATCGATTTTTAATTCCACACCAACAAAGCAAAAACTAATAAACACCCGATACCTAATTATCTAATTTGCTGTACCTCCAACAACGGACTGATTGTTTTAATTCGATAATGGATACCCAATATTTCTTAGCAGATAATTAGTTTTCAGCAAATTCCTGCAACTTCATCGTAGGCATGGAAGGGGAATAAAATTGTCAATCAAAAGAAAATGAACTGGAATGCTTTCACGCTGATTTGTCAATATTACGTACTCACAAGTACGATATTGTTTCACACATATGAGAGTACGATTTACGATTTACATAATTGGTGCTTAAATATGGTAGATTTCAGTAAATGTTCCACTTTTAAAGCTGATATTCTAGGATCAAAGGGTTGAAAGTCGAAACAATTGGTAGTATCGAATGTGGAGAGTAATTAATATTTCAACGAAGTAGCCTATCAAAGGTCTTCAAATATAAGGCCTCTTCTGTTGCAATGTGAAGGAAAAATAACGATTGGACAGCAAAATAACTACTTACTATTTCAATTCATATTTACCGCTTCACGTATTTTTACATGTATAATTTTCTTCGCGTCCGAGACCAACCACCCCTTTTGAAAGCCCGGTTTTCACTAGATGGACTTGGAAAGCTTATCAGCCGCCGTCTCCGCGAAGCTCAGTGGCGCACGCGCATCCGAAGCGTGTTTTGCAACTTGCAGATATTTTTTGAATCATTACGAATTTGAAACCGCGTTTTGTTTTTCCTCATGTGAGCGAAGGCGGCCCAGAAGGGAGGAAAGGCAAATAAATTTATGCGACTCGAGTTGCTTTCTGACCTCGTACAACTTATGAAATTTGTATATTCGATATAGGAAGCTTCCCTCGTGAAAATGTATATTTTTTTGCGTATATCAGTGTGGCTTTTATTGGGGTCATAACTCTGTCGAAACCTTTTATGTTATAAATTCGGGTAATACGAAAAAATGGATTCGAAAAATTATTCGTTTAGGGGACTTTTCGTTTAATTTTCAGTATGGTTTGTCCCAGAATCTGTGCAAGGCGATGAAATTTTTTGATCACTAACATAAGCATTTTGTCGTAGATGAAATCGGTTCTGTTGGATTAAATAGGAATGTTGGAGTGTTCCTAAGGTTCAATTTTGTTAGCCACCCTCTTCGAGATCCATTTGAAAATGATCTCAGTTCAACCAAGAACTACACTGTCAGATTCACGGTTGACAGTGGGTTGATGTCTTCGTTATTCACCAACGAAAATCTTACTTGGTGCCAATAAAACAATTTCTAGAATAACTAAATCCGTGAGTTTTTACTCGATGATGGAGAATGACCTGCATCAGCCATGGTAGTCCATGCATCCTTAGCCGACTGTCAATTCAACATTGCAAATAAGATTCAAAACCAGGAATCATTACTCATCGTATCATCGTTTTCTACTTCACCAAGCTCAAATGAGACCAGGAATCAGCACCCTAACATTCATTGAAGTCTAGAATTCCATCCAGAAAAGTACAGTATATACAACTGATTGACAAATCAACTTTACAAGTCTACAGCTGTTGGAATTTCGAAGACTACTTTCAGACTTGTACCTACCAGTTCTATAGATAATGCCCATTGAACTCTAAAAGAACTGGAAGGGCCTCTTAGTTACCGAAATACGACGAAAAGTGTGTCCAACTGAGACGGAAGATGTACACTGAGAGAACGAAATAGTGAAATTACAGTGAAAATCTTGGGTTATTTGTGACCAACGATAATCACTGGAATTTCACAAGGAATATTCTGAAACGAAAACCTTGTAAAATCACAGAAAATATAAATCACAAGTTGGTTGTGATTTCACATGAAATTTTTTCTAATGATTTTTCTAGAAACTAAACCTGTGAATACTCATTGTGAAATCACAATGGAATTTTATGGTATCAACTGTAAAATTACATTTATTCTGTGAATTCGCGAAGGATTTTTACAGAAATAAATCGTAAAATTAAAAAATTTTGGAAAATTACAGGATTCATTGTGGAATCACCTCTTGGTCTCGCGAAAATACGTCGTGAAATTTAGCATCAATTAGACCGTAAAATACTATAATGTTGTGAATAAACAGAGCAAATTCACAGAATTTAATTGTGAATTTCAAGTATTTGTTAAAATTCCAAAATTCATTGTAGAAATACCCCATCCTTTTTTAAAATTACTTCGTGAAATAACCATGAAAATTACTGGATAATTGTCTTTATTTTGTTATTGATCAAAGTAGTTGTACAGAACTAAATTTGGCACAATCACTGCCTAAAATATACATCAATTGGAAAAAAACATTAGATTAATTAAAAATAACAACTATAACATAAAATATAGTCATCAATATGGAAAAAATTTGAAACATTATATCAGTTAAAAAACAACCACAACATGAAATTAATATAATCTTCAATATAAAAATCAATATGAAACATAACATCAAACAAAAACAACAACCACAAATATCACCTAAAATGATTAAACATTTTTTTCAAAATATAAAAAAAAATCAACATAATTGTGAAGCATTCAACTGTGAAATATCAGCTTCTGAAAATATTGATATAAGTATGCGCTTATTTAGCGGTTCATATCATAAGAGTATAAAATTAAAATTCAAAAACAAAGTATACCTAGTCTTCTTCTAACAAAAAAAAACACAATCTTCTGGAATAGATAAATTTATGAATTTGTTTTCTATAAAACTTGCTTTTGTCGTGCTTGACTTACTTCCAGAATCCGGATGAATGTTGAAATGCATGCTTCGGAACATCTCCATAGATTAAATTGAGGGCCTCCCTGAATACATAGGTTGTAAACGTAAACACATATCGTTTTTCCATAAAGAATTCGTATCGGTGGTTTATTCCTGAAAAAAAAATGAAATAAGTAGGAATCCAATAGGCAATATTTCGATACAGAATAATTGAATAATAAGCTGTATGCATGCGGTGTTCAATTTTTTTCATTAATATCTGCCAAAGGAAAACCACAAATCGAAAAAATAAACATCGCTTTCAAAAAATGTGAACTATCTACTTACCAGTATATATTTCTTTTGTTACACACTTGAAACCTTGAAGGAACTTGGAAGGCAGAATTACTTGGAACTTGAAAGAACTAAATCATAGGAAACAAAAAACTGAACCATGTATAACTCTTCGCACTTCAGAGTTCTTGAAGACACAGTGGATCATTCCAGAATGAATTGGGTTATGGGGTAAGTTAGAAAGTTAGTGAGTATCTACGATAGGATATGGGATTGGGCAACGAGCAGGTGCCAGTTGCAGGAAAGGTTTTGATTGGCCACAGAATGAATCTAGAAGCAGATAAAAGTTGTGATTTTACAATTGCATTATGAAATTCCATTGAAGCTGTGAATTCGGATCCAGCCGAGCGACGTCACGTACCGCATAGGTGGAAAATGACTTGATATTTGCAATCATATTGTAATATTACGTTCAAGCTATGAATGTGTTTAACACATTAAAATAGATATTTTACAAAAATACCCAGACTTACGAGTTTTTTCAGCAGTAGGTACCTACTCAAAATATTTTCTGACCAAGTGACAGAATTTGTTTTTCGATTATGGTTGGGGAGGAATGCAGGAACCTATAATCTCCTTAATGAATTATACAAAGAATAGAATGAAATATATTTCATTTATATCTTCAGAAATGTATTCATATAAAGAACAAGTCGAGAAAAAAATTTCTACAAAAAACGTCATTGTGGACTGTCTCAATGCGATGAATAAATTAGACAAAAAGTCATCTGTATGGACTCTAAGTTGTACTGATGGATCAAAATTAGAAAGAGGTACAGGCATTGGGGTGTGTGGACACAGATCAATATAAGGCAGCAGTCCAAAATGAGGAGGGAAGGAAGCATTAAAAAAAATCCTGTACACACACTCCTAGACATGCAGAGAATAGTTATAACAACAAAAAAATTCGTCTTTCCTTCACCGATCTACACCGGAAAGCTCCTGGAGCTGCCACTAGATGAGTTTCTGAAAAGTCAGCTTCAGATGAGACTCTTCGTGGATCGGAAAAAGAACAGCACAATTTTGGCCTTCGTAAGATCAAGATCATCAGTTGTTTATTAAATTTCAAGCGGCATCTTTGGAATGCTCTAATGGAAACCGATTGATCTATTTTTTTTATTCTGTTTTCATATTCGAGAGAAATATTTTGACCATAATAAATTTCAACAATTTCGCGTAAGATTTTTCTCTTGCTGTAGACATGTAAATAAAAAGTGTTCTATCCTTGAAGGAAATTGTGCCGCGATATCATGTTGTACAATTATATTTTTTCGTGGTAATTTCACAACCGCCGTAATAACACATTGTATAAGCACATTTGTGAAGGAATTTTAAAATTAAAAGGGTTCTGCATTGTAATTCTACAACACAACATTTTTTTCTTCGCAAATTCACAATAAAAATTCTCAGATCACAATAACTTTGTGAAATAACGTTGTGAAATCACATTTTCATGTGATAATTCACAAAATTATTGTGATTCAAAAAAAAATTAGATCACAATAATGTTGTGAAATTACCGTTTCATGTTGAAATTCGCAAATTTATTGTAATATTGCATTGCAGTTGTAATTTTTCAGGTGAATATTACAACCCTTGTGATATCACAGAGAATTAACACATATTTTCTGTAAATTTCATATTCACTGTAAATATACATGATAGCTTTACATTTTTCATGAAATTTCGCAACACCCTTGTAGAAACATCCAGATATTAGTTGTGAAAAAAATAATCCAACTGTGTAACTGTAACCTGTCCAGCTAATATGTGGGTAATTTCACATTGTAACCTCAAGATTTTTCTCAGTGTAGAGCAATCCATCTCTTTCTAATGGTTAGGCAACCAATCGAATAACCGCATCAGACGTCGGACGCAGCTGGCGTCTCACTTCAACGCCCCGAGTTCTTTTTGTTCACATCGTTATAAACCAATTGACAGAGCGCAGAGAGAGATAGATTGCTCTACATCTTCCCTTTCAGTTCAATGATAATGCCACGGTGGATGCTTCACCAAAGAGTACCACCAAGAGGTTTCACTTTGCTGATTTACAAGGGATCGAATGCATGTAATTTTATCCTTGAAGTGGGGAAACGCTACGCGCCAGCAATACTGCGCTCAGATTCACTACAGTCAAACGATAATCTGGGCGACCAATCAGATTGGGACTTGCGAACAGAACGAACATCTGCTTTCGTTTTCGTCCCTCCTCTAAACCAGGAAACATTCAAGGGCATTGAAACGCAACCGGCCAAAATGATAGAGTGAATCCTCTTGTTGATACTCTTTGGCTTCACTCAGCTGGAAGAAATGATGTCAGCTACTGTCGAATTCTCAGCAGCTTAATTTACGACGGCAAGAACTGTTGCGCAGTTCTTCTTTCGCAGAACAAGAAAATTGTGAAAAACGATTATAATATCCAGCAGTTCAAAATAAAAGTAAAAAGGCTATAATATTAGTTCAGGGTTCCAATTAGGGAATATTGGCTTTCTTTCCCCTAATTGATGACATGAAAAATTTTTATTTTCCTATTTTCGTGAGGGCAAGACACTTTCTGTGAGAGTTAGAAACAATATTTTTTCTGCAAACGCTCGAAATATATATTTTCTCTTTTCGTGAGTAAGATTGAATTGGATCATATAGGAATTCTTCGTCAGTATTTGAATCCTATCCACTAGTTTTTGACCATTTTTATCTCGAAATTCGAAAATTATTAGCATTTAGACAAACTGCCACTACACTCGTCCGATAGGTGTAAGCAAGCAAAAGAAGCCTGCTGTAAAAACAGTCTTGTACAACTTGTTAACTAATTTTGGTTTAATGAAGGTGATAAATTTGCAATGTGCCCTAGGGGCATTTGATCAGTTCAGTTCATTTAGAAATTTACTTTCAGAGAAGAGTGAACAAAATGAAAATTTCATGGTTTCAGAATATTATACTTCATTCCATTCATTTTGTACGTTCCGTAAATATACATTTATGACTTGACAAGACGATTCTTATTGAGATTGAGGGTGTCTCTAATTGAAAGAAATTCAGGTCAAGTTTGAAAAAATGGTGCACTGCTACATTATTTTCAATTGCCAACAAATTTTTATGAACGTGGACAAAAGTAGAGGCTTTTAATTAGTATAGGAGTACCTATATAGCTATATCCGAAGTAAGTAAGAGTAAGAAATATTTTTAATCGAATTTGATTTTTTTTATGTGAATTTTTAGGGTCCAAGCTTGCTGTTTAAATGTGATACTTTATTTTGAATTAAAAAGTTGCGAAAACGACTACTATCCTCATAAGTTTCCCTTCACTAGTTTATTCAGTCTACGCAGTATTCCATATTCATAAACGTCTGGTCCAAAATTAATTTGTCCTCCTAGGTATTGAGAAATATACCAAAACTCAGTCGGAAACTGAATGTAAAACTAACTATTTAAAGTGAGGTTCATTTGATAGTTTTCAGAATAGATCTTTCCTAGTGGCTGATAAGCAATTATAGGAAGTCATAGTGGAAAGAATGAATGAATTATTACTTCGTATTCCGAACTATCAAGTTATAATCGATCCATCATCGAATCGAAAAAGGTATATTGCATAAAAATACAAGGAATCAGTTCCCGCAGGTAGCCTCCTTATATATACATACATATATTCAGGAACTCTTCGATAGGAGATAAAGGAAAAAAAGCCATTGTAACTGAAATCTCGTTATTGGGGTAGTTTTTATCTAGTTTTTCATGAGTATAATCTTGGCTGCAACCGTCCTTTTCAATAAAAAAAAAAAACATTCCAACATACCGCACAAATGCAACCATTGGTGGATTCTGAAAGATCATAATCTGTATTCCGAATTGCCTTTTTGTAATTATTGGGGTATTTGAGAATTGTAATGGAGAGGTTAAAGCTTTTAATAACGCATAATATTCAGACTCTCCCTGCGATGAAATAGTTTTTTAATGGTTCTGTATAATTTGGATTGGAATAATCATCATTAAAAAAAGTCAACCCATCATCATCAACACCATCGATCGGTTTTTAGTATCGCCTTCGCCATTTTGTACATTCAGCCTATAATAACAGCTCTGTCAAGTTGGCAAGTACAAATGAAAATTCGTTTGGATCGTTTGTCCATTGTAGGTCAAGGTTTGTCCGGGCATCGTTTCAAGAGTGAATGTTTTCGATTGTAGGAATGATTCGATACTGTGACATTATCACATATACAGGGTGCCCCGAGAAGAATGCGACAAACGGAAACCATAAACGGAGGCCATCAAGGTGGACTCATATGAAAAGGTTTCAATCTCCTTCGTTTAGGATATACGGGGTGATATGCAGATGTTGAATTCTGAAGTTAAAAGAATCGTGAACTTAATCAGGGCCAAAGTTGGCAAATTTTTGACTTTTTATATATTTTTTGCATTTCCAAGAATATAGAAAAGCCACTAAATTATAGAAAACAGGGCGGTCGACCTCAGTTTATGGTTTCCGATCGTCGGGACACTCTGTATTGCTAATGAGTTTTAAATATACAATTTTCGCGAGTTAGATAGGAGATAGAGGCATGTTCTGCTAAAAAAATTTATTTTGGGGAAAAAATTACATATATTAGAAGCACACTTGTTCAAACTTGATATGACAAAAATATATGAAAAAACTTTTCAGGTTTTCATGTTGGATGAAATTAAGAAGCTTATTCGAATTCATTCGTCCAATTCCCTTTCCTCATAAATTGTACATAAATAGAATTTATGATGAACCATTGTAACAACGTATGGATGAATTTCCTACCCATTTCTCATAACGCCAGGAAAAACGACAGTTTTTTTCACAAAACTGCATACCACACGTGAGTTATTACACATAAAATGATTATTGTCGTAGAGATACACGATATCATCCTAGAAATATTATTCGACAAAACGGCAATAAAATATTTTATTCCTTTATTCAGCCATAAAATAACAGTCAGACTAAGATGCCATAAATTTTTATTGCGAATTTATAGATGTGGAATAAACCGTGGAAGATGATCATTGGAGGTATAATTTCTAATATTTCCCTCGATTCTGGAGTGTGAAAAACTTACAGGTAATACCTTTATTGAAGGGCGAGATGCCACTTAGGAAGTGGGACTTTATGAAACGGTCGGCGATAACTCGAGATATCCAGAAGTGGCAAAGTGCAGATCATTATTACATTAGTTTCATAGCGGCGATGACCATTCACCGGAATGAGATGAAACAGTTTTCGAGCCACATGGCGATTACGCTTCGATAACGTGAGATTCCATATCGAATATTATATTGTTTTCAGGTTCTGCTAGGTTTCAGTGGAAACCTTTAGAATCTGGGTCTACCTTCCTATTATCTCTTGTGTTGAAGTGTGAACTTCGTGCTAACTGTCACATTTGGATACCTCTCATAGACTGGGATTGAAGATGTGCGATACAATCCAATATAAACTGCTCCACATGAGTTAGGGATATTGACTTAAATTGCAAAAAAATATAGTTAAAATAAGGTTTTTGTGATGAAAATTCATATTAAAATAATTTCAAGTTGCAAATTAATTTTAGCCTGTAGGTCTGCAGCGTATACAGGGTGGTTGAGAAAAATCGAGTAAAATAACGAAATTTTATTCCCAGAGAATTCAGGCTTTTTAACACTATCAATATAATGTAAAGCCTCCACGGGCATCAATAACAGCTTGACATCTTCTTTGCATATTACACACGAGGTTGTTGAACAATTCTTGAGGAATTTGGTTCCATAAACGGGCCAGAAGCTCTCTCAGATCATTTAAGGATTCTGGGGTAGGTTGATGATTATCAAATCTTCTTTGGAGCATATCCCATGCATGTTCTATGCAATTCAAATCTGGTGAGTACGGGGGTATTGGTAAATGTGGAATACCAAGCTCCTCGCGCGCATTCTCAACTATGGTGGTCTAGCGTTATCGTCTAAAAATTGAAAAGTTTCACCAATAGCAGCGTGAAAATTTGGCACAACATTGTCCGTGACGTGCTCCCTATAGTGTAAGGCGGTCATATTCCCAGGACAAATGTGTAGATCTGTGCGCCCGTTGAAACAAATCCCGGCCCATACCATAACACTACCCCCTCGGAATGGATGGACTTCTGGGACATAGCAACGATTACGGGGTATGCGTGGGATTGTCCATACCCTTATTCACTACGCCATTGATATTTTCAATTGATATGTTGCCTTGCCAATTCCAGTCTTTGAGGCTTATGGTCACGTGTTAATGGAACTCCTCTTAATGGACGTCTAGAACCTAGATTCACCTCTCTCAAACGTCGTCTGATGGTTTCAATGGAAACTTGGACCCCATCTGCATTTTGAAGAGTATTCCGTAGATGCAGGGTTTCTTCTCGCCGAAACGGTGATGAAACGATCCTGAGAAGGTGTTGTTTTTCGTCGCCCACCAAGCCTTGGTCTTTCCAACACGGAACCTTTTTCCCCGAACCTATTCCAAAGTCGAGATGTCACACTTTGGCTGACTTGGAGCCTTTCCGCTACAACAACCTGAGTTAGGCCACCTGTAGCATTCCGATAGCTCTATTAGCCTCAGCGTTTGTTAATTTACGTCTTGGCATTTTTAGAAAACTCGTTTCAAATCGATGCCTTTGATAAAAGGCATTCATGAAGCATATGCAAAGAACCAAACTTCAGAAAAAAGGCGACCAGATTGACGAAATGTCTCATACTGATTTTTATTAGATCGATTAAAGTTGTTATTGAGTTTTAAATGATTTTACAGCGATTTTCTTGAAGATTACATACTTTTAAAAACGATTGAATACGATATCTCTAACTCTTGTGGACCAGATTATTTTGAAGTACCGCTATTGTTTTAGAAAAAAATATTGACTTTTTGCTTGTTGGAACAAGAAAATTCCAACCGGTATATCTTTTTGAATAATCAAGAATTTCTAGACGTTTATACGTGAGCAACAAAATACATAATAGATGAACTTAGAGGGAGTTAGGATCTGTTTATACAGCGTTACTAAGAACAAATACTTAAAGAAAGGGACCAATCTAATTTGCGATGACGTTCAAGTGTTTGCCATCTGCCCGTTAGATTGGTCCCTTTCTTAGGTCTCAGTTCTTAGTTACTCTGCATAAACTATTTCTGTCATTGGCATAAACCAACCATACCAGTTCATCAACGCTTCAAATGTGTTAAAATTTTATTCGATTTCAGTAGTCACTACTGTGAGAGAATACATCCTAGCGCCATCTGACAGGAAATGAAATCCAACTAAATTCACTTTGCTAACTCTCAAAATGAAGATGGCAGCATTTATCGATTTGCTCAAATTCTTGGATTGTAGGAACCGTCTATTGTGGTAATCAAGCAGGGAGAGAAAGAGAGACTGAGAGACAAACGTATCAATTCATGGCAATGAAACAAAAATACCTAATACGTTTTCCAGGGTTTTGGTCCTACGTCAATCATCAACCGTCTTGCAACGCGTTTTTATATAAGCAGCGATGAGCATCTCATAATAGCTAATAATCATTATTGGCGCACATGCTATAATGTACGCTAAGTGACACTGCTCTAAAAAAATGGGTAGCCAACTTTAAAAGTTACATTTTTTTATAAAACATTTCCCATTTTGACCTTTAATCTTCTAATCGTTCTGCAAAACGTCAAAAAACTAGCAGACTATGCCATCGACAAGTTTAAATATAAAACTATCGAATAAGTCATAAGATATTTCAAAGCGACATTGGTTAGTAAGCTGAATTTCAATTGACCCCAAACGTTACCCTGTGGGACACCGAAATTACCAAGAGCTTCTTTCCCCGTGAAGAAACAGATTTATTGTTTGGCTACTTTGATGATACATAATCCATTGATAATTGCGCATGATTAAATGTAAGATGCCCTATATTTCCTAAATCCATATCCGATAAGCTCTCGTCCATCCCATCTCCCACATCCAGCTCAATACAGCACGTCTCTTGGAAGACGGATTCATGAAGCCGCATAAGCTTCGAAGCGATAACTATTCATGGAACAAAAAATGGGTTTTTCAATATTCTTGTCAATGGCTCGATGATCATCCCCCGATAATGAATAAAAGTCGGGCAAATTAGATATCCGCACCGAGGAATTGAGCTGGCGCTGCTTCCGAATGCAAGCTAGGTAGTTGGCGTTAGCATAAGATTAGCTCTTCCGGCCGTAGATGCGCGGTGTCCGTTAGTTCATTAGGACTTTAGGAGGTTCCAGACCGAGACCTGAATAACCAATAAAGTGCTCGTATGCCGGGAACCGGTAACACGACACAAAGGTTTCGTCGGGTCCTACGCCCCCTTCACAACTAATCAACATCAATATGCGACGTAGAGGAGCCGCTGTCTCGTTGAATCGGCTGAAACCACCATAAGAGGATGGGCGGCAAAGTTCAGACCACAGTAATTTATTTCCTAATTAAGTGTTGTTGCGTCACGCTCTCCGGGAAAATGAAAACGGTCATCAGATTTTCCATAAGCCCAGTCTTGGCTTGAAGCCGCTGACGACGGCTCAAAGAAACGTGTTTGTGGGGAGTGAAGGGGCTCAGTACAAGATATGAATTTTCAATATGACATGGTTTTATGGTGTTGGCAAGTGCAAGAACACTGATGAGGGAACTCGCCCATTTTCGTTTGGACGAGGATAGGTAGGAGAAATATCCATCTTCACTACAATCGAAAGAGTCCTCTCAGCTTTTCTGTCTATACTGCTCTATATAGTCACACATTTGGTCTGGATGTATCTACAATAAGAGCTCCAGCCTCAACTGCAAGTGAAGCAGAGGCGACCGTAGATGAAATCATTATACACAAATTCCTATTATTTGTGGTCATCACCTATTGCCTCTAGATGCTCAGCTGAATGACATAGGACGTTCTTGAAGCGATTAAGGAAATCAGTTGGTTTATCGTATAATACCTTCTTCATTTTCCAGGTTCATATTAATTATTAATTACATTAAAGTACCCTCATCAGTTCTCTTCTCACCACTACATCTACAGCTCAACCTCCAGCTCCAGATCTCTAGTCTCTAATGAACTCCAGTATCCGGAGGACTTCAAGGAGGCTTCAAAGACACTCGAGTAGGTGTTCATTTCTGTGCCAGCTGCCGTTGTTTCTGAGTCATCTGTGTATCATTTTATGGTGTTTTCTCTGAAATTTTGGATAGTGTATTCACTTTTCCGTTCTTTCCTTTTACATAGCGTCGTATTTGAGATCACTAATGCTAACCTGTAGCAGCACAGAAGCAATTACACTCTATCTTAAGAGTGATGCGAAGTAGACAGAATTACCTCACCTGTATCGATAGGTATTTTTGATGAGTTTGAAAAGGCTGTCGTTCTTCATCGTTCATCATTACATTACAGTTTACATTACCTGTTACGAAGAATGATCACGCCTAAACGGGGAGGCAATGATTACAATAATAAGGATAAACTCAGATGCATACCACCCGCTGATATGAATATCAACAAGTGTTACGATCTGAATTGAACTAGCCAATTTGCCATCGTCAAGGCCCCAAATGGAGTACGCTCCATCGAAGAAAAGCAGATGCTAACCATAGTTTGGTCTCATTTTTATCTCATCAGAGCAACATAGCTTTTTTTCTGATGGAGAACGTTTGGAAATGATGGACCCTTATTCAAAACTGGCAAGCGCTACTGAGTCCTATCTATCCAGTACTACAGTACTACTATCCAGTAACACAGCGACTACTGAGTACTATACAGTTAACAGAGCGCCACCCAGTATGAAACGGTGTCCGATTCAATACCCTCCAGATAGAAACCCTGACGAAGACATATGTCCCATATTTTCTCTAATTCAGTACGCCGATTCGCTTTGCGAGCAACAGACGTGTGACGAATTGAGTAGTTTGGGAACACGTTCAGATCACGGCAGAAATGATGCCAGCGTTATATTGTGCTTCTCTACAAGGTGTTTAAAAAAAAAATTGTATTTCTAGGATACGAGCAACATTCTGATGAAATTTTATACGAATATGTTCTAGATGCTGATACATTACATGTACATACCCTGTAATGATGGAGTGAATTTAGCCTTGCGGCTTTCACAATCCTCTCTAGAGGAACATTCACTTCCTCGAGATCTCTGTATTCGGAATCTTTTCGATGTGCCTATCTAGTAGGTTGTTGTTATTTGAAAATAGTGCTCTATTCCACTTTTTGTTCAGTAATATGAGGTCAGGTCTATTGTGTCTATAATTTTCCGGGCGATCCCAGTAGCTTGTGTTGATCATTTTCCAATAAAGAATCTGAGTGGTAATTGTAAGAATGAGGAACCTCTTTTGACTTTAGAAGTTGGTATTTTAAAGCCAATTCTTGGTGTAAAATCTAGGCAACAGCATCATGTCCATTGTTTTTCTCCGTACCTGCAAACTTCTGGCCTCCTCCGGTTTCATGTATCGCATAGCCACAACGACATATTATATCATCCGATATAATATGAGGTACTTTGGCGACATATTTCATTGTTGGGAACATTTGATCTTGGTTGGCAATGATGAAGCCCTCAGTCTCAGGAAACAACTTTCCGAAAGTCAACCAGTAGTTCGACGTAGAAATGTCGACGTAATCATGCTTGACCTCTTTCTGGTGTCGTCCATGTAAAGGTTTGATAGTCAGTTTCTGCATCTTGCTCTTTGAAGTGTCCGACGATTTCAATGTGATCCAGTTGCAGCTTTAACAGATTAGAATTATCAGCATCACACACACTACTCGATGGAGTTCTCATGAAGCAGCGATAAAACGAATACATGTTATAGAAATGGGATTGAGGGCTTTCTTTTCTTATACTATTTTTTCTTCTTCAGAGCCTTTAATTCGGATGGCGTTACGGAATTTTTTTACTAAGCAAACCCCAATTGTCTTTCTGTGTACTACCTATCCTAGAGACGTGGTCACTCTTTATATTCATTAGGAAAATGGGCCCACATAGTTATTATTTTTTGGGTCACTTGAAGATGCATGGATATAAATATACAAGTCAAAGTCTATAGCACGTATAGTGGTAAAAACGCCAATTCAAAATTTTAGTGAAACTTCTAATTATTGAATTCAAGCAAGGCGAAACACTTGCCTGTCATCATATTGACTTATAGGTACTTCAGTAGTGGAAACTTTATGGTGTAAATGTGTCGAAGCATCTCCGGATAACGCTCATTAGACGTAAAGCCAACACGAAAATGATACTCCAAACTGCCTAATGCAAAGTGATTGATGAAGCTACCGATTTGACACTTACAACTTCCAAATTATCAACCTTGTAAATGGTGCCGAGAGATCTTCAATCGTTACGGGTAATGTTAAGTTTGGAAACATCGTCGAAATATTCAATGAGTCAATATTAATTGTTTTCCGGTATATCTGTAGCAAATTTTGGACACTTTTAACGAGCACCTGATAGCGGCTAACAATTCAAATCAATATTAGCATTACCGAATTCTTTCAAATATTTTCTACTTGTCCTCAATTCCTATAGTTTTTTCAGTCTCAATTTCAATTTATCATCATCATCATCATCAATTAGCTGGATGAGGTGGATCATATCAGCAGTTACTGTCGGTTACTTCCTGAATTTTTTGATGTCATAATTGTTCCAATGATATTCTGTAAAACATTTTAAATGTTTTTTCATGAAAAGGTCTTCTAGGAACTGCATCGAAAACATGTGGGTACCTACACAAGCCTGTCAGATTAATATAAGAAGGTTTTGTACCTTGGACCATGTCGAACACCTGTAGGTACTGAAAATTAACTAGTTTTCTAGTTAATTATTCCCAAATTCTTTCAAACATCCACTATTCAAAGTATAGATAACTTATCGTAATGGAAAAAGTAATCATCGGGGAAAAAAGGAATTGAGAAAATAAAATGTTATACTACTATATTATATTTTTTTCAATCATGGTGTGCATAAAAAATGTATTGTTTTATATGATAAAATATGTTTTTTGTGTCTGGGTACATAATTTTAAAATTTGTTTACTGTAACCATTGAGAAAATTGAGACAATAGGTACACATCGTTCAATTTCTCGAATCCTAATTCGATTCGCATCGGAGAATCTAACATGCCGCTAAATTAGGATGAAATAGAGCGAATGTCAGTTCAAATTCCAAATAACGAACACACACCTAATTCTATTTGTACTTTGTGAACAGTGAATCACACCACCTGCTTCATAAAATTTGCCAATCTGCACTTATTCCAGTTGTTTGTATAACACAAACAGAAACAGTCAGAACATACAATCAAATGAGCTTAAATATTTATCTGTTTTCAGCACGTTTTAACCCCTGAATGTAGATTTGTTTAAATGGATCTTTCGTTCAGATTATTCGTTATTTGTCTTCGGAATATGTGAGTTAGAACACCTTCCTTAACAATATCTTTACGGGGTTATAAAACACGGAAAGTTAAGGGAATTCATCATAAGTATAAGATTGTGAAATGAAAAGTTGCGAAAAAATTTAAGTTGTGATTACTGGTCAAAAAATAGCTTGGATCTATCATATAATTTTTTTTTGAGCAGCCCCAGCTTAAGATTGCACCCCTAAAAATTGCACCTGAAAAGCAATTTTCAATATTTTCTCAGAAAAAAACTGACAATATTGAAATGAGCAACTATTCTATGGGAGCGAGATGGCATTCAAAAAATATTTTGGTTGTTTCCCTATAATATCATATGGATATCCGCCTACGAGGAGGACCAGGTAAATTTAATTTCGAATATTAATCCAGCCTATTCGACACACGCTACGTACCTGTAGAAGAAGGAGACCTTATTTCTTTCAAAACAGTCAAAGTATCATAACTAAAATTTTCAATGGTCAGTCTATTGAAATAAGAAAAAAGTTAAGCTTTTTCTACCGCTCGCTCCTATAAAATGTTTGCCCTTATTTCAATTCTGTTATATTTCTGGTTTCTAAGTAAAAATTTTAAATTGCTTTTCTGGTACCATCTTCGGGGAAATGTAAAATTGCAATTCCTTTATTCGCCAATACTCAACGCATCTGCCATCTGTACATTAAAACTGAAAGCTTCTTTGGGCATCTCTGGGAATTCTGATTTTTAGCGAGGTCTAAGTTCGGTTGATTTTCACAAGATGGGAAAGAGGTGAGTGTTTTGTTGAAAAACCTCATTTCCAAATTTGTGGAGATGAATAATTTTTTGGATCATATACGAAGAAATTCGAATATTTCATCATATCTGTATCCCCAGATGAGACAAAACTAACAATATTTATATATATTTTAAATCCATGATGTCCAGTGTGTGGACGATTATGACAGATATTGTCAAGACAAAAAATCATATTATATTTGTTGAAATAGTTACATGGTAAATAAAAAATTTCATGCAGATGAAACGTAATATTTTATAAAATATTATAGATAAATATGTTTTATGCTCTTAATAAATAAAGAAGATAAATACTTAGAGGTGTTTCTGTCATTGAATCAATTTATTGGAATTTTTCAGTTCTTTAGTCGACTCACACAGAGAGTTTTTCCATAAATTTTGGATGTTCATTCGACTTAGTATGCCAAGTAAAACTGACATTCCCCTATCGCAAGTTGTCATTTATAGAAAATGAACCTAGAGTCGGTCTTGGGTACTCTAGAAACCACTGGTTATGTCGGCCATGTGGTAAGTACAGAAGAAGCAATGATACTCCACAATTCCCTGTTGATTCTCCAAAATGAAAACCATTTTCGCAACACATTTTTCTGGGGACGCATTCTAGGTGTTGAACAAGACTACTATATTGCTTTCGGCTATGTTTCTGACGCTTTAAAAGGAAGAGTTTACTACTATAGTAGAGATTGCCTGAACTGGGGACTTCTGCCAAACCCAACCAAGTATGCCAAGAAAGTAACACCGTTCTGCAACACGAGATTTCAAGGGGATCCAGCTTTGGTTATCGATGTGCTGATTGAAAAAGAAGAGACGACATGGGATACGACCTTGAAGAAACCTGAAATCAGGAAACTGAAAGAAGAGGATAGACTATCTGCAACTGTCCATACGATTACAGAAGAAGCCGCTGTGCTACCACGTGGTGCTTTATTCACTAGGCCTGATGGAACAGTAGTGGAAAATCTCAGTTTTGAAGGATTAAGATTATTGGATGCGCGTGAGCTGAGTTCATATCAGCACTATCGAATGCCAACGAGAAAATGGAACACCAATTTGCTAACTCGGGATGATTATAACTATGCCACTGATTTCCTGGACCCCTTGGATATAGATATACCAGAAGGTTGTTGGCAGATACAAATCTTAGCTGGAGATACTATAGCAATAGTCAAATCTTTGTATTGGCCTGGTTTGTATTTTTATCATGTTGTAGAAACGCCAAGATATGGCTTCGTTTATTTTGGGACTGGAAAAAAGTGTTTGGACACCGCTTTCATGCTTTTACCTGCAACTTAGTTCTTATTGAATCTACTGTTTGTATGATGAATGATTATGATTTTAAGAAGATTATTAAAGTGAACCTACTGTAGCAACATGCCTTGGATTGTTATAACAACAAACTTTGCAATGAATATTTGTAGCTGTTTATTTTATAGAACTGGTATTTGGATATTGAGGTTACAAAAATTGTTACATGATTTGGTCATCCAAAGATATGCCGCTAATAATTTCAGTTTATTACGAATTTTTCTCATTGGCCACAAATTAGGAGTTGAAAGCTCTGTAAAATATTATTTGTTTTAATATTAATAAATTACCAGTCGTTTATCAAAATTTTCCTCTTCATGTTTCATTCTGGTACTCAATGAGCCACTTGAAACTTAAATAGAGAATAGAGATAGAGTGGCCACCAAAATAGTATTGGAAACACATACAGACCTATACCTACAAGCAAAAAAGAAGAAAAATTGGAAAGTTTGCCAGATAAGTACTCTAAACGAATTCTTCAAATCTGAAAAAAATTAAAATGTGCTTTCAGAACTTGAGAACTTGAGAACTTGAAAATTCGTCTCGAATTCAATTTGAACACGATGCATTTCTTTCCAGGTTTGGAGATGGCAGAAATTCCGGTGAAAGTTGAAGAAAAATGATCTCCATTTGCAAAATCAAAAAGTACTTTTTTATTGTATACGCACCTTAACGGCTTGAGTGCATCTTATTTTTGTAGGTTCTTAAGTATAGTCCTTCGTTAAAATCCTGAGAATTCACTTATGCAGACAGAAGTCCAGATTCAGAGGACGTGTTCTGACATGTTACATTCAAAAAATAATTAAATCACAATACCGTGCTCAAATAATCAGTCGGAATAGTGTACCTTGGGGTACTCCATACTTCACCTCTTACTCTCCTAAAATTTTGGAGAGTGGTCTATCAGTTTCCGTAACAGAACCTTTTGATATTTCGATTTCTGTAAGAGTACTTTTTATTTCATGCAGTCAAAGCACAAATTCTTCGGTATTTAAATTTTCACAAGAACAGAGGCAGCTAATTTGTGTTCCTTGCAATAAATTGCATATGGCAAATGGCTATTCTTCACCATTTTGAAAATGGAAAGCAAACAAAGTGGTTCAGCGATAGTTGACGAAATTTGGTCAATTCTGTGTAACTTTTTAGTGAACTGCTGGAGATTACACCTTTACTAGGTACTAAAATGTTCAATATTTCCCCAGTTTGTGAAAACGTGAATAGGTACTTGAAGTTATTATTTAAGTAGCATAGGACATGCACGATTTAGGCCCTAGGCTGCTTTGATGAGGGCAGCAAATGTACCATATTCTGCAACTAAGTGGAACAGACGCAAATCTCTAACTTCCCTCCGATCTTGTGCAGGATTGGTAGATCTTGGGCGTTTACTTCTAGGTCTTTCCTGTGGCCCCGCATTTGTTTATTTTCTTGAGATATTCGCATATAAAAAGGTATACCTATATGTAAACGAAGTTTCTGTGAAAATAAACAACCCAACTGCTCCGTCGTGCAAAGGATAACAGAAAAAAAGCTGGAAAACAAATTCTGTGAGAGATATAACGATTACACTGAATACTCTTCAGGTTCCATGAAACATTTCTTGAGAATTTGAAGATTTTAAGTTTCTACCGGCCTCTCATTCAAAAATTCGCGGAAACAACAAACCAAAGGTGAAAATCCCGCCAGACGGTGCTCCAAAATTCCTGGGATTACCTATCTACGTGTTGCATCCAACTAAAATTGCCGCCTGTGGTGCCCCCAATAAAACAACCTCCAGCTCTATAGAAACCAGGCTTGTACGCATTTTGTGAAAGTTCATTCCTACCAGTTCCTACGTCCAAAAACCCCCTCAATCGATATTCTCAGAACTGTTGCGACGCCAGCGTCCACATGTCGACGCCGAATGCGCAAGGCGTCATTGATTCATTCCGTTCATCATCATCCCAGTGGTTCTCAGACCCTCTGGGTAAGTACAAGACTTCAATCTCAGCCAACAATCCTTGAAAACCGGCGAAAACAGATTTAAAATCGGTGAGATTTGAATGAGGTTATTGTCGGGGGTTGAAAAAATTTTAACATTTGATTTTTCATGATTCTGCTGCACTTAATTCATTAATTATGTGTTTGCACCATTCCCAATTCAGTCATATGTTTCACCCTCGAGCAGATCTGTTACGTTTGGAGTGAAATGATTCAAATTGTCAATTTTTGACCACTTGTTGATGGTACAGAAGTGCTCACAGTCTTAATTCGAGTTCTATATTTAACAGGTGGTTCCATTCATGGTTTCGAAACCGTAAGTTCATTCATTCAGTACATTTTCGCATCGAATAACGAAAATTTCGTCGTGATGGGGGATATTGATCTGACAATTTTTTTTACTATGCGGGTGTCTTGCAGTGAAACTAATCGGTAATTATGGTGCAGGCAGGTGTGGTCCTGATTTAGGCAAACCAATGTTGCCTCTATGTATACACTAAACGGTGTGAAATGCAGTTTGCGTAAAGATAAGTCTGGGTCATATCGATCTATTTCAATCACTTTTATCTTCTAACTCTTTTATCTTTGGAAATTTACGGGCCAAACTTAATTGTGGAATATGAATATGATTTGACGTATTGGATCTATATTCCGTTTGATTTGGTTTACTCTTGGGTCTTTTTCGCACACATCTGGATTTGAATCTGAGCTGTGGATAACTGCATATATATAATTTTAAGAATTCTCTGAGAATGAAATATTTTTGACAAATAATTATCCAAAGTTGCGTCAAATGATCTATACCTTTTCAAGTTTTGGCGCTAATCAGAATCGAAATGACATTAGTCAAAATCAAATTGGCAACATCAATTTCAAACTGGCATTAATCAGAAGCAAATTGGCAATAATCAAGTTTAAACTGCTAATCTGAATTTGAATTTTCCATTGGAATTAAATATATTCAATGAAAAATTTTCATTGATAGATATACACAAAAAAATAACGTAATGATTAATTAAAACCGTTAGAGAATAACGAATTTTCTCAAAAAATTTTATCTTTCATATCCAATGCAGAAGTAATAAATCTTTGGATATGAGCGATGAATTTTGCCTTATTTTCATGAAATACCTTTATTCTCTAATCTCTGCAAATTATGGATTCTTCCATTTCGTTTCATTCACCAAACAGAGACGGTAGATAATCACAATCGTGCGTTCTTTAAAAATCAACGTTTATGACTGTTCACCGTTGTTTGGATATTATTTATTTCATTTCGCAAACTATGCAATGATTTGATAGACTCTGAATACACTTAGTAATACTTTCGTATTGCAACCAGAAATACTCATTTTTCAACGAAAAAGAGCTTTAAAGGTATTTATTGTCAATTTGAAATTGATAAATACCCGTTTGAACTTGATAACTGCTAATTTGTTTCT
This sequence comes from Coccinella septempunctata, assembly GCF_907165205.1. NCBI lineage: Eukaryota > Metazoa > Arthropoda > Insecta > Coleoptera > Coccinellidae > Coccinella > Coccinella septempunctata. The sequence continues at coordinate 32,785,368 of NC_058191.1, read as the reverse complement.
GATTAATGCCAGTTTGAAATTTATATCGACAATTTGATTTTGACTAAGGCTATTTTGATTCTGATTAGCAACCCTTTGAAACGAAGTAGCAGAAGAATTTCATATCTTATATCAACAGGTTTCAGGTTTCTAATATCGGAACAAATTATGTGGCACTAAGCACTATTTTTATTGCAGATACGAAGAGTGAAATTTTTATTGATAGAAAATATATATGCAATTTTTATGTGGAACTATAAGAAGATGTCACAGTGCTTTAAACTTTCAACTGCCAGAGGATATTCGAAATGATTTCTGTTCTGAAAAAAATTGTTGGGAAGCTCAGTTTTTTGCTACTTCCGTCAGGGATGCACTTCTGTTGAACGCGTAACAAAGGAAATATTTTTAGAAAAAATTTCATCAGGACGAAGAGATGTGCTTTATTTTAACGAATATGCATATAAATCTTGAGTAATATAACCAAAAAAGATTGTCTGTTGTCAACATTTCTCGAAAATTGGCTATCCTTAATGATTTGAGTAAATGAAAAAACTATCATTTTTATGTTGAGTTTATTGAGATATATATTTTTACAGAAGAACTCTCACAAAAATCGTAATTTATTATTCCATTTGTGCAGTACTTTTGCGATACTACCTAGAAATCTGAAGATGGATTCCATGATATTGTTGATAATTTTGGAACTGCTTTCATAAATCTTCGTAAAAGCTAAGGCAAAAAATTGATCAGAACAATTCAACAAGAAATCTTGTAACTTACAAAATAATGAATTAATGGATGAAGAAAAAATGATTAGGTTAGGTCTTTTGATCTACTTAGAAGAATTTATTGAGCACCAATGCTACTGAAAATTGTAGAATTCATGAAAAAATTGACAACAACTATTATCGAAGTGAATTAAACTTATGGCTTTTTATTTGTATGAAATATTATATTTCCGGTAGCTCCCAGTAATATAATTTTTAGACTATGACGTATTTCTCTAGTACGTTGTATGTTGTCGATTTCATTATCGTTTGGGATTAAATGATGTAGCATATTTTATATTTAAAGAACGATTGGTATATAAAAAAGTGATACAAATCATCCTTTCAGTTTTTTAATATAACAGACATGAATCACAGAGACAATGAAGAGTACTTATAAAGTCTTTTTCCCAAAAGAAAAAATAATCAACTCACTATGTATATTAATTTTTGTACGTATTAAAGAAACCTGAAAAGCAGCGATAAAAAGTATACTATAATGATCCTAATGGGTTTCTCTTCATTTCAGGTCTAAGAGCTGAACTCCAGTATGTTCTTCAATATACTAATTCTGTGCGCAACATGTGCTTGGGCATATGTGGAAAAGGTGAGTTTTAAATTTTTCTCGTTTTTTTCAATTAGTCTGATGGGCAGCAGACCAGAAAAACTGTAACTAGAGGATTCTTGTAAGAATGTCTTTGAAGCATTTTGGAACTGAATAACTCTTTTATGGAAATGACAGGATTTAATGAATAATTTTTGGAAATCTATGTATATATCCCAGAAAAGGGGCTTTGAAAATTTCTAGGGTTGTTAAAATTTGTTTCTGCGTTCATTAAAGAAAATTAATTAAATATACCGCTCTGCTTCAACGGTTTATTCGGAAAAACAAATGAACACGGTGGATCTGTGCGAGTGAATTTGAGGTAAATATATTGGACTCGTAATTACTAAATTTTACATCTAGCTTTTTTCGCCTACACATCGCGCTTACGTCAACAACAAGCAACCCCTAAACAATTTTCTCGTTTGAATTTGTACGGTAAATAAGATGATATAATTACTTAGCATATCTTATCAGCTTACTGTTGGCACTTCAATTAAGGAGGGTAGTGCTATTCGCATAACTATACCTTTCTGGGCAAAATTTGAATGTGATTAAATATTCAGTCAGAATAAATTGAAGCGCTAGAGTTAGACGGTGCGAGTATAAATATTTCAAGGAAATGGTGATATTTTGAAGAAAAATTATCTATCTCACTTGTCACTTGTCAACTCAATGCCAATGAAATCTCGATATCTGAAATAGAAAAACAATTCTGCAGAATACCACTGGCTTATACCCAATAAAGTAGTTGTAGAAGTTTCATGTTTCAGTTCTATAGCAACGAAGATAAGGAAGTTATGACAAGTTTTCGAAATCCACAAAATCCAAATTTTACTCAACAACGAAGGATCGTAAGGCTACGGTTTTTATCATTATTGTTTGTTCCTTGAAAATATGGCAACTTTGTTCTCTAGCTCATCTAGTTGCCGAAATCCCTTCACTGGCCATTGAATTTGAGACAGTCTTCAATTCTATGATCAATATTAGTATAATTAGTACATATTCATGGGGATATAAGACATTTTATATAGTATTGCCGTTGGAATTCGCCAAATTTGCCGCTATGAATAAGAATTTGTAAAAATGCTTGACCTCTAAATTCGATGGATTTCCTAAAGTTAATATGTTTAAACTTTTACGGGTTATGCCTACTGTCTGACCTTTTTATTCTTTCTTCTTCTCCTTCCTTCTATTCTTTCAGAATTGAATAAAATCCAATCGGCTGGCGACTTTTAGTTGTATCATCCTGCGACTATAAAGACTCATCCCAAGTACGTGGGATGAAAGTTTCCGTTCTTTCAAGTCCAATGACCATTGCTTCTCGAAACTTCATGGAATCAGTTTCTATCGAATGTTGTCCTGAATTTAATTTATTAGTACGCATCTCAGGTTTTTTTCAGAATTCTCCTGACGCTAGAACAACATAATCTTAGATCTCTTTCAGCGTAGGTTGGAGAACCTATCGAGTTCTCATGAAAATTTCTCTGTTTCTGATCGTTCTGTTATGAAAGAATTCGCAACTTTTCGTGTTATTCATTGTTTTTTCTTTGTTGAATTTCTAAGTCGATCCAGAAATATCTCAATGAAGAGTCTGACTGTAGTTTCAACAACTTGATTACACTCGCCCTGAATAAGAATGAGCTTCAAGTGACCTTCATTCCTGAAATCAGGCATTTTGTCGAAACTTAATGAACAATGAACCGAATTAGTCCAAGAACCCAGAGCGACCAGACATAACTTATTTTCACACAGATTTTAGGATCTCAATAGTATCTCATTTATTTTTTGTGCAGCTTCAAAGCGTCTGACAAAAGTTTTGGCCCATGCAAAGTGTCTGTCACTTATAATATAACTTCAGAATAATATTCTTTAAAATTTATATAAAAATCAGCCATGTGAAAATAAGTTAAGTAACACTTATTTTTAGTTACCTTTGCCACCTGGTATCTGCCCAGGTGTCACTAGGCAAGCTCCACAAGTTCACAGGTATTCAAACCACAGGAGACTCTACTGAGAGTTTTTCACATCTACAGTCCCTGGCCAGTTTATTAGACGCACTGAGATTTTTTTTTATATTTACTGGTATTGCCCGAGGAAAAAGCAGAATATTTGAATTTCATTTCCACAGAATGTCAGTTTTATTTACGACTCTCATTAAATTGTTCTATTTGGCATTTATTTTTGATGTTGTAGTATTAATACTTAAGTATGAATCAGTACTATGTCTTCCAGTGGACGTCTTGCATTCTGCAGGTTCGGACGTTATTTCGATAATCCACATATGAAATCATTATCTTCGAATGCAGCAAACCGAACAATTCTGCTTTGATAGTATGAAGCTCTCATAGCTACACAGGGTGGCTCAGCAAAATATTAGAATTTCATGTTTAATCATCAATAAATCAATATTTTTTATCCAATATGATATATTATATGTGAAAACCATTTACAGATGAAGTATATGTAACATATACATTCAATTTAATAATTCAATATTGAGATTTTGCATCGAATCAATGCGTCTAATAATATGGCCAGGGACTGTATGTATGAAAATAAGTTATGTCTGGTGGCTCTGGGATCTTACTCTGAATGGGACTAAATGAAAATGTATTCCGCATAATATGTGAATACCTACTTGATGCTTACTATCTCCAATAACTAATACTGAATTAACTGATAATAAGATAAAGCAGAACTGAATTCACCTTACAAACGTGATATTTTATGTATTATACCTCAAAAATGGTCAATTTTATGTGGGTATATACAGGGTGATTCTTTGACTCGTACAAATAATTCAACAGTATATCCTTGAGGTCAGAAGTCTTTTATCCTTTACCATTTTTTTTGAAGCGGCTTGGTTAAAAAAATACAGACTGTTGAAAAATCATGAAACCTTATTCTTAGTTCTCATAAACGGTTTCATCAAATGAAATGAATTTCGGAATATAGTCTTCCGTTTATTTGTTGAATCTTTTTAGAACACAAGATATCGCCCACGTGTTCCAGTTTTCTCATTATGACCATTACGTAGGTACCATAAAAATACCAAAAACTCAAAGGACCCATCTCTTGAAACTGAGTTGGACGCTATCTAATGAATATTTGAATGTTTTGTTGAATAAAAGCATATTTTCTCGTATAATATGCCGTTTCGAAGGGAAGCAACTCTTTTCAAAAGATCCACAGATAGTATAGTGTCACTGATTTCGCTGGTTACTCTGAAGGTAATATTGTTTTTCCAGGAGTGGCACAGCTCATTATGGAAACTTGAAATATTTTCATCAGGGCTGAATCGGAAAAAATATTAAAGGAAAAAAGTGTTTCTTTTGATCTCAAGAATCTATTATTAAAATATTTGTACGAGTCAACTAGTATGTAAAGTAGATGTGACACTTTTATGAGCTTCCGATTAGGAATGTTTTTCTCGAATTTAAACACAAATGTTACAGGATGACATCCTCCCTGAGCTGTTTCTGGAGCAGTTAGCCGATCGAATACAGAGGGAAAACGATATATCCTATCTGGATATCACCAACCCCAACTCTCTCGGACCTCGTTCTCTGGAAGAGGAACGGTATGATCCTTTGGATTACGATTTGGGGGACGCCCCACTTCATCCAAGTATCAGGGATCAAGAGTACCTGAAGCATAGCAGCCTCTGGAGTTCGAAGTATGCCCTGGAAGATACTGCAGGGGATGATGATATTCAGAAGCAACATTCGGCCCAATTCGCAACTACCACAAAACCCAAAAACACCCTGCCAGCCTATTGCAATCCCCCCAATCCTTGTCCAGTTGGATTTGGTGGTGAGTTGAATACATGTTCATATTTCAAAGAACTCTTATTCAAAGAGAAGGTTCTTATCATGAATAAGACCAGCTCATTGTCAGCAGTCTAGCAATAAATTTAAAAAAGTATTATGTTTGTTCCTGAATCCAATAGCTATGAAGACTTGTCGGTCCTGGTCTGTTTTTCATATGAGTTTTTAAGAGCTTATTTTGGTAGCTGCCATATTTAGACATATGACTATGATGATTGCAATGAAAATGAATTGATAAAATTCCTTCAAAGCACATTGCGCAAAAATATTAACGCACATTATGGAAATCTCAAATTTATTCTACAACTGAAGGTGTTCTCAATGATAATTATTTTTATCAGAATTATGCATGCATATGTTATCCACTTTCAACGGTTTTTTTCAATACAGATGTTTTTTCCCAGCAGGAATAAAAAAAGATGATATTATCAGATTTTGAATGTATTGGCTCCATTCTAAAATCAGTTGTTCTCGATCAATTCTAGTGATCAATAGTTTTTCTTTCATTTGATTTTCTACACTCGATCGCTATGCAACGCGAAACACGCAATTTGACCCAAGAGGAATGGGCCCAAGCCGTAGTTTTGCGAGAAGAAGGGTGGACATTCACAAGAATTGCAGAGGGTTTGGAGTTTCCCATACAAGTGTGTCCAGAATGTTGCAGCGATTCAGAGGGACAGGTATGAATGTCCGAAGACTAGGACAGGGTAGACCACGGGTAACAACTGCCATTCAAGAACGTTACTTGAGAGTTTCTTCGTTGAGACAACGGTTTGCAACCGCTCGCCTCCTTCAAATTCAGCTTGAGCAAACTCATGAGGTGCAAAGTAGCACCCAGACAATAAGAAATCGCCTCAGAGAATGTGATTTAAGGCCTCGTGTCGCGGCAAGAGGCCCAGCTCTTACCCCAGCCCATCGAAGGGCGCGTTTGGATTTTGCGAGAGAGCATATCCATTGGGAAGAGGCCGATTGGGAAAGAGTTCCCTTCACAGATGAGTCTAGATTCTGCCTCTACCATTGTGATCGACGTTCCTTTGTATACAGACATCCACATGAAAGATATGCTCAGTGCAATTTCCTGAATACTACTGGTTTCGGGGAAGGATCGATTATGGTATGGGGTGTAATATATTTGACTGCTCGCACAGACCTAGTGTCGTTGATAATGGAGCTGTGAATGCTGATAAGTATATAAGGAATATTCTTGAAGAGCATGTAGTGCCATTTGCCCCATACATTGGTGAAAATTTCATTTTTATGGACGATAATGCCAGACCCCATCGTGCGCGCATCGTTCAGGAGTACCTTGAAGAGGTTGAATTCTCTCGAATGGAATGGCCAGCAAGAAGTCCAGATCTCAATCCGATTGAGCAGGTTTGGGACAACCTCAATAGAAGGCTGTGACGTTCAGAAAATCATCCAGCTACTCTTAATGACTTAGGAATCCAACTCGGAGAAATCTGGAGCTGTAATTAACGCAAGGGGTGGAAATACCAAGTATTAAATCACTTCTTTCACATAAGATTCGGTGAAATCCTGAATTTTTCTTCCATTTAATGTGTATTGTTTCGTTCAAAACCTTCCCGAGTGAATATAAAAAATAAGTTATAAAGTCAATGTACAGTTAACTTTCAGTAAAATTGAGATTTTCAGAATGTGCGTTAATTTTTTTGCGCAGTGTATTTCACAGAATAGAAACACCATTTATACTGCTGAAACACTTAATACGAAGTCAAAAAGCTTGAGAAGTTGCTGCGAAAATTCGATCTCTACCGTCAGCAAGATAATTTCTTATATTCACTTTTTATTTCGTAGGCGAAGAAGGCTGTATGGAAGATTTCGAGAACACAGCTGCTTTCAGTAGACGCTTTCAGGAGGTACAAGACTGCATGTGTGACGCAGAGCACATGTTCGACTGTCCAGATAACAGCGATCCTTTCCTCGACAATTCTATGGATGAGTTCAGTGATTTCGAATTCAATCATTTCGTGAGACAACAAATGCAGGTAACTTACAAGTATCCATACTCAATAGAAACTCAAATTATGGCTTTGTGAATCTACACTTTTATGTTTGTCGAATAACTCGATATTGAGTCTAAAGAACTGCCCTGTGAACTTTTAGTAATACCTGCAAAATCTGAAGCAAAAATATTGATTCATCACTATATCTATCGATTAAAATTTGATTTCTATACCTATGCTTCAGACAAACGAGGTGAACAATATAATTTTATGATGGTTCAGTTGACATCTTTGCCACTTGATATCCCTATCAGGGTTAACCCCTAGCCAGGGCGATGATCAAGTATTCAAAGATATACCACCCTGAAAAACATATTATTACTCGAATTATTCTAGGTTTGTTGCTCAAGGGCACAGTGAAAAATGTTTCTGTAATTCGTTAGGTTCAACTATTGACTTGCATCAACATATCCGATATAAACTGCTCCACATGAGTTAGGGATATTGACTTGAATTGCAAACAAATATAATTAAAATAAGATTTTTGTGATGAAAATTCATAATAATATGATTTCAAGTTGCAAATTAATTTTAACCTGTAGGTCTGCAGCGTATACAAGGTGGTTAAGAAAAATCGAGTAAAATAACGAAATTTTATTCCAGAGAATTCAAGCATTTTAAGACTATTAATAAAATGTATGGCCTCCAAGGGCATGAATAACAGCTTGACATTTTCTTTGCATACTACGCACCAGGTTTTTGAACATTTCTTGAGGAATTTGGTTCCATAAACGGGGCAGAAGCTCTCTCAGATCATTTAAGGATTCTGGGGTAGGTTGATGATTATCTAATCTTCTTTGGAGCATATCCCATTATGCAATTCAAATCTGGTGAGTGCGGAGGTATTGGTAAATGTGGAATACCAAGCTCCTCGCGCGCATTCTCAACTATGGCTGCACGGTGCGGTCTAGCGTTATCGTCCAGAAATTGAAAAGTTTTACCAATAGCAGCGTGAAAATTTGGCACAACATTGTCAATGACATGCTCCCTATAGTGTAAGGCGGTCATATTCCCAGGACAAATGTGTACATCTGTGCGCCCGTTGAAACATATCCCGGCCCATACCATAACTACCCCCTCGGAATGGATGGACTTCTTGGTCATAGCGACGATTACGGGGTATAAGTGGGATTGTCCATACCCTTATTCTTAGAGAATCTGAAAATCGTCCATATCTGGATTCATCAGTGAAAAGGACACTACGCCATTGATCGTTCCAATTGATATGTTGCCTTGCCCATTCCAGTCTTTGACGTTTATGGTCACATGTTAATGGAACTCCTCTTAATGGACATCTAGAACCTAGATTCACCGCTCTCAAACGTCGTCTGATGGTTTCGATGGAAACTTGGGCCCCATCTGCATTTTGAAGAGTATTCCGTAGCATTCTACACGTAGATGTAGAGTTTCTTCTCGCCGAAACGGTGATGAAACGATCCTGAGCAAGTATTGTTTTTCTTTGCCCACCAAAAGCCTTGGTCTTTTCAACACGAAACCTGTCACCCTGAACCTATTCCTAAGTCGAGAGATATCACACTTTGGTTGACTTGGAGCCATTCCGCTACAACAACCCTGTAGCATTCCGATGGCCCTATTAGCCTCAGCGTTTGTTAATTTACTTACTCTTGGCATTTTCAGAAAACTCGTTTCAAATCGAAGCCGTTGATAAAATGACTTCATTTCAAAATAAAAACATTCATGAAACATATGCAAAGAACCAAACTTCAGAAAAAAGTCGACCAGATTGACGAAATGTCTCATAATGATTTTTATTGAATCGATTCGAGTTGTTATTAAGTTTTAAATGATTTTACAGCGATTTTCTCGAAGATTACATACTTTTAAAAACGATTGAATACGATATCCCTAACTCTTGTGGAGCAGATGATTATAAACCTTGTGATATTTGTTGTTTAATTTTTGTTACAAGTTTTTAGAAATATTTGTTTTTTTTCAGGATAACTCATTGAATCCATTCCTATTCGGTGAACGACTTCCAGTTGCTGCTAAAAAAGGCAACCGAGTGCAGTAAATTGAAATATGAAAATTATTAGTTAGTTTAATTCAGAAGAATATATTGAATATGATTATATCCGGCAACGACCTGGCTATGAACAAGGACCACGAGCATTCTACCCTGTTTGTAATCCCTACAGTTGAAAAGAATATTTCCAGTAAGGGTTATAAAGAGTTATATAGCTTTAAGTGTTTATTACTAGTTATTATAAGAGAAAGGCCCCATAATTAAGGAAAGATGCTCAGTATTCTCTTACAAAATGGAGCTATTACTGATTAACCGATTGCGACAAAGTTAGATTTAAATAGATCAACATTCCGCATGAACGTTCTTCGTAAAATGCACTCTTCTTCTCGAGTATTTTCATGTGGAACCTTTGGTCGGAGCATATCAATTAAGACAACGGGGTATTTTGGAAATAAGCGACGGCCCTATTGGTATTTATCAGATGAGCCATGCTGAATTTATGTCTTCAGAAGCAGTTTGGAGCCAGAGATTGACCCAGCCCATCTGAAGAAAACCAGTTCGGGAATTTGCAGAATACCTCCAATACTGCTAGGTCAGTAAATGAAACATACAGAATTTGTAAATGAATGTCCCCAACTGTAAGAACATGTAAACTTACATATAATTTCTGCAAAGTCTTATTACTCTCTAAAATGGATAAAACATTATAATGAAGTGCCAGAACATCGTGGTATAATGATATGAACAATCTAAATGTATAGGTGTTTAATACTTATAATTAGTGTTTAATATGAATAATCATTTAATGTTAACTGCTTCAAAGTCTATCTCATAAAAGCAAACAGTTTTTCTCTCTGATCTGATCTGCTCTTAGTTCGATGTCTAATAAAATGTATTCTCTTCATGTGAATTACTTGTCCTTTTTCCATTTACATAGGTCTTTCAGTAGAATTGCTTCTCCACAGTGTTGGATGGAGTTTTCAATTCACGACTACTATTTTAATTGAAGGTAAATGTTTTCTTGGAAATCCATAGTAAACCTATAGATTTAGTTTATCTCCACCTGAATGGAATTTATCTAGAGGCCTAGGTATGTAAGAAAAACAAATCTAACACTGAGATGAATACACAAATAAAATAAATATTTCTTAGCAACCTCCCATACAGATATAAATAATGAAATAAAGGTATATAAATAAAAGTGATAGATACCACAAGAACGAAATAAAATCTTCCTATAAAGCTTATTTAGTTGCAATAATGAACATTTATTCTGAAAAATTCACTTTTTTCAAAGTCACCACAAGTTGTTATTTTCGAAAACGAAATCTTGTACCTGAAACGTTTTTCAGGATCGAGTTTTTTTTTTTTGAAAAATATATTATTTCATGAACCAAGAAGAATAGGTATCTATAAGAAGAACAAATCCTACGTAGAAATTAATCATATTATCAAACATAGGGTCAATGTGAATGCTCATACAAAATCTATATAAGATTGTGAAATATGTGAACGTTAAGGTTTGGAATAACAAAAAAGTAGAAAATAATTTTGTTCGTTCAAAAAATTTGGATAATGAAAATGCACCCTCAACTAGCAAACTACAAAATATGTGAGCGAAAGGCGACATCCACGTTGTAGCTTGAAATTCAAAATTTCAAACTTAACCCAAACAAACCCAAATTATACGAAAAATCATAATTGATACTGGGGTGAGTTCCAAATTAGAAAGTATCTGTTTAAACAATTTAAGAATAAATCATACAAAACTTAAAATCCCTAAAGAATGCCAGCATAAATTATTGATAACCATAACGTAAGAATACACCTTTGATATCTGAGCGTCGTAGAACTTCATCAACAGAGGGCACTAGATGTAGCTTTCGACAAATTCAGCATGTTATCAAAAACTCCGTCCCTACTTATATTTTTGAAAGTGTGTATAGTCACTAGTTTTTTTTCTGCTTGAATATATTTTACATTTTTTTTGTAGTACAATCGTAAACACCTCGTTAAAAATGCAGAAATGTACGTATCAATTCAATGCCCAGTTTATCTCTTTGGTTATTTTGCATATAAAATTCCAACAAAAAAATTATTCCCAAGAAAAATATTTTTCAATTTCACAAGGAAAAAAGTGGAGAGGGAAGTTATTTTTTTATAACGAATTGGACGAAAAAAAAGTTTTTTTCAGTGGAGTGGGGGCTCATTCCGCATTTGTTTGTTTAAATGCCTGCCTGGTGTGGTTCAGTAACCACTGGCCATTTGGGTACACCAAAAACCAATTCGATGAGTTGGCTGTGATTTCAAGTTATGACTCTGAAATCAACGCTCAAAACTGAAGAATAAAGAATGAAGCTGATCAAACTGTTGCAAAAAAAACTTGAAAATTTTTCTCTAAGTTGAAAAATATTAAAACAAATAATCCTCTTTGATGTCTCCTTCACCATCAAGTAAATTCCATATTGTTTCATTCCAAGAACGAAATTATTAAATTCTCTCTAATCAACGGACGTAAGTAATGAGAAATGATGAGACAAAATTCCGAAGCGATGTAATTATTGCCATGTTTTGCACATCGTTTAATTTTTCTACTTCATGAGAGATACGGTGAACAGGGTTTGAGAATTTTTGTTTTCATTGTTTCCTCGTATTTCTGAACTTTTTGAGCAATTTAATTTCATTCCTGCGAACATGAGGGGGAGTAAATGTAAGAGGAAATAACGAAATCAAAGTGAAAATGAATTCATGCCAACAAAGGGAATCTGAACTCAAAGGAACTTGGATGTCATATTGATATATAATGAATCGTATTCTACTATACGATCGTAACTGCATTCAATTTTTTACGGCATTTTTGCTTCCTCGGTTTCGTATGAACCGACCTAAGGGAGTGTGCATTCATACAGATCATAGAGCACCTGGTAAAATTAATTTCGATACTTATTGAATGAATTCCATGGATAGCTGACAGAAATGTCAACATACTTTTGTATCAGATTCTTCATATTCAGTATGAACAAGTTCACCCATATAAAACGTTGCTTTTTTCGAAATACGTCAATTTTTTCAAGAATATGAAGGTTAACACAAAAATATCGGAACTCTTAGAATTAAAATTCATCGTTCATTTCGAATTGATTGGAACAAAGGTTGGTTAAAATAATACTTTGTTTTCCTATCAAAGTATATAAATAAACATTGTATTGATGCTGAATTAGTTTTTATATCAATCATCATCAACTTTGTCAATGTTTACTGTAGGAGGACGTTTTGAACAGCTATTTCCGTTGCAGTTAATACATGCAACTCAGCATTTAAGGTTACTTGTTCTACATCGACATGAAGATAAACATCCTGATTTACAACTGCAGAAAATAATTTCGAGCAAATGGTATTAGAAGATATAGGCATTCTAAGTTTTCATTGATTCATTGCTGTATCCCGTTACCGGGAATAAGTCTACAAGAAGACGAAGAAGAAAAAAAATAAAGGTGCGAACAGACTTGTAATTTCTTAGGGCTAATTGCGACTGTGTGCCCTCCTGTGACTGCAGAGATCCAACCGTGACCTGCAGATCCTTCCACACTCAGGGCATGGATAGTCACCAACCAGATCTGACCGCCGCTGTATCTTTTTCGAGGCTTCATTATAACTGTGTACCAAAGACCTCCACTGTGACCTGTTCAACGCTAGTTGTTCCCAGTTATGCTTGGCATTAACTGATTTCAGGGATTGCTGTAGGTAGTATATCCTTAAACTGTTTATACTGGCCTCCTGGTTTTCGGGCTCCCTCTATGAATTCGCCATAAAGAGCTATTTTGGGGAGTCTTGTGTCTTGCATCCTCAGAATGTGGCCGCTCTATATGAGTCGGGCCCTCGTTACTTGAGTCTCAATTGTTGTACAACTCGCGCGTTCGACTTCTGCATTCGAAACTTTTTGGAACCATCTGATATGCATTATCTGTCTTCGATGATGGTGTTGCGTTTGTTCAAGCTGTTTAATATGTCGCGTGTAGGGCGTCCAGCTTTCACTTCCGTAAAGAAGCGTTGGGAGGACGACTGCTTTGTACACAGCTGTATTGGTCTTCAGATTGAGGTCGTGATTTTGAAACACTCTGACCTTTAGCTTCCAGAATGCCCGTGATGCCGAATTGATACGGTTGTGTATTTCCGTGTCTAGGTTAGCCCTAGTATTTATGAAGCTTCCCAAGTATTTGAACTGCTCGACCTGTTCTAGAGTTTCATTTTCCAGGCTGATATGTGTTTGAAGTCTTTCTGGCGGACTTACTAACTCTGGAATAAAACAAGGCTGCGTGTTAGCGTCTTTACTGACATGAGTATGCCTGTAAGAGGTGTTGGAATAAGATTCAGATTCGATGGAGGCCTATTTAACCTGAAACGCCTCAGAGCAAAAACCCGTTCAAAGTTTATCACGGAACTTCAATATGCAGACGACTGCGCACTTATAGCTAGCAGCCCAGAGGATCTACAGATAATGCTGGACACCTATAAATATATATACGAAGCTTTAGGCCTTAGACTCAATATCGACAAAACCAAAATCTTGGTAAGTTTTCATAATGAGCTATATGCCACCCGTGGAGAAAAAAATTGTTTTCAGTAAAACAAGCATGAGATCAATAGGAATTTCGCTTCAAAGATGGTGATTCAAAACGAAAGGGTCTGATGGAGATACTATACGACATTATTTGATGATTAAGCCAGTAATACCTTACACAAATGCAAGATTCTCTTGTAATACTTGGTCTACACATAACCCTCAATGAATGAGGATTGCATCCAGAATCATATACTTAACCATTTTCAATGAAAATGCTGGATAAACCTTACCTGAAGAACCCAACGATTCGAAAAAGTACCAAACTACAAACGAGCACGACATTCAAAGGGAGGTTTACCAGCATAATCAGAACAGCTGAAAGCAGAAAAAGTGAACTCACCGAGCAATTCGATTCTGATTCCTATTAGTGTACGATTTCATAAATTCAGGATTTCCAATATTCCAAGAGTCTAAGAATAACCTTTTCAATGGAGGCTGCCTCAGCCCCGTTCGAAAATCTGAAATTGTTCGCTGAAATCCTCGGAAATTTATGCAGCAAATACACGTCGGATTTACTGGGCATGTAATGTGGTAAGTATTGGGGTTGGGGAAAGCAAGAATTCGCAAGAGGGTAGCGTAATACGAGATAGAAACGAACCCCACACATTCGGCTCAAAGGAGGAAAAGCGCAATTTACATTCGTGAAATATATATTCCGATAATCAGTTTCTTATGCGGAAGTTTTTCAGGACTTGTTTTTTGCTGGGATATTGGTTTTCGGTTCGGTATACATAGAGTTTGATGGTAAAATATTTTCGTTTTGTTTGTGCCTCTTTTTTAGTTGGGTATTGAAGCTCCGTTTTTTGCGTATATTTTCAAATAATCAATTTTTTTTATTATTGTTACGAGAACTTACTCAATGTTGAGTTTATAAAATAAAATCTCAATATCTGTACATCAAATGAGGAAACGTAACCATTTTAAACAATTCTTGTTCATTATAAGTATTTTTTCAATGGTAAACGAACTTTTTTACTGTTTTACAATACAGGGTGAGTCCTTGAATCGTACAAATATTTTAACGGTAGATTCTTGAGGTCAAAAGAAACACTTTTTTTATATTATTTTTTTCCTGATGAAGAGATATAGCATTTTGAGTTTCCATAACGAGTTGTGCCACACCTGGAAAAAAACTAACTTCAGAATAACTATAGCTAAATCTGTAACACTACAGGACTGTGTGCTGTACCTAATTTTTCGAATTTTCCAGACATAATTTCATTTTTAAACAAATTACTCGAAAACGGCGCATTGTACGAGAAAATATGAAGAATACTTTTATTTTGAAAAACGTTCAAATATTCATTAGAAAGCGTTCGACTGAGTTTCAAGAGTTGGGTTTTCTGAATATTTTGGTATTTCTAATTTTCATTATTAATGTCTTAATGAGAAAACTAGGAGACGTGAGTTATATCTTGTGTTCCAAAAAAATTCATCAAATAAATCAAAAACTACATTCCGAAATTAATTCCATTCGATAAATCCGTTTGTGGGATGGACCCACAAAAAACATTTTTTTATGCTTTTTAACAGCCTGCGTATCTTTTAAACTAACCCGATTTGGAAAAAATGGTATAGGAAAAAAGTGTTTCTTTTGATATATTTTTATACGAATTCTGAAAAAAAACTGAAAATATTATTCTATACATATAAAATGTGCATTATTTTCAGAAATAATCAATGCAATCGTTCAAATTCGTTATTGGGGGTCAGATTTTGATCTAGCGACTCTTATTTTTCTATTTTGTTAAAATACTGTATTTTATAGTTATGTGAATAAAATATAATTGTTCTGTAGTGCTAATGATCTGAGATTATGAAGCAATGTACATAAATTTAAAAAAAAAAAACTATTTTTATTGACTACTCCAATTTTATTTTTGGGGTAATTTGGGGGGGAGTTTTGTGAAAGAGAAGTAAACAGTGTAGAAGTATCGAGTGCTTGTGCAATTGTTCGTTGTGAAGGTGCTCTTATTCGTACCGTAATTTCACACTTTTACCAAATATTTTCCATTATGGGTAGAGGGTATCAAAATGCAGCATTCTTTTAAAAAATGCCCAAGGTACCTACTCAATTCAGTGAATCAGTACGTTTCGTATATAATTTTTTTTTCTACTTTGATAAGTGTATCAACCTATATTTCAACCTGTAGAGTCATTCGGGGTAACTGAGCGCAGAAGGTAAGTGGGCGCAGTGCGTATATCTCGACTGTGCACTGTATGCAAGCGGGGTTCATTTGGGTGAAGCAAGGGCGCAGAATCGCCATATTAGTTTTTCATAGGAGTGCGCCGTGCAACGTTTCGTTAACTTTTTAATTGCAATCAATCAAATTCACTAGTTTTCTTGTTAATTTTTAGCATCTCTGCAAATTCTGCCAGGTCCAAGTTCCGAGTCCCTCAGTGTTAAACAATTTTTTATTCTATCATGCTCATATTAATCTAAATATATAATAAAAAATTTTGGGTTCTCTTGGCTGCTTAACTCTATAAGAACGTCAATTCAAATTTTGGCTTACTGGGGAAAGTGAGCGCGGGTAAGTGTACGCATAGATTCATTATAAGGGCATTAGTTCAGTGAGGAATAAATTATGACATTGTTGATTTTCTTGGTTCAGACTCGATCAATATTGTCCTATTTGTTCAGAAAAATATGAAGAGACACCAACAGGGGAATGTATCAAGTGTTGTGTTCACCAAGAATTGTGGCACGAACAATAATGCACTGCTTGTAAAAAGGCGCTTCTGTATTGACAATAAACAGCATTTCTCTAATATTGTAACATTTTGATGACATTATTTTGTAATTTGTTTTGATTGTGTGGTTCACGAAGCACTGCGTTCACTTACCCCGTGAGGGTGCGCACACTTACCCGCAATACGGGGCAAGTGAACGCACTCCGACTTTATCTACTAAATTCTTTTTTGCGGAAAGAAAACATTTTTTTTGTTTGCTTTTTGATGTTTTTTTATAGATTAGAAAATTCTCTATCTCATGAATATGTTTTAATTTTCCTAGCTTCAACATTTGAAACAGGGTATGGCTTAAAAGGCAAAAGTGCGCACAGTTGCTCCGAATGACTCTATTTGTGAAATAATTGTATATAAAAGTGAATATTATTAATCAACTGAATAAAAATTGAATTCAATATGATTGAAACTTCTGTTGGTACCCAAAATATATTGGTATTATTTTATAGATTATCTCATTATATATGTAGATAATCTTATAAAGTCAGAAATGGGAGTGAAGTTTAATTTTTTATCGGAAACTTTTCAACGCAACTAATTTGGTTAAACAACAAGTGAAGTGAATAAATCCTTGAAAGAAACCTATTGTTAAAAGAGATACACTGTAGAAATCATCATTCCTATGTAATTCCTAAATATCTTTATTTCTACCCGAAACTGCCCAAATGTTGAGATAAGTTCAGAAGCAATTATTTTATAGTTTTCATATAGTCACAGCATCCATTAGGTTAGGTATTGTAAAAAAAAATTGGCAGATTCCAGTCCTGGATCATTCTAGAAACCGAATATTTTGCGTACTCAAATACTTTTTCAAGTAATGGAAGCCGTATTGTCAGATGTGAAAAATAATGCGCCAATTTATCATATGCTCCCTCTAAAAAGTACCGTCACGTTTTTGCTGCTATCGAATTTGTGTCGCTAATGAAGTATAAACTTCATTGTGCATTTAGTTTAATTCAGTGGACAAGGATATTAGCAGCAGCGACTCGCATTCATCAAGTGAACGGAGGTTGTACGTGAAAGACTTCACAAAATGCACAGCGCCGCCAAACAGCTAATTAAACTAATTTATTTGATTCAGCGGACGTGAAATGCTGGAAATTTAATCATGGGTTGAAACGTTATTGATAAGAGTATTCTGTAAGAATGAATGGGCTGAAAACTGGAAAATACTGCGGGAATTACGCGGTATCAGAATGAACGGGGTTACCAATAAATCGCAGGTGGTTACGAATTAATGAGTAGGGGTATGTAGCAATATTGAATATGGAATGTTCCTAGCGTTTGTTTAAGCATTTTATATGTGCAATTTATCACACAACAACGCACAGAAAAACAAGCAGAGAGAAAAAATAAATATCAGCTTCGATTCAATCGAAAAACGCAGCAAATTTCAGATTTTCATCAAGATAAAACTTACATTTCAATAGCTCAAATACAATTCTATTTAGAAGTGCTCATTTTCTGGCAATGAAATTTACTGTTTTTCTGCAACCCCTAAGCTGCAACTTCCGTTTTTCAAATAGAAACATATACCATGTATGGGCTCGTTGTGAAGCTCACGGAAAATGAAATCCAACAAAAATCTTCGTTTGTTTCTCTCAAATTTGTGGTTATCAGAAAAAACACAAATCCGTCTGTGGCGGCGTAGTTGTACCCATGGTAGAGGAATACTTCATCTCACCATGATGGTACCAAGGGTAGCCAAACGATGGCATCACTGCGCACGACGGTTGCGATCACAGGGTAGATTATACGTCTATTGCGGTGCAGCATACGCCAAACGATGGCGCCACCGGCGACGCAGCACTCTATACCCTCGACGTAACCGGCGTTTATAGCAGGCACAAACTACGCTGCTTCGGCGATTGTCGTAGGTAGCTGCTAGGGTTCATTAACCTACCTGATGAGTCCGACCCTAGCAGCGGGACGAAACAATCACCCCAAGAGCACGCCATTCTTCAAATGGCGTGAACTCACCCCAGCACATACCGCCAAACGTCTAATAAAATCAATAGTTTCTCCTCACATAACTTAAATTTAAGAATAAAAATTGAGATTCGATAGTAGGTACTTATTTTTTGGCAATGAAATTGAATATTTTTCTTCAACTTCTTAGCAGAAAACACCTTTTCCATTCATTTAGGTCTTTTTTTAAGCAAAAAGGTATTTTAACGATTTCTGGCATAAATATACGAGATTGCCTCCTTTTTTTCCACAATCAAGAAATTTTCAGCACTTATAGAAATCTTGATGAAAGATATTATTTCAGAACCTCATCTTATGCCCATCTTATTTCTAAATATAGATAGACGACAAGTCAAAAACAAATACAATATAGATGCCTGAAACTTTTTAATAGTCTACTTTGTAAGGGGAAGGCGACTTCAAATTGTACAGGATGGGCAAAATTCGTTGTCTACTGAGAGGATCTAGCGAACTATAGCAGCTAGAAAAAACAGATGACACATTTCCGAGCTCTTTTTCGGAGAAACAAAGAATGGTGAAAACCGCAGTCTCCTACGATACTTCGTTTTTGAGTTTGACAATTTTCCAAAGTTCTCATAATTTTTGTGTCTTTGAAGTTACAAATCTGAAACTTCAACCTTCTACAGGCACTTTTTTACGTAGAATCCACTGATGAACTCAAAATAATTTTTCATTTCTTATCCTGAGGTGAACTTTCATTTTTTTAAATGCAAACTTTTATTGAATTTGTTATTTTTGAGTTGGGAAAAAATCTTTCGTCAGTAGATTCTACGGATGAAAGTGCCTAAGAAGGTTCAAGTTTCAGATCTGTAACTTCAAAGACAAAAAAGTTATAAGAACTTTTCGGAATCGTCAAAATCTCAATTTTTGTTTATAACTCGAAGTCTAAAGATGATAGATAGGCCGATTCTGTTTCCAGATTTGGATTAGTCAGGAGAAAAAGTGCTAGAGGATCCGTTTTCTTCTAGCTGCTATAGTTCTCGAGATCCCCTCAGTAGACAACGAATTTTGCCCACCCTGTACAAATTGAACTTAGAGTCTTATTGTCTTGATGATTTAATGAAATGATTTCTTTCTTTTGTTTCATACTATTCAATTTCATTAGTTATCAGTAATTCGTTATTGTAGCCATTGATTTGAAATAAAGTCTGTATGTTATTGTGGCTTTGTGGCCATTGTCATACTATCAAACGCGATTTCACTGTATTTTTTGGGAATTAGTTCCAATTATGATGACCATATTAAAAACAATAGGCTCTCCCTACTAGGTGTTTGGAAAACTTCAAACCTTCAACATCGACAATATAGCAGCAATTACTCAGACTCAGCCTTAAAGACTTTTGATTCTCGATTTTTGATTCATAATCAACTAAATAATTTCATGCCAACAACTTGATTTTTATAGTTTCTTGCGTAGTAGAAATCAGTAGTTATTGAGTCTCCACACTTAAAAATGATCGAAGCTTTGTGCTGCAACAATTAACTGAGCATTAATAGCCGTGAGATTCTAGAGTAGCTTCTGCTGAAAGAGGACAGGAAGTCACGATGTGTTTAATTACCGGAAATGTGACACGGTCCGGTCACATGCTACGTTTTTGTCAGAAATGGATGAAGTGTTATGTGACTCCAGTCTCTGACCTCGACCCAATAAATCGACTAGCCGGAAAGATACAAGTTACGTCATATTTTATAAGGTTTTCTACATAATATAGTGCTCATCCAATAGGAATTTTAATTTTGTTTCTTATAAGGATTGCGTTATGTTGAGAATAAATTAATTTGAAACTGCAAGTTGAGATCATTTTGGTACCTAAATTCATTTGAGGGTGAAATGGAAAAATATAATTTGGTGTTTACTGTGGGAAATCAGACAAAATGATTTCCCATTTTTCAAATTCCCACAATGAACAACGAAAGAAGCATAGAATCAAACACTAACAAAAATATGATGATGTTGGACATTTGAAATTGGGAGTATGTATAACTGAATTATGAAAATGAAGAAACGGGTTTCAGGAGAGGGAAGAAACAGGAGGAGAAACACTCTACCAGAATCTCCCAGTCATAGAGAATTCTAAAAAGTTCTTTCGGATCTTAGTACAAGTATGATAATCCTTCAAAATGGCTTCCTTGAGGATATTTCCGTCGCATAAGGAAAAAACTGGTAAATGTAGATTTTTTGGGAGGAGGAAAAAACTCCTGATGGTCAACAAACTAAGGCAAAAATTCTCTGGACGGAAAAATTGTAGAAATGAGTTTGTCGCCTCCTGGAAGCTACCCCAGATGCTGGAATTGATAAGTGGTCAAAAAAAACACTCGAAGCAGTCACTGCAAAGTTTATCTCAGCTATAGTCAAATGCATATGATCATTTTTACCGAGGATAACCAAACTTTAAGGGAATCCTCAGCCCATAATAGGTGAACCTTGATATAAATTTTAAGGTGGCGTTGCATTATTCTTAGACTGTAAGTTTTTATATGCCTTTTGTTCCTATCAAAGCTATCATCTTACTTCGTCTTCTACAGCCTGCCGTCCAGTTCCAAAGTTTCAATGAACTCCAATATCTGGGACGGCTTAAAGGAGGTTAGGAGGCAACTTACTCGCTCCTACAAGTTTCTGGACCAAAGCACTCAATGTCTTGCAACGTAGAGAGGCATTCTGTCACCAGGCGAAAGATCTACTACTCCTACATAAGATCGGTTTCTGATTGGAGAGCCTTTGAGTACTTGTCAAATCATGAAACAGCGGTTTTTGAACGCTTCTGGTGTTTTGATTTCGATTGAAACAGTTCGTCGAAGACTTCGAGACGTTAATCTACATTTTCGGCAATTGTTGAGTATTAACAATACTTTTCCTCTGTTTCATGATGTGATTTCTTATTTTTGGCCGATAATGCGCACCACAATAGTGGGTATGCGCCAAATTCCTCATTTTTGGACGAAACACACAATGGTCCAAGAATTGTCGATGAAGCTCTGGACCCTATCGCCAGATCTAATTGAACAAACTTGGGATCAGCTACAAAGAGCTTTAGATTATCATCAACCACTTTCAGATACACTTCAAGAAGAAGAGAGCTTTCGTCGGAACCGTGGGGAGAAATTGATCAAGGCAGTAAAACCCATAAAAGATCATAATCAGACTGAGATATCAAGCCATTATTCCTAGTCAGAAGTGAGTCCGACTATTAATTCCGTACCCCAAAGATCATCTGTCACGCTCATTGAATTCTCTGGGACATATAGCAATAATTGCACCATCTATGTGAAGTTCCAGTAGAAGTTATGGAGTGCATTCAGTTCAACTGGGTGAAGTTCGGCGAACTGTTGCAATCAGTGTGCCGAATACGACAAACTGATTGACAGCAGATTTATTTTAACTTTGCGAAGATTTCGACGTGGATTGAGAACGGATTTAATCGCAGCAAAGCCGTCAGTTCATATCCAGAATTCAGAATATGAGGAAGTTCTTGTTTACATGAGTTTGAAATTTCTCAATTAGTGTTTGCACGGGATGGTTGATAAATACCTAACAGGAAATGTGGAGTCCCGCAGTTCATACAGTGAGGGGGAAGTTTAATTTCCCAACTAATAGAATTCTATCAAAAACCCTTCCCCTGCCACTCTAAGTTTGACATTTCGAAGGCATCCTGCCCAGGGTGATGAGATCGATGATGGATGGATCCAGTTCAGAATCATGGAAAATGTGCCTATACTAGTTTCAACACATAAAATGGGTGATTTTTTTCTTTATCGTGAAATCAACTAGTTATTCGGTTTTCTACATCGATAATATAAATATTAGTGACTCATTAGACAGTTTGGAGACGTTCTTCGAGAAAAATAATTTTTGATTTCAAGAAAAATAGTTTTGGGTCACGAAAAGAAATTTTTTCTGATCTTGAGAGCATAATGTTTTTGGAAGAAATATCTTTCAACCCTGAAAAAAAATAGAATGAAAAAATGATACCGCAAAGGTTTAACTTTTCTGTCCGTCTCAAGAGGTAAACCTCGGCGTATGTGCCACTACATCCGATGAAACTCCAGAGGTGTGTGGACTCCAAGTTCTCAAATAAACAAACGCTACGTGTATTGGCGGCTTTATATTGATGAGTGATCGGCCGAGTGGTGGGAACTGGATGTCGCAGAATCGCTTGAATTAATCTTCAAAATATGTAACTCTTCAACCTGTAATATTTCGAAAACTATTTATTGAAGAAGGATGCTGCAAAGAGCATTTTTCGTCAGGAATAAATGGCAAAGATGAGGGTCATATTTTTTGGTATATTGATCCGTTTCAAGACAGTCGAAAGACCTCTTCAAATGAAGCATATTTTCGAATCAAATTTACAATGCTAAAACTGATTATTGCGGGTTATCCTTGAGAGTTGGATATATGTCATCGCGGACTTTTCAATAGAACTTCCTGAGCTCCACAAAATTCTACTTGGTCATGTTTCTCTATCTCTTATAGTTTCCTCAGCGTCGGTCGTCCATAATAGTCGGACAGAAATGGACTCCTTCCGACATGTTCGACAATTATCGTTATATTTCCAGCGAAATCATTAATAAATTATACACATAAACCTTTCTCTTGAGTTACTCTATTTATTGAAAAAACCGCATCAAAATCTTGCGTAGTTTATAAGATCTAAGTATGCGTAGAGACAGACAGACGAAAAGCGACTTTGTTTTATAATATGTAGTGATTTCAAGAGCTTGCAGAAAAAAACTTTTCATTCCAAGACAGGTGTTTTCCGAAAAAAACACTCTTCGATAATTTTAGTCCCCATACACTTTGCAGATGAGAAAGTGATTTGATCGATTTGAAAGCCAGGGTTTGATGAAAATATAAGTAGCTGTGACAATAACTGTCATGTTCACTTGGAAAATAAATTCTTCACGAAATTTGCTACATTTAACATTATATGAGATATGGATATGAGTAACACTCCTCCAGAGATGAGGGAATTGGAAACTACGGCCAGGTTGGATTTAGAGTACCCAAGTGAGTACTTACTTTCATAAAGGTATGAGAGGTCGACGAAAATATGTTATATGCACCTCAGTTATTTATAACTGTTGTCTCGTTTGCTGGCTAGCCTCGGTTACGCCTCGGTTATCAATTCGACTGTTATAGCCAGTTTTTCTTCTTTTTTTTTGGTGTAGAAGGGGAAAAATCTGCAAGTCATACGAACCACCCTCTCCTGAGGGGGAACAAGTGTGGGGATTCTTACTCTCCTGAGCTCGAGATCCACTAAAAACCTTTAACTGCTTCTTGAATATCGGTTCCGGGCATTTGCCTATGAACCGTTCATCTCTTAGGCTCGGTTGTTCAATCTTGGTTTAAACCGAGATTAATGTTAATCCTGGATTAACGTGACAGATTTGAACGGAAATGTCAAAATTAATCCAGGATTAACTTTAATCACGAATTGAACAACCGGGCCTTAGTCGGTTTTCTTCTCGCACACTATCGTGCTGGGATTTATGTGTTTATCCTCTATTGGATAACACTTTATTGGATTAATCAATAAGTTTCAGTTCTTATTTCAATATCTTTTTAATTGATCTCTTGGTTTCCTTCGGTAAATTCGCATTCTCCTTTTGTCTTCTTCTGGGTCGTAGTCCACTAGTATCTTGAGTTCTTGAGTCGGATGGTTTTTCGCTGTTTCGAATAATTTCTGTGCTTTTCTGTTCATGAATTCTGTTATGGTTTTCCATTCAAGGTCCCTATAAATCTGTCTATTCCTGACAAACCAAGGTGCATCTATTGCTCATCGTAGCAGCTTGTTTTCAGTGGCCTGAATTCTTTTGATATGGCTCTCTGCCGCGAAACCCCAGGCCACTGATCCATAAGTCAGTTGAGGCCTAGCAGTGGCTTTGATTATCTTCAATTTTGTCTCTTTCGACATGTGGCTTGTTCTTCCTATCAGAGGGTAGAGTCTATTCATCGCTGCTTTCGTTCTGTCGATTGCTTGTTTGATATGACTTTTCCAAGTAAATCCTTTGTCAAGCGTTATTCCTAAATATTTGGCTTCATTTTTCCAGTCGATTTCTTCGCCGTCAACTTCTAGATTCGTCGTGGGTCGCAGTCTTCTCTTCTTCAGTAATATTGCTTGGCTCTTTTGTCCATTGAGCTTGATTTCCCACTTTATGCACCAGTCATTTGTTGCGTCAATCGTTTCTTGTAGAACTCGTTCTATTACTTAGTCTTTGGTTCAAGATTTATTTCTATGGTTCTGTGAATGGACGAATGAAATTATCGGCTGACAAAAATGAATTCGCAATAAACGATCCATAAAAAATTTCACGATTTGGGATGCTCAGTAAATGCACGGAAAACACCTCATTTTCCATATCTCTCTATCATGGAAAGGCGCACTTGCGGGTGTCTACATCAAATAGCTGGGAATAAATCGTGTAGGCTGTGTAGAGCATAAGAAACGTCGTCAATTCGTAATTGCGATAACTCGGTTACGATAATCGTGAACAATTAAATCTACAAGTGGAAAAATGCGTATTTTGAACGCACTTTGTTCCGTTGAGAGTCTTCAAATACGTGTTAAATAAACGGCTTACTCGCTGTGAACGTCTACATGAAAAAGGCAATTATAACCCCAGGCTTCTCGCCCTTTCAAGCAATGATCCATTAGTGCTGGGGTAGGTCAGAGCGCGAGTTTCAATAGAATGTGGTTTTCCATAGAGAATTTCTCGGATGTGAAACTTTCCATGCCCTGAAAATAACACGAGAACATTTTTCAAACCTATCATGCGTCCTTTTTTTTGCTGCACCGGGTCCATGGAAAATTAGAGGGAATTGTGAGATTTTCTATGTGAATATCAGTGTAGTATTTTTTCATGTGGGTATTCACGTAGAACTGAGTTGACGATATCAATATTGTTGTAGTTGGTAATCGAGTGGAAATTTACTTGGTTAGTGAAAATCGGTATAAATATGAGACTGTAGTTGCTGAATGATATTAGCATATTTTACCATTCATGATATGATTCGTGTTTCTTGAATTTGGTTATGTGATATAATGTGACACTTGAAAGTTAGCTACAGCTGAAACTTACGAATTTTTCAGATCGGATTCACACTGCTCAGTGATACCTATTATCACTGACATTCCAGCAATTGTCTATTTATCGTTTAACTTCGAAAACCGATAAAATCTGCGAATTAAAAAAAGTTTTTTCCGATAGCATATTCGTCCTTGTAGTTGGGGAGCCGAAGAGGGAAATTCGAGATTTACTCGAGCGTGTCAGATTAATGTAAGGGGACATACCGTGGACCCTGTAGAGTACCTCTACCAAAAATTAGATCTGTATATAGGGGGGAATTTTCTAGGACAGCCTGTCAGAATAGTAAAAAAAATACCATCGTGGTACATAGTCGAGCGTGTCACATTGAGATATATGTGGTTAATTACATGTTGAAAAGTATATATTCTCCTAATCTGACACTTTGAGCGTAACGAAAATGTGTGGGAGGCCGCCAAAGTAGCAAAAAAAATGTCACGTGTACATACTCGAGCGCGATGGCGTTTTTTCCTATTTTGTAGCTAATGATTCAAGAATAACGGAAAAAATTTAATCTGACAGTTTTAGCAAGCCAAAACGATAAAAATAGGTCACAAAAATCAGTTTTTTTGAATTATCTCTCCCCTGGGCTTCAAGTGTTTTTCGCATTCATTATAAAAGTTGTAGAGCATAACATTCTCTACAAATTTTGTCCTGGACAGTTTTTTGTACGTTCAAACGTTTTTGAGATATATGGCGATTAATGCGAGGTGTTTAGGGATATATGCTAAAGCGAAAATTCACTCGTTGGAAAATAGTACATTCTAAGGTTCAGTCAGAGACAACACTAAAATTTTCGTGAATAATTTCGAAATTGTCATCATAGAAATACCTTGTCATTTTGACAATTGGATGATTGTAGATTAGACTGGGATTCTACATTGACCTTGCCTTTCGCATGTGTGGCTAAGCTCCTCGCCCTTATCGCCCTCTAACTCAAGAACGGTTAAAAGTATGTAAAATTGCTTCAGACAAAAGTTGTGTAGAATTTTATTATCTACAACTTTCGTAATGAATTCAAAAACGATTAGAGGTACAGGTAGGAGAATATTCGAAGAAAAAGCATTTTTATCATCTTCAAAGTGTCAGATTGAGAAAACCCTCCTGATTAGTGTCAGATTAATGGGTCAACACGTCTACAACACCGTGATTAACCATCCGTATGAAAATCTGACACGCTCGAGTATGTACAAGTATCGATTTTTTTTACATTTTCAAAGGACTGCTGTGACCTTCCGTCACGTCCAAATTGTCAGTCCCTTGGAAAGGTAGCTTTCTTTGGGTCCAATTAACATATCCTCCAAAAATCTGAGTTTCTGAAAAATTTTTTTTCACCATTTTCAACTCTTCCGTACGGTCAGTCCCACCGCGGAAACTGTCAGATAAGCATGAATTCATTATCAGAGACACGTAGGGCATATAGAGTATCTTGATCTGACACGCTCGAGTATGTACACCTGACGATTTTTTTTAAATCTTTGAGACCCTGCAGACGCTTTCCCCACCGCTGAAAGTGGATACATCATAGAACCTTATTTTCTTCTTACTATCTAATCTTCAAAATCCACTAGGTCTCCACGACGCTCTAGTAAATCCCGATTTAGCATCGTCGGCTCCCCAACTATTGGAAAGTATTATCACTGTTCAATTTAGCTCAACGAATTTATCACAAATTCCAGTGACCTGCTCACGTACAGCACACTGTACGAAATTTTAAAAAAGCCAGTCCAGGTACAAATGTTGTTTTTATAAGGCCTACTTGCCCATCCTATCTATCAGTTTCCCGATGTCGATCTTCATTCATTCTCCCTTCTTGGATATCATTCCGTACAGCGCCAGCGTTTCGATAGTCCCCAAAGTTCTTTGTGCGTCTTAGTAACCAAATTGATGCAAAGTGACTCCAGAACAATTTATCAGCCGAAGTCGAAATTCAAAGGGAAAATGCTGAATGGAGAGTCGGGGTGTAATGCTAACGAGTATTTCATGGCTTGGTCGATATTAGGGTCAGGCACAAATTTAGGTACACCGTAGTCTCGGTTGCTGCAGTCCTCCTCTGATCATTTTTTGTCTGAGGTAGATGCCTCCCCAGAAGAATTATCGGGGAAGAAAAAAATTGTATGCCGAATCGGTTTGGGGCTGTTTTTCGCTCATTCATCCTTTCATCTGGAAGATTCCACCTTTTGAATGGAACAAAAAATTTATAAAACGACTGAAATTTACGCAGTATTTGTTTCGACAAGAGATATTTTTAAAAATAAAGAAACTTTCAGCCTTCCAGCTTCTGATTGAAACACTATGGAGCTACTATGTCCATTCAAAAATGATTGACATCCCAGTAGGCTTTGAAAGTCCAGACGCAGCTTAATATCCGATCACAAAAGATCTTCAATACTTTCTGTAGTTTCAATCACAGAACTTGAATATATAAATATAACCTAGAAAAATATTTGAAGAGAAGAAATAATCAAATTCAGAGCATAATCCGCTTTCAAAATTGAAACAATTATGTTTTCAATCTGTGTGATTAAATTGAGAACATAAACAGCAGTACAAAATTAAAATTATTGTTGGTCAGTGCATAGATTCACATATAATAGGTCTATAGATCAATGTTCAAACACAATACCAACCTGAATTCTGCAACACAAAATCTTAACTCTGGGACTATTACCAACTTAAATTTGATTTTCCATAGCCACTCGAGATGTCAATCATTCTTGAATGGACTATAGTTAACTTCTGGATGTTAGTTAAGGAATTGGGATACCTTTGGACGACTGCCATGACAGTTGTGTTTCACTACTACTAACCATTTCCAAGGTGGGGGAAGAAAAAACATCAGAAAAAAGGAAGATGCAGAAAATGAGTAGTATAATTTTCATAATCTTTGACATGTTTCATTTTGCAATGGCTAGGCACACCGTGAATGACGGTTGCGCATGTTATCATGTTATTAGTTCCTCTCAATCCCGTTTTTTTTCCCTTAGGTTTTTTTTTTTGGGATGTTGCAGGGGGAAAATCTGCAAGACAGACGAACACACCCTCTCCTGAGGGGAACAGTGTGGGGATTCTCACTCTCTTAGCTCGAGACCCACTACAAACCCTTAACTGCTTCTTCCTAGGTTCCGGGCATTTTGCCTATTAACCAGTTGACTCTTATGGTTTCCGGACTCTCACACGATCATAGTCGAGTTGATAGTTGTATGTTGCCTATATCTTTTATAGGTTAAGCTCTTCTTTGGTTACATTTAAATCCTCAATTGATCTCTCGGTCTTCGGTGGTAGGTTCTTGACCTTCTAGCTTCTTCTGTTGGATCGTAGTCGACTAATCTTCGTAGTTCCTCATTTGGATGTTGTTTGGCTTTGTCGAATATCTTTTCCGCCTTTCTCTTCATAAATTCTGTTACTGGTTCCCATTCCAAGTCCTTGTAGATTTGTTTGTTCCTAACAAACCAGGATACATCCATCGCCATTCTAAGGAGTTTATTCTCAGTGGCCTGTATTTTCTTGATGTGGGTCTTGGCTGCGAAGCCCCATACCTCCGATCCATATGTGAGTTGTGGTCGCGCGATAGTTTCAATCATCGTCAACTTGATGTTCTTATTCATATGACTTCTTCTTCCTATGAGTGGATAAAGTCTACTCATTGCGGCTTTTGTTTTACCAACTGCACATTTGATGTGGTTTTTCCATGTCAGTCCTCTGTCAAGCTTCACTCCTAGGTATGTTGCTTCATTTTTCCATTCAACCTCTTCTCCATCAACTTCAAGGTTTTCTTCCATCCTCAATCTTCTCTTTTACAGTAATATTGCTTGAGTCTTTCTTCCATTGATTTGGATTTTTCCATTTGATGGACCATTTGAGTAATTCATCTATGGTTTCCTGCAGTCTCTGGTGTATGATCTCTGAGCGTCGATGTCTGAACTGTGTCATCTGCGTACAAGGTGAGCATAATTCTAGCATTCTTCGGGATATCATGAACGTATATTACGTAAAGCAGAGACCCAAGTACCGATCCTTGAGGCACTCCCGCTTCCAATTGTCTGGTTTGAGAGGTTGCAACCTTGGTTTGCGACTCGTTATAATCCATAGCTCATAGCAGCGCAAACGAATTATATGACCTCCACCTCAAATGAATAGACCTGAAAAAGATAATGAACGGAACACAAAAACATACAGCTACAAATCTGTTAGAAGAAACTTGAGTAGCTGTTTTAATATTCATCAACATTCGATCCATATATGGATACAAGTTGAATCAGTTGCTACGTATCAGCCAAGATTAGACTCAGAATTGATGAATATCAATATCAATTGATGAATATCAATTCTTTCGGGACCTTGATTAACTCTTTCCTAGGTTTCTTCAAAAAATTTGATATATGAATATGAACTACAAAAACTTATTCCTAAAGATGAGGTTGACAATTCATAAAGTATGTTCTATATACCCAATCAGCATTTGCAATCTGTTATCTTATGGGTCATCAATGACATCATAAGGTAAAAATGATGAAACCAGCCAGATCTGCTTACAATTGAATCCTTGCATGATTATTCTGATACTAGGGGCAATATGAATTTAATCAAGACTAGGGAAGATATCTCGAAGAAGAACTTTCTGAAAAACTCATCTAGAAGAAAGCCAATCATCTGTATGAAAATTGCTCATCGAATTGTGTAAATAGCCCACTTCCGCAGAAAAGATTCGCAGAGTTCGGAATTCCCATGAAGTTTTCCAAACCTCTTCATTGATGAATCGAACTTTATTCCAAGTTCCAAAATACTTATCTCTAGTAAATAGGAATTTCGAGCGGAATACTCCTCAAATTTTAGCGAAATTAGTTTCCAACCGCAAGGTCATCATTTCCCGTATTATAATTTATAATTTCATTTGTTCCGAATTACCTTTTTCGTTGCCATGTCCACATTTACCGTCTATGCATAATTCACATAACATACAACTCCAAATTGTGTTACACATCTCCAACTGCCATAAATATTTGATTTGAAGTTTATATAGGAATACCGAGTCAGGTCGAAAATATTCTATATAATAGAGTCTATAGAATCCTGAACGTTGAAAATATACAACATCGCATTACCCAATAATTGTATTCGAGTATCAGCTTGAATTATTTGAGTCACTACATAAAAGTTTTGTAAAAAAGGTAGGTACATAATATGACATAGTTAAATCTCAGGTATATCTCATTTTCTTTTTCTCTTCTTTCTTGCTCCTCATATTGCATCAATTTACCAAGGGAGTAACTTAGAGGATGCAGAGTAGGTCAATTTCTTGCCATAGTCATTCCTGAGAAAAATCAAAATACACAGCTAATGGTACCTACATACACGTTGGATATCAGGATGAGTTAATGAGTACCTAATATGCGCGAAACACATTTAAATTAGGTAAGAAAAATTGAGTTTTTCGTAGTCTGACCTACTTTTGAATGAGTGTGGTTGAAATTTTGGGGACGGAAATGTTAATATTTATTTTGGCATGACTAAATGTATTTTAATGAACTTCCCAACCTCATTTATTTGAAAAATTAGAAGTGAAAGATCATTCAATATATTTTTGGATTTTCAAAGTTAACAGGAAAGAGTGTTGCACACCTATAAAAACGCCTGCAGTCAGGAATTAATGTTAGGAAACTGTTGAGGAGGGTTTAAAAATTGTACAGAGAGGCTAGACATATCACTGTAGTTGCACAGGATATTCTGTATTCTGTTGTTCAATGTTCAATAACAAAATACGCTGCTGTAATATTATATCGAACAACAAAATGATTGCTGAACACATTAGGGACTAATGTGTCCATATTTATACTTCGACTAAACGAACCGGGAAGATACTGAATCTGTTGTATGCAATGTTGGCTCCAAAGATATCCCTGAAATAATGAGAGATGGAATAAGGACTGCCCTCAAGCAGATGAAGAATAGAAAATGCAATGGAGAAGATAATACTGCCCTGCTAAGACAGGAAGTCGTATCTGCAGAAAACAAACGAGTTGTAGATTTCTGCATTGTATATTTCAAGGCATATGCTTCAACAAATAGGCAATGTCTGAAAGTAGTATACAGAATAAGGAATTCCAAATATACAAATTGTTCAATTCCTTAACTTCGTTTATGCAGATACAACTTGCTGTCTTAGTAGGGCAGAATATCACTTGTGAAATGCTTAAAATGGGAGGAGATGTATGATAGAAAAATTTTTACCTATCCTTTTAAACCAATGCTCACAACAGGGCAAAGTTTCAGAAGCATGGAAGAACGCAGAAGGGATCCTGCTTTTCAAGATAATTTCAAAATAGAAAACTATCAGCCAATCAGCCTCCTCTCCCACCTCTACAAGCTATTTACTTTTGGTTATTAGCACTCGTACAAAAGCGACCATTTTCCATGTAACTCCAAACTGGGGTAGCTTCAAAAATGAACTTTCAAATCTTTTCCTCAAAAACTGCGAAACGTTGGATTTTTTCAACTCTTAGCATCTTCTCCTGTTAGTTAAACAGAAATTCTTTGAAATCAACTCGGACAGAATTCTAAAATTAAGGAAATTTTTGCAATCTTGAACTGAATTCGACAGAAAATATTTCGGCTGCAGATTTATAATCTATTCTATCATGATCGAATATATTGTCGCAAAAAATCAATAAACGACAAATATAAAATTCTCTGAATCACGTCTGATAGAGAATACTTTAATTCATTCCATGGGTTGGTTCAAAAATTTATTTCGAAGATAATATTTGATAAAATCAGAGCGATGCAGAATTATTGTATCTCCCTCTATTTATATATGGTGCGTGAATAGATAAACCAAAAACACCTGATAGTACAGCTTTTTTGCGGTCTGAGTAAATAAAACTTGGTGGAACTGTATTTTTTCTCTGAAAATAACAATTTTTCCCCCTGTAAACTGCTTTTTTATCTATACCACGTTTTCAAGCGAATGGAATCATTAGGTTCTCTACTAGGATCTATTCATTCTTGAATGTATGATCTATTAATACGTCTTGAAATGAATAAAATCTCCGCGAAGATTTCTAGTTAATGCAGTTTAAATTCAAACAGTGAATTGTTCTAGATTTTGGAGGGAACCATTCTAAATCACAATCTTAAGAAATGAAATAGGAAAATTTAATTAAAGTTAACGATTTTACAATTCTTCAACGATCAGTAACTTTCGTAAGACTT
This sequence comes from Coccinella septempunctata, assembly GCF_907165205.1. Taxonomy (NCBI): domain Eukaryota; kingdom Metazoa; phylum Arthropoda; class Insecta; order Coleoptera; family Coccinellidae; genus Coccinella; species Coccinella septempunctata. The sequence continues at coordinate 32,752,521 of NC_058191.1, read as the reverse complement.
ATTGTTTTTTATCGGCAATAGATTCCAGCGACCCTTACCTTCGCGAAAGAAAAAGGAAAATCCCCGTAAGGTATGAATTACCAGAATCGTAAAAAAGTCCCCAACCCATTTCTGCTCGTCAATAAAAGCGACTGGAGCTGGGAAAGCGTTTCTGAAGTGATCCGGGTGTCGGATCGAAACGATTTTATATGACTTCCGGTCAGCCATCTACAAGTGGGGTGAACCCTCGGAATTTTAGGAAAATAAATAACGTCCATCATTGGATTCCGTATATTTTTCTGGGGACTGGCCAATCCAACTTGCGAATTCATTTCAATGGTTAGAATCGAAAAAGCATGTTGACATAACGTAAACTCAAAACTTAAATATTTTTTTTCGTTTCAACTCTCGCCCTCAAAAACGTTTCGCGTGATTGCAACTCTTCTTTTCTATTACTATAGAACTTTTTTATGATTTTTCACAAGTGCTCAAAGAACGGGGTGGTCAGAATTTTGAAGTGGAAATCCTAATTTAGTACAAGATATACCTACTGAAACAAATGTCTGTGTCTGTGAGCCAATTTTCATGAGAAACTCATTGGTAAAAAATGTCGATATCTAACTGTTACATATGGGGAGTCCGGGAGAGTCATTCTGAAGCCATTTTTTTGCGATATCATGCCCAAATAGATAACTATAGAAAATAATAGAGTGATGGTGAGATGAACATTTCGAGTACAGCAAATCTTTTTTTAGGAACCAAAAATTGGTTCATGTCTCCCTAACATATGGGAGAGTTGAAGAGGGGGCGATAGAGACTTCAACATGAGTTTGTTCATCAGGAATAACATTGAAAGAAAACAATTTCCAATGACAACAATTTCAGTCACTATCACTCATTTCCGAGATGTTTGTTACTTTTTTTAAACCTTTGCATATTTTTTATAGTTATTATTATTTTTTTTTAAGCAAACTATTATCTAAGCTCAGTGCGGGAAACTTGGACCACTGATTATGTCTCCCGACATGGTCAAGTCTCCCGCACCCCTTTTAAGTATTTTCACCACATGTTTTCTTGAAACTACTATTGAAAAGTCTCATCATTTGTAAAACAACATTAATCAATGAAAGCGATAAAACTAAATAAATCCACGCACCTATTAAACTTTTCAGACAGTGTAACAAACAAAAATTATTCAATTTGTTACTTCCTAACAACAACATCACGTTCAACCCTCACTCCCGAACTGTTCTGATGGCAACCAAAATGGAGCCGCCACTAGTTGTGCTATACTACCGGTAGAGCGAAATTTGAATTGAAATCTTTGGGGTGGTTCAAGTCTCCTACCTGAGCAAATCTCCCGGATTCCCCCTACTTATCGGGTGTTATCCGAAAATGTGTATTTTCGGATTATTGCTGCAACTTTTCTTCTGTTAAAAATTTTCCTATTCTCGGTAAAACTCTCAACTTTTTTGTTAACCGATATCTCATCAGATATGGGTATGAAAAATTTATGGGATACGAAATATTTTTTGCATATTTCGATAGAAATCAAAATTACAATTTAAAAAATAAAATGCTGATAATATGTCGAGACTAAAACTAAAATTAGAACAGAAAAGTAGGTGAAAAAGTACTGGAGCAGAAAATACAAATTTCCCAGAGTTATGCAGTCTGCTTAATGAACCTGGAAATATGCACTGCCAGAGTTCCGTCTATTATTTCATAGTTAAGCTCAGTTATCAAGTAATGGAAATTCGAATTTCAAATCACACTAAGTATAACACACTTCATTTGCTATAAATCTGCATGTCTTGTGGTGTAATAACAGAAAGTTTTGAATTCAAGGCTGCTAATCTAACTGGTTGATGGCGGAATAGTTAAAGTTAGAATATTTCGAAAACCGGAATAATGAACCCTAATGTGAAATTTTGATCGTTTCAATTGATATATCAGAAGGGTTAATTGATTGTTCGATCAGTGACCTAAAGTGAAATATCAGTTTGAATTTTACACAATTATATTCGGACAGGGTAATTCAACAGAATTGCAGGAGACACATTTTTACCCAAAAGTTGTATTTTTTCAACAGACGGCAGTGGCGGTGCTGGGAGTGGTTTTGGGGTAGAGAAGGGCATAATCTGATATTTGAAATTCTGTAAGGTATTTGTTGATATGAAATAGATATTCCTTTATACTTGTCATGAGTATTAACTAAAGACAACTACTTTGAAACTTTCTCTTATTTAAAGGGAGAAGTGAAATCATGTTTCGATATTAGAAGAAATATTTCTCTCAACTTCCCAAAAAGCAACTCTCCTACTAATAAAACTCCAAATTTCATCGAGCTCGTTGCTACCGTCTGGTCTTGACTATTTTTTAACTGACCCCATTTTGTCGGAAACGCTTATCTCCCAGAAAAATCCAAATGTGATTTTTATTCTAAAAGAACTACTCAATTTCTTCTCGATTCTTCTGGACCCTCCCCTATTTCTAGAAACACCTAAGTTTACAAAAGAAGCCAAATCTTTTATCCAGACAGTTTTGAATAATTTGTTAATAAAGATGCTTCATCTAGTAATATGAAAATTATTTTGACCGTTTCTTGTGAACTTGGCTTCATCAGTGAACAAAATAGACATGGATGCCCAGTATCTACAGGGAGGTTGCAGATTGTTTTTTTAATTAGACACTCAAAAAGTCAAAAACGATTTTTAAGGGAATTTACAATAAAAAATTCATAATAGAAACTGTACAAAACCAATATCTGATAGCCGGCATTTCGATGGAATTGGCAGTGTTTGAAAACAGCTTCATTACAAATTCGGATATTTTGTTGAATAAAATTTGCATGGATTTTTCGTTTTTCTCAGCTTTCCATTTCTAAACAATGCCAGGGAGTTGCAAGTGCAACTGAATGATTTATTCGGCGAGTTCTACCTTCCGTTTGAAAACACTCTGCATTTATTGACCAATATAGGTATCCATAATATAAGAATGATCCATTATTAGTCAACAACTCATTTCAGTCTTTAATTATAGTCAACCTGGTTTTCCCATCCTTCAAGCTCCTTTTCTTATCAATGAAAACGTGATCAATAATTGACAGAGTTTTCTTCTTTTAAATTATCAGAGCATACAATTAAGAAAGATTACTGCCTTTCTCTTTTTCATTTGAAATCATATCAGACATCAGACATGTACCAATGTCCAAGTTATCGGCACAATTCTCCGTTATCTCAGTAATGTCTTCGGCTTCCTGTCTTACCTGCGAAATTTCAGATTTTCACTCTGCACGGAAAATTCCCTCGTATTTATTCTGTAGGGGATTTTTCTGCCTTCCTTCGATCGGCTTGCAGCTACGAGCGTATGAGGGCTGACAGCTTTCGTCGCCTTTTTGTGAAAGAAGTGGCATGGACAGGTCTCTCCAACTAATGAACGAATTTTCGTTAGACTAATGCCCCGCCGTCGATTATTCGAAAGAAAGAAAATCCATTTCTATTTTCTCTTGCTTATTCCGGAACGGTTCTGGAATTGGCTTCGCCTTTATAATAATTGACGCAGGCGTTCGATGATGATTGATTCGGGAAATGAAGTATTGAAAATGTATTGATTGAGTTTTCGGATTTAACCTCCCTTTCCTGATTATTCAAGTGTTTATATCATTTGATGGTTCAAAATACGCTCAAGTGAAACGCCATGACAGTAAATTTACAACTTTGAATCATGGCGGTCTCATTAAGTGCATACGTGCACTCTCAGATATCCATAATTTCAGGATTTTTCGAGTCGTTTATCTCTTAATAAAAATAACCGTAGATGGAAATGTGATACTTATTCTGAAACAGCAACTCTTCTAGTAATGAATCTGAGAATTTCATCCATGTCGGCGCAACTGTTCGGTCTTGACGAATTTTTAACTGAATCCATCTTTTTCGGGATTTTTCCGAGGTCAGCTTTCGAGTCGTTTATCTCTCAATAAATGTAACCATCGATGAAAATGTGATACATAACCAGAAAGAGCAACTCTTCTAGTATTAAATCTAAGAATTTCATCCATCTAGGTGCAACCGTTCGGTCTTGACGAATTTTTAACTGAATCCATCTTTTTCGGGATTTTTCCGAGGTCAGCTTTCGAGACGTTTATCTCCCAATAAAAGTGACCGTAGATATAAATGTAATACATATTCTGAAAAAGCAACTCGTCTAGTGATAAATCTGAGAATTTCATCCATCTAGGTGCAACTGTTCGGTCTTGACGAATTTTTAACTAAACCCAGCTTTTTCACGATTTGTCGAAGGTCAGCTGTCGAGTCGTTTATCTCTCAATAAATGTAACCGTCGATGAAAATGTGAGACGTAACCAGAAAGAGCAACTCTTCTAGTATTAAATCTAAGAATTTCATCCATCTAGGTGCAACCGTTCGGTCTTGATGAATTTTTAACTGAATCCATCTTTTTCGGGATTTTTCCGAGGTCAGCTTTCGAGACGTTTATCTCCCAATAAAAGTAACCGTAGATATAAATGTAATACATATTCTGAAAAAGCAACTCGTCTAGTGATAAATCTGAGAATTTCAACCATCTAGGTGCAACCGTTCGGTCTTGACGAATTTTTAACTGAACTCATCTTTTTCAGGATTTTTCTAAGGTCAGATTGCGAGTCGTTTATCTCTCAATAAAAGTAACCGTAGATGAAAATGTGATACACAATCCGAAAGAGCAACTCTTCTAGTAATAAATCTTGGAATTTCATTTATCTAGGTGCAACCGTGCGGTCTTGAGGAATTTTTGATTGAACCCAGCTTTTTCAGGATTTTTCGAAGGTCAGCTTTCGAGTCGTTTATCTCACAATAAATGTAACTGTAGATTAAAACGTGATACATATTCTGAAAGAGCAACTGATCTATACTTCATTCACTTATATTTTAGCAGTCGGTTGGCCATGGAAATTCGACACATTTCACTCTGTATAGTACGAAAATGTGGGGTTATGAAGCTTGTCAAAACATTTTTGGGTTTTAAATCGCCGCTATGTTGCCCGTTCTACGAAAAAGTTTCTGTTATTACGTATTTTATCACAATGTCGAATCTCTTCGGAAAATATGTGACAAACATAATTGAAGTTTATACAAACTGATTGAAGTCATACCAAATCCAGTTATTTGCATGGAAAATATAAGAGATCAGTATAATATCATAATATGCACTAGCTTGAGGAGAGTTAATGTTCGTTATCTTCTTTGGCTTACATCATTTGTAGATTTCAAAAATATTAACTCGAAGATGAAATGCATATGATGCAGTTGTTGGGGTATCTCCCGAAGGAATAAACAGATAATTGCAAGAATGTTAAATTCTTTAACAAAAATCATCTTGCATCCATATAAGTAAAAGGAATTGAAGGAACTTTCAAGTTGAGATGAACTTCACTTTTGAACAAAAATTTCACATGAATAAACAAGTAACAGGGCAACTTGCGCGTATTTGTGGCTATTCATCTTAATGCATTGATGTAATAATAATAATTATAGGTATTTATTAGTACCTTAAGACATTTACATTGTATAAGACAAGTCAAATGAAAAATAGAAAAATCCATTTTTGGGAACTTATTCTCCGATGACATTTATCGAAAATCCTGTAGTAAACTTTTCGCATTATTTCACTCAAACATAAAATTCTCAAATGCCACCACTTTTTTGGGTCTCCCAATAGAAGGAAATTCTTTGTCATCCTCTTCATTCACAATCTTTCTGATTGTGGAAATATCCAGCTGAAGTATATGTCGTTAGTCGTTAGATTCAGATGAAATATTATATAAATTCTCTTACATTGAATATGTTCGCTACCGTCTGACGTATTGTGGATTTTAGAATATCAGGGTATAACTATTTGAATGAGCGGACCTGAATTCTAAATAGCACCTGAAACCCTGTCTCTTTTTTCAATCACTTTCGGCATTTTCGTAATAAAAATTGATATTAGTTGCGGCAACGACGTTGTGACATTAACGACATTTCATGAGTGCCAACCTAACTTCGTTCTAGTTACAAAAACTTGAGAAAATTATTTCATGGCCAACCGACTGCTAAAATAAATTTGAATGAAGTATAGTAATAAGTCTTAGAATTTTATCCATCTCGGCGCAACCGTTCGGTCTTGACGAATTTTTAACTGAACCCATCTTTTTCAGGATTTTTCGAAGGTCAGCTCTCGAGTCTTTTATCTCTCAGTGAAAGTAACCGTAGATGCAAATGTGATACATATTGTGAAAGAGCAACTGCTTTAACGTTTTCTTCACTCCATCTCATAGGTATCTTTTCTTCTTGCAATTAATATATATATTAATATATATTAGACTGGCCAATTGCCACAGTTACCATTTCAATTACTTAATTTTCATTCTTAACACAAATTCAGTTTGTGATTATTTCATGAATTTCTACATAATTCGCAAGTATATTCGGCTATGATATAAAATCACCCTGATGATGTCGATGTTAACGAAGCAAAAATATCCTCTCCATTTTCGTGCAGTTGACGTCAAGGAATCAAGCACTGGAACGAAAGGGTTCTTGGAAGTATCCCAACATCTCTTTGAATTATCGTCATAATCCTGAAAATTCCTTTGTGACGTGGAAAATAATAGGAAATACGTGAAAGGCCTCTTCTGGCCTTTGAATCCAAATCCACCTGAACTGAAGGTCCGAACAGCGACATGGGCGAAACCAAGGGCATAACGTCCTCCCCTATTAATCTCATAACATAATGCGGGTTCTCCACATGGAATTCCCCAAGATTATGTTGGTCTGTACAGGTGACAGGTCTGTTACGAGCAATTTTCTAAACCGACAAACCCCAACTGCCATACCTCAATTCAAAATAAACAGCCAGAATGAAATGGATTTCCTTACCCCGATGTGCACTTCGGTTGAATAATATCCAGTACGATTATGACGAGGATTCGTAGAATTGTTACATGAGAACTTAATCCACCGAACAGAATTTCGTGATACATCCTCACAATTCGCAGTAACTCTGGGTGGTATTTCATGCCACTTTTGACTATACATGAAGGATTCAATTGCTACATCTGTTTATATAACAATTCATTCGAACTTCCTTTTGGAATATTCCTCTGAGAGGTGAATTGATATGAAGGAGGGATTGGAGATAACTATTGTCCTAGTCAAAGCATCGTTCGATGGAAGAACACAGCATTCTGTTATATCATAAAAGAAATCCAACTTGACTCTTAATTGGATATCGATTGAAATTTAATTCAGGAGCTCTCTGCACCTCTCAAAATTTTTTAGGGTTTTCTCTTCCAGTCTCTGAAACAAAATCAATTAAAAAATTAAAATAATCGATTTGCCCCTGCTTAAATACCACTAATTTCTCAGGAGCAAATTTGATGGAAAAAATTGTTGGCAGACAATGAACGAAAAATAGAAATGATATAACTTCGTAACGTTTCGTAATCTACATCAGACTTAGTTAATGGAGTATAGACCCACACAAAACACAGTTTCGAATTACAAAATGAGACATTGTTTGAATAATACCGATCAAGTTCCTTTCAATCCGATAATAGTAGCTAGAAGTATATTTCATTCTTCAATTTGAAACAGAACAGAAGATTTCTTGTTCGAGCAAATTTTGGAAATGCACTGTGTCAAAATCTTGTTGACAGGGCTTGCTGTCAAACAGGGAACCTATCTGTCATCAGTGTCATCACCACTTATCACGAGATAAAAGGATGTTTCAATCGTAGAGGTGTGGAATGCAAATTCCCGTTGAAATAGTTCCAGTTTCAAAAGAATATAAGAGACCTCGAAAAGTTTTCAAAATCCGTTATGTAACTACTTCTAAACGACGCTATATAATAGAACCCAATTGAACTCCTGAAAATACTTGGGGAATATTGGAAAACAGGGATTTAGGTACCTCAATATCGACTAAAATTCAGCATTGGAAGAATGATTCAATTATTCATTCTCCTTTGAGTTTAGATATTTAATTTTCAGACTTCGGAGTGCGAAAGAAAATTAAATTAAGTAGATTCAGCGTTGGAGTAGGTACTGTATATTATTCATTGGAATCTATGGAATATTAAGAGCCGTGATTAGATTTGAGGTGAAATTTTGGCTGAAATATCTCTGAAAGTATACCAAATTATACTGCACCCCGGTCCTCGCCTTCGTCATATAACATAGATTGTTTTTTTAGGTTACGTTCATCTTTTGGGCAGAAAACTCTACAGTTATACAGTTTGTTAATTCATTTTGCATTGCTTGCTTGAAATAATTACTTTTCCCCTCCACAATTGAAGAAGAAATGGCTTGTGAGCATTTTGTTACAGATATTTGGACCTTTCTCTATTTGCTTCCTAATTGAGTGAAATAAACAGGTTAATAATCTTTCTTTGTGTAGAATTATGGATAGATATCATGAATATCATTGCGAGTTCCTAAATCACATTCATTCATTAGCATTGAACTACATTTTTGAGATTTTCCTCTTAATTTTTATCTATTAAATAAGACTAATTTAATTCAGAATCTGTTACGAAAACTTTAAAGTTCGAATACTGTGGAAGTGTTCAATATCATTACCATCCTGTAATGTTTCAAATATTTTGAAAAAATAATAATAAATAATAAAATAAAGATAATTCTTTTCGCTGGACATTATTGCACTGGACCATTGTAATACCTTATAGCCTGTACTCCACTTAACTAAAAAAAAATCCTCAACTTCCTGAACATCAGCGAGAACTAATGCAAGGATCTCAGACAATAATGGAGGTGCTATCTATTCCTTTCAAGTTGACTCGGGTGTTTACTCCTCTCCTTTCTCATTGAATTTATTCTTCAATCCGTATAATAGTTCTCGAACTCTGACACTTCAGTTCAGGACGGTAATTTACTGAAATTATCAGCTGAATGAGCTGTATATCTCGATGTGTAAAAGTTCCAGACTGAGATTTATCGCCCAAACTAAGCGAGAACTTGAACAGGAATTGAGCGATTAGTGTTGGAAAAATAAAATACTCATCAAGCTTTTAATTATGGTCATTATCAACGTTAAATGAAGTTGAATCGGAAAAAATATAAATACTTGCAATAGAAAAACCTTCAAGGATGTCGACCAGTTCGCCAGGATTTTTTAATCTTGAATGATGAACATTTTTATCAGCTGGAGCGTTTTGTATGTAGGAATTGGAATTTAAAGAACCAGATATTTTGGACTGATTATATACATTACAATAACTTGAAGTCTACAATACTCGTATAAAAATACGAGGATGTATTGATATCTAGTTAGCCTAGACCAGTTCCATGCATAAAAAAATATTGCGTTACCATAGCAACGAACAATAACTCATTAGAAGTGTCAGTGTGAAGTTTGAGGTCGAAAAAGTAAACCAGAGTTACGCAATAAATTAAAAGAAAGAAGATGTCCTCCGAAATTATGAAAATCGAAAAATTGGCGTATCGAGCCATCATCAAGTACCTGTATTTAAAAGGGTTAAGAGGCAAGCAGATTTACGAAGATATATGCGACCGTCAAAAATTGGACTGCAAGCTTTAAAAGAGGTAAATTTTCCATTGAAGATGATGACCGATCGGGAAGACCAGTTTTTATGTCAGACCTCGAAAATATCGATGCAGTTCATGACATGATTTTATCAGACCGTCGAATTTGGCTTAAACGGATATCTGAAGCACTGATTATTTCATACGAACGCGTTCATCCTATAGTTCACGTCAATTTAGACATGAGAAAAATTGCTGAAAAATGGATCCCCAAATGTTTGAATGTTGACCAAAAGCGTGCAAGGGCAGAAGCATGGCGTTCGATCTGTGCTCGATTCGAAAACGATGTAGACTTCTTAAACCGAATTGTTACTATGGATGAGACTTGGCTACATTTCTACGATCCAGAAACAAAGCAACAATCGATGGAATGGCGACACTCTGGTTCTCCAAGACCTAAAGAGTTTCGTGTCCAAAAATCTGCTGAAAAAATTCTTGCTTCAGCTTATTTGGATTCTCATTGAGTAATCATGATTGATTTTTTGGATGAGGGTAGAACAATAACCGGAGATCTCATGCTGCCATGCAAGAAATTCGTGATTTAGGGTTTGAATTACCAGAACACCCCCCTTATTCACCAGATTTGGCTCCATCTGACTATCATCTCTTTCCTCAACTGGAAAAAAGTTCAATAGGTCGTAAATTTTCTTCCAACGAGGTGGTAATAAGAGCTGTTGAGGTCTGGTTTGCAGAGCAAGAAGAAACATATTTTCAAAGGTCTAGAGACGTTGCAGGTTCGCTGTAATAAATGTATCTAATTTAGAGGAGAATATGTTGAATAATAAAATATTTTGACATTGAAATTTTGTTTGGTTCTATAGTAGGCCAAGAATTTTTTAATATATCCTCGTAAAAAAAAATATGATCCCTGATCATTCATTCGCGAATGCAATGTAACCACATTCTAGACCATATGATCGTACATCTGTGATCAGATTGAACAGCAAGTTTTTTTCAAAATGTTAAAAGACTATTATTTTTTATCCATTCTCGACAAATCTAACGGTGATAGCCTGTTACTTATGCTGTAGAAGGAGTAGAAGGAAAGCTAAATGATCTGTCTCTCAGAATTCTTCTACATATTCAGTCCAGTTGCTCAAAACTTTCTGAGCTTTCTCAATCTTTATTTTTATATTAGGAGGTAGATAGATGTGGTAATACCAAATAATTCTCATCTTCGCTGTTGTCCTCTAATTTGACTGTATCTTGACATAACCATCAGGAACTAAAGTTTCTTCATCAGTTAGTATTCGAGTACTCGTACATGAACGTCTGGGGAAAGAATTGTATCAAAGAGTCACTGTAGAGACCAATAACTTTCCTTATAATTCACACATTATACTATTATTCTCTTCAGTCTGTATTTCGTTGCAGTTATTGATGCAAGTGGAGGACATAATTTGTATTGAGGCTGAATAGATTTATAATTTCAGAATCTTAAGATGAAAAACTCTACATATACATATTTCGAAAGAAAATTGGGATTTACTCAGGATGAAAAATTCAACGATGCCCCAAAAAAAAATATGGAGAATAATTCATATGAATTTCTTTCGACTAGTGCTCTTGATAATAGCGCATACTCATTTTTAATATCCATAACCTTGTACCTTGAAATTTAGTGGAAAAGTAACTACAAGTTCGCTAGACACCTATTTACGACTGAATCGGTACTAGATACTAGATAGCCACACGAAGTAGCCGTGTTTTATGGCCATAACTCCGGGCTTCAACGGGAGCAGACTAATAGCTCATATAACAGAAAAGCCGATGAGGGTTGCGCGAGAAGTTTTTAATGGGCGACTTATTTTGGAATATAGAGATTTATCTTGGCTCCCGGAATACTCGTCCTAATGGCCAGGATATTTTTCCACGAGAGAGTTTTAAGGAAAAATCGAACAGATCTCTGTAACAAATTTAGGTCACAATTATTTGATTTTGTAGAATGATTTTGAACTGGTCGTATGTACTTGTAATGTAGCAAATTTCGTAAAGAATTAATTTGACATGAAAATGACAGAAATTGTAACTAAGCGAGGAGACTGGACGAAAAAATTTGCGGACGAAAAGTGTTTGAGGACGAAAAGTACTTGCCTTCAAAAATGGCGGACTTTTCGGTAATTAGTAGGTAAATGCCATTGTTTGTTTAGGTCGAAGGAAAACTTCTTCATTACAGGTGAATTCAAATAGATTTTTTTTTGGTTGTCTTCTTCGAATTAAAAATTACTCCTTTCATGTCTTTTTTCCTCATATAAATAAAGGGATGAACACTCAATTTGTTAAATTCTGTTCGATTTCCATGACCCCCACATGAGCTTGCTTCGAATGGCAGTGCAAACAAAGGGGAACTTTTTATTTCAGGTATCAAACGATCGAAAGACCCTGCTTTTCAATATTTACTTCGATCAACAACGAATCCGCTGGGTCTAATTTCGCCGGTTAAAGCTTTGGAGTGCCATAAAGAGCTACGAATAAATTTGAACGGAATTATTTTGTTTTTTGCAGCCCACAGTTTCATGGAATGATTGCGCCTTTTGAAACGAGAGAATATGTGTGGCAGCGACAAAATCAATGCAGTATATTTTATTGCAAATGATGACAGATATTTATTGCATGATTGAGATGTCTAGGTAAATGGAAGGCAAGGCAAGAAGCATTTAATTCTTCTGAGATTCCACGTAATAAAAGTGATTTTTCTAATTGCTGGAAAAACAATTTTATCAATTTGTAATGCTGATTCAATTATTTCAAAATCGACTATTTCTCCAATAATTTTCTTGGTTATTGTCTATATTTGAGTAGTTCATTTCTGGTACTGAAACTACATAAACTCCTTTCACTTTCATTTTGGCACTCGGTTGGATATGGAAATTTGACACATTTCACTCTATATAGTACGAAAATGTGGGGTAATGAAGCTTGTCAAAACATTTTTGGGTTTTAAATCAACGCTATGTTGCTCATTCTACATAAAAGTTTCTGTCAATACCTATTTTATCATCATAATGTCGAATCTTTTCGGAAAATATGCGACGAACATAATTGAAGTTTTTACAAACTGATTGAATCGAGGATTGAATGCATACCAAATCCAGTTATTTGCATGGAAAATACAAGAGATCAGTATAATATCATAATATGCACTAGCTTGAGGAGAGTTAATGTTCGTTATCTTTCTTGGCTGATGTTTGAATACCTTACATCAGTTCTATATTTCAAAAATATTAACCCGAAGATGAAATGCAGATGATTCAGTGGTTAGGAATGGGTATCTCTCGAAAGAATTAACAGATAATTATAAGAATGTCGAATTCTTCAACAAAAATCATCTTGCATCAATATACGTAAAAGGAATTAAAGGAAGTTTCTCCTTTGAACAATTAACAGGACAACTGGCGAGTACTTGTGACTGTTCATATTAATACATTGATATTATAATAATAATTAGGTATTTATTGGTACCTTAAGACATTTACAATGTATAGAACAAGTCAAATGAAAAATAGAAAAATCAATTTTCGGGAACTTATTCTACGATGACATTCATCGACAATCTTCTTTTCGCATTAATTCACTCAAACATAAAATTCTCTAATGCCACCACTTTCTTGGGTCTCCCAATAAAAGGAAATTCTTTGTCATCCTCTTCATTCACAATCTTTCTGATTGTGGAAATATCCAGCTGAAATATAAGTCGTTTAGATTCAGATGAAACATTATATAAATTCTCTTACATTGAATATGTTCGTCTAACGTATTGTGGATTTTAGAATATCAGGGTATAACTATTTGAATGAGCGGACCTGAATTCTAAATAGCACATCCTGAAACCCTGTCTCTTTTTTTCAATCACTTTCGGCATTTTCGTAATAAAAATTGATATTAGTTGTGGCAACGGCGCGTTATGACATTAACGACATTTCATGAGTGCCAACCTTTCTCTCTTCTAGTTACAAAAACTTGATGAAAATTATTTCATGGCCAACTGACTGCTAAAATAAATGTGAATGGAGTATAAATTATCGAAATTATCAGTGATCTTCTGTAACCAGACCTTAGATGAGACTGAAATTTCAAGTCCTGCTTCGATGTCAATAACTTTCGAAGTGAGTCTCTGATATACAGGGTGAGTCTTTGACTCGTACAAATATTTTAACAGAAGATTCTTGAGATCAAGGAAAACACTTCTTCTACCATTTTTTCCGAATCGGCTTGGTTTAAAAGATTCAGGCTGTTGAGAAACCATAAAAAATGGTATTTTTAGTTATATCCCATAAACGGTTCCATCGAATGAAATGAATTACGGAATATAGTTTTTCATTTATTTGATGAATCTTTTTCGAACACATTATGACCAATGCGTACCATAAAAATACCGAAAATTCAAAGAACCCAACCCTTGAAACTGAGTTGGACGCTATCTAAAAAATAAATGAACGCTCAGTAAAATAAAAGTATTCTTCATATTTTCCCGTATAATGCACTGTTTTCGAGTAATGTGTTATACAAAAATTAAATTGTATCTGTGAAATTCGAAAAATCAGGCACAATGACCGAATGCAACTCTCTTTAAAAGATCCACAGTGTCTCAGATTTAGCTAGTTATTCTGATGGTAATTTTGTTTTTCTAGAGGTGACACAGCTCATTATGAAAACTCAAAATTGCTATATCTTTTTATCAAGGCCGAATCGGAATATATGGTATAGGAAAAAAGTGTTTGCTTTGAACTCTTATCATCATACACGGTTTTTATTTTTTTTATATAGTGGACTGTATTTCCACATTTGAAGGGATACTTAAGCATCTAGATTCTAACTCGTAAGCTTTCAGGTGAGACTGAGACCCATATTTCTTTCTGAAAACTTGGCAGTACCTTCAGTAGAAAATTTTGGAAGTTACACCTTAAAAAACTACACAACCTACTCTTGATATTATTGGATGAAAATGAATTGTCAATGCGATGAAATATATACAGATTGGCGTGAATTTAGGATCAAGAAATTTTTTGTTAGGGTTGTTTTATCAAACTATAATTGATAACAACCTCCTGAGTCAGAATACTACCAAGATAGGAAGAAAAAATCTCCAGTTCCAGTTACTTCTCCGGTTATGTTTTCCTACTATTCGCTTTGCACACTGGAATTTACAATCGAACTTTTATACAAGCCGAATAAATACCGCGGATCTTCAGAGTCCCTCCCTTTGATTGCACTTATTCCTCATTTTTATCCGTCCCTCTATCCAATTCCGAGCCAGATTATTCTATTTTCCCACATCGCCCGGTTTTCGAATTGCCTGCGGCTTGAGATTGTCCCAGCCTCGCCTCGCTCTTTATTAAAATCTACATCGCTCTTGCTCATTATATCATCGCATCCAGATAGATTCTGCGCCCCTCTCGTACCAGCGAAATTTATAGAAAATTTATTGGTGCTATTAGGTTGTCTCCAACGTAGTTCACTCAATTTTCATTCTGGACCTTGATTGGAATATTTCCACCGTTTCGCTCATCACGTGTTCAAGTTACGATTTTGAAATTCGAACAAGAAAAATTATGAGAGCTCTATAGATATTTTCGTCCAACTGAAGTTTCCTCAAGTTCTCTAGTAGTTTTTTTCGGTATCAGGCCTGTAGATGATATGACAATAGGGATGGTCTTGATATCTTTCAGCTTCCACTGTCTCCTGGTTTGTTCCTCGAGATGTCTGTACTTTGAAATTTTTTCAGTGTGCCTATCTAGAAGATTGTTATTATTTGGAATCGCCACATCGATGAATAGTGCTCTGTCCTCATCCTTATTGAGCAATATGAGGTCTGGTCTATTGTGGGTTATTTTCCGTTCTGTGAGAACCGTGCGATCCCAGTAGAGCTTGTGATGTTCATTTTCCTATACAGGAATAAGAACTTTTTCGAACTTAGAAGTTGGTGTTTTTAGTGCCAATTCTTGGTGAAGAATCTTGGCAACGGCTTCATGCGTATTTTTGTACTCCGTGCCCGCGAACTTTTGACATCCCCCGGTGATGGGCTGGATAGTTTCATGTGTCGCACAGCCATAACGACAGCTATCTTCCGCCACTGTGGCATCCTCGGCGATATATTTCATGTAGTTCCTTGTTGGAATCACCTGATCCTGGATGGCGAGCTTGAAGCCCTCTGTCTCAGGAAACAACCTTCCGGAAGTCAACCAGTAGTTCGACGCAGATATGTCGACGTAATCATGGTTGACCTCGTTCTGGTGCCTTTCATGCGAAGGTTTGCCAATCAGTTTCTGCATTGTACTTTCTGCAGAGTGTTTGATGGTTTCCAACTGGTCCTGCCTTAGCTTTAACGGTGTAGAACTATCAGCAAGTCCTTCAATTTCCTGGGACATACGGTTGGACAAATCAACAATTCCTCTACCCCCAAGATGTCGTGGCAGCTCGGTCCGTTCTATTGAGATTTTGGGGTGATGTTTATTGTGTTTAGTCAGCATCGGATTATTATTATCATTATCTCTCCAAACTTGACATGACCGAATTATTAGCTTATTCAACATTAATAGTAATAATCAGGTAGGTTTAACTCCGAAATGGCTATGAATGATAATAAAAAGGACTCATCAGTACTTTTCCCATAACTCAACCAAAGATATCGACCAAATGAAGCGGAGGACCATTCTGTTGAACTTTCCCACTGTATAGTAACAAATATAACTTTTGAAATTGACAATTTTTCTTTTAATCTTATTATATATTCTCATTAAAATTTGTGAAGCTTCTTATTTTTAACCGTAAGAAGTATAATGTAATTCAGAAAACGTAATATATACCGTAGATTCGGGTGACTTTGGACGATTTTGAAATTCAACTTGTCATATTTCAAAAATGGTGACCTATTTTCAGGTGAGTAAAGGTTAAAATATGCTAAATAACTCAGACTATTGATTAGGATATATAGCATGCTTCAGAATTCGGATATAAATTTAAAAAAAATATATAAAATAAACTTGTCACAAGTCATTCACAGAGTTGGGAGGCTTGTGACACAAAATAGAATCTATTGATTTCTGAACTCTCATACGAAATAGGTGACTTAGAAGGTGTATAGTTTGAATGATAAACACCTATTACAGCGAAACTAAATATATTGCAACACAAATGTAAAAAAAAAAAATAAACAAAACAAGGGAACTTTGATTTCTTTCATTCTTTGCTGATTCCTTCATGGAAATAACGTAAATAATAATATCCTGCGAAAAATATTCCAATATCCCACGTATCCAAAAAAAAAATTACACATGCACAAAGTGAAACATATGTATAGGACACTAGAAAGTATAAGGGCCATCAAAAAACGAGTTTTTACTCTCCTGAATTCGTTAATTTTTCCTGTCAATTCAAACGCTCTGATCACGGTAAACTCAACAGGAATCAATTGTTAAACCAACCGAAAAGACTACAGTATCTTATAAGTTTGTCAGTTCACTCATAAATGGTGAACAAAGAAATCTGCAAGGGGGTAATTGTCCCAAGTTACAGGACTGTCCCAAGTCACCCGAATCTACCGGTAATTCAAATTAGTAAATTTTATTTCATATTACACTTTCTGATCAAGTTATAGTTTTTGAATTTCTTTACATGTTTTCTAAATAACAATTTATTCATTCTCAAATACATCTTATACCTAGGTATTTTTCAAGATACAATACAAAATGGTGTGATGATATTTGTCATGAATAATAAGGTAATAGGTCCTTTCGTGTGTTTCTCAGGGTAGTGTAATCTACACGCAAACGAAAAAAACACTGACGTTAGGTTGTCACGCACATAGACTAATAATTCGAATTCGAAATATGGTTACGTTTATCAGAAGATGTGTTACTTTTTCATCCTCTTGTGAAGTGATGAAGTTGTCGCAAATTTTAAACTTTCGTATCCATTTTGAAGTAGATTAATGTGACATCCGTGACATTAATATCAAATTTTGCATTTCACACCACAGAACACTAATATTACACCTCCTTTTGACTAGGTGTATGTAGATAAACTACACTGGTGTGAATCCAATCAGCAAACGAATACTAAAATGGAATGTAAATTATACCGAGTGTAGAAAAGTGCTACACTTTCTATGCAAACGAAAGGACATAATATAAAAATTATTAAAAAAAATCATTAATTCCTATTCAGTATGTATCTTCCTACATGCGAACTGAAACTTCTAGAAGACTATGAAAGCACTCTGTAAGGATCAAGGATGTGTTGTCCTCATACAATGTTGAATGTGGAGTGTCGAAAATAATCAACGCTGAAACATCTGATAGGACATAGGCGGGGGAAAGAAGATACTTAATGAAGCAATATCATTTAATCGACTGTAACCTAATCAGTGGCTAATGACTGAAAGAAACGGTTATTAGTTTATTATAGGTCCACTAATACATTAGCGTTTGGTTGATACGATTCTTCCATTGTCATTCGCCCTAGCAGAAAGCCACTTTATCGAATAATCTCCGTCTAATAGGAAATGTTTTTCAGAACAGAAAGACATAATTGCTGCTCATTGTGCGTGATCATGTGTCGTTAAAGGGAGCTAAAAAAAGCCACTTGGTTTTATTTGCGTGGGTGCTCCCTATAGTATCATTTCGGAAATAATTGAAATCATCCTCTGTTCTACAAACAGTAGATACCTACTACTACTATAGTAATGACACTAATGAAAGTAATAGATACGATACCAGAAAGATAACAGCTTGTTTGAACTGGTCTACCGTGTTACAGACTTGGCCAAAGCATTCAACAACGTGATCGACAAACTCACGCAGAAAAATCAGAAAAAATTTCTAAGGGCCAGTCTGACAGTTACTGAGACGTAGATCACATGTGACAAATTGCATATGGGATACCACAAGGATCGAATATTGGACCAGCACTATTCAATACGTACCAAAATGACCTGTTCTCGTTTGTTTTGCTGATGATACAGTCCTCTTTATGGAAATTATAAATGGATTCTAATCAAACTGAATATTAGTATTTACAATAAAGAAGAAATAGAATAAAAATGAAAAAAAAATAAGTATCAGCAAAATCATGAAAGCATAGTCAACTGTGGTCATATTTTATTTTATATTGAAACTGGTAATGGTCATCCAAATCATTTGTGCTCTGACTGCAATTACAGCTCCACCTGATTTAGAACAAAAGTCTTCCAATTCGATTCAATGGTTTCCAAATTTGGCATATTTATTGTTCTTGCAATCCCTTTCAAAATAATATAAATATGTCTCACCGAATCCATGAAGTCTGACTCAAAAAAAATTTACTGAAATAAAGCCATGAATGCAAATTTTAGATGTTAGAAAGCAAACTATTTCATGAAAAAGTCTGTACTGTAGATATTTTTCATTGTATTACTTGCTTATACTCTCTGTTTATCTTTCTCTGATAAATAATACTACTCTTTCCAGTCATAAATTCAGTTTGCGGAACTGGTTTAATGATAATGATGGTCCAGAATTTATATAGTACGTCTGGGAGTTTAGCTCGGACCATGTTTTATTAATAAGCAAATGAATTAAATCATCAGTTTTCGTATTCTTCCGAACGTTTAATATTCTATTCCCAAGATTTTTCTGAATGAAATTCATTTTGCTATGTGAAATGGAATATGAAAGTCCAAGATATTCGAAAGCCCATTGTTGAAACTTTGGAATAGGTAGAAGTCCAACTTTATTTTTGACGTATTGAACTAGGTCAGCAGGGAAATACCGACAAATTCAACTTGTCGAACATTGAATTGATGTGGCGGATCTATAAAGAGTTATCCATGAAGATTAATCCCATTTGTATAAGTGTACTCTACTGTCTGTACTCTACACTCCAGAGTCTGGACGTGTTGTTCTTTATGTAAAGAACATATTTGAGGATGATGTTTAAATTTCGAAGTTTGCTCAAGTTTATTGTAGTGCCCCTCAAATTTCAAAACTTTTTCACAGCATCATTTTGGGAGTTTCTTAGATATTTGAGTTTTTTTATGTTGTAATAATCTAACATCATGGAGAGATGATACGTCGAGACCTGCACATTTCCTTTCGTGATCTATTGATCAAGCTCGGTTGATTGCTGCTCTTGTTATAAAAAGTAATGTGCCAAGGGTTTATTTTGTCAGATTATTCAACGAACAATCATCCTACTCGGTTATCCAGGTCCAAATACCACCTCTTGATACCGAAACTTAAAAAAACTCATCAACAGGGCAACTCTAGTTTATTGCAGTTGCAGTTCAGGAGATGAGTTCTGGAACATACCTGAACTACTCCCATAAATTGTTCCCACTTTTGCCATCAGGAGGCGGGCATTTATTATTTATTAGATTCTCGCGATTTCCACTATCCGTTCAGTAAAAGTTCGTGATTAAAATGTAGTGCTTGCTAGGAAAACAGATAATTGGCGATATTTTTCATCCGATTTTCTTGTTTGCCACGACACCTTAAGAATTCCATAGATGGAACTCGTAAACATTTGTTATATGCACTTTGTTATAGATAAAAATTTTTATCCAGGATGTATGGTATAATTATTAGCCCACTTTAAAGGCAAACAATTTATGCGAAATTCTAAAAATCGCCCTTTTAACAGTTGAGGTAAAATTTTCATCATGCTTGAAAACCAGACATCCACAGCTTTAATAATAATAATTTGTTAGTTGGAATGAAATCAGAATCTTTAAATTTTTTTTAGTTCAATCTGCAAAAACAAAGCAACGTATATTTTCGATATAAAAACCAATTTCTGTTTTCCTATAGGGCACATTGAAATGCCACTTGATAAGTACAGTTCATTCGACGATTTTTGAGTAACTCTACCCACTCCTATTTCAGAGCCTTTGAGTCAGGGTGTAATCTTTTCGTTGGCCCAGCTTGTACGTAATTGCAAAGGTGAGTTTTTTGGCCGAAAAGTTTAAACAAGTTGCCTCGATACACCGAATTTAATATTAAACTTATCGATGGCATTACTTTTTTCGTCTGTTGATAGTTTACGAAGAGTCGTTTGTAAGAGCCCATTTACAAGCTCATATTACAAACGCTGAAAACTAGCTACCGTTTACACTAAAATATCAACAAAGATTGTTCTTGTTCCTGCTCTTGCGCTCTTTGTTCGTTGGGTTCAAACGCACCCTAATCTGGTTTGTGCAAACATGTGAACTGCCAGTTTGCGCAAATGGCTTGAGCTTATAGACGGACCTCAAGAATCAAGTCAGAGATCGAGGAATAAATTCTAAAAATAGTCGAGCCAACGTCAAATTAAAGACTGGATTAGTGAAAATGAGATACAATTCAAGCAAGAACAATTCCACCCCTATCATTTTCGAAGGCTTTCAAAGGCATTACAAATCCAGTATTATTTTCCTTGAGGGAATTTTAGTCCGAGACTGACAATATTTATTTGGATGCCTGATGAAGCCACATTAGCGATTAATGATAAGAATAAATGGTTAATGATAAAACGAATGAATACTGAATATAAGTCCTCAGCATATTCAACTTCTGGATCTGAGCTCACTTAATCACCATCATCTGTTATTAGTTTGAAACCTTCAACGAATGGATAAAATGTCGATAACTTTGTGTGAGTTTCCGAGGTCATTATCAATGTTTTGACAACTGTCAATCAGATAACTGGATAGAAACTTCAAACCACAAATCAAATTTTGCTACAGTTATGAGTATAAGAAAGGTTTGGGAAAAAAATACGGAAATGTTCTGTTAAAAAACTTGGGAGATAAATAGTATGAGAGATTTAAGACACGACTTACATAGTGCTGAGAGTTACTAAAGAGTTTCAACTACATATATGTATCATAAAATTTCTTAACTGGAGCCATCTGCAATGTTACAATCATTTACAAAACCCTGTATTTATGACTAGGCGCTATTATTGTATTGGAGCCCATTAAGCTTTGGGTTTTTATCAGATTATTATTTATTCATATCAACATGGAAATTATAGATCAACTATCGATACTATCATTCGTGCGCGTGTTTGGTTTCCACAAATTACGATTATTAATTCAAGTTATTGAAAATGAAATCCAGCAATGAGTCCTCTACCATCAGAGTTTCGATAAAACGCATATTCAGGTCTCATATTTTGCTGAGATCTCATTTCGAAACGAGGGCAATACTTATTACTGTAGGAATTGATCGTTACCTGGCTTGAGTATCGCCGACTATAAAGTGAACTAAGTATTCTCTCATGTGCCCGGAAGAGAATTTTATGAAATACTGATACAGACGTTGGAAAGAGATTCAAAGGAATAAGTTTGTCGGTAAAACGCGGAATTTACGTCTGTTGGGTCGACGCGAGCTTCTCGCATGAACGCAAATATTTTCCGGGCACCCAACTCGGTAAAATCTCCTCCTATTCGAATATTCAGCAAGCAATAAAAGGAAAAACTAATAATGGCAGTATGAAACGTCATAACTAACTCACTTTTTATCAGACATACGTTGCTGCGCTCAGGATATTTGTTCGAATTCCATATTTTCACCACCTATTTGGCTCATATTTCTTTTTTCTCCACCGTAAAAGTGCGAACAGATCGAAACACTGGCGCCACCGGAAGAATGGCTCCGGGCCAAGGCAATCCTAAGCACAGCGCACAATATTTTTGGTCCCGCATTACTGAATGAAATTCGGTCTATGCAGTAGACATGGCAGGATTACTGAAATGAACTGGAAAAAAAATTACCTTCGATATGTTCTCTTTCAAATTTTCATCAAGTTTGAAGCTACTGTTTTGAAAGCGTATTTCGTCCATTATTGCAGAATATATGAGCAATGGGCCTGAGCAATTGACCTGAGGTCCTAAATCCTATAAAGCTGTATTGTAGCTTTATACAGGGTGTTTTCTAATTGAACGTCAATACTTAAGGAGGTGACTTTTGGGTACATTTTAAGAAAAAATCTTTATATGAACATATGTCCTGAACGTCTTACCTTTTGAGATACAGGGTGGTAAAGTTTTCAAAAATAAATCATTTATTATCAATATCTACAATACCACTTCAAATATGAAATAATGAAATTTGTCATACATGTATACTATGAATCCAGTGGCATTTTTTAATGTATCACTTTTTTCATAATTTCCGTCAGTGGCGTTCGTACGTAATTTGACCTACCTATTTTGGCAGACATTGATGGTACGCCACAGATTTTTTCTGAAATAAAAATTATTTTTGAAATTCCAAATCATTTCTTACCAAAGTAGATCACTTGACTTTTTTCAAACCGATTCACGGTTTCGGCTTTAAAAAATAAAAACCGTTTCTTTGCATGATCATAACAATATCCTTAATGCACACATATGACAATATCACCATGCAGAGACATACGTAGATTTTATTTTTTTAGATGAAACTGACTGTCTAAATAATACCACCCTGTATCTCGAAAGGTAAGACGTTTAGGACATATGTTCATATGAGGTTTTTTTCATAAAATGGACCCAAAAATCACCCCCATAAATATTGACATTCAAATAGGAAACACCCTATATATAGTCAGCTTGACAAAAGATTTCGCTCTTGATATGGTTTTGTTTTTAATAATCTTATGTGACTGCAATATGAATTGTTTCTTTGTGGTCTCAGAGTATATTTTGTAACCACAGAATTTGTATAATGTTGTGGAAAGTGGAGATCTTCGTGGTTTTCCTTGCTCAGGGAAGAAAAATGTTGAAAATGCATTGCTTGTTTTTGACCGTCAACTTTTTAATTTCCAGACACTGTGTGCAGAGTTTTATCATTGACAAGAGAATTTTGCTTTATTCAAATTGAAGAGAAGTCCCTTGTGCCACATGCTGTCGAATGCTTTTTGTATTTCCAAACACAATGCTGAATAAATTTCCAACGAATTGGCCATAATCCATTTTAAAATATAATAATACTAGAGGATATTGCACATAAATGGATCTTTATTTTACTGTTCGCCTGTTCGACATGTTTCGCCTCACTGAGGCATCTTCAGGAGCTTCGCCCAAATTTACAGGTATTAAGCAACATATAATCTCTGGTCTCCCTGAACTGAATAAAAAACTCTTAGATGTTGAAACAAGTGATCAAGTACTAATTTACACAATTTGAAGTTACTTTTTTCAGTGTAAATTAGTACTTGATCACTTGTTTCAACATCTACGAGTTTTTGATTCAGTTCAAGGAGACCAGAGATTATATGTTGCTTAATACCTGTAAATTTGGACGAAGCTCCTGAAGATGCCTCAGTGAGGCGAAACATGTCGAGCGAACAGTAAAATAAAGATCCATTTATGTGCAATATCCTCTAGTATTATTACAATGCTGAATTCTTGAGTTTATTGAGAGTTGCATTTTGCACATTTGAAACCAATGTTATGCGAGGGTGGTTAGTTGAATTTCTTTACTTGAAGTCAAATTGGTGATTGGGAATGTACTCGTTTAAATGTTTTTCCAGTATGATTTTAATTATTTTCTCATAGAGCTCTCCTAGTAGTGGCAACACAGTTTTGGCCTCTAAGTTGTGACCCTACTAAAGTTCCTATTGAGTTTGTCAATATAAATAAATTTTTCTACATTTCTTGGAAGATATTCAAACAGAGTTTTCGTATATAATCATTTGCATGGGATGCAAAAGAATTTTGGCGATTTCACACATTTTTTGGCAAAATTTCGTTCTTCTCGATAATGATGCACTGCCACATAGATTATAGTAGTTGGCCTTTGAGAAAACCAGGGTTTTCCACAATAGCGTTGCCTCCAAGATCCCCTGACCTAAATCCAATCAAGCACGCTTGAAACCATGTGGCCTTGACGCACAGCCGCCGGAAAAGGTTCAACAGCTCCAAGATCATTTGCCTCAACTCCGACAACAAATTGACCACGATTATCTGCATTTCATGCAAAGAAAAGATGCCAAGTAGTAATTGATGCACGTGGAGGTCATATTTTGTGGTAATTATGTAGATTGTAGATTTAAGGAGGGTATCATTGCACTGCCACCTTGAGTTCTATTGTGCCCCTATCGGAACTGTTCTCTCCATTATGTAGTCTATGTTACAGTTCTTTGATTCTAATGTGGCGGTGAATAGAACAATTTTCGAAATTTTTGTTTTTTCGAGAAATTTTATGCTTTGTCAAATATTCCAATCATTATAATTTTTTTCTTGAATTGAATATTAGCACCATATATATATCCAAAATACATTATTTTTCTTTCTGCTTTCTTTGAGAGAAAACACAACAATCGAGATCTCAACTTTTGGCGAGCAGATTATTCATACTTGATAAAGAAATCTTGGAAATCTATATTTCTGAAAGCATGCCATTTATTGATTGAGAGTATAAAGTTTCCATCTCTAATTTCCGCCAAAGCTGTAAATACCCTGCTTAAACTCAACGAACATCGATAAGGCAGGGAAATAAAAATAAATTTTGTTTATGAAGCTGCGTTTCTGATATCGTCGCTAAATTGCTATTTAACAACTTTTGTTTATTTGACCGCCCTCGATCTTTGACAGAAGATACGGCTAAAAATAGATAATTCTGAAAGATTGAACGGGAGTCGCATCGAATTAAATCTGTTGAAAGGTTTAAGCGACGATACGCTTCATTAGGTATATCGAGCTTTTTTAAATGAATTCTGACTGAAACATAGCGCTGAGCTTCCAGCAAATCCAATTTCGTTCCCTTTCCCCCTGATTATTGCCACTTACCATTTTGGTTCATTATTTACAATTACACGACCTTTGAAGTCCAGCGCGAAAAAAATAATAAACTCCCTCAGATTTACACAACAATTCGACCATGAAGTAAATAAAAATTGCCTGAAATTTTTTCAATGTAGCAACTAAGCTTAGTGGTGTCTGTGCCATTAAATTTCAAGACAAAAAAATAAAACATATTTCTTTATCTACAAACTACTTCGGTTCATTATTTAGCATTTTTCTGCCTGAATGATTTCAATTGATTGAACTTGCATTTTCAGATTCAGATTCAAGTATGTAGATGATAGTTGATGAAAAACCATGACTGAAAGGATAAACCAAATTGGTCAACGACAAGTTTGTAGATTTGGCGTTTCTAATAATGTGAGCAAGTCATTAACAACCGTTGGAAATCCCAGAGAAGTTGTAAACGTCTGAACTCAACTGTACACCAGTTTCGAGATTATTGTCCACTCATCAGTACAGTGTAGTGCTCAATATTTCAACCGGAAGATGCGGCCTTATGCGAAACCAGGGGTGACTCTGAGAAATATTTTCATTTCTCAACATGAAGCGCCACCTGTCCGCGAAGACTGAGCCAACCTCAATTACTCTGCAGACTCCTAAACACTTATTCATGACTCCCAGATTCAACTACTACCTGCAGTCAACAATTCGTCAAGCGACTGCAGGTGGGTCATGATTTTACGGAATTGATATTTGATATCATTTGATATTTCCGAGGTGCCCAGTTGGCACTTGAAAGAACTGTGTACTCCATTCGTACATTAAGAAAAGATAAACACTTGAACATATGATTTTTGATATGACTTCTTCTATGAACCGAAAGCATTGGTTTTACTCACACAACTCCCAAATGTGCATTTCATGCCCCAATATACAAACTTAGAAATAATATACGAAAGTAGTATATGAAAAACAAAAGACAAAAACATCTGATTTTTGGGAGGTGAAGCTGCAGTGCAAAAATCCTTAGCCGGCGATCTTGAAGTGAGATCATTCTTCTGACACGTCCTGCACTTCTAGCCCTTTGTGCACGGCCTTCTTTCATCCTTACCTTACAATAATCCACAGTAATTCTCAATACTACTACACTAACATTTCTATTTGGTTATGAACCACTAGCTATTGAGGCTTGAGGTTGTCACGAGAAGAGACTTCCTTTAGTATTGTTGGTCTGGTGGGCATCACTAATGAAACATACTTCTATATATAATCTTTCACATGTTTTTCACTTATCCAATGTATAAATTACTTATTTACAATAGGAAATACTCCTTCTGACGAAAATGATGTATTTTTCATGACATATCTTTGAAACATCACATTTTGAAATATCCATTTCAACAAACATTTCCCAAAAAAAATTATTTAAAGCACTTAAAAATGAAAAATAAAAATGGGTATTTAAAGTTTAAAGCGTTTCATCTCGATTGCACAAGTTGGCAACATCGACTGAAATATGCCTTGATAATAAAGGACAACAAATGCATTATCTTGATGAGATAGACAAAGATGACTGTCTATGAAGTCTGCGACGAACGAGGAAGGTCGTAAAAATTTATTGGATTTTTATGGCCGGTTGCAGTTGAAGCTCGCCAGTAAGTACTCGCCTGTAGATCAACAGCTGTTATTTTATAAACAAACTGATCGGACATTGTTCTTTTCATTGTCTTGTATGTGCTGTTGCCAAATCGTAAACTCCGCACGAAGCGATTTAAATTTTAAAACCCCATATTTGAAGGATGATTATGAATAGTTTCCGCGGTGAATTTGAAAAAATCATGAATAATACTCATAATTATTCAGTTTAAACTTGCATATGCAGTGATAACCCAAACTGAGGAGAATTCCCCATTACATGCTGCAGCCTTCTACCAAGCACAACAAATACGCTCTGAGAATTCATATACTGTTTCATCAAAGGCACTAGAAATTTTACGTTTGCTGAGCATTTGTTGAATACGCAGCACAACTTCAACGAAGACTTCAGAATTTTACATAGAGAAGCTAAATACCAGAAACTGAATCTTTTAGAAAGTTTCAAAGTCAATAAATATAAGCTACCTCAACGACCAGATTGAACTCAATAACTCTCCATTACTGAAGTTTTTTGAGTATTTGTATTCAACTAGTAGTGTTTTCGGCAGTTTAGTCGCTAACATAAAATAAACAAAACAAAAAGAAACAAACAAAAAATATAAAACTTCAATGTAAAAGAAATAATAAACTCCGTTGAGTTCTGAGGGTAGATTTCATTATGAACTAGTACAACCATTTTCTATATTATTTAATGTCCGATCCTAATATTGGTACCTGCCACTGGAAACTGTCATTACCCTCTCTAGATTTCGAGGAGTAGAGTTAAATGCTTTCTTATATATTTTGTTCGCTACCAAATATGTCAGTTTACCTTCACCCACCTGAAGATGCTATTGCGAAACACGTGTCGTGGTCTGAAAACTCAGTTATGTGAAAATCGTTCAATGTATTTTAAGTACATATTTATATACATATAGACCCTCTTTATATTACCATCAGTAGTAATGAAAGGGTCGGCATGAGATGTTTCCTCAAGGCCAACTTATGAAATTGCTCCCTCTGAATTACAGTTTCTCAGCTTGAACTTACACCAAAACGCTCTCGACAAGGTTAATTTTCGGAATATGGCGAAAAATTAGAATAACCTACCACCCAAACCAAAGCCAAAGGTTGACAGCCAGCAACAGAAAGCCTGCTGCATAGTTGAGGGTGGCGCATCTCTATCAGAACGACGCCGACGCAACAAATACAGGCGCCCCGACCCACAAAGCCGCGGACTGAAATCATAGTGCGGTGAACTTATGACAAGAGAGGTCTCGCACGCAACTTTCGCAACGAAAACAACCGCTTTCGTAATCCAAGAATAGAAATAGACGGAAATGTGTTACGAATGACGGTTACCCCATTGTCATTCCGGAATTGATCTCCGCTGCATCTGCGTGTTATAAATAATCCGACGCGTTTCCTGGATTATCCAGATATCCCAATTCCGAACAACAAGTTATCCAGTGTTCGCACGACCGCCCCGCGTTTCGCACGTCCGTCAGCCGCGGCTTCTTCAGTAACCGATGATAAATGTTGCGGGTCTACGCGACGCCCTGGTGGAATCTAACGTGATTCGATGATGGTGCCGGTGCAACATGAACAAGTGGGATGGCGGTAATCTTCATTGCTCTTCTGATGATTACTGTGGCATCAGCCTCGCCTGATTGGACCGATTGTCAACTGCCGTGCGTTTGTAAATGGAGTGGCGGTAAGAAGAGTGCGGTTTGTAAGAGTGGCGGACTGACGTCAGTTCCATCGTCTCTGGATTCGGAAATGCAGGTGCTGTACCTGTCGCAGAACCATATCAAGTACCTGCCGAAAGACGCTTTCAAAAACGCCGAACTGATGAACCTCCAAAGGATTTACCTGCCGAGGAACGGATTAGTGGAGGTGAACCAAGACGCATTCAACGAACTGATCATTTTGATCGAGATCGACCTTTCTCACAACGCGCTCACGAGCCTGCACCCCCAGACATTCCACGGAAACGAAAGACTGCGGGTTCTTTATTTATCCGGAAATCCCCTGACTCAATTGATCGAAAAACAATTTCCTCCTCTGCCCCACCTGCGAATATTAGATTTGGAGGGTTGCCGGTTGGAATACATCCACAAAGACGCCTTCGTGAACCTGGGCGCCCTGGAATCGCTCAATCTCAAGTATAATCTACTCAAAAATGTATCGGAGACAACGTTCATGAATTTCGCGCACCTGAAAACGCTCCAGCTGGATGGAAACCCGTGGAGGTGCGACTGCGAGCTGAGAGGTTTCAGGAATTGGTTTTTAGCGAGTAATTTGCATTCAATCTCGCTGTCGTGTTCCGAACCGGATTTCCTGTACGAGCGTCACTGGGAAGATGTAAATTCCGAAGAGTTCGCATGTTTGCCTCAAGTGTCGGTTTCGCCTCAGAATGAGGTGCAGGCCGAAGCCGGGGGGAATGTGACGTTCGGCTGTCACATCCAAGGGGATCCCGAACCGCAGGTGTGGTGGTTGTACGAAGGATATCCAATCAATCACACGTGGATTGTCATCGAGGCCGAGGAGGGTCTATTGGATAAGTGGGCGAACATTAGTATATATAATGTGAGTGATGTTGACGTCGGTGTTTATACGTGTATGGCCAAGAATGTCTTGGACACGGTGGTGCAAAACGTCAGTTTAGTTCTGCCGGAAGTCGCGACAGCGACTACAGTTATCAAATCGGATGTCGGTTTCGTGTGGTGGACTTTGGTGGTGGCAGGGCTGGCCGTCAGTTTTTCTGCTTTGTGCACCATTATCGCGGTCTATTGTGCTCGGAGTTCGAGGAGACACAGACGAGATCTCAAAACTAGTGTTAGTTTCACGGACCAAGAAAAAAAACTTCTGGACGTCAGCATCGCGACGACGACTGATCGTGGTACCGGTAGTTGTGAAGGTTTAGGACCCGAGGTTGAACTAGTGGAACCGCCGGTTCTGATCACAATCGAAAGGGAACCCTTGCCCATGACAGTGTTTCCACCGCCGCCGGAGTTTTCTGGTAACATTCTTCCTGTAGCTCCTTACGGTAATATTTTTATTTCTGTTTCGTTGAGTCGGGACCACCATGAGCAAAACCAAAGGCAGGGTCCTGATCTCCTAGACCTTCCTCACCGATCCAAAATGGTGTACCATGGGATGGCCACTTTGCCACGCAGACCGAACCCCATCGCGCAGTACGACAACATGGGACCCAGGGTGACTGCCTGTGGTAGCTCAACACTCTCCCTGCCCGATTCCACTATGGACGAGGTGGCACCTACGCAGCAGATGCCCACAACCTGTACCCCGCTAAATCCAGAGTTCGTATCTCTGTAAACTCCCCTTTCTCCATATTCAATTAGTGCCTTTTGCTCATGTTCCGTTTGTTCTAGACTATCCCCTTTTCAAGCCATCTTTGTGTCAAATGAAATGAGTTGATTTTTGAATTTATTGTTATTCTGAATCAATGAGATGTAAGATTATCATGGAACAATTGACACTAACTTAAGATAATAATAAATCAATCTTATTTGGATTTTCCATAATTTTGGTTTTTTGTTCCCAAACTCACACCCATGAATTACAGGGAGACAAAATGTACAGATGGCATCAAAATTTTTTTGATTAGTTAAAAGAGAAGTCTCTTGGATTCTATCGTCAATAGTTTAATATAAATGCGCTAAAGTGTTTCTGTTGTTGTGTCCAATTATGATTTAAAGTTCTCTCTGTGAAAGCTGCCACTGTAAATAATAGTAGCGTTTTCAGAAATGGTTGAGTATCAAAATCAGTCAACAATTCGAAAGAATGAGACGTTTCACCCACACAAAAAAAATTTCATTACAGATTCGGTTTCTAAGATACATTAGGTCGCCACTCTTAATGAATCATCCTATAAACCTGAAAATCAGTGTTAAAAATATTTGCCAACTTTTTTTCTTCATTCTGGTCCGAACTGAACAAATGTACGCAACTAGTATAACGAACAAATTATTTGTGGAGACATTCTATGGAAGCGAGAAGGTGATCAATAATAATTTTGTTTGTGTCTCCCTAGAATGTAGGTATGATATCCGGCTTCTGAGTAAATTTGAATTCGAGGATAATTCTTATACGACTCACCTGTTGATAAATTTTTTTGTTTCTCAAAAAACGTTACCTTCAGCAAGAAATTACACAAGAGTTTATTTTTCAAAATGAGTCAAGCTGTCAGAATTAAATTTTAAATGGTAGGATAGCAAAAAAGTTTCAGGGATGGCTTTTTCTACCCCTCTCAATTATGGAGAAACAATACCAGATTGTTAGCACCTTCAATAGAATAATCGCTAAATTTCATTTGTGTTACAAGAAAAATTTAAAATTGCTTTTCAGCAGTGGCTTCTGGAAAAAAATTTGTATGAATAACAAGCATAAATCATTTACACCCTTTATTGTTGGAGCTCTATTCAATGATGTACTTTCGATAATTGAAGTGTACATACTTCAGTACATCTTCATCATTATTGAATTGCTCAGAAACTTAAGTATGCAAATAAACCTGGGGCGATGAATCAAATATCACTGAAAGATTTTCGGTTTTTTCTAACAGAATCAAATCAGAATTGGCATTAGTATAATAGAATCAATCATAAATCGTTTTTGTTAAACGATTCTTCACTCTCAACTGCATTCTATAGTCACCTGGCCAACTACAATGATGTAAAGATTTCAATTTCAAATTAGCGTGCAGTTCAAAATTGCCCTATTAGGTACTTGAACGCATTCAAATATTATTGTAGTTCACAGGTGCTATGCCTACAATTAATAGTGACCAGTGTAGTTCATCGATTAAAATCGTCAGCTGGCTTTCCCCAATTTCGAGAAAAATACAAATTTTTCCAACTCAAGATTTCTAGAGAGCTCAAAGTATATGAATATCTCTTACACTGTCCATTTATTGCAACTTGGTTAGATGCATTGCAAGAAATTTTATTCAAGACTAACCGACTCATAGTGATGAAACAGTGGGAAAATCTTATGTGTTTCATTCAACTAACAACTCAATTTCTACGAAGCTGGAGAACTTTGGAAACGAAAACAACTCGAAAGCAGAATACGATAACTTATTTGTATGCGGGACTTTTATTAGAAAGAGGTCAAAAGGACGAGTGCTTTAAAAATTCCTCTGTTTATCGAAACTTCAAGCGTTTATTTGTTGGTCCGGCTGATTTACGACAAGGAGAGATGATTACCAGATCACTATTGAGTATGCCTTTGTCCTCCTTTCTAAGGTTTCACAAAGCTTTGAAATAAGCTCATTGTTCATTTTCAATTCACCATATTCCCGTATATATATTTAGTCTTCATTCATACCTACTCTGATTGCCGCTATTTTTCGTCTGCTTCTGCAGATAGCCTTTTATTCAATTGACGAGGTCGTTACTGAATAACTTGATTTTGATAAAAAGTTGTAACCACGACTTGAACTTGTTTCGCTATCACAATATCATTTCCTATAATCACTTGTGATATATGAGCCATTATTCACTTGTCTATCAAACTGATATGCGTCGCCTCGTTCTGATTTTGGTTGATTGATTAAAGGACGTTCATGATGATTATGTGTAGATATCGATTGAACTCAAATTTCTGAAATGTTATTTTTAATCAGAAATAACTGAATTTTCAGGTCATTAAAATCATTCCATTCGTAAAGTAAAACATATTTCATAATTATATTTATACATATGTGAAACGTTCATCGTGTTATGTTCTGCAACTACTTTTAGTTTTAATCTTGTTATTTGAATGCAAGAGACCGCAAGAAATTTAATAATAGTCAACCATTAACATATCGAGCTCGAGAGACAATGTGCCAGGAGATGCCGCATTGAGTAAATCGATTCCTGCAGGATATCATCAGTTAAAGGGGGACTACTGAAGTTTCTCTGATGAATTATGAAAGGAGGAGCGTCTCATGCTGAACTTCTCCAACGATTCTGGAGATGGTCTTCACGTTTACCCACAAGTCACGGTAATTAATAGGTTCAATCTGATGATGAATGAGGGGATATTATCGTTACACGACATGCACGAATAACATATGCCATTGAAGATCACTTTCTGCCTCGGGTATTGCATTATGATTTTGCGTTTATCAATGAGGAAAACATGAGAATTTTGTAGAATTTGTAGATTTTTTTCATATTTGTTATCTTTTCTCATTCAAAGTTTTTAACACAGGTGATCAACAATAGGGAATACTCTTTCTGACGAAAATGATGTATTTTTTATGGAACATCTTTGAAACGTCACATTTTGAAATATCCATTTCAACCGTTTCCCAAAAAAAAATTATTTCAAGTACTTAAAAATGAATAATGAAAATGGGTATTTAAAATTTAAAGCGTTTCGTTTCTATTGCACAAGTTGGCAACATCGACTGAAATATGCCTTGATAACAAAGGACAACAAATACATTATCTTGCTGATGAGTTAGACAAGGATGGCTTTCTATGAAGTCTGCGATGAACGGGGAAGGTCGTAAAATTTTTGGGATTTTTATGGCCTGTTGCTGTTGAGGCTCGCCAGTGAGTACGCGTCTTATGATGGCTGTAAATCAACAGCTGGCTTTTTTAAACAAGCCATTGTTCTTTTTATTTTCTAGTAGGTGCTGTTGCCAAATCGTAAACTAGAAACGAAGCGATTAAAATCTAGAAACCTCATATTTGAAGAATGATTTTGAATAGTTCCTGCGGTGCATTTGAAAAATTCATGAATGAACCTCATACTCATTCAGTTCAAATTTGCATATGCTGTGATAAACCAAATTGAGGAGAATTCCTCAATGGGAAATCAGTAAATTAACACAAACTGAGCAAATCCAAAGTTCTGGAATCTACAGGCTGTTTGCGCTCAAGGGTGATAGCCGTCCTAGAAAATTGATCTATTTGCAATAATATTGGTCGTAGGTTACGCACTTCGAAATTTATCTTTCTTTTCTACCTCACCTCATTCAAATGCCCATAATTCCCTTAATTTAAACGTAGAATAAAATAAATAAAATTTGAAAACACATTTGGGAAGATCTAAAATTTCTTTTTCAGGTAGGTAGCACACGTCCGAAATAATTGGGCGATCCATCCCAAGGTTGATGAAGTAGGTTGAAACTCGAAACGTCGTCAACTTTTCACAGGCAGTACCTTAAAATTTCTCTGAAATAATTCTCGCGTCCTCTTGTAGATAAACTTTTCTAGATTTCAAAAATGCCACTAACTAACTTGATGATAGATAGAAGGCAGTATAAATTACAATCAGAAGGTGGCTTGTGAGGTCCCGCAGGGTACGGTTGTAGTTCCTTTGTTATTTATATTATATATGAATTTATATATTATAATATATTTCATCGGGATGATTCCTGGAAGCATTCGAGGCTGGTCGTGGAGGAAGATTTTCTCATTTTTATAAATATCTTTGGTTGTGTGCTCCTAACCCTGCATGAGTATAAAACTAAGTTTATGGCCCTTTCAAAACATTCTTCGCAACTTTTCCCATACCAGAAATTGAACATCATGGACAAACTATTTCATCGAACCCCGGCTTCTAGTGGGCCAGAGCACTGTCCATTATGCTCAATGCTGGGATTAGAGTATAATACATTTTCTTGGCCCATAGACACAAAGTAATCTCTTATACTCAGCAACAGATGGTTGTAAGTAAAGAATCCATTTTTGGCCCAAAAAGTTATTATTACCATTCAAGAACACTCAACACCACTCGTGCTCTATCAAATTCTCAATCAAACATGGAAAGTTGCATAATATAAAATAAAAATATAATTTTAAAAATTTTAGTTCTTGTCTGAAGTCAAAAACTATTTCAAGTTTGTAGGAAAATTCTCAAGAATTGTGAATTTTTACATTTATCATTAAAGCAACCCCAGTTTTCTGGGGTGTGTACCCATATTTTGTGCTAATCAATCTTAATATTTTGGATGGGCTGTTTCAAATTGAATGGAATGCCACACCAACGTAATCGAATTAATAATGCAAAAAAAAGGTTTCCCCATAAACGTTTTACTGTCCTGAGATAGTTAGGTACAGTTGTTTTTATCACCATTCCCTAACTGACAAAATATGAAACTTTTTGCCGAATTGGATCGATTAGGGTGGCTCAAGTGATTATTTTCGATTGAATCGATGAAGTTGCGTGAAAAAAAACTTGATTTATTGTAAAAGCAGGAAATGAGTGGAATCAATGTTTCATTCTGTCTGTATCTGAAAATCCTCGGTAATATAATAGACTTGTCGAATGTGCCTTTTCGGAAGCCAACACGGTGAATTATTGCTTTCACATGGACGACAGTGAAGGCTCGAAAATCGCCTTGGGTATCTCCGGATTTCTACACTTGTAAGGATGAAAGCAGGAAAAGTTGGAAAATAATAGGGATTTACTGGCAAAACTTCTACCAATTTACGCTTTGTTACTTCGCAGGGAGGAGTCAATATTTGGTTGGCTGAGTAAATCAATACATCCCAAACAAAATTGTTGTGAATAGACGAAAAAAATAGACAAACCAACATCGCCAAATGAAATCAGGGAAAGAGAAGTTTGAAGAAGAGGAAAGCTCCCGGAAGCGATAAAATAACGAATGTTATGTTGAAGAAATTACCTAGAAAAGGTATAGCTGCTCTTACAAATATCGCGAATGGAATTATGAGGACAGAACACTACCCAGAAAAATGAAAAACAGCGGAAGTCATAGTGTTCAATAAATCATTCAAAGAGAAGAAGTTCCCACAAAACTACAGACCGATAAGTCTACTGTCGGCGTTAGGAAAAGTAGTAGAAAGAATTATAGCCACGAGGCTAAATGAGGAAACCGAAAATCTGAAATTGATATCACCAGAACAGTTCGGATTCAGAAGAGAGCATTCAAAAAAGCAACAATTATTAAGGCTCACAGAACTAATTACAGAGCGATTCCAAAATAAACAAGCTACAGGTCTTGTTCTACTAGACGTCGCCAGAACATTCGACAGAGTATGGCATGAAGGATTAATATATAGTATAAGATGAGATATGCTGGATATTCGATCAAAATATGCAAGTTGATCAGGAATTATCTCAAAAATAGAAGATTTTAAGTGGGAGTGGAAGGAGAATGCTCCACAACAAGATATATAGAGGCTGGAGTACCCCAAGGATCAGTACTTGGGCCACTTCTATTCACGATATTCCGAAGAATCCAAGAACCATGCCAACTTTATATGCTGACGACACAGGCATAGCAACTCGACAACGGAACCCAGAAGTGATAGAACGAGTTCTACAAGAAAAAATTGACGAAACAAATGACTGGTGCATAAAGTGGAAAATCAAGCTCAATGGACAAAAGAGCCAAGCAATATTACTTCAAAAAAGAAGATTACGACCCACAACGAATCTAGATGTTGACGGCGAAGAAATCGATTGGAAAAATGAAGCCAAATATTTAGGAATAACGCTTGACGAAGGACTTACTTGGAAAAGTCATATCAAACAATCAATCAACAAAACGAAATCAGCGATGAATAAACTCTTTCCTCTGATAGGAAGAAGAAGCGACATGTCGAAAGAGACAGAATTGAAGATTTTTTTAAAGCCGTTGCTAGGCCTCAACTGACTTATGGATCAGTTGCCTGGGGTTTCACGGCACAGAGCCATATCAAAAGAATTCAGGCCACTGAAATCAAGCTGCTACGATGTGCAATAGATGCACCTTGGTTTGTAAAGAATAGACAGATATATAGCGACCTAAAATGGGAATCCATAACGGAATTCATGAACAGAAAAGCAATTATTCGAAACAGCGAAAAACCATCCGAATTAAGAACTCAGGAGACTAGTGGACTACGACCCAGAGGAAGACAAAAGGAGAATGCGAATTTACCGAAGGAGACCAAGAGATCAATTAAAAAAAGATTAAAATAAGAACAGAAACTTATTGAAAAATTCGATAAAGTGTTATTCAATAGAGGATAAACACATAAATCCCAGAACGATAGTGTGCGAGAAGAAAACCGACTAAGAGATGAACGGTTTATAGGCAAATGTCCATTTTCAGTATACAAGATTGTCATTTTGTAGATAAAAATATAACCCATTGTGGACATAGTGGATTTTCTCAACTGAGTGTTATAAACGGATCTATTACTTCTACAAGCAGATTTGAGTATCATCAGTTAGGTATTCTTCAATGAATATATGCCCAAAATCATCATTTCCTAGAATACCAACAAATACCACGTGTGAGAAAAAAATGTCCTTCCGATTTTTTTTCTTCACTTCTGGTTATGAATACGAAGAATTCAAATGAAGAAACGCTCCCATTGACAGCCTTAGATTTTTCCCCTGGGGATAATTGAGATCAGTTTTGTTTAAAATACAGCCCAGAGATATAGGTAAATTGAAAGTAAGAATACGCACAGAATGCTGAGATATTCAAGTTGGGGTTTTCTAAAACGTAAGGGCCAAATTTGGAAATAGGTTTTATTGTTATGTCTAAAAATAATGGAACAATATTTTGAAGATTTTTTATTGTAAAATTTTTTTCACTATTTTAATGTTTGTTTGCTACTCTTGCTATTGTAACTATTCTTCTCTCTTTGGAAGTATTGACAATACAGGTCAAGTTTTAGTGATGAAAATCATCTAGGATCATCATTATTGCGCTGTGAATTTCAAGGGTGGCTTGGACCGGTTGAACTGACATTTCATTTCGAGGTTAACCAAAAAATGTATTTTTTTTATGAGATTTCAAGAAAAAGTGTGAATGGAGGTTTAGAAAAATCGAATACGCATGAAACTCTTCGGAGGTAATAAACCAATCTCCAAGACTTCGAGAGGGGATATAGGAGGTGCCAAACTAAAAGAAAGGTGTAATCTAAAGCGCGGCAACGAAAACCGCCAAATCACCTCAACGCTGACTCTCAGAATAAGTCCCCCAACTCAAGTATTTCCGAGGTTGTCCCATCCATTAATCCCTAGCAATTTTTCAAGGAACGAAGGAACAAACCATTCCACCGCAAATGAAAGACAATTCTCTCGTGCAATAGAAATAACGAGCAAGGGGAATAACAAATAGAAAACAGGGGAAACGATGTTCTCTGAGCGCGGCTGTGGGCAAACTCTAAAGAGTAATACATCAGAAGGGGAAAAGTGTTTCTGGTGGGCAAAACAGAGGATGAAGTTTCAATTTCCGCGCAGCACCAGTATCATTCTGGATTAACCATTTATCCCCTTGTTAATGTGCCAAGGGGAAAAGTTACGAACAATTTGTTTTAGTTAATTTAATGGAAATTGGCTTTGAGGATGTACGTATGGAATCTTTTTTTGCTGAAAATTTCAACTGAAAATCTGGGAGAGTAAATGTAGCCATCAAATATTTTTCATTCGTTTTGGCGATGAGACTCCATTAGTCTAATTGACGAAATAGGACATTCAGATGAGTGAGGGTGCTTGAAATGAGGAAGAATTTAGCTGCCGTAATGTTAAAGGCTTCTGCAAACATCCAACACATATTTCTTCCTGAGGACGAAAATTAGATCTTGAAGTTACAGGTCTGAAATTGTCTTCTGCTTTGTTATGTGTCCCAAAACTTTCTAGGAGCACATGCCAGGTAATGTTAGTTGAAATTTGCCTATGTGTGAGCCCACAGACGCCATCTTTAAGTACATGGTCGCCGCTGTTTTTTTTTCTGATTTGATGGTGAAACAATTAAAATCATGTTCGGATTGCCCAAGTTGAAGTCCTAGGCGAGAATCTGTTAGTTGTTTTTGAGTGGCCATTAGGAGGGTGTTTAATGGCCAACGACATATCTGAGAGGAGGTGAAAGGGAACATTCTGAAGAGTCAGAAATTGACACCTGTACTCCCCGAAATTCGTATAAAAGATTATATTCAAAAACCTATAAATTCTGCTTAATAATGCAAGATCGTCAACGAAAAAAAATTCTATAAAGATGAATAATCAATTCGAATGAAATAAGTTTCCGTATTTTTTTTTATTGAAAATCAAAATTATCCTGATAATAGGGAATACTCCTTCTGACGAAAATGATGTATTTTTTATGAAATATCTTTGAATCGTCACATTTTGAAATAACCATTTCAACCGTTTCCCAAAAAAATTATTTCAAGCACTTAAAAATGACAAATAAAATATGCCTTGATAATAAAGGATAACAAAAACATTATCTTGATGAGATATACAGAGATATGGCTGTCTATGAATTCTGCGACGAACGAGGAAGGTCGTAAAATTTATGGGATTTTTATGGCCGGTTGCAGTTGAAGCTCGCCAGTAGGTACGCGCCTGTAAGTCAACAGCTGTTATTTTATAAACAATCTGATCGGACATTGTTCTTTTCATTGTCTAGCAGGCGTTGTTGCCAAATCGTTAACTCGAAACCAAGCGATTTAAATTTGAAAACCCCATATTTGAAGAATGATTTTGAATAGATACCGCGGTGCATTTGAAAAAATCATGAATGAAACTCAAAATTATTCAGTTTAAACTTGCATATGCAGTGATAACCCAAATTGAGGAGAATTCCCCATTCTCAAAATAATCGAATGACTCCAATGATATTTAAAACTATGATTACCAATAGAAAGAACCGTTTCTGGGTTTTCATATATAAGAAACATCATTGTTAGTGATTCATATTTGTGTCATTAGTATACGCTAAAGTAGAAGAAATACCTTAAAAAAAAAAAACATTTCAATTTTTCATGTCAAATACCGACAATTTAAATCATTATGATCGATTGATAATAGAAAAACATTATCATTG
Organism: Coccinella septempunctata; assembly: GCF_907165205.1. Taxonomy (NCBI): domain Eukaryota; kingdom Metazoa; phylum Arthropoda; class Insecta; order Coleoptera; family Coccinellidae; genus Coccinella; species Coccinella septempunctata. The sequence goes on along the minus strand of NC_058191.1, from coordinate 32,712,803 downwards.
TCGTGAAGCAAAGACTAAATAATTATAATTTAGGAAACAAAACCAAGACAAAAACGCCGTGATCTACATCCACCTATGTTTTTTGATTCGAGAATATTTTTCGAATTTCATTTCTATTTTCTGATATCTTCTCGTGGACAGCTGAGCAATAAATATTTCCGTGAGTTTGATCCGATGTAAGACTAAGCACGAGCTTTTCTGAATTAATGAGATAATTTCTATTTTGAACAGAGTACGACCTCATTAGAGTAGAATACCTGTAAGTGCTAGCTCGGTTTCGGCGATATTAAGGTTCAAATATTTGTACATTTGATGAAAAGAGCTGAATTCACTGCCTGCAGTAGCAGGAAACCAATTAAGTTTCGCAAAATTGGCTCAAAGAGTCAAACGCCTCTGGACGGATGTATCCTGCCATTGTTGAATTGAGAAACTCGCTGGTTAAGTAGGTGTTGGCTTCTTGTGATGCCTTTGAAAACATAAACACGCTTCATCATGAACTAATTGATAAAAGTACATCTTCACAGTCGTTCACTGTGTTAGGTTTTACTCAGCGAAAATGAACAGCAGTCTCTCCTCGGGACAAACTTTTTCCTTCCTATTTTTAAGCTTCCACATGAATTTGCAGTAGATTGCAGCTGTTCAGAACTAATTACAGGTTTCAAGGAAAATGAATTGTTTCTAAAATCATGTCAACCAAGAAATGAGTTGCCATTAATTCGATTTTTTGTCTTTCTTCACTGCAGAAGTTGCCATTTCTCGTTTTTATTCGAGGGTTAAAGTTTTATTAACATTGAAATTTGTTGACTGGAGTTCATAGTTTTTTAGTCACTCCAAATCAACCTTAGGTCTTATTCCAAGCACCTACCTTACATAATGAATTTAACCGAAGAGGCTGATATGTGACACAACAAGGTAGGTAATGTGGTAAAATATTTTGATTCCTAGTATTCAATTGAACAGTAAAACATTACAGTGTTTATTGTGATAATTACAATTAAATTCCTGAAATCAACTGGCGTCATTTGTTTTTGCATCAACTAGGTTCAATAACAGCTCGATAATTAAACCAATTAAAAATAATATTCATTCGTTAGCGAATCAACCATTTCGTTTCATATTGTGAATAAATTGAGAAACAACCTAGCAGAATTCAGAAGCTCTCACGCAATTCATAAAGGCTGGTGTTTGATAAACGAATGTTACACGGTGGTTCTCTCTCAAATCATCGTCGAATACCTAGCTGAACATCCAAAATATTCAATTATAGGTACATCCTTAATTCAATTAAAATTTAATCAGTCCCTTGGTGGATAAGAAACGTCCAAATTATTTGTAGTGATGTAGAAAAGGATATAGTGCAGCGAAAGACTAAGAGAGATCGTGGAACACGTAGTCTCTTGTTGTTGCATCCTCTGTGTAGTGAACTATCGCCAAAGCAAAATTTGATTCACTCTCCACTCTGTAGAAGTTTAATGTCAAAAACAGGATGATGAGACTCATTATTTCTTTTTTATTCTGCATTGGACAGACCATACGTAGAGTATGTAGAGTAAGCCATGGAAACTGTATCGATAAAACTCGAGTATAAACAACGAAATACATAGATCCAAAACAAATGAAACTCCATTATTATATCCAACAAGTCAACTCGATTTTCCAACTTTCTGATAGCGGAATATCAAAGAGGGTGGTGTCCGATTCGGATACTGGGAGGGATGGTGCAAGCGGAAGTGAGTGAAGAAAGATTCAATATGAGGTTATAAAAACAGAGTAGCCACGAAATCCTACGCTTAACTTTGTTGGGTTGAAAATCGATTTGCGGGTTGTATCTAGTTCGAGAAGGATGGTGTCGATTTTATTTGCGACTTATTTCAAGGTCTACACAAGGTCTCAGTATATCTAGGCTGATATAACTGCTCAAAAACTTTGTTCAAAGTTTGTTAAAATTAGATATCGATTGAAATTCATTCTGGGAGGTTCCTTCAGTTTCTGAAACTTTTTAGGGTTTTCACTCCCAATCTATGAAACAAAATCAAGTGAAATATTGAAATAAGCGATTTGCTCCTGCGCAAATTCTTGCACTGATTTGAAAGGAGCAAATCAAGTAGAGAAATTGCCTGACAATGAACGAAAAAAAGAACTCTGAAATTATAATTATTTATACGAGGATGTATTGATATCTAGTTAACCTAGATCAGTTAAATGCATAAAAAAAATATTGCGTTACCGTAGCAACGAACAATAACTCATTAGAAGTGTCAGTGTGAAGTTTGAGGTCAAAAAAGTTAACCAGAGTTTCACAATAAATTGAAAGAAAAAACGTGTCTACCGAAATTGTGAAAATCGAAAAATTGGAGTATCGAGCCATCATCAAGTATCTGTATTTAAAAGGGTTAAGAGGTAAGCAGATTTAAGAAGATATGATCAATACCCTTGGTGATCAATGTCCTTCCTATGCGACCGTGAAAAATTGCACTGCAAGCTTTAAAAAAGGTCAATTTTCCATTGGAGATGATGATGACCGATCGATAAGGTCAGTTTCTGTGTCAGTCCCCGAAAATATCGATGTAGTTGATGACATGATTTTATCAGACCGTCGAATTGGACTAAAACGGATATCTGAAGCACTGAATATTTCATACAAACGCGTTCATCGTATAGTTCACGTCAATTTGGACCTGAGAAAAATTGCTGCAAAATGTTTCCTCAAATGTTAGAATGTTGACCAAAAGCGTGCAAGGGTAGAAGCATCGCGTTAGATCTGTGCTCGATTTGAAAACGATGTTGAATTCTTAAACTGAATTGTTACTATGGATGAGACTACATTTCTATGATCCAGAAACAAAGCAACGATCGATGGAATGGCGGCACTCTGGTTCTCCAAGACCTAAGAAGTTTCGTGTCCAAAAATCTGCTGGAAAAGTTCTTGCTTCAGTTTTTGGCATTGCCATGGAGTAATTATGATTGATTTTTGGATAAGGGTAGAACAATACCCGGAGATTACCATTCGACATTACTGACCACTCTACGGAAAAAAATTGAAGAGAAAAGATGCGGAAAACTATTCAAAGGTGTTTTGTTTTTGCCGGACAACGCCCCCGCACACAAATCTCATCTTGCCATGCAAAAAATTCGTGATTTAGGGTTTGAATTACTAGAACACCCCCTTTATTCACCAGATTTGGCTCCATCCGACTATCATCTTTTTCCTCAACTGAAAAAAAGTTTAAAGGGTCGTTAATTTTCTTCCAACGAGGAAGTATTGAAAGCTGTGGAGGTCTGGTTTGCAGAGCAAAAAGAAACATTTTTTGTTGAAGGTCTATAGACGTTGAAGGTTTGTTGTAATGAATGTATCTAATTAAGAGGAGAATATGTTGAGTAATAAAATATTTTGACATTGAAATTTTGTATGGTTCTATAGTAGGCTAAGAATTTTTCAATATATCCTCGTAGTAACGTTTCGGAGTCTACCAGACTCCTTCATCAGAGGAAAATCAATTTCTGAAAATCTTCTGAATTGTAGCTTTTATTTGACAATTAATGACAAGATTTTTTTGGGATGATGAACAGATGATTCAAGAAGAGAATTACGGTCAGTCGCAGAACAACTTTCAAAATTCCATAGTTAAGACGTCGTTGAGGTTTTTTGAACACAATCATTTTTTTTCCTTCCGTCCTGTTGAATAATCATGCTTTTCACGAACACTAACTTTGAAATGACCTCATGGACCATTCGCAACAATCAAATATTTACCAACCAGCAAAATTATTTCGTTGTTCTGAATCGATTGAACCAGTTTCCAGCCTCACTAACTTGGATTTTCCACTGTTACCTGAATTCAATTTCGAAAGATTATGTATATAATTTCGGAGCTGAGAAGAATTTATGTGCCATTACGTTGTCATCGTCGAACGTGTGAGGGATCTTCTTTTACAGCTCGAAAGTCGGCTAGCGTCACTCATACGAAACGTACATTTTTTACGAGCCATTTCGGCGGGAATATTATATCCTGAATTTCATATCCTTAATGTTGCCCGTTTTGTCCATAGTGGAAAATGTTATTAACCTTATTTTTGGCAAAAGGCACTATCTCTTTTCCAGAAAATCGGATTCCTTCGTAATTTTGTGCTGAAAAATAGCCGGCATGCAGACAATTATTGATTTCTGAAAGGGTGGCAGTTTTAGAGAATTCTATAATTGTCTGCATGCTTTTAATTTTCAACCTTAAACTCATAGTCAGGCATCTTTACTTATGTTCATGATATTCTACGTTTAAAATTCGAATACAGAGGTAACAACTAGAGATGCCTCTCGTTTTCAAGACTTTTGTCTCGTCTCGTCTCATTTGCTAGACGAGATATCTCTTTAGCTAGACGTGATGTGACTTCTCTCATACTCAAGTATTTTAGTAAGGATATAAAGAGAAGTATTGCTGCTCCGTTCAAGATTTTTGGTTGGACAAATTCCTGGTATAGTAATCCTATCATACTTTATACAGTGGAAGTCAGCAAATTTTCGATTCAGATTATCCATTCATATACACTTATCTCTTATCGGGTTTCTACTCTCTAAGAGAACCCTGTCTAACTGAGAGTGAAAGCAGGTTGAGTAGTTCATTGTATATTCGTCATTTTGATGGAGTTTTCATTCCATTTGATGTTTGTATTATTCACGATTGATTCCTTAAATTTCGCCCGAAAACTTCTTCAATTAACGTAAAACCTTAATTTCTACTCACCTTTATTGATTATTAGATGGACTGTTGCATATTTTATTCGTGACTGACATCTATTTTATTCATAAAATCGATTTTTACCGAACATCAGTATTATTATTCATGAAGATATGATAACTTAGAAAGTGTATCGATTTTTCAATCATTGCAGGTTAGTTGAATATTCGTCAATTGAATAAAACAGAAGCAATTGATTGGGTTTGGAATCTAGTGGATGAGGTAAAATTACTGTTCGAATTGAGTACATAATTTTTTAATCTTTTCACTATTTTCTGAGATATTTCTATTCGTGAGACAATATTTTGACCAGCTCTATTGTTTCCATCTGACAAGTGATTTAAACTAAAAATTTTTAATTCACGGATAAAAGAATTTTATGTGAATCTTTTTATCCGTAAGCTTGAATATGGCAAATTCAATCTTCTATACAAAGAAAATTATAACTTTCATAATAGTTGGGGAGCCCAAGAAGAAAATTCGGGATTTACTCGAGCATGTCAGATTAATATAAGTGGCTCTGTAAAGTACCTCTACAAAAAATTAGACCTGAATATAGGGGGAATTGTCCAGAACAAGAAGAAGAATAGTAAAAAAAGCTCATTGTACATACTCGAGCGTGTCAGATTAAGATATATGTGGTTGATTATATGTTGAAAAACATATCTTCCCTCAATCTGACAATTTAAGAGTGACGAAAATGTGCATAAAAAACGTCACGTGTACATTCTCGAGTGCGGTGGCTTTTTTTCTCAATTTGAAGCTAATGATTTGAGAATAATGGAAAAATATTATCTGGCAGTTTTAGCCCAAACAATAAAAATTGGCCATAAAGGTCACAATAATCAGTTTTTTTGGATTATCTCCGCTCCTGGGCTTCAAATTGTTTTCGCATTTATTATAAAAGTTGTAGAGCACAACATTTGCCAAAAATTTTGTCCGCAGCAATTTTTTCTGCGTTTGAACGTTTTTGAGATATATGGCGATGAATGTACACTAAACTGGGTTTCTACATTGACCTTGGCCTTTCGTATGTGTGGCTAAGCTCTTCGCACTCATCACCTTCTAGCTCGAAAACGATTATGGGTTTGAAAAATTGCTTCATACAAAAGTTGTATAAAATTTCATTATCTATAACTTTCATAATTAATATAGAAACGATTAGAGTTACAGGAAGTTGGATATTTAAGAAAATGCCTTCTTATTATCTTCAAACTGTCAGATTGAGGTAACCTCCCTGATTAGTGTCAGATTAGTGAGTCAACACGTCTGCAACCCTGATATTGACCATCTTTATGAAAATCTGACAGGCTGGAGTATGTCAAAGAACCGCTGTAACCTTGCGTCACGTCAGAATCGTCAGTTTCTTGAAGAGTAGCTTCTTTTGAGTTCAATTAATATATACTCTAAAAATCTGACACGCTCGAAAAAGAATTTTTTTTAGCATTTTCAACTGTTCCGTAAGGCCAGACATCATTCATGCATTTAATACACGAAGAATATCTGAATCTCCTCGGGAATCCATTAGGACAAAAATATTTGACGTACATAATTGAAGACTGGGAATAGAAGCAAAACGTCCTCTCCCTTAAGAGTCAAGAAAATCGGCGATTTGGCTATCTTAAGTGTGTTTTGGGGTATGGTCGACTCCGATGGAGCGCTCCGGACCACCGCTGTGGTCGTTAAATCTGTCAAATAACGTTACGACGATTGAATTCCTCTTATCGAGGGTTGGTTCCGAAACCCTTGATATGCGAGACAAATTTACACTCGATTGGTTTTCTTATGTCTTTAGAAAGTTGCGAGGGAGATTTTCCCGAATCCGCTCTAGTAGCGGAACGAGCAGATTTTTAGTCCCTTGTGGATATTATAATTTCTACCCCGGAGTATTCGTAAAAGGAGGTTTCTACTCAGGATGATTATTAAAGAGAAAGGAAGAGGTCTAAGTTAACAAACTCATCCAAGGGCTTTATTATTTTGTATTGTGATGGTCTCATATTTCAACAAGAGGGAATGCTAAGATTTTTTAAATGAAAGAGTTAGGATAAACTAGTGTTTTCATGCTCGTTTTTACCACCATCACCAAGCCTCTCTCTGAGTGTTTCTTAGCGTAAGGCATTACCTTCGAGTATTGGGTTTGATACTCAATGTCATTAGGTAATAGGTATGTATACTCTATTCCCTTTTATTTTAGCAATCGGTTGGCCATGAAATAATTCATTCAAGTTTTTGTAACTAGAACGGAGTAAGGTTGGCACTCATGAAATGTCGTTAATTTTATAACGCCTTTACCACAACTAATATCAATTAATATTACAGAAATACCAAAATTGATTGGAAAAGAGAGAAGACGGTTTCAGGAAGTGCTATTTAGAATTCAGGTAACCATGATATTCTAATATCTACAATATATCAGACGGTAGCAAACATATTCACTGTGAGTGAATTTATATAATGTTTCATCTGAATCTAAACGACTTATATTTTAGCTGAATGTTACCACAATGAGAACGATTGTGGAAGAGGGTGACAAAGAATTTCCTTCTATTGGGAGACCCAAAAAAGTGGTGGCAGTTGAGAATTTCATTTTAGGGTGAACTAATGCGTAAAGATTCTACAGGATTTTCGATTACCTAATGTCATCTCAGAAAAACTCCAGAAAATTTATTTTTTTATTTTTCATTTTACTTGTCCTCTACATTGTAAATGTCTTAAGGGATCAATAAATAAATAATTATTATCATTATATCAAAGTATAAAAAATAAACAGCCATAAATATGAGGCAGTTGTCCTGTTCTTTGTTAATTCTTTTCATTAAAAGGAGAAGTTCCTCTTATCTGGAAACTTCCTTCTATTCTTTTGACTTCCATTGATGCAAGATGATTTTTGTTGAAGAATTTAACATTCTTGTAATTATCCGTTAATTCCTTCGAGAGATACCCATTTCCAACCACTATATCATATGCATTTCATCTTCGGGTTGATTTTTTGAAATCTACAACTGATGTAACGTATTCAACCTTTAGCCAAAGAAAATAACCGACCTTAACTCTTCTGAAGCTACTTCATATGATGTGTCAATAATTCGATGTTCATCCGTAGCAAAAATAAATATATTTAAAAACTGATCTCTTGTATTTTCCATGCAAATAACTGGATTTGGTATGCCTTCAATCAGTTTGTATAAACTTTTAAACAATTATGTTTGTCACATATTTTGGAATTCATATTTTCTGAAGTGATTCGAAATTGTGATAAAATACGTAATTACTTAGACTTTTACATAGGACTGATTTAAAACCCAAAAATGTTAAGACAAGTGTCATAATCCCACATTTTCGTACCATACAAAGTGGAATGTGTCAAATTTCCATGGCAAACCGAGTGCTAAAATAAAAGTGAATGGATGATACCTACTGAGTCTACCCTTATTTCATTCTAACCATAAAACTCATACTCCAAAAAGTGGTATCGGGATTGTTGGTCAAAACACGCCTATGCCCCATGTCTCATGATTAAATTATCATGGTGCTGCCCCAAGAAAATGTGTTGAAAGTTTTGTTTTCTTCGATTAACGGCATGTAAATCAAATTCAATGGATAGGATGATTTTAATAAATTTTACAACTACCAGACATACCTAATTTCGTCAATGTAATTCTATTTATTCGGAATAGGCTCTAACAATGTCACAGTTATCATTGACTATTTTTGTTTTATTCTTGCTTCATTTAACTAGACAACAAAGGGCTTTATCGTGTTGAAAAAACAGTCACCATGTCAGAGTTTACAAGCCGACGTGTTAATTGTATTAACATGGTGGTAAGACGTGTGTACCTTGTGTGGGGATAAAAATTAAAGAGAGACACAAAGGACTGGACAATCAAATTATGTGGCTTAAAATTATATGAGCTGAAGATTATTTAAATATAATGGTACAAATTCCTACAGGGATTATAATCCATTAATTATTTTTGTGCTTGATGAAAACAGTTTTTACCTTGAAAATAATGAAGCAATATCGGGATTTAACCCATCCAGTGCATTTTATTTTTTTATATTCAATTACTTCCATTTTTATATATCTCTTTGTTACACAAAAGTGAAATATTGGTTTATCCAGCTCTTTAAATATTATATTTTTGTAATTGAAAATGATGAATCCATTTTACATAGGTATTGAAAATGAGATGAAAGTTCGTGATGATTTTTCCGCTATCATATTAAACTGTGAGCTGCTCTTGAATGAAGGTAAAAAAAAAACAGCTAACGATAAAACATACACTCGGCGGATATTGTTGGTTTCTCAGTTAAGTGTAGAACGGTAGGTAGAGAGCTTGGAAGGCTGGAAGCGCTTCTGCTCGATCAATAATTCACCGTTCTGAGATCTGAACAAGCATACATTATTAAATTACGCTGTTTTGATGAGGTACAAACAATTTTAATATTTCAAAAGAAAGGAAAAGCATTGTTGAAATCACATTTCCATTTTTCCCACACTGAATGGAGAGATGTTCTGAAAGAGTACAAAGGGAGACCATGAAAATTTGGTTTCGTTGTGTTGAATCGCGAAATTTTCATATTTCCCCCTGTTCGTCAATGGTTTTCAATGGAGCGATTGATTCGATAAAAATAGCTTGTGTTTCAACTTTACCTCTTTCAATGCGAGAGAAATTCTTTTTCGAAAATTATCTTGCGGTATTCAGATTGGACAAGATAAAACACAGCAAAATTTTCAGATTCAGATTTTACTCCCTAACCTCCTTTCTTGGTATTGAGAAATTGGTTGTAACACGTTGTATTAAAAAATGTGAACCTCGCGGATGTTGAACGCAAAAATGCGTTGAATGGTTCAGGATGAGAACCTACCTATTTGATTCTTGTAGTTTTATTTCCCAGTTTATGTTTTCTTTTAAGGAAGAATATCGTTTTTCTTTGTCCTAGATTCTAATATCTAATCCTCAAAAAAAAAGTCTATTGAATATTAGATCATGTCCATCTCTGTTTGTACAGAAATATGTAGTTTCGACATTTTTTAAGAAGTTTTAAGTCATTATGTATAATTCGGAAAAAAAATAGTATCATTTCAATAGTTAATAGTATATTTCAATAGTTAAAGGCATGACATAATATAGCATGAAAATTGTGTTTCATTTTTTTTTTCTCCCATGCTGTGGAAAATGGATAGGTTAAATCAATATAATAATTCTGTTCATTTCTGCGTAATGATTGAAATTCAAAACAGTAAATCTATATGGTCATTGTTCCGATACAGTGCGTGAATTTGTACTTTTGAAATGTATCGGACTGTTTCATGAAATTTCATTGGAAACCAATTATGAACAATATATGCCAATGTGACATATACCCTATACACAACAATGAAATGAATAATGATTTCCCTCTGTAAACGCTTTTGCTCTTTGCCGAAAATAAATTGGTGGTCGCAATTACTTTTTGAGGAATAGTTGAATAGTTTCATTCAGTCAGGGCATGATCATTTGGTCAAATTCGTATTCAACTAATTTGATTCGAATAAATTCTTAACCATTTTCATGGTTTGGATATTCTGTTCTTTTCTTTCAATATACCAGTTCACGTATCTGATCAAATTCAAACTATCAATAGAGAATTTCATCTGAAAAACGAAAAGCTCTATATACCCTATTTACTAGACGTTTGGGATTCATATGGCGCATGGCGTTACAAACTTATGAGCACTACATTCAGACACAGCCTTCAAAGATCCATGACTATCAATTTCACAAAGTTAACATTATTGAATTGAGGCATGTAATCTAATCACTTCACTTATTATAAGGAGCAATGTATCTTACTGTTCACAGTGAAACTCAAAATTCAAACAACTAAATGTAGATATAACAATCTCACAGAAATTTCAGAATACAAATTTATTTCCTTTTATTTTGCTCACTAACTTTGAATTTCGAGTATATTTGAATAAATTTCATGATTTTTCCTGATATTATACTGGATAAATAGTGCCAAAACCACAGTCACTTGTCACCATAAACAATATATGTAAGTATAATAAAAGCAAAGCTCAAAGATTAGGTATAGAGTAGAAAGATAGGAAACTCCCTCATATCTCTAGTACTAAAAACCGACTACATTTGGGTCAGTGAAAACACACTTGACAATGAGATGGCTCTCAAAACAATCTTTCAATACAGAAAAACTGTTCAACAACAGTTTTCTATTTTATATTTGAGGGGCGCGAAATTCGAATTCTATTCCTTATACTGAATTTTAATATCGACAGAAAAAAAACATCGTGACCGACAAAACAATAGTATGGTTTTGTTTTGTGATCAGGATGTTAGTTTTCATCTGAACATTGTTTGAAATCAATTAATATCAATGAGAAACGATGTTGCATGTGCTATATCTTTATTTGCAATTTATAAAAAATTTACAGAAATTGGACAACACATAAAGTTTGGACTAGGACACAAAAGTATATGGAGATCTGCTATACGTCGAAGGTGTTTTTTCTGTGAAATAGGTTGTTTTGAGTTGATAAAGTGTTTTGAATTTGTACAATATAGATACATAATAATGAATATACATAATAATATGAGAAATTAATATGAACCAATATTCAATATATCATTATAGCATACACAATTCAGTTCTTCACATATAATATATTATTTATAAAATTTTCAGAACCAAACTTGAAAAAAACCTAACAGAGGTATACAAGGCCATATTAGCCTGTCAGTATAGTTTCTTTATGCTTTTTTATAATTTCCTTATGATATGATCTCTTTATGACACAATATACAATTTGATCAAAAAATGAATAAAACACTCACAGCATGAACAGATTTCAATTGACTGCACATAGTGTAGTCAGTAATGTTTGCTGAAGTCATTGCCTTAACGTCCTGAAAATTTTATCCACTTTGGAGCACTGAAAATGAAAATCAATAAGTGACTGATCCACATGTTACGAGTTTTAATACTTACGCTTCCATTTTCCTTAGTTGAGTTAAAAACTCAATTTCGGAAAATCCATTTTAGTATTTGAAGCACAGTTCTTCATCATTCAATAATCATCGAACGATATTTTGGAGTTTTCATCACGAAGTTATAAAAAAAATTCAATAATCAGCAACTAGAACGAGCTAGATAAACAAAAAACGGTACGAGAATCAAAACATTCAAAATCTTTTTGATCAAAATAGCCATCTGAAATCTTACAAAATTTCATATGTTTCTGCGAATGGCACTCGAATTAATATTTTAATTAGTCCTGGCATCTTAAAGACACACTCGACACACAGATGGCGCTCACATCACTTAGTCGTTTCCCATCTTTATACTCTATAATCGTTGGCAAAACTGTTTGCATTGAAAGATATGGCCAAAGTTCCCATGATTATTATCCAGCTAGCCGACTACATACGCATTTATGAATAAGTTAATAAACATAAAACAAAATTCGAGTAATAAATGGAAGCACAGTCAAATATTAAAAAACTTGTTAATCAAACCACCGCACCGTATCAAAGAAATTTTCGTTCACAATTTGGAAACCTAGTCATGCATAGCGTGGCCTAGTAGAACAAAACTATGAAGTTGCTCTTCTGAGCATTGCCTTCTTCAGTTATGACCATAAGCAGAGAATTGACCTGTTCGAGCATTTTTCAGCAATACTGTAAATAATAAATAAATTCTCTGCGCTGGTATCCTTTTACCTATCGAATATTTCCTGTCAAGTCTCACAAGGGGGGAAATCTCATGGAGCTTAAATACTCTGCACCTAAGGGATAATGGATGGTTCACGTAGATACCCTAAGAACTGAGACTTAATAAAGGAATAATCTACTTAGAATATGGCTTTCACGTGATAATCGTAAGCCACTAATGGTGAGTTCCTGCAGTATTCAGCTGATATCGTACACGTGTTTGTCGTCTGCCCTTGAAATCGATCAATTTCTTAGGTATTAGTTCTCATTTACTCTCGTAACTCTTGGTTTTTTCTTATGTCTTAGTGCTGAGAAATTCTACATAAATCAACCATTAATTACTCTTCTTTATTCATTGTCTAATATAAATTTCGAAAATCTAGCCCAGAGTATGAACCATGAACATCATGTTAAGGGAGAACTGACATATAATTACTACAGATAAAACAGCCTACATTCTTGTAGGCTTATTCTGTAACGATTGTAACGAAGGCACAATTGGACGATTTCTCTTCGTCCATTAAACTGCGAGTATCCTCATTATTCACTTTTCTGTTCATGGATAACAAACATCCCTTATGAATACACCGAGGCAACCATTGAGCTTTCCGTGTCGGTGAAAAATCCCCTGGGGATAGGCAGGGTCAACTCGCAATATTGTGTGTCCATGGTCTATCCTTTCCAATTATCAGGACGGAGTGGAATCGAAAGTATTCTCGCACAATCCAGATGTTGTCGACGTCGGATCCTTAGCGGGGGCGTATTTTCGCGAGAAGATTTAGGGGAGGATTCTTCCAAAGTTTAACAGGTCGCGGACACGACGAACCGACCTCTTTTAACACTGTTCTCGTAGTTTATATTTCACTGTCGGATTTTTGGTTAGGGGAACATGCATCTTAGCGTGATCCCGAAAAAAACATTCTTGATTGTGATGAGGAGTTATCATCTATCCGATCCTTCTGTCGATTGATATACATGGATCTGAAATTTAAAAGCTTGGGTATACTATTTTTCTCTATAAACTCAATTTCGTTTTTTTGCTGATAATTTAAGAGTATTTCATTGCCAAATTACAAATTTTGTGATTTATAGCGGCCGCCATATGAATGATTGCTGCTGATGAAATAAAATGGTGGCTATTTTTGGCGGAACTTCCTGATTTTGATCAGAAAGGATCATGTAAAAATTAATCACGATAATTTCAACCGTTTTTATTTGATTCATGAACAGTATGCTCACAAATGTCAAAAAAATGTTGATGTGTTGTTATATGTTATTTTAGTAATGACACAATCTATTGGCATTCAAATTCAATACCCTGTATGTTATTTCCACAGCAAAAGCTTTTCAAGGCATATTTGGTTCCGGTATTCCGATCCTTCAAGTTTCAAGTGCAGATGTCTTGCAGCGCGCGAGTTGTCTTATAATTTAGACTCATGTAACGAGGGCCCGACTCAGATGGAGCGGCCAAATTCTGAGGATGCAAGACACAAGACTCTCCAAAATAGCTCTTTATGACGAATTCACAGAGGGAGCTCGGAAACCAGGAGGCCAGTGTAAGCGGTTCAAGGATATACTGCATCAATCCCTAAAATCAGTTAATGCCAATCGAAACTTGGAACAACTAGCGTTAGACAGATCACAGTTGAGGTCTTTGGTTCAAAGTTATAATGGAGACTCGAGAAGAATACAGCGGTGGCTAGATCTGGTTGGGGACAATTCATGCCCGGAGTGTAGAAGGATCTGTAGGTCACGATTGGGTCTCTTCAGTCACAGACGGGCACATGGCACATAGTCGCAAGTAGCGCTGAAAAATTATAAGTTTTATCGCACCGATAGTTTTGTTTGTTTTTTAGTCATTCTGTAGATTCATTCTCGTAACAGGATACAGCAATGAATAAATGAATGGAAGGCTGACAGAGGTTTGGCTGCAAAACGCAGTATCCCTACTGGTTAAATCGTATTATTATTTGTTTAAGCCAAAGACGCTTCACTTTACGATGTATTCAGTTCTTCAATGTAAACGTACTAATGAATGGAATACAAATTTATTAAATATTTCAAAGACCACTGGCGTTTAACATAAGTGAAAGCTTCCACCAACCACACATATATTCTGTAATTTTTTTTCAGTTTCATTTTGATATATATAGGCATACTGCCTCATCTCTTAACCTAATTGTAATAATAATAATAATAAAAAAAATGCGTTCGTCTTGGTATGTTTATTGTAAAGTAAAATGAAGAATAAAGAATTTCTGCTCTCGATCATTGTGATAAAATTATTTTAGCTTGCTTTTGAAATTTGGTGAGGGAAAAAATAGAAAAAAGTGATATGAACACGAAGAAATGATTCCAAAGTTTTCAAATTCTTAATCAAAACTCCTTAAATGTCCAAAATATTCAGGAGACCACGAGACCTAATCGAGACTTTTATACGAGACTCGAAAACAAGACTCTTTTGGCGTTTTACCCTTAGTAGATTGTCTCAACTTTCAAATTAACTTCCTGAATGAATCTCTGACCCCACTAGAAATCTTTTTATCAGATGTAACGAAACAATTCAATGTCAACAGATTCTTCCAAACCTTGTGGTTCTTGCTGAACAGTAAATTGAAAAACACATGTCATCTGCCAGTAACAAGGATTACTTAATTTCAACAAAGTTAGATAGACCTTTTTCGCACTCTTGGCAGCTCTTTCCTATGCTCGGGCAATCAGAGAAACCTTGAATTATCAGTGGATATTAAGCTATTACCGGAGTTATAGTTTTCCATGTCGGAATAACGAATCAAGAAGCCGTTCAAATATCGGTCCCGCAGGATATCGATTCCGCTGATATATCTAATGCATAGTAATGTGGATGGCTGCTGCACACCCACAGTTTCTCGTTCTGCGAGGAAGTTACGAATTATTATACAAGTAACTTTAGCCATTGTGAATAGACAAAGCATGAAGTTTCTTTTTAGTTCACTAAGCACATTGTCCGAATATGAAATTCGCTCTAGACTTTATCGATAAATTCTGGGAGGTACACAATGGCTTCCAGGAACCGATGGAAAGAAATATATTTTCAAAAGAGAGCTAACTTTGAATAAGATCCAGGAAAAAGTGGGACAAATTGGTTTAGTGGGAAGTTTCACGCTGTTGGATTAAGGCTTGCAATAACATGGTTCAGTTTTTGCTCGTTGGTTATCTCTAAGATGTCTAAAACACTGGTGTGTGCACTTGTCACTTTTTGCAAGCATCAACATTTCAGAAAATCGGGGATATGGGATCAGTTTCGTGGCGGCGCCACCATGTCATTTGCTTCGTTCTATCCTTGTTCTACCAAAGGAAGTCCGATGATACTCTCTCGGTTTATTTTGTTTTGCGTTGATATCGAATGTCGATCAACGAGTTCAAAATATGAACCAGCCCATTTTGTCAGCTGGTAAGGAATATTTGTGATTTACAGTTTTATTTTCGTTGTAAAAACAAATCTGTCAATATTTCAACACTATCGAAAAAGGGTTCAAAGGAGGATTTACTGTTCTTCTTCAAGATAATTTCCGTTTGAAAACTTGAATTCGTGAGGGGGGTAATTCAATATGATTTTAATGAAACACAGTTGATTGGTCAAATATCCAATATATTCAGTTGACGGAAAGAGAACCTTCACTATATCTACTCAGGAAAAATATTTGAAGTAACAGACTCGAATAGATTTATGTATTTCTGATTTTCAATACATGCTCACAATTCACATTACGTATTTCCAATACAGATTCTTTGAAATATTGCTGAAGTTTCCATAAAACTTAGCTATATTGGTCCCGAATGTTCATTCATCTGATTTGGTTCTGCTTCAAATTCCAACAACACCGAATTCTTAGCTGTAGTTCTTGATTGTCCATACAGAAAACTGAACTTACTGAACGACATGTTGAATGATTGAATGTTCTACACCCTGCTTCTCGAAACTTATACATTTTCACATACCAATAATCGCTTATAAATACACCTATTCGTACGTCATAGGAAAGTATTCAAATTATTTTCAAATATCAAATGACAATGGTCTGTCAAATTCTAAACAGCGCTAGCTACAGTTGGAAAAACGAAACTGATCGCATATTCCCACGAAATTAAAAACAAAATCGAATCAGTGAATACACCAGAGTTTTAGACATCTTAGTTATCTCTAATGATGGAACACAGAATGATTCATTCAAAGCAGATAAATTATATTTTTGCAGTAGGTATCCGTATCCACATGTCGACTTTGTTGATATGGAGGGTGTACATGGATACTTATGCGAACAAATTCAAGTGATGCTTCCTGGTCTAAAAGTATAGTGATTCTTTCACATGAATTTTTTTGAGCAGCTCCTAGAAATGGCCACTCAAAAGCAATTTCAAAATTTTTTCCTTGAACCAGATTATTGAAATAAATGATATGGAGCAGACATTCTATGGAAGTGAAAATGCCATCATAATAGTTTGTTATTTATGTACCAAGGAGGAAAAACAGTCTGTTATAGTAGAGACTGCAAATTAATAACCGAGTCTAGCAAGCAGGCGATGCAATATCGACAGTTTTTTGCCGAGGTGCATATTAAATTTTTTAGTCGTCGACCTCACATACCTTTATGAAAATTAATACTCACTTCTGTGCTGAAAATCCAACCTGGCCGTAGTTACCAATTCGTTCATCTCTGGAGATATATTCTTCATGTTAATACCCATATGGCTATCACTATCAATTCTTGATTGTAATGAGCACTAATATACAAACCACGTTCCTAGTTCTCTGTTAAAATGCTATCAGATTTCGTAAATAATGAATGTGACAACAGCGAATTACAGTTATTGTCACAGGCACTTTTGTTTTCAATTTCATCAAATCCTTGCTCTCGAAATTCATTAATCGCTACAGTCGTATTTGTTACTATGCTACAAAAACAAGGGACAAAAAGTGATTAAGAACTGAAAGTATCTGATACGGAAGAAAAATACTTGCCATCAAAATAGGAGACTTTCCGTTCGGCAATTAGTACGTAAAATGTAATTTCATTTTGAGGTCGACGAAAAAAATTTTGTGGTGTTCTCCTATTAGTAAAGTAAGTTTGAGATCCGTCAAGTAGGAAAATTTGAGTTCGTAAATAATTCCATCCTATACGACTCGCGGTCTTGTTGATGAATCATTTTTTTTTCTCGAAAAGCTTTACTTTTATCAATTAATTACAGTCCTTATTTGTTCAAAATGAATCGAGCTATCAGAAGTTAATTTTTCAATTGTATAATATGAATGTGAAACAAGTTTCTTGTTTCAATACTGTTAGGGGTGTCTTTTTCTGTCCGTTGCAATTATAGAGAAACACCACCAAAACTTTTTGATTACCCTCTTGCTCTCGTAGAATGTGTGACTAACATCAGTTATGTCAGTTAACTGGTTTCTGAGAAAAAAATTGGAATTGATTTTCAGATGCCATATTGATGGAGCTGTATCTAAGCAGAGGCTGCTCAAAAAAAAAGAGTAAGTCTCACCAGTGGCGCACCCAGAATGATATTATGGGGGGGCACACATAGGTTCTGGGGGGGCACGCCTAGCAGCAAGCTTGATGAAAGTAGTTGTTTACGGTTTTACCATAGCAAAGTCAGTTAGCCAATGAGTCTCACACTATTGTTTGACAAAGAATCACACGCCAAATATTTTCGCAACTATTTATTGACTCGTACATCACAAAATATAATACGTGTATGTATTCTAAGAACTGAAGGATTCATTTTATTGAAAAAAATCAATCATTTCACAAAATTTTGTTATGCGATCAGTCAAAAAATAATTATCTGGTCAAATCTGTTGTCCATCGATCACAGAAGATATCCTTCAGAATTTCAGAGTTGAAAATGGTTTCCTTGAGGTCACACCTCATATCGGAAAACCCAAAACTGGCACTCCTACCCCTTTCTAAAATAACAGAATTTTAAACAATGGCGGCGCTACCAGGAGGGTTGGTAATGAGGGTAATTTCAACCCCCCTCTGATTTCAACAAACGCAACTCGCAAGTAACCATCGAAGGATATTGAAGAATGTTATGAATATTTTCATTCGGATATTGGAACTCGAGATAATTTTGTTTAATGGTAGGTACAATCAGAAAGTGGCAGTTCGTTCAGAAGAAGAAGCATTGGAAGAAAAAATATATGAAATCGTAAAAATCGAAAAAGAAATTCTGTAGAAATAGTGGTAAATGTAGTTGGAAGATAATGAGTGAAGAACAGAAGGTGGCGTGTTTATTTCACGTCAAGGTCACCAATTTGGGGTATTATGTCCATGGGTATCATTGAAACACTTGACGAAGATGAAAAAATAGTTCATTTTGCTGAGACCTGTTTTGGCTTTGAATGGTAACTTGCCAAATTGATACTGCCTCTCTCTCTAGTGATTCTGGCTTGTTATACTTGCCCAATGGGTTCATAGACCTGAGCCAGACAAGGTTTATAGTTCCTGAAGGGTAAAGTTATTCTCCGATGGTTTCAGACCATATATTTCGGAGCCTAGAGAACGTTGACAGGTCTATGAATATCATTGTTACAAAACGAAGATATCTTTCTTCTGAGTTATGGGGTGACAAACTCGATGTCTAATTGCTTTTGTCAACACAAATTCATCATGCAATGTCATAATTTATTCCTCACTGAACTAATGCCCATATAATGAATCTATGCGCACACTTTTCCCAGTAAGCCAAAATTTGAATTGACGTTCTTATGGAGTTTAGCAGCTTAGAGAACCTTAAATATTTTATTATATATTTAGATTAATATGCGCATGATCGAATAAAATATTAGTTAACACTGTCGGACTCGGAACTTGGACCTGGCAGAATTTGCAGAGATGTTAAAAATTAACAAGAAAACTAGTGAATTTGATTGATTTCAAATAAAAAGTTAACGAAACGTCGCACGGCGCACTCCTATGAAAAATTAATTTGGTGATTTTGCGCCCTTGCTTCACCCAAATGAACCCCTTTTTCACACATTGCGTAGTCGAGATATACGCACTGCGCACACTTACCCTCTGCGCTCAGATACCCCGAATGACTCTACTTTTGCCAACGCGTAATAGTTCAATAGAATACTCCCACATTTTCATGATATCCTCAAAATATCAAATAATTAATCAAGGCGAATTTTTCATATTATTGGTGTTCTTTCGAACTTATTTTGATTTGAACCGTTTGTGTTTTTCAAGATTTTGAGAACCTTGAATGATTGATTTTCTGTGAAATGAATGAATTTAAACGATTTATTCCTGGTGTTGTAAAAAAGAACCACCCTAAAAAAACATCCTGTATGGCTACACATTGATTCATCAAATACCATAGACCTATCACCACTCCTGATCCTCCGGAAGGTTAAGAATGAACTCAGTTCCAATGGGATGTATCACTTCCATATACCGAACCTAATTCAATGAAATCAAACCATTCATGCTTGAAAATGAGATACCATTTCTGAGCCTGGTGGATCCATTAATAAATCGGGGGCTCCGATTCAACCCCTAGCCGTACAATGGAAAGTAATGCTATCGCGCCACGTGAAATACAATGAGATACAAAATTAATCATTCCTGTTGATATATTTTTCACCGACGCGTATCGAAACTCTTTCAGGGTAATCTTTCCAATAAAACCACACTTTCACAACACATGCACACGGAATGAAAAAAAGACAGGTGGTGGATTGATACTCCCTTTCAACGAATTTATTTTGCATGATACCTTGCCATTGATTCATGAGGGCGCATAGGAAAGAGTTTATGCCGGAGATGAATAACATCGGATACGTGACTCGGATATCCAATTCTCACGGAATATTCGATCGTACAGGTGTATTTGTGAGTGCTGTTTTTTCAATCAACCATGATGAAAAAACTTATGCTCTTTCAATTTGAATATTTGTGCAAATTGCCTGTATTCATAAACTATACGCTGGGAGGAATATCTGGGAATAAATGTTGCAGTTCTAAATCAGGGGTTCCCAACCTTTTCTTGGCCAGGGACCTCTTTTAAATTATTCTTGTTAGCAGGGACCACCTGTAAGAAACCTGTAATAAATCTGAAAATGTTATGGAGCTCGATACAGCCGCTCGGTCTTGACGATTATTCAATTGATTACATATTTTTGGAAATTTTTCGATACTCACCTTTCGAATACATATTCTGAAAGAGCAATTCTTCTAGTAATCAATCTGAAAATTTTATGGAGCTCGATGCACCTATTCGGTCTTGACGATTATTTGATTCCATCTATTTGGAAATTTTTCGATAGTCTTCTTTCGAGTGGATTATCTCTCAATAACAATAACCGTAGATGGAAATGTGATACATATTCTGAAAGAGCAACTTCTCTAGTGATAAATCTGAAAATTTTATGGAGCTCGGTGCAGCCGTTCGGTCTTGACGATTATTCCATTGATTCCATCATTTTGGAAATTTTTACGTATAATCACAATTGAAATTTGCAAATAAAAGTTCGAACTTTATCTTCAAAAATGGCCGACGTTCTCAAATTCTTCAGCAAGTTTTTATTAACTGTAATAGGCAGGCCCGGACTGGCCAGGTCAGCAGGTCCGCGATCGCGGAGGGCCCCCGGCCTGAGGGGCCCCCACTAACGTAGATAAAGATAATAGATGAAGTAGCTTCAACCAGTGAGTTGCTCACAAAGAAGCTGTTACTTCAGGCTAAGGGGAGTAAAATGTTGAGGCATCTTAGTTAAGCCCCTTTTATTCCAGTATCACAGCATTGTTAACTGTTAAACACACAGATTTGTTTTTAATTTTAGTATTTTTCTAATCACTAAAATCCGTTTTTCATTATTTTTATTACAAAAAATATTTTCACCTATTTCATTCATACATTTTGTGTGGCTACAATACTGCATTTTAGAACTAGAAACAGATTACATATATGATTTTCACATAAAATGAGTGGCAAACCAAGACACGTGTTTTGTGATCACAATAAGATCTTCAGGTTGTTGAGGGTAAACTGAAAAATTTGGTACCGAACGAGGAGATTTATAGACAAATACAGGTTGTTTTTACGGTGAGGCTTTCACAAGCATTTTCAATGCGTTTTCTTTTTAGTTCGTCAGCACTATCCACTTCACCGTCACTGTACACTAATGTTTGCAAATGACCCCAAAGGAAGAAATCACAGGGGTTGAGATCTGGGGGAAGAAATGGATCCGCCTCGTTCTATCCACCTATTCGGGAACCCATTATTTAAATAATTTCGAACGTTTCTTTGAAAGGGGGGTGGTGCTCCATCCAGTAACAACCACATTCTCTGTCGAATATTGAGAGGAACATTTTCTAGTAATCCTGGCAAATTGTTCTGGAGAAAATGGAGAAAGTCTTCACCTGACATTCGTGGTGGTGGAAAAAATAGCCCAATAAGCATTCCACGCAGGAGTCCGATTCAGACATTCGAGGAAAACCTTTGCTGAAAATCTGTTCTTCTGATAGCGTGAGGGTTTTCTGTAGACCATACATGGGTATTGTAGAAATTGTTTACTCCATTTCTGGTGAAAGTGGCTTCGTCATTAAACAGAATGAATGTTGTTAGATATTGGTGATTTAAAAGCCACAGGCAGAATTCTTTTCTTCGAGTATGATCTTCTGGTTGGAGTGCTTGAACAGTTGCTCTTGTCTTAGTGTCTTCAAACTCTACTGTGGCTCACTCCGACGACCCTCGCTATGGATCCAGTACTTGTTGTCGGTTGTTCCTCAACTATGTCCAGAATTTGCTCCTCGATTTCTGCCATTTGCGATGTTACAGGCCTGCCAACATTTGCTCCCCGGGATTAGTGCAAACTTCCAGAACCAACTCCGAAAATTCACAAAAATCTTACGCTGACTCTGACGGTTTCCAGTATACTGACCTTTCGCCGGCACGAGCCTACGCATAAAGGTATGGTTTCGGTAGAGCGTCGGATGCATGCAGTGGCTGCAGAATGTGACTACCCATATGCAATTACAAAGCTGCAGTCACATTCTGTAGCACTGTAGCATTGCATCCGAAGCACTACCGAAATCATACCTCGAGCCCTGGTGAATATTTTATATAAATGATTTTTGGTACCATGACTTGTTTTGGGAGTTCTATTACCTGTCAAAAAAAAAAAGCCTCACCTTTGAGAACACCCTGTATTTAACTCTCTAATCTTAAAAATATAGAGGGGGCAGGGGTAGTTTCCAGAACATCAGAACATTCAGAGCAATTGCAGGATTTTTTCGTCTGCTTAGTAGCTAATATGAAACGAACAATCAAATCAAAATCCTGTCAAAAAAAAAAAATTTGAAAAATTGTATGCGAAAGGAATAAAAAAACAACTCGTTGAAATCTAGGGAAAGATGATTTTTCGATATCATTATGCATTTAAAGAAGGTTTCCTTTGCTATATTATTTAATGACCGATCATCCGATTGGTACCTATTTTGTAATTGATCTGAACGCTCCGAAAATTACCATTACCCCTCTAGTCCGATTTTGACCAACCCTGAAATGAAATTGCTGAGAATGTTTTGGAAACTGTCACTGCCCCCTGTAGATTTTAAGAATAGATTAAAACGCTTGTTTAAATATCTTCTCGTTCGATACCATATATTTCAGTTTACCTTTACCCACCTAAAGATGGTATTGTGATAGCGGAACGAGTGTCGTGATTTGACAACCCTTTTTTGTGAAAATCATATAATCTGTTTTTAGTTCAATTTTGGATGTATCGGCCACATCAATTCAATACTCCACTTTCATTTTTAACAACTTTGTAATTATTGACAGTTCTACAGAATGTGTTTTCTAGTGGTATCTTAAAAATACTGTGAATTTCTAATTTAATTAAAAAATAAAGTAAATAAAAGTCGAAAACCATAATATTCGCATGAATACCTAGCGTAAAAATGCATCTTCATTGTTTTCAAGCACCTAATTCGTTTTCAAAAATTTTCCGGGTAGAGCCCCGGACCCTCCGATATAGGGCCCCTCAATAGGTCTCAGCTGAGGGCCCCAAGTGGTCCCAGTCCGGGCCTGGTAATAGGTACTCATTCTATTCACTAACGACATCTTTTGAACAGTTTGGTCTGATAGCAGCATTTAAATCTTAAATAAAAACTGTAAATCATTCACGGACTTCGAATTAAGTTCCAAGTTCGCGGACCATATTTTGGCTTCTGCGGACCAGTGGTGGTTCACGGAGCACTAGTTGGGAACTACTGTTCTAAATGAATCCAGAGTTTTGTGGTCATACATCAAGGATGAACGATAACCATGCGGCAATCGAGAGAAACAGGATTCAATTGAAATAGGCAATAATACTAGAGACTTGATTAGAATTGAAGTAGATCCACTTTTGAGAAATTATCAGCAAACACACTTCAATAGAGCAACTTGTGTATTTTAATGTATTTTTTCAATAAAAATAAAAAATGACTTCTCACGTACCAACTTCCGAACGAAAAGTCCATTTTTTTTATGGCAAGTAATTTTCGTACTCATTCACTTTTCGTCCTTAAACACTTTCCGTCGGATCTTCTCCTCGCCTACTTACAGATGCGAGAGTGGCGAAAATCAATTTCGAGTGCTAGGGTTTGATGAAAACATAAGTGCCCGTAACAATAACTGTCAGTTGCATTTGCACTTGTCAAATTGAGTTTTTACTAAATCTGCTACATTTTACGAGTGAATTAAGAACGTGGTTTGAATATTCGTATTCATTATAATCGAGAATGGATAGTGACAGCCATATAGATACAGGTAACATTCCTCCAGATATAAGGGGATTATCAACTACGATCAGGATGAATATACAGCACACAAGTGAGTACTTTACTTTCATAAAGGTATGTGAGGTCGACGAAAAAATGTGATATGAACCTCGGCAAAAAACTCTCCATATTGTTTCACCTGCTTGCAAGCCTCGGCTACGCCTCAGCAATTTGCAGGATCGACTGTAATAGACAGTTTTGCGTCTTTGGTACCAGTGGCGGCTCGTGATCTAGTTCACTAGGGGGCTACTTTTAGAATAATAATAAAAATATGAAATTTTAAAACCAGTTTTCCGCAAAATTTTATGCAATTTATAATTCTTTTTGAAACATACCTGTTCTTATCTACTTGCTCGTTGTGCTTAATAATATTATTTCGGTATTCTAATTGAGCAGCGATATTAGTCGTAACCAGAAAAGCTAATTCTGTCGAACAATTTACATGCTTGGCAGATAGCTCATGCTTCTTAATTTTTTCATTGAGGTGCTTCAAATCTCTAAATCTTGCCCTTGCCCATACGTTATCAATTGTTATACACCTGTCTTGAGAAGTTTTTGGAGTTTTATCTGCCTGGGTTAAATTTAAATCGGGAGTCGGTCTACCCAGCAGTTGAATACGGCTTTTTCCGCCAGCGAAAGCCTCGCGAAATCAGTTTTTAAAATATTTTGAACACTATTGTCCGCCGTGATTTGAAAACGTAAACAAATACGAACGCACGCTAAGATGTCTATACGCTAGCCGGCAGCGGCTAGAATGAAGCGGATAGGGGCGACTTTTATCGTAGCCCTTTTACTCCTTAAAACGACCGACACGAAGAGTTGCGGCTGGAGCCGAATGACTGTCCGAATGTAAGAATTCGGGGCTACACGATTCATCGCCCATGCAGGGACGAACTGCTAGATTATGATTGAAATAAACAAAACTGCAGGAGTCGCATGAAAGTTTTACATTAATAAATTATATAAATAACCGTGGAAAGTAATATTTTCATTTAAAATCGTATGGGAAGGTAAATAGCATAAAAGGATTGATTTCTTGTGATTTCTTGTATGGGGGGCTGTAGCCCTATAGCCCTCACAGACCAGCCGCCACTGTTTGGTACATAAGTAACTGTTGACAAGTTGATGGCAAAATTTTCCAATATTTACTATGGGTTATTCCGAAATTTCAATAAAATGTCAGCAGAAATAATGTGGATGTCAAATGCAAAGCCCAACGCAGAGAAATGCCCATTAAGAATTGGTAATATCTTCAATTCGTTGGCAATGCCATTAAAAACTGCCAATTAAAACATCAATGTAAAAGCAAGTTCGGATCTTTAGCTGACAGATACATATTTTACCGTTACTCACACCACCAGAATATCATTCTTGAATAGTGACGAAGAATCAAGTAAAACAACGCAATCAGTCATACTTTACTCTTTCATCGTGAGTGAAACTCTTTATTTAATGTCACTATGCGTAACAACCCAATTTATACACATACACATGTTCGTCTAGAATCTCATTTTCAAGAGGCAACAGCGATAATAAAGTTGCTTCATCAAAAGAGACTCTTATCTGGATTTATATTGCAATCCCTGTATATAAACCTAACCTAGCTCATAGATCATACGGCGAAATACTTCTGTCACGAAAGCCTAAAAATAAACAGAAATATTAGAGCCACTTCCATCCTGAATTACTGTAATACGTCCTTTTCTTATTTCCTCTTTTATCATCTGATATGCCCTCGACAACCTATGGATTACTTTATTTGTACCATTGACGACGAATATAATGGTCTTAATTGCGATAACGATGTTTCTGAGGTAAAAATGTCTTTTCGAACTACATATAAATACATATACCTAATGCTTTATTTGACTAGAACGAGACAAATGCACTCGACGTAAATGAAATAAATGGCTTCATTTGAATTCTGTTTGCTGAGCATGTTATTTGTTATGAAATACCCACCCCTCGTTTATGGAATTGATTCGATTGAAAATTGATTGAGAATTTTAAATTCCTCTGAATGGGTTGAATTTGGTTTTCCTGCCGAACTATTACATGTGTCATTAACGATTGCTTCAAGTTTTTTATACTCCCCTTTTCTCTTTCATACGCCTGATTTCGAAATACCACCTAGCGCTAAATTGGATACTACGGCACCATTTTGTGCAAATAGAAAACCAATGTTAGTTGATTTTTATAAGGAAATATTTCTGAACCTTAACTTGTAGATATTTTTATGCGTGGCAAAAATATCGATGAGCTTTCAGCTTTAAGTTTAGCTCAATGTTTTTGGTAGTCTATTCTTGGTATTCTTAGTTGCACGTGTCACAAATATTATTGAATAATGAATATTTTTTCTTTCTGAAACAATCCACATAGGATAGGTCTAAATACAAGGGGGACCGTGGATCAATGTGTAGAAAGAAGTTTATGAATACGGACGGCAGCTGTTAGTCTGCAGATTGAACTTCTTCACAAAGATTATAGAGTAATCTTCTCCTCTTCGAGAAGGCTATTGCCGATAGGGAGCTCCAAAGACTAGATGCTGCATAAACAGAAGAGAGTATTGCTCAATTCATTCTCTAGGTCTCAGATCTGCTCATTCATTAATATTGGCAGCTGATTTGTGTGTGTTTTGTTGTAGGAACAGCATAACTATGTTTTAGGTTTATTGAAGCTTACGAGATTCTTCAAATACTAGTCGTTTAGAATGTTGAGATCTCTGCTCAAGCAAGTATCTTGAAAGTATTCCGAGATATTTCTACGAAATCTGTCTGGAAATAGTTCGCTCTTTCTTTTATTACCCGATATTCCTTCTCACTTTTCCTTAATCTAAATTAGTATCATCATATGCAAAAACTTCTCTTGTAATGCGGGAAAAAATATTAAACTCGTAATTGGCAGTTTGAACTGACAATTAGTCAGTTATATGCAACTGCCAGGTTGAACTGGCAATTATACCTACATATGTAATTTCCAGTTCAAATTGAGAATGAGGAATTCTCCTCAATTTGAGGAGCATATGCAAGTTTAAACTGAATAATTATGAGTTTCATTCATGAATTTTTGAAATGCACCGCGGAAACTATTCAAAATCATTATTCAAATATGAGGTTTAAAAATTCCAATGGCTTCGTTTCTAGTTAACGATTTGCCAACAGCGCCTACTAGAAAATAACAAGCAGAATGTCTTGTTTATAAAATAACAGCTGTTAATTTACAGCCATCATATAGCGCGTACTCACTGGCGAGCATCAACAGCAACCGGCCATAAAAATCTCATAACCTTCCTCGTTCGTAGGACTTCGTTTCGCAGACTTCATAGACAGCCATCTCTATCTGTCTCATCATGATAGTGTATTTGTTGTCTTTCATTATCAACGCTATTTCAATCGATGTTGCCAACTTGTGCAATAGAAACGAAACGCTTCAAATTTTAAATACCCATTTTTATTTTTCATTTTTATGTACTCAAAATAATCTTTTTTGGGAAATGGTTAATTCAAAATGTGACGTTTCAAAGATATTTCATAAAAAATACATCATTTTCGTCAGAAGGTTTATTCCCTATTATACATAATTGCCAATTCAAGTTAGCAATTATAACACTGACAATTATTCAGGTATTATTTATTGTCAGTCAGAAGTGGGAATTATGTTATTTTTTTTCTGCATGTCCGCTGAGAGCTTTCGTTCTTCAAACTACCTAATAAATCCATAATCATTTAGGACGAATAACATGAGAGGTGAGTTTCGAGTAGTTCAAGAGTTCTAGATGAATTACCCCGTAATTTCAATCACGTAATTAAGTTTCGAGTATCCGGATTGCAAGCTGCAGCAACGCATATTGAGATGGGGATAACACGAAAAGTTGATAGAACCCAACATTCCGCATAACTTTTCGAATTAATTGATGCAAACAACATGCGATTCCCGAAACCAAGACGACAAGAAAGAGATTACCTGGCATCTAATAAATATTGAATGTAGGGTACCTAAACCCCGTACCTGTTGGTTTTATGTATTCGGTTCAGAACTTTCAGATGCCAGCCGTGACTCTGTTTAACTTTCCCGCTGAACAAATAGTTCCCTGATACGAGAATTATGTGGGCATGTAGGCACAGAATATTGGAATCTCGAATCGGAATTTCATACTGCAGATAAATTAATTTTCGATAAATATTTCAACTAGCATCATTTTGTTCCACTCAATGAAGAATCGATTGTTTATGGTAGGAAGGGGATGGAGTTTTATGTAGAATTATTTCTTGAACGAATACCATTGAAAACACTGTGAAATTGTTGCAGGAATTATATTCTTCTGAAAGAGATGCAATAATGGAGCGAAGGTAAACTCAAGCGTGTCTTTGAAGAATGGAATTGAAATTCAATTGCTGAAAATCTACCTTCATGAGGCTAAAATTGATGGCATGGTCTTTCCGTCGCGGTACTGAACGAAGTCAAGTTGGCTAGTTCGATTCATTGTGTTAAATATCAAGGCTAGGCTTATCCGAACTCATGAGACTGAAAATTATCAAGCCAAACTGCCTTATTTGAATTTGATTGTCAGTCAATTTCCAGAATCAAATCACTGTAAGTGTACGATCTGAATTCGATGCAAGACCAAAAAAAGACATTCTTAAAAGTACGTCTATCCCCGGGTTTCATAAGGCTTGATCGAAGAATCAACCCTTGATTGGCGAATAGACGACAATTTGTTTTCAATCGATAAATAATTCACTCATGATCATTCTGAATATCATTTTCGCATCAAATTATGATGTTCATACGTCCATTCAATTATTCTCAATTGCTACTTCTTCAATATGAAAAGGTTTCAGTGATTTTGTTTTATAAATCGAGTGACTCTCAAATCGTTGATCGGGCAATCAAAGTTTTATGAAACCCGCTGAATATCTAATTTCCACAATCATTAAATTCTTAAATTCATTCTCCGTCAATGTCTTACACAGAGGAACAACAGTCACCATTTTGGGGATATTTTATTGAAATTGAAAATGTCCTGTTTCCAGATGATTTTTTACTAAGGGCGTCTTAAATTGTTAAAGAGAGAGTTGTTAGTTTAACTGATGTTTCATAGGTTGAAATTGTATTTTTCAAATATTGCTCAGTTATGCCAATGTAATACTTAGGACAACAAAAATTGATGTACAGAGAAAATCTAATTCTTGAAACTGTAGCACAATGAATTACATGAAAGAATATCCATGTGCACGTGGCATTGAAAGAAAATGTTTCTATTTGAAATAAAGTATAATATTTGGAATCCTTATGACTGAATTGTAGGTTTGAAACAAATGGATTCAATCAGTTGTTTATTCTCTGATTAAGCTTTGCAAAACAGGCACTAGTTCTGATAAATGTATTTCCCTAAGGGAGAGTGCCCACCAAAGTAGCGTAGCACTGACATGGCACATACATGACAAAGGCGATGCAATATCTGAAAATAATGAATCGTCTTTGTCATGTATGTGCCATGTCAGTGCCTTAGAACATAAATACATGGAATGGACATTGACGTGCTTGTTGTGGTACAAACATTCGATGCTTCTCTGTCTAGCACGACACTAAGGCAGTGGCCTTAAATGAATAAATTGATGTAGCTCCTGCCTTTTTGTACGGAAAAATGACGTGACAATGATGTCAGATTCAATTATCTCAATTGTGATTGGCGACACTAAGCAACAATCTCACTCCAGTCTTCGGACAACAACAAATGTTTATTTTCCATTCTTTGTATGTTCCAAGGTCAGTGGTACGCTACTTTGGTGGGCGCTCCCACTTAGGTACTAAAGCGCCATTTTTATGTCGACACGAAAAAATTGTAATCCTAACCTAACCTAACCTAACGGTCTACAAGAAGAAATCCAATTTATATACTATTTCAATCAGTGGAAAGTTGAGAGTAAAATTATTAAGGAAATGATGAAAGTACTCTCATACTCGAGTGATGCTCTAGTTTGAGAAAAATTGCAATGCTACTCAAACTGAGTTCTTTTAGCTCTCATTTTTTTTTTATCTATTTATTCGAAAAAAAGGATTCCATTCAGAGATGGACATTGAAGAAGCCACAGAATATACTATGGGCAAACTCTTATTTGAAAAACTGTATTTAAACCTCCCTCAAGTGCATTTTCATTTCCTCAAATGGACAAACGTCTTCTCAGATACCTTCGCTATTGTTCAGTTATTTCTCTACTCAAAATGCAAGCAGAAAATAAGCAATAAGTGTAAAATATTTTATTGAATAGGAGAAACATATCAAGTTGTTGAGATATTCTTCGGATCTTCAGAATGAGAAATGAAAGACAGATTAAACTATCTGGTTCAAGCACTACAAGCATAAGGCATGCCTTTCGCGAAGAGCGACATCTTCGTTGTTGAACATTACGAGCATTTGTCCCAAGATGCAACCCTACGTGCTGATAGGTCTATGAGGACGGGATATCAATGAGCTGAATCGATAAAACCAGGCAAGTTTGACAATATCTAACCCTGTTGATATCGAATGGAAGATTGCAGGGATTGAGTGTGTGCGGAATTGCAAAGCAAATACCCCATTTAAATTCTATGAGCTAGAAATCTATAACAAGACTATAAACGAGGGTTGGAAAGCCTGATATTCGGCGGTGTTGAGAAGACGTGGGATAAACTTAAGGAACGTGATCATAATGGAACACCAACCTTTTGGAAATCCTGCTTGGAATGGAATTCGTTTCGGTGGAAATCCGTCAATTCGAACTTGTGCACGGAGGCCTATCGAATTCAAATTCGGCGTTCCTAATGACTGTGCTTGAGGTGACACTGATACCGTTGATCGCGGCATCATTGAAAATGCGTTGGTTGAGTCCGTTCTTCTTCATTCACTCCCTAATTTCACTATCTCTTCTCCTATTCAATAATACTACTAGTCTAGTTTTCTTACGTTCTGTTTGATTTGTCCTCTCAATATTTTCACTAAAGAGATGTTATAATGAACAAGAGGATTTTCTTTCAAAAATTCCTCCTACATTTCAAGACGAGTCTGCTGCTTTTTCAATTCAAGGCTTAGAAATTCTTGGTAACCATGAACTTCTCAGAACGGTTTCATTATGTTTTTTTTATATTTTTTTTCCAAGAACAATAAAACAATGTACCATCCTGTAAAGACGTTTGGATATATCCGTGTTTTCGGCCAGTGCCGATACCGGTAGAGCAAATTTGAATAATTCTCTGCGTGAGACATTTCTATTCAAGTTCTCACGGCACAGAAAATAGTCTGATTGGCGGAGCGCGAGCCCTTGGAAAGATTAAAAAAAAAAAAGAAGAATCAAGATACAGTTTTAGCAGAGGTTAGCGTAAACGGGGTAACATACAATTTGGTGTATGATACGAGAGCATGGGGAAAAACCTCAGTAAATAAAACCCTTTCTCCCTGTGAGTGTATAGTGGATTGTGAGACATGAAATTTTTCACGAAATAAGCTGGAATATTTCATATTGAAGGGCATCTTGCACTGAAAAATTGATCATTTCTTCGACAAAAAGGAAAATCCAATAAGTCTTCTCCAAGATACCAGAAACTTTTATATGAATTAGAGAGAAAACAAAAGCAGATAAGGTAGAATAATAAAATCAGATTCAATATCTCAGATTGACCTAAAATTGACAATTCAATTCAAAAAAGATTCGGGAACTGCATGTATAGCTTTAAAACCATCCTGAAATTTATAAATCGGATAATGATTAACCAGATGATTTATGGTTTTTTCTGGTTCTCCGCGTTCACAACTGAATTCCACCTGAAAACCATACTATTGCAACGTCCGTGACCTGTTCTTGTACGATTCAGAATACACCTATTTTCCTGGGAAGATCAAAATCAGGAACTCTATTCGAGTGATCAGTAACTGATTCTTTGTTGTAAATAGTGCAAGTATTCCATTCAGACTGCCAAAGGTTCTTGTCCCTTATATTCGAATCAAGTAAAGAGTTGGACCATAAAGGTTTACGCGACTTCAGTCTTGGAATTATATTTTCTGGAAAGTAGGATAGAATTGAAAACGAGTCATGAAAGGATTGGAATTTATTCCAGGAGTTCATAACCGCAGTCTGTCTACAAATATAAGGCGGTGCAATGTTTGAAAGAACTGGTAACTATTAAATAGGTGAAGATCTAATAGTTCCATTTATAATTATCATGGAAAGATTCAGCTGTGCATAAATTTTTTGCACATGAGCACTATTAACCCAAAGGGGCAACAATATTCAGAATCAGAAAAAACCAAAGCTAGGGCTGCCGTTCGTAGTAGCTGCATCAGCACCCCATGAAGTACCAACTAGTTTATGAAGGATATTATTGCTAGTTTTCAACTTCAGACGCAAATTTTCCAATTAGTCAATGAAATTCAGCGAGGAATCCAGCTTACTTCTTAGATATTTAGGATTGAAGTTATACTCCAACAAAGAATTACCGAAAACTACACTCAATCTCCTATATTTTCGATGATTATTCAAATAGAAAAACGAAAATCCGGTTTTATTTGGGTTTGAACGCAAACGCCCGCGCCCCTCGAAAAAGTAATTCCTCAAAATTTCTAAATATCTATACAGGATGTTCCTAAATTGAACGTACAAACGAAAAGGGGAGATTCCTTGTGAGTTTAAGAAAAAAAAAGTCCCATAAACATGGGGTCGCAAACGTTTCGTTTTCGAGATACAGAGTGTTGAAGTTTGAATTTTTTTCAAGTTTTTTTCTCATAGTATCTACACTTCACAAAATATTCAACTGAAATTTGGCACAGATAATACATTTTAGAGTTCCCACCACGTGACATGGCAATTTCGATAGAAGATCTACAGGGTGTTATTTTTTCTGGAACACTGCCACCTGTTCTTCTGCAGAACTTTTTTTTGGTGAGCAACTGTTAATTTGAAAAAATGTAAAAGAAGCTTTGTTCTTATACTAAACTTTTCGGTCTCTTGTAGTTTTGTCGTATCTACCAACGATTTCGAGAAAAAAAATGTTGAACGATTCTCTGGAAATCCTCGTGAAAATCCAAATTATGATGAGAAGGCCACTTCGTAAGCTGTGGTGAATGAATTCAGTGTCAGTTTTTATGGAAATTTTCCTGATCTGTAGCGATGATTCATAAAGATTCGATAAACTCGTAGATACTATGAGAGAAAAACTTGAAGAAATTCAAACTTCAACACTCTGTATCTCGAAAACGAAACGTTTGCGACCCCCTGTTTATGGGACTTTTTTTCTTAAACTCAATTAAGGAATCTCCCCTTTTCGTTTGTACGTTCAATTTAGGAACACCCTGTATATCTAAAATCACAATGACGGTCTGCGAGGGCAATATCATCAGCGTATATAAATTTCTCAGAAAAAGTCGTAGGGATATTACACAGATATAAATTGAAAAGAAGTGGTGCTAAAACTGATCCTTGTAGAAGACCGTTATTCAAAGTTTTGAAATTACTACTGTTATCATCAACCTGAACAGTAGGAACTGAAACGGCCCAAGATTAGATTCGTGAGGTATACCAGATGTCAACTATATTGAACAGAGAGGTCTCCAACACCACCCAACGAATAGAAAAAGCCATTATCCTGTCACTCCTCCGTATCCCAAATATGATGGATGATAAATGTATTCAAATGTATCATTCAATAAGGTGCATCATCAACATAGTTCTAACCAACCACAAGCCCACAAGGAACATAGGGAAACCTAATGTTGGCGAGGTAGATGTTAATGAGCAAAAACCGACTGACATCCACTGAGGTCAAGGATACACACTGAACATCAGTCTCTCGATCACGTGACAGGCGTCATGTCACAATTTTTTCCCCAATTGCATAATCCCGACATAGCGTGAATAATATTTGCGAAATAGGGGGACCGGAAGTGGCGACATGTACCTAATGCTGTTAGTTTCGTGCCGTATGGAATTCGAATTAATTAGGCACGTTTTCCTCAGATAGTTAAATGTAAATAGAGATTTTGGCGTGAATATTCCCTTATTGTTCGTATGCAGTACTGGGGAACATAAGGTGATGCACAAATAAGCTACCTATAAAGTTAAATTAATTCGAATTCTGTATACAGTGTGTGTCTTTGACACCTACAGATATTTCAATAGTGTATTCTTGAGGTCAAAAGAAACACTTAATTTCCATATCATTTTTTCCGAATCGGCCCGTTTGAAAGACACAGGCTGTTGAAAAATCATAAAAAAATGTTATTTTCAGTTCCTTCTCACAAAAAGTTTTATGGAATGAAATGAATTTCGAAATATAGTTTTTCATTTCTTTGATGGATCTTTCTCGAACAAAAAAGATCACCCACATCTCCTAGTTTTCTCATTATGACCATTATGTTACATAGAAATAGCAAAAATTCACAGAACCCAACTCTTGAAACTAAGTTCGACTCTAATGAATATTTGAACGTTTTGTAAAATGAAAGTATTGTTCATATTTTCTCGCATAATCCGCCGTTTTCGAGTACTTTGGCTGAATGCAACTCTGTTCCATCCACGCCCACAGATGTGTAGATTTAGCTTGTTATTCTGAAGGGAAATTTGTTTCTTCAGGGGTGGCATAGCTCATTGTGAAAACTTAAAATGGCTACATCTCTTTATCAGGGCCAAATTGAAAAAAATTGTACAAAAAAAGTGTCTCTTTGGACTTCAAGAATCTACTGTTAAAATATTTATACGAATCAAAGACTCACCCTGCATAGATAATAATTAAAAATGGTTTTCTCTAATAAGAGTGAAAGACAATTGAAGGAGCTGGTTTTGCCTGCTATATGTTGCTAATATTCCGACATATTTTTCCACCCATGAGCAGTTGGTAAAAATAAGAATTTCCCAGAACTGTGGAAGTGCCGAACTATAGTTTCGAGCTCATTTGCAAGTCTACGTGAATATTCAATAAAACTTCCACAAAATATTTTGATAATTATAGGCAGATGGAACAGTACAGAGAAGGTGAAAGATTCAATCGGGTAGGAAGCTGGAATTTCCAAAATTAGATATTCAAGAGAGGAGACCTATCTTTGTGGGTTTTTTCGTTTGAAAGGATTTTCCTAGAATTGGTGTTATAACTCCTTAGGTGTTCTTGAAAACGTTTCTTGAATGATCTTCCTATTTGTCCAACATATACCAGTGAGCAATAATTGTCAATAAAAGTCAACTTATAGACCCCATATTTATTTTCTTTTTTTGATTTGACCTTATTTTTCTTATAATATATATGTATAGTGATTGTTTGTTATAAAAGATACTTTACAAAGAATTTTTTTTCTCAGATACTTAGATATTTCTTCTGATAAGCTATTAACAAACCAAATTGTTTTTAAATCATTAAAATATTTGGTGAAAATTGTTGATTTAATTTAATTTTATTATAAATTGTAATAATGGAACTTTTTGTTATGTAAAATTTCCAATTTCAGTTGTCTGTTCATTGAAGAAGAAGGCTATTGGGATTAAGTTTCGTTTCAGTGGAACTTTTCTGAGCATTCAATAATTCTGTCAGAAATAAACGAGATCAAATTGCTTGGTATTTGATCGAGATTGAGATTTCTGACAGAATTTTCGATAGTTTTGTGGGCAAAAGTTTTATTTATTGAGAAAAGGTTGGGAAAGTTCAATGTATTTGTAAAAATTCAGTCTCTTTATCACTTTCATTCTCAATATTGTAATTGAAACGAATAAATCATTATTAATACATTCGCAATAGCAATGATTATCAACCACTGAAAAATTATTCTAGGAAATTGTTAATCTAAAAAAGCTTCTTCCACAACTTCTTTATGGGTTTTATTCCTAAAACATGAAATGCAGGATATCAAAATAATTGAAAATTATTAGTGAAAAATGATATTGTGTAGGTATTCATTGCATTATTTGTTAGATCTATTCATCTCTTTTGTGTCTTCTCCATACAACATTGAGCAAAATTTCGAAAATTCAAAATGGAGAAATCATTGAGGTAACTCAGGAGCTTCTGCGGGCTTTGTATCATGTCCACAAAGTTGACGATATTTCAATTGCGTTTCTCACGGAATTACGAAGGATTACTGCAAATAATGAATTTTCGTCGCTTCAAAACTCACGCACTTACGTCGGCATAATATCCTCTGCATAGAAGAAAATTCTCCATTTAATACGTTGAAGTTTCCGCATTCATAACAGTGGCTGGGTTCTTCCCGGCCTATAACAAATCTTTGAACACTAGAGCAGCTTACGCTTCAACAATGGGAACTTCACAGTGAAGGAAAAGCTAAAACGCTCCACGAACGC
The DNA here is from genome assembly GCF_907165205.1 of Coccinella septempunctata. Classification (NCBI taxonomy): domain Eukaryota; kingdom Metazoa; phylum Arthropoda; class Insecta; order Coleoptera; family Coccinellidae; genus Coccinella; species Coccinella septempunctata. Next base: position 32,676,216 of record NC_058191.1, on the reverse strand, counting down.
CTCCCAAGGAAAAATGATATCCCAGGGCGCCGAGAAGAATATCTGTTTTTGGACCAGATTAGGGGGGAATTATTGCGGATTTCTTACATTACCCTTTGTCATATTAATCATCTTTCTCGGTCGACTAACTACGGTCGAACTGATTCGAACAAAAACGCGGATCTATTCGTTCAACATCTTCGGTTATTGTAGTCTTTCCGTTGAATATGAATTAATTGGATCCTTAGGGGTAATTTCCCGACGATTGTTAGGGGAGGAAATACCGGTCTGGCTTTTTGATGGAAATCATGTTATCTGTGCCTGAACTGATTTCGAAATTACTCGCTGTAGAAACCCATGTTCCATTAGTCCAACTTGATTATTTTCTCATAAACACCCTGTAGGTACATTTTAGGATTGAGGCATAAAGCATGGGTTATCGCTGGTTTTATATTATAGCCGAGAGAGTCCCGTCATTCTAGTCATCTGGGCTCAAATTAATTACTTACCTAGCTTTTGAATTCAATTTGCCAGAACTCGCGAAATTATCGTTAAAAAAATGATTACATGAAGGGCATTTCATCAGGATTGAATGGCGAAGATGAAGGCCACATTCATTTGTATATTAATTCATTTGAGGACAGACAAACGAAACGACTTCTCCAAAGGGAGCAATATTTCGAAAAGAATAAAGGTACATTGTTAAAACTGATTACTGTTGTTTACCCCGAAAAACTAGATATATGGTATCACAAACTTTTTCGCATAACTTCTCGAGCTATACAAAATTTTAATTTTCTCTATCTCTCATGGTATGCTGAGCGTCGGCCTAGAAATCCAGAAAGGAAAGAACATTTTCAATAATTTTCATATTCATGTTCCATCCAGAAACTTTGACGAATTACGAGGATATATTGAAGAATTCTTAGCCTACTATAGAACCAAACGAAATTTCAATGTCAAAATATTTTATTACTCAACATATTCTCCTCTTAATTGGACACACTTATTACAACGAACCTGCAACGTCTCTAGACTTTTCACAAAAAATTTTCCTTCTTGCTCTGCAAACCAGACCTACACAGCTTTTATTACCTCCTCCTTGGAAAAAAATTTACGACCTTTTAAATTTTTTTTCAGTTGAGAGAAGAGATGATAGTCGGATGGAGCCAAATCTGGTGAATAAGGGGGGTGTTCTAGTAATTCAAACTCTAAATCCCGAATTTTTTGCATGGCAACATAAGATTTGTGTGCAGAGGCGTTTTCCTGCAAAACAAAACATTATTGGATAGCTGTCCGCGCCTTTTCTCTTCAATTTTTTCCCGTAGAGTGGTCAGTAATGTCGAATAGTAATCTCCGGTTATTGTTCTACCCTTATTCAAAAAATAAATGTTGATTACTCCATGGCAATCGCAAAAAACTGAAGCAAGAACTTTTCCAGCAGATTTTTGGACACGAAACTTCTTAGGTCTTGGAGAAGCAGAGTGTCGCCATTCCATTGATTTTTGCTTTGTTTCTGGATCGTAGAAATGTACCCAAGTCTCATCCGTAGTAACAATTCGGTTTAAGAAGTCTACATCGTTTTCAAATCGAGCACAGATCGAACGCGATGCTTCTACCCTTGCACGCTTTTGGTCAACATTCAAACATTTGGGGATCCATTTTGCAGCAATTTTTCTCATGTCCAAATTGACGTGAACTATATGATGAACGCGTTCGTATGAAATATTCAGTGCTTCAGACATCCGTTTTGACCCAATTCGATGGTCTGTTAAAATCATGTCATGAACTGCATCGATATTTTCGGGGACTGACACAGAAACTGGCCTTCCCAATCGGTCATCATCTTCAATGAAAAGTTTACTTCTTTTGAAGTTTGCAGTAAAATTTTTCACGCATTCGAAGGACATTGATCACCAAGGCTATTAAGCATATCTTCATCAATCTGTTTACCTCTTAACCCTTTCAAATATTGATGATTGGTTCGATACTCCAATTTTTCGATTTTCACAATTTCGGTGGACATCTTCATTCTTTCAATTTATTGCGTAACTCTCTGGTTTACTTTTTTGACTTCAAACTTCACATTGATACTTCTAATGAGTTATTTTTCGTTGCTATGGTAACGCAATATTTTTTTTATGCATGGAACTGGTCTAGGCTAACTAGACAACACATCCTCCTAAGCACCTTAACCTTCTTGCAGTGTCTTTCGAATTTATCGCGAATAGACAGACAAGGCAAGCTTTATTTTATAATATGTAGTGACAATGATTATGTGCTTTGCCATTGCATCATCAAGCATTATACGTTCAACGCGAACAATGATAATACTATATTGAGAATAAGCTATTCCATAGAGATTGAGTTTTCAATCCTTTGTGATAATGCATTCCAAAATCATATTTTATAAGCCCTAGTCATGTGGACAAGGATATATTCGAAAAATGTCATGAGTCTGTAAGAAAAACTTTATCATCTGATCAAAAAGGATACTGCTGATATTCTCAAGATTATGTATTAGTGATTAGAGGTTTCTTTTAGGTCGAAATTTCAGAAACTCAATTAGACAAAATGCCGACGTTTCGATTTTATTTTAAAATCATCTTCAGGGCTCTAAAACAAATGACAAACTTTATAGTAAAAACAAGTAAAAATTCAAAGGAATAGAGAATAGAAGTCTCGAAACAGGAACATATAACAATTACTGAATAAGAACATTAATCAGACTAACAAAGTAATAAATATGATGAAAAGTATCTTTGAAATTATCACATATATACAAATAACAATTAGAAGCTACTCACATTGCCAGTTGGTCTCTATTGTCAATTCGAAAAGACATTATATGGTTGACTAACTTGTACGAAATAAAATACGTCAAGGAAAACGAGCCGGACGGATGACATTCAGTGTTAATCATCTGATAATTATCAAATAAGAAAAACGAAATAATATGTAGGTAAATTCAAGCGAACACGAACAATACAAATCTGTGGATGTTATAAATCTCGTATTCTCTGTATGAGATCAAAATAGGCCGTATTCAAGTTATCAATGTCGCTTCTCTTGTTAACAGAATTCGCATCTTTTTTAATTTCAAGCATTTCACAGAACAATCTTTTTTTCAAGTTGGTTTGAGTATCTAAAATAGTGACACCTTCAAAATCAAAGGAGTGTAACGTATTTAAAGTATGTTCAGCTAATGCTGTGTTATTATCTTTATTTTTTATGGGATTGCGAATATTAACACAGTCTCTTTTGTGTTCAGTTATCCTCGTTTTAAGGTATCTATTCGTTTGACCTATGTATACCTTGTTGCAATCACGGCAAGGTATTCTATAAACAACATTTGATTTTGAGTCTAGTGCAGTTTTTGACTTCAATCTGGAATAAAATGCCTTAACTGTATTGACCGGTTTGTACGCTATTTCTACTATTTCATCTCTTAGGAGATGACCGACACTCTCAGATAGCCCTTTAATATAGGGAACCTTGAAAAATCTTTTCGCCGTGGAGTGTGTTCTGGGGTGATGCGTATCATTTTTATTTAAAATTCTCTTAATCAGTGTTACAGGATAATTGTTTTTTATCAAGAGACTTCTGATTTTATTCAAATTATCACAACGAAACTCCGTGCTTTCTATTCTCTATTCCTTTGAATTTTTACTTGTTTTTACTATGAAGTTCGTCATTTGTTTTAGAGCCCTGAAGATGATTTTAAATTAAAATCGAAACGTCGGCATTTTGTCTAATTGAGTTTCTGAAATTTCGACCTAAAAGAAACCTCTAATCACTAATACATATTGATACCAAGGTCATCAAAAATATCAAAATTCTCAAGATTCTTTACTGACATGGGGATACCGTAATAGTATTTAACAACCGGCCAGAAGTAATAAGGTGAGTCACCCATAGGTGCCTTTTCATATTTCCTGACCATATATAGAAAGCTGGCAAGTTCTACTCAGTATAGAGATACTCCAGCGCCACCCATCAGCCAACAAGAGAAGATTGAATTTCCCTCCTCCAAACCCCAGAGAAAAGATGGTGGCGTTCCTCCTAAAATTCTTCACATCTCTATAGTGAGACTTCAGGTACAGCCATAAATATAATAACTCACAGTAAATTTGAAAATAACGTCACCTACATGGAGATGTGATTTGTACAGCGGAGCTTGAAAAAGTCTAATTGTTATATGAATTATCCTCATAAAAATTGAGTCAATAATTCCGTTGCTGGTTCAGTTATGGAATTGCATCAAGTAGGTATCGGCCACATCAGTCAGTATTGGAATATACTGTGAGAAATCTGACAGATAGGCTTCCGAATAGACAGGCAGAATATGCGGCCGCAATGTCCGTTAATCATTTTTCGAATATCACCACTCCACCCGATTCATATTCTGTCTCGACATTATCCGTAGATTTTCCACCATATTCAAATTTAACTGTCGAGTCATCTTCAAGTAGTTATAAGACGTGGACATTGAATGAGAATGCAAATTCCGTGGACCGAGGGCTTTGTTGTGTCCATATAATAGCTCAATCGATATTACATATTTACAATAGGAACTGATGTGATGCAAGGTAATATTAATTACTATGCTAATTTAGGCTTTATCCCTATCCTAAACATAGTTCCATCCAAAGGCTAATGAGGTTAGTTGATTAGAGAAATTTACATAAATTCATAACTGATTCATATCTTCCACAATTTAGTAAACCAACAGACTAGAGTGATATAACATAATAACGGAGGCTAGAGGAGGGCATTTATGCCGGAATCTGACGTGATTGATGTTCCAGAAAGAAGGGAATTGGTGAAAATCGTTTCAGTTGAATACGATGGAACTAACAGCTGCGAGGGCTCTTCCAAATGAAGGATATTCCTAAACAACAGGCTGCTCCTCAGTAGTTGAATCAAAATCTATGAATATGACATCAATATCTTTAAAGTGAGACGAGTAATTAATCGATAAACGAGCAGACACTGTAGAATGGGATCAGCTCAACTCTCCCATGGGTTAGGGAGACATGAGCCAAAAAAGAATTCTTGTTTTCAAAAATGTTCATCCCACCATCCCTCTACTATTATCTATCGTTACCTATTTGGGTATGACATCTTCAAGCAAAAAAATGAGTTGCTACCATTTACAGATATAGCTTAAGTGGCCTCAGAGCATTGAAGTCTAAAAGAACTGGAACGGCATCTAGGTGCAGGCAAACTGAGGAAGACTGAGAGTGAAGATGTATAGCAACCATCTCTCTCTCTGCGCTCTGTCAATTGGTTTATAACGATGTGAACAAAAACAAACCGGGGCGTCCAAGTGAGACGACTGCTACGTCCGACTTCTGATGCGGTTGTTCGATTGGTTGCCGAACCATTAGAGAGAGATGGGTTGCTCTACATCTTCCCTCTCAATGGGACACACTTTTCGTCGTATTTTGGTACCTAAGAGGCCCTTCCAGTTCTTTAAGAGTTCACTGCCTCAGAGTGAAAAGGGGTTCAACTCTCCCGGACTCCCCATATCACTCCAACAAGAAGCGGATGAACCATAAGCCACAAATCCTGGTTACAGCCCGGTGGAGGCACCTCACGTGGAAGAAGGGGATATTAACTCCTTGAAGCTTTATATGTATGGAACTCTGGAAGGCGAGCTAAAGATGGTGTAAAACTGCTACATGCGTGAAGTGCGAACGCCTTTTTGTGTCGGTGTTAAAAGCTGACATTTGTGGTGTAGTTAATAGGCCGAGAGTAATGAAGAGGAGGAAGACTGGAAACACACATCCACAGCAACATATTAATCGATCTCACGTCTCAAGTCATCGGAATCGTCTCCAATCTCCAGATTACCGGGGTTACCCCGAGCAGAAATCGCCGTAAACCGAAACTACGAGCGTTTTCGACCGCAAAAAGGAAATTAAAACGAACCGGAGCAAACACAGATTCCGGTCCGCCATCATTTACAATTTAACGGTTATCCAGGTTCGCAGCCTACGCGGTAGAACCGTCGCAAATTTGAGAAATCACGTCAATAGATTCAACCCTTGATAACATCCCCGATTCCATATAAAAACGACATTTTCGATTAATCAAAAGATTACCTTAGGTGTCCGCCGCTTTGCGCGCCGAATGTATAAATTACCGCAGAAAATGGGGGTGGAGTAGTTTGGTCTCCCTTCTTATTAATGATCCGTATCTAATCCCTGCTGCAGGGTGTGCTGAAGGAGTGGGAAAATATCGATTCCGAAGGCTGTTGCGCCACGGACGTTCATTGATATGATAATATATGCGGTTGCCGACCAAGGGATGCCAATCCGTATTGACTTTCGAAAAAAGGATAATTCAGTTGGAAAACTGTAAGATGAGAGAGGTTCATTGATATTCCGATTTGGGCAAGCCGTTAATGGGATTCGATGATACCGTAATCGATAATTTTAATAGTCCACTTTTATTTTCGACGTGTTCAGCTGCTCCTATAGGTTTATGCTCGCATTAAAACAATGGGTACCTACCGGAAAATTAAGCCTGGGGTTCTTTCGTTTCAGTTTAATGGTCGCGATTAGTGAATATGGGTCAATTTTCGACCGTTAACTATTTGAAATTAATATAATATTAGCTAGTGTACATACTATAGGAGTAATGGAATTTTTGGTCACAGCAATGAATAAATTCAGTTCATCGAAAGGCGTAGCCTATATTTTTCACCTTCCTCAGGTTAAAATAACAGAAATAACAGATATACTTACAAGATCTTAAATAATTACATTTTAATAAACATATCTCTTGTGTTGAAGAAATTTATGTTTGGAAAACATAAATAGATAACCAAACGACTGAAAGGGAGTAGAAACTAGAAACATTTGTGTATGACAACAATAGTAACTCTAACAACGTTAAAATTTAGCTAAATATCCTGAGAGATATAGTTTCGATAGACAATTTCATTATTGTTGACATACACAACTATAGTCCAGTCAAGAATTATTGACGTCTTGGGAGGCTATGGAAAATCCAATTTAAGTTGTTAATAGCCGATAACTTATGATTTTGTGTTGCTGAGTTCAGGCTGGTATAGATTGAAAAAAAGCAATGGTCTGTAGACTTATTAGATATATGTGAATCTATGAACTGATCGAAAATAGTTTAAATTTTGTATTGCTGTTCATGTTCTCAATAGGGAATACTCCTTCTGACGAAAATGATGTATTTTCTATGAAATATCTTTCACATTTTCAAATAAGTATTTAAACCGTTTCCCAAAAAAATTATTCTAAGTAAAATAAAAAGGGGTATTCAAAATTCAAAGCGTTTCGTTTCTATCGCACAAGTTGGCAACATCGGCTGAAATATGCGTTGATAATAAAGGACTTCAAATACACTACCTTAATGAGATAGACAAAGATGACTATTTATGGAGATTCTACGAACGAGGAAGGTCGTAAAATTTTATGGGATTTTAATGCCGGTTGCTGTTGAGGCTCGCCAGTGGGTACGCGCCTTATTATGGCTGTAAATCAACAGCAGTTATTTTATAAACAAGCCAGTGTATTTTTTATTTTCTAATAGGCGCTGTTTCCAAATCGTAAACTAGAAACGAAGCAATTTTGATTTTAAAACCTCATATTTGTAGAATGATTTTGAAAAGCTTCTGCGGTGCATTTGAAAAATTCATGAATGAAACTCATAATGATTCAGTTTGAGGCTGACCTAACCCAAACTGAGGAGAATTCCCCATTGAATCGAACAAATTGGTAATATAATTGTACCAATCTTAAATGCTGATTATATTGCTCTGAACTTTAATATTTCTTCAGTTCAAATACCTTTCTAAATTATATTTATATATTCCAGTTCTGTTTCTGAATCTACAGAAATTATAGGAGAGCTTTCTTGATCAGCTTTAAGCTGAGTCTGGACTTTCGAGGCTCACTGGGATGTCGATCATTCTTGTATGGACTATAACTCATCTCTAAGAGAGTGGAAGAATATTGTGTGCAATACAGTTTATATTATATAAATAAAGTGTACTCAGGATTTGTTTAAGGACCAATATATCTACCAATATCCTCGCAAAATATCAACCAATTATCATTATTCGAATTGACCGAATTTGATGAGATATTATACCATTTCAAGTGTTTTCTATAGTGATGGCCTAGGAGTCATGCTTTCATAAAACCTCGTCACATTTGGTTGCTAGGAAATAAAGTCTCCTGTGGGATTCTCGTAGAAATCAATTTTGTTACATAGTTCTCATTATTCCTAGATATTCTATAATCAGAACCACCATTCAGAACAAACATTGGGTCTTTGTATTTTTTTTAAATTCTCCTTCATCACCACATATTTTCAGCATTGTGGGAAAATTCGAAGACAAATAAATCTTAGCTCCCTTTTTAGCAGAACTATATATAGATTTATTGCATGGATCTGCCAAATTGTTGAAAAAGAATAGTTCCAGATTATGCGAACTTTACCATTCTCAACAACTGCTTGAATCTTCAGAGGTTCACATGACAGCACTGTCTCTGTATCTTTCTCGCAGATGGAATTAGATAATTCGGTGTGTCGTATTGTATTCTGTTTTCTATATCACTTAGTATAGTATGAATTAAATTGTTAGTCGCTTCATAGTTTCTATTTCATTCAATTGCATGGTAATACTAACGTAGGGAAACTATGTATCAATAATTCTAATCCATTCTTCGGGAAGAACCCTCCACATGGAATTGTGCCATAGACTATGCAGTAACAGTTAACACAGTGGAACGAGTTGGGGAGGAAATGAAAATGGTGTTCGAGGTACCGAGGAGAATATCATAGGTAAATCCCCTGTCTGAACAGCAGTTGGTTACAGGCTTCAATTCGCTTGTTTATGTGCCAATTCCAACTTTTATGATTTTGTCTCTCTTTTGGAAGAGATGGAATTGGAATCTTCCGGAAAATTAAACTTGTGGGGATCTAGCGTTGGGTGCTTGTTATACATACTTCGGCGATGCAGTGGCAAACATTAAAACAATGCGCAGAATTTCGGAATTTGTGTCTTGAGAATCGGAATGTATTGCGGTGGAAGCTTTTTGATAGTTCGTTATTCAATATATTTTATTGCTTCATTCAAAGCTATCTAAAATATTCATTTCTTCAAACTTTAGATCAAAAGGATATCAATACATTCACTATTCTCAAAACATCTGCGTACTATGTGTCATTAATTTTATATTCTTTCATAGCAAAAATTAAATAAATATATCCAAACACTGATCTGTTGTAGTTTTCATCGAAATAACTAGATAAGGTATCCTTTCAATCAGTTTTTATAAACTCCAATTATGTTCCCAACGTATTTTCGAATCCACTTTCATTTATTTTCCTAAGTAAATTCACAATGTGAGAAGTAGGTAATAGCCTAGATCAAAACTCAAAAATGCTTCGATTAGACCCACAATTTCCTACTATAGAGTGGGGAATGTGTGAAATTTTCAAGATCAAGTGAGTGATTTCATGAAAGCGAATGAATGCCATAGATTCTGTTTATTAGACCCCTCCACCCAATATTTGTTCCCCACTACTATCAATTCCAATGTTTTTCACTATTTCAGATGGGAGAAAAGATATGTTGAGGTTTGAATGTACCAGATGATTTGGATTTACAGGGTGTATTTGAAGGCTTTTTTTTTAACACAAGGTAGAACTGGTCAAAATGGAGCGTTTCGACAAAAATCACCTATACAAAAAAATCTTATCTCCTGATTCGACCATGTGGTTTAGTTTAGGATATTAGCTCGTTCGATATTGCCGAATTGTTGTCATAATTTTTTAGTAACTTATACGATTTTATAAAATGGCTCATTTCGATACCAACTGACAGAAAAGACTCAGGACACAAGTGTAAAAAATAGAATAATACTTCAAAATCACACCAATAATATTCGTATAAATTATTCACGAATTTTCTCACAATGGGCATCACAATCTTCTTGTTCGATCGTCGTAAAAATGAGATGAAATGGGGAAAAATCAAAGCACTTTTTCAACACCCTATATTGCACGATACAACAATTATGATTCTCTCAAAAGTGACCTGATGCATCTAATCCGATGAACTTGGTACTGAAGCATTCATTGTCCAGCCATATGTTTATATTTTCTTTCGTTTTTGCGATGCCGGAGTCACCTTCCACAGTCCCGTACTTAATATTCAATGAAATTTTGTCGAAGTCTAGGGGTTATATCTCAGCCATTTTGGATATTTTATAAAGACAATTTGTGGTTAAACGACTTATTTTTATGTGTTCTACCTTCTGCCAAAAAAAAAAAAATACCTTTGAAAACACTCTGTATAATACATGGCGACGGCGAAACTTAGAAGAATTGTGAGGGATGTGAAAGCAAAGAATGGTTCCTGATTAAAAATGAATAATCCAAACATTTCCGGTGAAAGCAGCAAAATAGCAGAAACAAGAAAAATCTGTAACAAAAATATAAAATGATTGGAATTAACTGCTTATACCTGTGTTTTCACAATACATTCCGGAAAACCTTTCATAATGAAAATTGCATCGGACGGGACAGTAAATGAAATCAGGGTTAAAAATGAAAACGCTTTGACTGTGTATTTTTCAGAGTAGGCTCCTAATCCTATCATGCTGATCCCAGGAGGCCACCACTCCGTATGATGAATGTATACTGCCATTGGAATATACCTTGCTTTCAAATTGAAAAAAACGAATCTGTCGGGAGCAGAGAAAGAATGGGTTCGAATTCTTTTGATAAATTTATTTCAATGCAAGTTTCATTGCTTTGATAGACCTGTTTATTTTGTGAAATGTTTCGCAAGGATATGTACAAAATGTCACATATTGTAGACGTTTCGGATACGTTTTGGTCCTTTAGACAACATGGACCACGTAGAATACAGTCTTACCTGATTCAAATAATCAGTTTTTTGAGGTACTAGATAACCCATGTTCTATATGTATGATATAGATATCAAATTCTATTTGCAGCTTTCTAGATAAGTTTAGTTCTAGTATTTATGGTCAAGATTCAACTGAAGAGTGAAAATTTGCGGCGATGGAAAACGAGATCAATTTCCTCGATATAAGAAGTATAATGAAGACTTGTGCAGTATTACGCAGGAAAGCTGCTGCCTCTTCTACAAGACTATTTATACCTGCAGCATAAACCTGTCCACTTATACCGAGTTCGAAAAACACGCGATGTCACTTTTTTCTACTCCTAAGGATATTTCGATCATATCATTTCACTCGATCGAAGCTGTGTCTTTTTATTAGAGAGAGGCCTGAACAGAGCTCCTCTTTATGAAACAGAACGAAAAGAGGAACTCTCAAAATAGTGATATTTGATTGCTGGAATATTTTTGGAGATACGTGATAAGATTTAGATAAATTTGTTGCTTATTTTTAAAGAGGGAAGTTATTTGGATCACAACATGTGCAGTCAAAATTTTCCAAGTAGTTACTATCAAAATTAAATACGACAACAAGAGTTTCTTCCATTTAACTATTTGTAGCAGACACCCTCTGATTAAAGGTTTTTTTCAGTTCATAAGCTACTTGCTCTGTACCTGTTCGTTTTAGATTTCTACACTGCGTCCACTCCGAAGTCACATGGTGTGCTCCATTATTCTCCCCTTTTACTTATATTTTAGAAAATTACTGTCAATAGCAGAGTCCAAAACATGACGCGTGGAAATAGACTGATCATTTTGAAATGTAATACGTAGCTGCTTGCTTACCTGTCCTTCAACCTGCGACAGCAGACGATGCCTATGCTGAAAGTTTATATACTTTTAAATGATCCTCCATGGGCTCGAAAAGCATTTCACTTAAAATTTGCATTTCGTCAGTAAAAGAACGAAAAACGTTTATGAAGATAGACATCAGTGTACTCACCTGATACATTTATGAAAAGTTTCATCTCTTCTTTTCTCTTCTCACGAAAAATATTCCGAATAGAAAATATGGAAATTCTGAACAAATCTATCGAAAAACACTCCATTTAATATGAGAGTGGTTGTATTGAAGGGAACGTATTCAGTTAAATACCATTCAATCTGTTTTCAAATCAGGCCACGTGGTTAATTTCGATTTGACGATGACATCGAGCATAATATTATAGAAGCTTTGAGCTACAGGCCTTAAGTTCGTGTCCTGTATAATATTGTAGCCGCTTTAGGGATTGACAACGGCAATTCACGTAATATGTTATTCCGATTGATGTGCATTGTATTAGTGAATTGTCGCTCCTCCGTACCTAGTTGACCTCGTAAATAAATTATTGTCATCGCATCTAGTAATTTCTGTCGGTTCGTAGCAATTTGGATTGAACATAATGGGGATGTTGAACATAAGGCCCCCTCGGACATCCTTGTTGATAAGATATATAACGACGTGATTTTGCTCAATTGGACTGAGTAAGACGAATTAGAAAATAATAATTCAAAATTTTATTTCCTGAAAAGGGAATTTGAAAATAAATGAAGGAATATATATTTAAGGAAAACAATATGTAATGAATAATATATGTGGCTAAAATATTAGGTAAAAAGGCTAGATTTATTCTCTCTGAACTGATGAATTCCAGAATACTTTTTGCAACTTTTTGTTATAAATCTTTATAAAATAATTTCATTTTTAGGATTTTCAGAATAAAATTTTCATTTTTGAATGAACTATGATAATCAAATAAATGCAAGTTGGTGACACGAAGAAAATACCACTAATTTTTCCAATTTCGTAAAACTGTCATTCTCCAATTTTAATATTTCTGAGGTGCCCGGTTGGCACCCAGAGGAGTACCACCATTTCGATATTACAAATTGTTTTACAGGTATCATTTTTTTAGAAGAGCTGTATACAGGGCGTTTTTAAAGGTGAGGCTTTTTTTGACAGAAGGTCAAAATTTAACCTATAAAATAAATCGTTTAACCAAAAATTGTCTATAGAAAAATCAAAGATGAGATACAAGCCCTAGAAATCGACAAAATTTCATGAAGGAAGGTGACTTCTGCCATCGCAAAAACGAAACAAAACATAAACATATGGCTTGACAATGAATGTTCAGTACCAAGTTTATCGGATTAGATGCATCAGGTCACTTTTGACAGAATCATAATTGTTGTATCGTGCAATTTAGGGTGAAAAAAATGTAGAAAATTGAGGCAGTTTCTTGAAAGTGCTTATGTTGATTATGTTGAAAAATTGCTATGATGTTTCCACATTTGATCCCATTTTTACGACGATTGTTGGAATGTTCGAACAAGAAGATTTTGATGCCTATTGTAAAGAAAATAGTGAATAATTTGGACGAATTTTTTTGGTGAGATTTTGAAGTATTATTCTATTTTTTACACTTGTGTCCTAAGTCTCTTCTGTCAGTTGGTGTCGGAATGAGCCATTTCATAAAATCGTGTAAGTTACTAAACAATTATGACAAAAGTTCGGCAAGTTTCCATTTTCATTGACACGTAAATATCCAACGAAGCAATATCCAAAACGAAACCACATGGTCGAATCACGGGATAAGTTTTTTCTCACTGCTTTGCCATAATTCAGCTAACAAACGGTCTAGGGTCGTATTACGATTTATTTCAGTATTCATTTTAAATTTTTTTTTTTCAACTTTGTCATCTTGAAAGTTTTGTACAGGTGATTTTTGGTAAAACGCTTTATTTTGACCAATTCTACCTTCTGTTGAAAAAAGCCTCACCTTCAAATACACCCCATATAAGTAGAGCCTTCTCAAAAAAAAAATTAAATGAAAGAACCACACTCTATTAATTTCCGCGCATCCTCCAATACAAACACTGTAGAGGCATTTTTATATTTGTATCATTTCGTCATTTTTCTATGTTCGTCAGTAAAAAGGTATATATCATCCACTATTTTCACCGTCTTTCCTGAGTTCTACCAAAACATCTGCAGGATGTCGCCTATCTCAAGATGACTAATGCTCCAACATGGACCCCAAGTAACCTGGAAATATATTTACCGCCTCCGGCTACTCCGCAGATAGATTCTCTTGTTATCCAGAACAACATCTCCTCTAGTTGTTCTCATCGCGTCAGGCGATTATCAGGAAATTTACTCGCACCTGCTTCTGACTCTCTGTGAGATGGTGAGTAAGGTGAGACTTGTCATGAACTCATGCAACTCAAATCAAGGGATCGGAAGGACTTAGACTTGTCTCGACTGTGTTGAGTATCCGCACGTGACACTATATCCAACTGAAATGCTCTTTGAAGTGAACGACTGTACGTACAGTGATGGATTAATCTACACTTCGTCTTGGACAGCTTGGTCCTTGTTTCTTACAGCGAATAAAAATGGTATTTGATAGCGAACAGCGAAATAATACCTGGTGAGAATGGATAGTTGCAAAAAAATTTGAGGGGTGATTCCTCGTCAAAGAATAGTGTGAATTTTTCTCATATTTTTTTGAGCGGTCCTTACATAGATACAGCTCCTTAAAGATTGCACTTCAACTACCTTACAGCCGTTTTCAATAAATCTATCTATCCATCGTTTCACTTACTGACGATTGGTAACCATTCTAAAATATATCTACGGATAGATCATAGAAACGAAATCAGATGGTTGTTCTATCTTCAGTAAGTGAAACAATGGATAGATAAGTTTATTGAAAACGGCCGTTAGACAGATGATTCGAACTAAGACAGTATCTATGAAGTTTTGCCTTAAATTGACTGCCTGCCTTGTTGACATTAGTTAATTTGATGATATTTCAACGGCCTGCAATAATTTTGCGTTGGATTGATTCTGCAGGCTTGAAGAGAAATTTGTTCAAGTAATACTTTTCCTTAAAACAGTTTTGCCATCACTTGAAAAAGCATATAGGTACAACACATTTATATGGAGAACTATTAACGAAATTTTCACTAAATTCATTTCAGTGAATTTTTCAGTATGCCGCGATAATCTAAATTAGTTGCATGTTTTACTCACTTCTGGTTACTCCGGAACTATCTTTCGAGTGTATTTACTCGAAGGGCATGCTCAAAATGTTATCACTTTTCATTCACTGAAAATTTCATTATGTCTCATTTTGGTTCACTGTGTTGTAAAGTTTCGAAAAAATGTTTGATATTACGAATGTCATTTTTATTGTTGTAGTAGGATGAGCACCGAATTTCAGGTTGCTATTCGGAATAAATACTGATCCAGTGATCAATTCCATATAGAGATGGGCAAGTGAGTGATATCACTAGCCCATTCACGCCCGCTCATGACACATCTTGCTTAGCTCACGCACGTTTACTCTCGAAATTTAATCGATACACGATTCCCGCGTCAATCATGAGATTGTGTTTGTTTCCGTGTATCAATAAAGATTGCAGAGTATAAATTGATTGAAATCTATGAAACTCACAATTTAAAGCAAAAAAAGTTACCAGTAAAAGTACATTAGTTTCTAAAAAGGCCATAATTATGATAGTGATCGGATAGCCCACCCACAATTCAAAGCAAAAAAGTTGCCAGTAAAAGTACATTAGTGTCTGAAAAGGCCATAATTATGATAGTGCTCGGATAGCCCCATTTCTGTTCGGATTAGAAGTGAAAATTTGCCTCACGCACGCCATCCACACTCACGACTTACGCACGCCTACCACACTCACGACTCACGTACTCCTACCACACTCACGACTCACGCACAATCACGTAAGTCGTGAATGAATTTATTTGATCCAACAAATTGAACAAATAGTTCTTCTTCATCAACTCCGGATTGGAGTATTTCTTCGAATCGAATACTTTTTTACATTATATCTACATATTTGGTTTCTATCTTTGAGATTACAGAAATAATCAGTTACTTTTGTATGTAAGTGCATGGTTTTATTCAGTTTTATTGCTTTCATTGATTAATATTGTTTTACAAAAGATGAGCCTTTTTAATAATAGTTGTAAAAGTTTCCAGAAAACATCTGTTGAATAGACTGAAAAGGAGTGCGGGAGACTTCACCCATGCTATGGTCGGGAGACATTATCAGTGGTCCAAGTTTCCCGCACTAAGCTAAGATAAAAGCTTGCTTCAAAAAAAGAAAATTGAATAAAAGAAATGAATATGAAAAATATATAAAGGTTCAAAAACGTAAAAAACTTTTCGGAAATGAGTGAAAGTGACTCTGAAAGTGAAAATATGTATTCCATACGCTGATATATCAGATGATGAAAACCGTGACAAAGACAATCGTTGGTCATTGGAAATTGTTTTCCTCCGATGTTTTTCTCGATAAAAAACTTAATTTTCGCCCTCTGTTCAACTTTCCCATGGGTGAGGGAGATATGAGCCAATTTTTGATTTGTAATAAAAGAATTGCTGTACTCAAAATGTTCATCTCACCATCTCTCTACTATTATCTGTCGTAACCCAAATGGGCATGATATCTTCACGCAAAAAAAAAAGAATTGCAACCATTTACAGATACAATTTAAGTGGCTTCAGAGTGAAAAGGGGTTCAACTGTCCCGGACTCCCCATACGAATTTATGTGCCTTAGAACAAAACTGTAGCGTATAATAATGTCGAGTTAGTGTCAAATTTCAATTTTAGATTACACATGTCAAAAATGTAGAACTTGTCTTCTGTTCAGAAGCGCTTTCGGTTTTTTTGCCTACTCAAACAAATATCCCTTTTTTTTTTGGCGTGTGTTAAATCAAAATTTAATGTTACGAATGGATGTAAATCCATATAAGTCGACGTTGGCGGAAAAACATCATTGCAAACCTTGACATTTCAATTTTATTTTCACTTGGGGTCCCTCATTCAATGGAATAAGCCAACAGCGGAATATTACATTTATTTAACCGAACAATTCTCATAGGTAAAAACAGAGTTCTATTGTGCGAGTGGCTTTAATGCTGAAGTACTGTTTGAGTGAGATTTTCATGATTCCTTTGACACTCCTAAGAAGTATTTGTCGACATCGAACAATACAATAATGAACGCTTTTTCCTAACGATGTTAGCTTTCACCCAGCATGCTCTCTCGTATTCCAACCGGGTATTCCAAGGCAATGAACCGATACATCGAAAACCCTTTTCCGGGCTAAATAAGCTTTGCATGGATTACCCGTGAAACCTTTTCCGCAGACGTCCCAATTCTTCCCCCTGCGATTGGTCTGCAGACAGTGCGATTGTTTTGTTGATCGACACGTCCGTGCGCCGGTTTTTTTTTTTATAGAATTAACCCGTGAAGTTTTTCAGGGAACCAATTCGGGCGAAAGAGAACGGAGGGCGCGCTGACCCGGAACTTTAATTTTCACCGGAGTCTGAGGGTCCCGTTAGCGCGCGCTGCTGCGGTCTATCTGCGAATTTATTCTGCGGCCCCGGCGTATTCATCTTTATTTGTTTGCTTCTATACTTCATTTTGTTTTAATCCCGGTTCTCTCCTTGTAACAGCGCCGCTGTTTGCGAACCTTCGCAACTGTTCTCCAAGAAATTTATCGGCGTACTTAAGGGCTAACTGCGATATTATATTCAACAATGGCTGATATATGTGGTTGGATTTCTTCCTTGCTTTACTGATGATTCTTCAGGGTTTTTTTCTCAGGTGGGTATAGAGTAATTTTCACGTATAAGTCAGAAGCTTTTTGTGACTGCCATATTCCTGTTCCATTTATTCGAATATTCTTATTCATCATTAATATTTAGGAGGTGTTAAAAAATCGAGGGCGGTATTATTTTGTCAAGAGAAGAGTAGTGGACTGTATGACAAGATAGTTGAGTTGGAGATGGTATAAAAACATTTACTGTATATCGTTCACAATCATAAAATGAATAAGTCACCTGCATGAAGCTAATACAGTAATAAAAACAAATATTAACAACATTTATATATTCAGAGGGACATTATTCAACCAAAAGCATAGAGAATCTAGAGCAGTTCAAGTGACAAGTCCCTTGAGGTCAGACTTAGACATTGAGGAGTTCAATAAATCCAATATTAACACAACGTTTACACAGTGACAGAGCAATCAATGACAATTGATTGCGAGAGCCTCTAGTTATTCCATCAGAAAAACAAAAGGTTGGAATAATGAATTTTAATGGGAAGACTGAGGGTAACAGTGAAATAGTACAGAGGTGAAACTACATTGTCTGAGTCTGATGAACAAGGAGAGCTAAATACATTAAATGTGAGTTGACCAATGATGTAAGTATGAAGTGCATAAATCGTAGTTAAATGAGTAAAACAAAAAAATTAAACTCTAGTTAGTTTAGTTCTCTCGAATATTACAAATGAGAAGATCATCATAAAATATTAGAATGGGAAGAACAATCATAATTATTCTGAGAAGAGCAAGAATAGTACCTAGAATTAATATACATCACGTTAGAGAGCTAAAATTCATCAACGAATACAACATGTACAGAGACGGTTACCAGTAAGCACGATTAGAACGTCCATCAGAAAAACGGAAGCTGCAATTGATAAATTATGAGATGTGCAATTCGAGAGTTCTGAGAAAACCACTAATCGTTGGTTTCGAGAAGTGCAAAAAGCTGAAAACTAACATGTATATCGAGAAAGATAAATGAACATGAGAATAAATTCTGTAGACAAGTAACTAGTACATAACCTGGAATAATATTCGTACTTTTTCGTATATTCTGAATTAAAAATGACGAGATCTGAATAACAAGAGTTCCCTTTGATGCTTTTCGAATAAAATGAGACCTACTTAATTTCAGATAACTATTTCTAAAGTTAATCTGTCTGAAATATTGAAAAAATAAACTTGAAAAATCTGAATTTCAATTGAGTATTTCTGAATAACAACTGAAATGATGTAGTTATTTTGCATTGAGTGTTCGAAACCGAATGAAGAATTAAACTTCAAAACACTGTATATTCAAAACGAAGCATTTACGGCGTAGGTATACTTATTTTATTGAGCAAAATAGGGTTATTTCTCCATTTTGAATTCATAGTATAATGGTTTATTTTCGAGACATTGTGTATAAATATAACCTAGAAAAGTATTTGTCTGAAGAAAAACTTAGATTCGAAGCTAATATATGAGTAATTCAAATTAATACAAATTTATTATTTCCTTACTAATTCGATTAAACAAAGAACATAAAAAAATGGAACAAAATTCACTGAATGTGCTATTTTCGTTTAATAGCTCTATTTCATTTTTCTACCTAAAATTCTAGACTCAAGATCTTCCGAATAGACTTTCTCAACTATAATTATAATTTTTCACAGCCACCCGATATCTCAATAATTCCTGAAACCATTAATATGCATATTTTTCATGAGACAACGAACTTAATTGCTCACATGAATGTGTTTCATAAAATCGGAAATACCAGGACATCGTAAAGTATTTATTAGAATTTTTGGTTTTCAGAACGCGATTGATGCAATTTTCCAGTGGAATGTTATGATGGGATGAAATAAAACACTACAAAATCGAGTCATTCAGAGTAATTCTCGGAAGCTCAAATTTATTTCAGAATATTCCCAACGGACAATATAAAAATATGCTCATAATGATATTTCCTTTCTCAAATATCACTGGAATTTGACTGAATTTATTTTGCGTAGGTAATCCTTTTGACCACTATCTGAACCCTGAATTTTCCATTACTATAATTATAGAACAAAGAAAGATTCAGTTTAATGAGGCTGAAGAATCGTAAATTCGTGAATAATTATGAATTAAGAATCAAGAATTCGAAGAATTTGTAAAAGTATGCAGTGCACTTGCCTTCAAACTAAAGAAGTGCCAACAGTTTTATATTTTTCAACGGCACTATTTGAATGGAATATGGATATGGGTTAAATTTCCTGAATTCTCAGTTTGTTGTAGTTTTTGACAAAAGAGAATTCAACCTAAACCAAATTCTATTCAGGTGCAGAGATTTTTATTTTAAATCCCATTTTGTAATTTAGATTGGGGTAAAACTATCAGATTTCATGTAGGTTACCCATAGAAAAAATTGCCTGAGCTTTCTCATGAACAGCTTATCCACGTCGAAGCATTTCGTGCAAAATTGGGCAAATTAAATTGTGACCGATGTTATACGAAGAAATGATCCCACTTTTTACTCATCTTAGAGATCCAGAAAGTACCTACTATTCACTGAGATTTTTGATGCTTCCAACTCTTAGTATGTACAACGAAACTTTTTCAATTAATTCAATGATTCAACTACTAGTATTCTCGAAGATAATTCCAAATCATGTTATAATAACAAAATATTCGAGCATGGATCTTCTTGACATAAGATATAAAGAAGAAATTTGTGGTGATTAATCGTGAAGACAATGGATTCGGAAAAATTACTTAACCAGTCCAGTAGCAATGTTAAACATGTAAATAAAAATAATTAGGTCAGTCCATCTCCGTTATTGAAATGAAAATTTTCTCTGAAAGCCTGAAAGAAAGTAACCACAATCCCTTTTGTGGCCGCTGCTTTTGTAACTTCAGATAATTAAGCTAGGAACAAAGGAAAACCAATTCTGAACTGTTGTTTTGATTATCCTCACCGAGCTTCTTTTAAAATATTCTTCTCTTATTACCTTCTCAAGTGAATTTCCTTCCTATTCAATTGGGGAATTTAACGCTTTGAGTGGCTCATTCAACAGGTGGTGGATTCTTCCAAGCAAAAAGTCATTGTTTTTGCTTTTTATGATTTGGAAGTAAGTTTATTGTGAGAAATTTCTTGTCTATCAAAGATAATGTTCAAGACCATGATCTTCGATGAACTTGGCTGAGGTACTTCGAAAATATTGGGAGAGTTAAGTCGATTCAGGAATTCGTTTCAATTGGAATTCAAAAGTTTCATTTTTCATAGATCATTCTCCCAGTAAATTGAGTATGAATATTACAATAGGAATTACATTCAAGAAGATTCATGATCATGAGTATTGCGTCTCATAGTAACTTAAGTACAGAACGCAATAAAACTTTTAGTGAATTTATTTAAAATATCATAATATGTTCGGAAATCTGGATTTCATTGAGTATATAGATATAGAAAAATGCGCTTTCATCATGAATATACTTTCTTTGCATGTTTTTAAAGAACCATTGGAGAGTGACTGAAGAGATTGTGGATTCTAATTCTAGAAAATTTTTACGTGATCGAAAACAAATTCTGAATGCTGAAATAATCCTCGTAGCTTAATTTTTCACAGGAACAGGATAGTTGCTGTTACGTTGAAAATCCAGAATGGGATACATTTCTGAATTCATTTTCAGGCTTCAGGCGTGTTGACAAACGGATATCGCGTGCTTTGAGCAACTTGTTGAATTCTTTATGAAAGGCCCTGTTTTATCGATTCATGAAAACATGAGAACAGGAATATTTCCGACAGGAAATTAATAAATGAGTTGGTTCGTTCGAGGTTTCACAGGGAAAATCTTTATAGGCTTTTTCGGTGCTCCATCGGGAACTCGAACTAACCACCAAACCTATGCAATTACCTATAGCAATTACATAACGAGCTTATCGTGCAATCTATATCTCGTCTTTGCTAGACAATACCGAGAGAAATAAAGCAGCTCGTACTACGGGTTTTCACAAAACTTTGATGATTGTCCAATCAACGATTTGACAGTCACTCGATTTCCACAACGAAATCACTGAAATATTTTCATTTCTGAAATATTGAAAAAGTAGGAATTTAGAATCATTGAATGGACGCATAAAGATCATAATTTGATGAAAGAATGATATTCTGAATGCTCCTGACTGAATTATCGAATGAAAACAAACTGCCGTTTATCGTGCAATCAAGCGTTGATTCTCCGATCAAGCATTGTGAAACCGGGGATTAATATTCAAAGCATCATCGTCATATAGATATGACAGTTACTATTCATTGAAACAATGAAAAAAAAACAAAATTCAGAAACTTATGACACTGTGGTAAGCAAAATTATTTGATAAAATCATGACAGGTAATACCATCATGAAACATTTTTTTAACTATTTCAAATCTTGAAACGTACTCTTTGAGTTGAGAAGTGATAATATATCTTCTTTATGACACATTATCACAAAATTGCATTTTTTTTTTCGCAGGATTCTTCTTCCAAGTTCTCTGGCTCACGAAAAACTGTGCTGGTTTTTCGGTCCCACTTCGGTCCCTCGGAGCATTTCCAAAACCGTATTCATCATCAGAGCTCTTCATCCCCTAAAACCGCATCATTTTGAAAGTACTAACTCCATTGAGCGTCGATTGTAAACTTCTACCGAGAGCAAATGATTGCAACAGGAGTAAGTTGGTTTGGGAATTAAAGCATTTTAATTGGATGCGGTCTCGAAATTAACGACTGAAATTATGGCCATTCCAGGGAATTTACTATCGGGCGATATCTAATTGTAGACCTCACACCACTGAATTATAATCCTCGGAGTGAACAGCACAAATATACTCTATTTCAACACAACAATAATTCGTCGTTCTTATGGTCTATGTTAGTGACTTGGGGGACATAAAGAGTTGGTATACGATATTATAGGAGAAACTAGCTCTTTAAAAATGTCTTTTTTTGATGACTTCAGAAAGATATAAATCGGAAGATTGATAAATGTTGTTGGTGGGTGGTTCCCATATCTTTATTAGATGTTTCTGACAGCTAGTTTCGAGACTTTTGAAAACAATCCCATTTTCTAGTCATGAGAGACACAAGCCAGAATTTGAAAGAAGTTAAAACCAACTTCTACAAACTACAATGTTGAAATTCTAAGGAATTTCCTGTTCCTTTTCTCAAAATCACCCAAGGTGTGTCTTATTGCTTAATTGCCAACAAATCTGCTTTCTTAGGGAGATCGGCCACTGAATGCGAAGTTGAGCGAAGCTGTGCTCTTTCAATGCTAAATCACGAGTTACGTCACTCGATTCGTAGCTTGTCAATTATATTAGTATTGAAAATGCTCAGCTTCGCGCAACTTCGCATTCGGTGGCCGATCCGCCTTACGATGCAAAGATATACGCTAAGTGTGTCATTTGAAATGAGGAAGTAGTAGAGGTTGTCTCCAAAATCACCAGGAGCTGCAGAGTTTTGAAATAATTTTGGATAAGGAGTTGACTGTCAAAAATATAAACACGCACAGAAACTTTGTTCGAAATTATTTACTATGTTGAGTAGTAACTTCGGTGAAGAAAAAACTTCATTTCTTCATCAGAGAGAAATATTGGTCTCAATAATAAGAATTAATTCATGTGCATACCACCCACCGATATGAATATCAAGAAGTGTTACTATCTGAATTGAGGTAGCAAATTTGCCATCGTCAGGACCACTAAATGGCTAGCGTTCCACCGAAGAAAAGCAGATGCTGACCATGGTTTCGGTCTCATTTGGCCTTGCCAGAGCAACACAGCTTCTTCTCCGATGGAAGAACGTTTGGAATTGATAAAGAGTTCTCCATTTAGTGGCCTTGACGATGGCAAATTTGCTATCTCAATTAAGATCATAACACTTGATGTTATATCATATCAGCGGGGGTATGTACCTGAATTAATTCTTATTACTTCATTCATTTTCTCTCTGTTAATGCACGATCTTTTTCATTATTTTAGCTCTGATATCATATCAGCCGTGAACTGAGCATGCTCCCAACTTCTCAATTCGTTACACGCATGTCGATCGCAATAAGGGAGCCAGAGTACTGAATTAGAGGAAATATAGGACATATGCTATTGGACCCAATGATCTGTAGTCCGTCAGATAATTAAGAACCTAGTGAATGCACTGAATACTTGTATAATTAAAAATTGCAAAAGATATTCAAAAAGACTGGAGGCGGAAATTATTCAGAAAGTTGACAGGACCAAATTTTAAACATCTCCTGATTCGACCGTGTGGTTTCGTTTAGGATTTGTGGTAATGAAAATGGAAACTTCGGATTGCCGAATTGTTGTCATTATTTTTCAGTAGCTTACACGATTTTATGAAACGGCTCATTTCGATACCAACTGACAGAAGATGCTTAGGACACAAGTGTAAAAAATAGAGTAATACTTACAAATCTCTCCAATAAAACTCGTCTAAATTTTTACCGAATTTTTTCACAATGGGCATCACAATTTTCTTGTTCGAACATTCCAACATTCGTCGTAAAAATGGGATGAAATGGGGAAACATCATAGCACTTTTTCAACATAACTAACACAAGCACTTTCTTAAAACTGCCTCGATTTCCTAATTTTTTTCTCACCCTAAATTGCACGATACAAAAATTATGATCCTCTCAAAAGTGACCTGATGCATCTAATCCGTTGAACTTGGTACTGAACCATTCCATATGCCATATGTTTATGTTTTGATTTGTTTTTGCGATGCCGGAGTCACCTTCCACAGTCCCGTACTTGAACTTCAATGAAATTTTGTCGAAATTCTAGGGATTGTATCTCAGTCATCTTGGATATTTCATAAAGAAAATTTTTGGTTAAACGACTTATTTTGATGAGTTCTACCTTCTGTCAAATAAGAGCCTCACCTTTGCAAACACCCCGTATTTCGGAAGATGTCCTCTTGGGGAACCAAATTCATTTCTTGAAGCGATGATCTGAAATGAAATTTCTGTGAAGACGTTTGAGTCTGTGCAATGTTAAAGTCCATGATGCTCAGAAAAGAATTGTCCTCGATATATTAACCTAGAAACTAGAATGAAAATTTTATCATTCAGTTTTCAGCACGAGAAAGAGAAATAAAATGTATTGAATATTATCGGTATGACACCAGCGCAGGGTTATTTCCACACTGGGGAGCTCATCAGCATTCAACATCTGGATCATGATACTATACCGAAATTCAATTATCGTATATTGCAATTTATAGAGTCATTACCAACCATTTGAAAATCGAGCAATGCCATGTGCAAATTATAACACCGAAATATACAAACATCAAATGTAGAATTACCGTTAACGAGTGTCTGAAATTGGGGTGGAGCGGAACATTTGGCAACTCGCTGATAAGTCGACGGGGAAATGAGATAGCCGAAGTTCTTTTTCTTCAACGTTTATGAATCGTTGAAAGATTCGTTCATGGGGTTTAATCGTTGCAGGGGACATTTTCTGTCGGTTTATTCATGTTTGGCACGATCAATAAACAGGGTTGAGTAGGATGTACACATAATATGTGTATTAGGCATATTTATATATTAATAATATCTTCAATTATCTAAGAAATGGCATTTTATGCTTAATTTTCATGACATGCATATAAAACTTAACACAACAATAGCAACAAAAGTAACATTTGACCACCATACATTATGAAAAAACGTCAATAAATGTATAATTAATTTGTTCCGGATGTCAGTTCTAAGCCGGAGTTCAATTCCTTGAGATATTATGAGGTGAATGTTCGGATTTCTTTCTTGACAATATTTTCGAATTATAATAAAATATGGAAAAAAATCCAGAAAAGTGGTTCAAAAACTTGCTCCAAGAATATTAACTCTGTATTCTCTCGGCTCAATGAAACAAAGAGCAAAAACAACTCAATTTATCAGCCGACGTTTCATCAAATTTATTGACATTTTCACAGGCTAAAGTCAAACACAAGAGACATATTGAAAAAAGAAATCAACAACTGAAAAAATCAACAAAAACTGAATCGATCAAAAATTGAGGAACTACAATGACCAAGAATTGAAACAAACAACAAAAAATGAATCGATTAGAACCAGAAAATTATCTTACATAAAATACCTCAAATTTTCGAATTATCTTACGAATGGCGCTTTTACATATGCCGATTTCAGCTTTATTTTGATCATAGCAGATATCTACTTATTATGTCATGCATTTTTCCTGAGTAATTTAATTGATTAATTCACCTATAGAATAAGAAGTTTTAAATTTGAAAAAAATATATGCAGTGGAAATTGTCACTACCGTACCCAGACTTCCCTACCTAATCCTCACATATACAATCAGGCTGATACTAATGAAGGATTTTGGATATTTGAAATATACCTATGAATAATTCATGAAATTATTTTTATTTAACCAATATAATACGTGATCTTTAATGAGAGCCTCAATCAAAGAGTCTGTAGAAAAACTCTACAAGTCTACAAACGTAAGATCCTCAAGAATTTTCCATCTGTAGGTGTGAGTTTCCACGGAAATTTTCATATTTCAGATATGTGACAAACTCCGAGAACGCCAATAATTTCTAACTTCAAATATTGTCAACAAACAGTGATATGAATTTATCATGAACCTCGCGAGGGACAATAGTTGCCCTTATTAACCGATATCGATTGAAATTTATTTTGGGAGGATTTTGCATCTCTTCACAAACCTTTTAGGGCTTTCACTCCCAATCTCTGAAACAAAATCAATTAAAAATGAAATCAACGATTTGCTCCTGCGTGAATTCTTGCACTTACAACTATCCAGGGTGTGAGTGATCTCAACAGGTTCATTGAAATTATTGGCAAATTAACCCCTTGGGGAAGGGATATTACCCAGTTGCAATCATGCAGGATATTGCACGGCAGTATAAATACTAGATAGCCTATCCAACCGGATATCTGAATAATTTTCGTCTACGAGTTATTATTATTTGGCGAAACTTCGTATCTTTCTATGAAATGATCCCATCCAACATTCCCTTAGTGGATAACTGTGGTTACGTATACATGGAAACCCAATGTCTATTGGGTCAACGCTTATATCATACGAGTATATCTTACATGCTTACGCATTAACAGAGAATTTGGGAGGAAAGCACTTCACTTTCTATGAAATAAATGGAAAGTAGTTTCATTTATTCATTCCTTTAAAAATTTTGAATTATACAGAAATAATTGGGTAGTCGATTAAATAATTATATCATATTCATAAAACGGATTAAAAAGTATGAAATTATATATGTATTTCACAAGCCCATATATAGAAAACAGTTACCTAAATTGATGGTCTCCGATTTCTATTGAAACTATTGGAGTATTTGTAGAGTTTGAAATAAAAATATAAGGCGTTCTCCGATAACTGAGCAGTGCAATGTTTTAGGGAGTGTAGGGGTAGTACTGGTTCTGTGTCTTTTTCAGTCCAGGAAGTGAGTACCTAGAGTAATCCAGTAGAAATCTGGGATTTAAGGCTTCTAAACCGGAAGTGATTTGGTAGTTTGGATTATGGAATAGTGGACTATTATTTTTATTTGGTTGATTTACGGATATTTCTTCTTAATCAGGGATGTTGTCATTGTGAGTGTTGCTAGGGAAATAGGAATGTTATAGAAAAGAAGAAAGTTAAATCGGATGGTACGTGCTTCTGCTATAGAAAGGTCCATTAGTTTCAAATCGAAAACCTTATCAGAGGTTAGTTCATTAATATTGCATTTTGTTCCCATATATTTCCTGATTGTTGTAAAGTATGTGATATGTGTTGAAACACTGACTTATTCCAACTGTTACACCGTTTTGTATAAATAGTAACATGTCAATATCTTCAATCATTCTAAAATAATATTTTTTATTTTCATCATGAAATCCCAGGTATAACCAGCTTAAGTGAAATAATCAATTAAACCTAGTTCATATTCTCAAATACAACTAGCGCCCAAGTGTTCGAACATATCAGAAAAAACATTTTATCAGTTTCAAGGTATAATATTATAAGATCTCTCAAATAATCACGAGCAAATTTGCACAATATTGGATAATTTTTCATCATTAATTGTTTCCTCCTTATTCAATTTTTGGTGGAATTCCTCAATGGACATGTATCATTCAACCTGCCCCCACTACTGATGTAACAATGAGGAATCACACCTGTTTTTGTTGAAAGATTTGAGCTATCATAATCTGAATTGAAAATAGTTGTTTACAATTAGATAAACTGATTCAATGATAGATGATGCTTCTCTATTTAACTGTTGAAAACTTTGAATAATAATGAGCCTTTACTGCTTTTGTGCATCTTCATCATGGTTTGTGAGTCTGATATTTTAATATTCTTCCGAAATCCTCCTACTGTTGGATGACTCTAGGTACTTCCTAGGCTGGACACGACACAGTAACACTACTCGGGGGGGTCACCCACTAATAACTCCTTCCTGAAGAATAGGTACAACAGTTCTCTCGACCACATTATATACCAAAGATGCTTGAGGTGCTTGGGTAACAGCACGTTTTTCAATTTCTGTCTCAATAATTACCCACGCACATATCCTGGATATGAACCTTTCGTAAGATGCCGTTCACGCAATAAAAAGCGTCGTCTGATGCCTTGGAAGGAATATTATTTAGAATTAACATATTCACTTGGGGGCTGTTTCCTTAGCCTTCAGGTTCCATCCTGGGTATTTCTCCATTTATATCGTGGAGGTAATACACTAACTATCTGCATTCTGTGGAAGATCTCGACTGGAGATACCTCTCCGAACGAGAACCTGACCTAATTCAAAATTCAAAGTAACCGGGAGTAGGGAGTGGTACATCAGAGACCGATGATCAATCGGAGGTCAAAGAGTAAAATATCAAACGGTGTTCAGAGGTTAATTCTCCACCCAAGTGAGTTTTAGCGCTCAAAACAGAGCTTCCAACAAATCTCCTCAAAATTATACATAAAACTTGTGCCTGTATAATATTTTCCCACAGAATTAGCAACGTTAACAGACATCTTGATTCCGGGAATAGGACGTGATCCCGTAGCTACGAGAAGATGGTGGTGTTTATCGCCCAAACCACATTTCTCTGGTTGCCTGCTTCAGGGAATATATTTAGCATTCAGACGAGACCGCATTACACAATTCGCAGTTGCTGCTGCATGGAAAATAAGGACATGGATGTATGTGTTTATATTCCTTCGATTGTCGGTTTCTTGAACTTCCCACCGCTGCCGCTCCCTGGGATCAACGTTTGCCTGACGTTGCTGCGGCGAGATTCTTGGGGTTGTTCGATTGAAGGGTATGTTAGACGTCATCTGTCACTACTCGACTGTTTGCGCGATGTGTCGACTTCGATGTTGTCTGCGTGAATAACATTTTTTAAGCTTTATTTGTGGGAATCGAAATATGTTACATTAAGTTTTTCTGGCGGGGTTGATACAATTTTTCCACAGGAAAACGAACAGCATGAATATTTAAGGAAATTTGTTTTTTTTCTCGGTCTTTGCGTTAGGTTTCTTCCAGATATAAAGAATAACTTTTTTTTAATAATATGTAATGATCTCCAGTTTTCTGAGGAAAATTGGAGTTCATTTCAGTGCATTCCTTTCATTTCACATTTCCGCCTTTGAAAATATTTTAATTCTCAAATATTCATTACATTCATTCCGATAGGCAGAGTAAATGTAAAAAACCGTTTATCTGTGTTTAACGTTGTTTTTCTTGCATGCCGTTGAAGATTTCGACGTTTTTCTGATGTTGATATGCGATAAACCGGAGCTGACGACGTTTTTCACTCTTGTCGCATTCTGGAATTTTCAGATTTTTAACGTGGGGGGGATTTGCCTATAAAAGCAGATTTTCCCCCGCGACGGTCTCGTTTCACTTCAGTCTCTTTTACTTTGACTCTTTAGTCGCTTTTACGTCCCGTACTCTTTTCTCTGCGATTCCACTTTAATTGTGTGCACGACAAGCCGTTCAACGATTTTAGAAATAATTTTGTGTTGCGAGGATTAGTGCTCTTAGGAATTAATTTTAAGTTTTCGTTTGTTTTCCGAGTGCCTGAAATGAAGAATGTAGGTCCCCGTCTTTACTGTTCAGTTTCTTAATTAGACCTACACCAGTTACTTCTTTGACACTGCTCTACTGTATCGCTTTCTGTTATATTTTATCGTACTTTACCCTGTTTCGCGAGTCTGACTTTTCCCTTCGCTATCAGTCATGGTGCGTAAGCCCTTGGGGTACTGCAGGGAAAGTCCCGTCAACCCCCTGTTTGCGTTCCGCGTCATAAGTGTTGAAACCGAAATCTCTTCTTTTCTATCAGTCATGGTGCGTAAGCCCTTGGGGTAGAGGATAAGAGATACCGCTCGTAGTCAGTGAAATCCCGTAGTTGCGCTCAAAATAGACCTTTTCTTCGCTATCAGTCATGGAGCGTTAGCCCTTGGGGTAGCGAGTAAAAGTCTCGAGTAGATCCGCCCTGGTTATGTTTCTTTCATTTCTGGAGAAATACAATTAATTACATCCCGATACCGTATAGCAAGTCATTTCTTTTCGCGAGGTCATCCTTAGTATCCATTTCGTCAGTTTTGACTACTTCGTTATCGCTACCACCCTAGATAACAGCGAACTCTGTCTCCGACTAGCAGCTACTCTGGTAGGTTTGCTTTTCTTCCTAGTGAAAAGAATAGCTGGCGCTCCAGATAAGTTTTCTCCGAGGTAACCACATTAAAAATAATACTGCAGAATGATTGTAAATTTAAATAATTCAAAATTCAAATGAACAGTAGATTAATGTCATGAGTTCGGTGCCGCATCTGTCTAGACGACGAACTGCTTGAATAGTCTACGTTTACATGAAATTTCGTGCATATTTTCCTTCAAGGATTTCCCACGATAAAATGAGACTTCAAGTTAACGTGAAATCTGCTGCATATTTCCTGCGATGAATTTTCTTCAAGAATCTCTTGAGAGTCTGGAAAAAATTCTGTAAAAATGGCGGTTTACTCTTTCATTATTGGAGGCTATTGAAGTTTCCAACAAGGATCTAACGATATACAAATATGCATTCAAGTATGGTCATTACAAACTTTCAGGACATGCCCTCCTCATTATCAGGACCTCCAGTTTTTCCGGGTAACTCTCCGCTCAATAGAAGTTTGCTCTTTCCAATTAGTGGCATCCTTACAGGATACTTCCATGAGAATCTATTATAAATTGATCGTTATGAAGTCTGGAGTCTTCAAAATGGGTCCTCTGATGAAATGATAATAATTGTTGAACCTTTTCGGAGGAAAATCTCGTTACAAGTTTGTGTCCTTGAAATGGTTAGTTCATGTTTCTGACACAAATGAGTCAACTTACTGATTCAACAAAGATAATCACAGACAATAAATCGCCAATCAACAGAATATTTGTTCCTAGTAATGAATAAAGCCAAATTGACGGAAATAGGAACATAATCTTATCTGCCATACGTAGATATTTGTATAATTTCATCCCGAAATTGAGTTACATACAGACTTCAGAGGAAGTGCTTCAAACAGTACATTTCAATTCAGTTAGTGGTCTCTTCAGTGCCTCACCAAACTCAACACCTAAACTCATGCAGTATCGATATATCTATAGATATGGATGTTGAAATTATAAATATAACAGTCTGCCTGGGAAGGAATATACCTGCCCATGTTTATGTTGCCATGGAAAACATTGTTCAACTAACATATTTGATCTTCCATATTCAACATTGATTAGGAGCTTTGAGTTTTGAATTTACACATAATTAGCGGACATATAATATGGTTATTGGTTAACCCTAATTGTGCAGATTGAATTCCCGCGTATGATCTATTCGTTGTGAACCTCGGATTTGATGCGATTATATAACCTCACCTCCGATTGATCGCTCCTATCAACGATTTAACACTTTAAGGGATAATTCCGTGTGAAAATTATGGAGCAGGTGGAAAAATCTTAAATAAAAACCGACATTTTATTCTAGATGTGACCCATACCCCAAAAAATAAAAATTCTGCAGTTTACTGTTCAGGAAATACAGAGAAGTCGCAAGAAACTTTCTGAACGAGGCATGCTGTTAAGGATATTTCGATTTTTGGTACTTCAACTAAGAGTTTTGATAGAGGAGAAAAACCTTTCGAGTATCTTTGTCGGGTAACTTCAGGTTGTTATTAAGGAAGACAAGTGTAGAAAACGTATCAATTGGATTGGAGGATTGAAAAAAAAACGGCGAAAAAACAAGGCCATTTTTGATTTAAATCACCCAACTTAGCAGGTATATTGAGGTGTTTTCACAGTAGTTGTGTTTTTTTTAAATGGCTACCCTTTTTATTTGTTTCAGAAATGGGTCGTTCTTTTGTTACGGAGGATGATTTTGTCATTCATGGAATTTTTTTATTAACCATTTTCTTCTAGGTCTCGTTCTAAGTGAAACGTTTTGAATTCAAATTTTCACTTCTTAATATATTCCAATCTTAATTTCAATAAAAGAGAATATTCCTTGAGTAATTTCAATTTCATAAACAAGGTACCGCAAAACAAATCATGTTCGGAATACTGGGTGTTAAAGTTTGAATTTCTTTCTTTCTTTTCCTCTTATATTCATCTATATTTCACAAGATATTCAACTGAAATTTGGCATAAATATTATAATTCATAGTTCACACCATGCTACTTGTAGTTGGGGAGCCGACGATGCTAAATCGGGATATACTCGAGCGTCGTGGAGACCTAGTGGATTTTGAAGATTAGATGGTGGAAAGAAAAAAAGGTTTTATGATGTATGCACTTTCAGCGGTGGGGAAAGAGTCTGCAGGGCCTCAAAGGCAAAGGAGGATATGCTAATTGGACCCAAAGGAAACTGCTTTTCAAAGGACTGACAATTTGGACGTGACGCAAGGTCACAGCGGACCTTTAAAAATGTAAAAAAAAAATTGTTACTTGTACACACTCGATCGTGTCGGATTTTCAGATGGTTAATCTGGGTGTTGTAGACGTGTTGCCCCATTAATCTGACTCTAATCAGGGGGGTTTTCTTAATCTGACACTTTGAAGATGATAAAAATCCCTTTTTTCGAATATTTCCCTCCCTGTACCTCTAATCGTTTTTGTATTCATTTTAAAAGTTGTAGATAATAAAATTCTACACAACTTTTGTCTGAAGCAATTTTACATCCTACTTTTAACCGTTCTTGAGTTAGAGGACGATAAGTGCGAGGAGCTTAGCCACACATGTGAAAGGGAAAGGTCAATGTAGAATGTAGAGGGGATAATTTAAAAAAAAAAACTGATTTTTGTGTCCTTTATGGCCAATTTTTATTGTTTCGGATTTCTAAAACTATCAGATCATATTTTTCCCATTATTCCTGAATCATTAGCTTCAAAATAAGAAAAAACGCCACCGCGCTCGAGAATGTACACGTGATGGCGAGTTGATAACGACACTGAACGTGAAAAGTTTTCTGATCCAACCTCACAATATTTACATAACAAAAATTGAAATTCTGAGTAAGTTTAACCGTTTCATTACTATAAAGAGAAAAAGGTTGAATGAAAAAACCGTGTGATGACCTGATGGCAACAAAAAATCAATCAATTGTTGGTACAAAAGTTAGGGTTGCTATTTAAGAAACTCAACCACCCACTTCTGGTTGAGGGTGCATACC
The DNA here is from genome assembly GCF_907165205.1 of Coccinella septempunctata. Taxonomy (NCBI): domain Eukaryota; kingdom Metazoa; phylum Arthropoda; class Insecta; order Coleoptera; family Coccinellidae; genus Coccinella; species Coccinella septempunctata. The sequence continues at coordinate 32,642,917 of NC_058191.1, read as the reverse complement.
AAACTTCCCAATTATGCAAGGAAAGTCATTATAAGTAGAACTAATAATTGACCTGTTCCAGAGTAGAAGAATATTTTAAATGTAGTAATTTTGTTACCAAAGAATCACGTTGAGGGTATTATTTTTCCTGTGTGCAATACATTGGAATTCACTGCGTATATTTCGTGTTACATCGCCAACCTCATGCTTCAGGCCGGAATTCCGCACAGATAAGGACCCCCTAGAAGTAGTTGAGATATTGCCACCATAAATCCAGTTCAACATTCGAAAGAACAGATACTTCCACTCATCACCTTGAACAACCGTATTCAAATCTTCCACATTCATAATAGAGCTTGTTTATGATGCAAAAAACGATCCCATTTCGGATTTTATGTTGCCGAGTTCCGCATTTCTATAACGTGAACGCGATTTTATTCTCCTATTTTCCATTCCGATATGAGGACCACGTATCACATGCTTGGAATACTTTCCATATTTATTGCTTTTTTAAACGATTTGTGATGAGAGCGTCTCTCACATATCGAACAAAACGATACAGATATCGATGCGGCCGAAATGCATACCGAATCTCCCTTAAATAAAATTCCAGAGCCGTGATTCCCAAAAACCGCCCGATATATCAATTCGCTGGGGATTTGTGACGTCAATCTGGGCGCCCTTTATCGTGGATGAATTATTGTTGGCTCTGACACTGGCCGATACTATGAACAACGTTCGGTCCGATGGCTGATTCCCAATTGGATGCTATAGAATTTAGCGACTTTTTCATATTTGGCTATTTTTATTTCAGGCGCCTGATGTAGTCATAGCAGTCAGCAGAGCCTGCTCTGCGGAATATTGCTTTGAACACTAACCTCGGGTTTCATAAAGCTTGATCGGGAAATCAACGCTTGATTGACGAATACACGTCAATTTGTTTTCAATCCATAATTCAGTCATAATTATTCGAAATGTCATTGTCGCATCAAATTATGATGTTCATATGTCCATTCAATTATTCTCAATTGATACTTCTTCAATATATTCAGAAATGAAAAGATTTCATTGATTTCGTTCCAGAAATTGAGTGACTGTTAATCGTTGATCGAACAATCAAAGTTTTATGAAACCCGCTGTGAGCATATACTTGGAAGCACTGCATTATTCTGAAAACTCATTCCAATGAATCAGCATAAGTAAATAATCCTCAAAAATGACTGAAATTCAAGATAATTCCTGATGTTGATTTACTTTTGAAGGTTTTAGGCATAAAGTAAATCTATAGTTGGTCCACTTCTATCTTTCATCAAGAACTGAGAAGAGAAAATCGGGGTTAATTAGGCTACAACATTGTCTTGTAGAGCTAAGATTTGTGAGACGGGGAAGTCCTATATGTTGGTTAGTTGTGCACGTCTGAACATGTTTTATGGAGCTTGTATATTCCTCGTTGTGAACTGAAATACATCCCAGCAGAATCCCAATTTATATGCATCATAGGTGCCAGATAAAAACCTTCAAGATCCTCTTCAATACCGAAAATATATAAATATAGTATTTTTCTGAATTTTATCTAATCAAGGCCTATTTTCTGTGTACCTATCTTAAATATGCCCTATAGTTAGATATCTTTTGAAGGTATGCATCTGGCATAATCTGATGATTCAAAGAAAATCGTCGTTCTGACCACATATTTTGCATTTTGACTTCTTTCAAAAATTTCTTAGGAATAATCAATACCCGACAGATTTCATTGAAAAAACAATATTAAATTTAGAAAAAAAAAGGTCTAACCAAAATCATGATAATGATCAGGAACAACCAACAATTGCGTTTCAGGAGAAATGAGAAGAATCCGTTCCAAATTCAACATAAGAACTGTTTTTGAAACACAAAATGATTTAAGATCTATACTAACAAAAACTAAACCTTTGAATGAAAAAAAAATTGTATTCACAACATTCCCAGTATTTGTGGTGAAACTTATACAGGTGAAACGTCTAGACCTCCAGAAATAAGAAAACATAAAAATAATATTGAAAATGGAGAAATTAGGTAATATATCACAGATCGCAGATCATGTTTGTTCTAATACAAGAGACCACATGGATTGGAATAACTTTAAAATTTCAATGACAGAACTAGATCATTCAAAACGAAAGATTAAAGAGTCTACGTGTATTTTGTTGGATCAAGATAATAATTTGGCCAATTGTTCAATAGGACTAGATCATTCGGTGGTTTTAAAATTAAATGAATCAACGTTTTTGCGTATTGACAATTAATGTAAAATAAAAAAGGCTACAGAAATTGACCTTCGTCTGATGAAGGATTCTACTTGATTTGCACCTGAAAAATGTGTGCAAGAATTTATGCCGGATCACATCGGTTATTTCAATTTTATTAATTGATTTTGTTCCAGAGATTAGGAGTGAAAACCCTAAAAATTTTAGAAGAGCAGAAGCCTCTAAGATTAAATTTCAATCGATATTTGTAGAAAATATCTCTGAAAGTTGCTCTGCTCTCTGCCTCGAGTGAAGCTCTCAGATATATTTTCAACAAATTTCACAACTCACACGCGAAAGTAATCAAATTATAGACATCCTATAGGTACACATGTATTGTTGAGTTTTCTGTTTCTGAATTGAAATAAGAAAACCAAAGGAATTCACTGTGCTTTAAGAATTTCAGTCTCATTTCCACTTTTAGGACATAAAAATGTGTTGATTTGGTCAATATCTCAAAATTGTAAGGAATGGAATCAGATATATTATAAATCGAAAAAAATTAGGGAAATACAATTTATCTAGAGTGCAGTCTGAAAAACTGCACCTTTCATTATTCAACAACGACTCCGTGGCGCAACGGTAGCGCGTCTGACTCCAGATCAGAAGGTTGCGTGTTCAAATCACGTCGGGGTCACAAAATTTTTATCTTTTGCTGTGTTTACTTTTTTCACTTTAAAAATTGGTATCGACAATTCCCTAGATCACTCAGGGATATTCATCGATCTTCCTGAATATTCTTGTCTAGAAGCTCAGTTTGATTTTTCGGAAGAAAGACCTTGCAAATTGGAATAACCCGATTCGTAAAAATCCATAGTTTGTCGAATTTGGAAGTTCTAGTCAAGATAAGATAATTTTTGAGTTTAATAAACGAAACGGGTAATTCGAAAGTATCTTTTTGCTTTTTATCAGGTTTCACTATTGGCGAAAGTGAAGTTCCAGTGAAAAACTCGCAGCATTGTTAAACTCGATTCAATTCGCAAACCGTGGAATTTCCATCGGAAACCCCACTCCGATCGATGAACACTCTTAATGGCTTCTTCATGCGAGTCGTTCAAAGCACCGAATGGCTATTTCTTTTCTCTTCACCTAATTCATCCCTGGGGGTTTGGTATGAAATATGGAAATATCGCCTGGTTGGTTGACCACAGAGACGTGCTAGTAAGTTTGTAATAGAGTGCCTCTCAGATGCCATTTTTCTCCGCGGCTATTGCACTACTCCCCATTATGAACTTCTACGAACGGAGAGTTTTTGCTCGGATCCGAATTTTCGTTATAAAAACATCGATTTAATCACCTTTGTCGCGATAAAATCCCTCTGGAATTTTCATGAAAACAAATTTCCACGAAGCCGAGAGCATACTTTTTGATGTTTTTCAACAGCGTCAGCACTTTTACCTCTAGTCGAACTGGAATATTCGGAATAATTTACAATATTCTGGATGTTCTCGATTTTTCGATAAAAGCCTTAGGTATAATTATTCAGGAAAAGTTATATCCAAGTGTATTTCTCTTTTGAACATAGATTGTGAAATTCTTCATTTCGGAGGAACCAGTTTGCAAAAGTAATTCAGTCAATCATATCGAAAACAAATAATTAAGACATACACACTGTCAGAAAAGTAAGTATACTTATATACAGGGTGTGGCGTAATGAATGGATAATATGGAGCCTGCAGGTAGAGGATTCTATGGCGGTTCAGAAAAATATATTTTACGTTTAGTAAAAGTGCCTTGGTTTTCGAGATATTCGAGATTTTCGAAAATTCAAGAAAATCACACCCTTCGCCCCTCTTCTTGCAGGCAAGACTCCAAATGAAGGAATTTTTTCAAACTGTTTTTTGGATAGTATTCCTGGATAGATGCGCTATCGAATTTAAATTATTATTTTTGAGGCGCATGAATAGTTTTTCATAAATTAAAGAATTAACTCAAATTTTCCGTTTTGCTTATTTTTTTTTCCTAAGTTCAACCCAGCGTGGTGTGAAAAATAATATGGTTACCTGAAAGCCAAAGCAAGAGAAAACATGCCTGTTTCACTGAGATTCTGAAATGGTATAACTCACTCTATTTTCAGGATTAAATACAAAATAAATTTCTATACTTCATTCAACTTTATTTTAGCAGTCGGTTGGCCATGGAAATTTGACACATTTCACTCTGTATAGTACGAAAATGTTGGGTTATGAAGGTTGTCAAAACATTTTTGGGTTTTAAATCAACGCTATGTTGCCCGTTCTACGTAAAAGTTTCTGTTATTACGTATTTCATCACAATGTCGAATCTCTTCGGAAAATATGTGACGAACATAATTGTTTATACAAAATTATTGCAGGCTTAATAAATTCAGTTATTTGCATGGAAAATACAAGAGATCAGTATAATATCATAATATGCACTAGATTGAGGAGAGTTAATGTTCGTTATCTTTTTTGGTTTACATCATTTGTAGATTTCAAAAATATTAACCCGAAGATGAAATGCATATGATGCAGTGGTTGGCACTGGGTATCTCCCGTAGGAATTGATAGATAATTACAAGAATGTTAAATTTTTCAACAAAAATCATCTTGCATCAATATAAGTAAAAGGAGTTGAAAGAAGTTTCAAGTTAAGATGCAACTTCACCGTTGAACAAAAATTTCACATGAATAAACAGTAACAGGGCAACTTGCGCGTATTTATGGCTATTCATCTTAATACATTGATGTAATTATAATAATTAGGTATTTATTAGTACCTTGACATTTACATTGTATAGGACAAGTCAAATGAAAAACAGAAAAATCCATTTTAGGGAACTCATTCTCCGATGACATTTATCGAAAATCCTGTAGTTAACTTTTCGCATTAATTCACTCAAACATAAAATTCCCAAATGCCACCACATTTTTGTGTCTCCCAATAGAAGGAAATTCTTTGTCATACACTTCATTCACAATCTTTCTGATTGTGGAAATATTCAGCTGAAATATAAGTCGTTTAGATTCAGATGAAACATTATATAAATTCTCTTACATTGAATATGTTCGCTATCGTCTGACGTATTGTGGATTTTAGAATATCAGGGTATAACTATTTGAATGAGCGGACCTGAATTCTAAATAGCACTTCCTGAAACCCTGCCCCTTTTTTCAATCACTTTCGGCATTTTCGAATTTTCGTAATAAAAATTGTGGCAACGGCGTTATGACATTAACGACATTTCATGAGTGCCAACCTATTTTCGTTCTAGTTACAAAAACTTGAGAAAATTATTTCATGGCCAACCGACTGCTAAAATAAATTTGAATGAAGTATATTACAATGAGTCAAGGCAGAGATTGACGTTAGCCTTTTTCTTTAATTTTTAGCAACTGAAATGAGACTTGCAAGCAGAATAAAGCAATTATTTATAAGAAGTTGTAGAGGATCTAGTACAGCTCCTGATGCACACTTTGAACACATTTTGTAAAACTCGATTCAATTAAACAATATTTTAAAATTGGGTTTTTCCCTCGTATCCTTTCATTATTAAGCCCTATAGTTATAGAGTTAATAGTTGTTAAGCGAATTTCAAGTAACGAAGTGAATTTTAGCACTTCTGTAATTAAGAAAAAAAGCTGAAAATTAGGTAATTTTTATTACATTGAGTCAAGACCCATTTTACAAAAATGCTGAAATTTAATGCATAACTTGAAATTAACTTGATAATATTGATTTCACAACGTTGGGGTTCAATAATAAAAGAAAACAAGAAAAAATAACAATTTTAAAATATCGTTTCATTGAATAAAGTTTCACAAATCACAAATGATGCTTAAATTGGCCACCATGAGTTCTGATACATGCTCTATAGTCTACACTTTCTAATGAATAATAGCTTTATTGCATAGATATCAACAATTTTAAAATGAGTGTCGTTTCATTGAATTAAATATCACAAAAGATTCTCTAAGAGGCCACCATGAGCTTCAGTAGACGATTGCTTCATTCTGCTTGCATTTCTCATTTTAGCTAATAAAAATTTTAGAAACACTGTGTTCATTAAACTAGGCCTCAACTGATTGCAATAGGAATTTATTTTATTAAATGCTGAGAATACAGAGAGTTATACCATTTCGGAATCTCAATGAAACTGGCATGTTTTTTCTTGCATTGGCTCTCAGGTAACCATATTATTTTTTACACCGCGCTAGGTTTAACTTATGAAAAAAAATTAGCAAAACGGAAAATTTGAGTTAATTCTTTTTTTCATAAAGAACTATTCATGCCCCTCAAAAATAATGAATTACATTCGATAGATCATCTATCCAGGAATACTATCCAAAAAACAGTTTGAAAAAATTCCTTCATTTGGAGTCTTGCCTGCAAAACGAGTGGCGTAGGGTGTAATTCTCTTGAATTTTCGAAAATCTCCAATATCTCGAAAACCAAGGCACTTTTACTGAACGTAAAATATATTTTTCTGAACCGCCATAGAGTCCTCTACCCCCAGGCTCAATATTATCCATTCATTACGCCACACCCTGTATATTTCTTATACATGATCACCATTTATGTACCTATGTAAACGAATTGAGTGCTATTTATAGTACATATAGTGAATATGTTGCAGAAATTGTGAATATGTAATTTAAAACTGAAATAGTAGGTACGATAAAATTATTTCGTCAAGCATCAATACATTGGGAATATTTTATGCATAACATTCATCAAATGTTTCATTAATGAGAGAATTCCCATCTGAATATGCTTCGGACCGAAATTATTTCCATGATCCATATTATCAGAATATATTTCAACTCCTTCCTCCCTATTATCTCTCTATTATTCAAATCATATTATATTTGAACGTACTTACTGGTATAATAACTAGTCGAAATTTGAACCTCTTCCAATGGCGCTAATAGCTAGCAGAGTATTATATTCTTTGGCCTCAATTATATTTACAGAATGGAAAAATTCTGTTCAAATATCATATTGCAGTTTAATAAGCCTGTCAGACTTACTCAGTACTGCCAAAAGGTTTGAAATTAATTAACAGTTCACAGTTATACCTTTACTTTTATAATTCTTCCTAATCAATCTTGAGATTCAGTTACCTATCTTGAATTTCGTTGAACGACTGTTTTTTCTTCAGGTAGCCATACTGCTGTACAAATCACGAGGCCTGAATTTGTAAGAGAATTTCATCATTCTCTGATTGATTTCTTCAGATAATTCCATCACTCTTTCATTCCATGAAGGACAATATTCATCTAAATTATTTTCACCTGCGAATTGGGAATTCTACACATATACCTATTGCTTCGATAAGGATAACAGATACAAATAGAAGGCTCAGCCTATTTACGATATCCTATCTGAGTTGCTATCGTATACCTTGGTATTTCAGTTTTAATTGAATATTCTATAGTTATAGATTGCCGCTGTATGGTTTGTTTATTCAGTAATTATGTTCCTTGGGTGGTTGTATCAGAACAATATTGGCAGGTGTTTACACTGTGTATTGGGGTCTTATAGGTGATCCTGCCTGGTAATTTTTAGCGCAAAACCTTCTGCAAATCAACTCATACAACACGAATCATAATTGCCCAACCGTCATTTTGCTATTACCAAATTATAGTTTATCTGTTTTTTTTCTCATGCGCTTTGCTGATTTGCAAACATTTTTCGAAGAGTTTCTATATCAGGCAATAGTTTTTAGTTAGATTTCAAGTCACAACCGAATTTATTTTCGTAAATGAAGACTGACTGAAAAAATGAAATGAGAAAAAAAATTCATTCTTTATAAAAATTTCGAAGGTGATCATGTATAAAACTTTGTAATTACATTTGAAAATCTTCAAAAATTTGAAAAGAAACACTAAGAAAAGCCTTCACAAAAAGGATAACACAATGAGTCATATAACATGATGAAATTCCACGTTAGTGAAATCCTTGAGTAATTTTAACTGTCTATCTATTTAGAGTTGTTTTGTCCAATTCATGAACATGGTATTCATTCATGATACATTTTTGTTAACTGTTTATAATATGCCGTCCTTATAATACAAGTATTATATAACACTACAGAAAAACTTTTAACCTCTATTTATTCTTGTCTTCATCATAAATTTGATTTCACTTTCTACTGTGAATAGGTTATATGCTATTGCACTAGTTTATTTTTGTTATAATTGTATTATCTATAACAAACGAAGAAGAAATGGATTCAGTTCATTCAGTAGTATTTGAGGTTCAAATTTCTACATAAAAGTTTCAGATATATGCCCTCAGGAAATTTCCAACTCTGTGAAGAGTTATTTTTTCGATGAAATTCTTGAATGAACGACTAACGAGTAACTTGTTGCCCCATTTAATGTCCAGAACATGAGTGTTTATTGAGTCACTCAGATTATTTGGAAAAAAGAGCCAACAATAACTTCATTCATGTCTAGTTATATTTAAGTTCTCTTGCAAAATTACGTGATCTACACAATGGAGAGCTCTGCTTTTGTTAGAGCTGATTAGCTGGAATGGCTGTCCGTCAATAATTGCCTTCATTATACTATGGTATGTAGGTTTAACGAACATTTTGTATTTACGCCAATGAGAATGCCAAAATAGACAGACTGAGGAGAAACTAACCTATTCAGGAATTACGATATGAATTATCAACACAATGGGTGCAATTCTGTAACTTCAGATTAGAGATGGGCACGATCACGCTCGCTCACGACACATCTTGCCTTGCTCACGCATGCTCACGCAGGAAATTTAACCAAAAGGAGTTACTTGATTAACGTGTGACTCATAAGTGGATCCCAAGGTTATGAGTGTGTTTCAGTGTATCAATAAACATAATGAATTCTGAATAGTTTGTAATCTATGAAATGGTAGAATTCAGGGCAAAGAATAAAGTAAAAAAATTGTTCTCCAGAATGTTGCATTTTATATTTTTGTAGGAATAATTCAGGCTATCTACATAAAAAGAAAAGGAGTATAAAGGGTGCACCGTTACTCCAAAATAAAATTTTTTTAAATGGTATACCCTCTAGGTGAACTTTTTCAGTTCTTCATGATTTATTAAATGACAAATACCACCGTAAATCTAGAGTTATCGAGAAGAAACGTTTTTATTACCAAGATAATCAGCAGTAACGCATACCATTAATGTTATTCGATTAGATGTTCAATTTGTCTTCACTATTGTACGATAAAACTTTCATATTCAATTTTTTTTTTTAATATGAAAACTTGAGAATCACTGAATTTAAATAAAATATTGAAAGGTTTCTATTGGGTAAAACTCGATTTACTCCCTATATTTGAAATAATTATCTCTCCATTTGTTTACTGGAAAAAGTCTATTGAAGAGTTGAAATTTTCTTTTATATGTAGGAGTAGCCAACTTCTCTACTCGAAAAAATTTTCTCTGCGTCGCTGGCGTAAATAGTTTCTTCATTAATTACTATTTAAAAAAACTCCATATTTTCGATTTTTCGCCATTATCTTGTAAAAAGTGCTTCTGACCTATCAAGTAATCTGAGGAAACTCATCATAACTTGAGCTTGCCATTCCATTTTTGAGGTGAATTATAGGGTGTTACATTTAAAAAAGTGCAACTTTAGTTTATATCTTTGTTTTCGAACACCCTGTTTTAATTACAATAATTTTAAATTGTGCTTTGCGACATCCTACACACACCACAAGAAAAAATGTTCAAAATATCTTCATTTACTCCCTCAAAATGAGCGCCGGGTGCGCGGTGGGCCACCCGGTATATTGTGCATTTGTAGTTTTTATGATTTCGTTGCTACTCTTCCAACAAAATTGGTGGGTCAGATGCAATGAATAAAATATTCTGAATGAGCTTCGAATATTCAGGATTTTCTGCTGATTCCGAAATCCTAGTGCTTGGATGTAAAATGTGCCTCGATTATATTTTCCGCAGTTTGGAGGCACTTAAGATTATCTTTACCGATGAGTACTCACGATTTCCCTTACGAGTTTCGGGAACATTATTATAATTTATGCATGAAACATTACGTTCAGTCTGTCACTTCTGAATACTGTAAACGGCGCATCCTGAGAGGTTCATCATGCCATTACCCACGTTATTTATTGATGCAGATGCAATAAATGGTCTAGCTTCGGCATATCTCACCCGAACCACGGAAGACTATATTTCGCCTACATTATATTTTTGGCGCTTCATATCTCAAGAAACTACACACAACTTCAAAATTCTTGGATCCCGTAGCCATATTGATGATATGAGTAAATCCAGTTATATTCGAAACTTTGATAAAAGCTACATGAATTCGTGAAACAAAAAAAAATTGTTATTTCACATCATTATCAATGACACTCATCAGAAAAAAAGTAGCTCAAGACTTTTTGAAACATCTCACGTTGCTCGAAACACCCTGTACTATACACGCATATTCAAATTGCTTTAGCTTCAGCAAAAGTTCACCCAGATAAAGGGACGATTTACTCCGTAAGTCTCATACGTTAGACTCTGAATGAGCATAAATCTTTTCCTCCACATCTAAACCAGACAACTTCTTGACTATTCTTATGTATGGACCCCTCTGTGAATTCCTGATGAATATCTTATGCGAGACTTTCAGAGTCTTTAGGAGTCGTGACTAACTCAGTTTCACAGTTACATCGTGGCACAAATATAAAGAATTGCTAACAAGAATTGTTATGATGTGATATGTTTGATCCACCACACTTTAAACTATGAATACTCATGTGATAAATATCTAATTTTTCAATTTTTCATTTCATGCCATACGAATATCCAGGTAGTTGAGTTTTTTTGATCAGTTTGTTTGCAACTCCATTTTTTGGTTGATTTTACCTCTATCAGCAGATATAAAAAGTAGTATTATTTCTATCAATATATTCAACATGTGTGATAACCACTTTTCTGTAGATACCTGTTACCATATTTTATTCATAGTAGAAATGTAGTAGATGAGAATCGATATTATCACTTGCTCCATCAAATGTCCATTTCATGATAGTTTTGTTTGCTGCAATCATCTCTATTTGAACAGAAATATACGAGGATGTATGTATTGATATCTAGTTAGCCTAGACCAGATCCATGCATACAAAAATCATTGCGTTATCATATCAACGAACAATAACCCATTAGAAGTGTCAGTGTGAATTTTGGGGTCTTTCATTGAAGATGATGACCGATCGGGAAGGCCAGTTTCTGTGTCAGTCCCCAAAAATATCGTTGCAATTCATGACATGATTTTATCAGACCGTCGAATTGGGCTAAAACTGATATCTGAAGCACTGAATATTTTATAAGAATGCTTTCATCATATACTCCACGTGAATTTGGACATGAGTAAAATTGCTGCAAAATGGATCCCCAAATGTTTGAATGTTGACCAAAAGCGTGCAAAGTTAGAAGCATCGCGTTCGATCTGTGCTCGATTTGAAAACGATGTAGACTTCAAACAGAATTGTTACTATGGATAAGACTTGGGTACATTTCTACTATCCAGAAAAAAAGCAACAATCGATGGAATGGTGACACTCTGGTTCTCCAAGACCTAAGAAGTTTTGTGCTGGAAATATTCTTGCTTCAGTTTTTTGGGATGGCTATGGAGTAATCGGGATTGAATTTTTTGATAAGGGTAGGACAGTAACCAGAGAACAAGGGAATTCGACATTACTGACCTGTCTACTGGAAAAATTAAGGAGAAAAGACGCGGAAAGCTATTCAAAGGTGTTTTGTTTTTGCAGGACAACGCCCCTGCACACAAATATCATGTTGCCATGCAAAAAATTAGTGATTTAGGGTTTGAATTAATAGAACACCTCCCTCATTTACCAGATTTGGTTCCATTCGACTATCATCTCTTTCCTCAACTGAAAAAAAGTTCAAAAGGTCTCAAATTTTCTTTCCACGAGGAGGTAATAAAAGCTGTGGAGGTCTGGTTTGCAGAGCAAGAAGAAACAATATTTTTGAAAGGTCTAGATACATTACAGGTTCGCTGTAATAAATGTATCATTAAGAGTAGAATATGTTGAGTAATAAAATATTTTGTTTGGTTTTATAGTAGGCTGAGAATTTTTCCATATATCCTCGTATGCCCATTGTATGAATATGTCGAACCCATTCGAACTATCATACCTTCCTTTATCACAATAATGATTTTTTTTTTATGAAAGTTCAATTTGATCAAGCACCTTTCCATTTTGTTCCCAGTTTACTTTGCAATGAATTTATCCGGTAATTCCGATATTCTGAACAATGACACAAATCATGATTAGGACTGGAAACGAAATTCAGGTCAGAAATATAATAAAGATAAATGCAGTCCGAAACGATTTATAGCAATAATACAGTCCGAGATAGGTAGATAGGTTCCCATGATTATAAACGATGGCCAAAACTCTGACCTAATGGGGTTGCGGGTCTTGTACGATTCTGCTGAGGCCACTTTCTGAAATCCTCATTCTGGCCTGGTTATCGGCTACATCCAACCCCATCGTGCTCGTTTCCGACTACTACATTGTCGACCGAATCCTCCTGTGAGAATTCCACTTATTACTGTACATTTAATATTGTCGGTGATGGTTTGAGAATCCTAAGGGTGGAATATTGTTTATTGACTATAATTTTCTTTATATGTTTGTCTTTTTTTCCATTTATGAGTTTTACGAATGTTTCAGCATAACTAAAGGTGGATCTCCTAACTCCAGTAAATGAGAAAATCAAAGTATAAGAAGGAAGAATACTGTAAACAATAACTAGTAAACACTAGTTGAGCTCGAAAGCAAAATTAATTATTTTTAGTATTTACTCATCAAGTGCAAATTGGTATATGTTGATGTGTGTGAATTTGGCCAAGAACTTTTTTGTGCTAAATTGTGCAAGGTTTGTGCTTCTTTGTGCCGTGGAGATTTTTTTCAATTTTCTACGGTTCTCAAGATACGAGGATATATTGAAAAATTCTCAGCCTACTAAAGAAACAAACAAAATTTCAATGTGAAAATATTTCATTACTCAACTTATTTTGCTCTTAATTGGATACATTTATTACAGCGAACCAACCTGAAACGTCTCTAGACATTTCAACCTATTTTTCAGTTGTGGAGAGAGATGATAGTCGGATGGAGCCAAATCTGCTCAATAAGGGGGGTGTTCTAATAATTCAAACCCTAAATTACGAATTTTCTGCATTGCTTCATGAGATTTGTGCGCAGGGGCGTTGTCCTACAAAAACAAAATAGCTTTGGATAGCTTTCCGCGTCTTTTCTCTTTATTTTTTTTTTCCGTAGAGTCGTCAGTAAGGTCGAATAGTAATCTCCGGTTATTGTTCTACCCATAGATTAAATAGATGGATCATAAGCTATTTTCCAGACTGTTCATTTTTCAAATTATTCCCACTCCAAATAACCACCAATGAAATGAATTTTCGCTTTTTTTCCCCTCCAGATCGCTTCTGAAATTTCTAAGACGGCGTGTGTATTTGTAATTGTCAAAATATTATTTCAATCATTCACGTCGTAATATTTTGGAAAATAAGCAGCGATGTGCCGTAAAAACGTGTGTTTGAAATAAAAGTGCAATTTATACACGAAAGAGGAAAGCGATTTATTTATTCTGGTAAGTTTTTGATATTTTATTCTTGTTTGAGTTCACGACTTTATGAAATCAGGGGAGGGAGTTAGGGCACGCCAGGGTCGAATTAAGTTTGAATCCCATCTAATGATGGGATTGAAATGTTGAGTTTATACAATCAAATAATTGATTTCAATTTTAGATTTCCCAGAAATGAAACCAGACGACAGCAGTGAAGAGTTGCACTGGGTCTTGAAAACAATTCACACTTCTCTTGTAATTTATACTCCAGACTTTAGTATAATGAGAGTAATCGACTTTTACCGTAAATTTGAAAAAAGATGCCATCCCGAGTGAGGTAAGATAGGTAGTTTACCACTTATTTAACTCGCTTTATTGTCTGATTATCACTTTCTTTGGAATTTTGCAAGTGATTTCTGACTACTTCTGAACTTGAAAATAATAGTAGATTTTTTCTTATTATATAATGCTTTTTAGTATAAACATTCTTCCTGGTTTCGAGATGAACAGTATAACGCGATATTAATTGCTTCAATAATGTTGTAATTATAGCCAATACTGTGCCAAACCTGTTATCAGTACTGGAGTTTTTGAGGAAAATGGAAGGAAAATGGGAACAATATCAAGAAACACGAATGCCAGTTCAGGATTTGCAGAAATGAAAGCTTCTTGTAGTTCAAGGATAAAACAAGTGAGGTACATACCTACCCAGGGAGGTATACAAAATTCCTTATAAATTACTATGGAATGAAAATCCATAAAAATGAGCTGAGGTCATGTTTGGAACTTTTTGTGAAAATCAAAAAAGTTTCCTTTATTTCTAAAATGTATTTCAATGTAAAAATTATGCTACTACTGTAATTATGATTACAATAATGACCATTCAATTAGAGCTCGGATATTCCCATTATTTTTATGATTTATTAAATGAAAATGTCTGTTATCAGGATACCTCATATTTCGAAGTAAAACTTCAGTTGAAAAATTGTTGCAGGAGACAAGCGGAGAACAGAAATTAAAAAACAGCTAATTGACGTCAAAAAACCGATTTAAGATTACGAGTGAGTCGTCAGTACTTCAAGAAAAAAGTTGCTGCCCTACAAGCAGTTCCTAATTCATTGGAAAAAAAAATTCAAGATGAAAGCTTAGAAAGCTTTGCTTAAAAGTTACATTATTATTGAGTTAGAGCTTACAGTTTCGTAAAATAACTCTTGATTATTATGCACTTCAACACCAAAAAGCACTTTCGAGGTGGTATAAAAATTTGAAAGGGGAAGCAGGTTGTTGAACTAGGTATTTGAGTTGCTGAAAAACACTGCTCTTTAATTTATATGCAATATAACTTAATTCAATTTAAAACTGCCCGTAAAAAAAAATATTGATTCTTCATCTAGAATTGAGGGATTCTTTTATGAGTTACTGTATACAATAAGAAATAATTTCCTATTTTACAATCATTGGTTCATGTTTACAGTATTACATTACTGTTTCATTCCGCAAAATCTGTACGGAAGACTTGAGGATTTCTTCAATGAACAAACTCTTTTAGATTCTCATTATACAAATTCCATAAACTTCAGCTGCTTCCACTTCTATTGATTTGAGAATTTACCATTCTAAAGGGAATTTTTTTCATGAAAGTAATTTTTGGTTTTCAGTTAATGCTTAGTGAATAAAATTTCAAATAATCTGTATGTAGGTTAGGGTCATATTGACTATTATTTGTGTATGGTAACATTGTATTCAAAATAAATTCTTTTTTACATCAGTTGTTTTGGTATTACATATTAGTTCTACATCCCTTTGATTAGTTGTCATAAGAAAAATACTCGAAATCTTTGCAATGAAAATTGAAACATATTTCCATTCGATATAAAATTATTGCCGACTACCTGAAATATTCACAGTGTGACTAGTTCTGAATCCGCCCCTGTACAGTTCCCCCACCCAAGATATCCAAATTCACATTTATGGCAGTATTTCGTGAACGCGTTTTTGTCGAGATGCTCTATCTCCTGTTTTATTAATCTATGGTTCTACCCTTATCCAAAAAATCAATAATGATTACTCCATGGCAATCCCAAAAACTGTAGCAAGAACTTTTCCAGCAGATTTGTAGACAAGTAACTTCTTAGGTCTTAGAGAACCAGAGTGTCGCCATTTCATCGATTGTTGCTTTGTCTCTGGATGGTAGAAATATACCCAAGTCTCATTCATAGTAATTCGATTTAAGAAGTCTACATCATTTTCAAATCGAGCACAGATCGAACGCGATGCTTCTACCCTTGCTTTTGGTCAACATTCAAACATTTGGGGATCCACTTTGCAGCAATTCTTCTCATGTCCAAAATGACGTGAACAATTCGACGGTCTGATTTTAGAAGTCTACATCATCTCATGAATTGCAGCGATATTTTCGGGGACTGACACAGAAACTGGCCTTTCCGATCGGTCATCATCCTCAATGGAAAGTTTATCTCTTTTGAAGCACGCAGTCCAATTTTTCACTGTCGCATACGAAAGACATTGATCACCAAGGGTATTAAGCATATCTTCGTAAATCTGCTTACCTCTTAAACCTTTTAAATACAGGTACTTGATGATGACTCGATCATTCTCTTTTAATTACTTTTTTGAACTCAAACTTCACACTGACACACCTAATAAGTTATTGTTCGTTGCTATGATAACGCAATATTTTTTTAATGCATGGAACTGATCTAGGCTAACCAGATATCAATACATCCTCGTATTTTACATGTACTGAGTTGTGCCGTTCGAATTTTTGCGAAGCTTCCTATTTACAGAAAATCGAAAATGATGAAAAATGTTAGCCAAATACTTTTGTTTTTTGTACCCTAAAATAAGTGGAATAATTTATGCTTCATTTGTGCCGACTTGTGCCGTAAATATTCTTTCGTAAATTCATCGAATTTTCCGGGAATGTGCGAAATCGAAAAAAAAATGCTAGCCCAGCACTTTCGTCTTTTTTCACTCAAACATTGTCCTACGAGTTCACTAACTTGTGCCATTGACTTTTTCACAAAAATTTTTCTAGTTTCTCGAAGAATAAAGATTTTGGAAAAAGTTCAGCGTGTTTTTTTGTTAAAATTTTGTTATATAGTTTTTCTGACTTGTGCCGTTAAGATTTTCAGAAAGAGCTCCCAACTTTTTCTTCAAATGGTGGATATTAGAGAAAATCAGTAGATTGTAAAAAAACGATAACCTGTCCAACAATCTGAAATGTCTACAGCAGACATGACGAGATCCGATAAATCCAGAAAAAAATTTGACAGCCCATTCAACAAAACACCGATGGAAGTAGCCATTTGTATTTGAGTGTCAGGTAGCCTCATTATGTACGTAGAGAACGAAAATGTTGGGCTTTTACGAATAAGCTCCCTAATCCCGTAAATCAGGGGAGAGCTATTCCAAGTGTTATCCGCATCCAGGAATTCCATATTTCGGGATCCATAAATATACATAGGCCAGCCTATATAATCTTTCCATTGTTATATTGGGCATTTTATGACTGCGGTAACGGTTGCTTCTACAGTTTCCTTTAATGCCTCCGTTGGCCATAACCGCGGCTTCCCTCCGCATCGACAATGGATACGAAGCATTCAAATTGAATTTTCTTCATTGTATCTTGCACAATCATTTCGAACCATACAGTTTGTTTTTATGGAATTTTTTCTGGGTCTGTTCGAGGGCTGCTTTTGTCTCGGACATTTCGAGGGGAAAATTTATTATCGATCTAACCATAAAACAAATATACGGATGTCAAAGGTCAATATATATTGAATACTGCAGGATCATTCCACAGACAAATGGACTGAGCATTCCGTATTCGGCTCTATAGTAAAAATTGTAGAAAAATGTGAAAGAGACTACTGAACATCATTTTGGGAGAAAAGTGATTATCTTCTTCCCCTTGCCAAAATTGAATAGGATACGGTTAATAATCATATATGAACACGAACATGAACATGTTGCATCTCGTACATTTGCTGTAGCTGATCGTTTCGCTAAAACAATAGGAGGGGTCTCCAAGTTGTCATCCACAACAACAAGGCAACTTCATTAATTGTAGGAACATTAAAACGGCTAACGTGTTCTTCAATAGGCTTCTGATAAGCTTCAATAACAAATTTGTAGTAAGCGGATAGTATAGGTAGAAAAGCTAACTTTTCTATTTTATAAGAGATGCTAATGGAGCTATTCTAACTGATGATAGAAAAATTCTCGAAAGATGGAAGGAGCATTACTCACAGGTCTTGAATCAAAATAATGACTCGGATTTATCCATTTCAGACCTGCTCCCTGCGTATAGTCCGATGACATCGCTTGATGACGAAATCTCAATGTCGGAAATCATAAGTGCGATCAAAAATATGAAAAATGATAAGTCACCTGGACTAGACGGTATTCCAGCGGAGATATTCAAAGCCGACATTATCAATAGTCTCCTAACACTATTCCGCAAGATCTGGGAACAGGGAGATGTGCCACAAGACTTCAGAGACGCTTTAGTTATCAACCACTATAAGAACAAAGGCGATACGTCGAATTGCAACAACTACAGGGGCATATCGTTGCTTAGTGTGGCCGGTAAAATTCTCTCGAAGATTATGGCTAATCGTCTGGTACCACTCTTAGAAAAGCTGTTACCTGAATCCCAGTGCGGCTTTCGACCAAATCGAGGTACAGTGGACCTAATTTTCACACTGCGACAGCTGCAAGAAAAGGCCCGTGAACAACAATCAAGGATCTATACAGCCTACATCGATTTAAGTAAGGCATTCGATTCGGTGAATCGGAGAGCGCCATGGAAAATCATGGCACGTCTTGGAGTACCCGAAAAATTCTTAGCAGTGTGTAAAAGCCTTCCTACCAACAACACCGCTAGAATACAGCATAACGGTTCTACAACCGACCATTTCTCAACCAACTCTGGAATAAAACAAGGCTGCGTATTAGCGCCGTTACTGTTCAATATTTTCGCCATAGCTGTATCGATAATTGCTGACATGAGTATGCCTGTAAGAGGTGTTGGGATAAGATTCAGATTTGATGGAGGCCTGTTTAACCTGAAGTGCCTCAGAGCAAAAACCCGTACTAAGTTTATCACAGAACTTCAATATGCAGACGACTGTTCACTTATCGCTAGCAACTCAGAAGATCTACAGGTAATGTTGGACACCTATAAACATATATACGAAGCTTTAGGCCTTCGACTCAATATCGACAAAACCAAAATCCTGGTAAGTCCGTAAGAAAGCCTTCAAACATATATCAGCCTGGAGAATGAAACTTTAGAACAGGTCGAGCAGTTCAAATACTTGGAAAGCTTCATAAATTCTAGGGATAACCTAGACACGGAAATCCAAAACCGTATCAATTCGGCATCACGGGCATTCTGGAAGCTAAAGGACAGAGTGTTTCAAAATCACGACCTCAATATGAAGACCAAGACAGCTGTTTACAAAGCAGTGGTCCTCCCAACTCTTTTTAACGGAAGCGAAAGCTGGACGCCCTACAGGCAACATATTAGACAGCTTGAACAAACGCCACAACGTCATCTAAGACAGATAATGCACATCGGATGGTTCCACAAAGTTTCGAATACAGAAGTCTTGCAACGCGCGAGTTGTACAACAATTGAGACTCAAGTAACGAAGGCCCGACTCAGATGGAGCGGCCACATTCTGAGGATGCAAGACACAAGACTCCCCAAAATAGCTCTATATGGCGAATTCACTGAGGGAGCCCGGAAACCAGGAGGCCAGTATAAGCGGTTTAAGGATACACTACATCAATCCCTAAAATCAGTTAATGCCAATCATAACTGGGAACAACTAGCATTAGACAGGTCACAGAGGAGGTATTTGGTACACAGTTATAATGGGGACTCGAGAAGGATACAGCGGCGGCCGAATATGGTTGGTGATTATCCATGCCCGGAATGTGGTAAGATCTGTAGTTCACGGTTGCGTCTCTACAGACACAGGAGAGCACACAGTCGCAATTAGCCCTGAAAAATTATAAGTCTTTTTGTAGATTCATTCCCGGCAACGGGATACAGCAATGAATGAATTAATTGGCCGCATCATAGCTTCCTCTCTTTCTACAGAGGAGACATTTTCCTGCGGGTATTGCTCATTCCGTTCTCTATGTAGGTAAACTGAAATATTTGTTACCGAACGAGAATATATACAAACAAGCAAAAAAGAAGAAATGATAGTTTCCAGAACACTCAGATCAAATACCTGGAAGATACAAAATCGGAAGATCAGTCGTTAAATAATATAGAACAGTCTAGTTTCTAATACTACACAATAAAATCTATATTCAGCGATGCCGTTGAAGTGTCTGTACTTCCGCCAGCATTGATCATATGGAAGCTGAATATACTCTTCGGAACGGTTCAACGTGATAAATGTCAATCACTTTGTTTCAACTTTGACCTTATCTAGAGCATATTGGTGGAATAGAAGTCAACATTTCAAAATGTGATTTTCCTAATTTTTATGAACTATTAGACGATATGAATAGTAATATTCATGAAATTGTTCTGAATAAAAAGCAATGAAAAAAATCGCAGAATTAATGAGGCAAAGTAAAAAAATGTGCTTGAAGAATACTTACATGATTGTATGGAGATCAATCATTTTGGCAGAAAAGTGATTATATTCTTCCCCTTGCAAAAAATTGAATAGGATACGGTTAATTATCATATATGAATACGAACATGAACATGTTGCATCCCGTACATTTATTGTAGCTGATCGTTTCGCTAAAAGAATATGAGGGGTCTCCAAGTTATCACCCACAACAACAAGGCAACTTTATTTATTGTAGGAACATTAAAACGTCTAACGTGTTCTTCAATAGGCTTCTGATAAGGTTCAATAACAAATTTGTAGTAATCAAATAGCTACGATCTATTGCAGATTTGAATGAAGTAACTTTTTCATTGTGATAATGGTAAAAAGGTTCTTCCCTAATCGTGGAACGACTCATTGAAGTATTGTAAATACAACCTTGATTTTTTTTACTTCTCTCTCCATAATATACTTTTTCTATATGTTATACGATACCTTTACTGGTGAAACTCCTTGCAGTTCTCGTATTATTTCATTTTTACGAAGAATTAAAGTAATTCGAGTTCACTTGATGAATTGTGACTACGAAATGAATTGAATTTTTGCCTTCATTATGAAGCGCTAAGCAAGTATCCAAATGACGCCTAGATATCATATGGCCAAATGAGAGATGAGCTTTCACTTCACTGCTCGAAATGAGTTTCGAAATATACGCACCCGATTTTAAACAGTAACAAACGCGAACTCTGAGCCACATAGGCCCCAGATGCTGAAATATAATGTAATACATTTTCATCTTTATTAAATTTCCCACATGTTGCTTCGGTTATGATTTGACTTCCACATCAATTCTGTTACGTCGGCATTCATGGCATAATGGAAGATACTGAATACATCGACCGTGTTGAGCCCGAATACAAATCAGATATCAACGTAAAAATATTTCATTTCCGGATATTTTTCATTTTTTCCGCGCCTATATAATTTGAGATGTTGATCTTTTGCTTCAGTTTTCGTTAATCGCTTCTTATTTCAATATGCCTTTTTCTGAACCTCATAAATGAACTGGTCTTATCTATCTAATGGAGATATATAGTAAGCCGAGATATTTGCTGACATTCTTGCCTCGGCAAGATGAACCTCACTGTCAAGTTTCTCATATACCAGGTAGTGGGTCAATTTAGCAGATCACCAACATCTGTTTCACTCCTGAACTTGTAGATAAACATGAATCCGCAACGATGCCTCTTTTACTGGTCCCGGTCTAGTGTCCTTCTTAATTCTGAAAAGGCTTGCACTGCTACCATTGTATGAATGAAGTTGTGGATGAAATGATTCAGTTTGCTGTGTTATACATGCGCAACCGCATATAAGTGGGCAGCTGCTCTTATTGCAAAGCTCCCATGCAAGGCGTTTGCCACCTTGTGGATTTTAAATTTTATCAATAGATATATCTAAAGAAGGATACAGAAGGACTGGTACCTATGCTTTTAAATTAATATGAAAAACCAATGAGGAGTGGAAAACTGTTAGACTTCCTAAACGTATCAACGTTCTTGAACTTTCATTACATGAATGAAAAGGTGTTCCTGATAGAATATCATTCATTTCAAGAGTTCAGAAGACAATTTCAGATATTCGAGAAATGATATTGTTGGCAATATCATTTGATATGATTATCGAGAAAAAATATGCCTTCTAAAATATTTTTTATTTATATAGGCTTCAATCTGCTCTTATTCCTTTTTGTGTTTCTTTGAAACATTAAAACAAAATAATAGATCGGATGGCAGTCAAAGAGCATTCATAATACATGCTCATTCCGAACATAGCTGCGACTGAATCAATTATGATTTGAATATTGCATTTGTTCCATGTGACGTTACAATTGACGGTCGTTTCATTTCAATTGAGGATACCTTTCAAACTGAATGATGAAGCACCACAAAATGACCTCACATATCTGAATTAATAGGCACTAGGCTTTATGTTGGACGCTGCTCTATAGTGCAATGTAATTTCAACGGATCATAATGAAAAGGGCTAATTGAATCAATAAGGTCCAATTAAATTTCGCCATACAATGAAAATTTAAATTACAAAGTGCCCTCAGCGTTGAAAAAAGGATTTTCGCGGAATTCACTACACAGAACTTAACAGCAGATAGGCTAAATTGATGTGGACGATACTTGGGGAAAATTCATTATCAAACTGAAGAAACGGAATACATAAATCTCACTCACGAAATTTTTCTACTACTCATCAGCTTCTTCAGGCAGGAGCCATGATTCTAGGAACACTGTTGAAAAATTTACTGACCTAACAATTTAATCGGAATCAGGAAAATGTAGGTACATAGAAGACTGGTACTATAGTATGATATAAATACATCTGGTGATAGATAGAATGCACTAAACAAGTACAATTCATCAGAGAACCGCCTTAGTGATGTTATTAACAAAGTATTGAGAAAAACTTCAACACGATGCTGTGTAAAAAGAATGACTGGAAAAAGAAATAAATTACCTAAAAAGGTTAATACTACCTACTAAATCGTATACAGATGGTTTGAAAACCAAGATTGGGGCTGGCGCTCGAGTATACGGAGCAAACACCAAGTATACACTATCGATAGGCTCTTGCTAAATTGTTCTTCAGGCAGGAAGGAATCGAAAGATGTTTACACATTAACCTGGAAAGAAAGTATCATGGATTTGACATAGTGATCCATTCGGACTGTCAAGCCGCTATCAAAACTATGGAGAGTGGAGAGAAGGAGAACGATCACCCAGCGAGCACAAACATCCCTGGGATGTTTTGGGATGTTTCGAAAATGTTGGCATGTGGATGTTTCTTTGAAACGTAATATGCACTTCCCAAAGAGGTCTCCAAAGGCTATTGGAAATCTTTATTTGTTCTGATTTGTGCCATCTGTGGCATTTCTTCGTCTACCTACTGAGAGGTACTGTCGAGTTGAAAATAATGTAAACGTGTGGATATCTTCTCTTGACGTCGCATAGTTTGCCTTGGGAGGTTTATTCCAAATAAACAATATACAATTCACCTATTTCATTTTGCCGCCATTTCCACTTTCTTCGTAGTTTGGACTGTGGACTGATCGGAGTTGAAAGTTGATTGGTGATTTGTATAATATTAACTACTTCTGTGTTGGTTTTGATTGTGAATTTAGGATCGATCTCTTCATAGTAACCAAATACAATTAATAAGTAAGTATTACATGAATTGAATGTATAGTATAATGTCCAGAAACATACATATAACCTCAAAAGAATCCACGCTGCGTGGTTAATATTATTTGTGTATTTTGGGACTAGGTATAAGAGATCATTGTATTTTGGTTGGAATAATCGAATGGTATATGGAAGGTTATTATAATTATTCAAGAAATAACTTCATAAAGTTTAAAGCCATATCATCGAGGATTTCAACATATTTCGATAATCTATCTCTGCCGTTGATAATTCGCCCAGAATATTTTTTAAGATTACTCTTCCGACGATGATAATAATCATTAATCACTTGTGAATCACAAAATAATTCAAATTGTCTCAGAAAAGTTCTTGTTTTTGAAAACTCCTTTAAATTGTTTCATCTTTAAGAGCCTGTCCAGATGCAGCGAGAAACGCGCGATTCACTACGCACGTTTCGAAACGCGCGTGTCGAGATACTAGAGCACAGTAGATACCGTCCACATGCACACGCGCGTGCAATAAAATCGCAAGTTCGACGCAAGCAATCGCAGGGATCTCGACTCGCGCGTTCTACGCGCGTGTCGAGATACTAGGGTCCCAATAGTAGCGTCCAGTACACATGCGTTGGTTGCTGCGTGAGGACGGATTAAGTGAAATTTCGAAATGGAACTCGATAACGATATTGAACTTTTTATCGATGAAGTTGAAAGGGGAATTCTGTTGTGGGATATGGAATCACCCGAATATTTCAATCGTATTCGGAAAAAATGTTGGGAAGAAATTGTTGATAGATTTTCTGAAGAAGGTGATTCAGAAGAGAAAAAAGAGCTTTTGATAAGTAAACCATTTTTATAGGTGCGCGAAGTAGGATTATACGGAATAAAAAAGTACTGCGTTACTTGGAACAATACATAAATTATTAAACCCTTTGATTTTGTCAGGGCAGTTGACTCGTTTACGAAATATTCAGCAAATCGGTCTCTTGTATTACGTTTCAAACGTCAATGACTTCTAAAAAGTGCCACTTTATATGTCAGAATTGCAAAAAGATAATTCTGTTGTGGGATATGGAATCTCCCGAATATTCCAATCGACGATTGCCTACTAAAAATACATGTTTGGAAGAAATTGTTGAAATATTTATAATATTTTGTGAAGGAAGTAATTTAAAAGAGAAAAAAACCATCCACACTCGAAACCGAAGATTCAATATTAGGGAGTACTGGACTGGAAACTCGCGTTTTGACGCGTAGACAAACGCTACATGTGGACGCAACATGAAATGATACGCGCGTAGTCAATCGCGCGTTTCTCGCCGCATCTGGACAAGCTCTAAATACCAGTACAAATAATTAAATAAATAAAATCGTTTCGCAAATCAACCTGTTCAGGAGCTATATACAACTCAAATCTTCCAGATCCTTTCATGCAGCTATTTTCTTTGTTATTTTAATTGGAAAAAATCATCTTAACCTTCATATATTTTGTGAATTAATTGTTTGAATTGTTTTTATTTTGTAGATGTGATCCATAAAAAATTCCAAATCACTAGGAAAGTATTCGAACTCTATGCCAAAGATTGGTTTAGGCATATTAGGCAGAGGAGGAGGGACGATAAAATGAAGGGAAAATAATTTTTTCTTCATTTTCCCTTTCGGTACATCTAATATTATAATCAGTTTGTTTTCTATTATTTCTGTTTTTTTATGTTAAATGTGATATTTCTTTTGGGTTATTTATGTTTGTTTTATTGAATGTGATATATTTTTTTGTTTATTCTCCCTTTCTGTAGTATAATATTCATCAATTGTTTTTTGTTGTTCAATTTTTTATGTGAAATGTGATTTCTTTTCCTTTTGTACCTGTTGGAGTATCATTAAAATATTTTTATTCTTATATAGTATTCTGTATTTCATTTAAAAACTTTGTAGTTCATTTAAAATAGAATGTGGTATCCTCAAACATTCAAATGAAAGAAAAAAGGCCTCACAAAAGAATTTCACATAAAGTCTTACAAACAGCGATTTCGTGTGCGCAAAGCGCTTTAGAAATGTTCTATTGTGTACATGAAAAGGCTATCAAAAAAACTTCTGAGTAGTTCTTTTTGTGACATCCCAGGGACATCCATATAATAGCCGCCTGCGGCGGACATTGGCTGTTCTATAAAAGTTCTATTCATGTATAAACAGAACATCGCAGTGGATGTTCAATGTCTCGAAATCTCTTACTTTTAACATCTCTGAGATGTTTTTGTGCTCGCTGGGCACCGTACTAAAAATTTGTCCCCGAAAACGGGAAACGTAGGCAAGGAGTCGCTGCGATCGCTACGTTTATCGATAAGGGGTGGGGGTTTTAGCGTCAACTTTAAATGAGCAGCCTTCATTTTACTTTAGGTTATGTGTCATCGTGGTTTTTCCTTAGAACATATATGTTCTAAGAATTTTTTGATGATTTTTAAAATACCTTTCTTCAAATCTATATTGAATATAAGTTCTCTGAATTATATGCAATAAAATACAAGTCATATTATAAAGGGGACTATGTTGTGAGCTTTATTCACTCCTGATAAATGACAAAATCAATGAAATTCAAAAGAAGTCCTTGATCAAAAAAAATTTACCTACGTTTGTTTATCATTGTTTATTGAAAACAGGTATGTTAGTTGGTTTACTGTAATCTTCAAAATTATATAAATTAGCAGTGAGGAGTAGTAGACATCAAGACAAAAGGTAGCAATCTCAGATTTGAAACTTTGGTATTAGAGTAGATTCTGTTTCCAATACTCAGCTGAGAATAAACGATATATTATGTAATGCCAACAAAATTCTTCAAGAATATCCACTTCTGAACCATGTAGTTTTATTGGTTAGATATTCTTATTCAGAAGAGTCCACTTCTCACGAGGGATGACAATTTCGATTTCTTTCATAATGAATCCATCATCTTTTTGATATCTTCATCGCAAAAGTGCTCTTGACACACAAATTGATTCCGAGTCGATTCTCGAGGTAAGGTTTTTTCCAATTTTCTCTCAAAAATGCACTCGGAAATTTTATTCTCCTTTTCTTTCCGATGCCAAAACACTCTTACACTAGCGCACTTTTTAACATTTCACCATGGTTGTTCTCTTATCAAAAATTGAAAACAATAATATTCTAATCATATGTCACCAGGAAGACAATTTACTCAGCCAACTGCAATTAGTTTAAATCAAAATTTCGCCATTCCGTGATGGCCAGCGCGCCTGTCGGCAAAAGCATGAACACATATACATATTTTAGGGAACAAAGAATCTATGGTCTCAAAGCAGCGATCGTTCTCCTTCTCTCTACTCTCCATAATAAAAACAATGAAACTCAATGAAATAGGCAAGAACAACAAGTTTCCTTCATTGTGGGTTGCTGGTCAGTTTTGGAATCTAAGGAAATGAAGACTCCAATACACTAGCCAGAAAAGCAGCACAAATGCCGCTTACTGGTCCAGAGCCTTTATGTGGTGAAGTAAAATGAACCTATAATCAAGAGGTTTGGAGAAGGAAGAAACTATAGGAATCTTCCCAGGGCCGCGCCGGCCTCAGGGGCAAGATGGGCAGGGCCCAGGGGCGCCGAGTCTTTAGACTCTTTAGGGGCGCCATAGGCGACCCGATGGCATTACATAAACGTGTCATTCATGAATCATATTCCAGAAATAAATTTCGCACAATTGTAGTATCATCCGAAAATTACTTTTTGATAATTGATGCATAAAATCTCGGAAATTTATGAGCCCCTCGTATATTTCTATGGAATGAGAATATGGAAACTTGGTTGTACCTTGCACCCCTTTCCGAAAACAATTATGTGATTCGATTGGAGACTTGAAAATAAAAATCCTTTCTGAAATATCAAAGAAGCCCCCTCGAAACCAAAACACGATCGGTAATGGTATAACACTCATAAAAGAGAATGCCGACAAACTTGATAAGTTATATCCAAAATAAGTTGCAAAAAAAGTGTCCACTACCGTGAGGGGTCGAGTGATATATTTACGATTTTGATAGGACGGCGGCGCCATTGATGATTTCGGATATTAGAAAAATTTGTATCAAAAAAGAAAAAACATCCGGTTTCCAAAACTGAATAAAAAAAAATTTCAATTAATGATTATTTACACTTTCACTCTAAGGAATAGTAAAAAGGGGCGGATTCATATTAATAGCCCAGGGGCGCATCTTTCGCTAGGCGCGGCCCTGAATCTTCCAGGAATGGATCATTAAAAGAAATTCCTCGGAAATTTTGAAACTGCAAGATCCAAGAAGTATTTGATATATATGTATAAGAATAAGTTACCACTGCTCGTTGGCTTTCCCTCAGGACATCGTCGCTTTGAAAGATATGATGAGAATGAGATTATCAGAAATTGATGACTGTAAGTTTTGTGGATAAGGAGAGGCAACTCCTGTATACAGCCCAGTTATATATATAAGCATGCGCAAAGAAATGTCTTGAACGAGAAAATTAGAGAAGGAAAGATGATTTAGCCTTCTCAAATACTGGAGTTTAGAGGAAATCTGGAGCTAGAGGACGAGCTGTAGATTGTGCAGCCGTGAGAGCAGCTCTGATGGGAAACACAATATACCGGTCATAGTGAAATGTGACTCCCTTGCCGAACTTTATGCTAGTACTATATACCTACTTATTGTGTTTGAGTTGATTTGGGATGAGTTCGATTAGTGGACTTATTGGTTGCGAAGCCAGATACCTATCTATACACAGATAAAAAAATATTTTTCAGAGAAATCAGTTAAAGTGTAGCCAGGACATCTATCAGTATAACATTCTTCAACAGATCAATCTGAAAATATTTCTGGGGACTTGAAGTAATCATTGAATGACTTTTAATTTCGAAGAGCCGGAACGCCAACTGCAAATAGCTAGGAACTGCCAGCGATATAATAATATTCACCCTAATCGCGCTACCCGACTGATTCAGCAACTTCAGAATGGGACGTCTAGGCCGCCTCAAAGTGAGAATTGATGTAGGGACGTATAATTTTCCAGGAGTTGAACTCGAAAATCTCAGTCATTCCGGAGATAAGTGAAAATTATTCTAATTTTATGATCTGCTCATCCAGCCGGATATTCCATAAAAATTGTATAATTAAGATTTGTTCCGGGCTCAGAGGAGTGCCCTGAAATATTTAAAGACTTCGAGGTGGGTTTCCGACATGATTTTACTCACTTCCAGGATTAATTTTCCAAAGTTTCGAATGGATTTTATCAAGGATGAAATGAGATTCGGTAATTCCGTGCGCGAAACATTGCCGAAAAGCTGGTTCCTCATCTGATGAATTATACTCAGTAGCATGGAAGTTGCTACAGTAGGAATTTCTGAGCAAACTTGGCACAAACTATTGAAAGTTAGTTAGGTTAGATATCCATCAATAATTCCTTCAGTTTAGTTGACGATTTCAAAAAGTTGTTAACGTGACAGCTCTTTCAAATAATTGTCCTTGTTTTCACTTTTATTCTTTCATTTTTGGTCAGCTGATCCACAAATTGCCAACTCTGGAAAAAGTTTCGCAGTTGAAGTGTCTCAATCAGATTCTGCCTTGATATGGCTTGATATGGATTCGATATCTCTCAGGAAGATCATCAGTATTATGAACTTACATTATTTGTGACCGATTCTGTATGTTTGGACCTAACTGGCCATTCGTAAAACAGTCTGCCATTTTGAACTGATTCTGAAAATTGCAAAAAATGCTTTGTTTAATGTCCAAATAGGTTGAGTTCGATTCAACTGGACAAGAAGATGAAAACTGTATATCCTTGAACAGATAAGTAATGGACATGATTCTTGACTATTTCATAGTTTTATACGAGGGATACTCCTACCTTTCTTGAATGCCATGAGGCACGGGTTTGAAAAGTTTGAAATACAAACACTATCAAGAAATAGTGGAAAAGGCAATAAGGATATGGAGAAGTGCACCTCACTCTTGAGGGGATCTTGGGGATCCTCCCTTCTATTAAGAGCTGCAAGGCGAGCCTTGAAGAAACTCAGAATATCCGACATATCGATGGATCATGAGCTAGTAAATACGAGGATGTATTGATATCTAGATAGCCTAGACCAGTTCCATGCATAAAAAATAATATTGCGTTACCATAGCAACGAACAATAACTCATTAGAAATGTTAGTGGGAAGTTTGAGGTCAAAGAAGTAAATCAGAGTTAAGCAATAAATTGAAAAACAGCTAAGATGTCCACCGAAATTGTGAAAATCGAAAAATTAGAGTGGCGAGCCGTCACCAAGTACCTGTAATTAAAAGGGTTAAGAGGTAAGCAGATTTAGGAAGATATGCTTAATACCGTTGGACATCAATGTCCGTCGTATGCGACCGTGAAAAATTGGACTGCAAGCTTCAAAATAGGTAAATTTTCCATTGAAGATGATGATGACCGATCGGAAAGGCCAGTTTGACATGATTTTATCAGACCGTCGAATTGTTCACGTCAATTTGGACAAAATTGCTCCAAAATGGATCCCCAAATGTTTGAATGTTGACCAAAAGCGTGCAAGGGTAGAAACATCGCGTTCGATCTGTGCTCGATTTGAAAACTATGTAGACTTCTTGAACCGAATTGTTACTATGGATGAGACTTTGGTACATTTGTACGATCCAGAAACAAAGCAACAATCGATGGACTGACGACACTCTGGTTCTCCAAGTCCTAAGAAGTTTCGTGTCCAAAAATCTGCTGGAAAAGTTCTTGCTTCGGTTTTTTGGGATTGCCATGGAGTAATCATAATTGATTTTTTGAATAAGGGTAGAACGATAACCGGAGATTACTATTCGTCATTACTGACCAATCTACGGGAAAATATTGAAGTGAAATGACGCGGAAAGCTATCCAAAGGAGTTTTGTTCTTGCAGGACAACGCCCCTGCACACAAATCTCATGTTGTCATGCGAAAAAATCGTGATTTAGGGTTTGAATTAATAGAATACTTCGAACTAGAATATATCGAACAGATTTGGCTCCATTCGACTATCATCTCTTTCCTCAACTGAAAAAAAGTTTAAAAGGTCGTAAATTTTCTTCGAACGAGGAGGTAATGAAAGATGTGGAGGTCTGGTTTGCAGAGCAAGAGTTGACATTTTTTTTGAAAGGTCTAGAGACGTTGTAGGTTCGCTGTATATTTCAATAGTTTGAGATATCGAAAAAAAAATTCCTTTTGCTATTCTGAAGTCATAGGAACTGAGTTCGGAAACCTAGGGATTTTGTATGGCTTGTCAAGATAGAATAAAAAAATGATAGATGGTATAAGAAGATTATAATGTATTTAGACACCCCCAATACCTTACAGGGCCTGGCGTCCAAGCTCCACAGGGTGCATATCGACAGATACAATGCGGTACATCCATCTAAGAGTAAGAGACGTTTATGGTGTAGTTAAAGAACCAGTGCTGCCATTTGTAGGTACCTCTAGAGAATAATAAAAGCTATACCGGACGCCGTCAAGAACTAGAAAAGCATGGTGTTCGCACTGTGTTGTTCTGGATCCAGCTTATGTGTTTCAGTGATAGGTAGACAAGAGTAGCATTTTTTCGCGAAAATTATTTTTGCTGATGAGAGCACAGGAAATCTGGCACTGTGCATCTAACTGTTGTTTTTGATTTCGATTAGGTCCTAACGTTCATTGAAAGGGTAATTTATTTATTGAATATCCAGTAGATTTATTTATGATTTATATATATATATATATATATTAAGTTTCTGATCTACTGATTTTTTATTATACATATTGAAAAATTTTAAGTTTTCATCGATTTCGATCAAAATCACAAGACTTTAATTCTTATTTGAAATATTCCATAATTTTTGTATTGGCGTAGTGTGACCATTGAAAATTGGAATTCGGACTATAGATACGATATGGATACGAATTTTTTTCCACTTTCACGAATTTATGGAGTGGATAAGTAAACTACGAGTTAGTCATCCGAAAATATATATTTCACCAATTCACATAAATTTTCGAAGGATTTTCCAGCAAATAGAGAAGGTTTCAGAATGAGATGCAAGAAGATGAGATGGGGATGAGATATTCTACACTGGTTTGAAATCGGATGCAGTTTTTCCAAGCGTCGTTTCCACGATGCCCACGTTCGAATTGCTGGAATAAAATCAGAACCTAGATCCTCTCATTTAAACACTCTTATCTGTATGCGATGTGAGGAAATGACACTGGCCCGCATTTTCCACCCCTATTCGGGTTCAAAAGCGCATGTAACTCGTGTTCGAAAGGCGAGAAAGATTGGGAATCTGAATAGCAATTGCAACGTGAAAATTTTTCCGTTTTCACGAGATTCTTCCCGAGTGAATACATTCAGGTCTTATAATGGTAGGTATTTACGAAGAGGAGATAGATCTCCGGGAAATAAGCTTGCAATTTCAATTCATATGGAATGAGGGGAATCAGAAAATAGCAGAATTCGATGTTTTAATAGTTCATCATCAACCTTTGAATATAA
This sequence comes from Coccinella septempunctata, assembly GCF_907165205.1. Classification (NCBI taxonomy): domain Eukaryota; kingdom Metazoa; phylum Arthropoda; class Insecta; order Coleoptera; family Coccinellidae; genus Coccinella; species Coccinella septempunctata. The sequence goes on along the minus strand of NC_058191.1, from coordinate 32,610,727 downwards.
CTATTATTTTTGTCAAATCTAGTCACCGACCTGCCTCAATTTTATATTATCCTAGGGAATTATGCCGAGAAAACAAGAATATTAGCAATTCAAACATTCTCGGTACCGTAGATTCGGGTGACTTTGAAAGATTTTGAAATTCAACTTGTCATATTTCAAAAACAGTGACCTATTTTTACGTGTGAAAGAGATTCAAATATGCTAAATGACTCAGACTATTGAGTAGGCTATATACCATGCTTCAGAATTCGGATATAAATTTAAAAAAAATTGACTTCACTCACCTAGTTGGGAGGCTTGGGTCACAAGAATATCCATTGATTTCTCAACTCTCAAATGAAATAGGTGACTTGGGGCGGTGTATAGTTTTGAAAAATTAGAATTTGCGAATATATAGTTGAAATTCAGTAAGGAAATTAAATGATGAAACCCTATTACAGCGAAAGTACATATATTGAAACTCAAATGTTAAAATAACTAAACAAAACAAGGGAACTTTGATTTTTTTCATTATTTGGTGATTTCTTTGTGGAAATAACTGCGAAAAATCGGCATATTTCCTGCTGCCAATGCTCCGCTTGTATTTATTCGGCATTGTCCCAAGTCACCCTATGAAACAACAAAATAAATTAATGAGATCCGTGTTGCTGTTCGATTTGTTAACAACCTTGTTCTATGACATATCTAATAGCCCAATATCCCACGTATCCAGAAAAAAATTACACATGCACAAAGTGAAACACATGTACAGGACACTAGAAAGTATAAGGGCCATAAAAAACGCGCTTTTACTCTCCTGAATTTGTTGTTTTTTCTTGTCAACTCAAACACTCTGATCACGGCAAACTCAACAGAAATTAATTGTTAAACTAACCGAAAAGACACTACACAATCTTATAAGTTTGTCCCTTCACTCATAAATGGTAAGAAACAAAGAAATCTGCAAGGGAGGTAATTGTCCCAAGTTACAGGACTGTCCCAAGTCACCCGAATCTACCGGTAGTTGATTATTTCCACAAGAGTAAGGACAGAGGAAAAAATTGCTACTCGTAACTAAAACAAGATACCAAAGTTTCATCTGTACAGGGTGGGCAAAATTCGTTGTCTACTGAGGGGATCTCGAGAACTATAGCAGCTAGAAGAAAACGGACGACACATTCTCGAGCTCTTTTTTCTTGACTAATCCAAAACTGAAAACAGATCCAGCCTAACGTTCATAGATTTTGAGTTATGGACGAAAATTGAGAAATTGTCATTTCCAATGAAGCTGAATAACTCGTTTATTTGAACTCGTATTCGAAATCCGTTGTTTTTATGAAGAATTCGAATATGATATCATTAAATTTTTTCATCCAGTCATTTTCGAGATACGACAGGGATTTCCGATTTTTCAAATGTAAACTATAGTTGAAAGTTCTCTCATTCTGCTGCAATTTTTTTGCTGATTTCAAAAATGTATCATATGTCGCTATTCACTTAAATATAACATAAGAAAAAAAGTTCAATACTTTTTCCTGCTTTTCGATTCACTGTTGAATTTTTAGTAGGCTGGCGTAACGATAGCAACCGTTGAATATGCATTATATTTTGTGAACCTGAGCCTCTATGATTGAAATCACGGATTGCTGAATAAATATTTCGATGATTAATTAGCCATCGTTTGTTCTCGCGATGTTTGGCATGCTTATCTTACGATGGTACTCAATTCGAATACTACCGTGGACAGACGTACCTATTTTTCATCATCTTACTCTTGTAAAAATCATAATTATAGATAGCTTTCGTATTTCATTTATATTACTGACTCTTTAAGTTTCTTTCATGAATTGAAAAACGATAATTGAATAAATTTTCTTCTTTAATAATCAGACGAAAGTCTTTTACTCTCTTTTAAAGGATATCGATCTCGATATATAAAAGAAATAATTATTCGACATTCTGTGATTCCTATCACACAAGGATGAGTTCACATAGGATTATGTGGAGTTCACAAACCATAATGCATTTTCACCGGACGCTATGGTTACGCTAGCCTACTAAAAATTCAACAGTGAATCGAAAAGCAGGAAAACGTATTGAATTTTTTTCTTATGTTATATTCATGTGAATAGTGACATATGATACATTTTTGAAATCAGCAAAAAAATTGCAGCAGAATGAGAGAACTTTCAACTATAGTTTACATTTGAAAAATCAGAAATCCCTGTCGTATCTCGAAAATGACTGGATCAAAAAATTTTGCAATATCATATTCGAATTCCTCATAAAAAAGTGCCTGTAGAATGTAACAACGGATTTCGAATACGAGTTCAAATAAACGAGTTATTCAGCTTCATTGGAAATGACAATTTCTCAATTTTCGTCCATAACTCAAAATCTATGAACGTTAGGCTGGATCTGTTTTCAGTTTTGGATTAGTCAACAAAAAAGAGCTCGAGAATGTGTCGTCCGTTTTCTTCTAGCTGCTATAGTTCTCGAGATCCCTTCAGTAGACAACGAATTTTGCCCACCCTGTACATTCAAACTTTTTCGAGTTCATTGAATCTAGCACACATATCTTGAAAAACATTGTGACGAAGCAGGTGCGGAGTGTTGAACAAATATAGATATCTTCTAGATATCTGTTGTTAACTATTTCAAGTTCGTAATTCTTTTTTCAAACTGCCCTATTTCTTCTGAAAAGTTCAGCATGAAATCAACAAAGTTCAGACTTTGTCTTCGAGACCCAAAGAGAAAATTATCACATTATGCCGTATTTATATTCAGCAGCGTACTTGAAACGATAATCTCGACGTAAGTAGATTTCCTGAAGCTGACATATTAACATTTGATCAGGGTTTGAAGCTTGCAGGAATCTGTCTGAAGCAGATTAAAATTTCGTAATTACTTTCCAACCTATTTGCATCGGGGCTGACATTTTGTAGTGTTAAATGCCTCACGGAAACTGTTATCAATTTCGCAAGGAAAATATTCCTCGTATGTGCTAGAAGGGGAAGAGAAATCAACAAAAAGCATCTACAGGTCCGTGAATGGGAGTGCAGCATCTAATCCGATTATTCCTTCTCTTTTCATTATTTCAAGGAAAACATTACTACATAAATTACAAAACAGCGCGTGCGGTTAGTTGGCAAAAAATATTTGGGCACTCAATGTTCAATTCTTTTGACATTTGAAAGACTATCTACAGTATACTACTCGTCAACTTCTGAAGTTCATATCAATACAACAATAAGAAGATGTATTGATATCTAGTTAGCCTAGACCAGTTCCATGCATAAAAAAGTTTTAGTTCAACATAGTAAACCAGAGTTACGCAATATATTAAAAGAAAGAAGCTGTCCACCGAAATTGTGAAAATCGAAAAATTGGAGTATCGAGCCATCATCAAGTACCTGTATTTAAAAGGGTTAAGAGGTAAGCAGATTTACGAAGATATACTTCATAACCTTGGTGATCGTAGGCGACTGTGAAAAATTGGACTGCAAGCTTCAAAAGAGGTAAATTTTCCATTGCAGATGATGACCGATCGGGAAGGCCAGTTTCTGTGTCAGTCCTCGAAAATATCGATTCAGTTCATCATAAAGTTCACGTCAATTTGTACATGAGAAAAATTGCTGCAAAATGGATCCCCATATGTTTGAATGTTGACCGGAAGCGTGCAGAGGTAGAAGCATCGCGTTCGATCTGTGCTCGATTTGAAAACGATGTAGACTTCTTAAACCGAATTGTTACTATGGATGAGACTTGAGTACATATTTCTACTATCTAGAAACAAAGCAACAATCGATGGAATGACGACACTCTGGTTCTCCACGACCTAAGGAGTTTTGTGTCCAAAAATCTGCTGGAAAAATTCTTGCTTCAGTTTTTTGGGATTGTCATGGAGTAATCATGATTGATTTTTTGGATAAGGGTATAACAATAACCGGAGATTGCTATTCGACATTACTGACCACTCTACGGAAAAAAATTAAAGAGAAAAGACGCCGAAAGCTATCCAAACGTGTTTTGTTTTTGCAGGACAACGCCCCTGCACACAAATCTTATGTTGTCATGCAAAAAATTCGTGATTTAAGGTTTGAATTACTAGAATACCCTCCTTTTTCACCAGATTTCTCTTCATTCGACTATCATCACTTTCCTCAACTGGAAAAAAAGTTTAAAAGGTCGTAAATTTTCTTCCAACGAGAAGGTAATAAAAGCTGTGGAGGTCTGGTTTGCAGAGCAAGAAGAAACATTTTTTTTGAAAGGTATAGAGACGTTTCAGGTTCGCTGTAATAAATGTATCCACTTAAGAGCAGAATATGTTGAGTAATAAAATATTTTGACATAGAAATTTTGTTTGGTTCTATAGTAGGCTAAGAACTTTTCAATGTATCCTCGTATACTAATGTCTGGAGTTGGAATTAGAAAAAACATAAGAATACTACATAAAACAATGATTTCAGGGCAAGTTTCAAATTGTTCAGGCTTTATAGTTCGAAATTTTTGAAAAATATCCAATAGTTGCTTCTTCTAAGAAAGATCTATTGAATCTATTCTTGAATCTATTGAACGATATTCGTATATAATCCATCCGAAACACACACGCAATGTAATTATCCTCAGGAGACTTAGGAATGTTCATTTTCTTTATGTTTTCCACAAAGCATTCTCAAACATAGAAAGAAGAGCACAATCACAGTGCCTTAATATTTTATCCAGCATTTCAAACATCAATCAATAACTATAACCACAAAGAATGCAAAGATGTAGACAATTCAAAGATTGATTGATCGTATAGTATAAAATGCCACGTCAAAAAATAAATTTCATCCTCATCATTCGATGTATTCGGACTGTAGTGAAGGCATCCCTTTATTCAAAAGATACCCATTTTAATCGCTTTCCTGCGCAGTTTAAAAATTCAATCACGAAGAAATCCATCTCTTATAATTTCCCTATCAAGAGATCGCAAATTTCGACGAACGTAATATTTTATTCATTTCCGGAAAGAATCAGAAACCAATCCGCGAAAATGTTTCCCAATTTATTCGAGATCAAATAGCTGAGGAGAGCGATAGCAACGGGTTCTACTTCAGCAGGAGATGCTTTCTTTGTTCTGTGAATACTTCCGAACAGAAATCGGACCTATTTTCGGAATGAATGGATACGTAGCTGGGATTATCCGAATCAGCGGATTGGTATCTTTCGTACTGAAGTACTTATGTTCTATTAGAGGCATTAATAAAGGATTGGTTCGATATTTCGAGAAGTTAGATCTAGGCTGATTCAAATGGAACTGTTAACATCAATTCACCTCAACTAGGTGATTCCATTCGGAAATTATTTTCGGTTGTTTTTAAGAAAGTATGGAGTGTCCGGGAAGTTTGAACCCCTTTTCACTCTGAAGCCACTTAAATTGTATATGTAAATGGAACAACTCATTTTTTTGCGTGAAGATATCATGCCCAAATAGGTAACGATAGATAATAGTAGAGTGATGGTGAAATGAACATTTTGAGTACAGCAATTCTTTTTCTAGGAACCGAAACTTGGCTCATGGCTCCCTTACCCATGGGTAAGTTGAACAGGGGGCGAGAGAGACTTGACCATAAGTTTTTTTATCAGGAAAAACATTGAAAGAAAACAATTTTCAATGACCAACGATTATCCATGTCAAGGTTTTCATCATCAGATTTTTCTATTTCAGAGTCACTCTTCCTTATTTCCAAGATTATTTTCACTTTGTTGGACCTTTTTATATATTATATATTATATTTTATTTATTATATTATTTTATTTTATTATATAGGCTTTTTTATCTGGTTCAGGGTATGAATCTCTTTCAGACAAAAGTAAACCTATATTTCCCATCTTCTTAATGATGTTGTTAGTAAAACATACGGCATTATTTCTGCCGATCTGAACGTGTTCCCAGACTTCTCAATTCATCACACGTCTGTTGTTCGCAAAGCGAATCGGCTTACTTAATTAGGGAAAATATGGACATAAGCTATTTGCTGTATTCGGTTTCGAATTTCGGACAGTCCGAGAATTGTTCTAGAACTGCGCAGAACTGTTGCGCCCTAGTATCGAATCCTCTACGCAGTTCTAGAACCATTCACGGACTGTCCGAAATTCGAACTTGAATACAGCTTACGTCTTCGTCTTGGTTTCTATCTGGAGGGGATTGAATCGGACACCGTTTGGGTGGCGTTCTGGGTAACTGTATAGTACTCAGTAGTCGCTGTGTTACTGGATATTACTCAGTTCAGTAGCGCTTGCCAGTATTGAATATTATTCCGAGTCATTCGCTTGACAAGAGACGAGAAAGTCGAAGTGTCATAAAAGAGAAAGCGGACGAGAAAGTCGAAGTGTCACAGTGCCGTAAAAGTGAAAGCGGAGGTGAAAGTGTACACTGGCGAAGCTGCGGAATTTATTATTCCGTCTACGAAACTTCCGAAGTTTTTTTGTAAGTTCTATAAGTGTATGTGTTATAGAGCGGAAATTCGTTCAAATTCAGTGTATTCAGTGTCGAGTCCAGATCCCAAGATCGCTGGTTCCACGGATATCACTGGTGAGTCGATTTATTTTTCTGATAGTATAGAAAATATTTAATTTAGCCACATAGCTTAATAGTAACATAGTAGTAAGGATTTCCAATATTCATTATTATTCCGAAATACCTCATATAGTTCAATACGGACAAAAAGCCATGTCGGAGGTCTCAGACAATGAGAGCTCCTACATGGAAGCTACGGACACCGAAGAATTTAGCGATGGAGATGCAGAGGAGCTTGTAAGGCTCAAAGAAGAGAATGGGCAGTTGAAGGCTCAAATAAATAAACTGACTGAAACCGTGTCTCAGTTGGTCGGGGAGATACGCCTCTTGAGAGAGGAAGTTAACAAGAATAAAGCTCCTCAATCCCCTAGTTTTGCTGAAATTGCAAAACAGAATACGGCACAGAAATCCCCCACATTTGCAGAAATTGCAAAGCCGGTAGCGGTCCCCAAAAATTCCTCCAAACAGGAAGTAGCTCCAGAACCGGAGAAGAAGAGAAATTTTGCAACTCAAGTTGCTAAAACCCAGAACGCGCCGCCCACAAAACGCGCGCGTAAAGAAAGTTCATCTTCAGACGAAGAGACCGCAAAAAAAGCAACGGAGTTACCTAAAATAGATAAAATTCCACCCATCACGACCAGATTGGTAAGGAGTACTTCACGTACCAGATGGAGGAAGAGAAAAAGATATATACAGTTATAAGACATCTCCCAATAGATGCTGACCTAGATTTAATAAAAAATGATCTAAAGGTCCAAGGAATCCATGACGCCGAGGTGTCCAGAATGACATCCAATAAAACCAAAAAGTTTATACCCTTATACCTGGTAAAAACTCAGAGAAAGGAGATTTTCGAAATAAGACGCCTCTACAATCTCTGCATTGTAGTGGAATCAAAAAGAAGGGCAGAAAATCCAAGCCAATGCTTCAGATGTCAGAGGTACGGACATGCCCAAAACAAGTGCTCTTTTCCATACAGATGCGTCAAATGTTTGGGCAATCATTGCACAAAAGATTGCGAACTTACCAGAAAAGGTGAGGAGAGAAATGCCACATGCGTTCTGTGCGGTGAAGAAGGCCATCCAGCAAGCTACAAAGGATGTAGCGAATTCAAATTAGTCACAAGGAAGAGGAAAACAGGCCAGAAATCGGCTCAGCAGAGCACGATTCCTCTAAAAGTCCAGGAGAAAAAGAAGCCCACCCCCTCCAAAGTAGACGACAAGAAAAAAGAAGTACCCAAACCAGTACAGAAGAAGGAGACACCGAAAATGCCCCAAGCTAAACCTACGATCAACAAAACAAAAGAAAACAGAAAAGTCTCTGAATCCGCCGACGATTTAGACACTTTTACTGAAAAAATTTTCAACAAAATCATGTTGAAAATTGAAAGAGAGATGGAGAAAAAACTCCAAGGAATGTTCAGTAAACTGAAATAATGGAACATACAACTAGGAAAAATTTCCTTAAAATAGTCTCCTGGAACATAAACGGGGTCAGAACTCGAAAACCCGAGATAGAAGAAATAATATCAGAGAGAAAACCTGATATTATAGCCTTACAGGAAACAAGAATACAACCAAATACGCGATTGAATATCATGAATTATGAGATATATAGATGTGACAGAATCGCGAACACTGGGGGAGGTTTTGCCTTACTGGTTAGACGAGATCTGAAACACTATTTTAAAGGAAGATCTGACGAGTCACAAATAGAAACAGTGACGATTGTAGCTGAAATAAATCGACAAAGAGTCGAAGTCACATCGGCATATAAAAGACCCCCAAATAACCTATTGGAAGAAGAAATCAACAACTTACTAGATGGAACAAACCCGAAAATCTGCATCGGAGATTTTAATTGCAAATCTCCAGAATGGAACAGCAGGATGGAAAACAGAAATGGCAGAAAACTGAAAGATCTCGCTGAAAAACATGAAGCTATCGTTATTGGACCTGAAGAACCAACGTACCTAGCATTCGGAAATGGATTACCAGATATAATTGATATCGCAATCATGAAAAATATCACTAGAGAATTCTCGATAGAGACCTTGTGGGACGGAACCTCTAACCACAACCCCATCGAATTAACAATAGGAGATGGGCCAAGAAGAGAACTAATGCAAACAAGAGAATACACCGATTGGACGAAATATAGCCATCTGATACAATCGGAGGTAACAGAAATACCGACAATCAACACACCGGAAGACCTAGAAAGAGCAGTTGATAAACTAGAAAAGAATATAATAGATGCCTACAAAAAGAGCACAAAGAAAATAACGAGACCAGCACCGATACATCCACACGGTGATACACCCAGAGAAATCAAAGATCTCATCAGGGAAAATCGGAGACTAAGAAAAACATACAGGCTCAACAAAACAGATATAAATAAGAGAAATCTAAACCGACACAGCCAAGTTCTAAAAAATGCCCTGAAGGACATGAGAACAAATAGATGGAACAAAAGAGTTCAAGAACTAAATACTATCGATCATTCTGCATGGAAAATGCAAAAATGTCTGAGAAGAGAAAAGACTAAAATACCATCTCTCCACGGAGAAAGAGGAATGGCATATACGAATATCGATAAAGCAGAAGCACTGGCGGACTCGATAGAAAGAGAATCGAGAATAAATTACAGACCTGATGACGATAATGACGAGCTGGAAGATCTTGTAGAGAACAACGAAGAAGAAATGGACGAACCACCAGTAGACGACAAAATAGAAAAACCAACTTCTCCATTTGAAATAAAAGAGATAATCAGATGCTTGAAAAATAGGAAAGCTCCCGGAAGTGATAAAATAACGAATGCTATGTTGAAGAAATTACCTAGAAAAGGTATAGCTGCTCTCACAAATATTGCAAACGGTATAATGAGGACTGAACACTATCCGGAAAAGTGGAAAACTGCAGAAGTCATAGTGTTCAACAAACCAGGCAAAGATAAGAAATTCCCCCAAAACTACAGGCCGATAAGTTTATTGTCCGCCCTAGGAAAAGTAGTAGAAAGGGTAATCGCTAGGAGGCTTACAAAAGAAACTGAAAATCTGAATCTCATTCCAGCAGAGCAATTCGGATTCAGAAGAGACCACTCAACTGAACAGCAATTACTGAGACTCACAGAATACATAACAGAAGGATTCCAAAATAAACAAGCAACCGGTCTTGTACTACTAGATGTCGCCAGAGCATTCGACAGAGTATGGCATGAAGGATTGATTTACAAAATGAGATATGCTGGATATTCAATGAAACTGTGCAAGTTGATTAGGAATTATTTGAGGAACAGAAGATTCTACGTGAAAGTGGAAGGAGAAAACTCCACAACCAGATATATGGAAGCAGGGGTGCCTCAAGGGTCAGTACTTGGGCCGTTACTGTATAACATATATATTCACGATATACCAAAATCTCCAAGGACTATGCTGACACTCTATGCCGACGACACAGGAATCGCAATGCGACATCGCAAGCCAGAAATTATAGAAGGAATGTTACAAGAAGCTATAGATGAAATAAATGACTGGTGTATTAAATGGAAAATAAAACTCAACGGACAAAAGAGCCAAGCGATATTACTGCAGAAGAGGAGACTAAGAACTACAACAAATCTAGAGGTAGATGGAGAAGAAATCGAATGGAAAAACGAAGCAAAATATTTAGGTATCACCCTAGACAAAGGTCTAACATGGAGAAGCCATATCAAACAAGCCGTTGACAAAACCAAGGCAGCGATGAATATGCTCTACCCGCTGATAGGTAGAAAGAGCCACATGTCAAATGAGACAAAATTGAAAATAATCAAAGCCGTTGCTAGACCGCAAATGACTTATGGATCAGGTGCTTGGGGATTCGCGGCAAAGAGCCATATACAAAGAATTCAGGCAACAGAAAACAAGCTACTACGATGTGCCATAGATGCGCCTTGGTTTGTCAGGAACAAACAGATATATCGAGATTTGAAGTGGGAAACCATCACCGAATTTATGAAGAGGAAAGCTGAAAAGTTATTCGAAACAGCGAAGGAACATCCAAACGAAGAACTCAGGAGACTAGTGGACTACGATCCGGAGGAAGACAGAAGAAGAATTAGAATTTACAAAAGGAGACCGAGAGATCAATTGAGGAGAGATTAAAATGAGTACGACAACTTATTAAAACTATACTAAGAAGAGATATCCGAAATGGACGAACATGAAAACCCTAGCACGACAATGTGCAAGAAGAAATCCACCGATTAAGGGATAAAAGGGTTATAGGCAAATGCCCGGAACCAACAAAAAGCAAGGTTTAGTGGGTCGCGAACTCAGGAGAGTGAGTAACCCCACAGTGTTCCCTAGAAATGGGTTCCTCTGGGCGAGAGATAGAGCCCCGTGTTTTCACGGTCGCAGATTCCCCCTGCTTTAAAAAAAAAAAAAAAAAAAAAAACAGTATTGAATAAAGGTCCATCAATTCCAAACGTTCTCCGTCGGAGAAAAAAGCTATGTTGCTCTGATGAGGTCAAATGAGACCAAAACCTTGGTCAGCATCTGCTTTTCTTCGATGGGGCGTTCTCCATTTGGGGCCTTGACGATGACAAATTGGCTAGTTCAATTCAGATCGAAACACTTGTTGCATGATATTCATATCAAATCATCTCAATTTATTCTTATTATTCTATTCACAAGTTTATTCTCAAATATACACGTTGGAATCACTCTACACAATATATTTAATATATTGTGACCGATTGCTATCTCTTTTAATATGTTTCTTTTAATTTATTGCGTAACTCTGGTTTACTTTTTTGACTTCAAACTTCACACTGAAACTTCTAATGAGTTATTGTTCGTTGCTATGGTAACGCAACTAGTCTAGGCTAACTAGATATCAATACATCCTCGTATCTTGAAACTCATCATACCGTTCGATGCTGATTCATGTCGGAAAAACCGAAATGCTTGCCTTCTGAAACCTTCGATTCGCCCTGGGTTATGTATTTTTTATTCGTCGAAAATACAATGTATTTCCCGGGCTTTACAGGAAACCATTTTAATGAACAACTTCCCTAATAACGGAAGAATGGTTATATCCGGTAGCCCCTACCCACTCTCGAATCCATTCAGTTTCATCATGTATGTTTTTGTCAAATGCAGAATTCAATTAAAATCATTCTATCTGAACGGAACGTTCGCCCTGATACTTCTTATAAGAGAATGTGATTAGCATTCGGAACAGTCATCTCTTCATTTGAAGTTTGAGGTGGAGTACGTACTTTCAATAGAACCAAGTCTTGAATTAATTCTTTCTGAGTAAATAATTCGAATCGATTCTTCTGAAGTTAATTCGCTGGCTCCAGTTGCTCTGGAAGAAACTCCAAGGTTACCGCGGTGGTAACTGCGGTGGCATTGACAACAGAGAATATTAATTCTTTAGGGCGATTCTCTTTCATTCGTGAAATATTGTAAAATAGGATGCTGAATTTGGGAGTTTCAGTATCCTTATACATGACTCGTAGAAATATTTTAGCAGTAGATTCTTGAGGTCAGGGGAAACTTTTTTTTTGTCTGCCGAAGCTCATTATGAAAACTTAAAATGGCTTCATCTTTTCATCAGGGCCGAATGGAAAAGATAGAAAATGAAGAAACTGTTGAACTCAAGAATATTCTGGTCAAATATTTGTACGAGTCAAAGACTCACTATGCATATCGTTTCCTGAGGAACAAATATTTCAGGAAACCTCTGTGAATTTCACAGAAAAATACTAATTCCATACTTCAGAAATATTTCGTGATAGATTCGACACAATGTAGAAATTTTTTATGAGAAATATAACATATTGATGAACGCTCAAACATCACTATGACAAGACAAGACTAATATAGAAGTATATACGAAAATATATTGAGAATTTCTTCGCCTACTATAGAACCAAACGAAATTTCAATGTCAAAATATTTTATTACTCAACACATTCTCCTCTTAATTGGATACATTTATTACAGCGAACTAGCAACGTCTCCAAATCTTAAAAAAAAATGTTTTTTCTTGCTCTGCAAACCAGACAGCTTTTAGTACCTCCTCGTTGGAAGAAAATTTACGACATTTAAGCTTTTTTCAGCTGAGGAAAGAGATAATAGTCGGATGGATCCAAATCTGGTGAATAAAGGGGGTGGGTGTTTTAGTAATTCAAAACCTAAGTCACGAAGTTTTTGCATGGCAACATGAGATTTTTGTGCAGGTGCGTTGTCCTGCAAAAACAAAAAACCTTTGGATATCTTTCCGTGTCCTTTCTCTTTTGTTTTCCGTAGAGTAGTTACTAATGTAGAATAGTAATCTCCGCTTATTGTTCTACCCTTATCCAAAAAATGAATCATTATTACTCCATAGCAATTCCAAAAAACTGAAGCAAGAAGTTTCCAAGCAGATTTGTAGACACGAAAATTCTTAGGTCTTGGAGAACCAGAGTGTCGCCATTCCATCACTGTTGCTTTGTTTTTGGATCGTAGAAATGTACCCAAGTCTCATCTGTAGTAAGAATTCGGTTTGAGAAGTCTACATTGTTTTCAAATCGAGCACAGATCGAACGCGATGCTTCTACCCTTGCACGCTTTTGGTCAACATTCAAACATTTGAGGATCCATTTTGCAGCAATTTTTCTCAAGTCCAAATTGACGTGAACTACATGATGAACGCGTTCGTATGAAATATTCAGTGCTACAGATATCCGTTTCAGACCAATTCGACGGTCTGATAAAATCATGTCATGAACTGCATCGATATTTTCGGGGACTGACATAGAAACTGGCCTTTCAGATCGGTCATCATCTTCAATGGAAAATGTACCTCTTTTGAAGCTTGCAGTCCAATTTTCCACGGTCGCATACGAAGTTAATTGATCACCAAGGGTATTGAGCACTTGATGATGGCTCGATACTCCAATTTTTCGATTTTCACAATTTCCTAAGACATCTTCTTTCTTTTAATTTATTGCGTAACTCTGGTTTACTTTTTTGATCTCAAACTTCACACTGACAGTTTTTTATGCATGTAACTGGTTTAGGCTAACTAGATATTAATACATCCTCGTATTTCAATCACATAGTGACTTGAATTTTAGGATTAAAGATTGATTCAAATCCGATAGATCCGAACTTTTACCACATTTTTATTTCAAAGCCATCAAATAGGCGTCCAAATTTCATTGACACACTCTGTATGTTGCCATACGGCAACGCTGAAGTTCATAATCAAACTTCAATTTGAATTAGAAATGTCTAGAGTGGACCTTTGTAGGTTCGACTACTATCACCTGGTTCAAAAATCAAATGTTCTTTTTTTACTGGACTCACTAGAAGCTAATAATGAATACTATTTTCCTGGAATATTTTTTGTCACGATCCAACTCGGAATGGCCGATTCAAAAAATATCATCGCCCAAAAGCCATTCGAATCCGTTTACTGGGTTTTGTTACCACTTTACTGTACTCAATCGCTTCAAATTTCCAATACCAGTATTTATTTAGCCATAATCGACTGCATTGAATACCGCCAGACTGCTCGAATAAACAAACAATCACTAATAGGATTTCATTCGAAACGCGTGAAGTGTTCCGGGAAATGAAAAATAGCGAAAGGCGCGAAACTGACAGAAATTTTCCACAGTCCAACAGGTCAGCAGCAGGGCATTCGGCGGGAGCTGAATAATTGCAAGAGTTTCGGCGTCCGCTCTGGAAGCCTGGACCTGCAGATCTGTCAGATGAAAACCGAATAAATCCTTAGCGGCAGTTCCCTAACGACTTCGATATTATACTCGTACCATATTGGGCTGTGAGCTAAATAGCGTCAAGGGCCAGTTCCTGGGGATACATCCTCTCTAATTATCCGTTTTCCGAACTCGCTAGTGAACAACGTGATTAAGAAGATATAGGATGAGGAAGATTAAATTACGTCGTTGAACAGACTGATTTTTAGACGGATGTGTAGCCTGAGATCGGGGAGCTACATTTCAAATTGTGAGTCTGTTCGGTTGGAAAAATCTCAACCGGTTTCAAGCTTCTGGCTTTATTCGAAAATCAAAAAATATGGTTGGTGGAAGAAATCATTGAAGACTACCGTAGCTGTATTTCTGCAGACTGTTCACATCCCTAATAATTCATAGCTGGACAAATACCTAGTGGACTTGGGAAAACTGATGCTTTCGATTTTTACGTTTTGGTAGTTACCTTAGAGGAAGTTTATATTTACCTCTATGGTCTATGAGACCACGAGTAGCTATTTTTCACCAGACTAGTAAATAATCTGAATGCAAGTTGAGATCAAAGGAAATTAACTCAGATACATAACATCCTTTAAAAATCAACAGATGCTAGGATCTAAATCAAGATAGCTAGTCACCACCACTCGGAATATCAACTGAAATTTCATTTCATTGAGGAAAAATAGATGCTGAATTTGGTTTCAGTGTCATTTAACTATTGGACCGACACAACTTACACCTCGATCAAAATGAAATGAATTGATGGAGCCTTTATTCGAGAGCAACAGTCGCTTTGAAGCTAGATTAAACACTAGCGCCATCTGACAAGAAACGAGATTCAACGCAATTCTCCTTCTAAACCTCCTGAGTGAGGATGGCTCAGTTCATGTGTACAGGAAACGCTTATGGCATGGCTGTCATGGACCTTCTCTTTATATTACGAGTAGTGGTGACTAGCTAGCTCAATCGAGCTACGATTTTGATGAAAATCTTTGTTTGATATTTATATGAACGAATAATGTATGTATCTGAATTAATTTCGTGTATTTCTGACCGAGTTGATTCGAAGTCTTATTCATTTGATTTTTAGGAGAATTGTTTTCTAGATAAACATGTACCTATTCGCCGACAATTTAATTTCTGTTGATTTTTCACTCAAGCTTATTCTTGTCATTGGAATTGGGTTAGATTATCCCATTTTGAGAATGAATTTGGAAATTGGTACCTCATCCCAAGAAGGTATGAAAAGGAGGCGAAATAGTCACAATATTACGCATTGGCGTAGCAATCTACATATTAAGCAGTGCCGTGTAATAAATTTAAAAATTCTTCCTTTACTAATTTTACTTACCCGTGAAAGCCATTTCAGCCCATAAAGTGAATTATTCATTAGATAAACAAATTCGCACCAAAGTTTAGGTTATTTTAATATCTTCTTCATAACTTCGCCCATTCTTGATTCTGTTGAAGTTCTGTCCAGTTCTGTCAATTGAGGTTGACCTTAGCGTCCAATACATTATCACCCTTCCAATCGACTATGATCTGAATGGCGCCTTCTTTCTATATCTTATACATCTATATCATATACATCTACCGAATCAAATTTCTTCAATCATATCATAATTGAGGAGGCTCCATAGAGATACATACATATAGGCCATGCCACTGCCGTGATGCCGCTCATGTTCTGCTTAGATCTCGCATGGCGCCTGTAGATTGAATGCTTGTTTGTATCGAGTTGGATGAGTGAGAAAACTTCTGAATTTATATCATTGAAGGTCCTCTAATATTTAAAAATGTTTTTGTAAAAGGCGGTTGAGAAAATTAAACCAGGAGTACTATTTTTCGGTATTCAGCTGCAGTTTGCGTCTAGTAGTCGTCTGTTAGGGGTGCGCTAACCCCTTAAAACTTTTTTCAGTAGGGGTGCATAATGAATTCCATGTTTTTGAATGAGATATTTTTGTTTTCGGTCAAAAAATCATCTTGTGCATCTTTTAGGAAAAGTAGAGACTTTATTTCCACAAAGTTCATACAAATTACAATATCAGTGACTGAGAAAATCACGGTCAAAAAAATGTATTTATTTATCTCGTTATACAGGCTGTCCCAAAACTAGTGAATCAAACGTCACACCAAGATAGAGTAGATCAAATACTATTGCATGACACCAACATTAGTTGAGCGAAAATGTACCGTTTCTGAAAAAACCTAACCTTAGGTTGCCGATTTTCGAACTATTTTTTCAATCACAAGGCCAATTTGTGATTGAGGATAGCGTTTTTCTCCCATATTATCACCCCCATACAGGGGGTTCATTCTGAGTAATAAAAATCATGTAGAAAAAACAATTGTTTTAATTTACATTCACTTAGGTTATCGATTAACTACTTAGAATAATTTCAATTAGGGGAGATAAAACAATAATCTTAGTTCAATATAATTTCAAATCGATATCTTTTTCGACAAACTGGCTCTGTGATTAAGAAAAATGGTTCGAAAATCGGCAACTTTAGGTATTTCAATAAAATTCTGATTATTTTGAAAACGGTACATTTTCGTTGAACTAATGTTGGTGTCATTCGATAATATTTGGTCTACTCTATTGTGGCAAGATGTTTGATTCACTAGTTTTGGGACAGCCTGTATAAAGCTATCGATACTCATTCCTTTGGCCCAGATATCAACTAATGTTGATGCAATTCGGTAGATCACAGATATAAATTGTTACTAAGATGTAAAAAGTTCAACACATGGAATAACAATATCATTTCCATAAGTAGGTACTATATAATTTAAATTTCACTGTCACTTCTTCACAGGTTCACTCCTTTCAAAAGTTGAGTTGATGAGGGAGTCCAATCAATCAAAATGTAACTGATTTATTTTCCCTCATTACAAGTCTTTGGAACCATCATATAAATTAGGTGTTACCTCGGGTGTTACGAAGAGTGAAAAGAACGTAAGTCAGACACCAAAAACGTAAATCTTGTTGCGAACCCCATACCATCAATTGGCGAACCTCAAGAGATTCGAATGAACCCTTTCAGGAATCGTTGCCCCAAACGAAAGATTTAAGCCTACAGAATTATTGACGATGCATTCAAAGGCAGATACAATGAAATAAGAAGGTAGGGATGATTTTATGGGATGAAATAGCTCATCATATGAAATATTCAAACCTTACAGGCTCACGATAGGTTGCGTGAGGTGTGTAAAACTCTTACAGCGGATTTCACAATCACTCGATTTCGAAAAAAAAAATTATTAAAACCTTTTCATATCTGAATAAATTGGAGAAGCAGAAATTGAGGATCATTTAACGACAGAATTTGATACGAGAAGGGTATTATGAATGCTCATGACTGAATTATCGATCGAAAACAAATTGACGTTTATTCACCAATCAAGCGTTGATTCCCTGATCAAGCTTTATGAAACCAGGGGTTAATGATATAAAACCCCTGTTTTATATGCACTCCGTTGATGGGCTTTGGTTGATGATTTAATAGAGGAGTCTATGGAATTTTTAACTCGAATACTGTTCTTGGGTGCAGTGCTGGCTTCTTATCGAGTATACCAAATTTCTTCAGAATGTTATAGGATAAAACTCGAGTTCGAACATTCACATAATTCTTCCTACACGTCAGCATAAATCTTGCACCGCCTTCACACCCTATTTTCGCAGACAAGAGACCTGATGACGGAGATTGAATATAAGGAACTCAAAAAGTGATATATCCCCCCGGATGAAAAGCAGAAAAACGTGCAAGATATATTGTCCGAGTGTAATGCGCTAAAGTCGAATTAAACCAGCAGAACGGGTTTATAATGCTTTAAAGTATATGAAAGCATTATCACGAGGATTGTGCACAATCTCTGTAATCCGTATGAAGACAAATAATACGGGTGACTTCCGTTGGGTTCAAAACAAAGTCTGCAAAATTATGGTATTTTGCTCCCCGTTGCTACCCTCAACAGAATGAACCATTCATCATCCCATGCAGGAATTAATTTCGTTTCTCTTTCTAGTTGCGAGTTCGGAAATGCTGAAACCTTTTTCGAAACAAAAATAACGTGGGAACGCGAGGTATCTGTGCGACTATGTTAGCCGTTGTAGGCATGAGTTATACTGCAGGTGCGTTTACACATCATCCTGGATTTTTTAATGGCTGTGTAGGCTTCGTTTTCATTTGATGCATGATCAATTCAACTGTTTTTCCATTCTCCAAAAGCGTTCGGACTTCTGTTCATTCGAACACTCAACTATTAGGATCGGAACATTACCTGAACATTGACCGGAATGGAAACTCAGAAAAACCAGGAAATTTTCGAACATCTTTCAGCGAACCGAGTAGTTAATGTGCAAAATAATCTACCATCATCAGTGATGAATTCTGTGCCTTCGAATGCATCCACGAACGCTTTTCACGATTGGTTCCATCGCGTATGTTTTTTCTTCGCAGTTCGTGTGCAGATTGTCACTACACCGACTTTGATCCAGAAGATTTATGCCAGAAGTACGGCGCTTCATGAGTTCATGCAGAAATCTACAAAGTACAAAACAAATGTTGAGTTTCTCGTCGGGAATTAGTTCCAAAATTAGAATTCATAGAGGATGTTTCTCTTGAATAACCTGAAATAAAATTGGTTGGAAGGATTTCTATACCTGGCAAAAAAACGTCTAGAAAAGATGCCAGTAAATTTTGAAAAAGTTGGAACATGTCTGGATCGATTGTAGCTGTAGCGTAACAACAACCACTTAAACTTTTTACGGTTTTCACTCCCAATCACTGAAACAAAATCAATTAATTAAATCAACGATTTGCTCCTGCGTAAATTCTTGCACTAATTTGTCAGGAGCAAATTAACTAGAAAAAATTTTTGCCTGACAATGAACTCAAAATAAATAACGTTGAAATTATAATTCTAAGTTGTAACGTTTCGGAGTCTATATCAGAATCCTTCATCAGACGAAAAATCTATTTTTGAAAATCTTCTGAATTGTGGCTTTTGTTTGACATTAATTGTCAACACACAGAAACAACGTTATTTATTTTGAGTTCATTGTCAGGCAACAATTTTTTCTAGTTAATTTGCTCCTGACAAATTAGTGCAAGAATTTACGCAGGAGCAAATCGTTGATTTCCTTTTTAATTGATTTTGTTTCAGAGATTGGTAGTGAAAACCCTAAAAAGTTTATGAAGAGATGCAGAATCCTCCCAGAATAAATTTCAATCGATATCTGAAACAACCACTTACTTGAAAAGTTTGAATGATTCAAAAACCACTTTTTTGAATTCCTTCAAAACCGATAAGTTTAAAGGATCAGCACAAGCCTTTCATGTTGGGCTTCACCTCATAACGCTTATAATATAATCGTTAGTAATAATAATGAATTGATCATTTTTATTCGATTTTTTTATCTGAGGTAACAATTATCATCTGTTGTCACACCCTTATCTATAATATATCATCATTTCATTCTAATAGAAAGAAAACAATCATCAGGTTCAACAGAATTCACGTGAAAAAAGTTCATTCGAAATATAGGTATACAGTTTTTGCTTCATAGATTTTAACAGATGGATTCTCCTAACTAATCAAATAATTTTCTCCTCAATGAATTGCATGCTTGCGCAGCTATTAAGAAAACCAGGTTGAGTATTGCCTAGATATAATGTGTATTTTTTTGCGTCCTTCTGAATGTTAAATCCTTTCATGGGACATACTGAGCGATCGGTTCTTTCAAGCTCGTCAAAGTTCGAGCTGTTGTGGTTAGTTACTCACTAAGAGTAGTTATGAATAATAACTGAAAAACCATTCACGCATTCCTAGGAGGAGTACTCTTCCTCCTGTTCTCTCTCTTTTTTCTTTCATCACGTTATCGATAATGTTTATTTTCGGCTGGTGAGGAAAATTCTTCGAGCTCTCCAGCAATAATTCATCTGGCTGTACTATTATGGATCTGCAGAGATGTTAGCAAAGCAAAGTTCAAGTGCGCGTGTTGTATCCCTCTCAAGAACTGCTGCAGCACTGGTTTTTTTCGATACAATAAACATTTCTTCCATGAAAGTATTCGGTGTGCCAATCTAAGCCTCCGATGTGTCCTCTTTCATCATGTTCTTTATGCCATCCTCTATTTAATACATAGGTATCTACTCCATAACAAATCCTTTCTTTTCTGACTTCAAAAAAGCAAAGGATACCTTCCCACAAGTCCCACAAGTTTACAACTTTCACTCTTCACTTTGAATTCTGTCCAATTTGTCCTAACCCTGTCAATTTGAAAAGCTTATATCTAAGTGCGAGTGTATGCTGTTATTCTTTTGGAGTGTTTGTAAATTCTCACTTGACTTCCGATTTTGCTTGAAAACCAGCAAAAAATATTGGTTCAGTAGACTCCAGGTTTTTCTAACTCCAAACATACGAGTTCATGCGGAGTGCAGACTGCAGAGTCTTCAGTAATACCTGTCCGATCTGCCTTCCTACTCGCCTTTGGTCTGCTGGCGTTCCTACTGGCTCATGATTGATTGATAGCCGGAGGCACTGACCTTCTTCGAGGTTCTTCATCCATCCCTAAATAGGGAACGCTCCTTGATTCCTTATTTCATGGTGGCCATATAAAAAGTTCATCTTGATGCAGACGTGAGTGAGTCTAGAAAAAACCTCGAGATATCCCAGGATGCCTTTCATTCGATCATCAATTACAATTCACATAGAAAGGTGCACTAGAAAGGTGCAAGGCTCAAAATCTATCAGAATATGAACGACGCCTTTCGGGCAGGGATAATTAGGTTCATTGATGGCGATGAAAACTTGGGAATTGTTTTCCACTCATTGTTTATTTTCGACGTAAAAAGTATCGAGGCAGCTAATGACACAAGCAGTCGATACCGACAATCTAGGAACGACAAGTATTCAGCCTTCAATTAATAACGATCAAACGCAGGCCATGATCTCAACCGCCACATCGTTTTTCCCCTGAAAATTTACGAGTGTCCTCAGACGTTGTTAAGTGGTATCTTAACGAAACTTCTATTCCAATTACTCTAGTGAAACCTCCATTTCATCAAGAAACCACGTAGGATTCTCATTTACCCCACCATTCATCAAGCCAAATTGGCGTCACGACAAACTTGATATATTTTTCATAATTTTGAGCGCCGGGGGGAATCGGCTTGAGATACGACAATTAATAAACTGTTCATCATTTCAGCCTCCAAGAACCGCATGTGGATGACACGAATACTCAGTAATTACGAGGAAGAGGGCGTTGCGTGACGTCCCCACTTGTGCGATCTGATTTCGGGTCCTTGTCTAGCCCGATCCGTCTTGTGCTTGTGTCCTAGCCTTCCATGCGTTGCCAAGATAACGTTCCATTTTGGCCTCGTTATTCACCTTTGAGTATGAGGAATGTTGTTCCAACTCTGTGCTCAGACTTGATGGTAACTGATATCAACAGTAGATGAGGGATGTGACGTCGAGTGTACTCTCTTATTTGCTGACACCCCATCATCAGTCAGTTCATTTTATTTTGTGTTTTCCGGTTCTCCTTCCAGCAATCATCAGTTTCAAGTTCACAGCATCAGGTTTCAGATGAAAATTAGACGCCAAACGCCCCTACATACAATCTATGAGGATCTTCACGTAGAAGGCTGTTTGTCAATGATCAAATCTGAGATTAAGAAAAACACGAGTATCTACAATTACTATGGATCATATTAAGCAAAAACATTTCACATCAAAAGCAACGTAGTTGGCACATCGTTAGTAGCGACCAGAATGATGGGGCAGAAGGTTGCAAAACCCCTGAGACCCTCTTTTTACATTTATTATTGAAACTAAAATTTAAGTAATGCCTGGATTATCTTATCTACAGCATCCGCTGCCTCGGCCTTCTTTTTCTTAAATTCTTAAGGAATATTCTCCCTACAAAAGAGATCAATAAGTTGGATTCGCCTTCAATCGTCAATAAACTTAGTAAGAAATACGGGGTCTCAATAGATTATCGAAGTTGGCTATGAATTATTTCGTGCTGCTCCCCATTAAAGGTGAAAAACATCATTTTATGATGTTCGAACTGGTGGAATATTTTCTTGTTGTCATCAGCTGACTTTTTCTGAAAGACCAAAGTTTAGCATTTCTACGGATTCACTGAAACTTTTCGAAAATTATGAATGAGAAACGTCGCTTTGGGTGAAATACGTTCTGAATTTCCAGAAGAATAAATTCTTGGATTGTGAATATCTCTCATGTATTTGTATTAATTCCCACATAATTTCTCAGAATGTGAAAATATCCACTTCTTCCCCCACCCAGAAAGATACAAAAATGAAATTCTCAATTACAATAAATTTAAGTTTTCTTATTTCGTGTGTTGAAGCGAATTTGGGAACATTTTTTTTATATTTTCATCCGTTCTAAAATAAAAAATAATTCAAGCTTCTGTGATAGCAAGGACCTTTCCATATACCCAATTAATTCGACATCCACATGGTTGAATAGGTTTGAAAGTGGTAGCAACAATGATAATAAAGCGGAAAAGTCTAAAATAAAACCAACAAACAAAAAATGAACGTAAAGCAACTGATAAAAACATAAATGTTGAACACACTGCAGAAAACATTAAAATGAGGAAAGGGAATACATTGATGTATTACAAGAAAAATTAAAGAAAAATAAAAGAAAATTGGGTATTACAAAACTGTTGAGTATTTACAAAAACATGAAAATGTTATGAATAATGGAAAATAAAAGTTCTAAAGGCAGAATTGTTAAAGCAGAGAAATGGTAAAATAAATTTAGCATTTTTTGCAGTGAAACCATCAACAATTTATCTCAGCTCATACAAAATATGACGGTGCCAAGTGTTGCAGATCTGTACTCTAGGTTGTATTTTCACTATTGCTATTTATTATATGTATAAGTAAAATCGATAATGGTTACAAAACACATGAAAGCTCACAGTTTAAAGGTACCTACTAGTTTTGGTGTTTTGTAGTCCAATCACGATTCAATGATGTTGAACTAGTTTATCCATTTCCTCAATATTGAATCTTCGAAATCGGTGGATAGTGGTCAAGATCCAAGATGAACATTCTCGTAGGCAATTCCATCAGGTCAACTACATACATTTATTTTCGAGTAGTGGTCTGAACGTATTTAGAAATCCACATCTGAACAGTACTTATTATAAATGAATGGAGGATCATGATTTTCCAGTAGACTTGAGAGGTTTATTCATGGAAATGAATGAATAATTCAATAATATTATGAGTTACAACATTTCGTTAATAATGCGGTCTCATGATTAGAAATTCTGTACGTATTTTTGAGGAAAATTTTGTAATTGAAGCGTCTAGCAATTGGATTATTTCTTCTGCATAGTAAATTTGATTCACTTAAAAGATATGCCACACATTTATGCGCCTTCAAATTTACATCCCCTCAGTATGTAGCAACAAAATGATGAAGGCTCTTATGGGAAAATATGCCCACAAAATATAGCGAATCAGATGTACGTTGTCTTGCTTAATAAAATTCAAAATTGCCCGAAGCGGCGTACCAACCGGCAACTGCATGCATATGATAATCATCAGCAATCCATAAAAGATAAGCCGAAATAAAATTTTCTGGTTATCTCCTACGTCGAGCCTTCTGCGCCTATTTTTGATCAATTTCATCGCCGCCTGGGGGGTTTTCTTCTGCGTTCGTGTTCTCCATCCCTTATATCTGACATGCGAAATTTAATTTAAAATAATGAATACCTCTGCCACCCAAAATTTCGGCCTCATTTATGAATTTCCGACTGAATATGCCACAGTAACAAAGTGTTATTTTTGTTACGGAGAGAAAGAGGTGGCTCTTGTCTCCGTCGCTTTAGGTTTTTATTCTGTAAACGTTTACACTCTGATGAGAAAATGGTAATTTGTTAATACTTTCAAATTAGCTAACTTTATGTCGATTCTTGGTGCATTCTAACTAGCTCCTTATTATTCCTTCTTATGGAAAATATGAAATTCCAATAGACCGTGTAGGGAGTAGTGGTTTCCTGGGAAAAATCTGATTATTGGGGACCATTCTAGAACATTTTAAATTTTAAAATTGAATATGTTGTGTTATGTAAACATTTTTTTAGATCTCATAACTTTATTATTGGGGGTTGAAATTAACAACATATATTTTAGCAGGAGGTAGTGTGCGAAGAAGGAAATACAACTTTTAACTTTGCAGTTGTTTCAATTTAAAGTTTTTGGGCTATGTTATAGGGCTATATAGTAGTAGGTAGTCATTCTATGGAACACTTATACGATGAAATGAAATGGACAGTGATCAGTACTGCTTTTGTTTTTACTTATACCGAGAAAAGTATCGACTGTATCGAAGTTTTTCAAGAGACTTTTTTCCTCCAGAATTGAATAGAAAATTATAAGAGAATTTTATTTTTAGAAAATCTATCTCATAAAAATGATTCTTGAAGGAAAATCATGAGGGGTTGTTATTCTCAACTCCTAATAATGAAGTTATGAGATCTAGAAAAAATTGTGTGAGTAACATCTTCTTAGTACTTTATATTTTGTATAGTTCTATGACTCAGTGTTTTTTGGAACCCGTAAAAAAATTAAAAACTGCCAATTCGTTATCCCCTTCCAAAGGCTGTATCTTGGAAGGCAAGTCTATTTCGCGAGGTATCATCTCCCTAAGTCCTTCGCATTTGCTTACAGATACCCTGTATATCCAGAACGATTTGTCACAATTGTGTGGTGGAAAGTATGATTCGAAAAGTAGGATGCTTTTGTGACCAGCACTCAAGCAAGAACAAAAAGGACAGTAATGAAATGAGCCATCACAAAAATATAAATGGAGCTACTTCAACTACAACTCTAATTACATCCACTGAAGCATTCCTATTCCTACAATATCAAATATCGAACATGGGTATTAGGCAAAGCTCTATTATAGTATTTGCAGCAACATCTAAATCTACTAATTAGGAATTCGCATCCGAAAGAGGTATGTACTATCTATTGAAAACATTATTAGGAAATATACAAAGTGACATAAGAAACGCAACACCAAGTATTGATGAATTTATTAGAAAGAAACACTTGGAAACGATCGTAAGAAACAATCAACCATATACGTCTGCTTCAATTTTTTCAGCAGACGAGAAATGTTTACAAAAACATTCATAAATGAAAGATGTTCAGTTTTCTATGTCACATAGTATACTTCCATGGCCTTCAAACGCATACTAAGTTTGTTCCTTCCACTTAATCATTACGCTCAAGTGATTACCAGTTCTCAATCAGAATGCTTCAATTGATCGAAATGGCATGGTCCTCAGTCCACAGAAATCATCCATAATAGGTTCTAATTGAACACTTGTTGAAATTGAATCAAGTGTTAAATTAGTGCCTATTATTTCAATTAGATTGTACGTGCTCATTTTCATCCCAATTTCACCTACTTTCCCAACAAGCTTGAGCTTGTTCGCTGAAGCCTTGAATATATAATGAATCTACAACATCTTAATGATATGTTTGGAGGAAACCATATCGAATATATGACGCCGTTTGTTTGCATCCGTAATACCGCCTCGGTCTACAGGGGCTCAGCCGAAATGAAATCCCGCAAATTCGATTTCAAAATCGATATTTCGCCTTGCAATACCCCACTTTCGAATCAAATTCTCATGAAATATTGAAGGCGTAGTTCAGGTCTGTGTACAAAGCTCGTCTGGGAAAACAAAACTTGTAACCATATTGTGATATTGTTAGGGCGGCAGGGAAATCTTTTCGTGTGCGGAAAAGTTTTCTGTGAGGGATCAACGAGTTTCTTTTCTTGATAGGAAGGCCGGATGTCCGACGAGTTGAATCATTTATTGTGTGGAAAGGAAGAAACACAACCGTGTAAACAGTGGGATAACATCTTGAAGGGGAATAAATTGAAGAATATTTGCCTCTTCAACATTCAGTCCGAAAGATGGCAACAAAAATCCACAAGAGTTTTGTAATGGCTCATAATTAAATATGATGTCAGCACCCACTCACAAGGTCAGGTAGTGCAACAACTAGCGGCGACGCGCTTTGATGTAGGCATATAAAATTATAACATATTTTACAAGTATTTTATAATGATTGAAATTAGTCACTCAACTAGTTTATAGAACAGAAAACTTGAGAAAGTGGTCAGACCTCATTTTAGTGAAACGCGGTGGGTCAGTACCCCACAGAAGTTGCTGCCTTAACGATGTCGTCTAAAGAGATTTGTAATGGCTGAAAATGCATTTATTGCTCAAATATCATATATTATTTGAGAATGAAATATTCATACCACATATCAAAGAGCGTCGCCGCCAGATGTTCCACTACCTGATCTTTAGAGTGGGTGCTGACTCATGTACACCACCAAACTAACTAATTGTTAAATTAGAGCCATTACAAAACTCTTTCCGATTTCCGTCGCCAGCTTAGGACTTATTTAAGCTGGTACCAACACAGAATAGGAATTTTTCATAACCTACACAGTTAGAAAGAACTGAGTGTTGAATAAAATCCATGTACAGGCTGAGCAAAATTCGTTGTCTACTGAGGGGATCTCGAGAACTATAGCAGCTAGAAGAAAACGGATGATACATTCTCGAGCTTTTTCTTCATGACTAATCCAAATCCAAAAACAGAATTGGCCTTTCATTTTTAGATTTCGAGTTATAAACAAAAATTGAGATTTTGACGATTCCGAAAAGTTCTCATAACTTTTTTGTCTTCGAAGTTACAGATCTGAAAGTTAAACCTTCTATTCTATCATACGTAGAATCTACTGACAAAAGATTTTCTTCCAATTCAAAAATAAAAAATTTAATAAAAGTTTGCATTTAAAAAAAATGAATGTTCACCTAATGATTCGAAATTAAAAAATATTTTGAGCTCATCAGTGGATTCTACGTAAAAAAGTGCCTTAGAAGATTCAAGTTTCAGGTTTGTAACTTCAAAGGCAAAAAAGTTATGAGAACTTTACAAAATTGTCAAACTCAAAAACGAAGTATCGTAGAAGACTGTGGTTTTCACCATTCTTTGTTTCTCCAAAAATGAGCTAAAAATGTGTCATACGTTTTCTTCTAGCTGCTATGGTTCTCGAGATCCTCTCAGTAGACAACGACTTTAGCCTAGCCTGTACTAATAAATGAAATGAAAAAATTAGATCACGAGAAAATTTGAAGCATTGATGAAGCTAGAACTTGGAGGGTTTGTCAACCATAAACTCGATACAATCGTTGAGTCTTTGGCACAGTAGGTACATCCAAAACAACTCAGCCATTCATGTTTATGTTGGACGTCGGCAGCGCAGTACAACATCTGCTCACGATCGCCTTCTTATCATCAGTTCTAGGGGAAATTCCACGTATCCGAAGAGTTCGAATTATTTCTAATCAGAATGTGAGTTGTCGACAGCATTTTTGTGATTAATCAATTTAATTTGTTATGTTACCATCATAGTTAATTGCGGAGGAGTCTACAGGTGCGAGGACAAGTGTTGAGACCGATCCTGGTGTGAAAACCCGGGGGGATTACTGATTACTGATTGTTGGGTGTGTTGGACGGATTAACCAAACCTGCCACTGCGACCAAGAGGTCTATTGTAGCACACAGGCAAGCTCGTAGAGCTAGATCTCTCCCTCCAGTCCCATCTTGCCCAAAAAGAAGATAATGTTGGAGGGGGAGTGATTCTTGAGTTCCTCTAGGATCACCTTTGGAGAACCAAATAGAGGAGAACCCGGGGGGAACAGAACGCAGTCGGGGGTGAACTGCCTTTCCTTTTTTATCCTAACTTGCCATTGTCCACCTCTAGTGTTAGTGAGAATCTCTGCTGGTGTGAAAACCTGGGGGAAACAGAAAGCGCTCTGTGATGAACCACCAGTTTTTTTTGCAGACTTGCTCAAATCCTAATCCGGCTGAGTTCGTTGCCTGTTCAGGGTGAACCTTGATTCTGGCTGGTGAACCAATCCGTATTACCTTTGCATTGCTGTTTGTATATAAATTGGAGAAAATCCTGTAAGTTACTGTATCCTACATTAATAGGAACCAAATGACTTCTCGACCTGATTGATGCATTGATACTGCTTCTATCTCTTGAATTATTATTGCCAATTCAAATCGAACTTATGCGTTCAAACAAAAAACAAAATTACTCAATAACAAACACTAGGTACATGATTTCTTCATGCCACAATCTGCAGCCTACTACAATTAATCGATTTCAGAGAGCTAGAGCCTGATGAGGTAGAAATTTATAAGAAAAGCTTCTCGAGATATTCCAATTTTCTTGAGAGAAAATGAATAGATATTACAGATGTTTCAAAATCACTCAACAATAGCCAGGAATTAGAACATTTATAGATGGTCCCTATAAATTGTTGAGTAGAGTAATTGATAATGAATTGTGGAGTAGTTTCCGTATTCCTTTCTAATTCACGTCGGTGAAATCGAAAAGTCCTTGCAAAAGTCGATTCGCAGATCAGGAAATTATCGTCGATTGTTTCCTGAATCGGCTCGGAATTACAGGAATTCTCTGGAATCGCATTACGAGACTCATCTCTTATATAGACAGGAAGATGCTTTCGAGCTTCGAGGGATCATTAAAGGATCCGAATACGGCAGTCGTTATTATAGAATGCACTCCGAACAAGAAACGAATGCATCCCTCTCCTTGAAAAACATCCTTTTCAGACTGAAATTTCCTCAGGTTACCGATGAAGCGGATAATCGCGTTATCTATGAAATATTTGGAGTAATTTCAGGAGATCGAAGAACCAGATATCGATTGGTACGAAGAAAGGCAGAATAGAAGTGATATGCGAACTAGTCTATTATTTTTTAGTTGAAGAAAGCTCTCAATAAATTCTAAAAACGAATTATTCTGACTATGATTCAGTCAGAATATCGTCTGAGATTGCCCATCAATCACCAAATATTTTCTGAAGTATTTAGTCATTGTACGTGGATATATTGAAAAATTCTTAGTCTACTATAGAACCAAACAAAATTTCAAGGTCAAAATATTTTGATACTCAACATATTCTCCTTTTAATTGGATACATTAAACATATTCTCCTTTTAATTGGATACATCTATTACAGCGAACCTGCAACGTCTCTAGACCTTAAAAAAAAAATGTTTCTTCTTGCTCTGCGAACCAGACCTCCACAGCTTTTGTTACCTCCTCGTTGAAAGTAAATCTTCGACCTTTTAAACTTTTTCTCAGTTGAGGAAAGAGATAATAGTCGGATGGAGCCAAGTCTGGTGAATAAGGAGATGTTCTAGTATTTCAAACCCTTAATCAAGAGTTTTTTGCATGGCAACATGAGATTTGTGTGCAGGGGCGTTGTCCAACAAAACACCTTTGGATAGCTTTCTGCGTTTTTTATGTTTAATTTTTTTCCGTAGAGTGGTCAGTAATGCATAAAAGTAATCTCCCGTTATTGTTCTACCCTTATACAAAAAATCAATCATGATTACTCCATGGCAATCCCAAAAAACTGAAGCAAGAACTTTTCCTGCAGATTTTTCGACACGAAACTTCTTAGGTCTTGGAGAACCAGAATGTCGCCATTTCATCGATTGTCGCTTTGTTTCTGGATTGTAGAAATGTACCCGAGTGTCATCCATAGTAAAAATTCGGTTTAAGAAGACTACATCGTTTTCAAATCGAGCACAGATCGAACGCGATGCTTCTACCCTTGCGCGCTTTTTATCAACCTTCAAACATTTGGGGATCCATTTTGCAACAATTTTTCTCATGTCCAAATTGACGTGAACCATACGATGAACGCGTTCGTATGAAATATTTAGTGCTTCAGATATCCGTTTAAGCCCGATTCGACGATCTGATAAAATCATGTCATGAATTGCATCGATATTTTCGGGAACTGACACAGAAACTGGCCTTTCCGATCGGTCATTCTCTTTTAAAAATTTACCTATCTTGAAGATTGCAGTCCAAATTTTCACGGTCGCATACGAAGGACATTGATCACCACGAATATTAAGCATATCTTCGTAAATCTGCTTACTTCTTAACCCTCTTAAATACAGGTACTTGAAGATGGCTCGGTCGCCAAATTTTTCGATTTTAAAAATTTCGATGGACATCTCCTTTCTTTTAATTTATTGCGTAACTCAGGTTTACTTTTTTGACCTCAAAATTCACTCTGACACTTCTAATGAGTTATGGTTCGTTGCTATGGTAACGCAATATTTTTTTTTATGCATAGAACTGGTCTAGGCTAACTAAATATCAATACATTCTCGTAAACCGCACTATGGAAGAATACCAAATATTAAGAAGGACCGTCGAAGTGATCCAAAAAAAGGGTATTAACTTTCGAATTATTTCAGTTCAGTGAGGAATCGCTATGGCAATTCTTACCCAAATAGATGAATAGGTCAATGAAGGCCTATTCATGGCCTCTTCGATCTCCAGATCAAAAGATTATTTCTTGGAGAAAAATTACAGGATATAATAGGTTTAATGCTAAATATTCAGTCAAGAGACCAGTTAATCAAAGGGATAATCAAGTGTTGCGATGTATTAAGAAATAATGACGGAAGGTTATATTATAACCAATCTAAAAATTTGGCAAAAGAAATATGTACAATCAAATGTTTTTGATTTCGAACAACTATCCCAACTATCTAAATAACTCAACACGAATACTTTCAAGTTTCCCATTCAATCATAAGATATCTCAATCCCCTCCATGTGAATAATTTCGATTTTTCAAACTTTGTCCAATTTCTAAAATTAATTTAAAAAAAATTGTAGATGTAACAGTGATAAACGTATTGAAGCTTAATTTAGGTTCTTCCTAAACGAAACAATTTTTCAATATTCGAAATAAAAAGTTCTATTTTCACCTTGAACATACCAAATAGGTGTTAATGAGTCCACCAGTCCTGGAATATTAGAATATTTGAGATCTCTCTGACCTGAT
This sequence comes from Coccinella septempunctata, assembly GCF_907165205.1. Taxonomy (NCBI): domain Eukaryota; kingdom Metazoa; phylum Arthropoda; class Insecta; order Coleoptera; family Coccinellidae; genus Coccinella; species Coccinella septempunctata. The sequence continues at coordinate 32,579,441 of NC_058191.1, read as the reverse complement.
CTCAGCATGTGTCAATATCCTGCCAAGTTTCAATAAATTCCGTCGATAAGTTCGGCATTGATAATGGCCTCGTATTTAGATGAATTCCGAAAATTACCCAGTAGCTTTCTGGAAAAAGTCGGACATCAATTTTTTATAGTCAATTCTGACTCGGCTAGTCCTACTCTATCTATGATAGGAATATGTATGTAAAGTTCTTCCCGAAACGTTCATACAGAGGAAATAAAGGTTAATTTATAAAGTAAGAGAAAAATGGTCACGCCAGGCACTAATAAGCCTAAATGATCAAAACATTCTCCACACTCCTTTGAACTTTATCGTCTAATTTTGAAGCTGACAAACGTATTCAATCAATTTTTTTTCCCAATCACCGCAATCATTTCCCGTTTCCTCTTGGATAAATCAGATTACATCAATTAATTTCTGCTGCAGCAAAAATCATTCTACCACGTCCTAGTCGGGGGCCGAATAGGCTGCCACGATTTATAACGAGCCTTATTGACGAGCACGTTTCAAGCAGTGGAGTTTAATTAGTATAAATTCCTCCTACCGTGTTAATATTAAACCTCTGGGAAATTGCAGGCGGACATTTCACAAAAAAATATTCCCGATCCTTACCATCCTGCTCAGTCGGATTAATTTCATCATGGCGGGGAGGAACTCATTTTCGCGCCGCGACAAGTTCACTGGCGTGATATTTTAATGAATTAAGGATCCAAGGCTTTGAAACACGGATCTGGAGATGACGGCGCTTTTCAGGTCGAGTGTAACTTGTCCTTAACTCTGTTTAAGATGGGCAGCTTTGTGATGGAGAATGCTTTTATATAGGATAAAAGAAAAATAAGAAGTATCAAAAGCATACAAGGAATTTTCGCGAAGAACTCATGATAAACATTCTGCCAAACACAGTGAATAGTTACACTATTTCTATAACACATGTTTGAGTGTATCTGAGTTAAACAGAGTTGTCCCGAATAGCTATTGAGATAGGTATACGGCTCAACTATTGGTGGCAACAATTTCTTTTTATTTGTGGATATTGTTGAAGAATGGAAGGATGGTTTGATTTTCAAACTTCATATCTGTGTGATATACCTACTACTTCTTCTAAGAAATTTATATGCGCTGATGATATTGCTCTCGCAATCCATCATTCTGGTTTTAGATGTAGATAAGTATAGAAAATAATCTACAGATTTAGAAATTTTGAGAAATTACTTTTTCAAGTGGCGTTTGCGTTATAACCCAAATAAAGGCCAAATGAATTCAGGGTAGTTTTCGGTAATTCATTTCTGAAACAAAACTTCAATACTAAATATCTAGTGAATATAAGTAGAATCATCACTGAATTTTAAAGCCCCTTTGGAAAATTTGCGTCTGAAGTTTAAGAGAGGTCTACATCGTTTTAGAGGTCGTTTCGAAAAGTGAAAATGAATATCTCCAGTCAAAAACCACTAATTTATATAGGGTTTTCATTATAATTCAATTCAGTCAGTTTGTCATCTCGGAAAGTCAGAAATTTTTTTATTCGTCAAACGAAAAAAAAATAAAAAAAATTTTTCATTGAAGAACAAGTACTCATTCATGTTATTAACTTTCCGAGGTAGAATTATCTCTTCTATGAATTTCCACATGGAAAAATTTCTCGAAAAGTCTCACCATTGGCTACAATTTGTATCCTGCTGAAATTGAAAAGAGACGCTCGTTAAGTGCTGCATCTTTTCGACGAAAATGAACTATTGTAATATTCGTAACTTCTACTCATCGTTCAAGTGTTCTGGTAACACCTCACATTCTGGTAGTCTTTCTCCCTTTACTCTTTATATTGATGGCGAGAAAGTCCCGTGGTATAAACTCCTCTTAAAACTATTAATTAATATCCTGCATAAACTAGCTGGAACTTCATGGGGTAGGTACTGATGCAACCACTATTTGAAAGGCAGGTTTCCAATTTTTGTTCTGAATTGGGTTGTAGGTTTAGGTCACATATCACATTTTTCTGATTTCGACTCTATAGTGTATAGCATCCTTAAATGCCCTCATACCACTCAAAATATTCAATGCAAGGATGATGATATCTGCATCATCAGCAAACAACAAGGACCTGATGAAGTTAGGAAAGAAGATGTTAGGGAGGTCATTGATGAAAATAACAAATAGCAGTGGTCCCAAGATACAGCCCTGTGGCATGCCCAACTCGTCTTTTAAAAGATAGGTAATCATGAGTTCCAGAAGAAACAAAGACTCTTTGTCTTCTATTCAGAAGGTAGCTCTTACTCAGTTTAAGTTGCTTGTACCTTATTCCGTAGACACTTAGCTTGTATAGTAAAATTTTATGATTCGCACTATCAAATGCTTTGGTAAAATCAAGCACGATAGCTATTGGTGATTCACCTTGCTGAAGTGATTCTGAAATCTGGCAAGTGAGTTCAAAAACGGCCGTTTCTGTACCCTTTTCTTTCATAAAACCATGCTGGCAGCCTACAAAAACATCGAATTTAAAAAATTTCAAAATCTATTAGCCAGAACTTTTGCGAAAGAAGACAGGAGACTTATGGGCATACCATTACCCAAATTATTCTTGTTCTTCCCAAAACAACTGATTAACCATATGGGGCAGATTTCTAACTGAAAAATAAAAAAAAGGGTATCTTATTTACGGGGTTTTTCACCATGTCTTCTTGTCAAATTCACGACTTGGTTTCGAAAAAATGTACAAAATAAATTATACCCGTCTGCTAAATTTGAGTTGACAAAAAACTCAATTTTATCAGATTCTCATGTTGAGAGACCTTTGGAAAATATTTCCACTTCCGAAGTGCTGGTCCTTCATTCAAAGTCCACCCTCCTTGACAGACAACAGAATTCGCTCTTTGTATAATTAAAATAAAAATGCATCTTGTACGAGTTTGAAATAATAATCGTTCGTAGAACTGGTTGAAGGCATTGTTCGCACATTCAGGAAGAGCACACTTTTTATCCCCAAATATTTCGAATCTACCCCAATTTCATCCATGAAAGTTTACCTAGACAGGTTATAGAAGATAATATATCTCGGGGTCTTGGGATATCCCAGAGATGGGTCGGACAACAATGATTGATTTCGAATTCTGATGTTCTAATCCCAAGATATATGGCTGGACGTGGCAGGAAACCAAAAATCATTATTTGATACGAGCAAACCGTATTGATATAAAAGTGACAAATCTGTAGGGTCTGCCGCTCCGGGAGCTGGAAAACAATTCCATTCATCAAGCTGATTCTGCTGTCATTCAGCTCCGTCAGGAAATTACCCTCACTGATTTCGGGATATGAAGGAGTAAATTCATATTTAGGTCAGGGAAAACGTCAAGTTCAGGAGATTCATTGTTATAACATGTTGCACATTCCGTATAGCAACAGCTAAACGATTTTTTTTATGAGTTCTCCCTTCCTTTTTTACTGAAAGCTGTATATATTTCCAAATCTTACATGTAAAAGACCATAGAATGGCGAATTGTATTTTCACTATAATGTTCATGAATGCTGAAAATTTATACAGGATGATTCATTGGGAAATTCATCTACAATCAGGGTAGATGAAGGACACCGAGGTGCTTCTAAATAATTTAAAATTTAAGGGTCTATCATTCTTTGTATCCAAGATACAGTATGATTTACTAATTCCCTGCATTTTTTCAATTAATTATAACTAATGAACCACCCTACACATTTTTGTGATATTTTGATTCGTATATTCTTTCTAAAGAGTGCTATCGATCAACATAATAAAATAAGTCTCATTCCAGGTCCGGCTCTAAAAAAATTAATGAAAAGGTTTCAAGTCGAAACAATACAGTTTATATTGATATTTTAAAACTCGTTTTAAAATTTCATTCACTTATTCGGAAAGAGCAGACAAAATAACTGAGATTATATTTGGTGTTTCCGCATACAACTTTTTCCTTTGTTAGCTTGAGTCAAATCTAGATTTTTAGATCCTGTTTTCTTTGAAATATGAGAGGATATGTCCACATTTGAGATAAATTTATTATTCTCAATGACTAAGTTTCAAACATATTGTATGCTGGAGTGATCATCACATTGGGTTCTATTCAAACGAAAAATTCAAAAAGAGGAAAGTTGTTCATTTTGGCGCTCTATTTAAAACAAAAATAATGTTGCAACAAGTCTAAATTTCGAATTTTAAGATTGAACATCGTGTTTTGGCTGGAACAGGCAAATGATCATCTCTCAAATATTCCTATGTATTCTTGATGATAAAAATTAAATAAATCAGGTTTGATGTGTTGTAGAATATACCAAATAATACACTTCAGGACTTCAAGGCTCGACAGCACAAAATGCTTTCAACTATAAACCTAAAGTGTATTACCTATTCGCTAAAATAGTCAAAGCGTACAAAATGCTCTTTTGTGTTATTATTCTTACCGAGAATACGACGAAATGATTATACTCTCGGTGAAAAAATAATAAGAAGAGAATAAGAAAAATTCTAGATTTTTGATTATCTGTTTTGTTCAATCTTTGTAATGAAGATTTGATCCAACGTTATTTTTGTATGAAATAAAATTATCATTTCTGCGGAATGAACATAATTCTTATTTTTCAGTCTTTTTTCAATGTTGTGAGATAAACACATGCTATGATAATTTTCTTGTTTTGTGTTGTATTGACTTAGTTATTGTTAATAATAATTTATCCCAATGACAGACATGTCCCCTCGCATTTCAATTGAATTGGGAATATTGGGATCTATAAGAAGGGTTGATGAAGTCATGATATGAATCTCATTCTATTTGGAGGAGGTAATTTATTTGTTTTCAATTGAATGCCACCTCTTCAACGAAACATCTAGATTCGACTGAAAAACAAAATTGAAGAACGGAAAAACCAAATTCTTGTTGCACTCATTTCTATTACCATTTGTATTACCAAATTTGTAAATCAAATTTTAAAATATTTTCATACAGGTTGTTGTTCCGATCTAACAATTAGGCAGGACCTGAAGAAAGACCATTTTTATTATTTTCATCCACGTGGTATGTTATAAAAGAAATGTATAAGGTGGCTAATTGGAAAATTGGGGAAAATCACTAAATCACCCTAGTGATCAAGAAAAAAAGCCCATAAAATATTGGTTATTTAGAGGCACCTTGATGTCCTCTATCTTTAGGTACCCTCACTGTATGCTCATTTCCCAATTTATCATCCTGTAGTATATAGGATGTAAATGAATAGTTGCGAAATGATAAAGGATCAATAAATTGCCTTTCAGATAATTTTTTTTAGTGCAGCCTCTGCTTCAAAGCCCTAAACATTGTAACCTGAAAAGCAGTTTCCAATTTTTTTCATTGAAACCAGCAAACTCACATAAATTGCGCAGACATTAATGTGGGAGCGAGAAGGCAAAAAAAATTAGTTGGTGTTCCCCTATAATTTGAGCACGATATCCGCCTATTAAGTTCAGATATAATTCCAGTCTATACGACTCACGCTACATACCTGTTGATAATTTTTTCTTTCAAAACCGTCACTTTTATCGAGAAATTACAAGAGACATAATTTATCTGAAATAAATCAAGCTATCAACATTGATTCGAAGACTTGATGATAACTAATGAAAAAATAATTAATCATAGATAGGTGCATAACATGTTCTACAATTGGACTGTGAAGAATATCAACTATGCATCAAAGATCTTCTGTTATTCTGGTGAAGAATCACTCTCGTATTCAGAAATCCGTTCAGTACTGAAATTAATAATATTCTAAATCTTGCTTTTTACCAGGAGGGTTTTTTGATCGGGTCCGTTCTTCCAAGTAATGATTCTTCTATTTTTCTGTTGTTCGAGAAACGCTACAAGACCCTTATGATTCCTTGAAGTCACCCATGTTGATCGGTTATGTTCTACTAATAAACAGTAATTGGATCCATTGCAGCCTACACACGGAGTTCCATCGAATTTTGATCTGGCCACGCGTAGGAATTAGTCATACTCTTTGTTTATCTAGCGTAACATTCAGAGTCCAATGCCTGTTTGCTTTCTGGGTGGCTGGCTGAAATCCCGGTTATAAATTATTGCTAACCGAGTATTTCATTTAAAACAGTGATGTATCGATCACCGGAATGGCAATTCGCATTGATAAATGGTTAATTTCTCCTATGGGCCTTTTTGCCGGTATTATATTGCTCCTAACAGGAATAAATTTGAATTATTATCACGGCAGTTTTTCATTCGAATTCTGAATTTCGCGTGAAGTATTCCTCAATCTGCGAAAACTGGAATATTGATGGCCTAATTCTTTGTCATCAGTGCGTACCTTGACAGAAGTCAGAGGGAATAAATATCGACTTTGGAGTTTCAGTATTGAATGTTTTTATTGTATGAATATTTGATATCACGATGTTTCCATAGAATCTTATAATAAAATTAATCAACAAACCCATAGTCTTACTTCAATTCATGTTTCAAACACTTCATTGAATTTCCTTTAAATCATATTATTATGACTTACTTTTTCACCACAAGCCAACAATTCCAATAATCCAAAGAATTTTATGACATGAGTAACTTTCGAAGTCACTCCTTTGAGACTATACTGTTTGTGAGTAAACTACGAGGATGTATTGATATCTAGTTAGCCTAGACCAGTTCCATGCATAAAAAAAATATTGCGTTACCATAGCAATGAACAATAATTCATTAGAAGTGTCAGTGTGAAGTTTGAGGTCAAAAAAAAAAACAGAGTTATGCAATAAATTAAAAGAAAGAAGATGTCCACCGAAATTGTGAAAATCGAAAAATTGGACTATCGAGCCATCATCAAGTACCTGTATTTAGAAGGGTTAAGAAGTAAGCATATTTATCAAAATATGCTTAACACCCTTGGTGATCAATGTAGTTCGTATGTTACCCTGCAAAATTGGACTGCAAGCTTCAAAAGAGCTAAATTTGCCATTGAAGAGGATGACCGATCGGGAAGGCCAGTTTCTATGTCAGTCCCCGAAAATATCGATGCAGTTCATGACATGATTTCATCAGAACTTCGAATTGGGCTGAAACGGATATCTGAAGCACTGAATATTTCATACGAACGCGTTCATCAATATAGTTCACGTCAATTTCTGCAAAATGGATCCCCAAATGTTTGAATGTTGACCAAAAGCGTGCAAGGGTAGAAGCATCGCATTCGATCTGTGCTCGATTTGAAAACGATGCAGACTTCTTAAACCGAATTGTTACTATGGATGAGACTTGGGTACATTTCTACGATCCAGAAACAAAGCAACAATCGATGGAATGGCGACACTTTGGTTCTCCAAGACCCAAGAAGTTTCGTGTCCAAAAATCTGCTGAAAAATTTATTGCTTCAGTTTTTTGTGATTGAGATGGAGTAATCATGATTGATTTTTTGGATAGTAGAGGAGAATATGTTGAGTAATAAAATATTTTGACATTGAAATTTTGTTTGATTCTATAGTAGGCTAAGAATTTTTCAATATATTCTCGTATATCATGAGAAAGACAAGTTTTTTCATTCAACCAAGTTTATCACAGTTCAGCCGTATCGTTATACGAATAATTTTACAGAATGATATTCATAATTATTATTTATGACGTATATAGTTTTTGTACGACAAAAGTGTTTAACCTTCTTATGTCGATTAATGATTATTTCAAAGTATTATATCAAATTGTGGATTACAGAAAGTGATCCTGGAGTTACGGATAATCATAAAACAACATCTATTTTAAAAACTTCTCGTTTAAGGTTAACATTTAAATGATAAAAAATATATTTAATGAATAGAATGAATTTAAAGGTTGGTGACAAATTCGATACTCAACACAAAACTTCTGTTTTTCAAACTGTACCAGACAGAAATTCCTTTTATTTCAAGAAAAAAATCTGCTTTTGTGGGTTCTGCAACATGGCGTCCTACAAATATTAATAAGTATCCTCTTTTGTCCTTGATTTATAATGAAAAATCTAAAATACATAATATTCGAAAATCTACTTCATTTTACGAAAGATTTGCATGATATTTTTAAATTATTTGTATCAGATACGCCATTTTTCTACATTGAATATCTTATTTTCTCATAATATTTTTATATAGAAGCTCAAAATCTTTAGTGAACATTAACTGGGATTCTACCACTCTCTCAGGCAGTTAGGAAAGGAATGAAAAAGGTGAAAAATGATTATACGAATTTTTTTAGAGCTGTGAGAATTTCTGTCGAGAACTCCACGCCCTCCTTACATTAATATATTTGAAATAATCAATTTTCTCTAAAAGTGCACTTCCACTTCTTATACCGAACAAACAACTTTTGCGCAGCATCTCCAGAAGGCAGGTACATGTTGAATTACCCCAATTTGCTGCTTGAAAAGCCTGAAAGAAGGATACATCCACGATTAATTCAGAGAATTAGGCCCGTAAGATCAATCGTAGTTTAAACTTCCGATTAAGAAATCTCCGATTAAAGTTAATCTATGGTTTAAACCATCGTGTTAAGATCAAGTTCAAAATGAGAAAAGATTAACTAATCCTGCGCAGTTGTCAAAATAGTTGTCTATTAGAACTAATTGTGACTCATTGGTTTTCATTTTTTAGTTTTCTGTGTTGATATTTGGTTCAGTGCTTCTGTCAGACTGTAGCGATCAGTTTATTTATTAATAGTGTTTTGCTGTAATCTTTGTATCAACATTATTATTGTTGTATCATTGAGGTGTGAGGTCAAATTTGAAATTCAAAAGTTTGTAAAGTGCTGTGAATAAAGTGTTGAGTGAAAATGAGTCAAAAGAGAGTTCCAAACTTCTCAGATTCAGAAAAGGATCTTTTGACCACTTTGGTCCAAAAATATTGTGACATTTTGGAAAATAAACAAACAAATGTGGTGAATAACCAGTTGAAAGAGGAAACATGGAGCAAACTTGCTGAAGAATTCAACAGCATCTCTGGTGTATGCTTCAGAAGTGGAAAAACCTTGAGGGCTAAATATGAGAATATGAAAAAAACATTAAAAAAAAAGCATGCTGAAAACCGGCGTAGATTGTATGCAACAGGAGGAGGACCATCTGAACATATAAAATTTACCCAAGAAGAGGAAGCGATTATGGCTTTGGCAGGTCCTAGTATGGTAGGGTTGCCAAGCCGTAACTGCTCAGATTGGTCTGGAGTTATCGAACCAGATAAGGAGGATACACAGAATCCAAATTTGATTCTTGTGCAAGCAGTAATTGAAAATTCGCCTTATGAAAATGAGATGTTGAGGAACCATGGGGAAGAACCCATAGGCCAGTCACCGACAATGGCCCAGACAGCAGCAGTGGCTAAGGCACCGACAGTCACCGAGAGTTCAACAATGGCCCAGACACCGTTAGTGGCAGCAACGGTGGCCCAAACACCGCATTCGCAGTCAACAACGAGCGATAGATTTTTATTGAAAAGAAAAAGGTCCTCAGCTCTCAGGAAAAATCCCCTCAGTTTCAATAAAACGATGGAAGAATATGGGAACTTGTCCGTCAAAAAACAGAAATTAGTGGAAGCCCAAATAAAAAATGAAAAGCTCAAAATGGAGCAGATGACGATAGAGCATGAGCTGAGGGTGCAAAATCTTCGTGAAAAGGCGAGGCAGGAGGCAATTCAGCATGAATTGATTAGCGAAATATTGAGGCTCGATGTTCTTGCAAAAAAAAAACTTTTGAACCAATAAATTTTTTTCACTTTTTCTGTTAGTTAAGCTAATTTTTTGAGTTATAAATAAATGCAGAATCAACGGTTAGTATTTGAAGTTTAATACAAGATTTGTGTTGAATATGAATATTTGCAACTAATTTCTCATTAGAGGACATACATCATTTATAATATGAACCCTACAAGCACAATGAATTGAAATAGCTGTTTATAAGCATTTGCCTTTTCAGATTGCTAGTCATAGTATTCTCATTTCTAATATTTGAAACTAAACTTGTTAAATCTATCAATTCCTCAACATGAGTGTCCAAAGATGGAACATCATCACAATTATCTATACACAAATTATGCAATATTGCACAAGCCACAATAATGTCTTGAACCAACTCTATCTTCACTTTCATTCCGAGAGATAATACAGGGAAACGCCTCTTCCAAATTCCAAAACATCTTTCAATACAATTTCTTGTTCGAATGTGGGATTCATTATATAACCTTTCTGCTCTTGTTGAAGGGTTAGCTAATGGTGTCAATAAATAATCTTTAAGTGGATATCCAGAATCACCAAGAATTATATTATGTCCCATATTTCCTGATTCGAATATAGCACATAATCTACTATTGTGGAAGATTGTGCTGTCATGACTTGCACCTGGCCATCTAGCCACAACATCTAAAAATTGTAGATTTGACCCACACATTGCTTGGACATTTAGAGAAAAATATCCCTTTCTGTTTCTGAAATGTTCAGCATTATGTCCTCCTGGTGACTGTATGCGAACATGTGTACAATCGAGAGCACCATACACCCTAGGAAATCTGGCTATACTGTAAAAGCCGCTATGGTTCAATTGCTGTTGTCTGGGTGGGAGATTAAGTTTTACGAAAGTATTGCTTTTAGCTGCAATTGCTTCAGTGACCCTCTTGATAGCCCTGCCCGCTGTAGTTTGATGAACTCCAGTGAAGTCGCCTATTGCTTGTTGTATAGATCCAGTGGCATAAAAACGTAGAGCCAGAAGAAGTTGATCCATAGCATTCAGTGCTTCGTTTCTGAAAATATCTATATTTACCACTTAACGACAGGCAAATTTCGAAGTGAGAATAAGGATTTGCTTTTGAAAATAGCAATTCAGAAGGTGGATTGCAAGTGAGACAAAATATGGAATTGAATATTGATTTCTCACCTTGAGGTAGGGTGGCTTATTTTTTCCTCAATCTCACTCAAGATTGTTCTTGCAGAAGTTTTGGAGACTCGAAACCGACGAATGAATTCGATATCATCCCATTTATCCCAATGATTTTCTCGATCACGGATAATATATGGTCTATCATAATACCTTCTGAAATCATTCAACTGGTGCAAGATTTCAATATCTGAATCCGAATCACTATCATATTGCAATTCCATGTTCAATAATTCTCTAACCGACAACGCAAACACAATTTCTTGAATCAAATCAAACAAGAAACTTCAAAAAACTTCAAAGAAGCGGGTAGAAAATAATTTCATAGAATATATAGGGTTTAATCCCTTTTTGATGGTTTAAACCTACCGTCCCGAAGGTTTAAACTAATCGATAGTTTAAACCATCCTCGATGGATTAACTATGTTTGATCTTAAGAAATAATCGTTATCCAAAGTTTAAACCCTCATTTTTGGTTTAAACTGTCATTAATCTTACGGGCCTAAGTCGAATGAATGCTTTCCAGTAATGTGCTCGCCCAGTTGCCGCACTGCAGATGTTTGGAGAAAATACGGAAGCTTCCTTCTCCTGCGGCCGCAAATAATTTCATTGTCCTTGTGCAATAAATATCTGATTATTACTGAAAACAGTGTATGAATAGTTTGGTTTTGCCTAGGTCGATATTTGTCAGATGAATTCATGCAGGAATTTCGGAGATAATGGGAATATATTTACTCATAACTGAATAATAGAATATAGGTACGAGTGAACATCCTTTTTAAATTGTTAAAATTATGATCCCTACAATATGAAGAAATATGCGCAACGAAAATGAATTTAGGTGCTCGCCACAATATTGTTAAAAATAATGAACGTGTCATAGAACATAAAGTACAAACTATGTTTGTATCTACGAATGAAGAATGTGATTTCGCTATTTTTCCTTTTGGACTTTTGTCTGCTCATCAGGCAAATTAGCGAAACACCTGATAATCTCTCCATATCTGTACTAATTTTTCGATATTGTCAGTTTTGTGTGGCATATTTGAGTCATTGATTAGCGATTCTAGTATTGTGCGGATTTTTTTCTCAGATGAAAATGTTGCATTCTTATCGAGATGACACGAAACTTTTCAAGGTGAATTGTGTTGGCTAACCTTGAACCTTATCAGTTCATTTTTCCAAGGATTCATATTAATAGCGTCATGGCCTCAACTACTTCAGAACTTTGGTTTGTATCGAGGTTTGTATGCTAACAAGTTTTCGATTACTTGTTGGATCCTTCAGGTTATATTTTGTTATAATTGAAAATTGGACAATTCCTGTTATGAAAGAGAAACCATATTCATCAAATGGTTTATTTTCGTCATTAACAGGATATTTTCAGTTCGATAGAGCATATAAAACATTCGAGCAAATTGTAATTAAGTATTCAATATTTCATATAACTGATTTCAATATGTCATGAAACTGCCCACAAAACTCGTTCACCCTGTGACAATGACCTCGGTTATAGGTATATCTGCTATCAAAGAGAAACAGTAATATGGAAAATGATCATTATAATAACGAAATAACATAGGCATATAATGAATTCCAAATTTTTCCCTATCAGAATTCATTTTCTCTTCTATCAACATGGATAATATTGATTGAAAATTTTTAGTTCGAAATATTGTCAAGCGATAATCCACCAATTTGAACTGAGAGTCAGCATAAATGAACGAAATTAGGAAAATATAGTTGGGATGGTCAAATTGACCATCAATGTGGGAGGCATATTACATAAGAAGGAGAGAGTCTGCTCCTTTACATTTAGGTGTTTGATATTGAATCTTACTTCGATTTCGTTGAGAGCTATGATTCCTTATTTTGTCTTTCGAATTAAGTCTTAAGTCGATGTAGCTTTTCAGATGAGAGAAACTCGCTTTACACATATTAAGCATATCTTAGTAAATATGCTTACCTCTTAACCCTTTTAAATACAGGTACTCGATGATGATTCGATACTCCAATTTTTCGATTTTCCCAATTTCAGTGGACATCTTCCTTCTTTTAATTTATTGCGTAACTCTGGTTTTTTTTTGAACTAAGACTTCACTCTGAGACTTCTAATGAGTTATTGTTCGTTTCTATGGAAACGCAATATTTTTTTTATGGAACTGGTATAGGCTAACTAGATATCAATACATACCTGAAATGAGCATGCCTTGATCATTAAAAAACACTTCTTTCCTATATTTTTTCATCAGACTAATCTAATGCAGAATATTAACAGATTTGAGACTGTGCAAGGATAGGAAGCATGAAATTTTACTCGAACGACAGTAATAGTCAGGGTGATGAAATATAATGACGCCTCTGGTCATAAAAACTTCCCAGCTCCCGAATTTCAGAAGGGAACATAACATATGTATATAAGTGCTCGTTACGGAATGAGCAATCATAATAATTCACAATTAAATTACGAAACTTCAATCTCTGAGGAATACTTCTGTAGTGATGATAATAACTTTTCAGTGATATGAGCCTGAGACGAAAAGTTCGGTTGTCGACTCTCGAGGATCTCATTTCAACTACAAAGTGATGCTGCGTACAGTGAATCTTTTTGAATATCTATATACAGTCTTGATATATTCACTTCATACATTTTGATGGCTTCCATTAGGAGGCCTCTGGTTGGATGATTTTTTTTTTATGCGGTATTTTAATTCTTGTGGAATACAGTCAGATGGGAGCCTTGGATAATTGAACGTTCTAAAATTTGCAGGAGATGATTTTGTTTCAAACCTAAAAAAGTGGCCTAATCATTCCATGTCCACAGCTTTGGATTGAAATACGAATGATATTGCATTTCATCGTTTCTTGTAATCATATAGCTCGTTCTTTACGCAACATTTGTTCCAACAGGATCAATAATTACTATTTAAACGTGATCCACCCCGGCGCAACCGTTCGGTCTTGAGGGAGTTTTAACTAACCCCATCTTTTTGAGAATTTTTCGAAGGTCAATTTGCGAGTAGTTTTTCTTCCAGGAAAATTACCGTGCATCTAAATGTGATACATATTCTGAAAGAGCAACTCTTCTAGTCATAAATCTGAGAACTTCATCCACTTAGGCGCAACCGTACGGTCTTAAGGAATTTTTAACTGACCCTATCTTTTTGGGAATTTTTCGAAGGTCAAATTTCGAGTAGTTTTTCTTCCAGGAACATTATCGTAGATCTAAATGTGATTTATATACTGAAAGAGCAACTCTTCCAGTAATAAATCTGAGAACTTCATCCATTTCGGTATCACCGTTCCATCTTGACGAATTCTCAAATTAAATTCACAATTTTTGAAAAATGCCATTTCAGAGAGAAAATCTGAACGAAGGGAGATAGGCTTTCGAAATTGACCGCACTAGATTCAGCGTGTTCGAAAACCTATATTTCATACCAAACATCGAAATATCTGACACTGTTTGAGAGAAAATAATTTTTTTTATTTTTCCACATTTCATTTTCGAGTTGACTTCGAAGAGCTCTCTGGAGTGCAATTCTCTATTGAATCATCAACTGTTTGGTTTTCTAGAATCTTCAAAACAAATTCTTTGCACTCCATATCCGACGACAGTCATAGAACATTCTGATTTTTAGACAGAGAAGCAAATATGTCATTTTAGGGGGGTCTAACCCCTTGCTCATTTTTGACCCAAAAAATCGATATTTTCGAAATCGAGTTCCTTTGCTAGGGTAGAAGCCTAGGCAACGCTGATTATAGAACTGAAAATCCCAATTGGGTCAGATAAATATAACAGGAGATATCGCAGATTGAAATTTGCAATTTTTGAAAAATGCCAATTCCAAGATGAAAATTTGAATGAAGGGGGATTGGCTTTCGAACTTGCTCGCAATAGATTCAGCGTGTTCGAAAACCTATATTTTCATACCAAACATCTCAATATCTGACACTGTTTGAGAGAAAATAATTTTTTTTGTTTTTCCACTTTTCATTTTCGAGTTGACTTCGAAGAGCTCTCTGGAGTGCAATTCTCTATTGAATCATCAACTGTTTGGTTTTCTAGAATCTTCAAAACGAATTCTATGCACTCCATATCCGACGACAGTCATAGAACATTCTGATTTTTAGACAGAGGAGCAAATATGTCATTTTAGGGGGGTCTCCCCTTGCTCATTTTGACCCAAAAAATCGATATTTTCGAAATCGAGTTTCTTTGCTAGGGTAGAAACCTAGGCAACGCTGATTATAGAATCGAAAATCCCAATTGGGTCAGATGAATATAACAGGAGATATCGCAGATTGAAAATTGCAATTTTTGAAAAATGCCATTTCCAAGGTGAAAATCTAAACGAACGGAGATAGGCTTTCGAAATTGCTCGCAGTAAATTCAGCGTGTTCGAAAACCTATATTTTTATACCGAACATCTCAATATCTGACACTGTTTGAGAGAAAATAATTTTTTTTGTTTTTCCACTTTTCATTTTCGAGTTGACTTCGAAGAGCTCTCTGGAGCGCAATTCTCTATTGAATCATCAACTGTTTGGTTTTCTAGAATCTTCAAAACAAATTCTATGCAACCCATATCCGAGGACAGTCATAGAACATCCTGATTTTTAGACAGAGTAGCAAATATATCATTTTAGGGGGGTGTAACCCCTTCCTCATTTTTGACCTAAAAAATCGAGATTTTGGAAATCGAGTTTTTGTACTAGGGTGGAAGCCTTGGCTATGCTGATTATATAACCGGAAATCCCAATTGGATCAGAGGAATATAACAGGAGATATCGCAGATTGAAAATTGCAATTTTTGAAAAATGCCATTTCCAAGATGAAAATCTAAACGAAAGGAGACAGACTTTCCAAATTACTCGCAATAGATTCAGCGTGTTCGAAAACCTATATTTGCATACCAAACATCTCAATATCTGACACTGTTTGAGAGGAAATATTATTTTTTTGTTTTTCCACTTTTCATTTTCGAGTTGACTTCGAAGAGCCCTCTGGAGTGCAATTCTCTATTGAATCATCAACTGTTTGGTTTTCTAGAATCTTCAAAACAAATTCTATGCACTCCATATCCGACGACAGTCATAGAACATCCTGATTTTAAGACAGAGTAGCAAATATGTCATTTTAGGGGGGTCTAACCCCTTGCTCATTTTGACCCAAAAAATCGATATTTTCGAAATCGAGTTTCTTTGCTGAGTTAGAAAACTAGGCAACGCTGATTATAGAACCGAAAATCCCAATTGGGTCAGATGAATATAACAGGAGATATCGCAGATTGAAATTTGCAATTTTTGAAAAATGCCATTTCCAAGATGAAAATCTTATCGAAGGGGGATAAGCTTTCGAAATTGCTCGCAGTAGATTCAGCGTGTTCGAAAACCTATATTTTCATACCAAACATCTCAATATCTGACACTGTTTGAGAGAAAATAATTTTTTTTGTTTTTCCACTTTTCATTTTCGAGTTGACTTCGAAGAGCTCTCTGGAGTGCAATTCTCTATTGAATCATCAACTGTTTGGTTTTCTAGAATCTTCAAAACGAATTCTATGCACTCCATATCCGACGACAGTCATAGAACATTCTGATTTTTAGACAGAGGAGCAAATATGTCATTTTAGGGGGGTCTCCCCTTGCTCATTTTGACCCAAAAAATCGATATTTTCGAAATCGAGTTTCTTTGCTAGGGTAGAAGCCTTGGCAACGCTGATTATAGAACCGAAAATCCCAATTGGGTCAGATGAATATAACAGGAGATATCACAGATTGAAAATTGCAATTTTTGAAAAATGCCATTTCCAAGATGAAAATCTAAACGAAGGGAGACGGACTTTCCAAATTGCTCGCAATATATTCAGCGTGTTCGAAAACCTATATTTTCATTCCAAAATTTCAAATATCTGGCCCTGTTCAGGAGAAAATAATTTTTTTTGTTTTTCCACTTTTCATTTTCGAGTTGACTTCGAAGAGCTCTCTGGAGTGCAATTCTTCATTGAATCATCAACTGTTTGGTTTTCTAGAATCTTCAAAACAAATTCTATGCACTCCATATCCGAGGACAGTCATAGAACATCCTCATTTTTAGACAGAGTAGCAAATATATCATTTTAGGGGGGTGTAACCCCTTCCTCATTTTTGACCTAAAAAATCGAGATTTTGGAAATCGAGTTTTTGTACTAGGGTGGAAGCCTTGGCAATGCTGATTATATAACCGGAAATCCCAATTGGATCAGACGAATATAACAGGAGATATCGCAGATTGAAAATTGCAATTTTTTAAAAATGCCATTTCCAAGATGAAAATCTAAACGAAGGGAGACAGACTTTCCAAATTACTCGCAATAGATTCAGCGTGTTCGAAAACCTATATTTGCATACCAAACATCTCAATATCTGACACTGTTTGAGAGAAAATATTATTTTTTTGTTTTTCCACTTTTCATTTTCGAGTTGACTTCGAAGAGCTCTCTGGAGTGCAATTCTCTATTGAATCATCAACTGTTTGGTTTTCTAGAATCTTCAAAACAAATTCTATGCACTCCATATCCGACGACAGTAATAGAACGTCCTGATTTTCAGACAGAGTAGCAAATATGTCATTTTAGGGGGTTCTAACCCCTTGCTCATTTTTGACCCAAAAAATCGATATTTTCGAAATCGAGTTTCTTTGCTAGGGTAGAAGCCTAGGCAACGCTGATTATAGAACCGAAAATCCCAATTGGGTCAGATGAATATAACAGGAGATATCGCAGATTGAAATTTGCAATTTTTGAAAAATGCCATTTCCAAGATGAAAATCTTATCGAAGGGGGATAAGCTTTCGAAATTGCTCGCAGTAGATTCAGCGTGTTCGAAAACCTATATTTTCATTCCAAAATTTCAAATATCTGGCCCTGTTCAGGAGAAAATAATTTTTTTTGTTTTTCCACTTTTCATTTTCGAGTTGACTTCGAAGAGCTCTCTGGAGTGCAATTCTTCATTGAATCATCAACTGTTTGGTTTTCTAGAATCTTCAAAACAAATTCTATGCACTCCATATCCGAGGACAGTCATAGAACATCCTCATTTTTAGACAGAGTAGCAAATATATCATTTTAGGGGGGTGTAACCCCTTCCTCATTTTTGACCTAAAAAATCGAGATTTTGGAAATCGAGTTTTTGTACTAGGGTGGAAGCCTTGGCAATGCTGATTATATAACCGGAAATCCCAATTGGATCAGACGAATATAACAGGAGATATCGCAGATTGAAAATTGCAATTTTTTAAAAATGCCATTTCCAAGATGAAAATCTAAACGAAGAGAGACAGACTTTCCAAATTACTCGCAATAGATTCAGCGTGTTCGAAAACCTATATTTGCATACCAAACATCTCAATATCTGACACTGTTTGAGAGAAAATATTATTTTTTTGTTTTTCCACTTTTCATTTTCGAGTTGACTTCGAAGAGCTCTCTGGAGTGCAATTCTCTATTGAATCATCAACTGTTTGGTTTTCTAGAATCTTCAAAACAAATTCTATGCACTCCATATCCGACGACAGTAATAGAACATCCTGATTTTCAGACAGAGTAGCAAATATGTCATTTTAGGGGGGTCTAACCCCTTGCTCATTTTTGACCCAAAAAATCGATATTTTCGAAATCGAGTTTCTTTGCTAGGGTAGAAGCCTAGGCAACGCTGATTATAGAACCGAAAATCCCAATTGGGTCAGATGAATATAACAGGAGATATCGCAGATTGAAAATTGCAATTTTTGAAAAATGCCATTTCCAAGATGAAAATCTAAACGAAGGGAGACGGACTTTCCAAATTGCTCGCAATATATTCAGCGTGTTCGAAAACCCATATTTTCATTCCAAAATTTCAAATATCTGGCCCTGTTCAGGAGAAAATAATTTTTTTTGTTTTTCCACTTTTCATTTTCGAGTTGACTTCGAAGAGCTCTCTGGAGTGCAATTCTCTATTGAATCATCAACTGTTTGGTTTTCTAGAATCTTCAAAACAAATCCTATGCACTCCATATCCGAGGACAGTCATAGAACATCCTGATTTTTAGACAGAGTAGCAAATATATCATTTTAGGGGGGTGTAACCCCTTCCTCATTTTTGACCTAAAAAATCGAGATTTTGGAAATCGAGTATTTGTACTAGGGTGGAAGCCTTGGCAATGCTGATTATATAACCGGAAATCCCAATTGGATCAGACGAATATAACAGGAGATATCGCAGATTGAAAATTGCAATTTTTTAAAAATGCCATTTCCAAGATGAAAATCTAAACGAAGGGAGATAGACTTCCCAAATTGCTCGCAATAGATTTAGCGTGTTCGAAAACCTATATTTTCTTACCAAACATCTCAATATCTGACACCGTTTGAGAAAAAATTTTGTTTTTTGTTTTTGCACTTTTCATTTTTGAGTTGACTTCAAAAAGCTCTCTGGAGTGCCATTCTCCATTGAATAATGAACTGTTTGGTTTTCTAGAATTTTCAAAACAAATTCTATGCACTCCATATCCAAAGACAGTAATAGAACACCCTGATTTTTAGACAGAGAGTGGCAAATATGTCATTTTAGGGGGGTCTAACCCCTTGCTCATTTTTGACCCAATACATCGAGATTTTTGAAATCGAGTTTGTGTACTTGGGTGGAGGCCTTGACAATGCTGAATTAAAAACCGGAAATCCCAATTGGATCAGACGAATATAACGGGAGATATCGCAGATTGAAAATTACAATTTTTGCAAAATGCCATTTCCAAGGTGAGAATCTAAATGAAAGAAAATTTTTTCATTATTCAACTTTCGAGTTGTAGATATATAGGTTGTATATAGCAAAAAAATCAACGTAGATTAAATATAGAATATCTGAACACCAAATCTCATCTTCATTTTTTGGGACTATTCATATATGAGCTTACTCAAGTTTTGTAATCCTCATATGAACTATAGCGCTACTCAGACAAATGATGGATGCACCATCAACAGAAAAAAAGTTATTCAGAAGGTAATGTAAAAAAATTTAAACAACTCAGAAAAATAACGGAAATTGAAATTCTATATTTCGTTTAATGATGTCCAGATTTCATGAATTGAACCTGATAAACTCTTTGTGCGAATTGATGAGAATCCATGAAAATTTTAGTTTCCTTCTGTGGTTTCTGGAAGTCGATGGGTTATCCTGCTGTTCTAAATGGCCATTTTTCCTTTTTTTTAGTTCGTCTTTCATATCTATGAAAAGTTGCGTTTCAGGATGTAGGATGCTTATTGAGATAACCTTCCGCGTCTCGATTCTTTTTCTTTCTAAGTACCTAAAGTGGTTTCCTTCGTTAATACCCGAATAAATAAGATATGTGTTTAGGGATTCAAAAATGCTTTCCGCAGAAGCAATAAATAGACCTACTCAATTTTCTGGAAGAATATCAATTCACGCTGGAAGAAGAATAAAGAACGGAAAATGAAAAAGTTAATACCCACTGAGGCTATTACCTTGCGAATGGATTAGGAAATTGAATCGAGAAACCACCACGGTGCGACTCTGCAATTTCAAATTTAAACGCTAGAACCAGGAAAGATCAAAGAGAAAGAATGGTGCTATTCGATGATAATCGCTGAATTTTTACATTCTGAGTGATGTTCATACCTGGAGTGTGCTCGGTCTCCGTAAATGTGGCAGGATAATCCTTCCCTATTCAACCTCTGCTCAAGTACGAACTAACTACTGAATATAAGCTCAACCCTTTTGCAGACGCTTTTTTCATTATCGCTGTCTCGGAATTATACATGCAAAAGGGACGAAATGAATCACGAATTATGGTATGTTTATCATGATTAATTAATGTGGGAATGAAATATAAATACTGAATTGCATATACACTAAATATAGCCTAGTTAAGTCATATAATATGTTACCATTGACCTGATTCCGTAGAATTAACATACATGAGGTGTTAGCTAGGTTAAAGATCATTATATCCTTTCTCTCATCTCTCATATATTCGAGAAGTTAAATGAGGAGTAGGCTATGAATACAAAATATTTTTCTGCATGCTAACCGCACTCGACTAAATTAATTGGCTAGAACACAACCGCCACATTTCATTATCGAAGAACGCACGATTGCAGCATGGCCCATTGAAGAATTTCAATCCGCCAGAACCGAGTTATTTAAAACGTGGCCGAAATAAAATGAGCTACAATTTCCGTCGTATTAAGTACAAGTTCCATTTCAGAGGAATATTAATGTGATAGTTACTTTCAGGTCTTTGTGTTGAGGAAAAAAATATACTGATTGGAACAGTCGACAGCGATAGCTTTCTTTTTCGAGATTCTATAAAAAATTTTCAATGCACGAGTAAAAATTAAAATCTGGTGTAGCTCACCAACACACGAAGCTTTTATTGGAATGTGAAAACACCGTCCAATATAATTCAAACTGAAATAAGAGATGGAAGTCAAGGTAAAGTTCAATCGAAAAATACAACATATATCAGCATTTTAGTATTTACTATCTGTTCTTAAACTCGACCACTTTTCCCTTCAACCACAACGAATCTTTCACATCGAAACGAAAGGTAAACATAATTCTTCGAGTTTATATATGAATAAAAAGCTTCATCAAATCAGGCTCCAAATATTTCATTATTGAATATTATTTTGAGGATTAACGGTGATAATGAGCGGCCATCAATGATCAATTAAATCTTGGCCTCAATGTCTACGAACGTTTCATTACTTATTTTTTATGGCTGCTGACTTGCAAATCAATTAATGGATTGTTTGCTATATTGCTTCTGACTTTGCTTGACGAATAAATCACTCAACCTAATTAAAAAAGCAAGGTGCCTACAAAACCAGTTGTTGCTATATTTGACCAAACTCTGCTTGGTAAGAAAATATATTTTTTATTTCACAAAAACGCATTTGTCTCAAAGATTATAGAGTAGAAAGATGGGAAACGAGGCAATTAAAGCGATTTGAGCGCCATCTGTTTGTCAAGCGTGTTTTAAAGACGCTAGTACTGGTTAGAATATTAAATTGAGTGCCATTTGCAGAAACATATGAAATTTTGTAAGATTTCAGACGTCCATTTTGATCAAAGAGGTTTTGAATGTTCTCGTTCTAGTTGCTGATTATTGAATTTTTTTGTATTATTTCTTGGTGAAAACACCAAAATATTGTTCGAGAATTATTGAATGGTGAAAACTGTGGAAATAATAAAATGGATTTTCCGAGATTAAGTTTTTCACTCAACTAAGAGAAATGGCAGCATAAGTATTAAAATTCGTAACATGTGAATCGGTCATTCATTGATTTCATTTTTCAGTGCTCCGAAGTGGATAAAATTCTCAGGCCGTTAAGACAATGACTTTAGCAAACACTATTGACTACACCATGTAAAGTAAACATTTTACTGCAGGTCAATTGAGAACTTTCCATCCACGTAAATTGTATAACGCAGAAAGCATCCCTTGCATGAACGGCCCATTAATTTGGGATCCGAGTGACTGTCAAATTGTTTGGAAAGTCAAAGTTTTATGAAACGTGCTGTGAGTGTTTTGTTCATTCATTAATCAATTTGTATATTGTGTCATAAAGAGATCATATTATAAGGAAATCATAAAAAAAGCACCAAGAAACTATACTGACAAACAGTTCTTCTATATCTCCGTAAGGTTGTTTTTTAAGTGTGGTTCTGAAAATTCTATAAATAATACCTACATATGTAAGTAACTGGAATGTTTATGCTATGATGGTATATTGAATATTGGTTCATATTAGTTTCTGATATATGTATATTTTACAAATTCAACCAAGTTTATTAATTCAAAACAACCTATTGCACAGAAATAACACCTTCGACGTATATATAGCAGATCACCATATACTTTTGAGTCCTAGACACAGCTTCATTTATTGTACATAATTTCAATTTTTGTGAATTTTATAAATTGCAAATAAAAATATAGCACATCCAACAGCGTTCTTTATTGATATCAATTGATTCCAAACAATGTTTAGATGAAAACTAACATCCTGATCACAAAACAAAACCATACTTCCGTTTTCTTGCTCAGGATGTTTTTTTTCTGATCGAAGCAAGGTCGATATTAAAATTTAATACAAGGAATAGAATTCGAATTTCGCGCCCCTCAATTAAAAAACAGAAAACTGAAATTAAAAATTTTTCTGTATTGACGGTGCGTTTTCAGCGCCATCTAATTGTCAAGCGTGTTTTCACTGACAAAACTGTGATCGGTTTTAAGTACTAGAGATATAAGGACGCTTCCTATCTTTCTACTTTATAATCTTTTATTTGTCCTAGTGGAATATATCTTTTGAGATTAGAAAAGGAACTTGTATAGTGAGAGATTACGTCAATGATTGTCATAAATATTGGTGGAAGAAATTACCTACAATATCAGCTTCAAATTTTACCAGAATGAACCAGGAAGAGGTTTACTTGAAATGCTTTCAAATTCTCGGAAAATAATTAACTTTTTCAATGGGATTCAAGATTTGACCAGTGATAAGTTCGTTGCAAAATGGCGAAGGCACTTATTTAGGCGCTTTCGCCATTTCGCAACCTGCTCGAAAATATTACTGTTTGATTCCCCGAAATCTACAAAATGGAGTCATTCGCCCTTTATATCATCAGAAATCCCCCTTGTTCATTCAGAGCAAATTGAATAGTACTGCTCTTTCCTACAATGCATAAACTCTTATGATTGGCCAAGTGAATAGCAGTTCAGAACGGTGTAAAGTTATGGTTCAAGTTGGCTTTCATTCTGATTCGATTACGGCAGGGGCACGGTAGATTCCTATCTCAAAGAGCGTTACTCTCTCTCTGGCTTTCCTGGAATAGGTACCTAATTGTCGTGAATTGATAGTTTCGGGACAATGGCCTCTTTGTACACACCCAAACAATAACAATAATGTATGCAGACATAGCTGTGGGATTTAACGCCGAACTTCGTGTAAGCCAAATGCGCCTGTTTTTTGTTGGTTGATGCAGAATTTAGACGTTGATTAATGGGCTTTTCAATTACACACGTAAGTCAAAGATTCCGCAATGAATAGATTTGTGCTCAATTGAGACACTGTGAAACTCTGCATGAGTGCGTACATGAAATGCAAAATGTCATTCAAACTATCAATTTATCATTTGAATATGTCAAATATTTCCGTTTGTTTGGGGAAAATTTCGATTAAAATGTGAAATTATCAACAAGTTATTGATGTACCTGAAAAATATCGGATGTGAAGATGAATTAAACTCTTATACTTACTTTAACTTCTTAAACTTCTATATTCATGTCATTAAAATTATACATTGTTCACAATCGTTATAAGAATTTGTGATAGTAAAGCTCACAAACATTCAACAAAACACAACATTACGTCAATCGAATTCTTCAAAATTTCCAGGAGTGCACGCACGATCATTGAGGAATTCGTCGATAGAATAGTACGCCCTAGAGGACAGAAAATTATTAAGTTCTACTAAGAAACGCTTTTTCTGGAAGTTTAATTGTAGAAACCAGTATCCCTACCATCCATACCTAATCTATTCGAAAATTCTGTGTGTCCAACAAGGTTATATGATAGCTAGCTTTGCCGTAGTAGCTTCGAAAATATACATTGAAGACAGAGTTAATAGATTTATGGTGGTATTCTGCTATCATCTGTAAGCCAATCTGTAACTTTTCATGAGCTTACAGGAAAATTGCCATTCTGAACGGTTTTTAGTGGTCTGTAGCTCACAGGAATCTGTAATTATTTACGATTAGTTCAAAAGTGACACTGTCAATGAGATAGTGACAGAAACATTTCCAGAATTGCATTATTTACGAATCTGTCAATCTGATATTAGTGTTCTGTGATCTGAATCTTACAGATCGATCGTACGCTACAGATTCGTAACTTACGAATTAAAAGCAGAATACAACCATTAGTCTAGTAAATTATGGTCTGATCTCATCCCTATATTTAGTTTTTGTTATCATACGTAAGATTTCCCTTTGCAGTCCGAACATTCCTTTAATATGTGACGAGTGACCCCATCATGATAGGGCATAGCGAAAATGTGATTCTATAAGCGATGTTTCGGCAATATTTAGCGCCATCCTCAGGCTGAAAGACCAAAAAACGTGTACAAAGATACAGTATTTCAGACAACGGCACAACAACAGCTCACAGTCTAAGGGAATGGGTGTATCCGAGAGAATTGCACAGGTAGGAGACTTGAACCACCTCAAATATTTCATTTCAAATTTCGCGCTAC
Source organism: Coccinella septempunctata (assembly GCF_907165205.1). Classification (NCBI taxonomy): domain Eukaryota; kingdom Metazoa; phylum Arthropoda; class Insecta; order Coleoptera; family Coccinellidae; genus Coccinella; species Coccinella septempunctata. The sequence continues at coordinate 32,554,250 of NC_058191.1, read as the reverse complement.
TGGTGCCGTAAATAGCTTGAGATATACTTGTAACAAGACACAACTAGTGATGGCTCCATTTTGGCCGCCATAAGAACAGTTCGGGAGTGAGAGGGTTGAACGTGGTTAGGAAGATTATTGTTTGTTATACTGTCTGTAAAGTTTAATAGGTGCGTGGTGTTATTAAGTTTTATTGCTTTCATTGATTATTATTGTTTCACAAACGATGAACCTTTTAATGATAGTTGTAAAAGTTCCAGAGAAAGATCTGTTGAATAGGCTAAAAGGTGCAGGAGACTTGACCCATGCTATTGTCGGGAGACATAATCAGTGGTCCAAGTATCCCGCGCTGAGCTTATATAATAGTTGGCTTCAAAAAAAAAAGAATGAATAATAGAAATAAACATAAAAAATATACGGTTCAAAAAAGTAAATAACATCACAGAAATAAATGGGAGTGACTCTGAAATAGAAAATCTGTATTCCATACCCTGATACATCTGATGATGTAAACCTTGACATAGAATATCGTTGGTCATTGTAAATTGTTTTCTTTCAATGTTTTCCTGATAAACGAACTTATGGTCAAGTCCCTCTCACCCCCTGTTCAACTCTCCCATTGGTTAGGGAGATAAGAGCCAATTTACGGTTCCTAAAAAAGGAATTGCTGTACCTACTCAAAATGTTCATCGCACCATCACTCTACTATATTTTATCTATCGTTATCTTTTTGGGCATTATATCTTCACGCAACAAAATGAGTAGCTACTATTTACAGATACAACTCAAGTGGCTTCAGAATGAAAAGGAGTTCAACTGTCCCGGACTCCCCATATACAAAATCAATTACAAAAAGCTTCACAGAATTAGGGTTCAAACCAATTCCAAAAAGTAACAATTATCTGCTTTTAGTAACAGGGTTATTAACTCCAAATGTGAATGAGTCTACATAAACTTTGCCAGTAAGACGCTCAAAGAAGGGCCCATTGATTGTTTTTCGTTGGGAAATTGGAGACTCAGTCCAGAAGACAAACTAAAAGAAACTCCGAGAGCCCTGTAAGAATTCAAATGACAAAGACAGGTTAAGTTATTCTTCTCCTACTCGACCAGCAGAACAGAATGCTTCTCGCACTAAGTAAATTAATTAGTACTGAGGAAAACGACACACTAGGTCGAACAATGAAAAAGTTCCCGCGCTACTGTCAAAAAGCCACTGAGATAGCTCGAACACTTGATTTGCGATTGAGAGGCTGTATATCAGAAAAGGCTACGCCACCTTGGCTCGAGGTCCTTGAAACCACCCCAAGTGATAATTGTGGAAAGTTGTGAAGTTTATTGAAACTCTGCTACTCGACTGGTTAACAAAGTGGAATTTCACAATCGAGGTCCTTTAAACCAGCACAAGTGATAATTGTGGGAAGTGGTGGAGTTTATTGAAACGCTGGTATCTGACTGGTTAACAAAGTGGTTTTTCACAATGTTTAGGTCAAGGTTTTCATGAGGCCTGCATAGCCCATAACCTTATCTAATCTAACTCAACTATATGTAAACAGAATGAGTTCAACAGTTTCATCTGTGTTTCTGCAGCATTGCCTTGAGTAAAGAACAGTCAGTTCACCTTATTCTATTCAAATGCTTATTAGGCATTAGACTCAGTGGTACCCTCTCAAGGGCCAACATTTTTTGAGCTTAGGTTTAGAGTATCCCCATTGAGAAGCTTATAGAGCCTGAGATCACCAAAGAAGTTCTTGACAGATCGGGAGCGCTGAATCATGAACTTCCATCAGAATATTTTCCATCGAATTCGAGACACAATTTACGAATACACGCCAACGCAAACATCACCGAACGTTATAACCTGTAGAACAGCCCGTTGCTACATGATCCTCTCCGGGAATAAATGAACCGTTGCTACCCACATCAAGTAGCGCGAATAAGGTATGTAACCTCACACCTACGCAACACATGATGTCGAAAATTCTTTGCGTAAATATTCCGCCTGCCCATCCCGGAGCACTGCGATAAAATCATGAGTGCTTCACGGTATCACACCCAGCGTTATGCGAAGATTGCTCAGCTGGCGAAAACATAAAGCAGGACCCGCAAAGGGATAACGTTGTTATGTAGGTTGCCCTAAGTGCCGGTAAAACAACCTGCTCCATGCAGGACGCCTGGTGAGCATCTGTGCTGACGCTCGTAAAGTGCCTCCGACCTCTGGCTGACTCCGGGACCAGGGGATATATTTCGTTCGTGATACAATCGTTACTATTATTTATTGCGAGCGTTCCCGTCTTTGCGAAATGGGCAGATTTGCCGGCAGATCGATATGGGAGGATATAATCATGAATTATGCAGAGGCGACATCCGATTTTTGACGCGTTTTGTCCTGCTGGATGAGATTTTTCCTTATTCGCGGAATAATTTCGCCATTATTTTTCATCGATGGAATTGCAGAGTTTGGTTTTTACTTGGTAAAACTCAGTAAGAGTCCGAACAGTACTCGTAACGAATGAAGTTTATTCGCAGTTCCTCTAATGAAATGTTGCGAACAAAATTGAGGAGTTATCCCTTGTCCAAAAATAGAGCGAGTCTTTCATATAATTTTTTTCTAGTGCATCTCTTACATACAGGTCTCTTGAGATGGCACCACAAAACCAGTTTTCAAATTTCTTTTAAGAAATCAGAACACTGACAGGAAGGAAATTGAGAAGATATTCCATGAGAACAAGATAAAAAATTTTGGTAAATTTTTTGGCTGTAGTTTGAATGATTTATTTTCGATGAAATCTAATTTTCATCTCTGTTGGTCGAAAAATTTTGAATATATATAGAATAATATTGAATGTTTTGTTCGTTGAGCACAAATGTACACACATACTCTTTTCAATAAAATTGGTGCTTTTTCTAACTTGAGGCACAAATAACTATTGACTATTGTCTTCATCACTCACTGTAGAAAACTGATGGAGCCCATTATTTTTCGCAGAGCAATGACATAATAGAAACATCGTAGGCAGACTTTTGAAAATATCCTCTTGCTTAGGATAACTCACATCTTATCTTTCTTTATGTGGTAGATTACTCATGATTCATTAAAATTTTCATTAAATGAATCTTCAATATAATTGTTCTAATACATATTCATTTCATTAGTTGTTTTCATTTCATTGATATCCTGCTAGGATTATTATTTTGTGATAATTGAAAAAAATCTAATTGCGAATGAAAAAAAATAGTATGAGTCAGAGAATAAAAAAAAATTGAACTTTCGATGAGCTCATCTAGATGAAGATTGAAATAGAACTTTTTTGTGGGGTAATATACAGGGCTAGTCTTTGACTCGTACAAATATTTCAACAAAAGATTCTTGAGGTCAAAAGAAACATTTTTTTTCATTTACCATTCTTTCTGAATCGGCTCGGTTTGAAAGATATACCTATGCTGTTGAAAAAACATAAAAAAGTGTTATCTTATATCTCACAAATGGTTCTATCGAATGGAAGGAATTTCGGAATATGGTTTCTCATTCATTTCATGATTTTTTTTCGAACAAAAATATCACCAACCAATTCCTCTAGTTGTCTCATTAAGACCATTACGTACCATAAAAATACCAAAAATTCAGAGAACCCAAATGTTGAAACTAAGTTGGATGCTTTTTAATGAATATTTCAACATTTTTGAAAGAAAAGTATTCTTCATATTTCCTAGTAGGTATAATGCACCGTTTTCGAGTAATTTGATGTTGAAAAGTATCTGTGGAATTTGAAAAATTGGGTACTTTGGCTGAATACAACTCTGTTTAAAAGATCCACAGATGTGTAAAGTCACAGTTTCCGCTAGTTGTTCTGAAGGTAATTTTGTTTTTCCAAGGGTGGCACAGCTCGTTATGAAAATTTGAAATTGCTATGTCTTTTTATCAGAGCCAAATCGGAAAATTGGTATAGAAAAAAGTTTTTTTTTAGTTCAAGAATCTATGGCTTAAATATTTGTCAAAGAATCACCCTGTATTGTGTGGACAGACTACAGAATAATGAATATTGAAGCATTGGAAAGTATTGAACAGGCTCAAAAATATGATTGTTACTACAATTTTGGATTATTGTCTCTACACCTCTCACTTTATCTGTCCTAAGATTTTTCCAGTACTTCTTTTCAACCCTTCAATATGGAAAACATCGCAGTTATATTCAGTATTTGAAATCCTCCTAGACGAATTTATTTCAATGCTTTTATTAATTCTGTCGGATACCCCAAGGTTGCTCAATTTTTCTAATATCAGTTTTGGATAGCCCGAATACATGACCTGATCGTGAATATACTGGAAAATAATTTTAATTTGAATCCACAAATCTCAGAAAAAAAAAAAAACTTATTGAATCGTTCTATTGTATTTGTCGTTGATGGGAAAGGAATAACGAAAACATGTATTATCATAAATTTTGCATCGATAAAGTTTTGGAAGTTCTCGTCCTCCGCTTATTACATATATAGGAGTTCAGAAGTTACTTCGAATGTTGGCGTTGGTTTATCATATCGAAACTCTATCCCTGAAATGAGGCACAGCCGCCCACGTCTGATCGTAGGATGCATTCATTCGTATTTGAATTTTACCTTCAAATTGATGGCTCTCATCATTTTTCCAAAGATGTGCTTGCGAACAATCAATTTTGTCTGTATTGTCGGCTATAGAATCAAATATAATAAAATTGTTACGCTATAAATCTTTGGGGTAGAACAGGATAGGAAGTTTATTGACCATAAACTACGATCACCACACAGTCCTTATGTTGACCGCACTATGCTTCTCTTCATTTTACGGACTCCTGATTAAGGGAAACAGTTTCAATCAATACGTGTCTCGAAAAGAACAACGCCATAATCGGTAGGGATGTAAATATATGTCTAGAAGAAGTGTAAAACCCAAAATAGGAATAAATGAAAAAATGAGGAGAAACAGGCACTGAAAAAGAAAAAAAACTCGTTCACAACCAGTTCATGAAATTACATTTATTATTAATCACAATCACCTATATCCAAAGAGGTTCAGATTGATGATTAAATTGATAATTTCTCTAATTGTGTTTTTCCCAGAAGTTGGTAAAGAAGAACCTGGTTTCAAGAAATATCCAACCATCTTCCAGACTTTCCTTCTGGAAATGACTTGAAGATTAAATGTTAAATCAATCATTCATATTCAATATAGAAATTTCTGTAACAGTTTGAAGTACTCATAAGGTAGATGAAGGGAATATGCCCACGTTAAGAAGATCCCTCCAGAAAACACAGAAAAATAGAGTTTTGTTTCTGCTCGATGCAAGAAATACTCTCATAGTTCTATAGAATTACTTTCTTGGGAGAACAAAAAAATCAAAAATGTATTTTTATGTTTTTCTTTTATTTTTTGAAATGTTTAATACTCATCTGCAATGTATGATTTATGGTTTTATTTTTGTTTGGTCTGAAATCAGTTTATTGCTATCAATCAAGAATTATTATAGAATAGTTTCTAATTCTGGTCAGATACTCACTTGATAGGTTTATTAAACAACTTCAGATATTCCCTCTAGAACTTCTGACAACCTTCAATGAATAGAAATTGAAAGTAAGTGGGGAAAATTTTTCCATTATATTCGAGGAAAGATTTCAGGTGAACAGAGGGGCCACTTTTTCATGCAATATTAAAGAAGAAGGCTGATATTGCCTGAGAGAGGAGAATATGAAAGGCCTTCAATGGAGCATGCAAAATATACAATTCACAGCTTCCGCGCTTCTTTCATCGCCATGGTTTGTTCAATATGAAATGAGTGGAAAATATATCAGAATTTATAGACGTTCAGTTTTTTTCGCTCCTTGTGTGTATCTTGAATTTTTATGTATTATAAAATATTATTCAAAATGAACCACAGTGTTGGGATGAGCAATACTTATTACTTAGACGTTCTTAACTCAACCCCTTGTACACAAATCCTACTTGCAGATATATAGGAAATAGAATAACCCTGAAAGCGTTGCAAATCCCCATACTTATGCAATATTTCTCGCTAATTAATTAACAGAAAACCTGAATGAAAGCAAGTATCAGCATGTTACCTCATGTTGTCTTTCTTAGGTGTATGTACGACGAAAATAATCCACCATATTCATATCGCAAAAATACTCAGCAGAAACGAATGTGAGTTATTTTGTTAAGGAAAAGACATCTACATTGATAACATTCAAAGCAAAAATCAGTTGTAGAGTTGGTAGTCCAAACAATTCACCAGTTGACCCATATTTTCCGAAACGTGTACGACAATATTGATGAAGCTGATAAATCTGGCTTGAAAAGTTGAAAACTCATGAATCAAAAGTATCCAAGGTTATGTAAAACACTGTATGTAAATGAGGCAAAGATTTTGAAATAACTTCTAGTGAAATTAAAAGTGCAATTATGAGATTTTATTATTCTTTCAAATGAGTGGTGTTTGGTAAATAATCCGTCAAGTTTATAATAGTCATAATACAGAATATGGTGCTTAATTCGTTGACCATTTTGAAAAAGTATTTTTAACTTATCTCATCTCTTTCTTAATGATATCTGTATACATTTTAATATCCCACTACTCGCTGGGACAAATTCTGACCCTTCAACCTTGCTATAAAGCATTATTTCCATGTTTTATTTATTTGTTAAACTTTTTACATCCAACAGGCAAATGCCCAATTACAGGTGTAAACAATAAGTAAACAAACCGTCAACCGAGTAAACCAAAAAAAGCATAAAAAAGAAGTTTCTTATCATTAAATACAATTGCTTCCTAAACTGAACAATATTGAGGAAAAACATATCAACTGAGTGCACACCATTCGAGCTTCTGCGCAGATGGATGCCACAGGACTAAGTAAATGATGTTGTGTATTGGAAACATTAATTCAAAAAGTTAAATTTGTTCTAGATTCCTGGTGTATTGAAATTTAACAGAGACAGCAGATACATCAAACCGACCTGATCATTGACCAACTTGAGAGCTTCTGTGTGTAAGTCTGTCCATGAACTTTGATAGACCAGTGAATAATGGCCCTAATGAACAAGTGATTTATGATTATCGATGTGCTCAAGGAAACGGATAGATTTCAATCACTCTAATCATAAATGTTGAATAAAAGTAAATTTTCATCCTTAATGACACGATGAAACTCTCCTGCCTGGAATGAGAATGATTTTTCAACAAAAAGGGACGTCTGAAAAAAAAGTTGGTATAAAACAATAATCCGAGTCTGGCACAACTGAAAACAGTGCGGAACACTTCAAATCATCCTCTCCGGAAATATAAAAGTTCTGAATGCAGAATCCACATTCGGAGGTATTGATATAGCGGATAAACGAGTAAAAGAGTGAAATATTTGTCTGCAGGAGTTTTCCATTGATGTGGAAACGAGATATGTGGGTCATGTTCTCGCTATCATATTTCTAGGAAGGAAACATCAGGGTTCATCGTAATATGCGCGATGTGATATAGGGATTGTGATCCAAAAGAATGACTTAGGGGATGGTGTACGGTTTTTTTCAGATCTAAGCGGCTCACAGTAGCATTTTCGAGTTATTTGCATTTGATATTTAGAACAGAAAATAGAGAAATATGATTCTTGAAAAAGTTGTTTTCTGTTTTAATCGCATATTCCACATGCAATATCATAGCTAAATTTCAACTTATTCGATCTATGAAACAATTGAATCAACGGTGATAAAATATTCAGGGAGGGAATGTAAATTGTCAAATTACCAATAATTTTTCACCATAAACTCATGTGGATATTTATCATTGTGAGCATTGAAAATTTTATGATTTTAAATAGGTGCACTTTCTTTTATACAATGTGGTCCAGAATTATGTGTACATAGGTTGAGTCAACACTGCTTGATCAGTCGATAACTCTCAAAAATTTTGGACTAAGAGAATAATTAAATTTAATTTAATTCATTTCATATTCTGAATCTACATGACATTCTGATTTCGAAATATCGCAAGTGGTATGAATCTATCTTTGCGTCTTTTTGATGTAAGCCAGTTTTTCCGAAAAATTTCATGGTAATGATGGTTTTAACTAGAGATCATATCTTGAAAACCGTTCTAGATAGATGTGTGATTTTTTTATTTATCTTTTACAAGAGTTTTCAAGTCTTCTTCGATTTTCGGATCACTCTACAGATGTGGAATCATTTAAGGCTTGAAATGGAATAGTTTGTTTAAGATTGAAATTACTTCGCTATCATCAATTAATTTGTGTAATTATTATTTTCTTTATTTTCATTACAGGTAATTCCTCGATCACTTTCTAAGAAGATGACAAATTTTATATACAAATTTAAAATCATCTATCATCATTTTATATATCACTGACCTCATAACAAGCAAAAACTCGAATTCAATGAGTTTGATCATTTCATTCGCAAGATAACAAAGTTGATAAAAACCCAACAATGACCAAATCATCCTCAGTAGCAAGTCTACCACTTTTGTCACAAAAATTTAATGTTGCCTCTTGAAAAAACTACCCACTACTCTTCATAGCTGGTTCATGACCAAATCCTCAATACAAGAACAGTTGCGTAATTGTGAACATTTCTGTACAAAGTATTGAAATTTGTGAGTTACTTTTTACTTCTAATCCGAACTTTATAAAATGAATAGCGAAATTATGTATTAGTCATTCATCTTAATGAGAAGTTGAATTAACAAGTACGATTGATTGACAATTGAGAAAGACCCATAAGTATAGTGATATTTCACCTGGTATTTATGAACCTTCAACACTGAATTCGAGGCAAAGGATGGGTATAGTGAAGAAATCATTCAAATAATGGTTTTTTTGGTGCTTAAGTGTCCAGGAACAGACCAGAAACGATAATTGTATTTGTTGTTCCAAACTCAACCCCCAAAATTTGATGAATATTTCATGCCTTTGAGTATATCGTTTGTTTTTGAAATTATTGTTTACCTATTTTTTTTATTTTACAATGATTGTACTTTCTTTCCTAATGTATGTTTAACAAACAATAAAAACCTTAATTTTAAGTTTGAATGTTGACACACGTCTACTTCATTTATATACTCCTTAATTATTCTGACGTTCATCCAGTTGAGTTTTTTATGACTCACGTTCAGAGGCTGATCGTAACTTACGAACATCGATTCTTTGTGGTACTAATGATTGCGGAAACAGATAAGAGTGAGTGTTAAGTTGCTACCACGTTCAAATATTCTGAGAATGGATGCGAACGAATCAACTGAATGATGGTGAAATATCGGGGATAATATATAACATCTCTTCGAATTTATGTTTGGAACTGAGGTTCATGCTGACCCTAATAGAGAGAAAGGACGCTTTCTGCGAAAACCCTCATAAATAATTTAAGTAACCCTATTCTGAAAGATCCTCTTCAATATTGACATGTTTTAACTGGCATGGAGATGAAATTCTAGTGCTTTCCTTACTCCGCAAGTTTGCTGTAACTTATAACTGCCGATAAAGTTGTGAAATTTTATAGGGATCGCTGAAAGCTTCAGCAGAAGTATTTCTGAATTTTTCATCGAATTATTGGTTTCTGGGCTTCAGAGTTGTTTCGAATACTCCTTTGAATGTAAAGGCATAACAACACGTGTTCAGGAATGTGGGAACAAAATTCATGGATTCATCGATCAGAGTACGGGGAAGATTTTTTAGTACTAGTCCAAGAACTGCAACAGATCAAGTGATATATCGTTTCATTTCATTTCCTTTCAGAGATTTTTCAAAAATTTCATTAGGAGAAATGACATATTGATGAAGACTGAAATATGCGTACCAGCATCATTATGCTGAGTAAAGAATCAAAATGCTGAGTACAGTATCAAAATGCTGAGTAAAGTATCAAAATGCTGAGTACAGTATCAAAATGCTGAGTACAGTATGAAAGTGCTGACTGTAGAAATACTTTAACAACTCAGAAAGCACACATAAACTATCTCATCTTCATCCTGAGCAGTTTGTCAAATACCCTCCATGGGGGTGGAGTGTTGTTGATTTTTTTTTTTGAAAGATCAAAAATGAATATACATTTTGTTCCTAAGGATGCTTTGATGATTTTTTATTAAGCATTTCTGTAATACAGGAATGGAATTCTCATACGTATTGAATTCAAATTTCCAATTCTTTATGTATTTTGATGTCAATATAATGCATTTTTTGAAGTCATTTATAGAAAGTATGCTATTATCGTTGGGTAGTTTTATGTAGGTCATCTGAAATTAAACTCACAAATACAAAACACAAAAAACATCATTCATTTCTTATTTTCCTATGGAAAATTAACGTTTCCGCGAGTTGCATAAAAAATAGAATATTCCAACAATAAGGTAAGCCACACAATCCCCTTAAGAATCGAAGGTTGACATAAAACCTCACATAACAAATCTTCTTCAGCAACAAAAGGACTATCGATTTCTGGTATAAAAAGTTAGGGTTGCCATTACCACCCTCCGTAAAGAGTTCTTGTGAAATTCCCCAATTACAAATGACCTGTTGCACGATTTTAAAAAGAATTCTTACTCTCGAGAATTTTTCTACAAAATAGCAGACACCGAAAATATGAATTTCGTGCTGAATGTGTAGAACTGTCAGAAGACTTGGCAACAATGCTGATAATGAACATCTTTTCCGCAAGAATGCCATTGTTCGCATCGGTTTTCTACGAGCACATTCCAAACCTAACAATATCTGCAAAAATCTTGTATTACGCCCTTCGTGACCCAATCATGCATGCTCCCTCCAATATTCCCTCTTATCCTTTTGCCTCAAGTATCAATTCTCCGGAATGTTGCGGGTGCAGTACAAGCACTGATAATAAACAACGAACAATTCAATTGCCTACTCTTCAGACCCCATAGGGTTATCCTCCCCTTTTCATGGAGCTCAGATACCCTTCCATTGGATTTTTTATTTTCATTCTCTTGAAAAGAATGGGTAACCTTGTATTTCCACTTTTTCTGGAACAGCCGAGGGAACAGCGTAGGACGCTTATTATATTCAAGCGAATCGATATCGTCAAATCGGAAAAAATGCCCACCTCTGCAAAAAATTCCTCTGTTTACGATGTTGTTAGGGAATTTGATCCCTTGAGCTCGGTATCATTGCACATACCTAATCCTGGATTAAATTTTATGAAATTGGAATTCTCATCATTAGAAAAAGTGTGCAAATTCTATCTGAGTACGAGGATAAATTGAGAAATTCTCAGCCTACTATAGAATCAAACAAAATGTCAATGTCAAAATATTTTATTACTCAACATATTCTCCTCTTAATTGGATACATTTATTACAGCGAACCTGCAACGTCTCTAGACCTTTCAAAAAAATATTTCTTCTTGCTCTGCAAACCAGCCTCCACAGCTTTTATAACCTCCTCGTTGGAAGAAAATTTACGATCTTTTAAACCTTTTTTCAGTTGAGGAAAGAGATGATAGTCGAATGGAGCCAAATCTAGTTCTAGAGATTCGAACCCTAAATCACGATTTTTTGCATGGCAACATGAGATTTGTGTGCAGGGGCGTTGTCCTCCAAAAACAAAACACCTTTGGATAGCTTTCCGTGTCTTTTCTCCTTAATTTTTTCCCGTAGAGTGGTCAGTCATACCGAATAGTAATCTCCGGTTATTGTTCTACCCTTCTTCAAAAAATCAATCATGATTACTTCATGGCAATCCCAAAAAACTGGAACAAGATCTTTTCCAGCAGATTTTTGGACACGAAACTTCTTAGGTCTTGGAGAACCAGAGTGTCGCTATTCCATCGATTGTTACTTTGTTTCTGGATCGTAAAAATGTACCCAAGTCTCATCCATAATAACAATTCGGTTTGAGAAGTCTACATCCTTTTCAAATCGAGCACACACAGAACGCGATGCTTCTACCCTTGCACGCTTTTGGTCAACATTCAAACATTTGTGGATCCATTTTGCAGCAATTTTTCTCATGTCCAAATTGTCGTAAACTTTATGATGAACGTGTTCGTATAAAATATTCAGTGCTTCAGATATCCGTTTAAGCCCAATTCGACGATCTGATAAAATCATGTCATGAACTGCATCGATATTTTCGGGGACTGACACAGAAACTGGCCTTCCCGTTCGGTCATCATCATCAATGGAAAATTTACCTCTTTTGAAGCATGCAGTCCAATTTTTTACACATTGATCACCAAGGGTATTAAGCATATCTTCATGAATCTGCTTACCTCTTAACCCTTTTAAATACAGGTACTTGATGATGGCTCGATACTCCAATTTTTCTATTTCCACAATTTCGGTGGACATCTTCTTTCTTTTAATTTATTGCGTAACTCTGGTTTACTTTTTTGACCTCAAACTTGACACTGTCACTTCCAATGAGTTATTGTTCGCTATGGTAACGCAATTTGTTTTTTATGCATGGAACTGGTCTAGGATAACTAGATATCAATACATCCTCGTATAATCATTGCATGAAAAAATCTTTTGTATGAATGACTTATAGGCTTATAAATAGTATGAATTAGGGAGCAAGGTTTTAATTTCCAGCGATTGTGTTGGCCTTAATGATAGATGGATTACATCATTACCGATTGACTGATGACATACGGGGTTTAGTGAATATAGATTGTTACATGACAGAACAGAGCCTCCTGATTGTTGAACATTATTAACCAAAAGATTTACGAGAAAGCAATTCATCTGAAACAGGTGTGCATTTTGATTGTGGTTCATTGAAATGAAGGTATCCTTTGAATTTTGAGCTTCACATTATTTACAAAAAATTAATATTTATGTTTTACTACATTCTATTTATTTTTGGCATGACCATATGCGACGATGACAATTCATCAAACACAGCAAAAATCCCTTTAATAAATATATTCCTCACTTTTGAATTCACAATTGACCCATTGAAATGGAGTACTTAATTCGGTAGTTTTTCTTCCGAACTATAGTACTAGTACGGATGGGCCTAACTGGTTAGTTAACCAAAGGTCATGTCTTTTGAGTATAAGAGAGTATGTGAAACACTGCGGAATATGTAGAGAAAGTGTAACCCGATCTCGTTGGAAGGTCATGAAACCAGAGATCAATCTCTTCAATTTATATCCAATTATTGGTTTATGATTGATTAACTTTTTCAAATATTAATTGTTTTAAGAAACAAGGCCCGAAACTCTAATCAATCAACGATTTGTAGTAATATATCTGCTTGAGGTGTGGTAGATTGATGAAAAAAGAATAAAAACCTTTTCCAATTATCCACTCGAGGAATGGTGCACCAATCCTCGAGCCGATATTTTCCTACATGCTGATTACAAAGAAGGACGAGATTGAGATACCTAATTCTTTTAAGAATTGGAAAAATTGTAATATCTCGTCAGTAACCTTTGATTCATGTAGACATAATTTCTTGCAAATAACTTCTAGTATAACATCTTTCATCACTTCGAATTACTGATCACACTGTATATATTTCATTTCATATATGCATCCAACATTGGCACAGCACTGTCAAAAAGTGTAGGTACTGGTGTATAGTGTATTTTCTTTGAACTATACTGTCTTTGATGCAAATAATAAATCCTACTGAAGGATTCATTATGAATCTCCATTTTTGCTCTTCTGTTCTTGTCTCTTCTAAAGTTGAAAATATCAGAGTAAAATTTTAAAACAATAAAAACATAGGTTTTATGGATGACGAATATGCTGGAAACTTTTCACTATTCAAATGGTTGTGATCCTTATCCTGATTCACTAAAGGCGTATTAATATTTCTATGCAGAAATCTTACGAATCTTTTTGTCAGACCGAATGATTTGATTTCATTGCCGTTGAAGTTCCGCAACAAATGGTGTCCTGTATAAAAAGTGATGGAAACAAACATAAATTGAGCGACGCCGCCGGTTGTCGTAATGTCTATCAGCTTTACGTTCCCAGACACTTCCTTATTTGATGCGTTACATTTCCTGTTTCGACTCCCTAGGATACGAAGAAGATTGTCTAGCATCATTCGGGATTAATACTTGATTCGAAAAATATCGTTCGGTTTCCTCATGTTATAATATTGACAGATAAGAGACATAGGTACATCTTATTTTTTTCACAAATATCAAAAACGATCGAATTTGATAGAATGAGGGTCACTCTCTATCAATAATAGGACACCTACAATTGAAATCAAATCAACTTGATTTACAAATCAATTGGAAGAGCGATCATAACATTCAATGTTTTGACCAGCGGGCACGCGTGTGAGTCGAATCCTGCGAACTATTGGTCATTGAATATAAGGTCCTTTTGTTTGCATAAAAGAGTAGCACTTTTCTACATTCGAATCGACTTACACCAGTGTAGAGGAAGTGTAGTTTATCTAAACATAGTTAAAAGGAGATGTAGAAAAACGACACCTCCTCTACACTGGTGTAAATTCAATCAGCAAACGATATAGAAGCTTTTGAATTTGCTGTTGTTGATTACCTGTTCAGAATTTTATAAATAATAATTTTTATCATTCGATTTCATTACTCTACCAGATCATATAAAGAAGTCGCAAGGACCTATATCATTGGATAGCATCTTCATATTATTCTGATTCTCCGTAGGTGCCGAAGTACCCCTCAGAAGCTCTGTGAGCGAATACGAGTTCGGAGAACCAGTTGTGTTCTGTGTAGGCTTTGTTACTTCATCCTTACTCCACCTTAGGCACATCACTGTTAATTTTAACCCAGCAGTGAATGATGGCCTGTACCCGTATCGACTAGAAAAGTTCTCTCTAGCCCGGGATCGAACTCAGTACCTTGCGGTATACTAAGCCGACGCCTTAACCACCGAGCCACGGAGGCCATAGGAGGAGTCCGGGAGAATTGCTCAGGTAGGAGACTTGAACCACCTCAAATATTTCAATTCAAATTTCGCGCTACCGGTATCGTTAATAGCTTGCGACATACTTGTAACAAGGTACACCTAGTGGCGGCTCCATTTTGGCCGCTATCAGAACAGTTCGGGAGTGAGAGGGTTGAACGTTATTTTGTTGTTAGGAAGTAAAAAACTGAATACTTTTTACACACAGTTTGTTACACTGTCTGAAAAGTTTTTTTAGGTGCGTGGTGTTATTTAGCTTTATTGCTTTCATTGATTAATATTGTTAAATAAAGTTTCAAGAAAACAGCTGTTGAATGGACTAAAAAGGGAGTGCGGGAGACTTGACCAAGGCTATATTTGAGAGACATAATCAGTGGTCAAAGTTTCCCGCACTGAGCTTAGATGATAGTTTGCTTCAAAAAAAAAAGAATAATAGAAACGCAATATAAAGGTTCAAAAAAGTGAAAAACATCTCGGAAATAGGGGAGAGTGACTCTGAAAATATGTATTTCATGCGCTGATACATCTGATGATGAAAACCTTGACATCGACAATCGTTGGTCATTGAAAATTGTTTTCGTTTCAATGTTTTTCCTGACAAACAAACTTATGATCAACTCTCTCGCCCTCTATTCAACTCTCATATGGGTAAGGATGACATGAGCCAATTTTCGGTTCCTAAAAAAAGAATTGTTTCGCTGTAATCAAAATTTTCATCTCACCATCACTCTACTATTTTCTTTCGTTACCTATTTGGGCATGATATCTTCACGCAAAAAAATGAGTTGCTAGCATTTACAGATACAACTTAAGTGGCTTCAGTTCGAAAAGGGGTTCAACTGTCCTGGACTCCCCATAAGATACAAACCATTATTTTGCTATGGAAATTGATAAACAGTAGCAGTAGGTATCATTTCGTGAATACGAAATATATCATTCAAATCCCATCCGTTGAAGGTGACGGTAGAATGTAATTATCGAATTGAGGAAGCACTTAATGACTGTTTGAATATGTTGCCCCTTTAGTCACCTAAGACCCTGCTGACTTCGTTAATGGCGTACCCTGAAATACGATTATAATTCATATGTAAGACGCTCATAGCTTGGGTTGAATAAATCAACACCCAACAAATTATTATTCAATGTTACAGCGAATTGGGTGAGAATTGAATATTCATTTCTCTTCACGCCTTCATGAACGTTTGGCGTCCTCGATAAAAAATTGCCCTGATTAACAGATGTTAGCTTTTATTGAATGAGAGTAATGAAAAGAACCTATTCATTTGAAATTTCGAAAATTTCATTGAATTAGGTATACTGTGTGAACAAATTAATGATAGTTTGAAGATGATAAAAATGCATTGTTTTTTTAAAATTACCCTTCCTGTACCTCTAATCGTTTTTTTTTTATTCATAATGAAAGTTGTAGATAATGAAATTATATACAACTTTTGTCTGAAGCAATTTTACACAATCTTAACCGTTTTCGATCTAGAGCGTGATGAGGGAGAAGAGCTTTGTGGTAAATGCGAAAAGACAAGGTCCATATAACTTTTATTATGAATGCATAATCGATTTGAAGCACATAAGAGCAGATAATTAAAAAAAACTTATTTTTGAAATTTTTTGGTTTTGGCTTTCTGAAACTGTCAGATTAGATTTTTTCCGTCATTCTTGAATCATGAGCTTAAAAATAAGAAAAAAGCCACTACAATCGAGAATATACACGTGAATTTTTTTTTCCAAGTTTGATGCCCTACCACACATTTTCGACACGCTTAAATTGTCAGGCTAAGAGAATGTCTACTTTTCCACAGGTCATTAACCATGCACATATATCTAAATCTGACCAGCTCGAGGTCTAATTTTCAGAAGAGATACTCTTTAGGGTACAAGGTATCTCCCCTTATATTAATCTTACATGCTCAAGTAAATCTTGAATTTCCTCTTGGGCTCCCCAACTATAATAATGAATGACTGTGAACAAAATAAATAACAACGAATCCACATGGAAAAATTGTTGCAAAAAGGATATATGTATTTATATTATAAAAAGTATATGTTGAATCTATTAATCCACTCAATTCATGATACTGAAATGTATGTTTCAAATTTTTCAACAATGTTTTCCATATACCTTTACCTGGTCATCAAAAGAACATATTTTAATCTGACCACGTACCTAGTCGAAACACGTGTATATTTAACCTCTCATAACCAAACGATTGAATTATCATACATTTCTGTGAAATACCCTGTACACTCCCCTTCGTTGTAATGCAAAAATAATAACGTATCATTTGATGTTTGTCGCTAAATATTCCCGTTTCATTAGTCCTACTGGAACTGAAAATGGCTGTTTCATTATATAAATTATCCCCACGTATGCCAGCTTTGTTTCAATGTTGATATTGAATTATCAAGGGATTGTTATGTCGAGAATACTGGCGAATAATATTTAACGATATCATTATCAACTCGGTCATTGAAAACTCGATATTTTACACGATATGAAAGTTACTTTCAATTGAAAACTACGATCACATCTGAATTTGAGAGTATTCTTTTTTTTTACCATTAACTGAATCTTATCATGAAACATTAATAATTTTTCTTTTCTAATTGGCTTCGAATTTTGCTTCACTTATAGAAAACGTATATAGGTACCTGTTATTTTTAGATTAATTCAAGTTGTTCTCATTACAGTTAATCGAATCTTACTTTTATTTTACTCTCTCTTTTTTCCTCCGTTTCTGTAATATCATTAATCAATCAAGGTATAACCAATTATTATTTGTTCATGAATGAATTCGATTCCATTTGTAAATATCCGAAAAATGAAAAGTCAAAAATAAATTTTTCGTCGACCTGAACAAAAAAGGACATTTCACGTACTTATTTCCGAACGAAAACTCGATTATTTTCGAAGGTAAGTACTTTTCGTCCGCACACACTTTTCGTCCCCAAACCTATCCTAAGCAATACTAGATCCTGGGGCGATTGAATCAATTTTGATAATACCGAATTTGATAAAAACATGAGTGCCTGTGACAATAACTGTCATTTGCTGTTGCCAAATTAAATTAATTCTTTACGAAATCGGCTAGAGTAAATTAGGTTCGAATATTAGTGTTCAGTATAATCAAGAATGGGGATTGATAGCGATATGGATATCAGTAACACTTCTTCAGAGCTCAGGGAAATTACAATTACGTCGACCTAGATGATGACATCAAACAGGTAACTAATTACTTTCATAAAATTATGTAAAGTAGACGAAAATATGTAATATGCATTTCGGCAAAAAACTGTCTATATTGTCTAGCCTGCTTGATATCCCCTGCTGCACCTCGGCTGTCAATTAGCAGGCTCGGCTGTAATAGACAGTCTTTCTGGAGTTCTATCAGAAATATTACTGAACATTTCCTAATACAATCTTACTATGATCTTCCCTTCGAGTTCGAATACGGTTCCGTTTTTTGGTGCTGAGTGTAGGTGCATAAGGGTTCATTATTTTCATGCAGGAACCCTTTATCTTGTTTGAATGAGAGACGGTTTCACCTCAATTACACAAACCTAATCTAATTTTGCAAACCGAAGGTAAAATGAAGACCAGATGAAATGCCTTAATTGAAGTCGACCTGTCTGCTCTGTTTCCTTTTATTGCATTCAGTGACGGAGGTTGAAGGGTATCTAAGGTGGATATAACGCAAATGGAGATAATAAGGGACAGCCGCAAGACCGCAAGCCGTTCTGAATGTGGCGGTCACGGACCACCAGTCACCCACCAAGACGAATCCATTTGCTTTGCTGATTAATGGACTTTATCGATTACCATTCAAGTTATCAACAAGATCTCGGAAATTCGAAATTCAAAGCTGCATTCGCTGTTCAGACGTAGATTAGGAACCACTGAAGGTGGGATTAGATACATTGAAAAGGGCTTTGAATTCTGAGATAATATGAAAAATCGACTGCATTCCTGCTGATAGCAGGTTGATTGATGGTTGGAGACAACCAATTAATTATGAATTATCATTAGTGCGGTCTGTGGTGGTCACTCAAGTCATTTCTCATCTCCTTCATGGTACGAGGAAGGTGCAAAAGAGGGTTGTCTTCTATGAATTCATTCTGCTCACTGTTTATTTCATGTCGAACCCACGCTGAACTACCTATCTATCTCATTCAGTAAATGACATGATAAACCAAGAATTAAGCTATTCTGCAACGTTAAATTTGAATTTACGTAACATATCCTAGAAATATTTTTTCCCTTGATATAGCAGGGGCAATATTTTATAGAATGGCCTCACCTGAGGACACAATGTGTGATTCCTCATACTTCTGAGCTCGGTAATCTACTAAACGTAACCTACTATACAGTAATGATCGCTTATAACGAACATCAAGGGTCCGCTTACAACGGTTCGCTATAATCGAAGTTCGCAATAAAGGATAAATGCTAGTACCTATCAGGAATAAATTATTATTTTTATTCCCTATACATTGGTTCGCTATAAGCGAAGTGTATTAATAGATTTGAGTCATTTGCCTATAAGCCAGTGGGCTCTTTATTTTTCTGGACGCTTACACGATCGTTCAGAAATAGAGGAATACAAAACGGAAGGTTTGTGGTATAACCGGTAGGTGCGTCGTTATGAAAATATTGTTGGGAGACAGTTCGTTGTCGAAATCCTCCATCTACAAATTTTGACAGAGTATGGCATGAGGGATTAATATATAAGAAGAGATGTGCTGGATATTCGATCAAAATATGCAAGTTGATCAGAAATTATCTCAAAAATAGAAAATTTTACGTGAAAGTGGAAGGAGAATGCTCCACAACAAGAGATATAGAGGCTGGAGTATCCCAAGGGTCAGTACTTGGGCCACTTCTGTAAAACATATACATTCACGATATTCCAAAGAATCCAAGAACCATGCTAACGCTATATGCTGACGACACAGGCATAGCAACTCGACACCGCAATCCAGAAAGAATAGAACGAGTTCTACAAGAAACGATTGACGAAACGATTGACTGGTGCATAAGTAGAAAATCAAGCTCACTGGAGCTAAAGGAGCTAAGCAATATTACTGCAGAAGGGGAGACTGCGACCCACAACGAATCTAGAATTTGACGGCGAAGAAATCGATTAGAAAAATGAAGCCAAATATTTAGGAATAACGCTTGGCAAAGGACTTACTTGGAAAAGTGGCATCAAACAAGCAATCGACAAAACGAAAGCAGAGATGAATAGACTCTACACCCTCTGATAGGAAGAAGAAGTCACATGTCGAAAGAGACAAAATTGAAGATTATTAAAGCCGTGGCTAGGCCTCAACTGACTTATGGATCAGTTGCCTGGGGTTTCGCAGCAAAGAGCCATATCAAAAGAATTCAGGCCACTGAAAACAAGCTGCTACGATGTGCAATAGATGCACCTTTGTGTGTCAGGAATAGACAGATTTATGGGGACCTAAAATGGGAAACCATAACGTATTCATGAACAGAAAAGCAGAGAAATTATTGGAAACAGCGAAAAACCATCCGAATCAAGAACTCAAGAGACTAGTGGACTACGACCCAGAGGAAGACAAAAGGAGAATGCGAATTTACCGAAGGAGACCAAGAGATCAATTGAAAAGAGATTAAAATAAGAACAGAAACTTATTGAAAAATCCAAGAAAGTGTTACCTATCTAATAGAAGATAAACACATAAATCCCAGCACGACAGTGTGGGATTACTCAAGAAGCAGTTAAGGATTTTTAGTGGTTCTCGAGCTCAGGAGAGTGAGAATCCCCACACTTGTTCCCCCTGCTACACAAAAAAAAAAAACATCTAAAAACTTCCAGCACAAAATTATGATTAGTTCTGCATAAACGTTTAATATGCACTCGCGGTCACAATATTTTTTCCTAGCTCGACCTCTACTTTTGTGTGTCACTGTAATCAATCAGTTCAGTTTTGTATTTGGAGTTGGTATCTCAGTCTTCGGTGGTGGGTTTTTGACCTTGTACCTTATTCGGTTGGGTCAAAGTCGACTAGTCCTCGCATTCCAATCTAGCTGCTTCCCAGTTCAGGTCTCCTGGAACAGAAATATATAATTTCAAATTGGAAATGATATGCTAGATATTCCAATTGCAAATTATCTCCTTCTTTCGAAATTCGTAATTTCAAATCATCGAATATTGCGCAGCCTGTTTTCTGCATGGACCAGAGACTTCGTTTGGTAATTCACCCTCGAACAACAAAGCAAATTTCGTGTATCTTCCGGACCATTATTGGCAAAGCCGACAGAACTGAAACGCGTAAAAGGCAGGCACAAAACTCCACAATCTGGACTTGTTTATCTTTTGCGGTCACCTCATCAAACTCCGCTAGAGTACGTACGTACTTCTGAAATAATTACTAACTCCACCGCACTCGTGTATTATGCTGAGCTGAAATTGATACAAATAGTGTAGGGCTACGTCGGTGCACATCGCTGGAAGCTGAAATTAGAAGGGGTAGCGTGAATAAGATAGTGGTTATTCTTTGGAAATAAATTGGAATGAACCCCTTCCGTTTAGATTGTCGCACATCCAACTTGGATCGAATTGGACTGTAGCTATTATGTCTCTCTCTTAATAGGGGTAGTTAGTAGGAATAGTTGACTATGGTACAGAGAGCGAAATGAACCTAATTATCTGCAACATATTGAAGGTCTGTTTATCATTCCTGGTTTGGCTTGAAAAAAGTATTTTTCAAATCGAATAAAACTGAGCATTTGGAACCATTCTTCCAATCTTAATTGGAGAGAATAAGGTTTCATGAAATCATCACTTTTTGTCTTCCAAACAATATAGTCCACCAATCACCTATACAAAAATCACAGTGCACAGTAGGTACTTTGAAATTCACTATAATGACAAAACAAAGGTGTACATAATCGAGCTTTTCATATTAAGTTATTTTTATATGCCCTAAGTGTCTCTGATAATAAATTTATGTTAATCTGACAGTTTGCGTCGTGGGACTGGCCGTAGGGAAGAAAGGAAAATGGTAAAAACAATTTTTTTTCGAGCGTGTCAGATTTTAAGAGTATATGTTACTTGGACCCAAAGAAAGCTGCTTTTTAACAGACTGACAATTCCGACGTGACGCAAAGTCACAATGGTCCTTTGAAAATGTTGAAAAAAAAATCGTTGCTTGTACATACTCGAGTGTGTCAGATTTTCATACAGACGTGTTGCAGACGTGTTAACCCATTAATCTGACCCTAATCAGGGTGGGGGTTTTCTCAATCTGACAGTTTGAAGATTATGACAAAGGATTTTTTTGAAATATCTCCCTTCCAGTATCTCTAATCGTTTCTGTATTCATTATGAGAGTTAAAGATAATAACATCCTATACATACCCTTAACCGTTTTCGAGTTAGAGGGCAAAAAGGGCTAGGAGCTTAGCCACACATGCGAAAGGCCAAGGTCAATGTAGAAACCCAGTCTGAGGTAAATTTATCGCCATATATATCTCAAAAACGTTCAAACGTAGAAAAAATTGCATTCAACAAAATGTGTAGAAAATGTTATGCTGTACAACTTTCATAATGAATACGAAAACAATTTGAAGCCCAGGGGAGGAGATAATTCAATACGACTGAATTTTGTGACCTTTATGGCCAATTTTTTTCCCATTATTCTTGAATCATTAGCTTCAAAATGAAAAGAAAAGCCACCGCGCACGAGAATGTACACGTGACGTTTTTTCGCAAGTTTGACACCCCCACACATTTTGGTCACGCTTAAATTGTCAGATTAAAAGAGACTGTAAACTTTTATTACCTACTTTTCAACATGTAATTAACCACATATATATCTTAATCTGACACGCTCGAGTATGTACAATGATCTTTTCCTTTATTCAATTATAATATTCAATATGTTCATAATTATCTAGGTGGAAATTTTATATCTATGAAAACTCAAAGGAACCGTACTAATTTAATTGAGGTAACCTGAAAAACGAAAATCAAGCCAGCGAGAATTCGTAACGCCCAATAGTTGCTTGTTGAAGAAAAACTGGATTGCCGAGGAATTTATCTGCATTTCCGCAATCCCTAGAGATTGAAGAAAAATGAAATACTTTCTCATTCCGTTCCATGAATTCCATACCTCAATGGAAATTGTCGGAATTTCTGCGATCTTGGGATTAATGTTCCTTGGTGAGAGTTTAAATGTAATTTTTAATCCGATTGCATTATCAATCATGTTTTCCCAGGAATAAAATAACATTCAGAATAGGAGCCACTTCCATGGAAAAACGAAATTAGATTTCATTCCACCGATTCAGGGAGCAGAAATGTTAGGGTAATAAATCTCCCTACTCAGTTGTTATCGTCCTAACGTTCTGTGACAATTTTAAATTGGATTTTCAATCTTTTATCTTCGGGTATATAGTGCGGACAATAGTTTGTTTGTGACAATTAATTTATGCACTACCATTCGTGGACTAACCGATATTAGTGTTTTTCGGAAAGAGATATATGTTTCAGAGTAAAAGAGATAAGTTTTTCAACCACTGAAGGTTTAATTTTCCCCAGGATAATCTATTATAATTCTCTGTTGTATATTTCCTACTGAGAATAATAATAATAAGGATAATCAGACAATTTTGAATATTCGAAAGCGAAACTGAATATCAGCCATACAGTTTTTAAGGATCGCTTAAATATAAATTGCATAAAATACCTAGATGTCAATAACTTGAACAGGAATTGTTGATTTTTCATTATTTATGGGCCAGTAGAAAAAAAAACAGAGTAGATCATCCCATGCAAAACAACTTCTTCATTTGAGTTAAGATTATTTATTTCAGGTTTCCAGATTACATTTTTGCAGCTGTGAGAAGAACAAAATTCAAATAATAATTCATTAATGAAAAGGTCTCTAGCCATTTCTGTCAACTCATGTATTTAAGTGTTTTCATCCTCTATCTTCTTTCACTCTTTCATTTAGTATCGCAAATATTCACAGATGAGTATACTTCATTCAACTTTATTTTAGCAGTCGGTTGGCCATGGAAATTTGACACATTTCACTCTGTATAGTACGAAAATGTAGGGTTATGAAGCTTGTCAAAACATTTTTGGGTTTTAAATCAACGCTATGTTGCCCGTTCTACGTAAAAGTTTCTGTTATTACGTATTTTATCACAATGTGGAATCTCTTCGGAAAATATCTGACGAACATAATTGAAGTTTATACAAACTGATTGAAGGCATACCAAATCCAGTTATTTGCATGGAAAATACAAGAGATCAGTATAATATCATAATATGCACTAGCTTGAGGAGAGTTAATGTTTGTTATCTTCTTTGGCTTACATCATTTGTAGATTTCAAAAATATTAACCCGAAGATGAAATGCATATGATGCAGTGGTTGGCAATGGGTATCTCCCGAAGGAATTAACAGATAATTACAAGAATATTAAATTTTTCAATAAAAATCATCTTGCATCAATATAAGTAAAAGGAGTTGAAGGAAGTTACAAGTTAAGATGCAACTTCACCGCTGAACAAAAATTTCACATGAATAAACAGTAACAGGGCAACTTGCGCGTATTTGTGACTATTCATCTTAATACATTGATGTAATTATAATAATTAGGTGTTTATTAGTACCTTAAGACATTCACATTGTATAGGACAAGTCAAATGAAAAATAGAAAAATCACTTTTCAGGAACTTATTCTACGATGAAATTCATCGAAAATCCTGTAGTAAATTTTTCGCATTATTTCACTCAAGCATAAAATTCTCAAATGCCACCACTTTTTTGGGTCTTCCAATAGAAGCAAATTCTTTGTCATCCTCGTCATTCACAATCTTTCTGATTGTGGAAATATTCAGCTGAAATATATGTCGTTTAGATTCAGATGAAACATTATATAAATTCTCTTACATTGAATATGTTCGCTACCGCCTGACGCATTGTGGATTTTAGAATATCAGGGTATAACTATATATTTGAATCAGCGGACCTGAATTCTAAATAGCACTTCCTGAAACCCTGTCTCTTTTTTTAATCACTTTCGGCATTTTCGAATTTTCGTAATAAAAATTGATATAAGTTGTGGCAACGGCGTTATGACATTAACGACATTTCATGAGTGCCAACCTAACTTCGTTCTAGTTACAAAAACTTGAGAAAATTATTTCATGGCCAACCGACTGCTAAAATAAATTTGAATGAAGTATAGAGATATAAACGGTTTTCGGATAATTGACGTGTTCGGGTATGGATCCATTCTCTGGTGTCCATAAATCGCAGATGAGTTCAGGAACTTCATCCATGGGATAGTCACTGTTTGGGGAGGCATTTGTTTCAATAAACGTACAGAACCGTTGATGCCTGATGCTACCGTAAATGCGCAGATTTACATAGAGCAAGTTATTGACAATATTAAACCTTTTTTTTCATGCTACCTTTGGACCATAACATGCTGCCAGAATTTCCGATGTACTAGTTGAAATTCCGCATTTGACCCTGCCCTCTTGATCACCAGACATCAATCGAATTGAACAAGCTTGAGATACATGAAAACAGAGATAAAAACCTCTGAAAAAACTCTCTGTCTGCCCGTATAACTGTATCTGATGATAATAAATTTGTGCGAAGAATAAGCTGAAATTATCATATTGAAGGACATCTACATTTAAAATAGGACAGAATTCAATACTTCTTTCCCCTTCTTTTTACCATATTGGTTGACGAAGCGAGAATAATCTGAAAACCAAAAAGAAATAAAAAAAGTGAGGGGTATTGATTTTTATATTACTCATTGAATAATTCAGAAATTGAAACGAATCTCAAAATAAAATCGTTCACCGAATGAATTTCCTCGAAACCACCCTGAAATTTATATTTTATGCACACAGGGTGTTCCAAATTAAGTCGACACTATAGCCATCTTCTTTATTATTGATGCTACGAATTCGGTTAAATGGTCAAACTAGCAGCATTTTCAATGGTCATCTCGATGCCGATAATAATAACTTTATACTGTAATATAAAAATTTATACTGTAAATAAAATTTCATGATTGTCAATATTGTCATTCGTATAAGTAATAAAATTGGGTGTTTAGACAATCATGAGGTTTTATCCGCCAAACCAAAGAAATTTTTTGTACTAGTGAATGAAATAAATATTTCCATATAAGTCGCTCATTTTCAAATTTAGAAAGGAAGCTGATATGAGCTTTGCTGTTGAGTTGAGTTGAGTATTCCATTTAAAAAAATATAATTTTATGAAATATTTTGAAAACGCCATGAAACTACTAGTTTGCCCATTTAATCGAATTCGTATCATCAATAATAACGGAGTTAGCAATGATGCTGACTTAATCTGGAACACCCTATATAGTTCCTTCTGCTGCGCCATAATCACCTCTCTGACTCTCAACAGCATACTATCTGAAGAGTGCTATTACACCGACCATGGCCAGTCCTAAATCAATTTTTTGAGTGAACTGATAATGTACTAGGTACTTTTTTCTTGAGAAAGTAAATCTTATAAGGAAATGAGTTAGATGAGTGATTGAACATTTATATTTCTCATAGTTGAATAATTGATGGAAATCAATGGAAAGTATTGAAACAGTCTCCAAATTTCTGGACTTCCTCAACTTTTGTGAAGCAGTACCTGAGTATATTGTTGTGAAATTCGTATCCATTATAATTTTATGAAATATTTTGAAAACGCCATGAAACTACTAGTTTGCCCATTTAATCGAATTCGTATCATCAATAATAACGGAGTTAGCAATGATGCTGACTTAATCTGGAACACCCTATATAGTTCCTTCTTCTGCGCCATAATCACCTCTCTGACTCTCAACAGCATACTATCTGAAGAGCATGCTATTACACCGACCATGGCCAGTCCTAAATCAATTTTTTGAATGAACTGATAATGTACTAGGTACTTTTTTTCTTGAGAATGTGAATCTTATAAGGAAATGAGTTAGATGAGTGATTGAACATTTATATGCCTCATAGTTGAATAATTGATGGAAAAACAATGGAAAGTATTGAAACAGTCTCCAAATTTCTGAACTTCCTCAACTTTTGTGAAGCAGTACCTGAGTATATTGTTAATTCAATTTAGTGTAGTGAAGAACACAATTTGTATCCATTCATCTTTAGTTTTCTTTTTTCCTCGCTTCGAATATCGCGACTCATTGTGGAAGAGAATTGTTAAACTTGAATAAAGAACGATTCTGAACATCCACGTTTTCCAACACAGCCTGAGGTCTGAGGATAACTCAGGATATCCAGAAGTGTGAAATGCGGTCCATGAAGTGGTAACTGCCACATGCAAGAATGAACAAGACGCGTAGATAGGAATGAGTGACGTTGGAATTGAATCCGTACAGATGGAGAAGAGTAGATTAACAACAAGAATCTATCTCAGCCTCTATTTGAATAATAGAATGACTGGAGACAGGTACTGGTGAAAGGCCGTAATTTTAATTGCCAACTCGTTCACAGTAATAACGTCACATGATTTATTTAATGATGAACTCAGAGCTTGCCATTGTCCTGGGCGCGCTAACATATATCCGGTCGTTGGAAGTGTTGAAGAAGCTTAGTATTACAGGGAATAGACTTCAAAGAGGCTTCTTCCACAGGTCCGGAAATTAGAATAGGGGACACGTGGGGCGCGGGTATGCATCCAATTAACTAAAATCTATTATAATGGTACAAACGTCCAGCTATATAATTTCAAGCATGGTGGGATATGTAAAGTTTAATTATACCCATTCCCGTCTAGACATTTTCATTATAGTTTAACACATTTCTGGAATGGTTCTAACTTTGACACTGAAAACTGTTAAATTTCGAAACTTTCTTATATTATCTTTGAAAGTGCCGAGGAAAATTTCTTACGGAATTCGAGCGATCTGTATGCAAGATGTTATGGTCGAAGATATCAAAGTGCTTAACGTTATAGCAAAGGGTTGTCAGAGCGCTTGTTGGGATGTTTGCAAATTAGGGCTCGTAGCAGTGAATCCTAATTTGCAAGGAGCAGCAAATTCTTCCTACAGAATCCTGATCATATATCGGATAAATATTTCAACGGAAAATTGTTATAAAAGCACATTTAGAAATCCGAACAGTATGTAGCCGACAGTTGATACTTCACAAGCAGACGAATGTGCGTAACAGCTTCCTGCTGATCACGGCATACTCTGCTTGTTTGAGTGTCCACTTTCATTATATTCATCTTATATCATCTAGAACTTATTATACCATCTGGACTGTCCACAAAAAATAATAATTTCGAAGAGCCATTGTCTTCCAAACTCTAGTAATGAACAGAATGAAGATTTTGAATTTTTAATTGATGTCGCCGATACTTGATGAAAATCCATAATTGAACTCGAAACAGATTATGCGATTTTCACAGAATGAGTTTTTAAACCACGACACGTGTTTCGCTATCACAATATCATCTTCAGGTGGGCGGAGGTAAACTGTTTACCTTCACTTCTACTGAAGGAGCTGAGTCGGTGTATTTGGCAACATTATGGTGATAAGTGTTTATATTTTCTGTAGCCTTAGGATACATATACATATACATATACATAGGTGTCTGATACGGTATTTGTACCCCATGCTGTACCCAAAACACCTCCACATTCTGTGAATTCTATGTTACAGGTTAGAGATCCATAATATTCACGTAACATATCTGAACTTTGTTCTATACCTGTTATGTATCATTTTGAGAGCATGGAGAGAGTATATATGAGATATTTCTCATTATGACTTTAGCCTCGCTGCTTTCACACTCCTCTCCAGAGGAGAATTCACTTATCCCAGATATCCCAGATATCAAAAGGATTAAGCTCTGTTGGAGCCCTTTCCAGGTTTTCGGGCTCGTGATGGTGGTCGGGTCCGGGTCGCTCCTTGACTCCCTGCCGTCGGTTGAATTTCTGCTCCAACCGCACAGACGGTGTTCCTATGCATTCCCCATGTACTTGCGTACAGTTCCCGCCGTTCCCAGAAGTACCGCCTTCTGCATGACTCTATAGATATTTTCGTCCAACTGAAGTTTCCACAAGTTTTCTAGTAGTTTCTTCGGTATCAGGCTTTTAGATGATATGACAATAGGGGTGGTCTTGATATCTTTCAGCTTCCACTGTCTCCTGGTTTGTTCCTCGAGATCTCTGTACTTGGAATTTTTTCAGTGTGCCTATCTAGAAGATTGTTATTATTTGGAATCGCCACGTCCAGGAATAGTGCTCTGTCCTCATCTTTATTGAGCAATATGAGGTCTGATGTATTGTGGGTTATTTTCCGGTCTGTGAGAACCGTGCGGTCCCAGTAGAGCTTGTGATGTTCACTTTCCAATACAGCATCCGGATGGTAATAGTAATAAGGAACCTATTTTTAACTAAGAAGTTGGTGTTTTAGTGCCAATTCTTGGTGAATAATCTTGGCAACAGCATCATGTCTATTTTTGTACCACGTGCCCGTGAACTTTTGGACATCCCCCGGTGATGTGCTGCATAGTTTTCATGTGTCGCACAGCCATAACGACAGATATCGTCCAATATTATAGTAATCGTTCTGATTCATGTGTTATTTTTTTTTTTGTTGAGGCGGTCTCAACAACAATTTTTTTTTTATATCTCGAACTATTGTTCTGTTCAGAAAGGAGATGTTTCCTTGTTTGAGAAGGACATAGGAGCTTAGCTGCCATAAAACCGCTCTATATTTGTGCTCTGAATGCTATATTTGTGTGACTGAACAAACAGTATACATTTCTGCTTTGATGTTGGTGTCATCTGGTCACTTCGGAGGTAACATAGGTTTCCCTAGCGAAAACACTTAAAAATAAAAAAATGTTTTATGGACATATTTCCATATCCCCAAAAATAGACATGCTATCGCAGAGAAAAGGGAATGAGTTCTTATATGGCTTTACTTAAAAATGGGTATTTCCGAATTAGAAACTCTGTTTTATTTTTCAATTGTACATTTGTGTAATTTTAGTAAAAACATCTCATTTTCAAGTTCTGGCAATGGCACGAGATAAGAATATCTATGTTGTTTACTCTCTCCAAGAACCCTTCGAAACTGTTTCTCACTCTTCTCCAGTTCTGCAAAAAAATACCGGCAACACAACCCCTCAATGTAACACCCTATAATGGATCAGCAAATATCCATTGCAATCTCTAAGAATGGTTCTGCGCTGCTGAAAATTCCACTCACCGGTCACGTTCCCCTCAATTCTTCACGATTTCGTTCAGACAAATTTCCGCCTGAAATATGCATCAAAGAAAACAGGTCATCGTCACGGTGAGATGGAGAACGTAGAAAGCAAACTATGCAGTTCCTGAAATTTCGTTTCTAACAAGAAATTCGAATTAATTCGACTTCGCCGAGCGTTGTCGATAGCACTTAGCGCCACTCCTAAAAAGTGCCAATTCACTCCTTATCCGAACTCCCTGGAAACTCCCTCGTCCGAGACCAATTAGGTATTATTATTCATATCGGCTGCAGTAGGCCCAGGGCACTTGGCCTGGTCTCTTGTGGCGGAATGGCTGGGACCTTATCTTCCATCTTGTGAAAAATGGTGGGCTATTTCTGAATATTAGATTGCTTGGGTGTTGGAAAGGATAAACATCTTCGTCATTTTGTTCCTAGTCATTCCGCCTGAGAGTCAGGGCCGGATCCATGCAAGCAGAACACATTGTGAACTGAAGACTGTGGACTGTACACGAAGACACTGGAAGTTTCGAAATTGACGAGAAAAATAGGGATTTGGAGTGTGATATCTCAACCATAAACCCCTTTCATATTTTTTTTTGTTTTGAGCACTCCAAGTTACTACTAACTGAATTGAGATAATTATTTCATTTTAACCATACCTGCACCATGTTCAAAGCGTACAGAATCTGAGGATTGAAAAACCACATGTTTTAAAGATATGTGAAAATTCTGGCTAAGAGGATAACTAACACTAACTCTTCTCAAGCATCTGCATGTTATTCAATAATTCACTCTCTTCTACTTTTCATTCATGACTGGATAAGGAATCCTTTCAGCTTTATATAAACTTATTTCTCGAAATATAATTCAGGGGTTCAGAGCTGAAGTGAACCAAGTCCATTCAGCCTAGTTTTGAGATGAATGACTTAGAAGTTGTTTATCACCAATTAATTAAGTAATAATATAAGTGACCTCTTTATTTATTATTATTCTTATGTAAGCATATGCTTACATTCTAACCTTCTAAAATCTAAAGAAGTCACTTTTGAATTAATTGGTGAAAAACAACTTCTAAGCCCTTCATCTCAAAACTATGCTGAATGGACTTGGTTCACTGCAGCTCTGAACCCCTCAATGTTGTAGTAGTAGTACTACTATAACATCTATTGGAAATGAAATCAAACAGTCAGAATCTCTTACTTACTGTCACAGTCTGACAGAAATTAAATAAGATTATATTATATTCCATTCAAGAATGATTGACACCTCTGGTGGCTATGGAAAATCGAATTTAAGTTGGTAAAAGCCCATAAGTTGAGATTTTGTGCTGCGGAATTCATGTTGGTATTGTGAATAAACATTGATCTATAGACCTATTATATGTGAATCTATGCACTTACCTACGATTATTTGAATTTTGTACAGCTGTTAATGCTTTTAATTTAATCGTATAAAGTGGAAATATAATTGTGTCAATTTTGAATGCTGATTAATATGCTGCAAATCTGAATATTTCTTATTTTCATATACTTTTCTAGGTTATATCAATATATTCCAGTTCTGTGATTGAAAGTACAGAAATTTATAGAGATCTTTTGTGACCAGATATTAAGCTGCGCCTGGACTTTCAAGACCTACTAGGATGTCAATCATTCTTGAATGGACTATATATGGGATTGATGATACTATTTTCCTTCAAATTGAGTGACGATACAATAATTTCTTGTTCATTTTAAGTAACATTGATACCAAAAACAGGCGTCAATGCCTTCCATATGTGATAAAAATAAATGAGAAATGTAGTTAATCAACCACGGTTCTAATCGATTTTAAAAGGGGTTTCAAGTCACCCTTGAAAAGATAGAAAAGGATTACTCATAGCATAGTAATTAATTTAATGTTGTGGTAAAAAGGATTCTCGTTTCACTTGATACAAACCAATGCGAAACCCTTCAAAATAGAACAAATAAAAATGTAACAAGACGAAGCCGCTCATATGCACACTGATTGTCCATGAATCATTCGTTGCGTGAAACTCGAAACCAAACTGGAATGCTTCTCGAGAACTTTTTCCTACGAAATATTTGAAATGAGGGGTGTTACAATATCTTTTTGATAGGTATAAAGTTGCTGCAACTCATTAGTTTTTGTAGCATGGGATTAAAGTATTTGATGATATCGGATGCATTTCCAGAGAAGAAGTGATCTCAGTGTTTTTTGGTTCAGAACCAGCCATTGAAATTAATTCCAATAGTGAAGGTAGAAAATGGCAGATAAATGACACAAAGGGTCTTCGAACCTCCATTACTAGCTTAAGTTTAAGTCGGAATTCATAGGATACAGATTTTGATCAAGGATGACAAAACGCAGAAGTAGAGGTTATTCTTGAATGCTGATGCATCTCTCTGCCACAAACTCAAGCTTTCTGAAAGCGGGCAGGACAATTTGTTCATGTGTAGAGTTATATCTATTCACATCATAAAATTCCGAATGCCCTATGTTGAGATCAGGTTTTAAATTCTTTAATACTAGTCGCGAATTTTCAAATACTGTACAATCTGTGCTTTTCCTCGACTCTTTTCCTCGTTCGAGTAGCATGTTAATTAATGAATCTCAAACAAGTCGATTATGAATTTTTTTCAGTAGTGGTATGATAACGAACGTAATATATTGATATCTTTCGGATATCAGCAATAGCTGTTGAGTAAAACGAACGTATCGTAAATGTTTTCATTCTCATCACATCTGCATCATAATCCTCATATCATGAACTAAAAAGCATGCGAAATACAAAGATTTAAAGACGTCGTGATCTTAGGGTTGCTACTCAATAAAACCAAGTCAAAAATATAAATAACCATAAATGTTGAAAGTGTATTTTGAATATACAAAGTGACATAGAAAACAGAATACTCAATATTGTTATGATACAGTTACTTTTGATTGGAAGGTATGGTTAGATGTGAAAGAAAACCTAGGTCAGACTAAAGTCTGATGTTTCAGTTCTTTTATCAATATAAATGGTTATTGTTATGGCTACATTTTCGGCCATGTCGTACTTCAAAATAAATGATGGCATAATCCACAGGTTATGTCCCCGAGACCTAAATTTCATGTTTTCATCCTGGACATATTTCCACGATAAGCACTTCTGTAGTTAGGTACCTCAGACCTGCGCTTATTCGAAACTTTGAAATGCTTCCTCCTTTCAGCTAAACTGGAGGGTGCCTTTATCAAATCAATCTCTTGCAACGTCGCTGAAAGCGCTGACGATGTGGCTCTTTATTCAAGTGTCCTGGGGAGGAAAGAACCCCGACAATGAGAGTGCTTCATTCTACTCCGGTTGGGTATCCTCGTCGCTTTTGAATATGCGAATAATATATTCTAGATACTGGAAATATCACGTCCAGGTTCACTCCTTATATTTTATGCCCCATTGGCTATATGATATAGGATAATGCATAGCCGAAACTTTGTGGAAATCAATAACTTCTTGACCGCGGGGTAACTTCTGGAAAAACTTCGTGGAATATACAGCTTTGAGTGTGTTTTATTTTGTACGGTATTCTGTAACAGAACTACTAGAGAAGTTTGATCGAACTGGATGAGGATAAACGATGGGTGTAGATTTTGTAGTAGACCATAATGTTTTGGGTTAGGTCATCAATATAGGGAAGGCTAGAAAACGTTTTCAACTCACAATCAACAGTTGGTCTTTTTGCTAGCTCATACACTTTTATATTGTTCGAAGTATGGGATATTGATGACAACGAAAGAGACGAGACTTCACTAAAGTCTCGTCTTGTGCGAGAGTCTCGTAAAAGACTCGTATTCTCATGGTCCATAACGTTTTTTCAAAGTGGAATATTTAAATCGAACAATAATTACAACCAATACCCTAGTTTATCTACCAGGTTATTTTTTTCAATTATTTTCCGTGGCAGGTATAATTATTACCTGATGATTCTTTCACATTTGTTAAATGGGGGGAGTGCAAAGATTTTTGAGTTGTCGGTTTTAATCTACTCAGTATGAGTTAATTTTATAATATCATGAAAAAATTCAGGAAATGAAAATTATTGAGTATTATATAATAAAGCCTTCTAACCCATATCCAAGAAGTAGGTATCAGTTTTAGGCATCGACTCGTTTAACTACTCGTTATTCGCCTTACATGGTATACTTCAACGAGTAAGGGTGTTGAAATAAGATTCAGACTTGATGGAGGCCTGTTTAACCTGAAGCGCCTCAGAGCCAAACCCGTACAAAGTTTATCACGAAACTTTTATATGCAGTCGACATCACACTTATCTCTAGCAGCCCAGAGGATCTACAGGTTATGTTGGACACCTATAAACACATATACGAAGCTTTATGCCTTAGACTCAATATTGCCAAAACCAAAATTCTGGAAACTCTGCCAGAAAACCTTCAAACACATATCAGCCTGGAGGATGAAACTCTAGAACAGGTCGAGCAGTTCAAATACTTAGGAAGCTTCATAAATACTAGGGATAACCTGGACACGAAAATACACAACCGTATCAATTCAGCATCACAGGCATTCTGGAAGCTAAAGGACAGAGACTTTCAAAATCACGACCTCAACCTGAAGACCAAGACAGCTGTTTACAAATCAGTGGTCCTCCCAACGCTTCTTTACGGAAGCGAAAGCTGGACTCCCTACAGGCGACACATTAAACAGCTTGAACAAACGCAACAACGTCATCTAAGACAAATAATGCACATTAGATGGTTCCACAAAGTTTCAAATACAGAAGTCTTGCAGCACGCCAGTTGTATAACAATTGAGACTCAAGTAACGAGGGCCGGACTCAGATGGAGCGGCCACTTTCTGAGGATGCAAGACACAAGACTCCCCAAAATAGCTCTGTAGGGCGAATTCACAGAGAGAGCTCAGAAACCGTGGGGACAGTATAAGCGGTTCAAGGATATACC
Source organism: Coccinella septempunctata (assembly GCF_907165205.1). Taxonomy (NCBI): domain Eukaryota; kingdom Metazoa; phylum Arthropoda; class Insecta; order Coleoptera; family Coccinellidae; genus Coccinella; species Coccinella septempunctata. The sequence continues at coordinate 32,519,147 of NC_058191.1, read as the reverse complement.
GCATCAATCCCATAAATCAGTTAATGCCAATCATAACTGGAAACAACCAGCGTTAGACAGAGACTCGAGAAGGATACAGCGGCGGCCAGATCTGGTTCGTGACTATCCATGCCCAGAGTGTGGAAGGACCTGTAGGTCACGGTTGGGTGTCTTAAGTCACAGGTGGGCACACAGTAGCAAGAAGCCCTAAGAAATTAGAAGTTTGATCGCAACCGATAGTCTGGTTTTTTAGTCTTTTTGTAGATTTATTCTCGGTTACGAGGTTCAGCAATGAATGAACGAAAGGTGCCTACAGCTTACTATGACGACGTGACGTGGGACCACGCTATAATTCGCATGATTCAAAAACCTTACATATATGTAAAAAAAACACAAGCACAAAACAGTATACTGTTTTGTGCGAGTGCGTTCCTGCGCAAAATCCTTCATTAGATTTTTGAGACATGCCCATTATGACGTGGTCCCACGTCTGAGTAATCTCTAGGTACCATTACGAACTTAAAAATGGGGTTCTGAAATTTAGCTGCAGTTTTATTAAACTGAAAAACAGGATGTCTGTGAGAAATCAACAGTCTTGCTTGGTGTAGCTCTAATGGTCGCCATTGAAACAGTGAGATGAAAATCATTCATTAACTCGGTCAATTTTCCGTTGAAGGGAAAGGGTTCTGTCCCTTGGAAGACAAGTCAACTTAACACTTCACTGATTTCTATCCTCGGGCTGTTTCGCTGAATCCTTCGTTTACTCAGAGGCAGGCAATTTCATATCGGAATATTGGTCTATGAAGCAGAAAGTGGACCAGCCTAATGAGTAATCAAACGGGGTGGGAAAAATGATCCATTCAAATTAGACAGGAATGATGATTGACTGAATGAACAATTTGCTGTTTTTCAGGAGAAACAAGAACGAGTGAATTTCTTAATATTAAAAATAAATTAGCTGAAAAATAAGATATGAAATCAAGCCAGCGGAATAGGATCCGAATGAAGCGAAATTTATGGTCTGAAAAATTTCTATAAGTTGACGATTTCGGCCGGTTATAACCGAAAAAGAAAGTATACTTTCTTCTTTCAGATCCAAGCGCCAGTTTTGATTTCTATTAAAACCATTACAAGCACCAGCTGAAATAAATTTTCTCTAGTAAGTTCAAGTAGGTATTCAAAGGAATACCGTGATTGTTTTCGTCGAAAATTCAAATAATAAACCATCACAGGGTTGTTCTAAACGCTCTAAAACATTTAATTTTTACTGGAGATCCAGCATGATCAAACAATGAAGTAATATTATGCAGAATTTCTCTAGTGAATAAATTTCTTCTGAACGTGAATGAATTAGGCTCTCCTTCTTCATGGAAGGCATATTTTCAATGGCGAAGGGAAAATATTTCGTTCAAATTAAGGGAACTTATCCAAAGGTCGAATCAAAGCCTGTGCCGATATTTAATAACTTCCTCGGAGGAAAGAAGAATACGGAATATTGAATAGCTGTTTGAGTTTATTCCAGCTGAAATTCGGAAAAAAATTAAAATTCCTTTAGTAATTCCCGAGTATAAGGGGAGCATTTTTCTCCACGGTGTTTACTCTTTGGGGGAAATTTCTTTTCAATTTTAAACGTTTATAACTTTGTCGTTGTAGTCAATCAACGAGTGAAAAACATGAATACCAAATAAAAGCCAATGAAATTAGTTGCGTGAAAGTGTATCTTTCTTTTACGTATTTTCGGTTTGTGGGAAATTCATCCTGGAGAATTGCCAATTTGCAAGAATTGAAAAAATAATGTGAGTTCAAAGGAATTTCGTGTTTCTTCTGATAACCACAAAGTAATGTGAGATTGCATTCTCTATGAGTTTTCCAACGATCCCACACGTGGTATGTATAAAAATACATACCGTTTCTCAAATAAAAATTCGAAAAACGGTGTGATGTATTTGCAGCTAACGGTTTGAAGAAAAACACTGAATTTTATGTCTAGGAAATGAGGGTTATTGGAAATTACTGGACGGTTTTCAGCGTTTTCATTTGGGGTTATTAGCGGAAGAAATTTTAATTTTATTCCAGACATGTCCAACCCAGTAAAAGGAACCGTATTCTCCCTATATTTCAGCGAGTTTTTCCTAGGTTGTTTCTCGATCTAGAGTGTAGTTTATCCTAAACAAAAATTCCGTAAATTAGTTTCAAACAGATGTTCCACATCCATCCCCTTCTTGAAGGCTTATTTTTCGATTTCTTCGACTGACCATTTGATACATATCGAGCTGGTTCCTATAAGCAATATTGAATTTGAGAACTTTTATCATATGTAATATCACAACAGATAAAATTTTGCCGGCAAGAGTACTCGACTGTAATATGACAGTTGCTTATGATATTTCTCTCATATAAATGTCATTAGCAAAATTGCCAAAAAGCAACAAACATGAATATTGAAAGAGAGAAAATTTATCTGCTCAATTTCAACAGTGGTATTTGACATGACTATTTCATGAGAAAATTATTCGACCAGTATTATTTGAAGAATATTTTTATGTCCGGAGCTATCTTCAATTTGAGAAATGTCAAATTTTTATCGCTGAAAAGCTTGTTAGTTTTGCCTACTTCCATGTTCTATAGCTGTAAAACGAGCTCCGCTATGGTAATTTTTTCACTAAAAATGGTATGAGTGAAATATTCGACTGTAACTGAAAATCCAATTAAACCGAAAAAAATGTTCACATAATTTTTACTTGGAGGATATAACCCAATTACTCACATGTACCTGGATAAACTACTGTGATGGTAAAACTTGTGTAGAGGTAACCATTCATCATACTGAAAATCATGTAATTATGTTTTTCCTTCCAAAGAAATGAGCTGTTTTTATTCCTGGATGGAAAAGAATATAATGAAAAGCAGATTTTCAATTAATCGTAACATGTAATATGAGTCAAAAATTACTCGTGTTTGCCCATATTCATATTTAAAAGACCTTCGAAGTTATGCATCATAGACCACAGTTCTTGTGGTGTAGCTAGACGAATGAATTTTGGACGAAAATTTTGCGTCCGTCTCCTGATTGAATTGAATAATTGCTTAATTGTAAGTGTAATAAGAATGTGGCTTGTGTTATTCGATGAATACTTTGTAGAACAGCTGTGGAAAAAGATCTCCATTCAATTTATTTACTGACAATGCCAAAATCGAAACCAATTTATTCAGGATTAATTTCAATTAATCAGCTTCCTTGAAAAAGGTTTAGTAAATTTCCTTCCTCGGACGTTGGACTAATTATGTGAGTTCCGGAGTGAAAAAAACATTCAAATCAAAACGAGAAACTTCCTCTTCACTAATTGAATTTCATCATCAATTTCTCCACGGCTGCCCTAAAACTTTGTCGTGTAAAATCGCGCAAAAGTTTTGGATTATTCCAGCCAGAAAAGTTGTACCCTCATTATGGTTTCTAGTTTCAAAATGAATGAGAGGGACTTGTTGGGTACTTGGAAAATGATGCTTTCCTGAACTCACTACCCGATTATCTCGAACAAAGGTTTGGGAGAGTTTTCCTTATTTGTTTGGTCCCAATTGGGACTTGATTGAAAACATTGTGGGGACAAGCATTCAGCTTTATTTGCGGAAACAATTCGATCTCAAGATCATCTTAATTTTGCCGATTCCTCTTGGGACGCAAGAGCTGTCTATACAGGGTGATTCATAACTATTGGAACATAGGCTAAGAGCAGATTGTTTGGACCAAAATATGACGATAGGACCAAATATACCTCAATGAAATATTACTGTGGAGAAAGATAGAGGGCGTTACAGTTGAATTTTTTATAAGTGGACAGAATAATATTCTCTTCGAAGTTCGGAAGTCTATATTAAAAGAATTAGAAAAGGCATAGAAGTCGGAGGAGGCCACGCAGAACATTTGATTTAAGTTTATTCTTTTTATGTTACATTGTTTTTAATTATGCTTCATCGTCGAAATAAATAAATAAAATAAATAAATCGTTACTTCAATGTGTTCAATTGTGTTTTTTTTTCAACGGATGGAAAAATATACAGTGAAATTATTAGCGAAAAACGAAAACAAAAATTAAACTTCAACGCCCTCTATCTTTTTCCACAGCAATATTTTATTGAGGTATACTCTGTTTAATGACAAATTCAATACATGTCGTTCTGTACCTTTGTTTTGTCAACAAAACTTCAAATTATGATATTTCGGACTTACGTTTCAACCAATAAGTTGAATCAATAAACAAATAAGTGGCTGAAATCTCATGACGTCCTTTCTTCCTCAAGTTTTATGCCATCAATTTGTTAACAACAAAGATTTTGGATTACAAACGCTTTCATATCTCTAGTACTAAAAATTGACTACATTTTGGTCAGTTGAAATACACTTGACAATGAGATGGCGGTCAAAACGTACTTTCCATACAGAAAAACTATTTAATATCAGTTTTCTGTTTTATAATTAAGGGGCGCGAAATTCGAATTTTATTCCTTGTATTGAATTTTAATATCAACTTTGCTTAGATCGGAAAACAAACAACCTGAGCGACTCAACAAAAGTATGGTTTTGTTTTGTAATTAGGATGTTATCCATCGGAACATTGTTTGGAATCATTGAATATCAATGAAAAACGGTGTTGGATGTGCAATATTATTATTTGCAGTTTATAAAAAATTTACAAAAATTGGAAAACAAATGAAGCTCTGACTGGGACACAAAAGTATATGGGGATCTGCTATACGTCGAAGGTGTTATTTTTGTGCAATATGCTGTTTTGAATTAATAAACATAGTTGAATTTGTACAATATAGATATATCAGATATTAATATGAACCAATATTCAATATACCATCACAGCATACACTTAAGCTTTAAATATTTATTATTTATAAAATTTTCAGAACCACACCTAAAAAAACCCTTACAGATTTATACAAGACCTGTATGTCAGCCTGTCAATATAGTTTCTTTATGCTTTTTCATCATTTCCGTATGATATGGCCTCTTTATGACACAATATAGAAATTGAGTAATGAAGGAACAAAACACTCACAGCAGGGTTCATAAAACTTTGGCTTTCCAAACATCAATTTGACAGTCACTCGGTTCATACTCGGTTCCCAAATCGAAATTAATAAAACCTTGGCATTTTTGAATATATTGAAGGAGTAGCAACTGAAAATCTTTGAGAGGACCTATGAAGGTCATAATTTCCCCTAAATGGGCCGTTCATGCTTGGGATGCTTTCTACGTACAACAATTTACGTGGATGGACAGTTCTCAGTTGACTTGCAATAAAATGTTTACTGCACATGGTATAGTCAGTAGTGTTTGCTGAAGTCATTGTCTTTACGTCTTGAAAGTTTTGTCCACTTTGCAGCACTGAAAATGAATTTCAATTCATATGTTACGAGTTTAAGTACTTCTGAAAATTCATTTTATTATTGGATCCATAGTTCTTCACCATTCAATAATTTTGGAACGATATTTCGGGGTTTTCACGAAGAAATTATACAAAAAATAATCAATAATCAGCAACCAGAATGAGCTATAGGTAAACAAAAAGCGGTACGAGAATCAAAATATTCGAAACCTCTTCGATCAAAATAGCTATCTGGAATCGTTCGAAAACTTCATATGTTTCTGCAAATGGCACTCAAATTAATATTTTAACCGGTCCTGGCGTCTGAAAAATATACTTGACACACAGATGGCGCTCACATCATTTAAACGCGTCGTTTCCCATTTTTATACTCTAAAATCTTTGGTTTAAGAATATATTGAAGTATAATCACAAAATTGAAGATTTTCATTATCCTGTAGGATGGTCTTCTGTCAGTGGTTTCGAAACCAGTTGATAACCTAAATTTTTTTTCTTATAAAGCCTGCCTTCACTTTTCTGGATATGTAAAGTCTGAAAATTTTTTCATCGAGACCCCCTTCTTTGCTGAAAAATCGGAGCTTGGTTTATTGCCAGTCAGAGGCAAATTGTGGATTAGAATAGAATGAGTAACGAACCCTGTAACTTGGTCATAAACAACGACCTATGAAATATAAATTATTTAGAAGAACATTGCTTTCCTTCATCTTCCCTGCATGATTGTATGCGTTTTTCGCAATCATCCTGTGCCTTCACATTTTATGACTTCAAAACCATTTCCAACCAACATTTGCATTATTTTCCGAATGCTGAATAATATTTTCTGCTTTCATTTTAATGAGGAATATTTAACGTGAGGTTTTTGCAATCCATTCTATTATCAAATGAATTGAAATAAAAGGGGTATTTTTCAATCAAAAAGATAGAAAACTAAGAATAACGATGTGGTAAAATCATACGGGGAAAAATTATAGCTTCTATTTCCGTCTGTATGCATGTATCATTCGAACACTGGATCCATCCGATTGAAACAATATTTTGTGAATGGCTCGATGCGCATCAACAACAATGTCGAATACTCGATACCAAATAGACATCAAACCATTCACGTTGCTCACAATCAAGCCTTTATTCGAACAGATACTACTGCCTATCAAATCAAATCCGAAATTCGCTTTCCGGTCTTTTACCACAAATCGCCGCAAACCTATTGGAAATCAGGACAGAACTGCCTTTTGACATTTTGTAACGAACGGAATAATTAAACTTTGATAATAAAAGCTACGTCTTGTACCAATTTCAATCGAGACATCAACGAAAAAAAAAATTCTGCACTGCCCGGATATTACTAACAATGGACGTGAGGATTTTGTTTCGAAATTCTAATTGTTTGCAATATTGAAATATAGTTAGGCTTAGGTTATTATTCACGAAACAATAAAATGTATAGATAATCTTCATCAGTTTATTTTGACCAAGACAGCAAGACTTTCCCAACAAATTCATTCGCCTTTTTATGTTTCACCTTAATATTCTGGTCTTTTTCGAAAGGGAACAAAATACACAGAATTTAGACAAAAATATCAATGGAATAAAGGATATCAAGTGAAGTTACATTACAATAACATTCACAACTCTTTCTTTCACTTCTTCTTATCAAAACGAGAAGATAGTCATATATGGGGTGAGTTGAACCCCTTTTAACTCTGAAGCCACTTAAGATGTATCTGTAAATTGTATCAACTCATGTTTTTACGTGAAGATATCATGCCCAAATAGGTAACGATAGATAATAGTAGAGTGATGGTGAGATGAACATTTTGAATACAGCAATTCTTTTTTTAGCAACTGAAAATTGGCTCATGTCTCCCTAACCCATGGGAGTGTTGAACAGGGATCGAGAGAGACTTGACCATAAGTTTTTTTATCAGGAAAAACATTGAAAGAAAACAATTTCCAATGACGACGATTGTCTATGTCAAGGTTTTCATCATCAGATGTATCAGCGTAGGAAATATATATTTCCTATTCCAGAGTCACTCTCACTTATTTCCGAGATGTTTTTCACTTTTTTGAACCTTTTTATATTAATTTCTATTATTCAATTTTCTTTTTTTGAAACAATCTCTTATGTAAGCTCAGTGCGGCAAACTTGGACCTCTGATTTTATGTCTCCCCACCAGAGCATGGGTCAAGTCTCCCGCACTACCTTTTAGTCTATTCAACAGATATCTCCTTCAAACCTTTTCAACTTTTATTAAAAAAGCCCATCTTTTGTAAAGCAATATTAATCAATAAAAGCAATGAAACTAAATAACACCAGGCACCTATTAAACTTTCTAGAAAGTGTTACAAACAAAAATTATTCAATTCCTTACTTCCTAACAACAAAATCACGTTCAACCCTCTCACTCCCGAACTGTTCTGATGGCGGCCAAAATGGAACCGCCACTAGGTGTGCCTTGTATGTCGCAAGTTATTTACGATACCGGTAGCTCGAAATTTGAATTGAAATATTTGAGGTGGTTCAAGTCTCCTACCCGAGCAAGTCTTCCGGACTTTCCCTACAATATAGGGAAAAAGCTTAGTTCGAGAACATTATATGTCTCTATCATTATTATAATTTTCAATTTTTTTTTCATTATTATTTAATTCCTTTATATTAGTGTAGTATATTCATGTATCGATTCCATATGGCCATGAAATCTGAGAATCTTTTCACATTATTGTCAGAAATGTATAAACTTTCCAAAAAATGTAGCTCCCAATCCAAGCTGACAGCTGAGTCAAAATCAAAAGAGTGTACGGATGTTTATATCAGCGAGTGTTATGCTTCTGAATATTCAATTTTATTTTTCTTTATAGTTTAAGGGGCTTCAAAATCTCCTTTTTTGGTGGGTTGTGGTTTGTAGGTGTTCATTCAAGATCTATAAGTGTTTGTTTCCAACAAGAAATAAATAGAGTCGTGTAAATTCTGATATATTCAGAAAAAATCCGATGTATTCCACTAGACATCCGTAGAAGGTATTTCCCTTTGATATATTAAGCTGATCGCTTCCTGATCAGTTTCCGACCCAATAGGTACAGATTCCAATAGGAATCAATTCGAGGAACCGCAAATCGAAGGCAGAAATCCATTTTAAATCGTAATAAGTCGTTTGTTTCATTCTGATCAACATAACGTACTGCCATTCATTCAATAAAAACGAACCGTTGAAGGCTAGAAAGAGTGGGAAAGGACGAAACACTCCAGTATTCAAGCAAACGAGACTCTCGAGTGCACTTAAGCTGGGCTGAAATTCGATGCTTCACGCACAACTACATTTGTGAAATTGTTTTTATCGCCTATTTCACTTTGAAAGGTAGGAAAAACATCAAAGACTAAAAGAATGGCTATTAGGAGCTCACTGCGGTAGTTTTTGCTGTAGAGCTGTAATAATTGAACAATGTTATCGGTAATTCATGAAAAGTTAACAGAAAAGTTGTGAGCCTCTCAGATACATCGAATGTTTATGTTGAAGAGAATGACGAATGTCCAGCTAATGAACTGCATCAGGTATTTCTTTAACCAAGAAGGTTCAGTATTTACCTACAAAGTATCAACGTCATCTATACAAACTTTAGGATGAATAAACGATAAGAGTATTTTTTTCGATGAATTCAAGCGTGTCCACGCCCTCACCAGGACTCTCTTACATTCTTACATGTCCAATTTTTGAATCGTCCATTCTAGAATGATTGACATCCCAGTAGGCTTTGAAAATCCAGGCGCAGCTTAATATCTGGTCACAAAAGAACTTCAATTATTTATGTAGTTCTAATCACAGAACTGGAATATATAAATATAACCTTTAAAAGTATTTGATAAAAAGAAATCTTCGAATTCAGAGCAGATTAATCAGCATCCAAAATTTATACATATTATTCTATTATATTTCCAACTTGTTGCAATAAGTAAAGGATATAAATAGCAGTTAAAATTCAAATTATCTTCAGTCAGTGCATAGATTCACTTAACAGGTCTATAGATCACTGTTTTTTCACAATACCAACCTGAATTGAGAAGTACAAAATCACCACTTATAGGCTATTGCCAACTTAAATTCGATTTTCCACAGCCACCTGAGATGTCAATCAATCTTCTTCATCTATCTTATAGCTGTAGGCTGGATATCTCTTGGTTACCCATCTCGTAGATGTACTATGTTTGGTTGTATTGCACTGTGACTAAAAGATCTAAAAAGATGTGTATACCGTATACCCCAACAGGATAGAGTTCTAATGAACTGCAGTATTTGGGATGGCTTCATCCTCCTACAAGTTTTTCCTGCAAAGCATTGTTTGCGTTAGCTTGGAATGGCCAGGCATTACGTCAATAGCTCTCTCTTCTTTTGCGGAAATTGAAACTTGGCTACCAACTTGGATCGATTCAGAAGACAAGGTATGTTTTCGAGATGGGATTTGAAAATTTCCTGAGGATAAGAAAGAAGTAGCATCGAGCTATATAGGAAATTATGAACATGATCTGCTCTTTCATTTGGTTCAAGGTAAAAAGCTCGTGCTCTAAGTCTAAGGCATATGACAGTTAGCGTTCTGAAATATGTCTCATTCACGATCACCCATGTCAGTGGTTAAAACTGAACACACTCATCTTTTGAGAATTCCAGAAAGACAATTATTATTTATTTCCATTAATCCACTGGCGCTATTCATCAGAAGTTATCATATTTAATCAAGGCAACTCCTGATAAACAGCAGAAGTGAATAAAAATATAAAACCAAAAGACTAACGGGTAGCCAGCCAACCAGATCTTCTGCGGGGAATGCAAAATTTTCGACTCAAGTCACTGTGCTCTTCATGTTAGAAGTCTTCGAACTTCCGCAGTTTCGGTAATAGGAATAAATTTAAATACGAAGTTGTGCCGAGGAGGCATTGGCTTGAGAGCATTCGCCTGCATAGCTCGTCGAAATGAACATGGTCTTCAGTTCTATTCGTTTTACTCAAGTGCACTCTCTATGTAAATAAGATAATGATTCGTCTTAAAACTTCGACCTATTATTTTGATGACATTCAGCAGATCCACTTTAGTCCCTATTGAACCACAAAGGGCGCTTTCCTACTACACAGGGTGTTCCATATACAATGAGAACCAATACGGGATATTGTTTTCTGAGGTATTTGGACTCAGAAAGGTTCCTAAGGCCAGAAATGCTTCGTTTCCAACATACAGGACGTTGAATATTTTCAAAATAAATAACGAATTAGTCGATATTTTCGAAACATCTCGAGATATTTGAAAGAGATTTGGTAAAACTGGATGCTTCATTAAGGAGATTATTTCACGTTGAATACTTCGTTTTCAGAATCTACATTGGCGAGCGTTGATTTTCATATTATCCTCTTCCCAAAATTTGATTCATTTTTACAGTTTATTCTCGATTTGGTAAAAAGTCATTGCATTGAATTGACAGGTCCGTACACACTGTTTTTAGACATCTTAACTCATTGAAGAACAAAGATGAAGACAAAATAATAGTTTTTATACATATGTATATTAGGTTGGGAAAAAAGAAATCCATTATTTTTTTGGCAGATGGTTTTATTGACCTATATCTCGTTATGTATGTGACGCATTGGGACAAACTGATACTCGTTGGAAAGAGGAATTCATGTACTAGCAAAACAAGTTTTGTCATTGTTGTGACCGAATGATTCTGTTGTCAATTAAAGTGTCAAAGATGGTAGTGAACAAAGAAAAAAATCGGTATGTTTTATAAGTTCGCTTTGATTGAGGGAAAAATGCAAGTCAGGCGGCTGCATATGCAAATGAGGTTTATGGTCCCAATACTATAACCAATCGCCAATCACGCGCAATTTTGGTTTCGTCGATTCCGTTCCGGTAAATTTGATGTGGAAGATGTACCGCGCATTGGGAGGTTTATAGTCAAGAAATCATGGAAATTATCGAAGTAGACCGGATTGAGAGCTGTCGTAGCATCGCTCAGGAGCTAAGGATCGACCACAAAACAGTTTTGAACCATCTGCATAAGGCTGGATTCAAAAAAGCTTGATTTTTGGGTGCCGCACGAGTTGACTGAAAAAAAAATTGATAGACCGTGTTTCCATCTGCTATTCCTTGGCCAAACGGAACGTAATCTAGCCATTTTTGAAGAGACTGGTGACTGGGGATGAGAAATGGGTTACATACGATAATGTCAGGCGAAAACGTTCATGGTCGAAGAACGGTGACCGCCCAAACTGCGACCAAACAAGGATTGACGCCCTGGAAAGTTTTGCTGTGTGTTTGGTGGGATTGGAAAGGTATCCTCAACCATGAGCTACTGCCTAATGGTCAGACGCTTGACTCGGATCTCTATTGCCAGCAAATAGACCGATTGAAAGCAGCAATCGATAAAAAGAAACCAGAATTGTCCAATAGGAGAGGTGTCTTATTCCACCAGGACAACGCCAATCCGTACACGTCTATGATAACAAGCCAGAAGCTTCGGGACCTTGGTTGGGAGGTTCTTATTCATCCACCTTATAGTGCGGATTTGGCACCAAGCGATTACCATCTATTTCTGTCGATGTCAAATGCTCTTGGTGGTGTGAAGTTGTCCTCAAGATAGGCGTGTGAAACCTGGATTACAAGACGTTCCGGGAAAGGGGCATAATGAGATTACTTTGTAAATGGCAACGAGTGACTGAAAAAAAAAAAAATGATTGTAACTTCGTTAGATAAAGCTATAAAATGAGAGTAAAATAATGGCTTTCTTTTTCCCATGCTGCTATTGCTCAGTCCATTTCTATGTCCTTGTGTATAACTATAGTCTATTCAAGAATGATTGACATCCCAGTAGGTCTTGAAAGTCCAGACGCAACTTAATATCTGGTCATAAAAGAGCTTCAATAATTTCTGTGTATGGAGTTCTCTAGTTTTAATCAAAGAACTGGAATAAATGAATACAACCTAGAAAAGCAGTTGAAAAGAAGAAATATTCAAATTCAGAGCATATTAATCTGCATTCTGAATTTATACAATAATGTTTCCAATTTGAAGGAATGAATTAAGGACATAAATAGAAGTACAAAATTCATTGACTTAGTGCATAGATCCACATATAATAGATTCCTGTTCTTTCACAATATCAACCTGAATTCCTGAACACAAAATCTTAAGTTATGGGCTATTACCAACTTAAATTCGATTTTCCATAGCCACTCGAGATGTCAATCATTCTTGAATGGACTATATATATTTAATTACATACATGGAAGAGTGAATGATCTGATTCGGTTACACTGAAAAATCAATACATGCTGGTCCTGTCTGGAGACAAACGAGACTGTGACTGTTGCTTTCCTAATGCTGTTTCGAGATAAATCTTCCGAATTCCTTTTAAAATAATGTTCAAAAGCACAGGCTGTTAGGATCTTAATCGATGAGAAGAATTAAAATGTTCGAGCAATCTATACAAACCGTTCAATTTGAAAAATTCGTTGAGTAGTATATACCTATTCCTGTCAACTGCACGCCGATGGATATCGCTTCGTGTTTTTGAACGGAAACAATATAAGTCCGCTAGCGGAGTTTATTCCTTCCATATGTTCCATTCACAATGATGAAACGAACTGAAATTCCCTAAATCTTCGGAATCAGAGAGAGTCCCAGCGGCAAAAGTGAAGGATATGTTTGTATGTCCTTCTCAACTTCAGACATGCAGATGCGGAATCAATTCCCATTCATGTTTCCATATATTCATTTGGGCGTACGTAGTCAAATGAACTGAGCACAACTCACCATATGAAGAGGAACACTGATTCACCGTAGGCATCCAGGAATTCGACCGAAAACCGGATGGAAATATTTTGTGTTCTTTGGACTCGCCGATTTGAACATGTTTGTTCAGGTGCGCCACAGTAACTCCGCACAGACGGCATCCCTGGGGCCGTTTTTTGCGCGTATCCCTCGGCCTCTTCGACATATATTCCTCTATTACACCGCCATATATTCTTATTTATCTCCCAAATGCTCCCCGTTCCTGCTCGGGTTTTTACATGAAAACACCTTTTCTCGGCCCCTAATGATTACGGAGGATCTCCAGGGTACACCATCCTTCACGTTTTAAAGGAGAACTTTGCATCATTCATATCTTACTCGCGACTGTGAGATACCACCTGTCATCCACTAACGTGAAAATATGTTAATTTGGCCCAGGAATTTCGCCAAGCGCTGAATATCCTCACGATTTTATTGTTTCATTCGAGGATAAAGGATTTACGCTGTATTCATCGAAAATTTCGCCTTTCTAACTAAGCCAGAGCACAGCCTTCTAGAGTACGTCTCTATAGACGCCTTTGGCTAGAGAATGACTAAACCTTTTTCATTGAGTATTAAACTTATATACAGGGTGTCCCACGGTGGGTGGCCAATAAGGGGTCTACGCAAAACGGATATTTGCAAAACTTTGGGTACTGAGGTTTACGATGTTAATTTATCTGATTTTCGATGTTCGAAGTACTGAAAACTTTGTTATTTCAAATTGAACACCCTCTTGATTATAATTTCTTTCTCTTTTCTATCCACATCTGAGTATCTTTGACTCTTCCTTCCTTACACATATTCCTGATACTTTTGGAGATATCAACGGTTATCAACAAAATATTGTCAAAAATATGAATCAAATGGAATAGGCACAGAAAAGACCATTCATATTATAAGGAACCGAAATTTTGAAAATATGTCAGTGATATCCTGAGAATGAGTTTCGTGTAGAGAAACTTAGTTTGTGATATAAAAGGCTTTTCAAAATTCTTCGTTTCGTCCTTTTTTTTCAAATGGAACACCCTAGTTTTCTCTAGTTATGTACAAGAGAAAAATACTCAGGGGATGGAGAAGCGAAGAAAGTTGAAATAGATGGGGTGCCCCATTTGAAATAACGAATTTTGTAGTGATTTTTCATATAAACGGCAACGTCACAACATTTCAGTCAGATAGATCAGAAGCGTAAACCCTAGTACCCAAATTTTCAGAACAATTACATGATCCGTCCAACGTAAACGTCTAATAGGCCATCGTGGGACACCCTATATACTCAATGACTTTATAGTCCGATTATTCAAGAAACTTGATATTCTAAACAATCTGACAACAAAATCTGCCAAAACTGAACAGATCGCTCTTTGAATTGAATCAAATTCCAATGATTCTCGAACAACTAGGCAACTAGGCGCTAGATAGGCACTATAGGCCAAAATTTCGTATATAAATTTTTGGGGGCACAGTACTGCTTTGAGTATTTTTGAGCTCCACTCAAATGTCAAATGAAGAAAGGGCAACAAATTTTACTAGACAATGAGTCATTTTCTTGCAGACACCCTGTACTCAGAACGTGCATGATCAGCTTACAAATCACTTCACCTTGTTCCTGAATTTGGCTGCATGAGGCAGAACAGTGAAAGCCATGATTGTCCTTGAACTAGCCCACTTATGTTCCTGATATCATCCCAGTGTTTTGCTTATTTCTCATATGGACCATCATCAGTTCCTCGGAATAAGAGATGGGATATTTTTTCTGTAATTTCTTTAATCATTGGTGGATTTCGAATGTATCAACCGATATGAAACACTAGGTTCGTACTAGGTTCAACTCTACGAAATGAATTAGGTTTTATTCTGTTGTAAGTGATTATCCTATATTAGATGCAAAGTGATTTCTGTGGAGTTGTATACATACGTATGAATTATTGATTTTCAAGTATGGGTATGCAGTTTTGTAGATATAAAGGTTATCCCAGAATAATTCATCAATGTTTTCTACGATCCAGAATATTGAAGGAAGTTTATGTATTTTTTTCTGAAATATTTTCCGACACAGCTACAGATCTTTGAAAGTACAACCCTTAAGAAGGATTCCTTTTTTCTTCTGGAACTGCCGCTGATAAAATGTGTCTTGAACTGGAGGCTTCATTCGAATGAATTTCACAACTATTTCGTTTCAAAATATATTTTCATTTTCAGATCAAATTTTGAGTGGGAGAGCAAAGGTTTATACTCACAAAGTTACATACTCCTCTCTTATTTCGTATGTATCGTTTTTGAGAAAGACAAATTTGAACGAACAATTATCTTCATCATCTCATCATCATCAATTCCATTAGTATTGCTACGGCAGTAAAAAATGAAATCCATCTAAATAGTCGTTCATCCGAAAGGCAGTAGCTTCATGCAGAAACAATTTTCGAAAACAAAATTGTTCCAACGTTCCCAACTAATTTTTTACGATAGGATATGGTTGTGGAATACCAACATTAATTCTGGGACACCCTGTTTAAGGTGTTCCAACTGAAAGCACTCACCCTTTGCAACTAATCACATTTTCACAATTGAAAATGTACGTACAGTCATATACGGATAGAATAATAAGAAAGTACTTCGGAATGTTGCAATGTGTTGAAGTTGAGGAACTGAAATCCTCATCAAAACGATATGTTTTCCTTAAATCGCATTGAGACAGAAATATTCACGCTTTGACAAGGGAATTTTCATAATTAGGTTCTCATATACTCGGTTTTTTGTACCTGCTTAACTCACAACCCCAATTGTCTTTCAGGAATGAAATCTATTTCGGTAATTCTTCACCAATTCACTTTTCTGACGTTTTCATGATATCGGAATTATGTGTCAAAAAATTCAATTTCGCTGAAAGCACTGGAATTTTATTTTCTAATGCGTTTTATTCGAGAAGTGAAACAAGTCCGGGTAGCGAACCCTACGACGGGGTGTTATATAACGAAATTAATTAATCAAGCTAGTAACCAGAAAATGGAAGGGAAGCGGTTGCAGTAGGAGTAAGGAATGTGGCGGTAAATTAGAAATAAAGTTTTAATGTCCGTATTTTGGAGCACCAAATGAAGAATAATGTCCTCACAACATTTTTCTGACAAGTGTAAATTCTGAACTGAAGCGTAATTCTGTAAATGTGGAACACAGCTCAACTCAAAATCCTGATGTGACGTTAATAGGTTTTATAATTCGAGGTTACATTCAACAGCCCTATCAGTTCGTCTATTTATGAAAGAGATTTTTTCCACAATTTTTTGATGAGATTTCTCTTGTTTATCTGGTGTATTGCCATGTGGATGTTTAGGAAATGGTATCGGTGTTATCTTCATGAGCTTGTAGTATTTTCCGCTTCAACTGTTCAACGAAGTCCTCAAGATCCATTCCATTTCTGTTTTCAGTCCTTCTGTTCTGTTCCTTTCTGTTCAGATCTCGAATACAAATATTTGGATTTTTTCCGTCAAGTATATTATTGAATTCTTCTTCGACAATGTTATTTTTGGTGATTTATATGCCGAGGAGATTTGTTTAACAAAAGTCACCAAGAAAAATTTATACGTAATCTCTGTCAATTATTGTGCAGTGTGTTTGCATGCTAGCGTCCCTCATATCAGTTGACTTTGACACATTGCTTTCCATCAAATCATGAATAAATTCAACGCTCCTAGGATAAATATTGTGCTCTTTTCCTACGCAAAAACTTAGCCGTCTAACTGCTTGCGATTAGTTCTCACTTTGCACACTTGTTGGGAAAATACCTATCTACCTGATATATCGTCAGCCGATATACCATTTATTTAATTAGTTTCTATGGTGATCAATTGGACAACATTTACTTCTTTTTTTACTAATGCAATTCTCATAGCTGAAGGACAAATACAGCTAGTACCTACTGTGGGTCAAAGTAGCGTAGATGTAAATAGAAGATTATCAAAACGGCACACACAAAATTGATATTTTTTTTCATATCCATTTCTCAATCCATAGTTGAAATTTGCAGCATTGAACTTGAAGCAACCAACCGACCTCTCCAAATAATAGTGAAATAATACTGGAGACCAGTAAATGGCAGATTAATGAGACTTCTATATTTTAACTTCAGACCTTTGGATGTTTCCAGTTATGTTTATTCTAATTTTATTATAATTGGTGGAAATAAAACAAAAATACTCAACCGAAGCTCGTTAACTAGAAGCGGATATAAAGGATTTCCGGATACACCTATTGATTATTTTATTTATGGAATAATATTTTATATTGGCATCATTGGATTGTGGTACGGAATTTGTTAATGAAATTTTGCCACATAGATAGAATTCTGTCAGTTAAATATTCATGAGGAGATCATTGAATTGTTGATCCAATATTATCTTGGCTGAATAACTATTCGATTTATACTACATACGCATACCTGCCATAGGAATAATATAGGTACATTTGCTACAAGTTTCACACTGAATCATTCATGAATTTTGGTATGAAATTTCATGAGATCAAGCGGACAGCTTGTCTGTTTTCTATGAAAATATAGGCAAACAAAAATATCCTTTTACTTTTAGATTTCCTATATTGCCAGACGAGCTTTGGTCTGCGATCCTGAATTCACTATGAAACATCAAAGGCGGTATTTAATTTAATTGGATTTCGTAAATATATCGATAGATGCCTGTTATTTTTCGATTATTCAATCTTGCTTATTATTATCATGTTGTCTAGTGCACTTGTTCTTGTGTTCTGTCGAATCCTTAAAGGATTGATTTTGTTGAGCAAAGAGTTCGTTTAGAATTTTGCAATGCACACAAAAGCAGTTGTTTAGAAAATGGCTTTCAAATAGCTTTTTCAGGCTTTTTTTATTTTTAGAGAAGAACTCATCGAAATAAGTCGTTTCACCAAAAATTGTGTCTATAAAGTATCCAAGATGGTTGAGATACAACCACTAGAAATTCGACAAAATTTCATTGAATTTCAAGTACGCGACTGTGGAAGATGACTCCGTTTTGGAAAAACGAAACAAAACATAAACATATGGCTGGACAATAAATGGTTCAGTACCAAGTTCATCGGATTAAAGGCATCAGGATACTTGAGAGAATAATTGTTGTATCGTGCAATATAGAATGAAAAAAATGTAGAAAATCGAGGCAGTTTCTTGAAAATACATATGTTGGTTATGTCGAAAAGGTGCTATGATGTTTCCCCATTTCATCCCATTTTTACGACGATTATTGGAATGTTCGAACAAGAAGATTGTAATGCCCGTTGTAAAAAAATTCGTGAATAATTTAAACGAATTTTATTGGTGAGATTTTGAAGTATTATTCTATTTTCAACTTTTGTCCTAGAGTCATTTGGGGCAACTGTGCGCACTTTTGCATTTCAAGCCATACCCTGTTTCAAATGTTGAAGCTATGAAACTAAAACATATTCATAAGATAGAGAATTTTCTAATCTATAAGAAAACATCAAAAAGCAAACAAAACAAAACGTTTTCTTTCCGCAAAAAACATTTACAGAAAGTCGGAGTGCGTTCACATGCCCCGTATTGCGAGTAAGTGTGCGCACCCTCACGGGGTAAGTGAACGCAGTGCTTAGTGAACCACACAATCAAAACAAATTACAAAATAATGTCATCAAAATGTTACAATATTAGAGAAATGCTGCTTATGGTCAATACAGAAGCGCCTTTTTACAAGCAGTGCATTATTGTTCGTGCCACAATTCTTGGTGAACACAACACTTGATAGATTTCCTTGTTAGTGGCTCTTTATATTTTTCTGAACAAATAGGACAATATTGATCGAGTCTTAACCAAGAATATCAATAATGTCATAATTTATTCCTCACTGAACTAATGCCCATATAATGAATCTAAGCGCACACTTACCCGCGCACACTTTCTCCAGTAAGCCAAAATTTGAATTGACGTTCTTATAGAGTTGAGCAGCTAAGAGAACCTAAAATTTTTCATAATATATATAGATTAATATGCCCATGATAGAATAAAATATTGTTTAACAATGTCGGACTCGGAACTTGGACCTGTAAAAAGTTCAAGAAACGTGGCACGGCGCACTCCTATGAAAAACTAATCTGGGGATTCTGCGCCCTTGCTTCACCCAAATGAACCCCTCTTTCATACATTGCATAGTCGAGATATACGCACTGCGCACACTTACCCACTGCGCTCAGTTACCCCGAATGACTCTATATCTCTTCTGTCAGTTGGTATCGAAATGAGCCATTTCATAAAATCGTTTAATTGCTAAAAAATAATGAGAAAAATTCGGCAATCCGAAAAACGAAACCACATGGTCGAATTCTTCAGTCTTTTCCATTGCTTTGCGATAATTTAGCTAAAAAACGTTCTAGGGTGTATTACGACCCTAGATGAGAAAATCAACTTTGTCATTTTGAAAGGTTTTTATAGGTGAAATTTGGTGAAACGCTTTATTTTGACTAGTTCTACCTTCTGTTAAAAAAAGCTTCACTTTTGAATACACCCTGTATACGGAATGGCCGAGTACACTGATGTTTAAACTTTGGACATAAAACGCGTCGCAACAAAAATAATTGATTGCAGAAGGTTTTGAGTAAATGCTTCTTGTATTCTACTTTAAACTTTTTATGGGTTTTCTGTCCCAATATCTGAATTTCAGGAGAAATTGTGTAGAAGCACTTAAGCTTCTTTAAAGAACAATGGAAAAAATATGATCAGAAGAGTCTGTTTGAATAAGAACTACGGATCTAACTTTATGATTTTACTGTTTTTTAGGTAAATGTGAATATTTCTTGACCTCCTGGCTCTCAGTTACTGTTTTGTGGACGGAAATTCAAGGTTTTGGAAGCCATAAAAGCTGAGGAACTATCAGAAGAGCATGATGGATCAATGAGTCGTTGTAGCTGCATGGTATTTTGAATAATATTAATAAAAGTATTCGATTGAGTGCTTTGATACTCAGCAGAAACGGCACATTGATCCCGTATGAAGAATTTCGGCTGTGAGGTAATTGGTTGGGAATTCTTCGGCGAGAGAACCTCGAAATATCCAATGCTGAATGAAAACTCGTTTGTGAACCCTCGCTCCTGCTGTAGCCGCAGAAAACGAAACATTGCATTGCCCAGATTGAACGTTAAAATCGTGCCGTTTCAAGAGAAACAAAGGAATAACTCGCCAACTCGTTAATTGCGATTTGGTTAAATGGGGAGCGAAAAAGGTGGAAATTACCACGAATGCGTCCAACAAGCGTTCGGAGAATATTGAACTTGACCACATTTTAATTAAACTACAGGTACCTTTCATTGAAGTACACGTCAGGAAGTATTTTCGCGTTATCCCTATAACGGACGGCCGGGCAACTGCGAAACTGATTCGGACGCTTCATTTTCATTGGCGGTATGAATTGTTTCACCAGCCAGTTGAGCGCCATGTTCGGGAGATCCCACAGCAGCAACGCAACAGAGTGGATGAAGAATTTTCCCCCTATTAATTACAGCATTAATTAACAAATCCTTCTAATGTGACCACAACCAAAACGTGAAAAGATTAAAAAAGATTTTTCGTGGTTTTGAAGTGTAGAGCTTGTTCGAACGAGGTTGGCTAATAAAATCGGGATCACTAATACGGGGATAAAAAAAATTGGAAGGACACGGTACTTTTCAGATACACCTTTTACTGGACCGAAAAATCTATATGGTATTTAAAAAAAATTCGCTTCAAGGAATAGTTACGAACGATAAGAAAGACATAAAGAAATACACTATGGCGAAATCTTCAAGGTCTAGATCACTTCAAAACTTTCTTGGGAGTGTCAACACTTCAAGATTCAATTCTTCTTCCAGTACCTGGATCACGGAAAAAACATGCTTAAAGCAATCAACAGGGGTGGGAAAAATTGGTAATACCTGAAAAAAAGACGACCGTAATGTGCCATGAATTTTCCTCTATCTTTGGGTTGAAAAAGTTGTAGCTTAGGTATCACCAATTTTGCCCACCCTGTACAAATGCAGTTATTAAAATATAAAATATTGATATTCTTATGAAAATAATTGTATCCATTCTAGGTTTGTTTCCTGACAAAAAAATTAATCATGTTGTTTTTTTCTATATTTATTTCATTTCAAAATTGTACAATACCGAATAAATTTGTTGAATTTCTGTCCATTTTTCTTAGAACCTTCTACTATCACCAAATTGACAGAATACGCATTAATAAAATGACCTGTTATCTCAGGAATAGAAATCAAGGATAACAATATCGAAAACTCTATTATCTTATCCTCAAAAAAAAAACGAAAATTGCAAGCACATTCTAAAGAAGTCGACTTGTGACAAATTTTGCAGAGATATGTCTTTCTCTCAATTTTGGGTGGGCAAGATACTTTCTAATTCTGGATCACCAAACCGAACTCTTTTTGGTGTGGATGATAATTCACTCATTAAAAGAGTTTCACACGTACAAACTAGAATATCCAGAGTCGAAAAATGGTCCTCTGAATGTAAAGCGAACAAAGTTTAAGTACAGACACAAACACCGAAGTCCGGCTCACAGACAGATCTGTCATTTCAAATCTACCAAAATTGTCTCCTTTGACACTGACGGAAGAGACCATCTGAAGGTAATGAAGAGACGGTAGGATAACATTGAAGTGGGAATAAGTTAAGGATTAAGGGATTCGGTAATGAGTAGGATGCATGCAGTGGTTACAGAATGTGAATACTCATACGCATATACCAAGCAGCTGTCACATTCTGTAGCACTGCAACACTGATGCAGTGCTACTTGGCAGTTGCGTATGTGCAGTCGGTGCGACAGGCGCAGTAGTCACATTCTGCAGCCAGTGCATGCGCGCACTAAGGAAACAAACCTTTAGGCCAGGCGCAAAATGAAACGCAGGTTGGTGGATAACGCAGGGTGTCTTAGCTTTTTTCTACGCTGCACGTACTATTTGACAAGTCACTGTCACGCTTTGTTTGCGCGGTCTTGTTCTTTTCTATGTTTCACAAAAACTCACGCTGCGTTTCCTCACTTACCTTCGTTTCTATTTGCGCCTGGACTTAGGCTAGGCTAGCAGAACTGACGAGTGTAGATTCTGAGAAAAAAAGGAGGAAGAATCCCATGATCTCCTAGTTACAGAATGGCATACGATTACAAGCCTATTTCAAAAAGTGCTTTGCGCAAGGAACAAGTTAGTATGTTACCTCCCTGAAGGCATGCTGCAGTTGGAGGCCATCAGAACTCTAAAACTGCAAAGCGAGTGGCAGCACACCTTTCATGCAGATGAAAATGAAATCACATCAAACAAATATAAAATTAACATTTCATCCATATCAAATATGTTTCATTCCTATTTTTTCAGAAATACTCGGTAGGTAGTTATTAAATGTCAAAAATGTACCTAGATTTTCGTATATCATTCGAAAAGAATGATAGCTCCATGAAATCTCGAAAAATATCAATAGTGTCCGCACGTTCCAGAGAAAATCAATTTTATCGGTACGTTTCTTTCTCTTATATTAGAGCTTATAACTTTCCGAAACTTTTACGCTCGAAATAAACGACAAAAGTAATGATTGATGGAGAATGGTCGAGAAAGAATTGAAATTGATAGACCAAACACTTGAGAGCGCCTTGAAAGTTCATAGTTATAAGTGTGTTTTTTTGTGGCTGAAACAAACAGTCATATAAAGTACCAGAATTTTCGAATGAGTCATTAGTTTTGAAAAGTCAGTTAGAGTGTAACAACTGAGGCAGGAAATTGATATAATATTCATCAAGCATTTTTCGCTTCAGGAGCACTGGCTGAATATAAAGTATTTTTCCAGAATAAGCAAAGCATTTACAGGATATCGGACATATACAGGGTTGGGATAAGGAATAGAAAAAAGTTGATATTTTCAAAACGAAAAATTCTATATTCATGGATTTTTTGTTGGCATAATGCATCATAACACATCTGAATTCATATTTAATTTCAAATTCAATGGAAATAATTTGATGAAATGAAGAGAAATCAATCACTTTGCAGATGTAGAAGAGTTAAATTCAGTCACTTCAAATTGATGAGATTAATTACCTTATTACATATTTTAAGAAAGGTTTTTATTCGGTAAAAAATTAAAAAAGGTAACTCAGAAACCTCAGAAAAAATTATTATTCAAACTAATAAATTATAAGTTAATCTTGTCATTCGTTATGAAATTTCAATAGAATGCGGACTTTCAGTATATAGTTGGATGCTTCTGGCCATTTCCTACCCTCTTCTCGGTGTTGAATGTTGAAATCTCACGTCAGACACTATCAATCTACCCGGTTGCATTACGAGAGTAACACACATCGAGTTACTCATAATATATGTAATCTCATCACCAATTTTGTTTCTGGTTAGACGAATCCTGCATATTATTCTCGCTCATGAAACACAAATTGGGAATCCCACACGGTAAGCCGAAAAGTTTCGTTCATTTAATGCAACATCTACCACATACGAATACACTACGACTGTTCCTAATGATTCAGAATATATTTCAGGTACGTCTGTTTGAAATTTAATTTCATTCAATCTAATTGTGAAGCGTGATACCTTCCTGAATCTGGGCCACTCACTGCTGCTGAATTTGTTAATTCAATCACGGAAATATTTGAACGGAACAGAAAAGGAATTGAAAAACCACATCAAACTTCAAGATGGAGCATGACCAATTACAATTTTGCCCGTTGCAGTTCTTATTGCGTTTCTGAGACGAATTTGGTGACCACTTATATGATTGGTCAAGATTCCTATTTCATCCTCAGTCAAATGTGATAGAATTTGCAAATTATCTTTTGGATTCGCTTATTAGACAATTTCGTGCAACGTTATAACAATTATTCCTGCAATTTGCAATAAGTTTTTCGCCTTTATGAGAAATATGACAGAATAAGACCTTGTTGAAGGCTAACTACATTAATGGGCTATGTGTCGTTTTGGTCCCTCTTGATTTTTCGGAGTTCTGATGCTTTTTAGATTGAAAAAAGTGTTGTATTATGTTCTGTTATTTATATCGATACTGACAAACAAAAATATTTCATGATTTTTCAGCAGGATCATGTAAAAATACGAGTGCAAGCAAAATGCACACAAAGAATCGTATAAAATGACAATTTCAGTTATGCAGTTATGTATTTATGACTGGTATATAGTCATAAAAACACAAAAATTAACACAATTCAGTAAATTATTTGGAGCAAATTTCAAAATATTTTATTAAATGATTCTGTAAGATATTAGTATTTTCAGAAAAAGCAAAATTTTCAGGTAGACATTCTTCAAGTTCTTCGGCTGAGGCTAGAGTACTAATTCAAACGAGTTTTTTCGTCATAAAATGAGTTGGAAACGAGATATTAACAATACTGTGGAAAAACTTATTTTGGCATTTTTTTTTACAGAACAGTTGGGAAAGATATTATGGTCTGGTCAGGGTGGCAGTTTTGTCTCTTCCTATTCAATTGTTCAAAAATTTCTGTGTGTAGAAAAATAGAACTGAATTTTCCAAAGACGAGAAATTCTTGGTTAACCGCCAGAACTTCTACATCTATTGTTGATGTAATAAAATCATCATTTGTCTCAATATCCCTTTCCTTAATTACTACAATTAATAGCATTCTGCTTCTCATAATAATTTTCAGAATTTTAAAAGCATTATCCCGACGAAAAAGGGCTAATTAATTCAGAGATTTATTGTTTCATTTTCAGCCTGGAACCAGCCTTCTCTCAGAAGTTACAAGAACTTTCGAGTGGAATCCACGAAGCCTGCCATAAGCTCCGTCTCGTAGCAAAGAATGCCATCCTCATTTAATAACCATTAGACGATAGAGCGGACAAAGGGAAAACTTGCTGTTTTCGACGCAATATTTCTTCTATTTTCACCAGCGTAATCTCAACTCCGGACAATCTCTAACCACTTATATGCTATCTGAGACGCAATTTGTTTCGGAGTTTCAGCCGCCATGGAAGCTATTTAGACACAACATGTCTGAATATTCTTCAGGACGCATTTTCAGACCAGAATATCTTAACTGAATGACGCAAGATTTAACAAACACAAATAGACGTAGTTTATCCAGCAGAAGTAAACATCCCCATTGTTCTGTAAACAGTTGCATCTATTTCTATCGCGTTCTGCTTCCGCACACATCCAAAACTACGGTAACTAGAAACCGCACAGCTTTCAGAGCCGTATCATTCTGTTTCTGTATATCTGAACGACAATTCGATATCATATCATAGAGACTTTGTTTACTGTGATTTCTTGAAACAATAGAGTTATTCTGATATCTGTCATCATATACTTATTTCTTTTATTTATTTGAGATAACAGTTTCCTATAAAGTGCGGTAAACCTGGTACATATGTGGAGTAAAACAACCAATTTATGTGCAAAATGGTTCTTTTGAAAAATATTTGAAAAAAAATTTTAGAATATGGAGTCTAATATGAAATGTAATGCTTAAGTCAATGGCATCTTCCATTGCTTCTTATGACCAAAGCCTATCAAAACTTATCTTAACTGCAATAATCCTCGGTGTGTGTGCACCAAACCCAAAACCTTCTGTTCTCAAGCGAAAATCACAAAAATATTCATTGCAAACGTGAAAAATTCGTAACACTAATGGTGGATTTACACAGAATTCCTGAGAACTGAGACGTCTGCCAATTAGATTGGTTCCTATCTTGTGTCTTAGTTCTTAGGGACTCTGCATAACCCACCATAATTGTTATTACCCAATAACTATTAAACTGTTAGCTATTCCTTACTCATTCAACTACAAACTAACAATAAATTGTCTTCAGCACGAGTAGGTCCATTGGTGGGTTAATTAAAATAGATGTGAATAAACGTGAACTACAATTCAGAAAAAGTAATACGAATATTTACTGCACCTGCTAGAATTTAAAACAATAGATTCAGAATTTAAGAAAGAATTCAAGCACATTAAATATAAGAAATTACTTAAACCAAAGAGCAGGAAGCTTAATACAGAATGATAAAGAAACGGAGAAAATAAATTACAAATAACTTTCCGAAAACCTGTTCGAAAACTGTGATTTTGAACATAAAGGTAAGTAAATCTAACTTCAAACGAAAATTTCTGCCATATTTTAGACGCATCTGAAATTTCAAAAACATGATCATGGAGCAACCTTTCTTTCAGATTTGAAATATAAGCTAATTTAAATCTACTCTGTAGATCAATAACGATCCAATTAAAAATATAATTATTCATTACAAGTATTTCTCCGATCTGTTAAACGTTTTTGATTCCAGAATATTGTTCCACAGTACTGCAGATACATCACTGGATTCGAGACTTATTTGCCTGGTCAAACGTCGAATCCCGAATTCTGTCATCAACTATAAGTTAACGAAACTGTGGTCAAACGTAACCATCAGGATCTGTTTAATTCTTCGCAGAGCTTCGAACTTCCGGCAAAGTTTGTTGCGAGAAGTTGAACCGAATTTAGCATTTCCATGCGGTCGCATGATGGCGAGAATCACTGAATAATGATGTTGCTGTTAATTTAGTTTTGGAATTCATTAATCGAAATGGTTTACGGTATCAAGAAATGTAGGATATGACATCCAAGATTACATGAAAATTTCAAAACTTATTGAATACCTCATCTTAGAATTTTTTCATTTCATGATATATATAAATATCATGATATTTGTCATCTGATTCAGTCGTAGAACATCCTACCGAACATAACCTGAACTAAGTAAAAAAAAAACAGGGATACAATTCGCAGATGTGCACATCCAAACTTTTTTTTTCATGCACAAACTTGACAGAGCAACGGAAGAACACTTGACGACATATGACAAAGTTATCAACAATGTCTAATTTATCGAGTTTATTTGTAGGTACTTATTGTCAAATGCTTATGCAATAAACAAGGATATTGCGTTTCTGTTATGCATTTCCCTCTATTATGAAATTTCATTCAAATCATCTCACTCAGACTCTAGCTAGATATCGAGCTACAGCTGTCATCTCAAGAGTATTTCTGTACACTTTCCGACAATCATGCCCATGCTGATTGCTTTGTCCGTCCATTATTCTGAGAATTACAATGGAAATAAGCTATTATGAGGGATGCATCCCTGGGCGCACAACATCCAAATACGGTCCTTACCAATTTATCAGGAAATTGAGCTTTATAATCAGCTCTCACTGAATCTCAGAAATTTGCTAGTCGGATGTCTGGCTGGACAAAAACAAATAATTTATTGATTGATTTTAAATTGGGTATTTTGTTTTTTCCCTGAGTTGATATTAATTTCAGGCCGTATTTGAAATATTATTATGAATTCTTTATTTGCATTTTTATTATGGCCTGCCATATCTAGCAGAGCTAGCCTAAATGCCCGGTTAATGTTTTTACTATAATTACATATTATTATGAATTAAATCAGATGCATACCACCCGCTGATATGAATATCAACAAGTGTTACGATCTGAATTGAACTAGCCAATTTGCCATCGTCAGGGCCCCAAATGGAGTACGCTCCATCAAAGAAAAGCAGATGCTGGCCAAGGTTTCGGTCTTATTTGACCTCGTCAGAGCAACATAGTTTCTTCTCCGATGGAGAACGTTTGGAATTGATTGACTCTCATTCAATACTGGCAATAATATGAGTCCATAAATTCCAAATGTTCTCCATCGGAGAAGAAACTATGTTGCTCAGACGAGGTCGAATGAGACCGAAACCATGGTCAGCATCTGCTTTTCTTTGATGGAGCGTAAAATTGGTTTGGTAGGAAGAGGTAAATTTTCCATTGAAGATGATGACCGATCGGAAAGGCCAGTTTCTGTGTCAGTCTCGAAAATATCGTTGCAGTTCATGACATGATTTCATCAGACCGTCGAATTGCACTAAAACGGATATGTGAAGCATTGAATATTTCATACGCGTTCATCATATATTTCACGTCAATTTGGACATGAGAAAAATTGCTGCAAAATGGATCCCCAAATGTCTGAATGTTAACCAAAAGCGTGAAAGGGTAGAAGCATCGCGATCGATCTGTGCTCGATTTGAAAACGATGTAGACTTCTTGAACGGAATTGTTACTATGGATGAGACTTGGGTACATTTCGACGATCCAGAAACAAAGCAACGATCGATGGAATGGCGACACTCTGGTTCTCCAAGACCTAAGAAGTTTCGTGTCCAAAAATCTGCTGGTAAAGTTCTTGCTTCAGTTTTTTTAGGATTACCATGGAGTAATCATGATTGATTCTTTGGATAAGGGTAGAAAAATAACCGGAGATTACTATTCGACATTACTGATCACTCTACGAGAAAAAATTAAAGAGAAAAGACGCAGAAAGCTATACCAAGGTGTTTTGTTTTTGCAGGACAACGCCCCTGCATACAAATTTCAAGTTAACATGCAAAAAATATGTGATTTAGGGTTTGAATCACACCCTCCTTATTCACCAGATTTGGCTCCATAATTTCTTTCCTCAACTAAAAAAAAGTTTACAAGGTCGTAAATTTTCTTCCAACGAGGAGGTAATAAAAGCTGTGCAGGTCTGGTTTGCAGAGCAAGAAGAAACATTTTTTTTTGAAAGGTCTAGAGACGTTGCAGGTTCGCTGTAATAAATGTACCTATCCAATAAAGAGGAGTAATAAAATATTTTGACATTGAAATTTCGTTTGGTTCTATAATAGGCTAAGAAATTTTTAATATATCCTCGTATTTCTTTATTGATGAATTCAAATTTTGGTATGACAATACAACACAAAGTGAGATAAGTTTCTGTAATAAATATTTTGTTGATTTCGAATCTGTGAGAACAGAAATGTGTGAATAACTATACGGAGTGAGTTTTTCTTGCAAGATATTGATATGGAAGAGAAAAATATTTCAGTTTTTAAGATTATAATTAATGTGAAAAAATATCCTTTCTATAAAGCCACAATTCATCAATCTTTCATTGGACTCTTCTATTTTGAAAGAGCAGGACTCGACTAAGGTTGTTCTGTTCGAAATCATGAAATATCTAATGAATAATTTAACATTACATATTTCTCCATGACAAGATACCCTAAGTTGATGCCTAACGGCAACCAAAGTTATCAGGATTTCACTAGATCACAAACATACCAACCCACAGATTTCCTCGTTAGGAAGATGTCCCGAAACCTAATTAGAACTTTCGACATCCATGAGGTGTGTTCTTCGCCCCCGAATCCCCTTAAGGTTCACAATGGGAGTGGCAATATTTCTCCGTTTAAGGCAACTCGGAATTATATTCTAAACGAAGAGGGTTAGTTGATAACCTGGCCATTATAATAAAAGGTGAGTGAATGAGTTTCGCTGGAAGGGGGCATGTAATAAATCAGGAAGTTCGGAAAATCGGATGCCGCACCCCTTTAACGACCAGCCGCAGAGGTTCTTTCAATAAAATAAATCTCTTTTCGGAGGCCGTGGCTGCGAGTGCTGCGAACGTAATAGAATCGCAAAGGGCACTTTTTCATTGATGCGCGCTTGATTTCCCCGCTTGTCTGACGATTGTTTTTCCGCCGACCATCTGAATTATATTGTTTTTTCTCACCATATTCTGGTGTTATGCGCTAGCGTCTAGCAGGGTTTAGGATCACTGCAAGAAAACATCGGGAACGTTGTGGAAGACGAAAGAAAAACCCATCAAGTGGAAGAATTGGCAACAGTGTGAGGATGATGTGAATATTGTGAATATTTACTGCAAAAGACTAAATGAAGTACATTTTATTGACACCACAACCTCAAAATTTATTCAATATTGTACACTTTACAGAGTGGTTGTTTGTATTTTACTCAATAGCGATCTCAGTTAATATTGGTTTCACGAAAACGTTTAAATAGGCAAATATGAAGAATTTTTTCATGCAGATTCAGAACACAGTACAAGGAAATGCAAAAAAGCATCGTTAACCTGAAAATTTCATGTAACGGTAGATTCGGGTGACTTGGGACAGACCTCTAACTTGGGACAATTACCCCGCTTGCAGATTTCTTTGTTTCCTACCATTTATGAATGAAGGGCAAACTTATAAGATTGTGTAGCGTCTTTTCGGTTAGTTTAACAATTAATTCCTGTTATATTCGCCGTGAACAGAGTGTTTGAATTGAGAGGAAAAATTAACGAATTCAGGAGAGTAGAAGCGCGTTTTTTTATATCCCTTATACTTTCTAGTTTCCTGTATGTACATGTGTTTCACTTTGTTCATGTGTAATTTTTTTTCTGGATACGTGGGATATTGGGATATTAGATATGTCATGAAACAAGGTTGTTTACAAATCAAATGGCAACACGGATCTCATTCATTTATTTTGTTGTTTCATAGGGTGACTTGGGACAATGCCGAATAGCAAATATGCCGATTTTTCGCAGGATTTTAATATTTACGTTATTTCCACAGATAAGTCACCAAAGAATGAAAGATACCAAAGTTTCCTTGTTTTGTTTAGTTTTTTTACATTCGAGTTGCAATATATTTACTTTCGCTATAATAGGGGTTTATCATTTGATTTTTTTACCGATTTTCAACTATATAATCACAAATTATAATTTTTCAAAATTATACACCGTCCCAAGTCACCTATTCCATTTGAAAGTGGAGAAATCAATGGATTTTAACTTGTGTTCCAAGCCTCCCAAATCGATGGATGACTTGGGACAAGTATATTTTATTTTTTCAAAATTTATATCCGAATTCTGAAGCATGGTGTATATCCTAATCAATACTCTGAGTCATTAAGTATATTTGAACCTCTTTCTCAAATGAAAATAGCTCACCGTTTTTGAAATATGACAAGTTGAATTTCAAAATCGTCCCAAGTCACACGAATCGACGGTAACCTGGTATGTTTTGAATGAACACCCTGTATTTTATCTTCCTATTAGGTAGAGCTCTTTCTTCTTATTTCAAATATATAATATAATAATAATATATAATATATAATATATAGATTTTTCGTCCAAATATAAGACCGCTGTAGAAGGCCACAAGACAGTAGTATTGAATAATAAAACATTTGAATTGTTTCTTTTGGCATTGACATTTCTTCTTGTCCATAATAAATGTTGAGTAGCCAATATACTCACGACTTGCCAAACTTTGGTTTCGTTTAGTTTTTGTAAAACTATCTTTCTGTCTCAGAATATATCATTTCGGATGTATCAAGTCTCAAATTATGGATAAAAATGGGTATGAATGTCAAAAAAACAATGTAATTGATTTATAAACCTCGTCAACTCGTACAAAAATAATTGTTGTTTCTCTGATTAACAGCATTCTCATGCTACTTATACATTTTCGAAGCTATATTTCCTTTCGTAGCAAACAAAAATTAATTCAATCATGAACCCTTTAAAATATAGTTATTCATTTAGGGTGGCCACCAAAATGGATAAAATGCCAATATATTCAGAACAACGAAAGACATGACTCAATAAGAGCTTGCGGTTTTGACAGATCAATATTTAAGACTATTGGGCATTCTGTCACTAAGTAGTGGCAACTGCATTGAATTTGAAATTTTCCCAGAAAAAAAGTTAGCTGCTTGGTAACGCTCTCTAGTTTCCAATTGAAACATACGATATGTTGTTTTATCTGTTTCTTAAATCCACGTTGTATGCCTTCAAATACAACCTAGGTTCCACCATTGAGTTGAATATTACCTCCACACTCATGCAGGTGATAATCTTCTAATTTTAAGTTTTCAGTTCAGTTATGGATTTCCTAGTATCGGCCACATTTATTCAATATTTGAAGACAAAAACACCCACCTTTTTGGACACCTTGTATTTTATTTCCCGGAGTAGAAGAGGCAAGGGAAAAGATTTTTGTCCAAACTGCTGCTTCTAAGAAACTAACTGACGCGAATAACCGTACAGGGTACCGTTCTCATACTCTAGATGTAGATCTAGGAAAATCAAAAAAAACTCGAGAAATTCGAGATAGTGTTTCTGGTATCTGTATTTATGAAATTCTTTTCATTATGGTTTTTTGAGGCATTTCGTCCATAAAGTTGGATCTATCAAAAAAAGGGTCGTCCCTGACCTACTAGGAAGATTAAATAAATACATAAATCGAATTAATTCTCGGTGGATGCATCAGTAAAATTATTCAATTTCTTAATCTCTCCACTCAACCCTTAGTTATTGCAATTAATTTCCTCAGAGAGCTCTATCCATTCCATTGATCTCGTTATCTTTTACGACTAAAGTTGAAAGAACTGGATGGGGAACAGTGATGAACGCTTAACAAAGTGCAATTCGATATTCCCGTAAAGAAAATTAAATCTTCTGCAATATTGATAACTCATTCCATTTGCTCCATAAATTTCAGATGAATAATGAAGAGGACTACTTTAGAGCGATTCGAACTCATCTTCATTAAATTAGCATTCTGTTTCACACCTCGCCCCTTGTACCCACTTCAAATTCAACACGGAGGATCTGTTCTGGCTACCGTTTAATATTTTCATAAGCAACAGGAATTTCAATACATTGAATCGTTTTTCATGTTTGAATTTTTCATCCATTGTTCTGCTCAAATTCATTGTCCAAAAGGGTGCCTGATTTTCGATGTGCTTTTTTGAAAGGCGAATGAAAGAATTCTATACTCCATTCACTTTTATTTTAGTACTCGGTTGGACAAGGAAATTCGACACATTTCACTCTGTATAGTACGAAAATGTGGGGTTATGAAGCTTGTCAAAACATTTTTGGGTTTTAAATCAAAGCTATGTTGCCCGTTCTACGTAAAACTTTCTGTTATTATGTATTTTATCACAATGTCGAATCTCTTCGGAAAATATGTGACGAACATAATTGAAGTTTATAAAAACTGATTGAAGGCATACAAAATCCAGTTATTTGCATGGAAAATACAAGAGATCAGTATAATATCATTATATGCACTAGCACGAGGAGAATTAATGTTCGTTATCTTCTTTGGCTAAAGTTTGACTACGTTACATCAGTTGTAGATTTCAAAAATATTAACCCGAAGATGAAATGCATATGATGCAGTGGTTGGGAATGGGTATCTCCCGAAGGAATTAACAGATAATTACAAGAATGTTAAATTCTTCAACAAAAATCATCTTGCATCAATATAAGTAAAAGGAATTAAAGGAAGTTTCAAGTCAAGATAACCTTTAAACAAAAATTTCACATGAATAAGCAATTAACAGGACAACTGGCGGGTATTTGTGGCTGTTCATCTTAATACATCGATATAATAATAATAATTAGGATACTTATTGGTACCTTGAGACATTTACAATGTATAGGACAAGTCAAATGAAAAATGAAAAATCAATTTTCGGGAACTTATTCTACGATGACATTCATCGAAAATCCTGTAGTAAACTTTTCGCATCAATTCACTCAATCATAAAATTCTCAAATGTCACCACTTTTTTGGGTCTTCCAATAGAAGGAAATTCTTTGTTCCTCTTCATTCACAATCTTTCTGATTGTGGAAATATTCAGCTGAAATATAAGTCGTTTAGATTCAGATGAAACATTATATAAATTCTCTTACATTGAATATGTTCGCTACCGTCTGACGTATTGTGGATTTTAGAATATCAGGGTGTAACTGTTTGAATGAGCGGACCTGAATTCTAAAGAGCACTTCCTGAAACCCTGTCTTCTCTCTTTTTCAATCACTTTCGGCATTTTCGTAATATTAATTGATATAAGTTGTGGCAACGGCGTTATGACATTAACGACATTTCATGAGTGCCAACCTTACTCCGTTCAAGTTACAAAAACTTGAGAAAATTATTTCATGGCCAACCGACTGCTAAAATAAATGTGAATGGAGTATAGTAAGTATCTCAATTGTGAAACCACCCCTACTATAGCCTAAGATTATATCAGATCACGTGCTATAAAATACTGAGTGGGTATGAGTCTGAAAAACATCAAATTCAAAATTGAGTAATTTCAGACAAAGTGCCAGAGAGGGACTTCAGAGGCTGCTATTTTATTTCTATTAAAATTTCTGTTCAACTTTCGTTCTACCGGGAATTGAAGGAAGAAACAGGTCTAATTTCTACGACACCCCCGTGTGTGATACAACTCCTGCAGAAGTTTTGGTTCCTATTTCATATATATCTGTAGGACAGGCTATAAAAGAACCATCTCACTCAGCCTTGTGTGTATCCACTAGAACGAATATTGCAATCCCATAAAAGGGAAATTATTCGTCTGTGAAAAACTTATGAGGGTTGTAATCATTACATGTTCAATTTATATGATGGGCTGTAGATGTAATTGATGGTAGGTTCCCATCAGGGTATATCTATGTCTAATTGAACGTCGTTAGCAATATACTATTCAGATTATTCCTCTAGTATTAAGGTGCGCTCATTTTTCATGAAATATTAATCACACATTTTCATTGAGCTAATGGGTTGATGAAAGGACTCTAGGCTCCTTGTGCTAGTGTGTCATTTTCGTTTAATCTACACATATAATTTACGCTTTCATGCTTAATAAATATCTCAAGAACAGTGGTTATAAGAGATCATTCTTCATGTCTGTGATGCTTTGTCTGCATGTTGTTAATCTTTGTTCAATTACCATAAGACTTTGGTTGATATCTTGTAAAAACATTTCATTGTACGAGGATGTATTGATAGATAACTAGATAGTTAGCCTAGACCAGTTCCATGCATTAAAAATATATTGCGTTACCATAGCAACGAACAATAACTCATTAGAAGTGTCAGTGTGAAGTTTGAGGTCAAAAAAGTAAACCAGAATTACGTAATAATTTAAAAGAAAGAAGATGTCCACCGAAATTGTGAAAATCGAAAAATTGGAGTATCGAGCTATCATCAACTACCTGTTTTTAAAAGGGTTAAGAGGTAAGCAGATTTATGAAGATATGCTTAATACCCTTGCTGATCAATGTCCCTCGTATGCGACCGTGAAAAATTGGACTGCAAGCTTCAAAAGAGGTATGATGAAGATGATGACCGATCGGGAAGGCCAGTTTCTGTGTCAGTCCCCGAAAATATCGATGCAGTTCATGACATGATTTTATCAGACCGTCGAATTGGTCTAAAACGGATATCTGAAGCACTGAATATTTCATACGAACGCGTTCATCATATAGTTTACGTCAATTTGGTCATGAGAAAAATTGTTGCAAAATGAATCCCCAAATGTTTGAATGTTGACTAAAAGCGTGCAAGGGTAGAAGCACCGCGTTCGATCTGGGCTCGAATTGAAAACGATTTAGACTTCTTAAACCGAATTGTTACTATGGATGGGACCTGGGTACATTTCTACGATCCAGAAACAAAGCAACAACCGATGGAATGGCGACACTCTGGTTCTCCAAGACCTAAGGAATTTCGTGTCAAAAAATCTGCTGGAAAACTTCTTGCTTCAGTTTCTTGGGATTGCCATGGAGTAATCATGATTAATTTTTTGGATTGGATAAAGGTAAAACAATAACTGGAGACTACTATTCGACATTACTGACCACTCTACGGGAAAATATTGAAGAGAAAAGACGCGGAAAGCTATCCAAATGTGTTTTGTTTTTGCAGGACAACGCTCCTGCACACAACTCCCATGTTGACATGCAAAACATTTGTGATTTAGGGTTTGAATTACAAGAACACCCCCCCTCATTTACCAGATTTGCCTCCATCCAACTATCATCTCTTTCCTCACCTGAAAAAAAGATTAAAATGTCGTAAATTTTCTTCTAACGAGGGGGTAATAAAAGCTGTGGTCTGTTTTGGCTAGCAAGAAGAAGGATTTTTTTTAAAGGTCTAGGGACGTTGCAGGTTCGCTGTAATAAATGTATCCAATTAAGAGGAGAATATGTTGAGTAACAAAATATTTTGACATTGAAATTTTGTTTAATTCTATAGTAGGCTAAGAATTTTTCATGTATCAATACATGCACCAAAGCTAACCATCCGTCGATTATTTCATATTTTCAATAAAACCCATTATTTGTAAAAACTCGATTGAAAAATAATTCTCAGTGGCTTTCACACAATGCATTGTCTTATAAGCATATTTGTAAGGCGACATCTGCGAGTAGAAAGGATAGATGAACCTATACTGACAAAAAAGTGATTATGGTAATCATGTTTTCAAACGTCATGAATTCAATAATGACTGAGGGATATGAGTTGACTGTAGAGCTTAAAAAAAAGTGGAAATAAAGCACACTCAAGAAAAATGAGCTGGACTACCATTCTTGTTCTCTATCCTACTCATTCATAGCAACCCAAGGAGGTCGTAAGTCGTCAGTGATGTTGGACGTTACCGCTTGAGCATAGGTTTCCCCATTTGAATGGTTCTTAGGCCAGCCAGTTCTGGACTCTTGCATATACTATATGTTAAGCTGTTTCTGCTACTGATCTACAGAGCCTACAAATCATGCATTTTCTGAAGAAAAATTCTCACTTCTGTGAACACTCAGAGTGTACAGCTAATCATTTCGAGACCAATTGTTTCAAAACCAAATATTCACCCTTAATATGGGTTCAACGAGAAATAGCGTAGTGGTATATGAAGTGGTAGTAAATGAAATAAAAATGTATCGAACACTGAGCGCCGAAGATACAACCCTTAAATGGTTATTGATGGAACACGTCAGAAGCGTCATCTGAAAAAATAAGAAAATATCGTTTTCGTTCGAATTTCGGGGCAATCCATATCCTCCACGTCTTTCCAGAATGACTCCGTCGAGTCGGAGGGATTTATAAAGCTGCAAACTGAGTGCTTGGACGATATCATTCCCAATTTGTAGATGCGTTTCCTGATGTTGATAGAAACGATTCTCCAGCAGGTGATCAATCAAATCTCGAGGAGAAATATGATGCGAGGGAAGAAATGACCGAATTGCCTTTTATCCTCATAACGACGGCTCTTTGGCCGAAGCCGGTAGACCCGAGGTCCGGCTCCGTATTGACCGTTTCATGTAGAAAGTATAATAAATGACCAATAAAAGGTACCCCTGTGTTGTAGCGAAAAAAGATAAAAACGAAATTGACTCAGCCTCTACTGGGAGAATGAATAAAATTTACGATGAACGTTTGCATGTAGTTTCATTTCTTCCAAGAGCAGGATCTAGAATTTCGGACTTGGTGGATGCAACTTTTTGAGCCTCTGAACGGCTAATGAGAAATAAGAAAATTCTGAGCATTAACACTCAGTTCTAAACATCAACTTGGTTTCTTTCAAATTAGACTTCGCAAATATTTAGTCCAACAGCAGTGGTTTCATTTTTTATATTCGAAGTTTAAGATTCTAAGGCTCGGTTATTCAGTTCAAGTTTGTGAAATGCATGACCTATCATTTGAAGAGTTTGCATGTGGTACTGGAAAACTAGTGCCCTGATTTTACCGAAAATATATAATGGCAACATCCACATATCAAATGTTTGTCGCACGCAGAAGAAGAGCATTTTTAAATTTGCCTCCGATGGATTCTTGAAAAATAAAGATACTTAAGGCTTTCTTTCCCATAACAAATGCAACATGTATATCCTGCATAGGTATATGGATATACGTACTATATTATACGTGACATTATATCTCAAATTGAAATAAGCTGTTAGGGAACTAAATAATGAGTAGGCAATATCATTTTATTCATTCCAATAAAGATTGCATCCTTGATATTGATCAAAATGAATGATATTTATACTTAATATAACATCTATTCAGTTTTGGTTGTTGACAATTTTATTTTTCTTTTATCATTACTTGGTTGATAATACAAACAATGTTATTGTCTCATTTTTTTTCAAAAGTTATTTGAATAAAGAGAAAAGGGGGTTGATAAAACTAAAAAATTTCACTGAATTTGCTCTGTTTTCTATTGAGCAGCCCTCCTTCACACGTTTCTTCAGAAGAAAGGCATGTGACAACTGTTAATATATAGAAATGTTGGATTTATTTTCAGAGAACCGATGATATACTAAACGAACAAAAATCAGGTGACGTGTTTGAAAAATTATAAATGAATTTCAATTTAATATAACGACCTAAGAAGTTTACTTATTTTAATAAGTTTTCAAAGTCCGAATACTGAAAGAAAACATAAAAGCAGGGACTGTTTAACCGGTCGAAGGCAATAAAGAGAAACAAAAATAATGTAACAGAGAAACAACAGAAAAGAAAAGGAACAGAGGAACACAACACATGATCGTAAATAAAAAAAGCAACAGAGTTCGAGAACCTCCAAAAGTACCTAATCAATTCAGTTTTGAATATTCATGTAGAAATATTTTCATATGTCAAACTGCAATTAGAATAGAAAAGATGTAGTATAATCAGGAGAATGAAAAAATTAGGCGAATAAAACAATTATGACCGTTTGTTCCGACTTATTCAACGCATGTTTAATGTTAAGGATAACTTATTTCTCTAACATAGCAATCACTGAAACAATTATGATTCGCTGAGCTAGTACCTAGTAAGCTAACTCGTTAAGCTTTCCTCAAATTACTCTGTGGAAACGAGCATTAGGCACCTATTTGAAAAATGAAGGGGATTCTACTTGGGGCTTTCTGAAACACATTTTTTATGAGCACTATCATAGGACTTTTGTACGTTTTTTTTTTCTAAACAGTGTGACAAACTATTTGGAAGATTCACCCTGTAAATAGCCTTCTATAAAGGGGGCTGAATTGTTAACACCTCCCTTTTTTATGAAAAATTGAGTCAGGCTATTCCTTTCGAAAACGATGAGGTTTGGAACTTTCAACCAATTAAAAAGTGGTCTTTAAAATTCGAATTTCCGTAAAGAAATAGGTGAAAATACTCTTAGGGGCGTAATATAGAATAGCATTTTGATCAAAGTAGCTAAGTATGTTCGAAATATTCATAAAATAAAGAGTCTATTTAAACAGGCAGTGTGGATCTTTCACGTTGTGGTTGTGTGAAAATATCCGTGTTGAGTTCATTAGAAAGAATCGAATTATTTTTTCCAAATAATCCTCTGCACTTGAAGTGAAAAGAGTAAGGACACCTGTTGTTAGGATCATTTTTATTCCCACTTGTTCTACATACTCTATCAGTTTGTTACAACTAGTCTATAGGTATATGAAACACCCTGTATATGGCACATATTGCAGAAATGTGTTTTCTTGAATATAGCAACCCAAAATACGTTGGTGGTTGTTTCTCTATTGCTATAATATAAGTACTCCATTCGCATATTCAAAATTCGGAGATACCCACTTGACAGTTGACGGATCAAAGGTGCGGAGTCACCTTTCATGCAGCATTGAACATTTCCACCCGAATACCTGCGAGACGTAAACATCGCAGGTGTGTAAACAGAATAAGTTGTTAAAGTATCGTGACAAGGATAAACAAACCCAATCTTCCAACCCCTCGGTTACTTTCGATGCAAAGAGGGCTACATCTAAAGAAGGGTTAATGGCTTACGAAACGAGATGGCTACAAAAAAACCCTTTCCGTCGAGGACGTGCTAATGTCTAACATTAAATTTTAACGTAATTACCTCAGCTATTCCGAATAAAAAATATACAATTTGCCCTTAATTATACCCTTCATTTATGTTGCTTTAATAACGCTTTTAATATTCTGCAGGACTCTGTTGTTTTCCAGACGCTGGGAGTTAATTCTCTCCCAGATCTCATTTGTTAGGAATTTTTCAGGCTAGGATAGTGGAAATGTTCGGTTCCAATTCTACAACGTTTTAATATTGTGTCTCTGAGTGCAAGTCTCTCGGAATCTATTGTTGTTGTACATTTTTCATATTTCATGTAGAACATGTAGAAATGGCGAAAAAAAATGCTTTATTCCAGATTGAGGTGAAATATTTCAGTTGTAGCACTGTACAGTTGGTTGAAGAAGTAGCACAGTCGTAGATTGTAGGGAATTGCATTGCACTGCGACCTCAGTTTCTCAGTGTTTTGATCCCATCCAGACTATCAGAATGTCATATTTCTAGGTTCAGTTCAACTCATCCTCTGATTGTAAATGTTTTTGCCTCTAAGACTCTTGGACTGCGGACTGATAAAGAGAGTATTCAAGAACTCACTGCCATGTAAAAGAAAGTGTGGAAAAAAGTTAATAAAATCTACTTGTCTACAGATGGTTCAAAAACCACGTTTGCAATCGAAAGATGCATAAACCAGGATGTGAGGTAGTGATCCATTCTGATAGTCAAGCTGCTATCAGAGCACTGAACTCCTTTGTCATCGACTCAAAGCTGATATTATTAGGTATGGGATTGCCGAAGGAAACTTAATAAAACAGACAGGAGAAATAAGGTCTCTTTTGGTCACACTGGAATCAAAAGAAACGATGAGGCCAAAACACTCGCCAGAAAGAAACCAAAAACGCCAGCTACTGTCCAGAAATTTTCTGTGGTATAAAAAATACTCCCATAAAAAAACTTTCTGGAAAAGGAAGAAACTAAACGAGAAGCACTCTGGACTAATCTTCCAGAAATGGATCATTTCATAGAGTTCCTTCAGGATTTTGAATTTGCAAGATTCAAGAAGTATTTTAATTAAGTAAGAATAAGTTGAGACCATGTGGTTTCGTTCAGTATATTGGCTCATTCGATATTTACGTGGTGATGAAAATGGAAACCTAGGATTGCCGAATTGTTCTCATCAACTTACACGATTTCATGAAATGGCTCAGTTCGATACCAACTACAGAAAAGACTTAAGACACAAGTGTAAAAAAAAATATTTCTTCAAAATCTCAACCATCAAATTCGTCTAAATTATTCACGAATTTTTTCACAATGAATATCACAACCTTCTTGTTTGAACATTCCAACAATCGTCGTAAAAATGGGATGAAATGGGAAAACATCATAGCACTTTTTCAACATTACTAACATAAGCACTTTCAAGAAACTGCCTCGATTTTCTACATTTTTTTTTCACCCTAAATTGCACGATACAACAATTATTATTCTCTCAAAATGACCTGATGCATCTAATCCGACGAACTTGGTACTGAACCATTCATTTTCCAGCCATATATTTATGTTTTGTTTCGTTTTTGCGATGCCGGAGTCACCTTCCACAATTTTGTTGAACTTCTAGGGGTTGTATCTCAGCCATCTCGTATATATTATAAACACAATTTTTGGTTAAGCGACTTATTTTGATGAGTTCTATCTTCTGTCAAAAAAAAGCCTCACCTTTGAAAATACCCTGTATGTATATAAAGTGAGTATTCGATAACAGTCAAACAGAAGGTGTTAGTGGTCCGTATCAGCAAGTGAGAATAATGCGGGTGTATAAATGAAACGAAAACTACTGTAATAAGATATAAAATATGAGTAAGATGTCAGTGAAATGAAATCCTTCAGATGGAAATTCCGCTTTCAAACAAAAAGAGATCTTAACTGGATTGAATTGAGAATATATTCTTGTTCTATATAATAGTGAAAATGTATATTCGTTCATTTCAAATTCAATATTTTTCTTCTATAAAGAAGGGATGAAAAGTAAATGGAAAAAATGTTTATCGGCCTAACAATGATAGGCCCCTACATCCAATTTCCGTGATCATAAAGATGTCCAGAAAATTCGGCAGCGTTGAAGCTGAAACAGTCTGTTTTTATCTCTAGCACGAATCTCGGCTAATCAAGATATAAAAAGGATCAGGGCTATATATCCAGCCGACCAAATGAAACACGCAACACGCGCAGAATAGAATGAAGAGAAAGACTGATGGGAAATTCATGGATTCAACCAGAAATTTGACTACGTTTCGTTCATTTCATGTTTAGATTTAGATGAACGGCTAGTGCATTTAACTCAATATACAGGATGTTTCGAACTCTGTTTAAACAATAAGTAAACATAAAATGTCAATTACACTGACATGATATTGCATAAATCGTGGATCATTATATGTTTACTTAGGGCCGTTTTCAATAAACCTATCTATCCATCGTTTCACTCACTGACGATTGGTAACCATTCTAAAATATATCTACAGATAGATCATAGAAACGAAATCACATGCATTTTCCATCTTCAGTAACTGAAACAATGGATAGATAGGATTATTGAAAACGGCCGTTATTGTTTAAACGGAGATCGAAACATCCCATATATGGTATTAAATGCGTAGGTATCCAGTCTTTCAAATTTCAACATGAAGTGACCAAAACGTTATCAAATTTCTGGGTGGATCCATAAATCTTCCATCAGTCTTTCTCTTTTCTGTCTCTTTATGAAATTTTACTGAAACAAACACTAGTATCATGCGGCGTACCAAAATTCCTAATAATTGCTAACTAATATGAGTTACAGAATACCCGTTTGCTCTTTCATCTGATTCTTGATTCAATCTGTTAGAAATTGTGTCCTCATGAAATGAAGTTAATTGACTAAAAACAAAATAGAGGAGTCACATTTTCGTTTGAATATTATTCGAATTTGATATGGCCAATATGTTTAATAATACACCCAATATATTTCATTAGTGAAATGAATAAAACGAAAACATGGGTCTTGGCTGGAGGGAATCCAAAGAGCACAAGATAGGATATCTGCTATAGACGAAGATCAGGGTATCGAACAGGGGTTAACAAACTAGGAGTGCCTAACCCTGGATCCCGTGCAGTAAACATAATAAATCTTCATCGAATTTGAAACTCATTTTATACTTTACCGCAGTATCGAATTAAGAAAAACAAGGTGGTTGACTCGAAGGATTCTTTTATTGCGGTGAATTTTCGCCCAGTGAACCATCTTTCTGAATTCAATTATTAGCAAAACAGATTGTTTTTTTCGCCAAAATGACATACCATCAGTATCATAATCAATCTTAAAGATTCTTTGCATTTAACGTCTCTTTGAGACCTACTAAAAAGAGATGCTAAAGGAAGCTAAAAATTAAATGAACTTCGAAATTTATTATTGAACAGTCTTTTAGATTCAATCGATCAATGGTGTTCTTGAATTATAGGTTAAAACTAAGAGGGAAGATTTATTGAATGATTTCGCAATACAGGGTGTTTAAATTTAAATTTTTCGAAGTTTTTCTCCACAACACTCTGCACTTCACAAGGTAATCAACTGAAATTTGGCGATATTACAATTTATGAATGAAAAGTAACATCTTTTTCGAACACCAGATAGCACGCACGTCTTTCAGTTTTATCATTACGTTACGACCATTACGTACCAGAAAAATACAAAAAAATCAAAATACAAACACTCTTGAAACTAAGTTTTCTAAAAAAAAAAAACCTCAGCAATGATTTTATATGGAGCTTCTTGTAAAATCAGAAATGAGATGTTATTCTCAATTTCTCAAGCAGAATTTAAGCTCACGCTAAGGTTTTATACCATGCTGAATAGTGGCTCCCTTCATACTCAAATTGACTGAATTGTGTAGAAATGCGCGGAGATATTTTCAATAGACTTACACATTTCCTTGTTGAATATTTCTCGCTCGACTTGCTATTATTGTAGGAAGTGAATAAATATTTGGGGACGGAATTCAGTTTATGGTGTAATTGAAATCGCT
Organism: Coccinella septempunctata; assembly: GCF_907165205.1. Lineage (NCBI taxonomy): Eukaryota > Metazoa > Arthropoda > Insecta > Coleoptera > Coccinellidae > Coccinella > Coccinella septempunctata. Next base: position 32,475,367 of record NC_058191.1, on the reverse strand, counting down.
CACTGGGACAAGTTCATGTTGTTGGAGGAAAAAGTCTCTTTGTAACATGAACACGGTAGACGATTAATGGAATACTCATATTCAACAACTGGTAAGAGCCAGAAAATTCCATTTTGAGAATGGAATATTATTCTCATCTCAACAATTGCCTCTAATAAGGATACGCCAAATTAAAAAACAGACTGAAATGATGACATTTCCTCAATATACATTATTCACTTTGTCGAATTTTCAAGTACTAAAATTTCATTTGGTTGAAGAGCTTTTAGAAATAAACTTTGACAGAAATCTGAGGTAATGAAATATTTTTGAACCCTCTAGATATATTTTGCTGATGAACCTTAATGCAGGCCGTAAATACTCTAAATAAATGGTTAAAAAAAAATCAAGAAATTAAAACAACACAGCTTTACAATTTTTATGATATTCTATGACGCTGGTGCATCTATACTGTCTGACAAAAAAGTATTCGGAGATTCTCCTTCAAATTGCCCGCGTTGAGCATTTTTAAGTATTTCGAGTTTCTGTATGTTGGTAGGACTTTCCGTAATTACAAAGCCAAACATGAGCGTAGTCTGTCGACTAGTTTGTTGACGACAGCTCTTGAAACCAGTCGACCCCAGTGGTAGTGTGCGAATTTTACAAAAACAAAGAGTTTGTTTAAAATTATGTGTTTTGAACGAAATTTCGTGTGCTGATTCGTTGCGAATGCTAGAAAAGGCTTATGGAGACAGTTTTATCGAAAACCCAAGGGTACGAATGGTACAAAGTCTTCAAAAACGGTCGGGACTTCGTCGAAGATTTGCTTTGTTCGGGAAGACCGTCGTCCTCTTCAACCAACGATAACGTCGAAAAAATCAAGGAAATTGTGTCAAACGGTCAATAAGAATTTCTATTTAACTGTTTTGAAAAGTTTGCGTGAAAAAAAAAAGTTCGCCGTAAACGGCCGGATTTGTGGCAAAACAATTCCTGGATTTTGCATGACGATAACGCTCCATCTCATCGAGCCAAGATTTTTAATTATTTTAAGACCAACCACTCGATAAATACCATCGACCAGCCACCTTATTCGCCTGATCTAGCTCCGTGTGACTTTTTTCTTTGCTTCAGACTGAAATTACCGCTCCGGGGAACCAGATTCGACTCCATAGACGCCATAAGAGAAAATTCGCAGAGGGAGCTGAAGGCCATCCCTGAAAGCGCCTATAAAAAATGTTTCCATGATTGAAAAAAACGTTGGCACATGTGTATCGCTTCAAATGGAGCATATTTTGAAGAAGATTCAATAAATATTGAACAAGCTCAATATTTGTGCGTTTTATTTCAAATTTCCAACTACTTTTTTGTCAGATTGTATCAACGAAATTTTTTAGAGACTATCTGAATATTATGCTTGGTTGGGATTACTTAAAACACTTGGTGTATCGTGAGAAGGAAAAGAACAGTTTAGAAGAAAACAAATAGGATAAGGTGGAGTTATTCCTGACGAGAGTGATAGTGATACTAGATATTACTATCCTATTTACTTTTGGAAATACTATGCGGATATCGAAATAATGATGATAATTTCCCAGAATTATTATTAAGATTCAGACCAATTTTATTGTTGAGTTGCTGAACTTTTTTCATTTCCTTCACACTGTTATTTTTCAAGGAAAATTTTCTCCCGATAATTATTTAGACTCCGTCATCGTCAAATAGTTAAGTATCGATTTTTATTGGAATTGTTTATTTTGACTCACCTAACACCATTTAGTGTGGCATACAACGGTGGATAATAGAATAGTAGAGAAACAGGAACTCAAATAACACACCATGATGCTTTCACATAAAAATTTAATTCGATATTAGTGAACACTCCGTCCGTCTTCCTTCCTGTTAGAATTTCGCTCTGGAAAAATTCCACAGAGGGCTAAATTGGCCGAAGTTTCAAGACCCGGCTGTTGGGAAAGCGTCCGAACAATTCATTCAAAATTGCTGAGCAAAATGGAATTGTATAGCTCCGCGAAATGCCCTGGAGGTAGTTCTCACACTTGCAAAATAAATGAATATATATTACCCTCGACGCCTTCACCGCTATCGGCGCCAAAAGTAGGTTCAAAGAGACGAGATAATGGTTATATTAAGCTTTGTCAGCTGCACTCGAAAAAAAAAGGAATTTCCGATGCTGAAAGTTCCGAAATGGATGTTCGATTCGGACGGGGTTTCATCTGTGAAAATGCCAGTGTCGAACTTTTGGGTAGTGTCCCATAATTGTAGGTATCGTAATGCACAGCACAAACTTCAAAATATGGAATCACTCAATATTTCACAAAATCCTTTATAAAACAAAATCAGGAATATTCGTGCTGCCAAGTATTGTTTTGAATTTGTCATAATTCAAATTGTACTATTGTAGGAGTAGAGTTTCTTGCTTACTTTCTCTTCCTTTAGGCGTTCCTTTTATTCTTACTCAGATCCAAAAACTTCTTGGATCGTTCAGTTTTAAAATTCTGGAAGACCTTTTTGGCTCTCGTATCAAATGTTGTAAGTCTTGCATTGCGAACCTCTCTGTATATAAAAGTCACTTTTATTTTAGAGACGTACACGCCTTCAAAACTGAGTTTGGTATACAAAATTACTATCAGGAATTTTAAATGCTTCTTTCTAAAATCGAAAGAAAAGAGCTCAGGAATATTCTTAAGTATGAATTGTGTAGGTACAAAAAATATTGGCCCTGTATACTACAAGGATATATTGAAAAATTCTCAGCCTACTATAGAACCAAACAAAATTTCCATGTCAAAATATTTTATTACTCAACATATTCTCCTCTTAATTGGATACATTTATTACAGCGAAACTGCAACGTCTCTAGAGCTTTCAAAAAAAAAATTTTCTTCTTGCTCTGCAAACCAGACCTCCGCATCTTTTATTACTTCCTAGTAGGAAGAAAATTTACGACCTTTTAAACTTTTTTCAGTTGAGGAAAGAGATGATAGTCGGATGGAGCCAAATCTGGTGAATAAAGGAGGTGTTCTAAAAATTCAAACCCTAAATCAAGAATTTTTTGCATGGCAACATGAGATTTGTGTGCAGGGCAGGGCGTTGTCCTGCAAAAACAATACATCTTTGTATGGCTTTCCGCGTCTTTTATCTTTTATTTTTTTCCGTAGAGTGGTCAGTAATGTCGAATAGTAATCTCTGGTTATTGTTCTACCCTTATCCAAAAAATCAATCATGATTACTCCATGGCAATCCTAAAAAACTGAACCAGGAACTTTTCCAGCAGATTGTGGGACACGAAACTTCTTAGGTCTTGGAGAACCAGAGTGTCGCCATTCCATCGATCGTTGCTTTGAAGAGAAACTGGCCTTCCTGATCGGTCATCATCTTCAATGGAAAATTTACCTCTTTTGAAGCTTGCAGTCCAATTTTTTACGGTCGCATATGAAGGACATTGATCACCAAGGGTATTAAGCATATCTTCGTAAATCTGCTTACCTCTTAACCCTTTTAAATACAGGTACTTGATGATGGCTCGATACCCCAATTTTTCGATTTTCACAATATCGGTAGACATTTTATTTCTTTTAATTTATTGCGTAGCTCTGGTTTACTTTTTTTGACCTTAAATTTCACACTGACACTTCTAATGAGTTATTGTTCGTAGCTATGAATACATCCTCGTATATGGATGTAAAAACTGCTAATGTTTTTTATTACACCTACACAAAGTCTTGTAATTATGGACGAGATGTAAGTCAGGAAATAATGCCTGAAAATTGAGGTTAAATATTAGATATATGTCCCAATGATGATTTTTTGTCGAGTAAATTTCATTTTGATTTGCAGACAATAGAACTGAGCTGTCTTTCAAATAATATTCTGAACTTTTAGTTCAATGCTCTCAAGAAAATAAATTGTGAATTCTCATCTCAAACTGTCTGAACTAATAGTTCTCGGAGTAATTTTCGAGTGTGAAATATAAACAGAGCAGAGCCAGGCAAAAGTTGGAAAATTCCATTACCTGGCATATTACTTTAAACACTATATGGCAACCAATTTGCAATAAAAGTTGAATGTAATTTTTGTGTATTCCCTTCTCACCTGTAAACTTAGGGATGCAACTTTCACGATCTGGATATGGATTTTTTTAGTTCTGATATAGCCTCAGTTCATTTACGTGAAGCAATAAAATGTAACGTCAACAGATTATTATAATAGAGAATACATAATTTTTATTTTCGTAGTGGGAATAGAGCGAAAATTTTCAATTCTCTTTTTATATGCATAATTGAAGTTCGCTGGATTCCTGGAAATTGAGTGTGCAGAACAATTATTTGCATGTTTGCCGCAGTAAGTTTTCAACTCCGTAAGTAAGAATTTCTGTGGAACACGAAGATAAAACCCATATTATCCATCTACCTTGAGTCTGTGAAAGTCTTATCTTTGGTATTTACAGTGTTTCCAACATAATAATGAAAATAATGAGAGCTATCTGGTAGAGGCTGTACCAAATTCAATGTCCAGTGATAGCATCTGGAAAACTAGATGAGCTAGAACAGAACAGATGTTACTTTCTCAAGCCCTTTTGTTTTCAAAGAATTGTGAAAACCGTAGCCTCCTACGATCCCTCGTTTTTTGGTTATTAGCTAAAATTGAGATTTTGACAATTCCTAATAGTTACCACGAATTTTTCGTTTTTAAACTTGAAGATCTTGACTTGAACCTTCTATAGGCACGTTTTTACGTATATAGAATCCACTAATTTCCTTGAAAAAAAAACTTCTCTTCTATATTCGGAATTATGAATCGAAGTTGAGTTTTTAAATGCAGAAACTATTATTGAATCTGCTATTCTTCGAATTAGAAGTAATCGCAGATTGCAAAAATATATTTTTACTCTTTTCTTCTGTACGTGGCAAAGAAACATAAATTATTCAGTTAATTAATCTAATTATTGGCCTATTTTCATCAAGACCGCATTGAAATCCTCGATAACAATAAGGACAGCATAGAATTCGATTATTAGAATGGTGAGTATAGAATTCAATTCATAGATATTTCAAATAACTATCGAATTGTAGACTTTGCAGAACTGATTCGATAACTTTGAAAAATGGTAAATGATTAAGAAAATATTGAAAAATACTATATGCCTGAAGGCTTTAGTCGTTCGAACAAAAATGATGCGAATGATCATTTCGATTTGGACTGGATAACGATGTAGGTCGGTGCAGATTTGAGGCTATGGGAAATTTTTGGGGTATTTATTTTTCAGGAAGGTTGCACAAATCTTGTGATATTTGGAGTTTTTTCATCGAAAGGGTTTTCATTACATGCTTATTACTGTTTCAATGTAGATAATTGTTGTTTTTTATTAATTTTTAGTAATTTTGGATAAACTTTTTCCTCTCATTTCTCGTAGTGGGGTTTGCTTATTTTCTGCTGCTGATTATCTTTCTGAGATTATTATATCTTCACTAATATTTAACCATGAAATATTACTTGTGCGAATCCTCGGTTTAAAGCTGTACTCAAATAATCTTTAGCTGTAGGTTCATACTGTCAATTAATTCTTCAATTTTTTTCCGTAGTATATTAACATGATCTGCGGTATTGAGTTGTTCATAAAATGTGTGATAGGATAGATTTTTTCATTTCAAATGCTGGATAAGGAATTGATAGATAAAATTGAAGTATTTCTTATTGATATTTCCTCGAATCTCAGATACGTTCATGCCTGGAAATTGTGTTGGCAGGGCTTACGTGCTAAACGACATGATCCTACTCCTAAGGGACCTCTTAATTGATGAATACCTTTTAAATAATTGGGCGAGCACATTTCCAAGATTCTACCGAATCAAAATTTCAACCAAGGGTTGACGGAACCAAATCGGCATTAGGGGAAAGTGTGTGACTCAATTTATGCAGGTGAAATAGAGCTATAATTTCATTTAATATATTTTAATAAATTTATGACACGGTTCTGAAGATTAAATCGCTATTATACGGCTCATGCCTTACTCTCCTCTTGCGTTCTTGGCAATTCTCTCGTGGAAATAGCCTTCTACGGCCATTTTGAATGCAAATTAGCTCCGCGCTGTTAAATTTTGTTATTTAAGCCAAGGATGTGGATGTTTCTACCTGTCTCGTTTCTCAAAAGTGAAATTTCGGGTAATATAATTTTCTACGGTCTTGCTCCTTATAAATTATCATAGGTCCCTCAAAGCCCTTGGAATAATTAGGATGCCTCATCATTTTCTTTATTGAGGTGGGTCTTCCAATCTCTTTGATCTTCAAGTGGAAATTCTACGAAGGGAATTTCTTGTTGACTGTATTTGTATTGAAAAAGACTTTTGGCAAAAGTTAAGAATACAACATTATAATTTCTCATTTTCCAGTGAGTTTTCCTGAATTTGGTATATTGTTTTTGTCGCAGAAATTTCGTTGGAGCAAAGAATTTCAAACTCACTCTTAGTATACAATTATCCATCTGGTCCTCAAGAGAATGCCTGTACCTCAAAAGAACAGATATTTCCACTGTTTTCTTTCATTTTATGAGAGCAAATTACAGGTTGTACCAACTTAATGAAGCCACCCTTTTATAACTATTCAGATATTTAAATTTTTTTTTCGCTCTTATTGTTAGCAAATTTCAATTTTGATTGAGTACCTATATCCCCTCTAAATACTAAAAAATGAGGCGTTAAATAAGTCAGAGGATGGTATGAAATTCTCTCAGAATTTCACACAGTGTAAGGAAGTTTACTTTTACTTGGGAACCTCAGTTTCTAGCCTTCATCCTACCTTGTTCTATCACTTCTGGGAGTAGGATTTTCACGCTGGCGTGCAAACTCGTTGGAAGCAGAAACTAGAGTGGTGAATGATTGTGCACCCTTTTCCCTGATCTTTTTGGCTTTTCCTTCTAAGGAAGTACGATTTCTGGCTGGCGTACAAATCCTTTGGAAGCAGAAAAGAGAGTAGAGAACCATTTCCCAACGCCCTACTTTGTTTCCCCCAACCTGCAATCCCGTTGTTTTGAAACTGAGCTCCATTGCCCGTTTAGGGTTGTATTTCATTCCGAAGAAAAACTCTCTAGTTCTGTTGTAACACCGTTACAACAGAGTATTGAGGATGTGTTATTGGTAAATCGATAATATTTTTTGTTTCAAATAAACTGCAATTTCTACACGTCTTGGACATATTCGCCGTTATACTGACAAGAGGATAATTTTCCTTTATTCATGCTAACCGTAATTTTGAAGTCAACATCAACGAAATAGTTTTGTAGATATTCACTTCTGTATTATCCGATAAACTGACTCTAAACGAATGAGCAACATGCAACATTAAACCTAATTTGACTAGTAGATAACCCTAATGATCGGAAACTGCAGTTTAAATAACAAAGTAAACCATTAATCTACTGAATGATTACAAAAGCATCAATGTTGTTGAAAACGGTAATGGAACCATGTAACATCGATTAATCGTCCGAATCTAATGATCATTTTTCACCGCTTAATTAGCTACACGCCATATAAAATCCACTACTGCCTGCAGCATTCTGCACAGATATCCACTACTCTACATCATCCAACGCTGATACAGGCTCCAACTCTGGATTAGATAGAGAAACGAATAATATTTCGTCTTTCGGCTTGTCTACAGACGATTCAAAGTACGAGGGTGTATTGCTATCTAGTTAGCCTAGACCAGTTCCATGCATAAACAAAATATTGCGTTACCATTTACCCTAGCAACGAACAAAAGCTCATTAGAACTGTCAGTGTGATGTTTGAGGTCAAAAAGTGAACTAGAGTTACGCATTAAATCAAAAGAAATTGTGAGAATCGAAAAATTGGAGTATCGAGCCATCATCAAGTACCAGTATTTATAAGGGTTAAGAGGTAAGCAGATTTACGACGAGAACTGGCATTGTCAGCGTGGTATGGCCGTAAACAATTACTACAACAATTACTACGGCTCATAGAATACGTCACCGAAGGAATGCAGACCAAACAGGCCACAGGATTAGTTCTGATGGATATCGAGAGAGCTTTTGATAGAGTATGGCACGAAGGCCTAATCTACAAGATGAAAAAAGCAGGATATTCGACCAAGCTATGCAAGATTATAAGGAACTATCTGAGGAATAGAAACTTTTATGTGAAAATAGATGGAGCAACCTCTCAAATCAGACAATTAGAAGCGGGAGTGCCTCAAGGATCGGTACTTGGACCTCTGCTTTATGTAATATACGTCTATGATATCCCGAAGAATGCTAGAAATATGCTCACATTGTACGCAGATGACACAGGAATAGCGTTCAGACATCGACGCCCAGAGATCATACACCGGAGACTGCAGGAAGCCATAGATGAATTACTCAAATGGTGCATCAAATGGAAAATCCAAATCAATGGAAGAAAGACTCAAGCAATATTACTGCAAAAGAGAAGATTGAGGATGGAAGAAAACCTTGAAGTTGATGGAGAAGAGGTTGAATGGAAAAATGAAGCAACATACCTAGGAGTGACGCTTGACAGAGGACTTACATGGAAAAACCACATCAAATGTGCAGTTGATAAAACAGAAGCCGCAATGAGTAAACTTTATCCACTCATAGGCAGAAGAAGTCATATGAATAAGAACATCAAGTTGACGATGATTAAAACAATTGCGCGACCACAACTCACATATGGATCGGCGGCATGGGGCTTCGCAGCCAAGACCCACATCAAGAAAATACAGGCCACTGAGAATAAACTCCTTAGAATGGCGATGGACGTACCCTGGTTTGTTAGGAACAAACAAATCTACAAGGACTTGGAATGGGAACCAGTTACAGAATTTATGAAGAGAAAGGCGGAAAGGATATTCGACAAAGCCAAACAACATCCAAATGAGGAACTACGAAGATTAGTCGACTACGATCCAACGGAAGAAGCTAGAAGGTCAAGAACCTACTACCGAAGACCCAAAGATCAGGTAAGGATTTAAATGTAACCAAAGAAGAGCTTAACCTATAAAAGCTATAGGCAGCATACAAATATCAACACGACTATGATCGTGTGAGAGTCCAGAAACCATAAGAGTCAACTGGTTAATAGGCAAAATGCCCGGAACCTATGAAGAAGCAGTTAAGGGTTTTTAGTGGGTCTCGAGCTCGGAGAGTGAGAATCCCCACACTGTTCCCCCTCAGGAGAGGGTGTGTTCGTCTGTTTGCAGATTTTCCCCCTGCTACACCAAAAAAAAAAAAAAAAAAAAAAAAAAAAGATTTACGAAGATATATGCTTAGTACCCTTGGTGATCAATGTCCTTCGTATGCGACCGTGAAAAATTGGCATGCAAACTTCAAAAGAGGTAAATTTTCCATTGAGGATGATGGCCGATCGGGAAGTCCAGTTTCTGTGTTAGTCCCCGAAAATATCGATGCAGTTCATGACAAAATTTTATCAGACCGTCGAATTGTGCTAATACGGATATTCCATACGAACGCGTTCATCATATAGTACACGTCAATTTGGACATGAGAAAAATTGCTGCAAAATGGATCACAAAATGTTTGAATGTTGACCAAAAGCATTGAAAGGTAGAAGCATCGCGTTCGATCTGTGCTAGATTTAAAAACGATGTAGACTTCTTAAACCGAATTGTCACTATAGATGAGACTTGGGTACATTTCCACGATCCATAAACAAAGCAACAATCGATAGAGTGGCGACACTCTGGATCTCCAAAACCTATAATGAGTTTCGTGTCGAAAAATCTGCTGGAAAAGTTCTTGGTTCAGTTTTTTGGGATTGCCATGGAGTTATCACGATTGATGTTTTGGATAAGGGTAGAATAATAACCGGAGATTACTATTCGACATTACTGACCACTCTAGAGGAAAAAATTGAAGACAAAAGACGCGGAAAGCTATCCAAAGTTGTTTAGTTTTTGCAGGACAACGCCTCTGCACACAAATCTCATGTTGCCATGCAAAAAATTCGTGATTTAGGATTTGAATTACTAGAACAACCCTCTTATTCACCACATTTGGCTCCATCCGACTATTTTCTCTTTCCTCAACTGAAAAAAAGTTTAAAAGGTCGTAAATTTTCTTCCAACGAGGAGGAGGTAATAAAAGGTGTGGAGGTCTGGTTGGCAGGGCAAGAAGAAACTTTTTTTTTGAAAGGTCTAGAGACGTTGCAGGTTCACTGTAATAAATGTATCCAATAAAGAGGAGAATATATTGAGTAATAAAATATTTTGACCTTGAAATTTTGTTTGGTTCTATAGTAGGCTAAGAATTTTTCAATCTATCCTCTTATAAAAAACAATCTTAAGTCTTGTCCACACACAATACGACGATACACTTTTCACCAATCATTTCTGATAACCTAGCGTAGGGCTAGTTATCATGACGATGTTACGTGGTTTTGTCAAGGAGTAATTCAAAATGAATCCTGGTATATGACGAATCCAGTTTTCACTCTATCCCTAAAAAGGATAATGATTTGAATTAATTCCGACAAAAATGCCATATGCCTAGCCATAAGTGCAAGGAAGATCATAAGTCCCTAACTGAAAAAAATGTTTTCCTACCCACATCCTCTCATCCCCTGAAAATGAGCAGTTTTGTCCTTTCCCACAGGTTATTACGGATATCACCGAAACACACTTACGAAATGAAAGAATATATTTGGTACAGAATGTCCCAGCGATTTGGTTCCGGTATCCAAAACCCGTCATGCATACAGAAATGTGTTTCTTAACGCTTCACTTTGTACGTTTTGGTAGTTTTATCACGTTGGCCTGGTAAATAGGTAATCTGTGAGGCACACAATGAGCTCGATGCTCAGAGGGAGCTCGAGGGATCTGAAAACATGACCGAACGGCATGCCGTTCGGTGAAACGCCAACAATACGATCGCCTTGCGTCTTAAGGAAATGCCATTTACCAAAGTGAGCTCTGCTTCGTTTTCAATTCTTTGTGTTCCACGAGGGTGTAATGGTTTCGGTGGCAATTGGAAAATATTAGAGGACATCGTCATATATACCATATGAAGCCAGAATATTTTCGTTTTACAGAATGCTCAGAATTTTTTTATCAAACTGCATCATGTTTAGAATATCATGAATGGGTTTCCCTTCTATCATTACACCGGCTAATATGAAATCCACAAATTTTAAGATCCAAATCGAACAAGCAAATCCCCATCACACGAATATTAACAGCTGTATATGCTTTCGGCTTAGTTTGCAACCAGTACCACAAGTATATCAACAGAAATACCATTTCATCGAAAATGAATTGAAGAGGACCATATTTTCGATCTCATTTCCCTAGTCAGAGTAACATTTCAATCATTTTTTTCTCGGGGGTTGACTTGTGTTGCTCTGATGGGCTCGAATTAGACCGAAACTGGTCAGTATCTATTTCTTTTCGAGGAGATGGTATTTGTTGATTTATATCAGCGGTTGTCGCTGTCAGAATTAGTTCCTTTTATTTTTATCGTTTTGTGTAAAACAAAGTTAGCCTTATGAGAATGCATCACCTTATTTGAAAGTTGATATCCTTTTTTGATGCTCAAAGAAATCAATCAAAATCTAAGAACGTTTTCAAAATGTCTATCCAAATTGAAAACAAAAGAGCGTGATTCAATTAAGGGCACAAAATATCAAATTGAATTCACCCTGATGAACTTTTCCAGAAAGCAGTCTGCTAACTAGTTTGGGAACTATGGTACAATTCTGAATGAGACTATTCAAAATATTTCACTTTCCTCTGCCAATCTGTTCATAAGGTACTTCTTTCTTCTTTTGTCTTTCGTTGGAAATCAAATCAGGGTCAGTTATGCCAAGCAGACATAATATGTACACAATACAAAACTGTAATTCCTCCTAAAAAAGAGTCCATCTTATAATTCACGTACTTTTTTTTGTTAAATCAATGTAGTGCGCGAAGATTTTCAATATAAAATACATAGTTCCAAATTCCTTCGAGTTTCCAATTTAAATAAATGAGCTAAGGTACGTGCAGCCACATTGGAATTTCCGATGCAAGGAAAATTGAAACTTTTACATCATAACGAAGGCATCAGCTTCAGGTAAGTTTTCTTAATGGGAATCTTCGGGTCTTTGAATGGAAGCAGTAAGCTGGGAAAGTTTCGGAACAAGTATGCCGGAGCATTAAATCAAAGACATAACTGTTCCGTTTTGAAACTGTTGAGGTTTCTTGGTCGTTTGAACCTGTGCAAAACCACAGTTTCTTTGCGAACTGGGTATTCAGTATGAACTATCGGAATATCAGAGCTGTGTTATTTATTTCTTGTCGCTCAAAGTTTCGTCGCAGTCAAGCCAGCTAACTTTTTTAATAGGTAGGGAAAGATGGGACTATGTGGATTTAGCCTTCCTTCAGTAGGGAAGATATAAGTTATTTTATCTCTGGTTTGATCGTGGATTTATACGAATTAACGGCAAAAAAATTATTAATTTACCGATTTGTGACTTACATAGCCCTTCAGATTTTTCAACACATTCCAGTTCTTTTCGGACAGTATATTTTTCTCCTACACAAATATTTTCAATGCAAACGTTTCGGGAAACATGCTGTCCCTTCTTCAAGGCTACAATAACTAAGAATCAGACAGTCTATGTACAAAATTTTGGCAATAAAAGTATCTTTCGAATTTTTCATTTCATGGGGATAATCTGAAGAAAACTTATAATTACTCAAAACTTATAATTTACGATATTATATTTTACAAGCGTAATAGTCAAATATTCTGAAACACCTTCTGAATAAAACGCCTCAGCAATTATTCAATAACAAATGAAATCTGTGAAGTCAACATCATAGTCGATTCAACTGTTTGGTGACGACGACGAATACAAACAAGTGACACAAAGATAATTGAATTGTACAAGAATAATTGTGAGAAACACTATGCACAACACAAAATCTCACCAGACTCAAGTCACGTCTAGTGAACAATCATAAAAACTCTACAAATCCAAAGAGTTATATACAGGTTGCATTTGAAGGTGAGGCATTCTTTACAACAGAAGGTAGAACTGGTCAAAATGAAGCGTTTCTTCAAAAATCACCTAAACAAAACTTTCAAAATTACAAAGTTGATTCAACCATGTAGTTTCGTTTAGGATATTTGCTCTTTCGATATTTACGTGGTAATGAAAATAGAATCTTAGGATTGCCGAATTGTTCTCATTAGTTTTTAGTAACTAACACGATTTTATGAAATGGCTCATTTCGATACCCACTGACAGAAGATACTTAGGACACAAGTGTAAAAAATATAATAATACTTCGAAATCTCAGCAATAAAATTCGTCTAAATTATTCACGATTTTTTTCATAACACAGTCTTCTTGTTCGAGCATTCCAACAATCGTCGTAAAAATGGGATGAAATGGGGAAACATCATAGCACCTTTTCAACATAACTAACATAAGCACTTTCAAGAAACTGCTTCGATTTTCTACATTTTTTTTTTCACATTAAATTGTACGATACAACAATCATGATTCTATCAAAAGTGACCTGATACATCTAATCCAATGAACTTGGTACTGAACCATTAATTGTCCAGCCATATGTTTATGTTTTGTTTCGTTTTTGCGATGCCGCTGGAGTCACCTTCCACAGACGCGTTCTTGAAATTCAATGAAATTTTGTCGAACTTCTAGGGGTTGTATCTCAGCCATCTTGAATATTTTATATGGACAATTTTTGGAAAAACGACTTACTTTTGAAAACACCCTGTATGAATAGAATGAACACAAAAACTCCAGCACGATGAAGCGTTGGAGGTGAGTATTACAAACTGCAAGTTCAGAATCACATCTAAAGTGTGAAAATATTCAACATATTAAAATTTGTGTTCTATGATAAATCCCTCAAGTCCACTTCGAGCTGCAATATTCGAATACAATATTCACAATATAAAAAAAAATGAATCCATCATAACTAATAGGATTCATTCTTTCATATGGAAATCAAGAAAAGGGGTGATTTATATAATTGTGGGAACTGCCCGACTCGACTCCACCACATTCATAAGAAAATGTAATAATTGCCTGCGCATCCATCAGTGTGATATCAAAAAGTCAGGTTAACAAAACCTTAACCTAACAGGACGATTCTGAGTTTGTGAAAAATGTTCGTAGGAGCTTATTCGACCCGTGTAAATGTCAACTCTCATACATTAAGCGGATGACGGGAAGGGATGCAGAAAAATCCGACAGTGCCGCTGTTCATTCAATACGGGCATTATAAATCACCACTTCCGCTCACTTGATATAATGAAAACCGCATCCAGGAACACCCTGCGCCATCCAACGCACCCTTGGATCTGATAAAACCGGAGAATATCAAAAAAACGTCATTCTTGAAAGGGGATTGAAGACTCCAGTGATTGGAAATTTGTTTCTAATGATCTTTTTCTTATCATTTTGTTTGGGATTGGTTATATTAGAATATCGATGTAATTTGTCTTTCTGCAGTGAAATTCTCTGATTTCGAATAAATTCCAAAGACATTTGTTTTTGTAATTATGCTCGGTCAGGATGATGAGTATGAAGTGAAAGAAGTGAAAATCACGTCCTTGGTTGTTAATGCTGAGTATTTTGACAGGAGCTAGAACAGGCGGTGAAGAACAAGACTAAGCTGAACTAAATGTCTGCGTTCGTCCGTATATTCGAACTTTTCAAGGCTGTATAAACGTATAAAGATTCATCAGTATAACACATAAAAACAATAATAATGACAGCTAACAACAATAACAAAGTATGATAAAATTGAAGTCAACTTGATAAAAATGTTATATATAAAACAACATAATGAACTCAATATCACAACATCGCCCATTCAATAAAAAGCAAATCTAGAACTACACAGCTTTTTTTTACAATCTGATAAAGACGTAGTTATTATATTCCAAACTCAAAGATCCAACCCCCGAAAGCTTGAGGAGATCGACTGGGATGCCTTTTTAAAACCGACTGGTGATGTTGAAGAGTATTGGTCTATATTCACATCAATTCTCCAGAATCTGATGGACGAGTGCTCGTATGAGAAGGGTAATAACCCAGGTACCAAGGAAGCCATGGATTGATCATAACATCCTTAAGTTGATACGTCATAAAAAATCTATATGGCGGCGTTACATACGCTATAAACGACTGAGTGATTACAATGAACACCGACGTTTTTCTAATTCTCTCTCAACTCTCATTAAAAATGCCAAAAAGGAATATGAATCCAAATTAGTCCGATCGAAGGACCAGAAGAAATTCTTCAAGTATGTGAGGGCAACCCTCAACTCCAAAGTTGACGTACCGTTGGTTCATAACAGCAACAATCAGCCGTGCTCAAGTCCTGAAGAATCTGCAAATGTTCTAGCTGACTCTTTTGCTGCTTCTTTTACCGCAGGAAGCTTGAACTTCCCGAAGATGCTCGACCTACGCTGTTCCTCTGAGATTTCAGACATAAGTTTTACCCCTTCTATCGTTGAAGCTCATCTCTCAGCTCTTAAAGTCAACTCCTCCCCAGGTGCTGATGGTTTCTCGGCAAGACTACTGAAGGAATGTGCAAAGCCGCTATCATATCCACTTTCTCTCATATATACACGTTCATTCGAGACTTCACGTTTGCCTTCTACCTGGCGAAGTGCACTGGTGACGCCAATCTTTAAGAAGGGGAACAAACGTGATGCTTCTAACTATCGTTCCATCAGTCTGGTTCCAATTGTAGCTAAGGTCTGTGAGAGAATTATTCTTGACAATGTCCTCCATTTTGCTCTTGACACCTCTCTTATACCGGACTGTCAGCATGGTTTCCTGCCTGGGCGTTCAGTGATTACCAACCTTCTTGAGGTCATTAATTCCTGGTCATACTCGCTTGACAAGGGTCACCCGGTTGATGTGGTCTACCTAAATTTTTCACGCGCATTCGATCGTGTGCCACACAAACTCCTCCTTCGCAAACTGGAACATTTGGGAATTCGTGGCCGTTTACTTCGCTGGATTGAGTCATTCTTAACTGATAGATCGTTCAAAGTTCGTGTCGACAAGACCCTTTCATCTTCGAGGCCTGTTTTGAGTGGAGTCCCACAGGGGTCCGTGTTGGGACCACTCCTTTTCATCCTTTACATCTCTGATTTGCCGAAGATTATTAAGTCCTGCTGCTCTCAATTTGCCGACGATACTAAATTATTCAACAATCCTAATGACGCAGCTCACATACTTCAAGAGGACCTGGATAAATTGAGCCTGTGGTGCCGGGATTGGCAATTGCCCCTCAATCAGGAGAAGTGTGTTGTTTTGCACTTAGGCAACCATAATCCCCGACGTCAATACCTTCTTAATAATATGCCGATCGCTTCTTGTAGTAGCCACTGTGACCTTGGTGTGGTTGTTACTGAAAATCTGAGCTGGTCCGAACATATTCTCCATGTCGTTAACAAGGCCAAGCGATCTCTTTTTCTAGTTCAGAAAGCTTTCGGAAGATGTGATCCATCTACATGCGCAGCCCTGTACAAGACATACATCCGCCCCATCTTGGAATTCGCAGGCCCAGTGTGGTGTCCAGTGTTGAGCAGAGATTCTGAAATGCTTGAGAACATCCAACGTCGTGCAACCAGGCTTCCGTATGGTATTACGCGACCTAACTATGTGGAAAGGCTTTACCTCATGGGTATGTCCACATTTGAAGACAGAAGGATTCGCGGTGATCTCATCATCACTTATCGAGCCCTCCACAATTTGTTTGGGGTCGATCTTGGATGCCTTTTCGGCCTGAACTCCGACTGCCGACTCCGGGGTCATGCCTTCAAGCTGGCGAAGGAGAATTTCAAAACATCACAGAGACAGAACTTTTTGACAAATCGCGTCTTTGGAGTGTGGAATGGCTTGCCTTCATCTATTGTGAACTCGGTATCGGTGAACGCTTTTAAGTGCGGTTACGACGGCTGGCGTCGCGTCGTTGCGTGGAATAGTGTCGCTCGTGACTATGTTCTATTTTCTACATTTGCTGTTTTTTCTTTATTTCCTGATAACTTCATTCATGATTGTTGTTTTTGATTGTATGAGTTTATAGGCTATGCTTAAACTCTTAACTGTAATATAATAATAATAATAATAATCACCGGGGGATGTCAGAAGTTCGCGGGCACGGAGTACAAAAATAGACATGATGCTGTTGCCAAGATTCTTCACCAAGAATTGGCACTAAAACACCAACTTCTAACTTCGAAAAAGGTTCCTTATTACAATTACCATCCAGATGCTGTGCTGGAAAACGAACATCACAAGCTCTACTGGGATCGCACGGTTCTCACAGACCGAAAAATAACCCACAATAGACCAGACCTCATATTGCTCAATAAGGATGAGGACAGAGCACTATTCATCGACGTGGCAATTCCAAATAATACCAATCTTCTAGATAGGCACACTGAAAAAATTTCAAAATACGGAGATCTCGAGGAACAGACCAGAAGACAGTGGAAGCTGAAAGATATCAAGACCATCCCTATTGTCATTTCATCTACAGGCCTGATACCGAAGAAACTACTAGAGAACTTGAGGAAACTTCAGTTGGACGAAAATATCTATAGAGTCATGCAGAAGGCGGTACTGCTCGGAACGGCGAGAACTGTACGCAAGTACATGGGGAATGCAGAGGAACACCGTCTGCTCCGACAGGAAGTGCGGGTGGAGCAGGAATCCAGCCTACATCAGGGAGGCGAGGAGCGACCCGGACCCGACCACCACCACGAGCCCGAAAACCTGGAAAGGGCTCCAACAGAGCTTAATCCTTTCGATATCTGAGATATCTGGGATAAGTGAATTTTCCTCTGGAGAGGAGTGTGAAAGCCGCAAGGCTAAAGTCATAATAATAACCGTTCAAGTTTGGAAAATAAAAACTGCTTCGTTATCAGATTGTAAAAAACAAGCTGTGTAGTTCTCGATTTGCTTTTTATTGAATGAGCAATGTTGTGACTCAGGCCTGATATGTAAGGGAATCTGAAATATCTTTTGTTCTGATTTTCTGAACTAAGGGTTTCACCATTGCTAGGGGTTGTATTCATTTATTATTTTGTTCACGTGTGTTACTGGATAATTATTGATTTTTAATATCTCTTCGACCTTCTTAATGTTTCCTTCGTGAAATGTATACGAGCTGATATTCGCTGATCTATAGATGAAGTTCTTTATGCTTTCCACCTTATAAGATCTGGAAGTCTCCGAATGAAAATTGATTATGCGACCAGAGTTCGTAGGCTGAATGAACTTGGTAAGTTTTTTTACCGAGTTGACTTCAATTTTATCACACTTCGTTATTGTTGTTAGCTATCCTTATTATTGCTTTGACTGTTTTTATGTGTTATACTGATGAATCTTTATACGTTTATACAGCCTTGAAAAGTTCGAATATACGGACGAAACGTCGGCATTTAGTTCAGCTTAGTTTAATTCTTCACTACCTCTCCTAACTCCTGTCAAAATACTCAGGATGATGAGTATTTTGAATCGTGCTCTTGCTGATGTGAAAAAATGTTGCCTTGGAAGAAAACTGTTCTTATTGCCTACTAGATCGCGAGTAATCCCTGACAAACATTGACTTTAATCATGATAATGATTGAAGCATTGCCACATTTAGTATGGGTTGTTGTCTGCCCATTAACAAATGTTTTGACGATTCACACTACCATTTAACGTAAACTTTGATTAATCAAAAATCAGCATATTCGTCATGTTCACAACAATTTTGTTTATTAGAAGCAGTTTTTGCCAAACTGAAGTCTTCTATATGTATCATCTTCGTTCTCTTAAGGTTTTGAGGAATTCAGTTCGGGAATGCCTGTACATAAAGCATGCATTGAGTTGAAAAGTTTCAGTTCAATTTCAGCTTTTATGCCTATCAACTGTTGGCGTTAAATATATCAAATTTAGCTCGTTTTTGCTACCTGTTATCCATTGTTTTTCGGGGTCTATTGGCCATTAGCACAGATTCGAATCCTCCATCCTATTGTTTATTCAGTTTGGCATCCGTCAAATGATCCGATCTCGATCTTCATCATGTCGGAAGTACACGGGGGTACATCTCGTTTCAATTTATTCCAATCCCGAACTGATGCCCGAAATAACACACGTGTTTTGCTTCTGACAAATGTGACGTTAATGGAAATCTGATAGCTTATCAATATTTGCTGTATTCGAGCTGAACCGCTTACTGAAAGTTGTTTCGCTGCGGATATTGAACATAAATTCAGAGTTCCGCAGTCAAAATTTCAACTCTAACAACTCCAGTGGCAAACATACTGTGCATAATGAGGATATATTGCTTTCAATTCCTCCGGCATCGGAGAATCGCTCGCAACGGCATAAATCAGGACATAACTCACGGTCTTCCACGGTAAAAGTTCCCGCCACTATTCGTTTTCCGGAAAACCAAAGTAAATATTGCAACTTTCACGCTTAGTTGCCGCAGAAGACCGGATAATTTGGAACTTCGGCCCGTTCGAAATAACCATGTAATTATACGCCGCAAAGTTCGGTTTTCGTTGCTCAACATTTGATCCATTAGGCCTGAGATGGTCCATAACGAAAGTTTCTGCAATATCAGATGATTTTGGGTGTTTTCATCCGCTCATTTAACGAACTTCGTCTTTCAGGCGGTCTGCATCGCTGCAAATATTCATCTTTTCCTGTTTAATTTCCAATGGCCTTAAATTTCAACGACACTTCATTTCGAAAAAACACAACACAGCAAAGTAAAACGAGAAAATAAGAGATATCGATGGAACAAAAAATTTGAGAGTGCTATTGTTTTTTCCATTTTATTGATGTTTTTCCGAAGATGCATATTATCCGTATCATCTTTTTTTTTGGTGTAGCAGGGGGAAAATCTGCAAGTCAGACGAACCACCCTCTCCTGAGGAGGAACAAGTGTGGGGATTCTCACTCTCCTATGCACGAGACCCACTAAAAACCCTTAACTGCTTCTTGAATATTGGTTCCAGGCATTTGCCTATAAACCGTTCATCTCTTAGTCGGTTTTCTTCTCGCACACTATCGTGCTGGTATTTATGTATTTATTTTCTATTGGATAACACTTTATTTATTGTTCAATAAGTTTCTGTTCTTATTTTAATCTCTTTTTTAATTGATCTCTTGATCTCCTTCGGTAAATTCGCATTCTCCTTTCGTCTTCCTCTGGGTCGTAGTCCACTAGTCTCCTGAGTTCTTGATTCGGAAGGTTTTTCGCTGTTTCGAATAATTTTTCTCCTTTTCTGTTCATGAATTCCGTTATGGTTTTCCATTTTAGGTCTCTCAAAATCGGTCTATTCCTGACAAACCAAGATGCATCTATTGCATTAGCTTATTTTCAGTGGCCTGAATTCTTTTGATATGGCTCTTTGCCGCGAAACCCCAGGCAACTGATCCATAAGTCAGTTGAGGCCTAGCAACGACTTTAATAATATTCAATTTTGTCTCTTTCGACATGTGGCTTCTTCTTTCTATCAGAGGGTAGAGTCTATTCATCTCTGCTTTCGTTTTGTCGATTGCTTGTTTGATATGACTTTTCCAAGTCCTTTGTCAAGCGTTATTCCTAAATATTCGGCTTCATTCTTCCAATCGCCGTCAACTTCTAGATTCGTTGTGGGTCGCAGTCTTCTCTTCTGTAGTAATATTGCTTGGCTCTTTTGTCCATTGAGCTTGATTTTTCACTTTATGCATTCTTGTAGAACTCGTTCTATTACTTCTGGGTTGTGGTGTCGTCAGCATATAACGTTAGCGTGGTTCTTGGATTCTTCGTAATATCGTGAATGTATATGTTGTACAGAAGTGGCCCAAGTACTGACCTTTGGGGTACTCCAGCCTCTATATCTCTTGTTGTAGAGCATTCTCCTTCAAACATCGCAATCAAACAAAAGTCTCCTCCCTCAACAAAATCACGTTCAACCCTCTCAGTGCCGAACTGTTCTGATGGCGGCCAAAATGGAGCCACCACTAGTTGTGGCTTGTTACGAGTATGTCGCAAGCTATTCACGATACCGGTAGCGCGAAATTTGAATTGAAATATTCGAGGTGGTTCAAGTCTCCTACCTGAGCAAGTCTCCCGGACTCCCCCTACTGTTATAGTCCGTTTTTATATCAAATATATAAAGCAAAACGAGTCCACGATTCTCTAGGTTTGAATAATATATACTTTGCAATCGCCTTGAGCTTTATCTCAAGAGGGTTCTCAACTAAAAAATTTCATGGAATTTGAATTTATTAATATATTGAAAAAATAGTGAAACTGGAATTCAAATTGCTAACAAATATACTAAATCAAACAGAATACAAAGAAAATGTAATTAATTATACAGGTTGTGTCCTTGACTCCTACATATATTTTAATAGTAGATTCTTGAGGTAAACAAAAAAAAACACCTTTTCTCATACCATTTTTTCCGATTAGGCCCTGATAACAGGATACATCCATTTCAAATTTTCATAATAAGTTCTGCTACCCCTGAAAGAAAATTTCACCTTCAGATTAACTATAGCTAAATCTGTGACACTACACATATGTGGATCTTTTACACACACAGAGCTGTATTCAGCCAAAGTACCCAACTTTTCGAACTTCACAGATACTCTTCATAAACTTTTTAGGGTTTTCACTCCCAATCTCTGAAACAAAATCAATTAATGTCAGACAAAAAGCGACAATCCAGAAGATTTTCAGAAGTAGATTTTTTCGTCTGATGAAGGAGTCTGATATAGACTCCGAAACGTTACGAAGAATTATAATTTCAACGTTATTTATTTTGAGTTCATTGTCAGGCAACAATTTTTTCTAGTTAATTTGCTCCTGACAAATTAGTGCAAGAATTTACGCAGGAGCAAATCGTTGATTTCATTTTTAATTGATTTTGTTTCAGAGATTGGGAGTGAAAACCCTAAAAAGTTTATGAAGAGATGCAAAATCCTCCCAAAATAAATTTCAATCGATATTTCACAGATACTCTTTAATTATTGAGCATCCAATGACTCGAAAACGGCGCATTATATGAGAAAATAAAAAGAATACTTTTATTTTACAAAACTTTCAAATATTCATGAGATAGCGTCCAACTCAGTTTCAAAATTTGGTTTTTGAATGAGAAAACTGGAAGAAGTGGGTGACATAGTGTGTTCGAAAAAAATTCATCAAATAAATGAAAAACTACATTCCAAAATGTCATTTCATTCAATGAAGGCGTTTGTGAGATAGTAGATACTGAAAATAGCATTTTTAATGGTTTTTCAACAAAACGAGAAAAATTATACCTAATGGAAAAAAGTGTTTCTTCTGATCTCAGGAATCTAGTGTACTTGTATGAGTCGAAGACTCACCCTGTATCTGTACTTCTCTGCACTGTTTCAAAATTTCTATATGTTACAAACATGGTCGTACATGGAATATTCTATGGACCTCGATCTGAAAAAGCCTTCAGCGTGTTGGAATCTTGCTGTATTTTCTTCATCACCTTTGTACATAATATTCCTTGAAACCTAAGTATATTCATACCAACGAATTATTATTTTAAATCAGTCATTGCGAATCTTTCCATCCAATAAAATTCCTTTCACTTTCATCTTTTAGCGAAAACATCACTCATGATGAATTCCTTGAATGTTCGTTATGTACCAACACTCCAAACAAATCGAAGTGCAATTTGCCTCCAGAAACGCAATTAATCCTCTTTTTGCAGTAGCTACGATGGAATAATTTCCTTGGCTGTGATTTGTCCCAGAACGATTCGCTTTTTGTGAACTGCCTCGAGAAGTTTTCAGAGCAAACTAATTAGGCTTTTTAATTCGGCCTCTGTCGGATCAAGCAGGCAGATTTATTTCCTTCGCAGTTTTCTGATTGTAGATCAGTTAATGTGAAAAATCGAGTTTAAACTAGTGAATTAAGAGAGATTGAACACAATATATTGTTCGAAGAAAAGGTCATTGCGAAGTATTGGGAATTTGATATGAGACGATTTTCTTAGAAGGAGTGCAACATAAAGAATTACACCTTGATTAAATTAAGTATCGACTATATCAATAATTCAGTATGAGCCCTCAAATCATGGGGAGATCTGTTAGTTCGATGAGACTGAAAGTGCTCAATGGAAAATTTCAACTTGATCGAGATTACAAATTTTGATACACATGAAATGATTACACGAAGAATGTACATCCTTCTATTTTGTGAGAGACGTCCCTGGGATGTCCATAGGATGTACTTGTATTGTTTGGAAACGGGGAGCTCAAAACAGATTAAATGACTTTCACATATGATTAAAAACAGAAAAATATTGAAGCTAAAAGTCATGCAAAAACTGGATAGGTACTTCAAAAATCAGTGAATGTAAATTATCGCCTGAATCACTCAACGACCAGATTGACCTCAATAAATACCTATTACTGAATTCATTTTGAATAGTCGCATTCAATATCAAATAAACAAATATTTAAAAAACGAAAAAAAAATCTTTCTTTGAAACATAAGGTTAGCTGATAGTTTTCAATAACTTGGAGGAATATAGATTCAATTATGAACATTAGTTCACAATGAAATCACAGGTATGTTTTTATCAGAAAATGGATAGACTCCGAATTTTTTAGTAAGTGTAAATATATCAGAGTTATACTTCGAGACCAAAGTCAACTGAAAAAAACATTCAGACAAATCTCTCAGCAGCTTGATGGGCCTGGAAAAAAGACATAT
Source organism: Coccinella septempunctata (assembly GCF_907165205.1). NCBI lineage: Eukaryota > Metazoa > Arthropoda > Insecta > Coleoptera > Coccinellidae > Coccinella > Coccinella septempunctata. The sequence goes on along the minus strand of NC_058191.1, from coordinate 32,451,616 downwards.
ATGGAGCTGATGGCGGAAATTTTACTAGACTCAGTCTTGAGTAGTTCACTTTCATATTAAAAACAGGTAAAAAGGGATTATTTCGTATTCTTACTATTGAAAAGTTATTCAAAAATTGTCAATCGAATTGGAAATATTTCTTGGGGAGCACATCAGCCAAGCATGCAGGAAACATCGACCAGCTTGTTGCTAGAATTTCCCATTTCATTTTCTACCTAATTTGACTGCATTGTGCATACATCATTCCAGGTGGCTGTTCAAGGCAGATATTAATATTCTCCAGGTCTTCTATAATGCTAGTGTAGTGTGTGCTCCATTTAGGCACCAGAATAATGAAAGATTAATCTTGTTCATGCCAAACGCTTGCAATATTGCATCGTAACAACTAAAGACCCCGAAGATACTCATATTTCTCCCTCATAAATTATGGTTACTCCCAAATAAGGTTAATCTTAGCTCTTCCTGTTTCCGTATGGCAAACAGCGGAGACAAACAAATCTCGTGACTTATAAAATTGAACATTGTCCAGGAATTGTAACGTACAAATTGCTATAAACGTTGCACTAAGCTCGACGAAACAGTTGTTCGGGTGAAATGTATCATAAGATAATGTTTATTCGTTGTTCGAGCAAATATATCTACTTGTTAGTCTGCATATTCCCTGTATATTCATCTATACTTATTTCCACGGAGGAACAGAAATAATTCTGGAATATTTTACTTCGGAGAATGTTAAGGTATATCATTCTCGAGTTTTGGAAATACCTCAGTTTGATTTTTGAATTAATACGGAGTGGGTGAAAGCAAGCCCACAACATTCATATCTTCGGTATAGGTACACTTTTTAGTAGAAAATTGCTCGAAAAGAACATTTAGCATTTTAAATAGTGATCTACTTTCTCATCCATATTCTTCGAAATAATAAAACTATTTTCGAGTAACGAATTTCTTTATATTAGGAATGACGAATGAAAACTGCCTAATAACCCGAAAATTGTTGCATTATTTCATTTAAAATTTCGCAACTTTTCAACTTTCTAAGAAGTGTGGGGGTATTTGAGAGATTTTAAATGGCAAACTCAACTTGTAGTGCCAAAAATAGATAGATTTGGTTGCTGAAGAGTGGCATTTTTATCAACCCCTATTATAGGAATCAGGTGGAAATTTCAACTTTTTCATGTACATATTTTAGTATTTTTCAAGTCAATGGCATACAATTTTGTAGTACCTAATCGTTTGAAGTGTTATTGAAATCATTAAAAATGAAAAAACGTATCAACTCATTATTAAAATTGTGATTTTTATTTAAGATAACTTTCCATACTACCCTATGGATGGGGGGAATGCTCTAGATAATTCTTCACTAAGGTACTTGAATCAATCACTTCTATGATGTACATGCAAGGTGGGTCATCTATAACTTTCCACCCCGAATTTCGAGCTTTGGGATGGAATAAAGAAAAAACGCTCAGACAGGTGAACTTTTGTTGAAAGGGGATAAATAAGGGTGTTCAAATTAGTTTGATATCACTACCCCCCTAGCCGCAACCCCTAACAGCTCTCATTTTTGAATAGGGAAAAGAGGTCGAGCATCACCTTGTTGAAAATGCAATTCAATTTCCTGCATGAGTGTATTTTTTTTTCATCGCTTTATTATTATACAGAGTGACTCAGTATTCCATCAATAACTTTCACAGGCCGACTTTGGATCTTTGAGACGGAAAAAACGTTCGGAGGGGTCAAAAAATGAATTCGATATCACTACCCCTCTAGCCTCTAGCTAGATACAAATTCGGCATGTGAAAAATATTGATGGAATACTGAGTCACTCTGTATAATATTAAAGCCATGAAAAAAAATACACTCATGCGGGAAATTGAATTGCCTTTCCAACAAGGTGCTGCTCGACCCCTTTTCCTTATTCAAAAATGGGAGCTGTTAGGGGTTGCGGCTAGAGGGGTAGTGATATCAAACTCATTTGAACACCCTTATTTGTCCCAATTTCAACAAAATTTGACCTGTCTGAGCGTTTTTTTTGTTATTCCATCCCAAAGCTCGAAATTCGGAGTGGAAAGTTATGGGTGGCCCACCCCGTATATCATTAATTTCAAAATACATGAAAATTCATACATGTTCATCAATGAATTTAATTACATGTTATTATTTATAAAAACGACTGGAAATCACAAAAACATAAACTTAGCCAACACTTGTGCTGCCCTGAGACAAAATGGTGGTCCTGTCAATGTCAGCTGATCCCATGGCACCGTTATTGTATAAATACAACTGTTGTCTTTATAGAATGGCCCAGTTGACCCTAATAAAATGTCATCAGCTTATATAAACACTGAAGTACATCGTACATCTTCAAAATAAATATCCAGTTGAAGTTCTAGGACCAATCGGTCGAGAAAAACAGCTCTCTGGGTGGAAATGGTAAAACCAAAGAAATCCCTCAATATTTGGAAATAATCTGAAGTTCCCAACTCCAGATTACTCTTATTCGAACTTATGGTTGGCATCCTCCTGGGGAAAATGACAGCGATTGAATTAGGAGTTTGATGAACACTCAGTCTTTTCTCTTATTCAACTTTTTGTTTGTTATTGATGGTAAATAATAAGCGAACTTCCCTTGCTTCCCCACGTTGCCTAAGGCTGATATAGTGGGATGCTTGGGGAAACAAATTATCGAGAGAATTAATTCGCTTCAAATTTAATATGGTTTGTTGAAGTTCGAGGACATGCGGGACATCTGATCATCATGGGATTTCCGGTTATATTCCACCAAATTTTGGTGAAAACACAGAGCTGTCTATAAAGTTATGAGCCTATCAATCTTTATTTTCCTTCATTACTTTAGCAGAAAATTTTGTGCTGAATAGAGACGAAAAATAAAAGATTATTGTGTTGCTGAGATCGTTGTTATGAATAAGGATAACAAATCCTCACTTTTCACTCTTTCCAACTAGTGAGAAAACGTTCAACTGTAAATTCACTAAAGAACTCCAATATCTGCATTTCGGGCATTATATTCAATGATCATGTATCAAATAGCTCATGAAAATGATTAAAATTAGGTAATATCGAAAAATAGCATTTTTTTATCCAAGGTTTCGGTAGAGTATTGATACAGTTAGCTTAGTTATTGAATTTTGTTCTGATAAAATGAACTTTGGAAGTTACTCAAGATTGGCATACATTTTTGAACGGTGAAGTGTAGTTTTGTTCGAAACTTTTGATTTCAACTCTAGATTCATTTAGGAAAAGATATTTTTAAATATGTGAAAAACTAATTAGAGGAAATTAATAACGTGAATTTATATACTTTTGCTGAAATACTTATATAAGGAGTGTAAGGACCTTTACCTTTGTTGGGAATTAACATTTGTTTATATTTTCTCCACGTAAAGCTTCGAGAAAGGGTCAATTTCAGTACGGAAATCAGGCTAATTTCAGAAATAATTTTTGCTTTCAAGTACCTGTATCTGTATATTTTTTATTTAAACATATATTCGATAAACGCCGGAGTATACATCAGAAAAAATGGATTCTCGACTACACTAATCAAAGTGAGCTCCGGCAAAATAATGCAACATCGAATGTAAAAGAAATTCAGGTTCTTCACAACATTATTATCCAGCACTTTAAAGTCACTCTACGTCATATCTTCAGAAGTTACTGCGTCCATTAAAAGTTTCCATATTGCCACGAAATTCGAAACCGAATTTTTGCATTAAGAAGCAGCTTTCAGCGGAACTTGAATCTTGATTCATCTCCGTTTCATTTGTCCATTCGAGATTTGGAAAGATACAATCTCTGGTAAGATACAGGGTGAGATTTTCATCGGATTCGGCGTTAAAAAAGTGCCTGTGGAAGTTCAGATATGTTAGGAGAATTTTCGAAATCGTCGAAACCTCAATTTTTGCTAATCGCTACGGTATCTACCATTCTTTGTTCCTCTGAAAAAGAGCTCGGAAAGTTGCCATCATTTTTGCTCTAGCTCATCTAGTTCCTGAGATCCACTCACTGGACATCGAATTTTGGACACCCTGTGCAGGAAAGAGACAAGGAATGGATATCAATTCGAGCTAATGTGGTTATGGCTAATTCAACAATATGGTTTAGTTTAGATTATTGACCTCATCATGGTGTAACTTAAACAATTTTATATCAAATGGTCCACTTCAGTACGTGCAACCACCTACCAAAAAAAAAAAGATTGAGATACCACACTAAGCTTCCTGATCAACCATATCGGCTTATTTTTGCCGGCGTCTTCAGGCAGAGAGTGTATACTAACTAAGTCTCATAGAAAACAAAACACCCAGTGACAATAAATTTATCCCAACAATTTTTTTACATTTATTTTAGGGGTAGGTAGGTTCTAAGCTCATCTCTGATTCATTATTCAGTTCATTCATTGTATTCAAAAGGTGACTAACCACGCATTTTCTCCCTTGTACGGTCCCTAGGCATGGTCAGACATATAGACTGAGGATTCATCATCAAAGATTAAGTTAGTCCATGCAATGTTCAGCGGTTACTCTGCCCCAAGACAGACTATTACTTCGTACCTAGATGAGTATGAATGGTAGCTAGAAAACACAATGATAGCGTTCTTCCTTTTTTTTGTGAAAACAGGTGATTAAAAAAAACTACTATTTAAGATATGGTTGAAGTACTGACTCAAAAAATAGATTCCTAGAAGTTTTTTCTGATACAGTCATTACAAATTGGTGTTCTGTTTTCTACGTTACTCAATTACAAAATTTCATATGTGATCATTCAAGAATCATTGCTATAGGTGTGGAATAGGTGGGCATAATACATAGATGTTTACTGAAGGAAGAGGATTGGCCTGATTTTCTTATTTCCATGAGAAACAGGTGGCCGCTCCTATATATTTTGATGCAGACATGTTTTCATTCGAGTGTTTGCCGGAAGGATCGTATGTTTGGGGGTCCAATAATTGGTTTCACAGCTCCGGCTGAGTTGGTGTTCCCACAGGAGTAGGATGCGAGAACTTATTTCAAATCCTGAAATTAGAATTACCATTTCTCCTTCCCGCAGCTGAATTATAGAAGTATTGATCGAAGGGAAGGATATAGGAGTGATACATTCGATACCCGTGTTGGAGTAGAACAGGAGCAAACTTTTCAATTTATCTTTTTTACAGGGTGGGCAAAATCCGCTGAGATTGAATGGCAGCTCTGTAACCGTAAGAGCTTGGGAAAATGGATGACAAGTATATTCCCTCCGAATAAAAATTGACCTGTTTCGGCATTTTCTCTGAAAACATCCTTACCGTGACGTCATAATTGGCCTGGCAAGTTTTCAAACTGTCAGCCCCTGTAACTACTTCAAGGACTCAATAAAAATTTGCAAACCATAGTATTCATGTAGAGGGTCAAGTGATTTTTCAATTCATTCATTCATTCATTCAGTCATTGCTGTATCCCGTTACCGGGAATAAATCTACAAAAAGAAGAAGGAAAAAAAAAAAAAAATTCGAACAGACTTGTAACTTCTTAGTGCTAGTTGTGACTGTGTGCCCTCCTGTGACTGAAGAGACCCAACCGTGACCTGCAGATCCTTCCACACTCAGGGCATGGATAGTCTCCAACCAGATCTGGCCGCCGCTGTATCCTTCTCGATTCTCCATTATAACTGTGGACCAAAGACCTCCACTGTGACCTCTCTAACGCTAGTTGTTCCCAGTTATGATTAGCATTAACTGATTTTAGGGATTGATGTAGTGTATCCTTAAACCACTTATACTGTCCTCCTGGTTTCCGGGCTCCCTCAGTGAGTTCGCCGTATAGAGCTATTTTGGGGAGTCTTGTGTCTTGCATCCTCAGAATGTGGCCGCTCCATCTGAGTCGGGCCCTCGTTACTTGAGTCTCAAATTCTTCAATTGAGGTATAGCTCACCCCCTATTCCCTATTGAGAATTTAGGGGTGATAGATCCTACACCTAGTGTTGAGGAGATTTCGGCTTACAATTCTGCTCCAAATATGTCTCCCTAAGAATAGAAATTGACTTCTTTCGGCATTTCCTCTGAAATCATCCTTGTCGTGACATAATTGGACTGGCAAGTTTTCAAATTGTCACCTGTATATTCCTTTCAAGTTTGTTTCACTTTCAGCGCATGCTGCAGGAAACCGCAAACTAGCACTCCCTTTTTATTGAATAAAACACCGTAATTCAATGAAATACGTTACATGTTTTTACATGATAAATATTTACTCAGTGCTCTGATATCCCAAGTGATCGACAAAACCAACATGAATTTTCCTTGTGGGTATTGAATCTGCCTGCTAAGGGCGAATTGCGAGTTCAAAATAATTTTAGTCTAGGAACCTTCCTCTATAATTAACATTTTCTTCAAGGCAGCTGTTCCGGGCAACACAATTCCGCATTAATTCCCATTACGACCAAGAGAGATTGCCTTTCGGGGAATTTATATGGAAAAGGTACTTCAATTAAGATCATTTGCGGACTGGAGTCCTTTATCAGGCGGAGCAACATCTATTCTTATTACTGCAGAGTTAAGGATAGGAATTTACACATAGTCTGATCTTATAGACATTAAATAATTTATATTTCAGTAAGGAGTAATTTCCATTCGATTAATTTCTTGATACTATGTTTCCTGAGTATTATTTTGAATGAGACATGGTCTTTATCGATGAAGAATTCTTACTTGTTTGGTATTTCTACTAAAACGTAATTTGCGAAAACCCGTACAAAGTTTATCACGGAACATCAATATGCAGACGACTGCGCACTTATCGCTAGCAGCTCAGGGGATCTACAGATAATGTTGGACACCTATATACATATATAGGAAGCTTTAGGCCTCAGACTCAATATCGACAAAACCAAAATCCTGGTAAGTCCGCCCGAAAGCCTTCAAACAGATATCAGCCTAGAGGATGGAACTCTAGAACAGTTCGAGCCGTTCAAATACTTGGGAATCTTCATGAATACTAGGGCTAACCTAAACACGAGAATACATATCTAACCGTATCAATTCGGCAACACGGGCATACTGGAAGCTAAAGGACAGAGTGTTTCAAAATCACGACCTCTATCTGAAGACTAAGACAGCTTTTTAAAAGCAGTTGTCCTCCCAACGCTTCTTTACGGAAGCGGAAGCTGGATGCCCTACAGGCGACATATTATACTGCTTGAACGAACGCAACAACGTCATCTAAGACAAATTATGCACATCAGATGATTCCACAAAGTTTCGAATGCAGGAGTCTTGCAACGCGCGAGTTGTACAGCAATTGAGACTCAAGTAACGAGGGTCCGATTCAGATGGAGCGGCCACATTCTAAGGATGCAAGGCACAAGACTGTCCAAAATAGCTCTGTATCTAGAATTCACAGAGGGAGTCCGGAAACCAGGAGGCCAGTATAAGCGATTTAAGGATATACTACATCAATCCCTAAAATCAGTTAATGCCAATCATAACTGGGAACAACTAGCGTTAGACAGGTCACAGTGGAGGTCTTTGGTCCACAGCTATAATGGAGACTCGAGAGGGATACAGCGGCGGCCAGATCTGGTGTGGAAGGAACTGTAGGTCACGGTTGGGTCTCTTCAGTCACAGGAGAGCACACAGTCGCAATTAGCCCTAAGAAATTATAGGTCTGTTCACACCATTTCTTCTTTTTTTTTTTGTCTTTTTGTAAATTTATTCTCGGTAACGGGATGCAGCAATGAATGATGATGATGATGATGAAGTTGCCACAATATTAACGTCTTACAAATGAACTCGCGTTTCACTTAGTCACATTCTAACATAGCCCTCTTTGCTCACACTTGCTATCACACCTTTCGAGATCAGTTTTGAACAGTTATCGCCTTCAAGAGTAGGGCTGGTGAATAATGAACGAAATTAATTCAGATGCGTAATACTCGATGATATTAAATCAACAAATGACCTAAATCAAACTAACAAATAAAACTTCCACTCAAAGTATCGACAGAAATACCATGCCGTCGAGAAAGAGTAGATGCTGATAATGGTTATGGTCTCATTTGACCGCTTCAGAGACACACAACTTATACCTCGACGAAAATGGACTGATGTTAGTAGTGGATATGGTGTAGGAATACACCTTTTGTTATCATCTGTCAACAAAGACCAACCCGACCAATTCAATTCACTTTTCCAACTCTCAGAGTGAAGGAAATTTGATGAAATTTTCAAATTGCACGGAAGAGTTCGAATTCGTGGCAGTAACTGTTCTGCCCTAGTCAAATCCTGAATTTTAACGTTTTCAAGAGTAAAGCAGGTGAATGATAAACGAAATGAATGAATAGCACCCGTTGATATTAAGTCAACAAGTGTTACGATCTAAATCGATCTAACAAAGTATCAACAGAAATACCATAACCATTCTACGATCATCTTTTACTTACATATGCGATTCGTTTTCTATTACAATAATAATAATATGGTCTATAGATATTATGATTTATGTTTTTTTTTTCATTACAGGGAATATGGACTATTCATATAACTTTGTTAATGAAAATGCCTGTCTGTCTTTGATTTTTGTTTACTTATTTCCCATTTAAACACCATAATAATATGAATAATAATAATATGAATAATAATAATGAATATGATCATATTCACTTCCGTAGCATACTTAACGATAAGTTTGTTCTACACTTAGTATGTGGTCAGGATAGGATAAGCTATGAGAGTACAATCACAGCCTCTTGAAGACTTATCTATGGACGGCTGAGGTACAAATACACAGAACAGAGTCTCTGAAATCACAATAATTCAGAAAAAGTATTTTGAATGCTGGAGGTGCGAAATTACCTTGTGTCGCCATCTATGGATAAACTTCGAAGTTCTGTTGAAGCAACAGGTGGGTATCGCCTTGAAATCCAAGCAAAATCGATTCGTTATTTGGTAATCAACGTTTACCCCATTACGAGAAATATTAGACGAACAACTGAGAAATTTCGAGTTCTTTTGGGCCAAAATAACTCGCACCGCTCTGAAAACAAATAATCCAATGAAAAAATTGCTATTATTTTAGACTATTAATTATACCAATACTATTTAGTTAATTGGTGAATTTTCTAATACATTTTTGCATAATTAGACAAGTACCTGTGGGTAGAATTTAATAATCCATCTCCGTCCCCTGAATAAAAAAAATGAGATGCATTCTCCTTGGCGTTTCCTGCTATTTCTCTCCTCATACCCTGAACTTCGTGGAAATGAGGTTGATGAAAATGTGAATTTGCTCCGAAATAATAAGTAACAAACTACATGGAATGACAAGGACGACCACTTTACTTTTCCAGATAAATTTGTTCTGTACCTCATCCAACGTTTTGCATTTCCTTTATATTATGCAAACGAGACAGGAAGCGAGGAGGAAGATGGATTCTTGCAGAATTCTGTAAATATTTCCATACCCTGTTATTAAACGTAGCTATTTTCCTCACATTGGTGGAATGTTCTTCTCCACCATGTTCAGTGGAATTAGATTGAAAAAACTTCCATTTATGGCTCTTTGAATTATTCTCAAAGTTAATGATCTTAATTGTTTTCTAGATGTTCTAAATCTGTTGGTCATTCGACAAGCTGATGTAAACTGGTAGACGTAGCTTTATAAAAGCGTATACGTCTTCATATATGTACTTCGTGCATGTATGCAAGCTACTTGTACATATAACAAACTTTGAAACTCTGCAAGTAACGTATAGCAATATCTCAGTTCAGGCAGTGAAATAATCCCCCATGCCTTGAGGAAGAATATACAGAGTGAGTCTTTGATTTCTACAAATATTTCAAGAGTATATTCTTGAGGTCAAAAGAAGACGCTTTTTTCCTTTTCCATTTTTCCCGAGTCGGCTCAATTTGATGGATACAGGCTGTTGAAACACCATAAAAAAATTTATTTTTAGGCTAGTTTTCAGGTCTATCTCACAAACTGTTTAATCGAATGGAAAGAATTTCGGAATATAATATCTCATTTATTTGATGAAACTTTTTCGAACACGAGATATCACCCACGTCTTCCATTATGACCATTATGTCCATTACCTACCATAAAAATATAAAAATTCACTAATTGACACTAAGCTGGACGCTATCTAATAGATATTTGAATGCTTTGTAAAAAAAATTATTCTTCATATTATTATTTTCTTTTATAATGCGCTGTGTTCGAGTAATTTGATACTTATACATTAAAATGTATCTGTGAAATTCCAAAAGTTTGGTACTTTGGCTGAATACAACTCTGTATAAAAGATTCACAGAAGAGTCACAGATTTTGATGGTTTTTCTGAAAGTAATTTCGTTTTTCCAGGGGTGGCACAGCGCATTACGAAAATTTAAAATGGCTATATCTTTTTATCAGAGCCGAATCGGAAAAAAATGGTTCATCAAAAGAGTTTTTGATCTCAAGAATCTAGTGTTAAAATGTTTATTGTAGGAAATGAAAGATTTTGAATAATTTTTATCTATTGACAAATGGACCTTTATATTGAGTTTTTAAAAGAATTGACGACACAGTTTTATGTCCACCTCAGAATATTATGAGGGATAATCCATATGAATAGCCTTGAAAAAGACCAGAAATAAAGGTCGAAACGTCGGCATCTCATTAAGGATTTTTATTTCCCCTGTCCTCTTTGCCACTACATAGTTGATTGTTAAAATGTTTGTACAAGTCAAAGACTCAGCCTGTAGAGTCCTGCACAAGAATAAAAACTTCACATATGGCTTAGCCTATTACCTAAATTCTTTAGAGGTGGAGTTTCAGCCTACAGTCTACAATGTACAGTGGTCAGTGATAATTTTTATGTATGTGTAAAAGGCCATATGCGAAATAGAACGTTTATCCTCTAGATCGAATCTACTAGCTAAACATCCTGGAGCGGTATTCCGCACTAGAGACTAAACCATCAGCATACCGACTATTTCGATTTATACTGTACCTACCTATGTTTAATCATACAATCCTGTTTGATATTCACATCGGCCTATGTTTCGACGTAATTTGCAATATAATTTGCAACATAATAAGAGAAATAATTCAATATTACTGTATTACTGTTGAGGGTTCAGAAAAACTTACTTGAGAGTTTCTTCGTTGAGACAACGGTTGGCAACCGCTCGCCTCCTTCAGATTCAGCTTGAGCAAACTCATGAGGTGCAAATTAGCACTCAGACAATAAGAAATCGCCTCAGAGAATATGATTTAAGACCTCGTGTTGCGGTAAGAGGCCCAGCTTTTACCCTAGCCCATCGAAAGGCGCGTTTAGATTTTGCGAGAGAGCATATCCATTGGGAAGAGGCAGATTGGGAAAGAGTTCTCTTCACAGATAAGTCTAGATTCTGCCTCTACCATTGTGATCGACGTTCCCTTGTATACAGACGTCCACATGAAAGATATGCTCAGTGCAATTTCCTGAATACTACTGGTTTCGGGGGAGGATCGATTATGGTATGGGGTGGAGTATCTTTGACTGCTCGCACCGACCTAGTGGTCGTTGATAATGGAGCTATGAATGCTGATAAGTATATAAGGAACATTCTTGAAGAGCATGTAGTGCCATTTGCCCCATACATTGGTGAAAATTTCATTTTTATGGAGTACCTTGAAGAGGTTGAAGTCTCTCGAATGGAATGGCCAGCAGGAAGTCCAGATCTCAATCCGATTGAGCAGGTTTGGGACGACCTCAATAGAAGGCTGAGAAGTTCAGAAAATCATCCAGCTACTCTTAATGACTTAGGAATCCAACTCGGAGAAATCTGCTGGGAAGGATTAGATCAGAACATTTTAAGATCACTCATTTTGAGTATGAACCATCGTTGCCGAGCTGTAATTAACGCAAGGGGTGGAAATACCAAGTATTAAATCACTTATCAGCATTTCAATATTTTGAAAATTGTTCATTTCTTTTCTTTCACATAAGATTCGGTGAAATCCTGAATTTTTCTTCCATTTAATGTGTCTTGTTTCGTTCAAAACCTTCCCGAGAGAACATAAAAAATAAGTTATAAAGTCAATGTAGAGTTAACTTTCATTGAAATTGAGATTTTCTGAATGTGCGTTAATTTTTTACGCAGTGTATATTCTAATTCTGCGTTCTGGATATTAACAAAAATTATGGTCCTAACAAATCTTTGCCAATGAATATGCTCAAAGTATTGAATTACAGTTTGGATGAGTTAGTAATTTTCAGATAATAAAAGCGAAATGAAAGATTTATATTTTTGAATAGAACCAGAGCGAATTCAAGGCATAGATGTGAGACCCATTTCCATCCCTCATAACTCTTGACGGAGCAAAGCCATCCCTGATCACCTGAACAGGAGGAGAGAGAATTAATCAATAATTCCAGGATTCAATTAATTTTTTAATTCAGGAGACAACGGATTTCGAGCACAGACAGCCAAACAACCCAATGCATTAGACAAGTTTGGTCCCCTATGCAATCAAAAATGAGTTATGTCGCTCTGTCCATAATAAAGCAGTTAAAGGTTGAAAAATGGGCGGTAATTATTTTTTCGTTCGCAGAACTAAGGAAGGGTTGAAACCAATATTTATGTGGAGGTTCCAATTTCAGCGAAATGTGCGGACGGTGAGATGTATGTGGATCTGCTGATCTGGATTTCGAATTGGATGGGATGACTTGTTGCAGTGATTAAATTGGTAAATTTGGATTAGATTTATATCTAATTTTGCCCATGATTCAAAAATGACAAACGTCTGAAAATATATTAAAAAAATTGTGGAATTTATGGGGAGTCCAGGAGAGTTTAACTTATTTTCACTTTGAAGCCACTTAAGTTGGTAACGATAGATGATAGTAGAGAGATAGTGAGATGAACATCGTCAGAACAGCAATTCTTTTTTTAGGAACCGAAAATTGGCTCATGTCTCCCTAACCTATGGGCGAGTTGAACAGGGGGCGTGAGAGACTTGACCGTAAGTTTGTTTAACAGGAAAAACATTGAAAGAAAACAATTGTGTGTGTCAAGGTTTCCATCATCAGATGTAGCAGCGTATGCAATACATATTTTCTATTTCAGAGTCACTTTCACTTATTTCCGAGATGTTTTTTACTCTTTTGAACCTTCGTATATTTTTTATATTTATTTCTTTTATTCAGTTCTCTTTTTTTGAAGCAAAATATTATTTAAGCTGTGTGCAAGGAACTTGGACCACTGATTATATCTCCCAACCATAGCATGGGTCAAGTCTCCCGCACTCCTTTTTAGTCTATTCCACAGATGTTTCCTTGAAACTTTTATAACTATTATTTAAAAAGCTCATGCTTTGTGAAACAATATTAATCAATGAAATCAATAAACTACCACCACGCACCTATAGAAATTTTCAGATAGTGTAACGAACAAAAGTTATTCAATTTCTTCCAACAAACAATCACGTTCAACCTCTCTCACTCCCGAACTGTTCTGATGGCGGCCAAAATGGAGCCGCCACTAGTTGTGCCTTGTTACTAGTGTGTTAAAAGCTATTTACGATACCGGTAGCGCGAAATTTGAATTTAAATATTTGAGGCGGTTCAAGTCTCCTACCTGAGCAAGTCTCCCAGACTCCCCCTACTGCAATAGAGGTAGCCAATTCTATATTGTGAAAAATTTGGATAACTTTTTAGAAGAACACTGAACAAAAATATTTCGTAGTTGATGAACACATCAGTTATTCGTTGTCATCATGTTTATATGCAAAATTAAAACGCAACTTTGTCCTTTGGAGGCTCAGGAAAGGATCATTTCCTCCCATATCAATGCAAGTCTGTTGATATTCCTGTGGTGGGATAGAAGAATGTGACATCCTCGTTTACCTACAGGTTGCTCGGCTCTTAGCCGCAGAATCATGTCGGCTATGCTAAATTGTCTAGTTGGACATCCCCTAATTGATAGATCTCTGTGCTGTCCCTTCAAATCCATAAGATGCACCGGAAACAGCACGCAGCATGAATTATTCAGCGGAAATCAGTATACGGTACGTGGCATTTCCCATGTGTCTCCCTGTGGGACCCACTAGCAACACTATATTTCCTTGTTTGATACCAGCGTCCTCTTTTTATGGCTTTATCAGTGGATTTAATAGGATACTGAGAATGTTTCAGATTCAGCCTGCGGCAATCGTAAAAAGGAATACCTTATTTCGAGCAACAATAAATGATTTGACATCGGGAGATTCTCCTCGGCAAGGCGTAAGATTCCTCTTGCTATATAACTGTTGTATTGCGTTCACAATTGCCAAGATATATGGAGGGTCGTGAAGAAAGTGCACACTTCTTCGTAGTTCTTACAAATTAAAATCTAGCACGTGTTATTTTTGAAGAGTGCTGATGGATTTTAGAGATCAGATATTCAACATGTAAAATTGAAGTTGAAATTAAAATAACTACGTAATTGTCTCATTGAAACCAAGCAATTCTAGCAACTATGTCTAGAAATAGTAAAGTTCTGAGAGCTTGAAATTTGGAAAGATGGAACAAATACAGCTGATCTATGTAATAATAATGAAAATTAATGAAGATTCAGTACTACAGGCTGGGCTTTTTAAAACGAAACAGACGAGATAACGGGCGGAATAAATTTATTTCGAAAAAATGCTCGGACACGTCGATTTTTGTTTCGAGGGGGACAACATTTAAGGTCAAATTCACAACTACATTCCTTCAACCCCTAAATTATCAATGAGGAAGATGGGGTAAATTTCACCTCATTTAGAAGGACTTCTCATCCTGAGTTCAGCATATTGGTTTTTTCTTTATTTGATTCATTGATTCTTGAAATATTAACATTTGAATTTGAAACAACTATGGTATTGTCGTCAAGCAGGCTGTCTGAATCAAGCGAATTTATTCATTTATTTTGTAGATTTGATGAAACTCCATAACTGCCATACACCAGACATCAAAATAATGTTCATTTCTCTCATTAACAATGAAAAACAAAGAAATAATTTCAATTTTTTCTGCCAAAGAATAAACCATTTTCACCTTAATTGTTGAAGAAAGTAAGAACCAATAATAACTATTTCGTTGTCTAATGTTGACAATTAACGGTTACCATCGTAATCACAGAATGAATTAGTCAAATAATTGATGATTTCACATAGCATGGTTAGCGGAATGACTGGTACTGTACGAAATTCGAAATATAATATCTCGAAAACGAATGATTTAAATGAGAAAAAAATTAATACGCCGAATTCAGCATAAAAAGGCCTTTCAAATGGGGTATCTTTCACCCTATCTTCTCTATTCAAAATTTAGGGGTTGGTGTTCTAACACCAAGGGTTGAAGCGATAGAGTTGTGAATTTGTGTTTAAAAGTGGTCCCTCTCGAAACAAAAATCGACGTGTCCGAGCATTTTTTCGAAATGAATATATTCCGCCTGTTATCTCGTCTGTTTCGTTTTAAAAGCCCACCCTGTATTTAAAAGTCATATAGGCTCACCATATTTTGAAGCATGAATCCTCTATTAGTGGGAGCGCCCACCAAAGTAGTGTAGCACTGACATGGCACATACATGACAAAGGCGATTCAAAATTTTCAGATATCGCACATCTGAGTGAAATTTCAGTTATTATTTTGCATTGCCTTTGTCATGTATGTGCCATGTCAATGTCAGTGTTACGCTACTTTGGTAGGCGCTCTCCCTTAGGGCCCAGACGTAATTGAAAAACAAAATGAGATCGATCTCAATAGTATTACGTGTAAGCAGGGTAGATGGCCAATCCTTCGAAGAAATAATCGAACTTATTTTCTGACGTTTAATTTTTACATCAATCATACATCCTCTCAGACACAAAAAAAATACTTATTATAAACTCGAGGTTACTAAGCAGGGCTAGCTTCAAAGATTTCTACTAATTGACTAAACATGACAAGAAAAAAAGTCATGATACTGTTAAAAAGCTATTCAGGAAAACCCGATTATCTATAGGTCACTGTCAAGGGTTGTAGCAACCCAATATTCGATTTGCAGCATTCGTTAGAAAATATTGAATAGGTACTCAATGTTTATTTTCGAGAGATAACACCAGCAAAACTTTTCCCTGCAATATGAGATCCCTGATTGACTTTTATTTCTTCAAACAAGAAGTTTACCAAAGTCTTATTCATTTCAGAGACTACGATTCTACTGTATATGGTTTTGTATCTATTGAATCGTAAATTTTTTTCAATATTTTTCAGTACTCTGACTTGAGTAGGAATTTTTCCATAGGATACCTATTCTTTATTGGAGTGACAATTATTATTCTTATATCTCAATCGCATTTTGGTTTTCAGGTCAGACAATCATGCACTATGAATTGATTGATCATTTTGTCAAAAATTGTTTATATTATGTAACCAATGAAAAGTCGTAACAATTTCTTCATATAGTGCATCTGATATTTTGGCGTTCAATTATAGTTTTCTTGAGAGAGGTTATATGATTTATCAGTGCCTATTTCCGTTGCTGAATGTATTCAGATACTTCCTTCAGAAAGAGGGAATACCAGGAGATCCCCGGATTGTCCTTGAGATAAAATGAACGTGGGGGATCAACAACTACCGACATAATGTATAAAATTGTTATCAATCTTTGTTTTCTCACTACTTTGTTGAATGTAACACTGCTGAAAATGACTAAGTTCTCGTTGTTGTTTGTTTTTGCAAGTTTTTGTCTATTTACTGGAGGTGAGGCCAAAATTTTAAATTATATTTCATTCAGTTAAGTATCTAAGGAAAGATTTGACTCTTCATAAAGTTCACTATTGAATAAGGCGAGACGAAAATTTTGATAATTTTTCACAATGCCTTGTTATTGTTTCTTTCAAAATTTACCACTTTATGAAACACCATATGAAATAAAAATTTTACAGGTACATCATCACTGCCTACAAATGATAAGCCTGGACCACTATGGATTATTCAAATGGGAAATAGAGACAACCTACCAAATTCACCTAGAGGAATGATGATTTCACACAACAGTGTTGACTCTACAAATCCATACCAATTAATGAATGGTGAGTGTTGAAAAAAAATCAATGTCATTCGAAATTAATTTTTTTTTCAGATAAGATGATAGATTACGTCAATAGTCAAACTAGGAAGAATTCGCTTCTACCGTTGGAGGAACTCAATGGAAATTACTATTATTTTGTGAAATATTTCAAGGTGAGTTTAAAACCTAATTTCAGTTTCATCATTTTTTCTAGAAATTATTCCTTACGAATCAATCGCAATACTTTTTCTAATTTTTTCGAAACGATGTATCGGACAATTGATATACGTATCATTCAATCCTCCTCAAGAAGGGTTCGTCTTTTTATAGATTTCCCTCACTGTATAAAAAAAAGAAATGAATGTGAACCAGTTTCACCAAGAGATTTACTATTTGGTTCACCATATCCTCATTAAGGTCAATAGTAGGTTTTCCTTTCTCATCTCCATTTGACAAAACCAAGAAACACAAGAAAACGTTTTCTAACTTATTCTTTTTGAACGCCAGAATTTTTTTTTTCAATGAACAGTTCGACACTAGATCGATTTGAAGTAATTGGGTTTGGTACAGATATAGATAGCTACTATGAATAGATCTTTAACTTTAAATATATTGAATATCCATTGACAGTAATTCATTGTTTGACCATCAGCAACATCTTATGAAAACCATGAGTTGACTTTTTTGCTGGAGAATATTCCCTGCTTAGTCTAAAATTGTAATTATTTACAGACTAACTTCTTCAAAGCAATGCAGTTCTGCAAAGAAAACGGTATGGATCTTCTAAGCCTAGAGACTGGTGAAGAATATATGGCAATTGTATCTTACTTGAAGAAACATTGTAAGTTTATAAGTTCGGTATGAATATTGCGAAAGTAATCACTTTTCATGATAAAGTTCATCCAACAACAATTACTACTAGAGTCGCTTGCCACTATATTGCTAAATTCAGTTCTAAAATAATTTATTTAAACATCACTGTGCGCGCATGTGATCTTTCACATATATTACAACTTTCAGTGATGAAATCAGTGGAAAGTGGATATAAAAAAATTGTACAAACAAAGTTGAGCAATTTTAAATCAGCATATAATTATCTGCAAATTTTCTCCTCAGCCCTTATATAAAAATTATATCTATGTATGCCAAACAGGGTGCTTACCCTAATTTTCTGGCAATAACGTTGTTCCGCAACACTCATCCAATGTTATTTTTTGACTGAAAACATATGGACTCGTTGGAAAGCTCCTAAATATGGACTCCCATCATAAATTTTGTTTTCACCAATTTTGTGGTTATCAGAAGAATCACCGAAGTCTGTTAAAAAATTAAAATCAAATTATTCTCAAGGAATAACTCTAGGTTAAAACGTTGAAACCCGTTAGTTCAGTTCCGATAGTAAAATGCTTGTATTTTGAAAATAAAATTGGATATTTAACATATACCATGTGTGGATTCTGTGGATTCGTCAAAAAGCTAAGGAAAAAGAAATCCCACCATAATCTTCGCAATTTTTTCAATTAATTAGTAATTGAGACTTTTGTGATTTTCTGATAAACACACGTAAAAAAAAGATGGTTGGAATCCATTTTCCGTGATTTTTCAAACGTGGCCGCACATGGTATATATTTCTATTTGAAAAACAATGGATGGATGGAGTTGCGGCTAAAGGGTTGGAAAAATTCTCAAATTATTGCCGGAAAATGAGGAACTTAAAACTCAATTGACGGGTCACTGCGTTTTCATTCTGAGATATTGGTTGGTAGAAAATTAATTTTATTCTAGATTCATGCTCAACCCTGTACAATATGAGCAATGGCAAATAATGAAGACTGCTTGTTATCTTATATTTTGTGTTTGTACATCGCTACTCAAAATTGATTTCCAGATCCGAAAGCAGAACATATATGGACTTCAGGAACAGATGCAGGAGAAGAGGGTTCGTTTGTTTGGTTGTCTACTGGCAGAAGCGTGAATTTCACCTCTTGGGGAGCTGGTCTTCCTGATAATTCAGCGAAAATCGAACATTGCTTAGAGATCGCTAGGACAGGTGTTGAAAATTACTATTGGAATGATAGGGCGTGCAATTCGGAATATAATTTCATTTGTGAATTGAGAGAATAATAATAATAGCTCAATACAATCTTAGAGTAGATAGTCCATTTTTTGACCTCCACGCCCCATTTCATGGTGTAAAGAGGAGAAGTGTTTTAGTTTGCTATGATTTGCACTAAAATGTTCATGTATCTATCAGAAAAATAAAAACTTATGGTTATTTCTTAATTCTTATTTCACCTCATATTATCAACATAATATTTTTATGAAAAAATAATGTCCATAACATATACAGAAAATAAGAGCCACAAACTTCAGGGGGTTATTCTTCATAAGAAAACAAATGCAGGAAAAACTCTTCGTCGCAAATGGAACGAGGAATTCCAAAATAATTTCAGTTCGAAATATCTTAGTGGCATGTACCTACCTATTTTTTGTTTTCAAGAATTGGGACACCCACCCGTACCGTTTCGTAGAAAAATGAAATATTCCGCAACTTATGTTGAGAAGATAATTGCTTTCATAGTAATCGAGTGAGAAATTGAATATTTTCGTCACTACTAGACGATTTAAACCGAATCTGCCAGGGATGGTTATATGGACGACTCTGAAACTTTTAATTTGAATGCATAGCCACATCCTATTCAAGATTAGAGAAAAACTAGTGTGAAACCGTTTGGAAATACAATTTTTCGTATTTTGCGTTCTTTTGCGAAAAATAATGCTTTTTTCAACTGGTTGCACGAATAACTATTCTATTCAAATAGGCATGCGTCATACTTGATTGATGTTGCATATTCAAAGGCACAGTTTTCTAATGTACTCAGCTAATTCAAAAAATTCGGCCACTAGGTAACTCAGTCTATTAATGAAGACAATCGAGTTTTGAAATAACAAATCACAGTGGTTCATGATGCACCGACCGATATGAAATACTATTATTATATCTTTCTCACGATAGCCACTGAAAACCAATGTTTTCTATTTACACCATGCTTTATCCAAAATAACATCCGTTGATCTATTATCTTTTTGTATGAGATATTGGCGTTTTTTCCCACATCAACCTTCCGATATGTGGTTGATTATTTCTTATTGTCTATTTTGCAGCTATATAGAATCCGGTTCTGCAACTTCTTCAGAAGGGGAAATAACAATTTATCATAAAAAAGATACTAAAAATATAAGACAAACTCTGTCAGGTAGGTATAAATATCACACTTGAAGCAGATCAATGAACATTTCGTCTTTATCATTCAACATGATCAAGTATGCGTCAATCTATTTAGTGTTGTTAACGGTTCTTATTGGTATGTTTTCAATACAAATTTAATTTCCAAAAATTGATTTTATTAATTGGCATAATTTCTACAATAATAGAAGAGATTGAAGGGAGAATTGAATAAATATCAAAGAAACCTAATCCAAGTTCCAGAAGTTTTCGGGAAAACAAAAGTCAATTACTGAGAGTATTTGAAAACGATATGAAAACAAAGTAATATTGGGTAATTCGAGGAGGTACCTAAAAAAAATTTATTCAGGTTTGACGACAGATTTAAAAAATAATAGAATTCTCCTGGAAGAAATCGGAAAAACTACTGATCTGTTTTGTCATATATTATTTGAATTATTGGATATGATGAGGATTTTATTGTTAATCACAAGGAAAAATATCGAAATGGTTTCGTCTAAAAAATATGAAATACAGATTATAACACATTCAGGTGTTTCAATGAACTACTCTGAAGATAAGAAAACAAAAAACTGATTTGATGAATAATTTTGAAAACAAAACTTTTATTCGATATCTGAGAGTACTGTTGTGCATATTTTCAAATGAGGAGTCATCTATATAATTTCCCTCAAAATTTTTATTGCAATAGTGTATGTTTTATGGCGAATGACTTTTCACAAAAACGTTTGTGTTGTAGGATCATCAGCTAATCCCGGTAGGGAAGAACAAAATCCTTTCTGGTCCATATTTATAGGACATAACGATGAAAAAGACACAATAAAGAAATTTGACAGCAATGCTACGAACAAAGGTGAGTCATGTGAATCAGCATTTATTTTTGATGATCATAAATGTATATAACTTTCGGCATGGCGATGAATTCTGGGGTACCTTGTCTTCAGGCAGAAATCATCGAGCCTGAGGCTGTGTCTATGGCATTATTGTTCGAGAAATACCTTGAAATTCATAATAACCACACTTCCATGCAGGTAGAAGGATTATAAAAAAACTTGGTTTCATCGATTCATTTGACCATCACTTTTTCGGGTACAATACATCATCATCTTCGCATTTCATAAGATGAGGAAATGAACAAAACTTCGAGAATGCATCCTATTTGTGCAAACAAGTATTATATCAATTCGTTATTTGCGCTGGAAACATAAGGTGTTTTTCAATCAAGGCCCCCTTTCAGCAAACATTTGGGGCAAAAATTGATTCT
Source organism: Coccinella septempunctata (assembly GCF_907165205.1). NCBI lineage: Eukaryota > Metazoa > Arthropoda > Insecta > Coleoptera > Coccinellidae > Coccinella > Coccinella septempunctata. Next base: position 32,430,073 of record NC_058191.1, on the reverse strand, counting down.
TAACACGTAAAAAAGGGTCGAAGAGGAATGTTTTTGGGAATAATGAATTCTGGGACTTTTATTGACGTTTTCTGTTGATTTGTCTTCCGAGAACGGTTACACTATATATCTTACGCTATTCTTGAGTCATTTCCTTCTTAATACAAAAAATCCAACGCGCGCAAAAATACTCTGCTCAATTGATTAACCGATCAATATCCTTCCTAGACAAAGATCTTTTATTTGAGTTTTTTTTCTAATCTAATATTTTTTGTCAGAGTTAGTCATCACATGGTATCAATTTCTACACTGCACGACTAAGACATTTCTTTTTTAATATTCTTAAGATCTACTGCTATGTTAAGTTGATCGAAATCTGAATCAGTTGAGCAATATTTATTGTTTTTAAATTCACTACAATCAAGGTCTGACATGAAAAGAATGAATAATGAATAAGGTAATTTTTGTCTCTGTGACTGATCGCAGACTCCTTCTAGCGTTTGTAACAATTAGATCGTTTGGTATTTCTATGTCATTGACCTTATCGATTTGGTTCCTTAAAAATTGCTCCTTCTACTCTTTGTGACTTACAACCTATAGAATCTATAATGATATTGTGAATGTAAAATATTCCATATTGCAGTATCCTGAAGACGGTTCAAACTGTGAATGGAAACGTAGGCAAGTGAATACATGTAGTGAACATTGCCTTACGTTGATTCGTATTTCCTGGAACTAATTCTGGTATATCTGAGTGCAAATATTTTGTATATGCAGGTTCGAAATAGTTGAAAAGCATATTCATCTATATTCTACATAATTTATCAGCGAGTGATCGATTAAAAAATGACTTTAACAAGTGAGGGAAATACTTTAAGTCCTTTCAAATATATATAATTGAATACCTATATTGAATTTCCTCAAGTGATGATTGCTACTGTGAAGTTAAACTCATTTCAAATATGGAAAACAAAGAATGTTTCAAGAAATCATTTAGAATTAGGACAAAAATATCAACTTCTTGATTTACAATTAACAGAGTCCAGAGAAAAGGAAAATTCTAGGTATATTTTTTATGCAAACAGATATTCTGCATATAAAATACATGAATAGGATATGCAAACAATTCCTGAGAATTGAACAAACAATATACCTAACTTCCACCACAACCGACATACTTCAAATTTCTTTCTCGATATGGCTTACAATTCTAACCTTAATTTTGGAGGTTTCCTCCAGTGTTGTTTTTGAAATATACAAGTATTTGAAAATGAATGTCTGCACTTTTTTGGATGATTCCTCTAATATTTTTATTCTGAGAAAGGATACCTTCGCATATTATTTTGAATTCTCCACTCACTCAAGAAAGCAACAAAATTTCAACCTTTGTCTACCAAGTTCGAGTAGGTACCTATTTCCAAATTTTTAATTTAACACTAGCCTTCCATTCCTCTTCTGCATTCAAATGTTTAATCCCAATAAAATTCAATAGGTTGTTTAATCAGTCTATTGGAAGATTTTATTGGGATTGTAATCAATCCATTAACAATAGAAGGTTATATATAATTTATAATAAATAGGAAATGAATACTGTAGCAAATAATTATCGTTATATTTGAAATTCGAGGGTACCAACAAGATCGTGCAGAAACTCTTAAAACAACGATTCCTTTGGTTCAGCTTGGAGACACATCTTATTACTTTGGAACGTACTTCAAGGTAAGAGCCCTGAAATTTTCAAGGATATGCATGTAGACTCAATCTGAATATTGTAATGTATTAGGTACCTACATAAATTTTTGCTTCGTTTCAGGGAAACTTCTTCAAATCTATGCAATTCTGTAGAGATCATGGAATGGAGCTCTTAAGTATCGAGTCAAGCGAAGAAAATTCAATTATAATCAGCTACATTACATCACATGGTGAGTTTTCAAGATTATTAACAAAAAAAAAGGTAATATTTCTGTTTTTAGTTCGTAAAATAGATCATTTTTGGACTTCTGGAAGCGACTTAGGTGAGGAAGGAAAATTTGTGTGGCTGGCCACTGGAAAATCATTTAATTACACAGATTGGACATCTCCACAACCAGATAATGCACAGAACAACGAACATTGCATGATTATTTGGAAAACTGGAGAGAAACATTACGTTTGGAATGATGTACCTTGCACTAGTGAATACAACTTCATTTGTGAAATGAGGAAGTGTAGTGAATTTTGTGTGCATTGAATTATAAATCATTCAAAGTAATTATTATTACTATATGCAAACCTACATTTCGATTTATTTTTAATCAATAAAATCTATTTGTCCCAGGCATGAAATTCACATTAAAGCTCTGGTACTCTAACTTCGATGCAATCATATGAATTTATTTTCGAATACCCGCATTCTTGTATTCAGATTTATTGTTTTTTTTTTCACTTGTACCTTCACCCACTTGAAGATACTATTGTGGTAGAGAAACACGTGTCGTGGTTTAAAAACTCATTTCGTAAAAATCTATTTTGAGTTCAATTATGGATTTTCATCAAGCTACATTCATGATCGAAAGGCGATCTTGATCAGCTAATGTACTACTGTGTATTCCTCCCCTATGCACATAAGCTACTGGGTTGTTTCACATGAACCTATTCGAAGACCAGCGACCAGCAACACTTTGCGAAACATTCCAGCACCATCTGTATCCACTGTATGATTTGTTTCAGTTGCCCAGGAGCCAATTTCTTCACTTATTGTCAATTCACACCGATCTTATGCTTTCAAACAAGAAAAAACAGGTTTAGCAACAAGAACCATATAATTTTTTATGCCACCAGCTACAGCCTACTACAATTAATCGATTTCAGAGGGCAAGAGCTTGATAAAATACAACTTAAAATATCCCAGTGTTTTACTATTAAAGGTGATCACATGTATAAAGGTATAACAGATATTCTTGATGAAAACGAACAATGCAGAGTATACGTGATTTTCATCAATTGATGTGCAGTATATTAGGTACATATATAAATATATGCAGATTGTTATGCAAAAGATAATGAGAATAGAAAGAATTTCGAAATGAGGAAGCCTATTGTTCTTCCAAATTCACTATAGAAAATGAACAGAATTAATTTCATAGTTTAATTCCTGTTATTTTATGTAAATGCAAACTTGTCTATTTTATTTACGTATTAAAGCCAACAATTGGAATATCTTGTCAATAATTCACAGTTTTATGTGGATAAGTAGAGTCGGTAATAATGAGATGCAAAGCTGGAAATTCATCTCAATGAATTTCGAGATACGGTTAGCAATAGAAAAACAAAATATTATTAATTTATCACTATTGTATAATCCAGCTTCTCTAATTCATGCATCAAAAGATAAAATAACAGTTATCAGGTTTTTCGCACCCACTGCTGTAAAAACCAATCTTTTCTATTTGCGACTTGAGATATATATTATAGAATAACATCCGTTGACCTATCTCATCAAAGAGATACCGACGTATTTTCCAACATACTTCTTCCAATAGCTTATACCGTGGTTAATACGAAAAGAGATAAATTTGTTTTTTTTTTTATCGTAAGCGTTAGTATACAGTTGCATCAATTCAGGTTCTGCAACTTCTTCCGTAGGGGAACTACCTTTTTGAAATAGGGAAAAACGGATGCTGGGGTATTTAAATATCAGAGTTAAAGCAGTTCGACGGACATTTCTTCTTCATCCTCGAATATGTCCAAGTACGCATTGATTTATCTAGTGTTTCTTGGAGTTCTCATTGGTATGTTTTCTATAGATTTCTGATTTCTAATTCATAAAAAATTCTTCTATTGGAATATGTCAAAAACCTGAAGAGTTCGAGGTATATATTTATATGGTGATCCACAAAAATTTCTGACATGTCATTTAGCTCTAGGTCGTCGAAAAATTTCGAATTCTAGAAAATGAAGCTCAAAGAATGAAATGTCGTTTCCGTTCAAGAAAGATAATTCCTGTTTTAACAATGTTTTTTTTTCTAACAATCCTTAAAGATTAAAGATATTCGATATAGAGAAGCTTTTTTCGGATATTTCATTTTTCATATCACCATTGAATTTTAAATCGGAATAACTGTATTTCTGTTGATCTAACCGATTAATTATTTCAGTTTTTATGAAGTAGATATATTGCATTCGTCTATGTTTATTGCAGTGAATTATCTGCTGTACATGAAATATCGTCTAATTAAAAACATTTAAAACTCTTTTTATTCTTTGTATTGATGTATTAAGATATTAAGTACCTAGAGAAACCTATCTCTACAAAAAAGCTAACACAAAATTCTTTTCGCTGGTCGATTAATTCGGATCAATTATATTGGGAAATATTTATTCACAACCTATACATCTTCAAGGTAGTGGAAACTGTGGAAGCAGTAACACAACTACCTGATGAATGTTGAATATACAGATTGAAAATGTTTTTAGTGTTATTTTCCGAAACATAGGAACATGTTCTCATCAAATTCTAAGTTCTCAACATTCTCTTTAGAAAAACTCATAAATACCACGATTTTTGATAATATTTTGTATTTCAGGCTCACGAGCAAATGATTCTACCCAGAAACCGAATCCTTTCTGGTTCTTCCACATGGGATTGAAAGATGCCAAAGACCCAACAATAGTGAAAATGAATAATAATACAACGAGTACTGAGAATGAATTTCATTCCATCAACAATATATTTTTACCCAAAGGTGAGCTTGAAATATTTCGAATGATTTGTTATGAAAATATGTTATTGTGTTAGTATGGTATTATTATGAAACTGATAATAATCTGCTACAATTTTATATACAGGGTTAGAACTATTCAGAGTGGGACTACAGGGATATCGAAAACCGTCAGAAATACAGGATAGATTAAATTACGAAAAAGTTGCGTTAATCAAGGATGAGTGGGTGGGTGTAAACAGTTCCCAAATATCTCTGATGGTTCCTGAGATATCTCGAAAAAACTGAAAATCAAGATTATCATTTTTTCTTAATAGCTCATTTGTTTTTGGAGATAACTACACGAAATTCGGTTTGTAGTCATAATCCTATTTAGCGATTAGGCTGGTGTATTACTTTTTTGTAAGTTAAGCCACCTCTAAATAGTACTAACCCTGTATATATGGCAAGCAATTAACGGTCTCTTTCCAAGATATTAGACAGGGATCTTTGCTATTGATATTTCGCTTGTTAATGAAATAATGGATTTAAACTATATAAACGTATATATATTTGAAATTATTTTTGTTGAAAATTTTATCATCCACCTTAAACCTTTTTTCAGGTAACTTCCAGGATTGTGCAAAATCTCAAAATATAAAAAAATCAGCTCTACCTTTAGTTGAGCTTGGAGGTAATTTCTATTACTTTGGAACGTATTTCAAGGTAATTTAATTTTTTTTCAATAATCTGTGTTTAGTTGCACACTTCAACGTGCATTGCGAATGGTACAAGCCTTGCCAGATCTAAGAGCTACAGGTTATATTACCCCTGATACATCTGAACGAGCTGTAGCAAGAATAGGAGAAGTTTTATCAAATAAAGAAGTAATTTCTGCTTATATCAGTCTGAAACTAACAAACTGATATCAGCTCTTTGATATTTGTATCCTTATATGATGTAAAAATAAATATACAGAGTCCTTATGAAGCAGTGGCTGTTAGTGTGGGTTCTGGGTCCAAATCAGGTAGCTATAATACAAAGAGTGTTCCAAGTGAGCATATGTTGAGCTAAACGGGACTATGTTAACCTATTCTTCATAATTAAAAAAGAAACTGCTGAAAATTTGTCGGTTATGAATGATATATTATTTCTGACGTCCAGTTTCATAATAAAATTTGAAGTCCATTTAAGCTTAAACTATTTACGGCCGGTTTCATAATCAAACCTAAAGTAGGTACCTTTAATTTCAAAACTTCCTTTAACCCTACTAACGTCCAGTTTCATAATCAAATTTAAAGTCACTTTGAGCTTGAAGCTTCCTTTACTGTCATTTTTAGTAGGGTTAAAGGAAGATTTAAAATTAAAGCGACTTTAGGTTTGATTATGAAACCGGCCGTTAGTGTCATTTTTAGTAGGGTTAAAGGAAGCTTTAAAAAAAAAGGAACTTTTTGGTTTCAAAACTAGCCGTGAATGTTGATTAATCAAATTGCAATGCTTCGTACGTCACCCTTGCTCTTTCACTGAAACTCTGGTAACATAAAATTTAAAAAAAAATGATAATATACCTCGAAGCATGAAAGATAGAAAAAAACATTATATGTATATGTTATACATACTGAAGTGTTGAACATAAAAAAAGGAAAAATCTGATTTCTTGATCTGCACTGATCTCTGTAAACTAAATCCCTGACCTAACTGACCTTAGTTTTGAAAGATGTAACAGAAAGACTTTCTAGCAAACTACCAATATCTTTGTTGTAAAATCTATTGACGAAACTACTAAAAGATCTCACAAATAGTGACAACCATTTGAATGGTTAGAAAATAGTTGATTTCCGAATGGACAGGAATTTAATATTCCTCATTTTTTTTCTGGGAACCCACGCACACACCATTTTGCAACTTCTGCAGGAAAAACTATTCAAGAAGAGTTTCTTTCAATTTTCCATCTTATCGAATTGTAAAGAGGTAGTGAGTGAATAGTTGCGACAAAATTCAAGAAGTGAATGCTTGTTCGTAGTTTCCGAATGTTGAATGTTATTATATACTCAAATATATATTTGTTATGTGCTACGGTACCCAATATAAAAGTTTCGGTTTTTATTCTAGGCTAATTTTTTCAAAGCTATGCAGTTCTGTAGAGATCATGGAATGGACCTCATGAGCATTGAGTCTGCCGAAGAGAATACAAGAATAATCAACTACATGATTTCATACGGTAACAAATCAAATATTTATCGATTTACTTTTTATCCTATTATTTGATTCTTCAATTCATTATCCCAAACCATTTCTCATCATAAATTGCTTATTTAAAAGAATATTCGAGTAAATATGTGGTCATGTATTTTGTTCAAGAATCCGTTATTAATGAGTCCTACAAAGAAGGCAAATCAAATTACTAAAAATTAGGTATTCAGTTTTTGTAACTACCTATTTTCTTATTCACATAAAAATTGCTTATTATATTGAATATGGAAAGAAATTGATTCTTTCGTTACTTTTCAACACTGTTGACTGTTGCCACAAATGAATTACTCCTGTAATTCATCGAAATTTCTCAATCGCCACAAATTTTCAGAAATACGTATTGCACAAGGTTCAATACCTATTTATTTTCAAACCACATGTGATTGAAAATAGTTCCATATAATTAATCCGAAGCATCTGAGTAGTACTACGTGCATAAATTGAATGTAGGTATGATTTGAATATCATACATCCTATTTGGACACTAATTGGAAGAATTATTTACATCTAGGCTCGTTTTGAGCAACATAATGATTTTTTTATATAAATACTTGAATGCATCCCACATCAAGAAAATTTTCTAGAGTTGTTTTCAATATTATTAAACTTGCAATGAAGAATATCTTTGATTTTCAGTTAACAAAATCGATCATTTCTGGACATCTGGAAGTGATTTAGGAGAGGAGGGGCACTTCGTATGGCTAGCCACTGGTAAATCTCTCAATTATACATATTGGAGCCCTCCACAACCTGATAATGCTGGCAAGATTGAAAATTGCTTGGAAATTTGGAAACTCGGAGATAAACATTACGTTTGGAATGATATACCTTGCACAAATGCTTACAATTTTATTTGTGAAGTCAGAGAATGTAGTGAATTTTGTACAAATTGAATTGAGTAACAACTTGTTCTCTACCAATTCATTATTGGAGGAAGCAAACCTGAAAGCACTGATAAATAGTCCATCCAAGCCGAAAATAAAACTCCGATTGAAGATGTAGTAATTGAAATTTCAATCAAAATTATTTTCGGCTTGGTTTGCGAAGTTTTGCAATATTAAATTTTACCGATAAGAAATAAGGATTTCTGTTATAGAAGAATAGAAGTATCAGGTTTATTTTTTTGAATTTGTGTGAGAAGTCATAATTTTATCATCTACAGAAAATAGTAATGCACTCATGAAAAATGTGAAAACATTAACGTATTTCCAGTAAACTCAATTAAACCAGTTCTTTGTTCTTTCCACATTGAAGAAGGTCTGCTCATTTTGACCGAAATGTTAATCAATATTTGCTTGAAATATCATGCTAAGATATGAAATTATGAGCATTTATAATGTGTCAATTTATCAACAACAGAATTAAAATATTAATAAAGATCTTATTGTGTTTTACATAGAAATTAATACTAAGAAATAAAAAACAGACCTCTCTCTCTTGCACTATGCAATTATCAAAGTGACACGGGTTGACCCCTGTCTTCGATTAGATATCCGATGGTTTTTCCACAGAGTTCATAAAAGATTCAATATTGAGCTCATTGGATTCAAGATTATACATCTTTATTATTTACTACCAATACTACCTCACTTCTACTACTTCCGATATCGAAAACTATATAAAATAGAAAAAACACGAGAGGTATATTTAATTGTTTTCACAATATTACAGTAGAAGCAGTTTCTCCTGGATTATCTTCTTCATTATACAGCATGTTCAAATACATCATTATTTATTTTGTGTGCCTCGATATATTTACAGGTATGTGATAGCTTTCTCATGTATTGACTAAATACCTACCTAATGTTTATTTCATCAGGATATCTTCATCATTCAAAAACAATAAGCAGGATATTAAAATAGTATATTGGATAGTATATTGGAGTATATGGTCATTTTTATGCTTTAATCTTTTCAACAACGGAGTTATTTTATGATTGAGTACCGCAGTAATGCATATCTAGAAAATTACGAAACACTATGATGAGAATATAACGAATAAAATAATCATTTATAAATAATACCTTTAATAGGACCTAATTATACTTCAGCACCTTGGACAAAAATATAATACTACATCCTAATTCTGTTCTGGAAGAAAGCTGAATATGTTGACAAAACATATTGATGGTTTTTTAAAGGTTAACAGAACTTAATTATTCAATGAGATGTATTTCTCATTCACTTTCTCTCAGTTTTCAAAGATTACCTACTTCACGACCCCTCCGATATAAGCTCTTGAATTACTTTGTGAATTTAAGGTTATTTAATCTCATCTCAAGAGAAGTGTGGATATAATATTAATGAACCTCTTTGTGCTACTTGGTATCATTTAAAGAGATTCTGTATTACTATAATATATAATGAAATATATTCATTAATTGCATGAATAATAAAGAATAAATCTGTTCTAGGTTCATTTGCCAGTATTTCCACAGAAAAACTCAATACCTCCTGGTCCTTCAACAAAGGAATCAGAAATTTTGAAAATGTTACGATGCTGACATTGAATAAAAATGCAACGAGCAACGCTAAGGGATTAATTTTATTCGATATGGTGTGCATGCCTAAAGGTGAGCCAGTATTATTTGATTTACCGCCAGTTTCATAATAAAACTTAGATCCCCTTTGATTTTAAAGCTTCCTTTAGTCCTACCTACTAAGAATGACTCTAAAGGAAGCTTTGCTTGAAGAGCTTTCAAATTCAATTATGAAACTGGCCGTCAATAACCTTTCAAAAAGGGTATTTCTGTAATAACTTTCCAAGTCCACATTCGATAGTTTTTCCGAAAACATTTCAATTTTCTCTGATGATTCAGTGGCAAAATCCATTGAATTGCCTGAGTGAAACACTGTTAGGAAAGTAAGAAGATAATGACGATAATGTAGAAGGTAAAACTAACTAGCGTAACTAAAACTAAAAAATGCAGCATCTCTCCTTATTCTTAGATACTTTCACCTTCGATAACAAGAGTAACAGAAATATCCATGAATATTTTAAGAAATATTTCTTTGAACCAAATGAGGAGATTCACGTCAGGCAGGAGCTAGGCTTTAAAAAAACTCTTAAGAGTTGAATTTGCAACATGCCCAATCTACAAATTGCATAGGTTATTACATAAGGATATTGTATTGGATAATATAATTTATTGGTAGATATAGGTAATGTTTAGTTGATTTGACTTTATGAAAAAAATTCAGTGTACTCAGATTATCTTCAAGGTTTATTTGGAAGAATAGATATAGGTACGATCGAAATTATGTTCTTTGTATTCATTTTAGTTTTTTTTCAGTTGATCTGCCGAATCCTATTGAATTGCAAAAATCACAAAAGCCAGCGATTCCTTTGGTAGATCTGGGAGGTAATTCCTATTACTTTGGAATTTACTTCAAGGTAGGAAAATTATCTTCTTGAGAGTATGTTGATAGAGAGCCAGAAATACAACACATCATTTCACATTATTATTTTTAAGGCTAATATATTTAAAGCCATGCAGTTCTGTAGGCATCATGGAATGGATCTCTTAAGTATTGAATCTAGAGAAGAAAATACTGAAATTATGAACTACATCATTTCATACTGTAAGTTTTTTCCAAAATTATTCATTAAAAAATTAAATGTTCCGTTATTATCATTGAAATAAAATGATGAAAAAAATTTCTTGGATTTGGAAAGCTGGCATTGTATGTTGCTCAGTACGAGTATAACAAACTGCCTTTTGAATTATTGTCCCATTGAAGTTGGCTTTATATTATTTTGTGCTTCACCTTATTGAGGAATTTCCAAATAAATATCAATGAAGTTTAAAATGGACGCCCATTGCGATGTTACGATCATTCATAAATATTTGTATGAGTTTTGGTGAAATATACATGGAGAAGCACGGCTCAAAAAGTATAGAGGTAATCCCTAACGAATTTCATTAGATTTCACTCCCACTGTACATTTTACCAAGAGAGATATTATTTCATGTAGGTAAATATATTTACAGGAGTTCATAATTTTGAGGATGGAGATTTCGCTTTACATATTTTTTTTCCACATAGAATTCAAACTACTGAACACTATATATAATTGAAATTTGGAATTGCTAGCAAGAGGATTTGACTGCCATTATGGAAATAATTCCAAAAATTTTCATTTTCAGTTAACCATATCGAACATTTTTGGACATCTGGAAGTGACTTAGGTGAAGAGGGTCAATTCGTATGGCTGTCTACTGGAAAACCTTTCAATTACACCTATTGGGCTTCTCCCCAACCAGATAACGATAGGAATATGGAAAATTGCTTGGGATTCTGGAAAATCGGGGATAAGACTTATATATGGAATGATATGCCCTGTACGGATAATTTCCACTTCATTTGTGAAAAGAAAGATTGTAGTGGATTTTGTAAAAATTGAATTGAGTAAATAATTATATTTTTCAATCCAGATATCTTCAAGTTTCCCAATATTCTGGATACAATCAAATGGTTCCTTCGTCCTTGAATGTATTGATGCAGCAAGCATTATTCGATTTCGAATTTATCGTATACTCCTAAGACAGCAGTTTTATTGGAAAAAATAGACGAATTCAGCTAAACCATCAGCCAAAAAATTGAACACGATGTAAGCTCGCACATTTGGTAGAATATCTCTTCTCTTCAATTTGGGCTATCACAGCATGTATGCAAGTTTAAACTGAATAATTATGAGTTTCATTCATGAATTTTTCAAATGCACAGCGGAAACTATTCGAAATCATTCTTCAAAAATGAGGGTTTAAAATTTAAATCGCTTTATTTCTAGTTTACGCCTACTAGAAAATAAATAGAACAATGGCTTGTTTATAAAGTATCAGCTGTTGATTTACAGCCATCATAAGGCTTGTACTCACTGGCGAGTCTCAATAGCAACCGGCCATAAAAATCCTATAAAATTCACGACCTTCCTCGTTGTCGCAGACTTCATAGACAGCCATCTTTGTCTATCTCATCAAGATAGTGCCAACTTATGCAATAGAAACGAAACGCTTTAAATTTTAAATACCCATTTTTATTTTTCATTCTAATGTACTTTACTACTAATTTTATTTTTTGGGAAACGGTTGAAATGGCTGTTTCAAAATGTGACGTTTCATAGATATTTCATAAAAAATACATCATTTTTATCAAAAGGAGTATTCCCTATTGTGTAACATTCTAAGCATAATGAGTTCTTGGAAAACATAAACCTGAGCGAATTACTCAGAATTTTTCCAATCAATATTTCAAGCATTATTACAGTGGCTTCGCCATGGAAATGAAGCTCAGGTTGAGAAACACATTTTATTACAACGATAGGAATACAGTATCAGTAGTTATTTCATCAGTATAATCTTCTACGACAGTGGCAATTTTTGGGTAGGAAACAAAATTTGAGAGCAGATTGTCAGACTTTTTGTATACATATCTAATTTTTCTATTAGGTTATTTTGTTGGTGTCAAATATAACATTCAAGTTGGTTCACATAATTGAATGAATATTCAAAAGTACAATTATATAAGTTTTCCTCAATCGTCAATATCACTCTTCTCAAAGTTTCATAATGAATCATTTAAACGCATTTCTCTGCCATCTCACCCGACCGATGAGTGTAAAAAATAGTCAGTCGAATAATTTTTCTTCTATAACATAGACTTATACAATTTGTCGAACGTTAGTAACATAGAAAAATATTTATATCCTATATTACAAAATTATCTGCCTTATCAATAGAGTTATGTTTGAAGGCACCTTTACGTAATTAAACACAAAAAACTTTTTCAGCTGTCAGGATCTATTATCCACCAATGGCAATGAAAATTTCATGAGATGCTAAATATGTTTTGAATATTTGGCCACGTGGACTGCACTAAACTATTGGCTGGGTAGCCGTACACTAAAACACTTATTTCATAAATTACATTCAGTTAGTATTATATGAAGTATAAGTACTCACTAATCAATTACAATATAGACAAGACATCACAAAAAGAGGAATGTGAAAGTAGAATTGAAATATAAGGAATAATATCAAAATAAAAAAGATTCGACTTATCGTAAAACTATCATTTTTAGAATCACAATCTACATCACAATAATTTCAGAAAAAACATGCGTTGACTCAATCTTTGATGCTGCATCCACATCTCGAAATATATGAAATCTGTACTAATATAAATAAAAAAAACACTGAATAAGAATTCATTGAACGGAGTCTACTTATAAAAATAGGATGAAGAAATCTTAGTACATAGTTAGAATAGCTTGGTTATTGCTTCCTTCCAAGTGTAATGGTATCTATAATCATTGAGTATCCATTGAATATTTAATACTCAATGGTATATATTACCAATTTTTTAGGGTGGAAGCTAAATCATTTCGGTCAAGAATAATAAATAATGTCGGACTTGAAAGTACTGGTCTCAAGAGCCAGGATCAAAAAATGGTTCAAATGAAAGTTTTTACGTCTTCAGGGAGACATCGGAAACAAAAATTCAATCTGAGCTCGGAGTTTGATTACAAGTTCATTTCATTATCAGTTCTCGTGAAAAAACTTCCTCATCAAAAATCTAATTGACCTCAAAATCTAACTCCAAAGTCAGATTGAATGTCTGCATTCGATGAATATTCAGAATATTTCTTATGGATACAGCAACATATGGAACTGAAATTGTCAAAAAAATATGCTGGATTGAGTCAACGGAGGAATGTCAAATATCCCCTCATAAGATAATTGGAATATTTGGGAACAAGACTACCTAGTCCTCAAGAATAAAATGGGAAAAACCATATTTTATTCTGGGTATCACAGAATTCATACTACATCTAATGGCTCGTATAAAAAGTACTTCGAATAGAAATATAAATTCAACATTCTCTCGGACAAAGTGGAAAATCAGGAAAAGGAGAAAACAACTAAGACATACCAGAAGAAGGGTCATCATCATTTCTCGCGAGCTTCCTGTCACGCCACCTACTCGTATTTTGCTCTGTCTTATCACTTATCAAATCATTGAAGGGAATGTTATTGTTGACAGTTCTAGAAATATCTTGAACATTTTGTACGAAGAGCGGTTCGGTATTTACAACCCTGCTGCTATACCTCTGCTCTTCCGAATCACCAGAGACCACTGTTTGAGTTCGTTTTTCGGAACTATCAACGATTTTGTTTGACACAACTTTACTTTCTTCTCTAGTGAGTTCATGAGACTCGACCACCTTGTTGGGGTTGAGTTTCATCTTTATCACCTTGTTCTGTACGATTTGAAGGTGCCTCAATACGTAGTCTTCCTCAGGGGCCAGTTCGTGGGCCTTCTGAAGACACGCCAGGGCTTCCAGAAGTTTACCACGCTCCACGTGCACGACACAAAGGTTGTGGAGTCCCTGAATATTTTCTGGATCGATTTCAAGGATCCTCCTGTAGCACTGAAAAATAAGGAAGTTTTATTGGATTGATGTGGCCCATATGGTTGAAAATCCACCTCTAGAAACTGAATTACAGCATTTTTACTAGGCTTATTCCTTTAACTGCTATAGGTGTTTCGTTTCGATAAAAGCATTTCAGTATATTCTGAATTTATGAGTTTCTGGGATATCGAATGTTTTGTAAGAGTAATCAATTCAAATATATTTTTCAGAAAATGTGAGATTTATATTCGAAAAATAGGAATAAACTGCAGGATATCTTTCAAATAAATCACTACAATGGTCAGTTACGAAAACCGTTTTCCCGTATAGAAATATTTTATAATTTATAAATCTGTTCTGGCTTAATGATGTTGAGTATTGAATTCTGAAATTTTCCATTTCCTATTCGAATTATTAGATGTTAGAGATCATTTTATAATAAGGAATCAAGACTGTCAGTTGAATTAATATAGTGTTCACGCTCAAAGATGGCAACGGTCTAGGAGTAATTTGCTACAATATTTTCCACATTTTTTATACGCCGTTTTTTCTCGATTCATAATGCTTCCGTTGTTTTCGTCCTTAAAGTATTGAAATGATCATATGTTCCTCAATTGAAATTTGAGCACCCCATTATAAACAGCATTTTTTGTCCCCAAACATTTTTTGTCCGCAGTCGTCACTATAATGCGGCACAAGGTATGAGAGTGGCTATTGAGTGATTTTCGTGAATCAATGATTCAATAAAAGCATAATTTCCGACATATCTACAGGGTGAGTCTTTGGCTCGTACAAATATTTAACGGTAGATTCTAGAGTTAAAAAAAAACACCTTTTTCCTTTACCATTTTTTTCGAATCGGCACGGTTTATAAGATACAGGTTGTTGAAAAACCATAATAAAATGCTATTTTTAGTTCTATTTCACAAACGGTTTTATCGAATGAAATGAATTTTAAAATATAGTTTTTCATTTATTTGATGAATCTTTTTCGAACACAAGATATAACCCACGTCTTCCAGTTTTCTCATTATGACCCTCACGTACCAAAAGTTCAAAGAACCCAACTCTTGAAACTATGTTGGACGCTATCTAATGAATAGTTGAACGTTTTGTAAAATGAAAGTATTCCTCATATTTTCTTGTATAATGCGCCGTTTTCGTTTAATTTGATGTTCAAAAATCAAAAATTATCTGTGACATCTAAAAGAATTAGGTAGGTATTGTGGCTGAATACAACTCTGTTTAAAAGTTCCACAGATGTATGTATATTGTCACAGATTTAGCTAGTTATTCTGAAGGTCTTTATGCAAACTTAAAAGGACTATAACTTTTTATCAGGGCCTAATCGGAAAGAATTATATAGGAAAAAACTGTTTCTTTTGACTTTAAGAATCTACTGCTGAAATATAATATTTGTAAGAGTCAAAGGCTCAGCCTGTAGATATGTTTATTATATTTGTGAAAACTATTTATAGGGCCAATATCATCAAAATATAAACGAATAAAGAAATTTCTGACTTTCCGAGATGACAAACTGATTGAATTGAATTATTATGAAAACCCCATATAAATTAGAGGTTTTTGACCGATATTAATTTTCTCTTCTTGAACTGACCACTATAAAGGTGTAGAATCCTCTTAAGGTACGATTTATTTCGATAATACATCTTAACTTAACCTGAAATAGAGTGTCCCTGTGTTTTGTGGTTTCTTAACTCTCCATCGTCACTTCATAGACAGAATAGATGTCAATATTAGAAACAGTTTGTTTGAAATTCAATCTGACTTTGAGTTCAATGGAGTTGATGATTGATTGGTGAAATTGGCCCTCAGAGTTCGTCCGTCTGCATTGCTCAACAATACCTCATTCCATTCGATAGCATTGCTTTGTCGGTACCTAAATTCGTTATGAGTATAGCGCACAATTTCCAAACAATTATTGCAATATTAACGAAGCCAAACTCGCTTCCATTTGCAATGAACTCAGGTAAGACGAAGTGAATTAACAGTGTAGGTATATGGACAAAGAATATCAATTAAAGCGGACTCACGTTCTCGGCTGCGTCCAGATCTTTGATGTTATTGATGTAAATATCGCCCAGCAGTATAAATCCCTTGACGTGGTCCGGATGATATTTGACGAGTTGATTCAAAAACGGAGCGGCTTCCAGGGGCCTTTGATCGTCCGCCAGCAACAAAGCCAAATTAAACAAAGCACTCCTGAAATCTGCTTTCAGATGTACGGCTTTGCGGAACCAATGCTCCGCTTCCTCAATGTTCTTTTCATCCATCGCCAACATACCTGGGTGAATCAGGATTATCTTCAGTATCGGACAGAAAATATACACTCAGAAGAATTGATTTGTTGGGATTTTGAGCGAACTGTTCATGGGCATTAAAACAGTTCAGTTGTTTTGCGCATTTCATTTTTTGTTAGAGGATTATGCAGAGAATTAGAGGTGAGATATTTTTTGTTTTATATGGATATTTGTTGTTAAGTGGACTTTGCCACATAGTTTCCACAAATGAGGTTTTATTTTGACACGACTAGGACAAAACTTTGTCATCAGAATCACTTGAACTTGTTCGTTATTGTACAGGGTGTCTGTAAACAAATGCGAAGGATCTTGCATTCAATGAAACTTTTTAGGATTTTCACTTCCAATCTCTGAAACAAAATCAATTAAAAATGAAATAAAAGCAGGAGCAACTCGTTTATTTCATTTTTAATTGATTTTGTTTCAGAGATTGGGAGTGAAAAGCTTAAAAAGTTTCAGGAAACTTAGGGAGATGATTCCTCTATGAAAATAAGCAGGAGTAGTTCCTATAAGTTTTTTTTTTCGAAGTCGACCTCCCTTGCAAGATACAGCCTTTTTAAGGCGATGACAATTTGACAGTTTTCAATTTTTTAAAACGGGTTCTACATAACACTAAGTCATAAAACTATACATAAGAAGAAGCACTGAGTAAATGTTGCTCACACAAATTTTTAGATCTCTTAATTTTATTACTAGGGGTTGAAAATAACGTGGGTTTTTAGCGTTTTAGGTGTTAGAACTGCTTGTAAGCTTTTATTTATTCCGAGAAAAGAATAAACTTATCGAAATTTTGCAAGAGACCTTTCTTTCTTCAAAATTGAATGGGAAACCATAACAAAATTTCATTTTTAAAAGGAATTTTTGAGGGAAAATCATAAGGGGTATTTTCAACCCCTTCTAATAAAGTTATGAGATTTAAAAAAAATTGTGAGTAACATCTACTTCGTGCTTCATATAAGGTATAGTTTTATGACTCAGTGTTTCTTTAGAACCCGTAAAAAAAATTAAAAGCTGTCAACTCGCCATCCCCCTCCAAAGGTTGTATTGGAAGGAAGGCCGATTTCGAAAAGAATTTATAACAACTACCCCTCCTTATTTTCATCGAGGAAACGTCTACCTACAGATACAGATACAGGTACAGATACCCGTATATTCATAAACGAATTCTTATCATTCTCGAACTACTCTTTCTGATGGTGAAAATGTTCTGCACATTTAATTATGCATACTAAACATACATTCAGTCCCGTGAGAAATTATAATATTGCTGAATTCAACAGTAGAATCGATGCATTCATAGAATTCGCAAACAACGAATCTATCGTATTAAATTCATCCCCAATGAAACACTATGTTATATAAATTTACTCATCATGCTATCAAATTCTCAACCATAAATCAATAATGAATAAATTTAACTAGGAATCCATCAGATGGGTAATATGGTTCTAAAAATTGTAAGTCCAGCTTCCTATCGAAATGAGGATATGCTTTCATGGAGAGCCCAACAAAAATTTTATAACTCGCTGGTTGATTTGTTGATTTCTCACAAATCAAAAAAAAAGGAGTCGAACACGAAGAAAAAGGAGAATAACACTAATAGTATATTCAAGACTAGACAGAGAATTTCATGAGTTCAATTCGTTTCCGAGAAAATGCAGAATGAAATTATCAACACTGAAATTGCAAAACAAAATTCAGATAATAAATTTTCATATAGGTACATTGAAAGGGTTAAGAAAACTAAAGAAACCAATATTTTTGGGGTTTTTCCTGTTACATTGAAAATGTCAAAATTAATGTTTAAAGGATTTCCCACCTGTATATCTCTATAAAATTTTGTACCTTTAGTATGATTGAAGTTTTTATATGGGTGTAAGGACCTACCAGTGCAAAACTTCTTGTGTCTACTTAAATGCCAAAAGTCAATAGTGTCTATTCCTCTGAAGAAAGAATTTCAAGAAATTTCATCGAATGTAGATCACGAATCGTGATCTTGATTTCGTGATTCACGATGAGGAAAAAAGAATCACACCCAAAAACTGAGTTGTTGAAAAATCGCCGCATTTCGGAAAATCTACATTCAACTTGCTCAGTTCACACCATTTCTCTTCCCCAAAGTGTGGCGAACATCCTGAAAGAGTTTCCAAGAATTCCTTTGTATGAAACACGATGAGGCCAAATTATTTCCGCAGCATGATTGAATAGGGGCGTTAATTTTTCATCGTCTAGGCACAATCTCTTACCTAAATTGAAATGAACTCTTTCGCTAGTTGGGTCTTTGTTGAGTAGTTTCAGTAGACGTTCGCGGGCTATCTTGCGAAACTCCGGTCTGCCAAACTCTTGTAATAATATCGCCGAGTTCATCAGGGCCTGTTCGTGGTCTGGATCAAACTCGAGGGCTTTATCTAAATAAGCCAAGGCTTGAGAGGCTTTTCCTTGCTCGAGAAAGACGACGCCGAGCTGAAAAATGTCGAATATAATTATTACCGAGAAAGAGATTGAAGATGTGATATTTTACTTATTTGGTGTAAGCTTGGCCTATGATCGAGAATACTGTAATTGGACAAAGAGTAGGATGATACTTTTACATTTTGGTCGATGATAGATATGAATACATTATTATGTTCTCAACTTACTAAGACACTTTTTTCATTTTTCCAATTCAACTCGATAGAAAATAATATTCAGACAAATATGTGGTTGAATATCCTATTCTGTGATCTGTGATGAAAAGAAAGGTAGCACCTACGCTTTTATGAACTGAATTTGGAATTGACCACGCAGTGGACTTACCTGACGATGTGAAAAAATTCAACTAGAATTTGAGGAGATAAGAGTAGTTCATAGATTCGTTGAGTGAAAGTAGGTATAGGGTATGTAGAGATTGTAAAGTATATGTGATTGCCTTGTGTCTGTCAATATTTAAAATAAAATAAACAACAATAAGGATAAATTTAGATGCATACCACCCGCCGATATGAATATCAACAAGTGTTACGATCTGAATTGAACTAACCAATTTGACATCGTCAAGGCCCCAAATGGAGTACGCTCCATCGAAGAAGAGCAGATGCTGACCATGGTTTCGGTCTCATTTGACCTCATCAGATCAACATAGCACTTTCTCAGATGGAGAACGTTTGGAATTGATGGAACCTTATTCAATATTGGTACGCGCTACTGGGTACTATACATTTACCCAGAGCGCCACCCAATATGAAACGGTGTCCGATTCAATCCCCTCCAGATAGAAACCAAGACGAAGACAATAGCATATGTCCCATATTTTCTCTAATTCAGTACGCCGATTCGCTTTGCGAACAACAGACGTGTGACGAATTGAGAAGTCTGGGACCACGTTCAGATCACGGCAGAAATGATGCCAGTGGTACAATAATAATGGAATGATCACGCCTGAAGGCAATTGCCAAAAACTTTTATAATTTCAATTTTTCGATTATGTAGTAGTATAACACTGTTTGCTGTTTGGACCTAAAATGTACAAGATGGATGATCGAGTTCATCAAAATTAAATATGTTCATATAACAACCTATATTTTTTATTATTTCAGTGGATTCTCCATAAAAAAAAACAGGGGGGACTACCTAAATAAACCTAATAGGTACTAGAAATTGCAACTTTCAGAGTCATCGCGAAGAACAAATTGAAATAAGGGATAAGAGCCATTTAGAACTGATTGATTATGGTGTGACCCTAAATGAAAACTAAAATTTGAGGTTCCGATAAATATTTTTGACATTTTATGAATTATTTATGAATTTTCAACAATTCCAACAAACAATTTATTTTTCAATAGATAAAATTCATAAAATGTGAAAATTTTGGCGGAATATTGAATTTTTTTTTCTGTAGTCACAGGACAAAGTAGTTCTAAATGGATATTTTACGTTATTTCAAGTTTCTCTTCGATCACCCTGAAAGTTTTCATTTTTCAATCCAAATTGACCCTATAGTAAAAGAGGGAGTTGCCTGAGTAACCTCCTCTGTTTTTACGCAGAATCGAATGAAACAATAGAAAATATAGGCTGTAGTTCGAAAATCTCGAGTTTTGATTAATTTTATTCGACCAAATCGATGATCTTCTCCTAATCACCCTGTAAATTTTAAGTCCAAAGAGCAAACAATGTTATAATACTACGTTATGGAAAAATCGAAAATGGCAAAAAAAAATTTTTAACAATCCTCAGCAAAATTATTAAAAGAAGTGTGATTTTCTATTTTCATAACTTTTTTCATGAAAATCCCAATTACTCCTAAGTTTTCATCCAAGGTAAGATTGACTGTAGAAACTGCCTTCAACTTAGATATATAGCGATGCAAAGATTTACTAGGTGAGCAAGTTCATTGTCGAAAATAGCAGCACTCAAATTTTCAACACAAAATTATTATCAGTTCTCCACTTTAGTCTAATAGGCCATCGCTTTGAATCAGCCTGTAGAACTAGTGTCAAAAAAATTCGGGGTTTTTTATTTGTTCGGATTGAATCAATATATCAAAAAGTTATTTTTCGATGGCATCATAAAAAGACAAAAAAAGCTTCTTTTGAAACAAATTTTAGGGGTGGCTTTTTCTACCCCAGACAATTACAGTTGAACAAAATTTGTTTTGATTGCCTTCTCAGTCCCATAAAAATCTGACCAATTTAATTTCTGTCTGTTGTTTTCAAGGTGCCATCTCCAGTGAGCTGTATCTAATGTCAAGCAGATTCTGTTTACAAAAAGACCCACACTATTTTTTAAAACGGAATCACACCTTAAATTTTTTCGAAACTATTTTCTACACCCTGAATACTATAGTATATAAGGTAACATTCTTTTCGAAGGAATTGAAGCTAACATACCACATACCATCTAGTTTCAAGCAGATGCTTTTCAAAAAAGATCCACACTATTTTTTTAAACGGAACTACCCCTTAAATTCTTTCGAAACTATTTTCTACACCCTGAATACTGTAGTCTATAAGGGAACATTCTCTTCAAAGAAATCTAAGCCGACAGACCACTATATTTCGCAGGGCGAAAACGTCAAGAAAACGTAATAAAAGAAAAATAATTTTCCGAATGTTTTGGCACCCCGTATTCGGGGACCGGGATAAACCCCTTCCTCAAGCCAGATGATACAAAAAAACCCCATTACTTACGTTGTAATATATATCAGGATTACTGCTGTCGTAAAGCAGAGCCCTTTCGTACACTTCCTGCGCCTCCTTAGTCCTGTTCAGCTTGATTAAGATGTCGCCCCTGTTTATGTAAGCCTGCGTATAGTCCGCCCGCATACTTATGGCCTGGCGATACAGCATATCGGCCTCCTCCAGACGCGTCGAATTCTTCGATATCAAATTGGCCAAATTGACGAAAACGTTTAGGTGATTCGGAGCTATCCGCGCCTGGTAAGATTCCCCGGGTTTCGCCTTGGGTAGTAGGGATTTGGCGCGTAGATAAGCCTCTTCAGCCTCCTTGAACATCTTCAGATGATTGTACGTTCTGCCGACGTTTATGTGCGCTCCCACGTCGTCCTTCTGCACCGTAACCGCCGTCTTAAAGAATATCAAAGCCTCCTCGTACTTTCCCTGGCTCTCCAATGCGTGGCCGACGTTATTGAACAGCTTGGCGTTTCTCTGGTTCACTCGTAATCCCGACATGAAAACGCTGTATTCATCCTCCCAGTCCCAGTTCCGCAGATGCGTTTTGGATGCGTGGGCGATTATGAGGAGAGAAATCAGTCCCCAGCTGATTTTCTTATTCAGCTTTTCGTGCATTGAGCTCCAGCCGTAAGCTACCAGCAAACAAAATCCCATAGAAGGCATGTATAAGACCCTTTCAGCTACCACGAATCCCACGGGGAAGAAGAGATTAGAGGCTGGCAGGAATGGGAATACCATTAATGAAAGGCCCTGGAAGAAGGAAATGCCATATTAAATATTTTGTGCGGAAGTATCGGAGCTTTTTGTTATTGAAAAGTTTCGGATGGTATTATATGAATCGAACGAACTTTGCAATGAGTAGCCAACTCATAAAGTATTCATTCGCGTGAATGGGACGATAATGATCAATAAAAATTATACAGTATGTTCCACTGTAAAGTGGAAAAATATACATATTCGAGTAGTTGAGATCGAGAGAAACATTTTAGCCTTATGATATTTATATACATTGTATGCGAAGCCAAAAAATTCATAAAAATTTATAAGAATATTCGAGACTTAACCGATACTTGTGATCCCCGCAGCGGTACTGTCAAAGTCAGTTGATCCGAACCCTAGAGAGTATTCCGCAGGCTGTTAAAGCTCATTTTAAGCCCCTATAACACAATATAACAGCGCCTCATACACGACCAGATAATACGTCATACACAGAGTGTATTTGAAGGTGGGTCTTTCTTTTAACAGAAGGTAGAACTGGTTAAAATGAAGCGTATCACCAAAAAAAGTACCTTGCACGCTTATTGGCGCTCTTCAAATCACGTGACATTCACCAGGGTAACGTATTTATTTTTCAGTTCGTTTATGAGCTTTGACTGAAAGGAAAGCATCTTCGACATGTACTGCCAGGCATCGATGTAAACCTCGACCGCAACCGCGACCTCCACCGCGCTCATCCAAGCATCTTCGGTATGAACGTACCCTTAGAACACAAGTGTAAAAAATAGAATAATACTTCAAAATCTCACCAATAAATTCGACCAAATTATTCACGATTTTTTTCACAATGGGCATCATAATGTTCTTGTTCGACTATTTCAACAATCGTCCTAAAAATGTAATGACAACATAAACACTTTCAAGAAACCGCCTAGATTTTCTACATTTTTTCCACCCTGCATCATACAACAATTATGATTATCTCAAAAGTGACCTAATGCATCTAAACCGATGAACTTGGTACTGAACCATTCATTGTCCAGCCATATGTTTATTTTTTGTTTCATTTTTCCGATGCCGGAGTCACCTTCCACAGTCGCGTACTTGAAATTCAAAGAAATTCTGTCGAACTTCTAGGAGTTCTATCTCAGCCATCTTGGATATTTTATATAAAAAATTTTTGGTTAAACGACTTATTTTTATGAGTTCTACCTTCTGTAAAAAAAGCCTAACCTTTGAAAACACCCTGTATATCTAATACAAGGCGAGTCAGATTCGCTATATAGGATATGCTTTAGTTTATGGTTAACCACGAGTCAGATATGGATCGATGAAAACGAATTATCTGCAGGTTTTGACCTGCGGACCAAACCTCTTTGTTAGTGAGTATGGCCGAACATTATTTATTGAATAATCATCATGAGTGAGTGGACAAGAGACATTTTAACTTGCTTTATAAAAATTCAATGTAGTCATATTTGCTTATGGCAAGTCGCTCTTCAGGAAGAATTTCAATAGCTGCGATAGTAAAGTCATCAATAGTAGCAGAATAGAGTATTTTTCGCTTTTGTGAATGTGGTTTTACCAAGTGTAATATACACAGCAAATGAAGTGGGACAGCTGAGAAATTTCCTAAGATTTACTAGTAATAACTTCTACCTTTGATGAAGTTTGATTTCCACACCGAATTGCAAAGCGTTATCCCTCATCTGCGTGCCACAGGCGCAGGGTATTTTTTTTTCAATTTCTTCTTGTTGTATAGGGTGTGAATGTAAAGCTGACAAAAATTTTCGTTTCTTCACGAAGAATTTGGGACTATTAGAGGCCTTCACTATGTTTTTTTTTGTGCATTTTATGCAATCAACCATTTTTCTTGAAATTCTAGCCATTGACTTTGACTTTGACAGTTCGAAGGGGTCAACCTAAGAATAAAACCAGCATGAAAAAAAACAATGTGAGGCCCTCTACTATTCCCAAATAAAGCGCCAAAAAAACGAAATTTTTTGGATGACTCACATTCACACTCTGTATAACAAAATATTGAAAAAAAATTAGGTGAAAACTCATTATCGTCAAAGTATTGCCGAAGTTATAACTATATAGTCAAACTCGTGTATAGGGTGCTTTAGGTATTATTCCCCTCCCTAGAGGCGTGGGCGATAAACATTACTTTCGGCCATATTTCCGGCATTGATATGGTTCATTTCAACATATTATGTCAGGCCAATAATTTGAAACCACCACTTGACCTGAAAACGCCCTGGTTATGACTTTAAACAGGCACTCGAAATCTCTCAACAGTATTTTTCTCATTATTTTCCATTTTTCCCTTCCATCCGTTACACTCCACGACAATATCAAGAAACATTCGAAAAATTTCCTACTCTTACAAAATGCTCAACGACGCTTTATGTGAAACTCTTGTAATTTCATTCACACTCGACCTAGTCGTGTCCGCCAAATTTCATCCAAATTATAAAGGACCCCAATATCTCGCAGAGTGCCATAATTAACTTAATTGTTGGAAGTTATGGAGATGCACTTATCTTCGTTTACAGCCCTTCATGATTCATGGAATAAATTTTTAATTTCGGCAATTATGGCAGCTGTAAGCGAGATATTACGGACGCAGCCGATTGTTCCAAGCACATGATATATGATGGATTGTCGGAAAATCGAAAAGAGAAACTCGATGCCGTCAGAAGCATCAGTTATTCATTGTGCAGTTGGGCTTTGTATAATGGATCTCTAAATATGCAGCATGCAGTAATAGGCCAACCAGAAAATCAGAGTTGGCGACAAAACTCAACCGAACTTTCAATGTGGTAATGGTATATTATGTGTGTGCGTGTGTGTGTGACAAAAAGATCACTTCCGTTTCGAAGTGTTGTTGGGGAAATTCATACTCCCAATGCGAATTCCATTAAGTTTTTCTGTGGTGCATTTTACACTTTTAATATTCGCTTTTCAATGAGTTATATTCACAATATTTTTTAACCTGCCAGAAGTTTTACGGATAAAAGCAACACTCAACTTTTAGAATACTCACCATTAGGATAACCACACGCTGCTTTGAATTATTAGTAGTGAACGCTACGAACGCCATCAAACCGAAGAAGGCATACGTAGCTAAAGTTGCCAGATTCCTCAGGTCCAAAAATGTTTCCACCAGAGGTATCGTACCCATCGTCCAGTCACAACAAAGATTGCAAGGGAAAAGAAGAAGCCAGAGGTTAACACTCAATAGGTAGTTGTATGTTAGTTGTTTTGTAGGAGTTGGAGCTACAGATGCCGGATTGTCAAACCTCGTGAAGACAGGCAATTGTGAACCCATTATTTGTAAACGGAAAAGTAGTAGACATACAGTGGATACTGCCAGAACAACTATTCTTTTTGTTGCATTACTCGACCACGGTAATTGGTATGACGACTTTGATGATAGTGCTGATCTTAAGATGTGTTTGATCTGCTGCAGTTTCACCTGAAAAAAAGATTAATTACAGATCTGGAAAGCTGGAATGATTCCTTTGAAAAATCAACTCTACTCCTAAGCCTTTGAAACATTTTTACGTCTTCTGACCAACTCCACTTACAAGTTCTGTACTTGTGTTTTAGAAGTCTGGATTTTTTCTCTCTCCTTCTAGAGAAAAAGTATCCTTTCATATATTTTTGGTCCACCTAGGTTAAATTTGTATGGGTTGGCGATTCTCAACTAATAAAAATCCAACAATGTTTATTTAGTGTTGTTCTCCTTATTAGTAGCACTACACAAAATTTGAATGGATTAATAGACTTACAATATTCTCGTAGTGGCAAGAAGAAGTTTTTTTCTACTTGGTGATGTTTCGAATGCGGTTAGCAAAGTATTGAAGACTAGATTGAAATAATTCCCTCATGAATGCAGAAGTTAAGAAACTAAAAGTTTATTTTAGCGTTAGATTTTACCTACAATTTAATTTTCCAAGCAAGTCTACAGCTCTGGACGATTTTTTACCAGTGGGACTTGAGGTGCAACAGGCTATATTCATCGTGCAAACCTCCATCAATCCTTCATAATGGAGTATGTATACGTATCAGAAAACACGAGAAAGTATGAAAACATCATCATTCATATTTGTGTTGAACGTACGTGCTCTCAGATTTCTATCAACGTTCCACTTGTATTATGCATTTATCGTGTTATCCTAGATCTAGGTTACCGGTTTAAACACATTTTCAACATGATGCAGGTTGTACATATTCAGAATGGGGGTTAAAATACATTTTCTACATGAGAATGCAAACTCTGCGAATCCACTTCGCTTATCTGATGTAGAGTTTAGTGTGAGGTCTTCATGAAAAAGTATGTAGGTTATACAAAATGAACTGCATTTGTGATTTGAAAATTAGAGTATTATATTTGGTGGCATATACATACAATATGTGCAGTTTTTATTATTGCTTTCTAGTTATCTGTTATTGTGTTAATTTTGAGAAGCTTTTACATGATTGGTGAAAAAAAATCTATTGGTTTATCTGCATCAATAGATGAACATCAATCTAAGAAATTTTGGACCCCCTTCCTGTGGGTATATAACATATACATTCCAACCTTAATACCAATAGGTTTATTGAGTTAATCGCGAAATTGTTTATGAAACTTTGTGTTGTAACGTTGAAAAATTGCATCTCTTCATTGAATTGAAATAGAAATCTTGGGATACAGAGAATATGAACTGATTAATCTATTATTTTGACTAGATCTCAATCCTTGTTCAGACTAAGCTACTAAGTTAGTCGAGTAGCCAATAATTTAGTAGCTAAAATACCTGCTACTGTTCTACTCGAATAAATTCCTGGTGTCAGGAACCAGGAACAATCTAAATTACTCGCTAGGTACTCGAATGAACTACTAGCATTGAATATTAACTTTATTACTTAGGGCCGGTACTTTCACTTGCGAATAAATAAATTTATTAGATAGATAAGTCTTATTCTTAGAATAAGTAAAAATGCAGTCTTTTCACTTTCAGATAGTGTTATTCATCGAATAAATCTGTCATTGAAACTCGTTAAATAGATTTTATTTGTCATAGATCGAATGTCGGTACGTCATAATTGGTTGAATTTTTTAGATTCTGGATGTATGGTTATTCTTTGTGTGATTTTCACGACATATTTGCTTTCTAGTTGGAATTATGACAATTTCTTCAATGCGGTGTCTTATTTTACATCAATCAGTTAAAAGTAGTATGCCGTGTTTTCATAGAATTGTTATTCGTCGAATAATTTCATCTGAAAGCACCGAAATAAGGTATCCTTCAGATAGGAAATTATTTGACAGATACTTATTGACAGTGAATAAAATTTATTCGAAGGTGAAAGTACCGGGCCTTAATATAATAACACTTATTAACTGAATACTGAAGCTACTAGCCTAGTCTGAACAAGGCTCAAGAACTTCCAATGAAGTGACGCTTGTCTACAGGGTATTTTACCGAAAACATTGTCGATCTTATATCTCTTATACAGGGTGTCTCGCTTCCGTAGAATGTCTGTTGGATATAGAGAGCTATATCTAAGATGAGGTCCCCGAAAACAATGTGTGGAAAACTCACAAGACTTTTGGACAAGTAATAAACATTTGTTTTTTTTCGAAGATGTCTATTTACACCCTGTATACAGCGAGGAAGGATTTGAAGAAAATCCCAAAATAGTTTTGATAAGAAATATAAATGAACATTTTCCAACATGAAAATATGACCCCATTTTCAATTCACTTTTAGTGACAGTTGTTCGAAATATGTAATCTTCTTGAAGTTTCCCGCAAAAATAAAATATATATCAAGAATTTCCGTTTCCATCCGAGAGAATGTTAGTCTTGAGGTGTGTCATTAACCAATCATTTGTAATATAGAATCTTAATCACTAGATCTCAGTGGCTTGGACATTGTCACCTTCAATCAGAAATATCTACCATTTGATCCTCTTAAGCCTTCCACTGTCGAGTGTTGGTGTAGCAAATGAACTGTGCGAACGCATTTATCTGGACGGATTTGGTTTCAATCCGATAATTCGAAACGTATTCGCCTGATCAGACAGATTCATCACAACTCCAGCTGAATTCAGAACTGAAATTCGCCTATCGGATCACAGTATTATTATTGAATGGAATTCTGCTTCGATCTGGCTTTCTGCCCGGAAGTTAAGGCCGATAATCCTCTTATTATCGAAAAAATTGAACATTTTAATTATTTGCTTGATTGCTCCATGAAATATTAATTGGGTTTTCATTTTAACAACGTACACCTATTATTGTTTCAGCAACAAAAACTTCAAATCTGCGGCTATCAAGTTCTTGAATTTATTTATACTTAGACTCAAAAAGGAGTGATATTGGAAGAGGCATAATTTTGCGAGGCTGTATTGTAATGTAGTTAGCCTAGACCAGTTCCATGCATAAAAAAAATATTGCTTTACCATAGCAACGATCAATAATGTCAGCGTGAGGTTTGAGGTCAGAAACGTAAACCAGAGTTACGCAATAAATTGAAAGAAAGAAGATGTCCACCGAAATTGGGAAAATCGAAAAATTGAAGTATCGAGCCATCATCAAGTACCTGTATTTAGAAGGGTTAAGAGGTAAGCAGATTTACGAAGATATGCTGTCCTTCTGAAGCACTGACTATTTCATACAAAACGCGTTCATCATATAGTTCACGTCAATTTGGAGATGAGAAAAATTTCTGCAAAATGGATGCCCAAATGTTTGAATGTTGACCAAAAGCGTGCAAGGGTAGAAGCATCGCGTTCGATCTGTGTTCGATTTGAAAACAATGTAGACTTCTTAAACCGAACTGTTACTATGAATGAGACTTGGGTACATTTCTACGATCCAGAAACAAAGCAACAATCGATGGAATGGCGACACTCTCCAAGACCTAAGAAATTTCGTGTCCAAAAATCTGATGGAAAAGTTCTTGCTTCAGTTTTTTGGGATTGCCATGGAGTGATCATGATTAAATTTTTGGATCAGGGTAGAACAATAACCGGAGATTACTATTCGACATAACTGACCACTCTACGGGAAAAAATTGAAGAGAAAAGATGCGGAAAGCTATCCAAACGTGTTTTGTTTTTGCAGGACAACGCTTCTGCACACAAATCTCATGTTGCGATGCAAAAAATTCGTGATTTAGTGTTTGAATTACTAGAACACCCTCTTTATTCACCAGATTGGGCTCCATCCGACTATCATTTCTTTCCTCAACTAAAAAAAAGTTTAAAGGTCGTAAATTTTCTTCCAACGATAAGGTTATAAGAGCTGTGGAGGTCTGGTTTGTAGAGCAAGAAAAAACATTTTTTTGAAAGGTCCAAAGACCGTCTAAAGACTCCTCATAAGAGAAGAATATGTTGAGCAATGAAATATTTTGACATTGAAATTTTGTTTTGTTCTATAGTAGGCTAAGGATTTTTCAATATATCCTCGTATATCTGAAATTCTGTAAGGTAAAATACCTACATGTTTATAATTCTAATATTAGCTATAGTGTCATTCGGGGCACCTGGGCGCACTTTTGCCTTTCAAGCCATATCATGTTTCAAATGTTGAAGCTAGGAAAATTAAGACATATCCATAAGATAGAGAATTTCCTTATCTATAAAAAAAAATCAAAAAGCAAACAAACAAAAACGTTTTCTTTCCGCAAAAAAGAAGAAGAAAAATAGAGAAAGTCGGAGTGCGTTCACATGCCCCGTATTGCGGTTAAGTGTGCGCACCCTCACGGGGTAAGTGAACGCAGTGGTTAGTGAACCACACAATCAAAATAAATTACAAAATAATGTCATCAAAATGTTATAATATTAGAGAAATGCTGTTTATTGTCAATACAGGAGCGCCTTTTTACAAGCAGTGCATTATTGTTCGTGCCACAATTCTTGGTGAATACAACACTTGATACATTCCCCTGTTGGTGGCTCTTCATATTTTTCTGAACAAATAGGACAATATTGATCGAGTCTTAACCAAAAAAATCAACAATGTCATAATTTATTCCTCACTGAACTAACGCCCATATAACGAATCTATGCGCACACTTACCCGCGCACACTTTCCCCAGTAAGCCAAAATTTGAATTGACGTTCTTATAGAGCAGCTAAGGGAACGTAAAATTTTTTATTATATATTTAGATTAATATGCCCATGATCGAATAAAATATTGTTTAACACTGAGGGACTCGGAACTTGGACCTGGCAGAATTTGCACAGATGCTAAAAATTAACAAGAAAACTAGTGAATTTGATTGATTGCAAATAAAAAGTTAAGGAAACGTGGCACGGCGCACTCCTATGAAAAACTAATATGGCGATTCTGCGCCCTTGCTTCACCCAAATGAACCCCTCTTTCATACATTGCATAGTCGAGATATACGCACTGCGCACACTTACCCACTGCGCTCAGTTACCCCGAATGACTCTATATATTGGAAAAAAACTACTTTGAAACTCATTTTTATTTGAAGGGTCTTGATGATTTTGCAACTGACCCCAGATTTTTGGGTAAAATTTCGACACTCTTCTATCTTAGAAAAATCACAGTAGAACTAAATGTGATGCATATTCTGAAAGAATAGATCTTCTTATATTGAATCTCGGAATGTCATCGAGCTCGCTGCAACCGTACGTCTTGACGAATTTTCAACTGTCCGAATCCTTTTTTGGATTTTTCGGATGCAACTTTCAACACGTGTATCTCCCAGAAAAACCATCGTAGATCTATAAATGGGATTCATATTCTTAAAGAGCAAATCTTCTGGTAATGAATCAAAATCCTTATAGAATTTCAAATAAAAAATTATGCAGTCCCCCCCCCCTCCATGTCACTTCTGGAACCACCATTTCCACCACCAAGAATATCTACAACGAACAGAATCCTGGAAACAAAAACTTTACTTACCTTTTGAGAAATGAAAATTTCGTAAGAAATACAGACGCCGGCTACTGTAATCCCCTGTTCTTTGCATAGCATCGCGATGGCCATGGAAAACATGGATATGAGGAGATATTTCCAGGCTGAAAGAATAGAAACTGTTATAAGATTTACATAGAGATTCGTAGTCTGAATCTGAAATTTCTATGCATAATAAAATGGGACAAATTCATTCGCTGGCGTTTTTTCCATTTGCTGCGTTCATACCAATTAAGTTTTGTGGATGTTTTCGTCTATCCTAGAATAAATTTAGAAGGATGAAGATGCAGATTTTCCCACTGTTTTCAATTCAATTAAAGTTTCAGGGAGGTTGGCTATTCTTGATATCATGCGGACTATCTGAGAGAAAAACAAAAGTTAGCTTGAGGGTGAAATGTGATGACAGCATTTCTTGTCCTAAAAAAGGTCTTCCGAGTTTCTAATACGTCGAAGAAAACTTCCAATCTACCTATTTTTCGTTTCACGTTATTGCCATATTAGCGATTATATCATTCTCTGCGAAATATAACTGAAATTCATAAAGGGACACAAGGATGTACTTAGGAGTTGTGTTTCTGGAAGATATCCTCATCCAGCCACACTGTATGGTGCGAGTAATAATGGGAAGCAATTTCATCAGAACTTCAAGCAGCAATAGCTCCCAGTGGAAATTGTAGGGGAACCTTGTAAGATCACTCATGTCTCACGGCATAGACGTGATCTGCATATCAGCTTTAACATGGTCGCTCCGATAAGAGAACAGATTCTGACAAATACGTCCCAAAAGCTTTGTGGTGGCAATATATATTCGCGAATTAAATTGCTCAGGGTGTTCTTTTTGGGAGAAAACCTCTCGAAATATCGCATAATTTATATCTATATCAGAAAAACAAGTTCGAAACAATAGGCACAAGATTTTTACGTGAGTTGTCGGAGTTTTGTGTGGAATTATTTTTATAGGTCCCTGAATTTATGACTCACAAGAAGACAAAAAAGTTTTTAATCTTATTTCAAGTAGACTAAGCGGAAACGAGTTGATGAATAGAAGAAGGGTGAAAACTAGTGTTCACAAAATGATTTTGAGAAATTTTAATGCCACGTTGTCAGTTGGCTTCATTGATTTCAAATTGTGTTGATGTATTTATTCTTATATCCTTCAACTATTCAATTGAAGTCGACATAACTATGAGGCCATTTCTAAACTGAAACTTATTATTTTTTATTGATTATTATTCCACGAAAACCATTCCTCCATTTTGTAATTAATTCTTGTAACATTTTTCATTAACTTTTTATTTGCAATCAATCAAATTCACTAGTTTTCTTGTTAATTTTTAGCATCTCTGCAAATTCTGCCAGGTCCAAGTTCCGAGTCCGACAGTGTTAAACATTATTTTATTCGATCATGGGCACATTAATCTAAATATATAATAAAAAATTTTAGGTTCTCTTAGCTGCTCAATGCTCATTTCAAATTTTCATTTCAATTCAAATTTTGGCTTACTGGGGATAGTGTGCGCGGGTAAGTATGCGCATAGATTCATTATATGGGCATTAGTTCAATGAGGAATGAATTATGACATTGTTAATTTTCTTGGGTAAGACTCGATTAATATTGTCCTATTTGTTCAGAATAATATGAAGAGCCACCAACAGGGGAATGTATCAAGTGTTGTGTTCACCAGGAATTGTGGCACGAACAATAATGCAGTGCTTATAAAAAGGCGCTTCTGTATTGACAATAAAGAGCATTTCTCTAATATTGAAACATTTTGATGACATTATTTTGTGATTTGTTTTGATTGTGTGGTGCACTAAGCACTGCGTTCACGTACCCCGTGAGGGTGCGCACACTTACCCGCAATACGGGGCATGTGAGCGCACTCCGACTTTCACCATTAAATTTTTTTTTGCGGAAAGAAAACGTTTTTGTTTGTTGTTTTTTGATGTTTTTTTATAGATTAGAAAATTCTCTATCTTATGAATATGTTTTAATTTTCCTAGCATCAACATTTGAAACAGGGTATGGCTGGAAAGGCAAAAGTGCGCACAGTTGCCCCGAATGACTCTACATAAGTCTTTCAACATTGAGTTGATATTTTTTCAATGGGGTATTTTCCTAAATTACAAAATATATATCAACGAAATCCTCATATCTCAAATATATGGAAAAGTATTTTTTTTCTATTTTAACAGTTGTATTTTGCCTGTTTTTAATTACGGAAATTCACATCGCGGAGGCATTCTCCCAGAAACATTCTACGTCACTTTTACAATCCGGCATCGTTGGAACACTCATCAATGTTTCTCATCAAATTTTCTGATCTCCATATATTATTGCGTCTATGGTTGTGTATTGCCATCAATGACTCTCATCAATGTTTTCTGATCTCCATAGATTGATAATATATTATTGAGTCTATGGTTGTTTATTGTCAGTTAATATTCGATCTTCCTTGGGCTGTTATTATTGATGAAAGAAGGCATTGCTGATATATTTTATAGGTTCCTAAAGTCATCAATATGAAAAAGTTTACAGGTGGTAAATTTTCACTGCTTGCGTGAACGTTTAAAACAATGTCAGAAACTGTCATCGGTTTCAGGAAGATATAATTCTGTATCTTGGAACATAAATACATAAATGCATTTATGTTCCAAGTTCTATATAATATCCTCTTGATCAGTTCCGATGTTGTCGAATTCACAAAAATTACTAGACTCTAGTAAAGGCATTCTACGTCACAAGCTCTCACAAATTTTTTTTTCAAAGGCTATATTTTTTTTCCTACTGAATTTTGAGTGGAACCTTTTATGTGGTGACCAACCAATGGAAAATGGTTTCCAAAAATAATTTTTAATTCTTTTTTTGAGTTTTAGGAAAATACCCCATTTGAATGTTTTCATGACTGACATTTCATTTTATTTAAGACACGATTAACTGTTGTATTATCTTTCAGCAGAGTGATTGGAAAATATAAAAACCTGTACAAAATAAACAATAGATATTCATTAATCAGGCTGTATGATGATGCCCATAGAATTTGATGGATTTTCTTGTTGAATTAAAATAGGTGGGCTTTTAGATGCCTTGCAATCTTATATTAACGCAAAATTTTCCTACTTCAGTCGTGATTTTTTCAATTTCAGCAATTTTGAAGGAAGACAGTTGAAAAGAGTGACATAACTTCGAAATTGGAAATCAGTGTATGGAGTTCAACATTGTTAAACTCTGAAATTTGACTGAATAGCGGAATAGCACCTTGTATATCCTAAACCACATCTATTAAGCAATTATAACCTCTTAATATGAATTACCCTTAAAGACCTCACTCCATAGTTGGGAAAAAATCGTAGGCTTCCGTTTTTTTGTGCAAACATATCCATCGAAGTGTCAATGTTCGTACTCCTGGCTCAATGCCTAGTTTTCCCAAACCGGATAAAGGTGTTTGCAACATTAAATCTAGAGGATAATGTTGTCTATTATATAGGGTGAGTGTTTGACTCGTACAAATATTTTCCTTTACCATCTTTTCCGAATCGGCTGTTGAAGAATCAGGCTGTTGAAAAACCATACAAAAATTTATTTTATCGAAAGAAATGAATATCGAAATATTGTTTTTCATTCATTTGATAGAATACAAGATATCACCCACGTCTTCCAGCCTTCTCATTATGACCATTACATACCATAAAAATATCAAAAATTCGAAGAACCCAACTCTTGAAAATAGGATGGACGGTATCTGAAGAATTTGTACGTTTTGTAAAATAAAAATATTCTTCAAATTTTCTGGTATGATGCACAGTTTTCGTGTACCTAATGCGATGTTCCAAAATTAAAAAGTATCTGTGAAATTTGAAAAATTGTGTACTTTAAATGAATACAACACTTTTTAAAGATTCACTGATTTGTACTGTCACAGAATAAGCTAGTTATTCTGAAGGTAATTTTGTTTTTCCAGGGGTGGTAGGACTCATTATGAAAACTTAAAATACCTTTATCTTTTTATCAGGGTCGAATCAGAACAAATGGAATAGAAAAAAAATTTTTTTTTGACCTCAAGAATCTACTGTTGAAATATTTGTACGAGTCAATGACTCATCCTGTATACAAAATATTCAAACAAGGTAACTGAAACAGAATAAGTGTATCAGAGGCCGATTTTTGTTAGGCCCTTGACTTGGGAACTCTCCTATGAAGATTTTTCATCCCAAAAGTAAAAATGCTATGAAACTTTTGTGTTCTTCCCTCAACTTATCGTGACGAATGAACAGGAAAATGGAGATCTAATGAATGACTCATTTATTCCATAATTGCAATTCGAATAAAGCTGCCACAAATCTATACAACTCAGATCATATCAAAATAGAGGATTCGCCATGGATTTAATGGAAAAGGATTTCAAATATGCCTCCCCTCATTTCTGAGTCTAATCCAGCAGATTATGCCGAAATTACGAGCTGAGAAATACGCAAACATTAACGACATTCAAACAGACTCAAAACTGATTATTATTTATCGATATGAACCTCCTTAATCTGGATTTATGAGAAAATCTTCGAAACCCCTTCGGAGCCTATCAAATTTCGCAGCAGTGTAACGTTTTGTTCGGATAGTCTATATGCTGTAAATTGCCACATCCTGAATTGTTACGACGTCGAACACTACGTCAAACCGTACGAAATTATCGATTTTGACTTCACGCCGTAGTGAACGCCCAATCGAATTAAATCGTTCTCTCGTTAACAATCAAAGGGCATGAAATCTCTTAGTTTTTCACAAACAACAAAGATAAACGAAAATGCTGGATGGTGAAGTCAATCCCCAACATCAAAGGCAGGCGTTATTCGGCCACGAAGCTCCGAGCAAAATCCATGGGATTAAACCATTCGATATTGACATAGAAAAATTATGGAAATTCTAATGAGGCTTCAATAGAGTATTATATTAATCGGGATTTCCTCTGGTATCTGTGTATTCTCATGTATTTGTATTTCCGCAAATACCACTGCTTTGACATATGCACCACTGGTATACAAAACTTGACCTATCTAGGTAGGGAAATATAAGAGAATTATTCAAACATATTTTAGAGATTTCACGAGCCTCAACGCCTACCAATAGTAGATCAATGGTGAAATTACAAAACACATACACATTCTCTCTCTCATATCAAAATATGAAAAAAGTTATATTCATTTCAGGAAGAGTATTGTGGGATAATGGAAAAAATTCAATATTTTCAACGTTCTGCCGCTCTTGCACATTCTATTTTCCAATGATACATAACAGCAGGAAAAATAGGCGATATTGACAAACAAAATAAGGTCCATTCTGATCGTACTGAGTTCATCAATGTGTGTATCAGTTCAGAACTATTTTCAATTAAAAGATGAACGTTCATGGATATCACTAGCAAAATCCATGAATTCCTAATAAAATCAAAATGGGACAGGTAAAATTAAAATATACACTGCATGACCGCCAAAAATGTTCGCCCACCAACATATTCCCACACTTTCAAAAGTTGCTATAACGTGAACAGCTTTTTTGATTTGTCCACTTTTCAGTCAATGTTTATGTGATAATAATTTTGTTACAATTTTGCAATATATTCGAGAATATACTGTGAACATGTGCAGCTGTTTCTTAATCCAAAATTTGAAATCTTCTATCAATTGCAAAATATGATTATGAATTATTCCCTTTCTAGTTTTTCATTTCACGGTCATCAACCAAGAAATAAGAAGACAATTTGATAGAAAAACATTATATTTGGCACTATAGGGACTATAGCACAATAACGTGAACCAAAAAACCATACAAATGTGCACGAAAAATGTTAATAAGAGCACAAATCAATAAATAATTCAATGAATGTAAGAAAAAAAAATAAATAAGGGAATACAATAAATAAATTGATCAATACTTATGGACAAATCTACTAATAGTATATGCAGTCATACATATGTATTGAAGTTCAAGAATTCACTGCAGTAGTTCAAAAATTTGAATAATCGATTACTACGCAGTGGAGCATTTATCTCCCAATTTTTGTAGCATGTCTAGAAACTTTCGCGACTCAATTCATGAGGACAATGAATTTAAAAAGAAAAAGCGAAAGAATTGAACGATTAAACAAATGGAGATTTGACTATACTCGTGAAGAATATTAGAAAAACAGATTAGAAAAGATTTATGTATTTCTGTTTCTTAAACATGTTATTAGGTAATTCGAATGCCATAAAAGTGTATCCTTCCCGACTATTCATCTGAGATTTGGTTTTGCCTCAAATTCCAACAACAGAGGGTGATAGTTCAATAACACCAAATTCTTAGCTGTAGTTCTTGATTGTCCACACAGAAAACTGAACTACATGTTTGAAAAATGAAGGTTCTACACTCTCGAAACAAATAAATTTTCACACACCAATAATCGATTATAAATACAGCAAATTCGCAAGTCATAGGAATGTTTTCGAATTATTTTCGAATATCAATTCATAATAAGCTGTCAATTTCTAAACAGCGCTACCTACTGTGGAAACAACGAAACTTATTCCATATTTCCAAAATTGGAAAAACAATATCTGATCAGTGCATACACCAGGTTTTTAGACACCTTAGCTGAGCTCGAACTGAAACTCAGATTGAACAGTACAACTCTGAGCCTTAATGTCAATTGGGCAATATGCACTAAGAACTTATTAATCACGGTATGGTATCAAGACACAAAAAATATTGAAATTAGCGAATTTCTTCCAATAAAGTGAATTATGAGAAATAGTTCACTCAAAACTAGATAATTCATTTAATGCTTCTGTTGGAATTTCAATCAATGAATGTTTTTGTGCATATTCTTTGGTACCTATATTCCATTTATTCTGGTTTGTGGTAGATATGAAACAAATTGAAATTGAATATTGTCATTTATCCACGGCCATTCTTGCAGAACAGGATTCCGAATTCTCTAGTTTCTATTAAATTATCTGTAATAAAATATTTCCTGCATTACATACAGCATAGTCATGTTTATTTACAAGTTCCATTCGTTGGGCGTAATGCAATTACGAGATTGGATCCGAATATAATATTCGGTTTGAGCAAAATTCGTTTTACTGTAATCATGCAAGTGGCTAGAGTGCCATAGGAAATAATATTATAATACCTACTCGTATACAAAAAATTTCGTATTTGTGTTTCTCATTTGTAAAAACAGGAATTGTGTTGAACTGCATAACATTAATTGATAATTCTCATACTGATAGATGCATGCATACAAAAAGATAAGTGATGGTAATTAATAGTTTTATCAATTTATATTTATTTTGGTTTCTATTCTGGAATGAAACAGAAGATTATGGTTTAAAGTTCTCGAGGATACGGTTTCCGTTAAAAAGCTATAAATATATGATATTCATGAGAAGGTCGATGTGCAGTGAGAGAATGAAAATTATTTTCAGCTAGGAATTGAGTGGAAAAAGTTGTTTATTACGAATATAACTATAAAAGTATTTGAATTAACTCTTGGGTGGATTCATTTTTGTATGACTGCACTTACTGGAACATTCCTTGGTTTTTTTCGAGTGCCTAGCACATGTAGATCTATATCTATATGTTTATTAGCCCAAAAGTAAAGTATAGAATAGATGTACGATAGGTTTTTTAACCACTACATGTTAATCGCTACCTTCGTCCACATGAATGAAGTGGGCTATTTTGAAGAGCAAAACGTACATGTAGTATGGTCAAATAATTGATTATAGTAAAAATTAGAGAAAACAGTTTCAGAAGTGAGCAGCATATACTGCTAGTATATGCTGACCAAGGTTTCCTTCTCATTATCTCATTTGACATCATCAGAGCAACATAACTCCAACCTAAATGGAAAGAGCTCCTAATTGTCGGAGTATTTTTGTAAGATATTATATGTTCCGAACAGTAATTTGATTTAAATTTTATTTCGATGAAGAACTGACCTACCTGTTTGATTTTTCCGTCTAGATGCTTTACTATATAACAAGAAGGCCGCCAAGAAAAACACTGATGATAAAGTTTC
This sequence comes from Coccinella septempunctata, assembly GCF_907165205.1. Classification (NCBI taxonomy): domain Eukaryota; kingdom Metazoa; phylum Arthropoda; class Insecta; order Coleoptera; family Coccinellidae; genus Coccinella; species Coccinella septempunctata. The sequence continues at coordinate 32,390,534 of NC_058191.1, read as the reverse complement.
TGCTCTTCCAACTACTCCTGTTACCTGCAACAAAAATTATTATAAAGGACTGTAATTTTGACAGTTCGTTCAGTTTTCAGAACCAATATTTCAAATTACTGTGACAATATAAGTAAAGAAAAATTATTATTCTCCAGTCAAGCTAATTATTCTTGCAGGATCCTGTGAACTATCTAATGATGTCTATCACTTGCACTGAGAATGGCTTCAATGAAAACTCAAACTTATCCGTTTGATACGAAAAAATGCAAGAATATTTCCAGACATCTATAGATGCTAATTGACAGTTTATTCTGTTCAGAAACTCTTTGAAATAATATTACAAAATATTTTCAAGGCGCTCACTTCCTTTAGTTATCTCTGTGAACCTGTAAAAAGTAATGCAGATTTGGAATTTGGTATCAGTTTTTCGAAGCATAAGTGCGTATTTAGGACGAAACGAATTTCATTGCAACTGGTGAAACCCACATGAAAATTCCCTGAGTTTTGGGAGAACTGATTTAAATTTTTTTTTTATTCGAAGAATCATCCTTGGTGAATATTTAATTTGTGAATGGAAGTTGCATCGTATCATTGATTTGGAAGAATTCTGTCTATCTGATAAATCAAAGTGAATTAAATTTCCCGGTTTTTCAGCATGCGAAATTTTCTGTACTATACATTTGTAGAGATATTACCAAAGAGTATCAACTGTTGTTACTCTTTGATATTACTGAAATCGATACCCAATATATTTAATAATATAGCGAAGAAAACATGTCTTTTTTCATCGAGTTATTATTATTTCTTTACTCTTTAGGTAGAACAACAAATGCTCATTTATGTTATTCACATTCCGAGGTGGAATGATTTCTTCAATGAATTTCCACATAGAAAAATTACTCGAAAAGTCTCGCTATTGGCTGCAATTCGAAACCTGCTGGAATGCAAAAAGACGTTCGTAATGTGCTGCTATCATTTCGACGAAAGTGGAAACTATTGTAATTTCTGCAACTTCAACGTTCAAGTGTTCTGGCAAGACCCCACATTCTGGTAATCTATCCCCCTTTACGGCTAATATACGGATTGCAAGAAAGTCCTGTGAGTGTGATTCCTAATACAAATCTGAATTCATAATCTTATTTAATTGATCATTACCAATATAATTTAGATTTTCCACAGCCGACCGAGATGTCAATAAATATTGAAGAGGGTATTATATCTGTATATGGAATTCTAGCTCGAAATGTTTATGAGTTCTGCTTGTTCTGTTTTGTTTGGTTCTATAATATTGAAGAATATTCATTCTCCTTGGATTAATCAGTGATATTCTTCATTATTATAATTAATTTCATGCGAACTTATTTTTCACAGTAGTGTTCTCAGCATACCCACAATTGAATGATTGAAAACAACGCCGGAACAAAATAATCCATCAGCTAGAGCAATGCGTGGAAATAAAATGATGTAGTAAAGTATGTTCCCCGCCGTCTCATGGAAAATTCAATTCCACTCAAATAACAATTTTTTCGCTATTCACCTTTTTACACCGTACTTCTGCGACAGTAAAACGCTAGCATGCCTTTCGGATTACCCACTTCTTCTGAAATATTGAACGGAACCTCCATCGAGGTTGTCTGCCGACCTCACATCGGGCCATCCACCCCTATCATATTCCCTCCAGGATACCCAACAAAACCATCAATTTGCAAGAAACCGAGAAGATCCGCATACCAGAATCGATACAGAAACTTGACCCGAAGGAGAACAACTCTATCATTCTGATTGACGTTTCCATTATTGTATAATATTTCATGGAGGTTTTGAAACATGAAATTGGGGCTCAGCATTGTCTGTTTTGAATAGATGGCAAACAAAATAATTGGACGTTAGGTGCTTTTGTACTGAATATCTTATTGTTTTTTTCTGGAATTTTTCAATTGAGAGCTAATTGCTTTTGATCATTGATACCTACTATTATACTTGGTATCACCAACATCACTTGGAAGAACAACCGTCTCATTGTGATAGCAGAACCGTGAACACATACTTAGTGACGTAGAAAACAGAACCCCATTATCAATGAATTTATTATAAATATTCTGTGTGAAGATGTTTTATAATCGACAAAAGTCGATCTATTGAGATCTATCGAAATTGAAGAAAAATTTAACCGTAGTAAAGAAGAGATAAATCAATAATGTATAAAACATTCACGATGCAAGCAGAGACAATTATTATATAGAGCGTTTCCAAATTATACGTGAACCTTGGAGGAGGTGTTGGTATCACTCATTTGCTGTCGTTTGAGCCATATTCATTAATAACTAAAAATCAACAGTTTCCGAGTTATTTGAGTTCTTGTGGTTTTCAAAAACTTTTTCACCTTACTTCATTTTTCGTCAATTTTTTCTACGTTGACCAAGTTTGATTATAATTTTGCATAATTTTCATCTGAAAAATGATATGATATGATACGTAAGAAAAAAGCAAAATTTCCTGTATTAGATGTTGAAAAAGAATTACTATAATTTATAATTTGCTTCTATTCCCTTTCAAATCAGAATCTGCTGAAACGGTGCTTGCATTCTAACGAAAACTTTTTTAGGAAATAAACAAGAAATAAGATAGGTTTTCAAAATAATTTTTTCATACATAAATTTTGGAATTTGAAAGTTTCAAGCAAATTGATATTAGAAATTGATTTGTCTTCTCTTCATATACCAACTTTTAAATCATTCTTACTCAACATTTAATACAGGATAATTTTAGTTTCATATGTATCATATCTATTTATGATGAAGATAATCCAAAATTATAATCAAACTTGGTCAACGTAGAAAACATTGGCGAAAAATGAAGTAAGGTGAGAAATTTTTTGAAAAACACAAAAACTCAAATATCTCGGAAACTTTTGATTTTTGGTTATCAATTAACATGGCGCAAAAGACAGCTAAGAGTGATACTAACATCTCCTCCAAGGTTCACGTCTAATTTGGAAACACCCTGTATATTACTGCTCTACATCAGATCGTCATTTTCCTCTTGAAGTGTCTCATAACAGGCGAACTTTTTTTGTGTGTTCCAGAAGTCGGTACCTCGAGTGGAAGCTGCAGAATTATGAAAATATTTTTGGGATCAAGTTTGAAGTCGAAAACTCCAAAATGCGAATCTTCAGCTCAAAATTGTGTAAGTTCTCTATAACTATTTCAGATAAAATTACATAGGTGATTTTTATTCGATTCTCAACAAGTTTAAAGCAACTAACAGCGCACCTTCAGGAGAAAAATCACAAAAGTGAAGCGGAAAATAAAAGAAAAACAGTAACACAAACAAATATGAAGGATAAAATTATAAAACTGAATGATATATATTTAATAACTTGAAAAACAATAACAATTGAAATGAAAAATGAAACAGGGCACACAACAATTGATATAATACAAAAATCTGTCTGAATAAAGTCAGTTATTTATAAGACTTAAGAAAATTAAAAAAAATATTGATAAAATAAAGAAATCTGAATAAAGCAGAGTGTCATCAAAAAAATTACCTGAATAATTTTATCTGGAATAGTATTTTATTCATCTTTAATTCAGTTAAGCGGTTCAGCGGTTCTTGAAGAACCGCTTCTGATAAACAGTGCATAACTATTTACGCTGAAGCAAATCTTGCATACAATTCTTATTTTTTTTCCTTGTGTTAGAAATATTTGGAATAAAACCTATAAAAAGTTTCAGATAGAAAGCTGAGAGTTGTGTTAAAAACCACACCTTTCTTATGGTGATAGTTATATATAGTTATAGTGAGAAGGGGTTACAGTTCACTGCGACCTTAAGGTCTATTGTGCCCCCTAACAGAGCTGTTTTCATCGCGCCATGGTTCTTATGGTGATTTTCAAAACCCTAATATTATTTCACATCAATCTGCAGATTAATCCTAAACTTTTCTCTGGCTATTATTTCTTCATTATCTGAAATTCAAACGTCTTAATTTCTTGCAAGTTGCAAACCAAATCTTCACTCTCACACGAAACTTTCTTTATCAATGGGAATGTAATCTGAATGAGCAGGTGCGAAGATATCAATGGCTCTGCTAAACTAGCCTCATTAAACCAAACTTACGTTATCAATATTACAACACGTTGTGTAGGTTTCCGAAGTTACCCACTTGGCTGGGTGTGGCTTAATGTTTATTATCAGAGTTAGTGTCAAGTGCATCGAAGGTTCAAACCAATTCGACCATTGTTCACATCTGTCGGTAAATTATGGAGAATATCTGAATATATGAATTTAAATCGTTCAAAGCAGCTCTTCCTGGGGCGTTTTATAATCGTATTCCGAAATAATATACCTTCACTTGTAAAGAAGCACTCGGTTGGCCATGAAATAATTTTCTCCAGTTTTTGTATCAAGAGAGGAGTAAGGTTGGCACTCAAAATGTCGTTAATTTCATAAAGATGTTGCCACAACTAATATTTATTACCTAATATTACAAGTGCCAAGTGTGAAAATTGAGGGCTGCTCATTCAAATAGTGTCTGATATTCTGAAATCTACAACAAATTCGATGTGAGTCAATTTATATTAGATATGTTCCATCTGAATTTGAATGAATTATATTTTAGCTGGATCAGAATGATTTTGAATGAAGAGGATGATAAAGAATTTCCTTCTATTGGTAAACCCAAAAAGGTGATGGGATTTGAAGATTTTATTTTCAATAAGCAGCCATAAATATGAGGCAGTTGTCCTGTCAATTATTAATAGATCTGTGAAATTTTCATTTAAAGGTGAAGTTCTTCTTTCCGTAGAACTCCCTTCAACTATTTTAACTTTCATTAATGCAAAATAATTTTTGTTGATGAATTCAATATTCCTGAAATTATCCGTTGAGTCCTTTGATTCCTTCCATTGCATCAGATGCATTTCATCTCAGGGTTGATTCATTTTAATTCAACAACCAATAGGACGTCTTCAAACTTTAGTCAATGAAGATAACCAAGATTAACTCTTCTCAAACAACTGCATTTGTGTCAATAATTTAATTAGCTTTCAGCAAAATTATATTTAAAAATCGATCTCTTGTATTTCCCAAGCCAGTAACTTGATTTGGAATTTTGAATATAATTTCATATTGTGATAAAATACGTAATTACTGAGACTTTTACGTAGCTTTAACAAGCGTCATAACCTCACATTTTCGTACTAAACAGTGTTTAATGTGTCAAATTTCCAGGGCCAAACGAGTGCTTTCATAAAAGTAAATGGAGTATACAGTACAGTATCCTGCAGTATGGAACGTTATTGATTTGAATGAAGAGTTAGTTAGTGAAGAGGGTTAATGGTTTGAAAACTTTTAAAGAAATAATTATTTGTTCTCTTGCGGCAATTTAGATATTGTAGTTTGAAACAAAAAAAAAATATACCTATATAAATGAGCCAGTACATAGCGCCTGATGAAAACTATCCAGTTTATTCAGTCGACTATACTGAGAGATATTGAAAAATACGATTTAAAAAGTTTATACATGAAAGTCCAAGATATTTAAGATAAGTAACATGTAAAGAAACAACTTACCGCTTCCGTATGGATGGGATGCACTGAGAACAACATGGCTGCTACAAAACTGGATAGTTCAGGAAGGAACATAGAGCACATCCTGAAAGAATATTCAATATAAATGTCCGAAATCATAGGCAATTTCAATACAAGGTGGGCTTTTTGAAACGAAACAGACGAGGCAACCACCTTAATTGTGAAGAAAGTAATTACCAATAATAATTATTTCGTTATCTAATGTTGTCAATTAACGGTTGCCTTCGTAACTACAGAATCAATTGGTCAAATAATTGATGATTTCACATAGCATGGTTAGCGGAATGACTGGTACTGTACGAAATTCAAAATTGAATATCTCGAAAACGAATGCATTAAATGAGAAAAGAATTAATACGCTGAATTCAGGATAAAAAGGTCTTTCAAATGAGGTATCACTCACCCTGTCTTTCCTATTAAAAATTTAGGGGTTGGTGTTCTATCACTAAGGATTGAAGCGATATAGTTGTGAATTTGAATTTAAAAGTTGTCCCCCTCGAAACAAAAATCGACGTGTCCGAGCATTTTTTCGAAATAAATTTATTCCGCCCTTTATCTCGTCTGTTTCGTTTTAAAAAGCCCATCCTGTATTATATGAAGGCCTATGAATCATATATATATATATATATATATATTATATATATATGTAATTTTTTATTGTCGAGTTATGTAACATATTGATCAGCACTATTCATGATACTGCAAGTAAAGGTTCAATAAGAAACTGATACAAGAAAAATGAATTAATTATGAATTCATTATGAAATCATTGATGATAATCATAGCAGTAAATAGATAATAAGCATAATTTAAACAAGTACGAGACTGAAACTTTTAATACCAGACTTTCAGGAACAAATTATCAAGTCAGAAAAACATCAGAGGTACGATTAAGCAGATGGCAAGACATACACAACTCAATTCTAATAATTATGTTGGTGTGTCCTTCAACAAAATGGCGAAAGCGCTGGTATTGACCAGAGCTGTTATTAACCAGCACTTTCGCCATTTTGTTTCACAGTATGTATCTTGATTGCAAGTGTTTCAAGTTCACGTATCTTGAAATTCATTATAAATATGCTTCTACATCAAAGCAGCACTTATTGCATTCAGATTAAGATTGTCAGACGTTCCATTAAATAATCTTGGTTTTATACTGAATAGCAGCGTTATGGTTATGAAATAACCTAACCAAATAACCTGAAATGCTTCAGCTTGCAGAAACTTATGATAATAGGTATGTCTGCAGCCTGCAGTTTACTTTGTTTGCCAACTGCAAAATTCATTTCGAACTTTCATCAATTAGACCTTCTCTTAAAAGAATTCATATTTAATTAACTACGGGTCCATTCAGTCTACGGAATAATAGAGAGGTGTCAAATAATCCCTCATCAACCGCAAACTCGAACTTTCTAGAAAAACAAACTAAACTCTCCCGCATACTTTTCGTATAATCTAATGGATAATCCATCCAATTAATGTATGCCACGTCCTCCCCGAAGCAAAATTTCAGTCAGGATAATCTCGCAATTAATTTTGATAATCAAATTGCGGAAAAGTTCATGTTCGCGACGCTCTGACCTCATATGTTAACTGGGTCGTTTCAGATGAAGGCCGAGATATTTTGCTGATTGGGCGTTTGAAAGTGTCACATGAGATGTGATGAAATTCAGTATTTTATCCCTCAAACTCTACCACAAAGTGCACTGAAATATTATAAAAATAAAATCTCATTATCTTTGATCAATTGTTCATCCACAGCAGTTGTGAGTCTAGGTTATTTGCAGATAAGTGGAATTAAAAATAAGAAGATTCATCAAAATTCTTCAAGATTTAGTTTATCGATAATGAAAGAAAATAGAAATATTCCAGTCAAGGAAAATAACTCTCCAACTTTCGACCCATTTAAGGACGCAGAAGTTCAGAGAAAAAGGTAAAATTGACCCCTGAAAATGCTTTGAAGTTACAATCTTCTGAGATTTTTCTTGACAAAAGTTACTCTTGATGTATAATCCCGTTTTCGAGTTATTTGGGAAAAACTATATGATTATCAAAAAGACCCTTGTCAGGGTTGTAGCACCATTAGTAATTGATTTCTAGCATAAACAAACACTGAATATCACACCCAGTAGGTACCTATCACACTATTAAGAAATACTTATCGATAATTTTGATTCACGTTTTTAAAGTTATACTTTTGACAAATAAACGTATCGATAATTAAACATATTGAGTTAGGTACCCGGAAAAGGTTAATTCTTAGATTATATTTCAAGGCCTTGTTTTACAACTCAAATTCGAACCGCACTCGACATTAAACCTGTTTCAACCCGTCACGATATTGTCAAAGTTGAGCTGGGTTCAAACTTAAGCCCAGCTTGAGCTTGAACTGTACAACTGGGCTTTAGAGTGCCCTTTTCCGAAACAAGCTGAGGAGAAAACTGTTTTGATACGTACTCGTAGATACAGAAACTGGCGACAACAAAGACTAGGTTCCTAAAAAAGTAACTGATCTCTTGAATACTACACTTATTAAAAGCAAAGAGTCAGAGAAGCATAAGCAAATAACATGTCTCCGTATCCTCATTAATATCATTGTGCATTTACCCCCCTGATGATCAAAGGGAATAATTTCGGGATTTTATTCACACAATAATTTTTTTTTAACTTGAGGAATAAAATTCAATCAAAATAACGGAACTTTATCAAAATAGTGCTGGCCATTATCTGTATGGATCTGCAGCTCGCAGGTTTTAAAGTTCAACAGTGCTTTCTAGTTTGAATATCCACAGAAAGATGGCCAACGTCCAAAGTATGTTTTTTTTTTAATAAATCTAGTGGCGGTCTCTATAAATGAAATAAGGAACAATAACTCATTTTGAGCTTCACTTGGTTAAACTGAGTTGGCGCCAGTAACAGTAATTAAGGTATGAAAAACCGTATAGCCAGTAAGGTATGAAAAACCGATAATTATTCTGATTAGCCCTTTTCCGATGATTCTAGCTAACAAAATAAGCGGTTCTCGACATAATTTTTTTTTTTTTTGGTGTAGCAGGGGGAAAATCTGCAAGTCAGACGAACCACCCTCTCCTGAGGGGAAAAAAGTGTGGGGATTCTCACTCTCCTGAGCTCGAGAACCACTAAAAACCCTTTACTGCCTCTTGAATATTGGTTCCGGGCATTTGCCTATAAACCGTTCATCTCTTAGTCGGTTTTCTTCTCGCACACTATCGTGCTGGGATTTATGTGTTTATCCTCTATTGGATAACACTTTATTGGATTGTTCAATAAGTTTCCGTTCTTATTTTAATCTCTTTTTAATTGATCTCTTGGTCTCCTTCTGTAAATTCGCATTCTCTTTTTGTCTTCCTGGGTCGTAGTCCACTAGTCTCCTGAGTTCTTGATTCGGATGGTTTTTGCGCTGTTTCGAATAATTTCTCTGCTTTTCTGTTTATGAACTCCGTTATGGTTTTCCATTTTAGGTCCCTATAAATCTGTCTATTACTGACAAACCAAGGTGTATCTATTGCTCATCGTAGCAGCTTGTTTTCAGTGGCCTGAATTCTTTTGATATGGCTCTTTGACGCGAAACCCCAGGCAACTGATCCATAAGTCAGTTGAGGCCTAGCAACGCCTTTGATTATCTTCAATTTTGTCTCTTTCGACATGTGGCTTCTTCTTCCTATCAGAGGGTAGAGTCTATTCATCGCTGCTTTCGTTTTGTCGATTGCTTGTTTGATATGACTTTTCCAAGTAAGTCCTTTGTCAAGCGTTATTCCTAAAACGTGACAGGGGATGACTGGAGAGGTCAGAAATGCAAAGAAACACCTTCAATTCGGCCGACGTTTCGACATATTTAATGTCGAAATTGGTTGAAATTTTGAATATTTGAAGGCTACTATAATATATTAAAAGAAAACCATGACCACAGTAGATCAAACATCTCTAGCATGCGCGCACCCGATTGAAGAACGCCAATTTGTTTTCCTTTCAATGATCAATCCATCACATGTTGTTGTTGTTGAACTCTTTGTTGCTTCAAAATAAGTTTAATGTTGTTTTTCTTTCCTTGCAAATATTTCCATTTTTGTGTATTGTTGTCGGATGTTGTTTTTACACTTGATTTAGAGGAAACCAATACAAATTGTAAGTGTTGTTTATTCTGTCTTATTGTAACGATCACGTATATATTTTCTACTGTATTTGTGTAATACTGCATGAGATTTTACCTAATTACAGTGCCCTGATGAAGACATTAAATATGTCGAAACGTCGGCCGAATTGAAGGTGTTTCTTTGCAATTCTGACCTCTCCGGTCATCCCCTGTCACGTTCTAAGTTAAAAGGTCATCAACCAGGTTACCGTTATTCCTAAATATTTGGCTTCATTTTTCCAGTCGATTTCTTCGCCGTCAACTTCTAGATTCGTTGTGGGTCGTAATCTTTTTTTTTAAAGTAATATTGCTTGGCTCTTTTGTCCATTGAGCTTGATTTTCCACTTTATGCACCAGTCATTTGTTTCGTCAATCATTTCGTTCTATTAGTTGCGGTGTCGAGTTGCTATGCCTGTGTCGTCAGCATATAACGTTAGCATGGTTCTTGGATTCTTCGGAATATCGTGAATGTATATGTTGTACAGAAGTGGCCCAAGTACTGACCCTTGGGGTACTCCAGCCTCTATATCTCTTGTTGTGGAGCATTCTCCTTCCACTTTCACGTAAAATCTTCTATGTTTGAGATAATTCCAGATCAACTTGCATATTTTGATCGAATATCCAGCACATCTCATCAACATAATATTTTTAAAAGAAATTCATTTTTGATGTTCATCATCCCACCAATCGTAACGAAGAGAACAGTTTTGATTTTGAAACCCCCCTAAAATCTCAAAACTACATCCATAAATTATTGCTCAACATTTTCGATGTGCCTTGTATAAAAATTACAAGATATCTGTGCTATGGCATGGAGGAATCAATCTTATTGTTATTCTCCTTCAAACCGAAAGATTTCACTGAAATTACCTCCTGTTTAAACATGTTTTGAATAACAATTAAAGTCTTCAACAGAAGAATTCCAATGCGATCTCTTCCGAAGGTTTTCCAATTAATTTCAGCTCTCATGGTCGCAGCAATATCTGCTTAAATAGGGTTTAAAACTATTGTTAAACGTGGAATTCATCCCTAATTGATAAACATCAAAATTTAAAACGATTCTTCCATTATTCAAGAGAACGTAAAATATAATTCCCCTATCGCTATACGGATTTGCGCTAATTCGCATCAACCCATTTAATTCGACAACGAAAACAACGCAGTGAGCTCTGATTGGATTCTACTGTAATTGGAAATGCACCCCCGAAGACCTCTTCCGGTGGAAATGGTTACCTTCCCTCCTCAGGTTTCGAATCGAATTCATCTCGTCATTATTGAGCGTATTAACGCCCTCTCGATGGAAAACTCCATCGCTTCATTGACTGACGAGAATGGATTATTGAGTTTCGCGTTCGCTGAATATGGGGAAATTTCATCAATCGACAAATGGAGTTGGGCAACGTAATTTGGATAAAATTGTATCATTTCGGAATGAGAAAAGTGTATTTTCGCCGAAATCGTTATTTTGTATTGTCATGCATGCTATTAAATTATTGTGCGGGATGGTTCCTAATGGATTCCAATACTCTAACATCCTTGTATATTTTTCGTAATTTGATACTGGGAGAACTAAAAATAGTGTCTTTTTCTGTCAAAAAAATATTGCGAAGAAATAAATTCTGTAGTTCTTCAACCATATACTCCTTTCACTTTAGATTTTTGCTAAATGGTAATCTCTAAATTTTTCATATGGAAATTCGAAATGCACTCAGAACTCAGATGTAGAGTCATTCGGGGCAACTGTGCGCACTTTTGCCTTTCAAGCCATACCATGTTTCAAATGTTGAAGTTAGGAAAATTAAATCATATTGATGAGATACAGAATTTTCTGATCTATAAAAAAACATCAAAAAGCAAACAAACAAAAATTTAATGGTGAAAGTCGGAGTGCGTTCACATGCCCCGTATTGCGGGTAAGTGTGCGCACCCTCACGGGGTACGTGAACGCAGTGCTTAGTGAACCACACAATCAAAACAAATTACGAAATAATATCATCAAAATGTTATAATATTAGATAAATGCTGTTTATTTTCAATACAGAAGCGCCTTTTTACAAGCACTGCAATATTATTCGTGCCACCATTCATGGTGAACACAACTTCCCCTGTTGGTGGCTCTTCATATTTTTCTGAACAAATAGGACAATATTGATTGAGTCCTAACCAAGAAAATCAACAATGTCATAATTTATTCCTCACTGAACAAATGCCCATATAAAGAATAAAAAGTTAACGAAACGTCGCACGGCGCAAATGGGCAAACTATGTAAGATAGTTAAAACTGGCCGAAACGGAAGAAAAAATACCGGTTGCTCAAGATAAGGATAATATGTAGGTATTGGGGTATGTGGAACTAAATCTTACAAGCTGAGACACTACCTGTATACTCATGTGTTCAAGAGTATCTTAAAAGAAACCTGAAAGAGGCGCACATCTACTTGAAAATGGATAGATTGTCCCAGAATTTAAACATAACATTTTCTCTGTTAACTTGGGAATTCCGTGTTGCCATAAAGCAACTGGCTAGAGGCAATAAGGTGACTGTCCTATGGCCAGGGCATTTTAGCATTGAAGAATGAACTTACGAAAGTCCACCAAGGCTATGAACTGTTAGACCAGAACGCTTTTGTGGTTTTGAGACAGAAAAATATAAGGCATTGGTCCAGAAACGGAAGGTGGACAACAGAATAGTCCACTGGATAAACACTTCTGGACTTGCACGAGTAATAAGATCATTTTTATTAGCCTACACAAAAAGGGTACTGAAGCTATCTCGCGCTGAGACTCGAGTAATGGTGGAATTGCTGGCAGGCTGACGGGGAGGTAAACTCTTGTACTACATGAGGAACTCAGGAGATGATAATTAAAGATTCTGAGATCATAAAGAGACATAGCTCATCTTGCAGTATGCAAATTTCTAGAATTGGCTGGCCTACTAATCAAACATATGAGAAATTAAGTCTTGGATCCTCACAGGAAGTCATCGCAATTCAATAGATCAATAGATATTCTTCGAAGATTCCAGCTATTCTTAGGTGATATTTTTGCAACTATAAAATGCTTAAAAACGCCAATTGCGACAATTGTGGAATCGTCTGAAAACCTCGAAATTGAGCTTTTTTCTTCTTGGTTTGTTGCTTTACCCCTTCCACAAAAACCCTTTTTCAGTTCCTCCTTTTTAGATCGTTAAACTATGCATGTATTCGGAGTAATAATTTTATCAGCAATTTCATCACCTATTACATAAGGTCACATCACAAGATCCCTATCTGAAATAACCCTACCACCCAGTCCTATATATTTCAGCTATACATTCAAATCAGTCGGGGGTAATACAACTTGTTAACTGGAACTAATGAGTTTGATATATTCCAGTTGTCTTGGGAGCATATCGGTGTAATATAAGCGTGTAAACTGAGCGAACAGACCATGTAATCCGTGCCGAGTTTGCACACGATAAATTTGAATTTGTTCGTTCGATTCCATTTACTACAGGAAGTTGAAGTCCATCTGCAATTCAGTCAGAGATAAATCATAGAGTTCTGAGGGAATATCGTTTCGAGCTTGCTACATGATGTGCAGTACAGGCGGGCTGAGTAAATCATGTGGGACCTAGATTTTTCTTTCGTATTTCGTTGCCGCTGTTCCATTTCCTATTTCTCTGGAGGTTTGGTCCTTTATGTATCAGATTCGGAAGAAAATTATAGAGCATCATCAGGTTAGAGTCGCCTAAGCTCAGTTGCAAATTTCACGAATCTGTACACATCTGTGTTTTTCATGTATGTTGAAACATACAAGAGATATAAGCGGCTATTAAAGTTGCAACTGCAGCTTTTTCTTTGCGCTAAACATATATTATATTTGGTCTTATCGTTCGCTCCGATGGTACAGATGTTGCTGTGTCAAATTTTGTGTCGGGATAGCAAAGTCATTGATCAGATAGACAAGCAACAAAGGTGAAATCAGATGATTTAACCGTCTTTAACTGTATAAGCGGAGGTTTTCTATACAAGTTCGTAGATTGATGGAGTCTTTTTCTTTGTAGATGTAATTCTTCTCAACTAGCTGACCCAGCAGATATCGTTTATATGCATTCCCTGCTATACTCAGAGAATATTTAGTAATTGGAAGTGAAACGCGAGAAAAATGTAATGAAGTAGAATAGTATGAAAAGTGAACATCGACTTTTTCATTGCAGAGCATCTTTGTAAACATCTTTTCTCGTTTTGTTTTTGAAGGGTTTGTCAACAAAGTAACAGGCAACATACATTGTACCATGTGAAGAGCATGGACTTTCGAGGTTGATGTTGCAAACACTCGAGGGTGATTTACTCATAGTCGTCTTAAATGAAAATTGCTGAAGTCCTTTTGTCACTTTAACGTGAATATAACTTATAAAACTCACCGTCTAACCGAAATCAAAAGTGAATAAGCAAGTTCAAATCACATTCGCTATGTATACATATAGTAGGGGAGAGTTGGACAAAACAAGATAGTTCGGTAAAACGGGATATCGGGCAATATTCGGCAATAAGCAGGGCCATTTGACGACTGGTAGTATTACTCGCTGAGAATAAGGTATCTTCAAATATAGCAGTTCATTATTCAAATGAATTGTGAATCTGTAACGTGTGACAAGCTGGAATTCGTGAAGGTAGTGTTATACTATTTAGTTTTGCCGGTAGTTAATAGGGAATTTTTCATTTTGAATAACGAAAATAAATAACAATGAGTATTTCATATGAAAATTCGAATAATTGACTATATGTCGCGATAATTACAGATATGAAAAAAATATTTTTTCTCGTAAAAATCCTGAATAATATTTTGGAAGACGCAGTCGAGCAAAATGGGATACCATGCAGTCGGATAAAACTGGATACTATCCCGTTTTGCCCAACTAAGAGATCTATTGGTTTCAACAAAGATTTTGAATTTAATTGTTCCACAAGTCTAAAGAAGGATAGGAAAATATGCGAGAAAAACGAATCGGCAGTAATAAACAAGAATAAAGAGTCGATAAAAGAGAAGGGAGGAAAAAACTACAATTGTAGTAGAAGAGGAACCCGATGTAACCTACATTTATTGTTCAGAATCGTACGTACGGCACAAAGAGTGATGACAGTTGGATAATGTGCCAGGACTGTCGTATTTGGTCTCACGAAGCTTGTGCCGGGGTTGAGAATGATGTTGATCCGTACTCGTGCGATTTTTGTCGTTGCTGAAGTCTTGATTTGTTTTTTGTTATAAGTATGAGTTCTGTTTTCAATTCCAATAAATATATTTGACTCTCATAATCATTTTCACTTTCATTCATACATCATCCCATTTTACCCGACTAGGAGGGCAAAACAGGATACTTTACCTTTTATCACAAATATTACTTTTTCTACATAATCATCAACCAATGAAGGAATGCTCGATATTCAATGTATAGAGAAGACACCAGAGAAGTTATTGTGCAGAAGTAGCAGATATCAATAGATTGTTTAGGGCTTTATGGGTTATATAACGTTAGCTATCCCGTTTTATCCAACCCTCCCCTAGTTGAAATTATAATATGATGATTACTAAGAACTCAAACTCACAATAATCAATTATGATCATCTAATTCTAACCTTTCAAAACTCGAAATAATTATTAAGATCTTGTTGTTCATTATGTTCATTTGTCAACTGTCAACCGCCACGAAGTGTCAATCACTGGAGGGTAGACTACCCAACATTCACACTTACGTACGAAATTTAAATGTCGTTTGGTTTTTTTGATTTTTTTCAATTTCCCAGGCAGCTTTCGAGAATTTTCCTTTTCTGTGTTAAACGAAGTTTACAAAAATAACAAATGAATAAAATCGGTTCAGCCATTTTTACGTTCTGCGATGACAACCTAAAACAGGGTTCCATAGTTATTCAACCAGTCTGTAGCCTCACATTTTTTAATAGTCCATAATGAAATCTGCAATCTCATTGTCATCTGAAATTGGTTATCTATCAACCCCGCCAATTCTGCTTCATACGCTTTACGCATCTGTATCGGATTAACAGGCTCGGCATGGATTGAAAAAGTTCGCTTTCGTTCGGCTGGGAATGCGTTTCACTAATAAATTTTTTGGGCGCATTCGATTTATCGTTTTTTTTTCAAGTTTGGCGCTCAAACGTTACAAACAATTCGTTCGTATCGGTTTATTCCGATGAACGGCTAATGCAGATTGGAAATTCAATAAATAGCCACTTTGAATTCAACAATAAACACGCTTTCTCTAATCTGCAGGGCGCACATAGTGGAACCTGGGATTTTCACAAATATTTCATGCCTCTGCCTGGGAGTTTTACTGCTCAACGACAAGTATAGGCTATAATCATTATTTGGATTCTAAAAGTGAACAAAGATATTTATTCATTACTTCAAATCACGTTAGCATAATCACAATTTTTTTTTAACGAAGTATGTACAATTTTCTTTGATTTTATCCATTTCAATTCTATATGTAATGCTCACATACAGAAATCCTCATGTCCAGTAAACAGATTCACCCCGGGTTTCCTAAAGCTTGATCGGGGAATCAACGCTTGATTTACGAATAGACGTAAATTTGTTTTCAATCGAGAGTTCAATCATGTTCATTCAGAATATCATGTTCATATGTCCATTCAACTGCTACACCTTCAATATAATCAGAAATGTTTCAGTGATTTCGTTCGAGAAATCGAGTGACTGTCAAATCGTTGATCGGACAATCAAAGTTTCATGAAACGCGCTGAAAGTTAACCAGATTTCAGGAAAACGGTTGATATGCGTCAACCTTGGTTTGTTTTGTTGCCATTTATGTCTACAAATTGTCAAAGAGGTTAAAACGCCATATGTCAACCGCAAAAACCGGCCTATTCAATGTAGTTCATGTTAACCGCATTTCTCAGGATTTTGGTCCGGGTGTTTTGGTCATTTTAGGGACTACCGACTCATTGACCGAAATTCTGGTAGGTTTGGATAAATTAGCTTTAAAAGTTGGTTTGGAATCTACAGAAAAACTAAAAATATATCATAAATATCCAAAATGATATGTCATAGCGATGAAGATTGTGCTACTTCCACTCAAGCAAGTCTCACAACTTTCGTTGGAATTCGGTTTATGCATAACATAGCTCGAATGTTTTGAGTCATAGTTCCCAGCTGTCAGTTAGTAGTTGAAATCACAACTATCTTGAATGAACGAAAGTTTCATTTAACATTCTTTTATAGCTCCCTCAACTAACACAAATTTAATTATGGGTAACACTGCACCTGAACTTCATAAACAAAATCGTTAATGAAACATGGAGCAGCTATAATGGAAAGTAAACTTACACATATAGGGGCATAATTTGGGGTCACCTGTGTTATTCTATACATACATGGTAGAGAATAAGAACATACACGATATGTTTACCTGTTCATTAGTAATGGATGGTTTATCGACTCTGACATAACGGGGATATAGCAGAGCTGAATGTTTCGATTATCGCTCAATGTCTGTAACGTGGTAATTTCCAGAAATTTAATGTTCAAGCTATCCTAATCAAATAATGATCAGAGTATAACCTGCCATCATAACTTTAGGAAAATGTCACGGCGTCGTAATTTAGAATTTTGCTCGGGGATTAAATGTAATTTCTGCAGTTGAAGATAAACGCCGATAATGTTTCCAAAAATACAGAAAAACATCCATGCGTTGGCCCTTCTCCCTCGTTAATCTAACCATACCAATAAGTGACGTTCTTGTTTATTGTAAGTAGGTATGCATATTCCATAAGGAGAAAGAAATATTTTACTAATGTTAATCGAAACTATTTAATCACTCGTGACTTAAGCCACCAATATGAAACATATTAGGTCCTTTCATCTGTTTCTTGGTGTAGTGTAATCTATATACGAAGCTTTAGGCCTTAGACTCAATATCGGCAAAACCAAAATCCTGGTAAGTCCCCCAGAAAGCCTTCAAACACATATCAGCCTGAAGAATGAAACCCTAGAACAGGTCGAGCAGTTGAAATACTTGGGAAGCTTCATAAATACTAGGGCTAACCTAGACACGGAAATACACAACCGTATCAATTCGGCATCACGGGCATTCTGGAAGCTAAAGGTCACAGTGTTTCAAAATCACGACCTCAATCTGAAGACCAAGAGAGCTGTTTACAAAGCACTCGTCCTCCCAACGCTTCTTTACGGAAGCGAAAGCTGGACGCCTTACAGGCACATATTAAACAGCTTGAACAAACGCAAGAACGTCATCTAAGACAGATAATGCACATCAGATGGTTCCACAAAGTTTCGAATACAGAAGTCTTGCAAAGCGCGAGTTGTACAACAATTGAGACTCAAGTAACGAGGGCCCGACTCAGATGGAGCGGCCACATTCTAAGGATGCAAGACACAAGACTCCCCAAAATAGCTCTGTATGGCGAATTGGCAGAGGGAGCCCGGAAACCAGGAGGCCAGTATAAGCGATTTAAGGATAAACTACATCAATCCCTAAAATCAATTAATGCCAATCATAACTGGGAACAACTAGCGTTAGACAGGTCACAGTGGAGATCTATGGTGCACAGTTATAATGGAGACTCGAGAAGGATACAGCGACGGCCAGATCTGGTTGGTGACTATCCATGCCCGGAGTGTGGAAGGATCTGTAGGTCAGGGTTGGGTCTCTTCAGTCACAGGAGGGCACACAGTCGCAATTAGCCCCAAGAAATTATAAGTCTGTTATTTTTTATGTCTTTTTGTAGATTAATTCCCGGTAACGGGATACAGCAATGAAAGAATGAATGAATCTATAGTGCACTTTAAATCAGCTGACTTTCAGTGTAGTTTGCGCAAAAGTCCATGATATCAACATTAAATTTTGCATTTCACACCACAGAACACTAATATTACACCTCCTTCTGACAAGGTGTGGATAAACTACACCTCCTCTACACTGGTGTAAATCCAATCAGCGAAAGAGAACTAAAATCTAGTGTAAATGATATCGAGTGTAGAAAAGTGCTACACTTCCTATGCAAACAAAAGGACCTTTAGTGTCTCCTCAACGTTTAATCCGTAAGATTTAAAAAACGTTACATAAACGTTGAAATTGGTGTTAATCCACCATTGACGATGTTATTGAGTTCCCAATGCATATGAAGTACCCGAAATATTTTTCTGGATTACACTTCATTTAATTGCTCTGCAGAGAAGTAATAAAAATGAAACATCTCTTCATTCCAATTTGAAAAACACTGGGCAGCTAGCTCGACAGAGCAGAGCTCATGGTGAGTTTATGAAGAGTTTCTCAGAACTACAACCTTAAGCCGGATTTAGACGAATCACACTGCGCCAGTTACCAGAAGATAAGGGATAGTGCTTCACACCATTGGCGAAGAAATGTTGGAGTTACTGCTAGAATTTCAAGAACAACAGGTGATTTCATAAAATGGCTATATTGTATCCGAGCTGTCAAACTAACAATTCTCCCAGCATGCAAGAAAACTATTGAAGGTCCTCTACTATTCCCGAATTCTTCGCCAAAATCCGAAAATTTTTGGCTGCCCTACATTCGCACTCTCTACAGTCTTGGCAAAATTCGTTGTCTACTGAGGGGATCTCGAGAACTATAGCAGTTTCTCGAGCTCTTTTTTCCTGACTAATCCTAATTCCTAATCTGAAACCAGAACTAAAATTTCTAGATTTTGAGTTATAAATAAAAATTGAAATTTTGACGATTTCCAAAAGTTCTCAAAATTCATTTGTCTTCAAAGATACAAATCTAATTCTCGAACCTTCTTGGGCACTTTTATACGTAGAATCTACTGAAAAAAGATTCATCTCGAATTCAATAACAATAATTTCCAATTTCAAAAATTGAAATTTGCATTTAAAAAACCGAAAGTTTGCCTAATGATTTGAAGTAAGAAAATATTTCGAGCTCGTCAGTTAAGTTCTAGGTAAAAAAGTGCCTGTGGAAGGTTGAAGAAGTGATAGGCCGGTTCTGTTTTCAGAACTTTTCGAAATCGTCAAAATCTAATTTTCTGCTAATAACTCAAAAACGAAGAATCGTAGGAAGATACGGTTTTTACCATTCTTTGTTTCTTTGAAAAAGAGCTCGGAATTGTGTCATCGGTTTTCTTCTAGCTGCTACAGTTCTTGAGATCCCCTCAATAGACAGCGAATTTTTCCCACCCTCTACAACAAAAGGAAGCCACTGTGCCAGTGGTATACAAACAAAAGACTTTACTTCGCATCTCGAGGTGAAAATTCAACATCATAAAAGTAATGTCGAAGTTGTACAAGTCAAACTCTTTTGAGTGTCCCACTTCATTTGCTGCTGAATTCAGTTTTCATTTTCGAAATAAAGTTTAAGTAGTATCATCAATCATTCAGTCATTTATCAGTCTCTTCTCTATTCACGAGAAAAAACGAGCTGTCGAACAACGCTCAACGGATTACTAAACACGCTATCATCATTTTCATAGAATGAAGAGCTCGCACGAAATTACGTCGAAACGAATCTAATTCATGTGTCGAGACAGGTGGAATAGTTCTCGCTTCAAGCCATCCATTCACGTTGACCACTCACCTGAAATACATGACGCAGACAACGGAGTGGAGTAGCATGTTCACCAAATGATAACCCATAGGCTCCAACTGCCACAACATATAATTCCACCTGAATGTCAGAACGCACAATGGCCGGTATGACTTGTGGCTTTGTTCCTGAAACAGAATATTTTAAGTTTGAACAAAAGCTTCATACATCTCTCCGCGAATATTTCAACAACAATAAACATCAAATGCGGTAAAAACTCTTGGAGAAAGGGCCCTCATGCGTGAAGAGGATGAGTTGGGTCCTTCCCTTCGAAATCGGGGCCCTGTTATGCAGATAGCTCGTGAGATATGTTTGTTATTTAATCTGCGTTAAATTGCCAGTTTTAGTGGGCTTCGCTGTTTCGCTGCACGCGAGAGCAGAATGAGTTGTTTGTTCGGGGACGTGTTTTCGCCGGCAAATGGGTTATTTGTGGTCTGAAGAACGTATAACCCAGTTTCGTATACTTCCATTTGCGCGGAACTGTCTGATGCAATTCGAGATGTTCTGTGATTTACCAGATGGGGCGTGAATTCACAGAAAATAACATGTGCAAGCATCGTTTGCGGTTACAACCCCACATTACATCAAACTGAGTTTATATAGAAAGATAAAATTCCTATTCTTGGCTGAACATTGTACGCTGACGATGAGGCTTATGAGAACTGACCATTAAATCTTCCCCGTGCAATAATTGTCGGAATGGTATCATCTAAAACATTTGGCAATAAACGGACCCCAAATCCAAACGAAAAAGTAGTAATGGGGCCCACCATATTTTTATTCAGTTGTACTTGGCCATTCGCGATATTTTTATGATATTATAATGAACAAAACATATATATTCGATAGTAAACAACGAAGGTATAACTATACTCGAAAAACAGAGAAATAATCCCAAATTATTTTTGAAAAACCGAGGAAAAAACATATAAAGCTCCCCGATTTTCAATAGTTTTTATGTTCATCAAACTTGTCTCTTTCGATGTCACCAGGGTGGCCTGACGGCTTCTTTGATGTTGGAAACTTCAAGCGGCTGCCTTGATGTTTCAAAAATGATGGTCCTTTCTCCAATTTAACATTGACATAGTTTTGCAAGACCATGTTTCGTTTACGAGGATATATCAGACCAGATGTGTTACACAGCCTTTTTCTCCAGCACTGTGGGCTCGAATATCTGGGAAATAGATTATTTAATGTTTTGCCATGGGAGATAAGAAGTTCGAAGACTAGGAGACTCATTGTTGTTCGGACGAAAATATTTCTTAGGGAGCGACCTCGGAATGTTATCTATCAGCTGCCTGATGGAGTGAGTGGATGTGCTTCTGTCTACAATGGGGTTTGATTCTGGTTGGATGGACGGTCATTGCTGTTGCTTGATTATTCAGTGGAAGGAAATTGATCCCACACACTGGCAAAGCCTTTGTGGAAGTTTTTCGTTTTGTTTATTTACATTAATGTGAAAGAGAGAATGATATATTTTATTTTGTTTAAGAAAAAGCATCACTGCCAAATTTTGTAAATTGGTCAAATAAACAATATTCTATTCTATGTTGAAATTCTAAGCCTACTATAGAACCAAACAAAATTTCAATGTCCAAATATTTTATTACTCAACATAATCTCCTCTTGGTTGGATAAATTTATTACAGCGAACCTGCAACGTCTCAAGACCTTTCAAAAAAAAATGTTTCTTCTTGCTTGGCAAACCAGACCTCCACAGCTTTCATTACCTCCTCGTTGAAAGAAAATTTACGACCTTTTAAACTTTTTTGCAATTGAGAAAAGAGATGATAGTCGGATGGAGCCAAATCTGGTGAATAAGGGGGGTGTTCTAGTAATTCAAATCCTGAATCACGAATTTTTGTATGGCAACATGTGTGCAGGGGCGTTGTCGTACAAAAAAAAATACCTGTGGATAGCTTTCCGCGTCTTTTCTCTTCAATTTTTTCCCGTAAAGTGGTCAGTAATGTCGAATAGTAATCTCCGGTTATTGTTCTACCCTTATCCAAAAACTAAATCATGATTACTCCATGGCAATCCTAAAAAACCGAAGCCAGAACTTTTCCAGCAGATTTTTGGACAAGAAACTTCTTAGGTCTTGGAGAACCAGAGTGTTGCCATTCCATTGATTGTTTCTTTCTTTCTGGATCGTTGAAATGCACCCAACTCTCATCCATAGTAACAATTCGGTTTAAGAAGTCTACATTGTTTTCAAATCGAACGCGATGTTCTACCCTTGCACGCTTTTGGTCGATATTCAAGCATTTGGGAATCCATTTTGCAGCAATATTTCTCATGTCCAAATTGACGTGAAATATATGATGAACGCGTTAGTTTGAAATATTCAGTGCTTCAGATATCCGTTTCAGCTGAATTCGACGGTGGGATAAAATCATGTCGTAAACTACATCATCTTCAATGGAAAATTTACCTCTTCTGACGATTGCAGTCAAATTTTTCACGGTCGCATACGGAGGACATTGATCACCAAGGGTATTAAGCATATTTTCGTAAATGTGCTCATCTCTTAAATACAGGTACTTGTTGATGGCTCGATACTCCAATTTTTCGTTTTTCACAATTTCGGTGGACATCTCCTTTCTTTTCATTTATTGCGTAACTCTGGTTTACTTTTTTGACCTCAAACTTCACAATGACACTTCTAATGAGTTATTGTTCGTTGCTATGGTAAAGCAATATTTTTTTATTCATGGAACTGGTCCAGGCTAACTAGATATCAATAAATCCTCGTATATTCATTGCTTTGCCTTAAAATCGAGTTGCTGAAAGTAATCCTTAGTTTTTACCCTAATAATGTCGTTGTTAGGCCACTTTTCATAACTTTCCGCGCTTTTCTCGCGCAGAGAAACCTTGAAAAAAACTGAACAGGGATTTAGATAACATCAATGATGCTGAATTGTTCTTCCATTATTGACGTGAATGTAGGGGAGAGTTCCTTTGAATTGGACAGCCCATGAACCGGACGCTACAGTTTTCTACTACACTCGATAGTAATTTAGCATCCTTTACGTAAATCTCATTTTCGCAACAAGGTGCGAGCCACAGGGTCAGCCATTTTCCAAGAGATCTCGATCGATGTTGCGAAAATAGGATGTACGTAAAGGATGCTAAATTGCTATCGAGTGTAGCAGAAAACTGTAGCGTCCGGTTCATGGGCTGTCCAATTCAAAGGAACTCTCCCCTATTTATATTCATCGCCTCCTATCCAAACTACACCCATTCCGGCTTTCTCGACAAGAACAGTTCTCAGATTGCTCTAGGTTACTTCAGATTATCTGCAGCTACTCTTGAATGAACTTCAAAGAGGAATTTTCAGAGAACGCAGAATATTCCGGAACATTTATTTCTTATTCTCCGCGGTTCTACAGTTTAGCATAGAATTCCACATGCAGTCGCCCTTGATGTTGTAATGAAATTCGGTGAAAGTCTTCCTGAGGGATGCCGAAGCAGAAAGGTGCCGGGAATATGTACAAAGAAAGAATTCAACGCGTATTCGCTAAGAAAACTCCGACTCATTTAAACAGTTAATAATTTCACTTCGATTCACAATGTTCACTGAGATCTAAACAATAATTACTAATGAAAAAACATAAAAAAAACATCCAACATTCTGTTCAACATCTATTGATATACAGGCTGTATCGAATAGAGTACACCAACCTTTCCCCCAACAGTTAACTGATGATAATTTGGATCTGGGTAAAAATTCAAAACAGATGGAACGAAGAAAATACCTCATCCTCTTTTACTTTTTTCATTATGATTCATTTTATTCGAACAAGTCAAATTCATTTCCGGGTTTTTATTGTTAATAATTTATCTTAGTTTTTTGATACAGTATACGGTTCAATCACTATGTTTCAAGATTTATATTCAACTAAACCATGAAATTCGTTTGGATTGAATCAAATTTTCTCGAAGTGAAAGCTCAATTCGTTTCAG
The DNA here is from genome assembly GCF_907165205.1 of Coccinella septempunctata. Classification (NCBI taxonomy): domain Eukaryota; kingdom Metazoa; phylum Arthropoda; class Insecta; order Coleoptera; family Coccinellidae; genus Coccinella; species Coccinella septempunctata. The sequence continues at coordinate 32,366,239 of NC_058191.1, read as the reverse complement.
CAAAATTGAAAAACTATTTTTATACCCCTATCAGGTTTCCCACGTCACCATTTCAGATCGAGAAGTTAGATTTCTACTATCTATGGTCCTCATCAGCTCAAACGTTATGGTAGAGTTAATTATATCGAATAATGTACTGTTTTCCTTGAACTCCCTTAGAACATAGATACATGGAATAGCCATTCAGTGCTACGAATGAATTGTTTGTAGACCACACATTCGATGTTTCTCTGTCTAAAGCGACACTAAGGCAGTGGTGTCTTATTGAAATATTTTTTTTTTGGTGTAGCAGGGGGAAAATCTGCAAGTCAGACGAACAACCCTCTCCTGAGGGGGAACAAGTGTAGGGTTTCTCACTCTCCTGAGCTCGAGACCCACTAAAAACCCTTAACTGCTTCTTGAATTTTGGTTCCGGGCATTTGCCTATAAACCGTTCATCTCTTAGTCGGTTTTCTTCTCGCACACTATCGTGCTGGGATTTATGTGTTTATCCTCAATTGGATTAACTCTTTATTGAATTTTTTAATAAGTTTCTGCTGTTATTTTAATGTCTTTTTAATTGATCTCTTGGTCTCCTTCGGTAAATTCGCATTCTCCTTTTGTCTTCTTCTGGGTCGTAGTCCATTAGTCTCCTGAGTTCTTGATTCGGATGGTTTTTCGCTGTTTCGAATAGTTTCTTTGATTTTCTGTTCATGAATTCCGTTATGGTTTCAGATTTTAGGTCCCTATAAATCTGTCTATTCCTGACAAACGAAGGTGCATTTATTGCACATCGTAGCAGCTTGTTTTCAGTGGCCTGAATTCTTTTGATATGGCTCTTTGCCGCGAAACCCCAGGCAACTGATCCATAAGTCAGTTGAATTGAAAAATTCACATGCGTCCTGTCTATTCGTATTGAAAATTGATGCGCCAATGATGTCCGAATCAACTGTCTCAATTGTGATTGGCAACACTAAGCAACTATCTCACTGCAGTCTTTGGAATGTTTATTTTCCATTCCATGTATCTATGTTCTGAGTGAACTCTAGACTCCTCTTTCATCTTAATTAAATTTTCCGTATATTACATGGGTCAACACGAATTTTGATTTTGATAAGAGAATAATAAATTCAGATAGATTTATCGATAAAAAATTTAGACTTGCTTTTTGTATCAAGAGGGTGGTTGATTAATATTTTTGAAAATCTCCAGTTCAAATTTTCATTTATTTTATCGATGAATCGAAACGAATATAAGCATAAAAAATAAAAAGTAGTTGAAAAACTATTTGAAAATGAAACTTGTTACTTCTTTTTTATGTTCATGAGCACTTTTTCTCAACAAATTTAGTCATCTTTTCGTTTCATTCGCCCAGATAAAGTAGTTTCCATGAAAATGTTTACCTTAATCTTCTGAGTATAATTTGGACCAAATATTAACTCAGTGAGATATCTTATCTTTGACCTATAAATAAATGGATCTAATATTTTTGTAGTATATTTAGACCACTCTATTCTGGTTCGGAGTTCAGTTTTTCTAATTTACATTTGCAGCATTTTTCAGGGCATTTTAAGGGAACACGAGCATTCATTTCAGCTACGAGATTGCAGGAATTCCTGATATGTTAGGGGAGCCAACTTTTTCTGAGTTCTTTCAGCCATAAAACCCTGACTCACTTGACTTATCTGATCAAGAATGGAACTGTACTGTGTGCCTCCCCGGGGTTCAATAACACACTCTGGGGTCATATTCAGGGAACTACCGCCAGATTCGGAGTAATTTTATTGCTGTTGCTTTTTTGTCGAGGTTCGTGGAATTCGGCGGTAGAGCCTTAAAATCATCAAAATCTCTGCGACACCAGTAGGGTTCGTTAAGGGAGGAGAAATACGCCACGAAAAAAGGGTCTCAGAGTAGGACGCCACAATAGTATAGTTGTGGGTATATAAGGGTGAGAATACATAAATTACGGTCACATGTTTATATTGAAAGTGTCGTTTCCACTATTGAATTTTTAACAAGTTTTCCTTTTAATTTCTGTGCATCTTTGGGAAATGTGAATTTGTATTGTACCTATCTGATTTCGATTATATAGAATCGAGTATAGAATATAGATACATATTACGTTGGCTTTCTAAGGTGTTATTTGTTCAAATTCAGACTTATCCAAAAACACTGCGCAAAAAAATTAACGCACATTATGGAAATCTCAAATTCATTCTACAAGTGGAGGTGTTCTCAATGATAATTATTTTTATCAGAATTATGCATGCATATGTTATCCACTTTCAACGGTTTTCTTCAATAAAGATGTTTTTTCCCAGCAAAAATAAAAAAAGAAGATATTATCAGATTTTGAATGTATTGGCTCCATTCTAAAATCAGTTGTTCTCGATCAATTCTAGTGATCAATAGTTTTTTTTTCGTTTGATTTTCTACACTCGATCGCTATGCAACGCGAAAAACGCAAGAGGAATATGCCCAAGCGGTAGTTTTGCGAGAAGAAGGGTGGACATACACAAGAATTGTAGGAAGGTTTGGAGTTTTCCATACAACTGTGTCCAGAATGTTGCAACGATTCAGGGAGAGAGGTATGAATGTCCGAAGACCAGGACAGGGTAGACCACGGGTACCAAATGCCATTCAAGAACGTTACTTGAGAGTTTCTTCGTTGAGACAACGGTTTGCAACCGCTCGCCTCCTTCAAATTCAGCTTGAGCAAACTCATGAGGTGCAATTTAGCACTCAGACAATAGGAAATCGCCTCAGAGAATATGATTTAAGGCCTCGTGTCGCGGCAAGAGGCCCAGCTCTTACCCCAGCCATCGAAAGGCGCGTTTGGATTTTACGAGAGAGCATATCCATTGAAAAGAGGCCGATTGGGAAAGAGTTCTCTTCACAGATGAGTCTACATTCTGCCTCTACCATTGTGATCGACGTTCCCTTGTATACAGACGTCCACATGAAAGATATGCTCAGTGCAATTTCCTGAATACTACTGGTTTCGGGGGAGGATCGATTATGGTATTGGGTGGAATATCTTTGACTGCTCGCACAGACCTAGTGGTTGTTGATAATGGAGCTATGAATGCTGATAAGTATATAAGGAACATTCTTGAAGAGCATGTAGTGCCATTTGCCCCATACATTGGTGAAAATTTCATTTTTATGGACGATAATGCCAGACCCCATCGTCCGCGCATCGTTCAGGAGTACCTTGAAGAGGTTGAAGTCTCTCGAATGGAATGGCCAGCCAGAAGTCCAGATCTCAATCTGATTGAACAGGTTTGGGACAACCTCAATAGAAGGCTGAGAAGTTCAGAAATTCATCCAGCTACTTTTAATGACTTAGGAAGACAACTCGGAGAAATCTGGGAAGGATTAGATCAGAACATTTCGAGATCACTCATTTTGAGTATGACTCGTCGTTGCCGAGCTGTAATAAACGCAAGGGGTGGAAATACCAAGTATTAAATCACTTATCAGCATTTCAGTATTTTGAAAATTGTTCATTTCTCTTCTTTCACATGAGATTCGGTGAAATCCTGAATTTTTCTTCCATTTAATGTGTCTTGTTTCGTTCAAAACCTTCCCGAGAGAACATAAAAAATAAGTTATAAAGTCAATGTAGAGTTAACTTTCATTAAAATTGAGATTTTCAGAATGTGCGTTAATTTTTTTGCGCAGTGTATATAAATATAATATTGTACCTCTATAGATCGAGAATACATACAAAATATCGATACATTTTCTGTACAGTATTTTACGATCTAAAATATTTCTTTCGTTTGTTTTTCTATGACCTTTTACATCGGATAAAAAACAACGCACAAGCGGAATGGATAGAGAATTTTGACAAACTATTCATGACATTAGTGACCTGTACCAAAATCCAGCTTTGCCTTGACCTCACTCTCACATAAGAGCCCTTAATACTTCTACGCATTTTTTTCTTAAGTCACCACAAATCTGATTTCGGAAGAAAGAGTCTGCGTGAGACTAGACAATTACCAAACAGCATCGAAAGGACACCGAATAATCAAGGGAAGAATCGGGGTATTCCTGACGATTTGTCAGTTCCTCGGAGTCCTTAGTCCCTTGTAACTTTTCGGTCTTGTTTACCCTCTTCACATCTAACCTAATAGACATTATTCAGTTTGGTTTCATCAAAATCTTCTGGGGTAGCCACATACGAGAAAAGGTAATTTGTAGGAAAAACGACTTCGTTCTGCAAGATTAATAGAAGGTTTCGGAAATTGAATCAGCATGCACTAGCTGATAGATGAGAGTGGAAGTATCTGGAACGAATAATAATTAGTCGCTCCTTCTCCAAGATGAATTCGTGGCTTGCGAAATTGGTCAAGGATACGGTATTTCACGATGTATTCTGGTTCACTGGTAGATTGTATTCTGTGTAAATTATTCATTTATTGGAGTTTCAAAATGTTAGAAACGGTTTTCGATATTAAAATGAAAGCCAAATAAAGGTAGGAACTTTCCGGTAATATGTTGGTAGCCCTAAGAATGAAACGGAGTAGTAATAAAACATTTTACTTCGAAAAACCTACCCCGGGTTTCATAAAGCTTGATCGGGGAATCAACACTTGATTGACGAATAATTCAGTCATGGTCATTCAGAATATCATTCTCGCATCAAATTATGATGTTCATACGTTCATTCAATTATTCTCAATTACTACTTCTTCAATATATTCAGAAATGGAAAGGTTTCAGTGATTTGGTTCGAGAAATAGAGGTACTGTCAAATCGTTGATCGGACAATCAAAGTTTTATGAAACCCGCAGCCAGTTTTTCAAATATTCAAACGAATGGTGTTGCGCTAAAAGGCGTCATCACAAATAAGCTTAAGAAAATACAGGGTATTGTAACCCCTAAGCAACAGGAGGTTTTGTGTAATGAAATATTTTCAGCAACTTTTGTACCTGCTGCACTAGATCCTTAGTCACTTTGACAAAGATGAGGAGTTATAAGGTGAAGTTGAGGACTTGAAATTTTTAATTTCTTATTGCGAGGCCTTCTTTCAAAAGAAATATGGGGATCCTATTCCTATTTCCTCTTAGCTAATATTAGAGGTTATATTGGTGAGATGCTAGAACCCTCTAATACCCCTTTTCTACAGCAGCTTTCTTCTAACAATGAACCATCGTTTGAAAAATTGTAACCTACCTCGAAATTTTGTAATCTCTTATTTCACGGACACAAAATTGGGGAAGGATATTCTGCTTTTACTCAACTAGCTCAAGAAATGGAAAATCTAATTTTCAATCTTACTATGTCAGGCTGCTTTCTTGGCTCAGTAGTCAAAAGGCTTGTTTAAGTGACTTGTTTAGGTATTTTCATTTCAATTTCAATTTTGAAGCATGCAGGATGTACCAGATCGAAATCTAGATTCTACTCCCTGACTGGGCAATCTTGATCCATGAACTTTTGAAATGAGGATATTATTAGATCTGTGAAGGCTATTAAATTTTATATGAAATTTGCAGTATTTTTAGAATTGTGCATAATCACCAACTGAGCCAGCAGAATATTCATTAAAACTTTTATTTATCGAATTCATATAAAACAAACACCGCTATATGTTTGGATCCAGTTCATTGTTGCATCTATTAATTTTTCTATTGACAGTCTCATCCGATTACCTCGAAAACTGACCTATGTAATTAATATATCATTCATTCATTTGTTAATTTTTGGGAAAAATCTATTTTATACATATATGAATAAACTGATTTCCAAATCAAACAAAAGAGAACGTTTGTTTATAATTAACCGACTAATCAACTATACAAAAAGAGTGATATATTGACAATACGTCAGTAAAAATAATGACACTAACAATGGGTGTTAAAAGGGAAATTTTTCTGGAGTGCATTTCAAGAATTTCAAACCGTTAAAAGTTTGAAACCTTTGTGGAATTTCAACGTTGATTTGACTTTCCAATGACAACTAAATGGTGGAACGGAAATAGAACAAGAGATTTTTTTCTGCAAAAGACCTTATTTTTGTCACTTTCTACCTTGTTTTTATTTTACCTATCTGTTCAGTAATTTCATTGCATTGGTTGATTTATTGTAAAATGTGGATATAATTTCAACTTTCTCTACTACTGCGGAAAAGTGACACAAAATACGACTTTTATAAAAGACGACAGCTTTGTATAATGAGTATTTGAGCCTTTACAACAAGTTTCGATGGTGAAGTTTCCGAGAGTTGTTCAATGCATCAGATATTTTGGAAAGGAGCAGTCAAAATGCACGATCCATAGCGTTCATTGATAATCGTTACTGTTTAATTACCTACTTGTTAAAAATGAAATTGCAATAATACAATAAAATATAATTCAATAAAATAAAAATGCTTATTGAGGATTGGGGGGTATAAGAAAATGTTTGTATCGAACTAAAAACTGAATTTTCTCATCCCTCTTCTATTCCATAAGACAACTTTCCGACCCTGGTTGATATTTTTTTGAGGACTCTCAAATTGCAAAAGCTGATCTTACAGTTCAAAACATAGGAATGACGAAAAACATACCTAAACACAGAGTGCAAGAATCGAGGAAAGAACTGTTTTTACAAGTTAGTGTTTTCAGCACCGTCTGTCGATGTTTTCGAAAAATCTTTATAATTTTTTTTTCCTCTGCATTTTGATAGTTTTTTTTTGTAATTCATATGTTTGTAATGCAAGGTAACACTTCATAGTTCAAAGAGTCCTGTAGAAGAACCCAATCAGGGTCTAAACACAGATAGAGATAAGACACCGAGTTTCCTTCTTATTGTCTTGAATCCCTCAACCTGACTTCATATCAAGCTTCGATAGAGAATTGAATCAATTCTATGACTTTTGAGTGTACGAGTTTTTCAATTCCCGTTTTTATTCTCTCATGGCATACACCTACTCTACTATATCAAGATTAAACCAACTTTCTCTATTTCACCCAACTCAACACAGCGAGTGGGGCAGATAGAAGAATCGCATTGTCCAGATGTTTTTCTTGGCCCCCATTCAACGGCGAGCCGTTCTCATAAAGAATGGAAACACCGCTTATTGTTGCCATACAAAGAAGAATAACGTGAATGCTCTCAACGGGAGCTATAAAATATCGATAATCCTTTGCGATATTGCCCAGGACTTTCCCTTGAGCGTATGAAAAGTATGTAAGTCCAGTCTAGCACGAGGATGGGCGTGACCCCTGTGAAACAACTACACGTAGTTGTCGATCCTTCAGCTTATCCTTGTCACGCTATTGCTTGCGAACAAATTATTGCCCTTATCAGTAATAACCGAGGTCGTGGAGGAAACGTATCTTCGTGAGCTGTTATATTAGAGTTTGATGGATTTTGATCGCTGATATTATACGAGACACACATGGCAACATTGAAAGCGTGTTTGAATAATCCACTGTTGATTTTACTGTTGGTTTTTCTCGGTTTACCACAACCTATGTCTCGCTTCTCAAAAAACGTTGCCAGTTTCTCATAAAGATTAATCGTTTCCAAAGTCAACTCAAAAAGGGAACATTCATCTAAACCAAATGAAAATAGGTGCAAGTGCAATCTCGGATCACAAATATTCTTCACGAAATAAAGCAATCGATAGTTATGTATAGGAAAGCGTATAACCAACTGTGGTGTTTTTTTTTTAACGCTTTCTTCGTTCTTTTTCTTCAAAAATAAGCGTTCCTTTCTCGATTTGTCAGGGGATGTTGCAAGAAAATTCGCTTGCTGAGTATAAGGTATTTTTGGCGAAGAATATATCCTCTTTGTCAATTCCTTAGTCACTATAGGTCAACAGACAAAAGTATGAATACTTTCAATAGATCTTTTGTCGATATCTAGATGTCAGCATTTAGTTGAAACTCAAAGAGCGCTTCATGTTTCATTTTTCCACCACGTTATGTGGTGAGCTATATTTACCACTTCAGGCTGATGGCCCTCTGCTTATGATTTATTTACTGAAAATCACAGGACGAAATTTGTCGTTAGCTCATCATACTATGAGTGGAATACATAGAATCAAGTCCACTTGACTAGCCATCAGAAAAATACAATATTCGACATTTTCATATCGCGGCCTCATTCAATTTAGGAAATTGTTCGATGAAATAGGGCTGCACAGAGGGGAGGCCATTATACTTTTCAGGTCAGAAGTCACAAGGACCCTCGCCCCATCAGTATAGAAAGCTTTTCCAAACAGAGCCATAAATCTGAACGTGGTACGAAGTTCCAAACTCCTACTCAGAACCAATTATATTATGTGGGGATGTTCGGGAACCCCTATATCCTAACGCTGCCCCTTATTTTTTTCAGAAGCACCCTACAACGAGGGTGGAAGTATATGTTAATCCCATCATGACATCCAACCACCCATAAATATTTACATTCTGGTTGGATACAACTAGAAGGATGTAATATGCATTTTGCCCAATTATTTCCTATTATTGCTTATGGAGATCACTCCCTATATGATGAAAGAATTTTTTATACCGTAGGACCCCCATGACGAATATGAAAGATTTAATTCATTCTGAAATTTTATAAGGAATAAGAACTATTTACTCATCTTTTATTGATAAATTTCACATAGGGGGAGTCCGGTAGACTTGATCAGGTAGGAGACTTGAACCACCTCAAATATTTCAATTCAAATTTCGCGCTGCCGGTATCATGAATAGCTTGCGACATACTCGTAACAAGGCACAACTAGTAGAGGCTCCATTTTGGCTGTCATCATAACAGTTCGGAAGTGAGAGGGTTGACCTTGATTTTGTTGTTAGGAAGTAAGAAATTGAATAATTTTTGTTTGTTGCACTCTCTGAAAAGTTCAAAAGGTGCTTGGTGTTATTTAGTTTTGTTGCATTCATTGATTAATATTTTTTTACAAACGATGAGCATTTTTCATAGTAGTTGTAAAAGTTTCAAGAAAACATCTGTTGAATAGACTAAAAGGGATTGCGGGAGAGTTGACCCATGCTATGGTCTGGAGATATAATAAGTGGTCCTCGAAGTGGTCCAAGTTTCCCTCACTGAGCTCTCACATAATAGTTTGATTCAAAAAAAGAAAATTGAATTATAGAAATAAATATAAAAAAATATACAAAGGTTCAAAAAAGTAAAAAACATCGCGGAAATAAGGGAGAGTGATTCTAAAATAGAAAATATGTATTTCATAAGCTGATACATCTGATAATAAAAACCTTGACATAGACAATCGTTGGTCATTGGAAATTGTTTTCTTTCAATGTTTTTCCTGATAAACAAACTTATGGTCAAGTCTCTCTCGCCCCCTGTTCAACTCTCCCATGCTCGCTCCCATGGGTTAGGGAGACATGAGCCAATTTTCGGTTCGTAAAAAAGAATTGCTGTACTCAAAATGTTAATCTCACCATCACTCTACATTTATCTATCGTTACCTATTTGGGCATGATAACTTCAAGCAAAAAAATGAGTTGCTACCATTTATAGATACAACTTAAGTGGATTCAGAGTGAAAAGGGGTTCAACTCTCCCAGACTCCCCATATTTGAATTTGAAATTGCGTCGATGGAAAACTATAGTATCCAAGGGTAGGTGTTCCACTTGCAAATCAATTAATCATTCCCTTCTAAGTCGGCAGGAGTTATGACAATATAATTCATAAACTGTATGTAATGATTTTTCCAGTAAACTGGCTTTTGGTGCAATAAATTCGAACGATAAATGAGAAGAAACGTATTGCTCTCGAATAGAAAAATCATTGGATTATATCAATATTCGTTAGGTTCTAACTTCTTCTTTTCCTTTCCATTTCCAATAGTCTTCTGCTTTCTCTGCTTTGTGCCCTTATCGATTTCTTTCCTGTGGCAACGAGTTCCAGATTTCTTTCTGTGGCTTTGGGGGTCTAGATTTTTGTTTCCGTACGTTTTGACAGTTCTTCCTCTGGCATCTTCTTCACAAGATCTCTCCAGAACCTTCTGCGAGCCTTTTAACCAATCTGACGACATCTTATACCTAGAGTTCTTTCCCTATATCAGAACTGCTTACTCTCATGGTCTCTGAGGGAACTCCTCTGAGAAAATGATGTTCAGTAAGTATTATTCAACCCTCACTGCCGAACATAGTGCGGCAAGATAAGAAATCACTGTTATGTACTATATTGACCCATGCAAAAATTACTTTATGGGCTGTTACCAACTGGAATTAGATTTTTTCAATGTCACTAATTAGTGAAAAGAGTATATTTCAATACGGAGATTAGTGCATTGCTCGGTGCACTGTATGAATTGACAAAAATGAATGTGCGAAATAAAATATGTACAGAGAAAATAAAATTAAAATTAAAATAAGACCAATTATTCGTTTTCTCGTCCTTCAAAATCTAGCCATTACTTGATTCGTATTTTCTTTTTGGACTTGTATTGTATTTAGATATTAGTGCTGTCTATTTTTGTATTACAAATGAATGTCAGTCTAGTCGTTTCATACTTCTTTAAGCTCGGTAATTTTCAGTAAGGCTCTGAGTGGATATATGCAGTAACGATTATATTCGTTGGCAAAACACTTGCTGAAAAGCGTGAAATCACCGAATGAGGAAAGTCTGAGTATCGTGCCAAAAATTTCCACCCGAGTTGCCAAATGTTCGACCGAAATTTATTCTGTGGAAGATTGATTTTTGCCATATAAGAACTTCTATTCTGGAGCTCATTGCTCTCGAGACCAGCTACAGCCCAGTATTTACATTATTTGGGAGCATTCACTCACTGTCATCGTCATTCATCATCAATCAAACGGGTCAATTTGAATTCGGGGCTAGGGAAATGGTTTCCTAACTTCGGGGTTATTCGAATATTTTCGAGGATTTCCATCATTCAGTTTCCATTCTGACAGTGGACATATTTCACTCCGAATCCCTCTTTTCAGAACTTCTAAAGGCGTTGAAATACCACAGTCTCGGAAAAGTCTAAACATCATCATCTAAGTGTCTTATGCCCTTGTATTTATCGGGAAATCAATGCTTGATTGACGGATCCGAATACATTGTTTTCCATTTCCATCGATAATTCAATTAGGAGCATTTATAGGTTCAATATTCGTATATATCCAATTGCTACTTCTTAGGTATATTCAGTAAAGTGAAAATATAAGTAATTTAATCTGGAAACCGAATACATTCGAAGTTTAGTGGAACCTGCTGTCAGAATACGATTTTATTGTTGTATAATCCTACGATGATAAACCTTGAGAAAAATTATTGGAATAATGGTTATCTAATCAAATCAAGATCGACACCCAATTCTTTGTCAGATAATTCCCAATTCTGTCGAAAAATATCCACGATGATGTATAAATTTATAATAAAGAACAGCAAATTTTGAGAAATCCTAGGTGGAGGAGCAATGTCACTATTTGGTTCGGGTTTCCTTTTGATGTTTTCGATTTTATACACCAACATCCACGCACTGTTGTCTGTTGTGTGATATCGGATTGCTGATTGATCAAGTTTTGAATTTTCTTAACCTTATATTTTCTTGTGACTTCTTCCAATGCCACTCGAATAAATGGTGAGTGAATTTGGGTACTTAGGTAAAAAACTGTTTTGAGATTGTCATATCTGGGAAATAATAGTCCTCTGGTGTGTCAAGAGTTTTCGAATTTGAAAGATATTTCGTAGTCAAATTGTTATTAATTCGTGTCTAATACTAATTTCCTACGTATCTTTGACAAAAAAGTTTATCTTCGAACAGAATCATTTGGTGTTCACTAACATGAGTTGCTTAACTACGCCACATGTTTCGTTATCACAATAGCATCTTCAGGTGGGTGAAGGTAACTTAAGGTGAAGGTAAAGTTTATTATAACCTTGCACTGCCATATCAGATTCCACAGTGAACTTTGAGGGTGTATTGTGGTATGTATACTAAGGATCATATACCTAACAGGATGGTGTTAATGTATATGTACATATTTCTTCAACTTTCTACCGCTATGATGAAAAAACATAATACTCAATACTGTGAATATGGAAGCATCTTGAAGATGTCAAAGTCACATCTTACATCCTATTAAGCCTTACTGTATATAATTGATAGCTCTAATGGATGTCGAACTTTTTGCAATTCACAAGGAAAAAATGAAAATTGGACACTCAAACGATCTCAATAAGAAGGAGAGTAACAATTTTATTGATACATGAATACTTCTGCAGCCTGCAGCCTATTACCCCAACTACTCAGAAATTTGCATCTTGGACAGAAAAACAGATATTCATCTATTTTTCAATCAGTTTTCATTTCATTAATTCTCTTTCACCACTAGAGATTAAAGGAAAAGTCTCGGGACAACTTGAATGTCCGGATTACGTTGTTTCTTATTACTTCGGCATCATCAAACATCAATTCGCTAAAAACAACGATATTGAAAACATTCAAGCATTGCCATAATGCCCACAATACTGCCAATGTTTACTCTGATGTCCAAAAGATTCAAAAACATCTTTTTTCAATTTTGATTAAATGTTCTCTCAGAGCATTTGGCAATCTCAATCCATTTGGAAGATCTAGGTTGCGAATCCTAAAGACACAAAAAAGAACTGATCGATTGTTCTCCTTTGTTCGTTGTTGTCAGCATACAAATTTACTACTGCTAAAATTCATCCTAAACTCTGTGGATTCGTTCAAGTACATTTTTTGAAAATGCCAGCCATATGTTTCGGATCATATGAGCTATATTCTTTCATTTTCGAATTTGTTTTTTTGGAAAATGTCACCTCTAAAACTTGAGTCTACAATTCTTCGAATTCCTCATTATAAAGATGAAAGAATTCACCCTTTGAAAATAATTTAGCAAAGGAGAATCACGATACCAATAGCTCAACTCTAACGAGTTATTTTGAGGTGTTTGATCTTGTCATTATCATACGAGGAACCTTCTTGTAAAGGTATTCATGTCTATATGAATGTTCTTCCAAGCGCATTGGCATTTCCATCCGAAATTCACTAATTGCATTGCAAAAACCAACTTGTCAAACAGGTATCCTTATGTGGTCGTCAAGGAGCTGGTACTTCTGAACTCGGTTTTACGACCTAATGTAGCACAGCTTGAAAATTGGAGCCGTAAAAGCTTTATTATGTTTCGCCCTCAACTTTGTTTATGACGTTCCAATTATGGACGTGAAAATATCCAAGAATAAGAGTGTTCTTTTTGGTTTTAATCATATCTTCATGAGTTTTCACCAAATAATCACTATCTTCTCAATTCGACAACCCTATCTTCTTAGTTTCTTGAACGATACAACCTGTTTCTTCTTACGAACACGAAAATCATATCTCCTCAATTTGGTCTGCATAACAGTAATATTTCTTGAATTTTTTCAAAAGAGTTTTTCCAAAGCCCTCTCATCTACTGCTCTTACCTTATGCATAGGTGTTCCCCAAAAATCATTGAAGAATATATTAATTAGGGGTGAATGCGGGCGTAGATCTCTATTGTCTTTAATTGCACTAATATCGTCGAACACAAAACCGCAATAACAACTGTTATAATAACATAAAAGGCATGTCAATATTATCACACCACTTAGAACGTGTTTGAGAGCCATAATCACTCTTTACAGGTCCTCACATTGAATTGACTAAAAAAATTGACAATTTTTATCGTCTCGAAGACCTAATCCAATAACCCAGATGATGATTTTCGTCGATACAATATGTTTCAATAGTTCAATTAAAATAGATGTCACTGAAACTTGTCTCTGGACTGGATAATCAACAGATACATTGTTCATCCATAACACAAATTAATCCTACTCCATCTCGACCGATATATTTGAATATATAACAGACGTAACGTTAGAACTACTAGATAATTCAATTTTTATTCACAATCATCTTCGGCGTGGAGGCTACCGCAGCATCAGAAGCGATACTGCCGAAGAAATTGTCGGTTTCGAGTTCAATCGGGTCTAGAGAGCTGTGATGGCGTAGTGCGTCTGTGCCTCACGTGACCTATTATCCAGTGGCCTTTGCTCAGGCGCGAACTAGATCGAAGCGAATACATTAAAATGTGCCCGACGTCGAAAACTACCTAGAAATTCGACAACGAAGAGGGGTGTTTTGAAAGGGATATCTCTCATATAATTGAGAGCCATTAGCTGAGAGATAATTCTGCAGACAATCGACTATATGTAGGCAGGTATAGATGGTCAACTTTCAGTGACCATTGTTCTTGAAGGTTTGTTTCGAGTAACCACTTGAATGCCGTGCTCCGTGTCTAGAGGACCAAATAAAACTGCACGAATCGAAACAACGTCAAGAAGGACCAAATGTATTGAAAGTTTTTCCTTATTTTAATAGTCTTTCAGAAAAAACGAGAAGATTCGGTTTCAAATTCAACATATGAACTGTTTCATTTCCTGTATTTGTGGAAAACTTACACGTGTGAAACGTCTCAACCTCTAGAAATAAGAAACGCGAACATAAAAATAACATTAAATAAAGATATCAATACATCAAAGATTGTTCTGATACAGGAGACAACATGATGGATTGGAATAGCAATAAAATTTTGATGACAGAGCCTGATCATTATAAACGAAAAACTAAAGAGTCCAAGTGGATTTTGTTGAATCAAAATATAAAATAGGCAATACTCTTTCTGACGAAAATGATGTATTTTTTATGAAATATCTTCGAAACGTCACATTTTGAAATGAACATTTCAACCGTTTTCCAAAAAAAAATTATTTTAAGTACGTAAAAATGAAAAATAAAAATTGTTATTTAAAATTTAAAGCGTTTTGTTTCAATTGCACAAGTTGGCAACATCGACTGAAATACACAAATACACTATCTTGATGAGATAGACAAAGATGGCTGTCTATGAAGTCTGGGACGAACGAGGAAGGTCGTAAAATTTTATGGGATTTTTATGGCCGGTTGCTGTTGAGGTTCGTCAGTGAGTACGCGCCTTATGATGGCAGTGAATCAACAGCTGTTATTTTATAAACAAGCGATTGTTCTTTTCTTCTTCTAGTAGGCGCTGTTGCCAAATCGTAAACTAGAGACGAAGCTATTTAAATTTTAAAACCTCATATTTGAAGAATGATTTTGAATAGTTTCCGCGGTGCATTTGAAAAATTCATGAATGAAACTCATGATTATTCAGATCAAACTTGCGTATGATGTGATAACCCAAATAGAGTATAATTCCCCATTGTTCAGTAGGAATAGATCGTACTCGGATTGATTTACTGAGGAAAGAACTGATATCCGTTAATTTCAAGATTGAATGAATCAATTAGGTTATCTATGGAATCAATTGTTTCGGTGTACTTACAATCGATTATTTCAATTCTTTTATTGATTATGCTTCAGAGACTGGGAGTGTTTCAGAAGATGCAGAGTCCTCCCAGATTGAATTTCAATCGATATCTGGTCAAAATCAAGTTGAAACAGATTAACTTTGTATTTCATTCAAAACATATTGTTGAAAAATTATATAAAATGACTCCAATCAAAAAACTGCTCAACGTAAAATTCATGAAGCGCAATGTTTCATAACGAAATCATGCCTAATATCACGATCTAGAGAATGAGGATATTATTCTGAAATGTAATCGCCAAGCATGCTCCCAGTCCCACGTTATATGCAAGTACACCTATTATGCCTGTTTAATCCACAATAGTTTCCTTTTTCCTTCATTCAGGTATTATTAAAAATAACAAAGAGTTGAGTAAAATGTTGATAAGGCATCGTAAGGTTCTATATTACCTACTTCCTGTATTTCGGTCAACAGGTAATTCACTCGAATGGGTATGATTGAGGGCTTGTTTGTTTTATACTGCCCCAAAAAAATGTTTTCCATTCAATTACAACGAAATAAAAGTTGATTGCTCTTTCCAAGGGTCCATTTGTTCGATGGACTGTTAGCGAGTAATTCTAGAAACAAGCTATAACTGTGAATGTACATGGAAATTAGTGTAAGAGAATGATTAAAACGGATTCGCCTGATTGCATGAATGCAGGTAGGTAAAATACAAGAAGAGAAATTTTTTTAAATACATTGGTTTTATTGTAGTCATTATCGTTATGCCGTTCAAAATTATATGTGCTTCTCATTTCCGAATGAATTCATTAATTCAGTGTGTTGGAAAGGTTGGGCAGTTTTTGAATAACTTGTAAGAGAATACGTATTTGGTATTGGTAATAAGGTCCTATAATTTGCAGAGGAAGTGTAGCACTTTTCTACAATCGGTGTACCTAATTTACACTCGATTTTAGTATTCGTTTGCTGATTGGATTTATACCAGTGTAGAGGAGGTGTAGTTTATCTACACCTAGTCAAATTGAGGTGTAATATTAGTGTTCTCTGGTGTGAAATGCAAAATTTTATGCTAATGTCACGGACGTCAGAGTAATGTATTTCAAAATGGATACGATTGAATTTAAAATTTGCAATAAGTTCATCACTTTACGAGAGGAAGAAAAAGTAGCAAATCTTCTGAGAAATATAATGAATCAAAATAATTAGTCTATGAGAGTGACAACCTAAAGTCAGTGTTTTTTCATTCCTTTACACTGAAAATCAGCTGATTCAAAGTGTAGTGTAGATTACAATACACTAATAAATAGACGAAAAGACTAATTATGTTATTTGCAATTCGTGTTTCTTATGGTTAGTAGGTATTACAAATACTTCGGGATTCAAAATAAATTATGAAAGGGTGAATTCTGCAGAAAATAGCATTGTCTTTCTTGAAGGGTTCCAAGCATTGTGATGATCTTTCGTATTTCAGTGCTTTTTCTATTTCTATTAAATTTTCTATCGAGGCAGCAATGAAATTTCGGAATTCTCCACAATTGAAAAGAGGTCTTGAACCATAAATATCACACCCATTTCTATTCCAGATGTCCACCGTTCCACTAAACGAAGATAACGCTCTTAAACATATAATCTCTATAAAAAAGGAAGTAAGGAATCAATATCGTTCAATAAATGAGTGTATAAATAGTTGAAGTAACAGCTGACCTCTACTTCTACACAAATTCAAGAACACCGGTTAATTTTAGGAAACATTTAATTGTTCTTTCTTGAAATTTTCATTGTTTCACTCGCTCACCTCATTTAGTCGATGAATTATTTTGAAAATTTCAATTCATAACATCGTAGCGTCGTTTTGTTACATTATTACTGCTATTATTAGTGATACAGTCGAGTGAGCCAACCGGAAATGAATTAGCATGGAATGAATAGTAAAATCGAAATTATTCTCAGTTGTCATCCCAATTTATGAAGGTACATAGTGAACTTTGGGTCAGGTCATAATGCGCCATAAACTCCGAATGAATATTTCTCATGAAAACGATTTTAATAATGATAGGAATAAATGGAGCTTCGTTGATGATAGTTATCCAATGAAAACCATTAGTTTGGTATTTAGATCAGAACAAACAAAACAAAATAAACTATTTATTTCGCTTCATCAGCTAGACAAGCAATACTAATTTCATGTCATTCGATTAGGATAAATGTTACATCATATTATTACGTTCAGCGTAGAATATTTCATGATAGTTTGGAAAAATGAAGTTTTTTACAAAACCTTTTCTATTCCCTACGACTGCATCGTATGCATTTCATTTTGCGGTTGATTTTCTTAATTCAAAAATGTCCTCAACTTTCAGGAAAACAAAATAACCAACATAAACTGAATAATTATGAGTTTCATTCATGAATTTTTCAAATGCACCGCGAAAACTATTCAAAATCATTATTCTTCAAATATGAGGTTTTGAAATTTAAATCGCTTCGTTTCTAGTTTACGATTTGGCAATAGCGCCTACTAGAAAATAAAAAGAACAATGGCTTGTTTATAAAATAACAGCTGTTGATTCAACCATCATAAGGCGCGTACTCACTGGCGAGCCTCAGCAACAACCAGCCATAAAAATCCCATAAAATTTTACAACCTTCCTCGTTCGTCCCAGACTTCATAGACTGCCATCTTTGTCTATATCATGAAGATAGTGTATTTGTTGTCATTTATTGTCAACGCATATTTCAGTCGATGTTGCCAACTTGTGCAATAGAAACGAAACGCTTCGAACTTCAAATACCCATTTTTAATTTTCATTTTTAAGTACCTAAAAGTGCTAAAATATTTTTTTTCGGGAAACGGTTCAAATGGTTATTTCAAAATGTGACGTTTCAAAAATATTTCATAAAAAATACATCATTTTCGTCAGAAGGAGTATTCCCTACTTTCTTCCATGTCAAAAATGAATACATATACTCAAAAACTGAACTCTTGTCTTTTCTATGGAAATAACTGTAATAGGCATTATTTCAATCAGTTTGTTAAAACATTATTTACGTTCATCACAGATACTCGAATTCATTTACTTTCTAATTTGAATTCACAATGCGAAAAATGCGTAATTACTGAGACTTTCACGTAAAACGAACAACATAGCACTGATGAAAAAGCCAAAAATGTTTTGACAAACATTTTCATACTATACAGGCTGATTCTTAACTATTGGGACATAGGCTGAGTGCAGATTGTTTGGACCAAAATATGGCGATAGGACCAAATATACCTCAATAAAATATTGGTGTGGAAAAAGATAGAAGGCGTTAAAATTCAATTTTTTATGGGGAGACAGAATAATATTTTCTTCGAAATTGGAAAGTCATTTATTGAAAGAATTAGAAAAGGTATAGAAGTTGGAGGAGGCCACGTAGAACATTTAATTTAAGTTAATTCTTTTTATGTTACATTGTTTTCAATTATGCTTTATCGTCGAAATAAATAAATAAAATAAATAAATCGTTACTTCAAATCCCCTTCCGATGTTCTGAACGGGTTCAATTGTGTTTTTCTTAATAACGGATGAAGAAATATGCAGTGAAATTATTAGCAAAAAAAGAAAAAAAAATTCAACATTAACGCCCTCTATCTTTTTCCACAGCAATATTTCATTGAGATATATTTTGTCCTATCGCCATATTTCTATCCAAACAATCTGCCGTTAGCCTATGTCCCAATAGTTATGAATGACCCTGTATAGGTAATGTGGAATGTGTCAAACTTCCATGGCCAACCGAGTGCTTTTATGAAAGTGAATGGAGTATATATGTGATAGATTAAGGCGGAATACCGAATTATCTAATCCCCTTAACAAAAAAGTTCGTTGGTCGGATAACTTGAATACCTCAAGAAGTGGCTGAAGTTACATGTACTTATGCAGAATAGATTCGGCGGAAAAATCCCCGACTATGGGATTTTCGGAAATGTGTTTAAAATCCATCATAGCATGCGGAGCGAGTGCTCTAGCGACAGGCCGCTAACATTTTCCGATGTCTGACTAGCGTTTTTCTTTCGTAAATCTCATTTTAGGCGGTTGAAAAGTACCTTTCGTCCGTGCCCGCTCTGACTCGAGCACACTTACTCGCTATTTCTCTCAACCTGATTTCACTATTTCCGAATGCGTTGCGGGGATTGAAACGGAAAGATTAACTTTTCCACTTTTCGTCCGTGGCTGGCATTCCAGAGATATCCGACTGCAATTTTTCCACATCTATACGTGAAATCAACCTGAGTGGATTCTTTGTCTAGCGTAGCATAATTTATAAAAGTATGATAAGTTACAGCGATAGCTCAAACATTATGTAGTTGGTGGCTTCCTAAAACTCTGGCATATCACTTCATCAATATAAACCATCATCATAACTGCATGCCATCGTCCTGTAAAAGATGAATGGGAATAAGGAAAATAAAGGAAAAAAAATTAAATCACAGAAATATACATTCGAATAGAAGCATACGAAAAGATAGACAGGTTCTACTTTTATTTGATCTCATCAGTACCGCATACCTCAAACAACGATGATGATCGGATGTAGCAGAGATCCATCCATGTTGAACGCAAGCAGATGTATCGAAATATCTTCCAGCTTTCTCACAGATGACTACTCAACAGATCGCTTATATCTCTATACACGAATTTCTGCCAATCCCATTCCATTTGCAGTATTTTTTATATGTTAAATCTTCCTCAAGAAAAAGTTTTTATGACATTCGATTTGTGTGTAAGTCGCAAAGTGGAATAAAATTTTTATAATGTAACCATTCTCTTATTTGAAAAAACTGTTGAACATATTTTTTCTCTCTGTTATAAACTCAGGGACTGAAGGACAACAACGAGGTAACGTAGTACTTAAAAACTAGTCATATGGTGGGAGTCTCCGGTCTACTAATTCAGGCATATCTCAAGATGTGAGTCGCTTGAGGATGAACAATGCTTTAGAAATCAGAGAAATAAATTAACGCCCCCAATCAATCAGAGCAAACAGGCATAATAGAAATGAATTAATTTTTCCTGCACAGATTAATTCTAGTACATACGGATTCTGACAACATTTTTTTTCAGTTACATCATTTTGTGAAAGAAATAATAATAATGAAAAGGTATTTATTTCCAATAGAAATACCAAGAGGAAGTTCAGCCAAAGCTGTTCTAGCACTTAACCCTAGTTACAAAATCGGGTGCTATAGAGTAAAAAAAAGAACAATCAGTATACAGTAGTATACAGAGAGAAAATACATCATCATGTTTAAAAATTTTTTACTTCCTTGGGACTCCGATGCATTACCTCTTCTTAGTTCTCTAAATTTGTTTGTCATACAGAATTCAGTGGAAATAGTTTCATTGAACATACGTATTTCTTTTAATACAAACGCTTCATTGGTTATAAATCTTCATCACAATAATCGAATACGTATTCGAATGGCTGCATATTTTATTGTTTTCATCGTTCCATTCAGATTCGTTTCTGAACTCGAGAGATGATGAGAAAGATAGAATCAAACGAACTTCCATATCATCCAACTCGAAGTTAGTTCACGATCTCACAAGTGGGTCAATTCATTTCGCCCCCAGGGGGCAGTTTCTCCCGTGGTGAGATCAGCATGCCATGCTCCTTCACATATTTTTACGCTAGAGGCCCTAAGGGCAATAGGAGTTCTCCAGAATTGAAAACATCCGTCAGATAAAATCTCACTCTTGTTTCGACTCTGTTTGATGTCAGAATTGTTATATTCTTCAACCTTCGATAGTTCGTTAAAACTGGAAAATTTCGTTTTACTCGAACCTTATGGTTATAAACCGAGCTAGCTAGGCGATAACAATAAGGCAGTTATCTAGAATATCAAACTTTTTGGGCTGAAAACCCGATAACTCTACATAAATCCATGAACGGTCGATAAAAATTTAGGATTGCCATTTAAAAAAATTACCATCATATCTTCAATTCAGGAAACACTATATAACATTTTCTTACATCAAATGGAAAGCCATTCAAAAACTCTTTCAATTACATAATTCATTTCAAGTTAGAAACTTGTACAGTATTATTGCATACTTTAATTAGTTCAATTCACTTCAACTTGGAATGGATCTTGTACTAGTTGCAGATTCATATCCGATAATTTCGCGAATTTGTTTCTTCCTTAATCATTTCTGCCATTTCAATTGACACGGGGCTTCCTTAAGGTGACTACAGATTACTCTGACGTGACATGGAACCACGTTATAATGCGCATGATTCAAAAAACTAATATATGATTTAGCTCAGGAGCATTCAAATTGGTCTGACGTGACTTGGGAATGCACGTCCCATGTTACGTCAGAACAATTCAGTCGTTTTTGAACATTGAGGTACAAAAGAGACATGCAGCTTCATGAATTCTCTCGATCAATTTTGTTTCGTATGTGAAAAGTTAACAAGAGGCCAAAAAAATTTTTTCTCCTTGTATTAAGGAGTGTTATTTGAACTTTTTCGAAATTAAAGTTGCCAATTTAGATAAATGCCACATGTTTGGTGTACAAGGTAGGCAAAATTGGTGATACCTGAACTACAACTTTTCAAACCAACGAGATAGAAAAAAATGAATGTGCCAATCATTTCGTCATTTTTCGACAAACTAATAATGCCATCAACTGCATTCCTCTATCTTCTTTTTTGGCATAATTAGTTTCTCTTAAAAAGACGACCGTATTGTACCATGCATTTTCCTCTATATCGTTGGGTTGAAAAAGTTGTAGTTCAGGTATCACCGCAATTTTCCCCACCCTGTATAACTCGCTACAAAAACCTAGCCGAATGGTCTAATCAACAAATTGTTGTTACATATAAAGCTAGGACTGATTCCGTTAAGACTATGATGGATAAAATAGTCCTAAGTCTCAATAGTTGGAAAAAATTTTCAGATACCGGTAGATTCGGGTGACTTGGGACAGTCCTGCAACTTGGGACAATTACCCTCCTTGCAGATTTCTTTGTTTCTTACCATTTATGAGTGAAGGGACAAACTTATAAGATTGTGTAGCGTCTTTTCGGCTAGTTTAACAATTAATTCCTGTTGAGTTTGCCGTGACCAGAGCGTTTGAATTGGCAGGAAAAATTAACGAATGTTTAGGGCCCTTATACTTTCTAGTGTCCCGTACATGTGTTTCACTTTGTTCATGTGTATTTTTTTTCTGGATACGTAGGATATTGGGTTTAGATATGTCATGAAACAAGGTTGTTTACAAATCAAACGCAACACGGATCTCATTAATTTATTTTGTTGTTTCATAGGGTGACTTGGACAATGCCAAATTATCTATTTGGCATTGTCAGCAGCGGCGCATTGGCAGCAGGAAATATGCCGATTTTTAGCAGGATATTATTATTTACGTTATACCACAAAGAATAATCAAAGTTGCCTTGTTTTGTTCAGTTTCTTTACATTTGAGTTTCAATATATTTACTTTCGCTGTAATAGGGGTTCATCATTTGATTGCCTTACCGAATTTCAACTATATAATCACAAATTCTAATTTTTCGAAACTATACACCGTCCCAAGTCACTTTTCCATTTAAGAGTTGAGAAATCAATGGATTTTAAATTGTGTCTTAAGCCTCCCAAATCGGTGGGTGACTTGGGGCAAGTATATTTTATTTTTTTCGAAATTTGTATCCAAATTCTGAAGCATGCTATATATCCTAATTAATAGTCTGAGTCAGCATATTAAACCTCTTTTTCAGATAAAAATAGTTCACCGTTTTGAAATTTATATATATATATATATATTCTTTTGAATGTCAGCAATACATTTTTAGTTATCAAACAATATAGCATATGTATGAGTTTTAGTAAAGGTTAGTGTAACGGGGTACCATACAATTTAGAGTATGATACAAGAGCTTAGGGAAAAACCTCAGTAAAAAAAACCCTGTCTCCCCGTGTGAAGTGTAGTGATGACAAATTTGTTTACAGAATAAGCTTTAAATACTGAAGGGCTTCCTTTCCATTGACATAAAAATTTCTTTATTCTCTTTCCATTTCGAAATAATATCTGAAACAAAGAAACAGAGCAGAAAACGAAAAAAAAGGCGAATAATAATGCCTTCATCCAAACTTATTTCAAGACTTGATGATGACTGAAGAAAAAAATAAATAATCATAGGTACATAACTTGTTTTTCAATTGCATTGGGAGGAATATCATCTCTGCGTCAAAAATCTTCTGCTGATCTTGGTGGAGGATCACCCTCGTCGTTAGAAATGCCTTCAGTACTCAAATTAATAATTGATAATATGACAAGTTGAATTAAACAATCGTCCGAAGTCACCCAAATCTGCGATATTAGCGATGCCAAAATAAAGTATATTTGTTGGATTCGACGCGAAGAAAATGATGAAAGACTCAAAATATATACCAGCAAACGATATTGAAAAAGACGCCTGGTGGTTCCTTGTTGATGTGGAGAAACGTTTTCTAGGTCATCAAGATATAGCGTTTTTCGAAAAACGCTATGAGGCAAATGGGAACCCTCTATGCTTGCCGATTTTTGTTGGTCCATCTTGAGGATAACACTGTCATACTACAACAGAAATGACTGAAAATCTAAGCAATAGGGACATTTCACACCATCATAAATGTTATAATTTGAAAATATTAATGTTTGTGGTTGAAATTCATAAATATAATCAAAATAAAACCAAACGCTAACTCTGACTTTTTATTTACAGTGCCTTTATACCTTGGCTACCAAGATTATGAAAATGTTTTCTGTAGGTGGCAGAAAAAAGCACAAATACTTCTATTCTAACCCTTCTTATGTCTCTGAGTTTATAATAAGATAATTGAGATAATTCATCAAGAAAAAACCGCCGCTGTGTTATATCGTATTGTTTTTCCACGTACTTTATTACGCGCAGTAAATTCGAAAGCCGCCCAAATCCGTTGGTTTTAACGGCGTGGTAATCGTTTTGGCGTTCGCTCTTCCTGCGATCATGGAAACTGGCATGCACAGATGAAATATATATTCGATTCAAAGACGCGTAATTTGGCCCCCGAAATTCATTACCCGGCGTACGTAAGTCATGCTGTATACCCGATATCAGCTTAATTTATATTGCTGTTCTTTTTCCGGCTTCCTATAACTCATTCGCGTTCAGCTATGCCGTACAACGCAGTCGTTTGATAAATGGCGGGAATTTCCTGAATGTAGTTTATTGATTTTATATCGGGAATAACTTGTTCCAATTACTTCCATTTTAATTCCGATAATGCATTGAGGTACGTATCCTTGGTTTTATTTCTTTTTAACGATCTAGTTTGCAGTCCGACTGTGTTCTTCACGGTTGTAATTGAGTTCCTAGAAATAAATATTTTTTTGGAAGATTGAAATTACGCTTCACTTTGGCCGAAATAATGTTACCTGCTGCTATTCCATCCAAATCATTTTCGTGTATAGAGGCAAACTTTCACGATGTAGTTGCTTCAGAATCGATTTTTATTTCACTGGCAATCGTAGGTACGTTATAGCTTCGTAAACATAATCATCAAAATAAACTATGCAGCAGCACATGAAGTAGGACACCTAAAAAATTGCCTTAGTTTGACCAGCTATAACTTCGATATTACTTCGCTAATTTTAGATTTTCCGCCAGAAGTACAAAGCTCTATCCTTTTTCTAGTCGTCACTGGCACAGAGAATTTTTTCTTCATAGCCTACTTGTTGTACAGGCTGTATTGGAGCGAATGGGGCATTCCCCTCAATTTGGGTTATCACTGCATATGAAAGTTTAAACTGAATAATTATGAGCTTCATTCATGATTTTTTCAAATGCACCGCGGAAACTATTCAAAATCATTCTTCAAATATGAGGTTTTAAAATTTAAATCCCTTAGTTTCAAGTTTACGATTTGACAACAGCGTCTACTACAAAATAAAAAGAACAATGTCCGATCAGCTTGTTTATAAAATAACAGCTTTTGATTTACAGGCGCGTACTTACTGGCGAGCCTCAATTGCAACCGGCCATAAAGATTCCATAAAATTTTACGACCTTCCTCGTTCGTCGCAGACTTCATAGACAGCCATCTTTGTCTATCTCATCAAGATTATGCATTTGTTGTCCTTTATTATCAAGGCATATTTCAGTCGATGTTGCCAACATGTGCAATTGAAATGAAACGCTTTAAATTTTAAATACCCATTTTTAAGTGCTTAAAATAATTTTTTTTGGGAAACGGTTGAAATGGTTATTTCAAAATGAGACGTTTCAAAGATATTTCATAAAAAATACATCATTGTCGTCAGAAGGAGTCAGAGTCTTTTTTAATGTTGGGAGGACTAGGTCAATACCTCGGAACAATTAGACCACGCACCATTTCACAAACACTTTCAATACCGTGTCTCAATTATTCTATTATAATACGAATATACTGTTGAACTCAATCGACAATACATGCACCATGTTTTTCGAATGACCGCTAATTTGGGCAGGAAGAAATCCAGTATTTTTCAGGTAAACTAATCTCCTGCTATTTTTGTTTGGTCCATTAATTTGTAAGTTGAAGGGTGTTGGATATGAAATTCAACAATTAGAAAATTCGCTATATTTTACAGTTTTTCTTCGATAAAGGCGAAAATGAGAGTCAAGCCACTTAATGTTTGGAAGTTGTTTATGGTTCCGATATTGTGACAGTAAATTACTAGTAAGCCCACTGATTCGCCTGTCAGGGCTGATTCGCATTTTTGAGCTGATTCGCCTTTTCGCTCCTTCAGCCTCTGCCGTGGCTGGGGACTGCGGCCCTGTGGCTCAGGCCTGCAGCCATTTCTTTTACCATCTCTATGATTCGTATCCATGTGGTGTATTGATTTGCCACTTTGGTCAGGTCAGTTTTCTTGAGGTATTTTCGATGTCAAGGTTACATCTCACAGGGGTAGGCTTGTCGTCAAAAATATCGATAAAAACAAAGAAATAATCGGAAAAAATATTTTCTGGGAGAAATGATGATGTTGTTACGTTTTAACAATGGTAAAATTGTTTCTGCCTCAGTGTCGTCTCAGGCCATAGTTTGGCTAACATTTACTACTATTTCTATAAATTTTGTATTTTGTATGGGATATCCTCGACAATTTCCATTTTTTTTTTTCATTCTATATGTCTTCGACTTGTGATCCCTACGATTCTTCCAAGAACAGTCCCATTTTGCTTTCACCCACCAAAATCATGTCAAGTTCAATATCTGCATGCATCATTCAACAGATTCAGGAAAGTCAACAAAAAAAAAATTACACCGTATTCTATGTTCCAGGAGCGTTTCAAGTTAATCAATTCATTCTGATACGTTCTTTCTGTCAGAAAGAACCTTCGAAATTACCCTGTGGTAGGTACATAAAGTTATATAGATTATTAGGGTTAATTTGAATGTAATCGAGTCCGAAAATGAATTTCCTATGAAGCCTTTGTTCGTTATCTGGAACTTCCGTTACGTGACCACATTCTCTCAATTACTCTCAGTTAGCTTGGTAGATATAGCAAATATATCAAATCATACAGCTAGGGTCAATATTTTCATTGTACATAATATGAACTCACGTACTGCCTAATTGAAATGCCCGTATTTTTCATTTTCCAACATGACTAAGTGGATATAATGAGTTTCTCTGCATTTCTACTGATAACATATAAAATATTATGTTTTGTTCAGATTCAATATCTCTCAGGGTTCTATCCTATACGGTGCCTATCGTCAAAGTTCAACTCCAATAGTTAAATTGGAAACATTTCTGAAACTGTGAAATATTAAATTTTGAGTTTTTTTCAGTGCAGCGGGCGAAGTAAAAATTCTGAGTGAAAATTTAAAAGATTATTTATTTGTTGAATAGCTACACAAGAAATGTACTCAGGGCATAAAAACAATCATATAAAATTGAGAAGAATGAATCATCATCGAAACATAGTACAAGAACATCACAGAGTTCAAGGGGTTGATTCATCTCGCCCTTATTTTTATAGCTACCAATCAACAGTCTTCATCTTTGCAGGTGTAGGGTTATTAGTCAGATAATCAGCAGCCATTATTAGACGTTTTTCGATATCACAATAGCCTTTAGGCTAGGTGGGTGAAGGACGTGAAAGTAAACTTGAGTTCACTGACTTTCGTTTCTCATATCCTTAAAAGTGGAAAAACCGTAGGAAATCTGTTGGAACTGTTTACCTTCAAAAGAATTTAATATCAGAAAATGTTCTTCCAAAGGGCGTACAAAGGAAAATTCACTCCCTTCAGAAACAGATTAATTACGCTCCTGCAGGATAAGCATACTATTTAACAAGGTGAACGACTCAGTGCTCTCGTTAGTAGATTAAAAAACATTCGTAACTTTGTCTACGAGAAAGCAGTTTCTAACTGAAGTTCACGTTTGAGATCGTTATGTGGGAAACTATGCAAAATTCTTCCAGGTTTCCAGGCTAAATATGGCTGGAGCTAGATTTAATTACAGGAAGCTGGTACAAACTCTCCAATTATGGATATGTAGTGGAAATATTCAACTACTTAAATATGGAAAAGTAATTTTTTCTTACTTCCTTTAATCAACGAAAGCGAGAAGGACAAGAGAAACCGGACATTCAACCAAAATTAAAAAAATGTATTTAACGTTTTTAATTTTGTATAAATAGTGGCTTTGTGTTGAAGTCCAATAATAGTCGACTTTCATTAGAGGCTGTGCAATAGCAGGTTCAATATAAAGCGAGCATGTCATGACAAATCACTATTATAATGATGCAACATGATTAATATCAACAATATGGAACAATACAGCAATAATTCCACACAAATTTAATAATTCTTCTTTCAGTGGCATTCTTCGGATTTTTAGCTGATTATCAAATTAACAATATGAGGTGGAATTGAATGGACGCGTTCAGGAAAGTTTGTCAACCTTGTAAATAATAGAAATAACTCTTTCAATGAAAACGTATTTTTTTAAAATTATATTTATGCCTTTTACAATCCTTGGAATGTCCCCAGCTCTAAAATCCAATGATATAAAAGAAAATTGATGTATTGAATTTTAAAGGTGAGTTTTGACATTATTCAGGCGTTTTTTTCGTGTTTCGTCTATTATATTATTGGTTCGATCCGTAGATAAATAATTCATTTATTATTAGACTATGGTTCCATCACAGAACGCCTCAACTATGGAGAGTAGAGAGAAGTAGAACAATCGCCGTACTAAAAATGTGTCCCCGAAAATGGGGAACGTAGGATAGGAGTCGCTGAGATCGCTACGTTTATAGATAAGGGGTGGGGCTTCAAGCGTCAATTTGAAATGAACAGCCTTCATTTTATTTTAGGTTATGTGTCATCGTGGTTTTTCTGATGATTTTTCGAATATCTTTCTTCAAATCTATATTAAATATGAGTTCTCTGAATTATATGCAATAAAATACAAGTCATATTATAAAGGGGACTATGTTTTCAGCTTTCATTAATAATAAATGACGAAATCAATGAAATTCAAAAGAAATCACTGATCAGAAAAATTTTACCTACTTTTGTTCATCATTGTTTATTGAAAACAGGTATGTTAGTTGGTTTACCGTAATCTTCAAAATTATATAAATTCACAGTGAGGAGTAGTACACATCAAGACAACAAAAGGTAGCAATCACAGATTTATCACTTAGGTATTAGAGTAGATTCTGTTTCCAATACTCAGCTGAGAACCGATATAAACGATATATTATGTTATGCCAACAAAATTCTTCAAGAATACCCACTTCTGAGCCATGTAGTTTTATTGGTTAGATATTCTTATTCAGAAGAGTTCACTTCTCACAAGGGATGACAATTTCGATTTCATTTATAATGAATCCATCATCTTTTCGATATCTTCATCGCAAAAGTGCTCTTGACACAAAAATTGATTCGGAGTCGATTCTTGAGGCAAGGTTTTTTCCAATTTTCTCTCAAAAATGCTCTCGGAAATTTTATCTCTTCTCCTTTTCTTTTCGATGCCAAAACACTAATACACTAGCGCACGCTTCAACATTTCACCATGGTCATATGTTGTTCTTTTATCAAAAATCGAAAATAATAATATTCCTATCACCTGTCACCAGGAAAACTCAGCCAACTTCAACTATTTTGAATCAAAATTTCGCCATCAAGTGATGGCCAGTGCGCCTGTTGGCAAAAACATGAACTACCATATTGGTACATATTTTAGGCTACAAAAAATCTATGGTCTCAAAGCAGCGATCGTTCTCCTTCTCTCTACTCTCCATAGCCTCAACTACTATGATGTGTTCTGTGATGAAACCATAGTCCAATAATAAATAAATTATTATGGATGAAACCATAAATATAATGCACAAACCCAAAAAGTTTCCTGTCTTTTTATGAAAAATAACTCAATTGTGAGTAATTCCTGACAAATTATTTAAAAAAATATTCAGCATTAATCCTGAATGATATCTTAGATATCATGTGCTGAATATTGTCCTATAAGTGATAATCATAAAATCAACTTTCGAACTTCCTATCGGATTCACCAGATCACGCCGCTCTTATGAATTATAAAATAACCAACCAACAAAAGAACCAACTTATCAGTTTCGAACATACCTGTGGTCTTTCAAAAGCTGACTGGTGAAAAACATTCAATACATTACACCCACAGAAAAATAATTGGTGGAAGTAAAGCAATTTCAAACTAAAGCTTTGACCCAGTTTTCGTTTACGTCAATTGATACCATCCCACATGTCATACCGTTCGTCGTATTGAGTTCGATTTAGCCGCTTCAGTTGAAATTAATTCACCATACGTACCAATAAAAGCCGTCCCAATTCGGAGCGATGGATAAGACCTAATATCTATCCAATCTGAGTCGATATCGTATCGAAGTGTCAGAACAAGATGCGACGGAGTTACAAGAAATTAATTGGACGCCCTGAAGATGACTAGGGATTGGATTCGAAAAAGATATACATTCGTACATCAGTTTCTGTATCTTCCATTTTCAATGGGGAAACGTCGGAAGCATCGGCAGATATAAAAGGAGAGGAGAGTTCGGAGAACGGTAGATTGGTTCTGCTAATAAAACTTCACACAAACAGAAATGATACGCTTGCTTCACTTTCCTCTGAACGCCAAGATAAATGGAAGACCGAAAATTACTCCGCTGGACTCGGTTACTCGTCAGCAGAGAGCGAAATGACAGTAATTATCGGGTAGAGCGGAAGAACTGTTTGCTTTCGCATGGTTTCCATTCCGGAAATTATGACGAGAAGTGTGAGAATTCACCGAGTTTCCTCAATAAGGCAAACGTCCTCTTGTTGCGAAATGGCGAATGCGCAAACGTGACGTCTAGTAGGCTATGGCAGTTTGAAGGTTGATATTCTATGTATAAACGTGATTCCTAGCTTTTCCTTACCGTATTCAAACTGATTTCTCAGTGTTTTTGATTGTTGTTGTATTAAAATTGTCAGAAAATTAAAAAGATCGTTTTACCGATCATTCATTTGTTATCGGATTCTTTCTCAGAAATTGGATGATAACGGTGGTAATATTCTATTGGAATTCAGAATGCCTATATAGACCAGTAGACAAAGCACAAAAAGTGGGCTTTTCTGGAGAAAATTGAAAAAACTTTTTTCAATGACACAGTTTGTTGGAAGATGCTGCGAGATGTCTCGGTCATTTTTTCTAACTCGAGAACCCTGTGTTAAATTAAGGATGATCGAAAAGCCTAATATTTTCGCAATTTTTTCGGTTGTTCACTTGTAACTCGTAAAATAAGGGATATTCGATCAAAATGTTTGTTTTAAAAGAAGTGAAGCTTTAAATTTGCTACAATTTTTTATGCATAAACTCTTTTCGTTTTTTGATGGAGTTTGTATCCCAAACATTGCAAATACCTTCCTTTCTGCTACGACTGACTTTCTCCTCTTTTCTTGTGGTTCTGTCGAGCTGGGGGATCTCATTCACCGTCCAGTTTACTACCCCGAAAGTGTACGTGTACCTGTACGTGTATCTATCAGTACTGCCAAGCTCTTCATAGCATGAACTTTGTTTTCACAAGACAATTGAGAGTTGGGGCATCCTTTACTTTGGATTTTGCAGAGTTCCTTCCTGTCTCATTTCATGGAATTTGTAGGTTCCTACATGCTGCGATTCGTGTGGGTATATCACCCTCTGATGTTGGAGCAGATAGGACCCCGTCTTAAGGATCTCACAGTTTATATTCTCAAAAAGAGTATGCGGGGACTGATAAGTGGTGCTGGGAGGCCAGGGCAGCTATAGTTAACCATGTCACTTCCTCATACTTGCTCTGTCTACAGCCCCTTCAGGTCATTTCACCCTAGGTTGGGCCGCAAAGATGTCACAATCTAAGCACACGCTTAGACACGAGCCCTTGGATTCGGAAGGAATTCAGTTCGAGATATTGTGATGCGGAGTACTAAAATTACTCCTTGGATCTGGCCCAAGTCCGTAGACTCGAGGAGCCAAGTAAGTTACTCCTCACTCAGCTTCAGCTTCGTGCGAAGTAGGTACTGACGTTACTTCTTGGGTCAAGTGAGTAATAGTTACTCTCCACTCAGCTTCGGTTTTGAATGAAGCACTGACAATACTCCTTGGGTCTGTCCAGAATCCGTAGATTCGAGAAGCTTTTCACTTTGAAGCCACTTAAGTTGTATCTATCTGTGAATGATAGCAACTCAGTTTTTTGCGTGAAGATATCATGCCCAAATAGGTAACGGTAACCTCATATTTGGAGAATGCTTTTAAATAATTTTCGCGTTGCATTTTAAAAATTCATTAATGAAACTCATTATTATTCAGTTCAAACTTGCATATGCTGTGATAACCCATATTGAGGAGAATTCCCCAATGTCTTAGGATGTTTGAGGATGTCCTTCAACCAACATATGTCTGATATATGGGTCCGGGAGAGTTGAACCCCTTTTCACCCTGAAGCCACTAAAGTTGTATCTGTAAATGGTAGCAACTAATTCTTTTGCATGAAGATATCAAGCCCAAATAGTTAACGATAGATAATAGTAGAGTGATGGTGAGATGAACATCTTGAGTACATCAATTATTTTTTTACGAACCGAAAATTGGCTCATGTCTCCCTAACCCATGGGAGTGTTGAACAGGGGGCGAGAGAGACTTGACCATAAGTTTGTTTATCAGGAAAAACATTGAATGGAAACAATTTCCAATGACCAACGAGTGTCTATGTCAAGGTTTTCATCATCAGATGTATCAGCGTGTGAAATACATATTTTCTATTTCAGAGTCACTGTCCCTTATTTTCGAGATGTTTTTCACTTTTTTGAACCTTTGTATATTCTTTTATATTCATATCTTATATTGAATTTTCTCTTTTTGAAGCCAATAATTATCTAAGCGCAGTGCGGGAAACTTGGACAACTGATTAGGTATGTCTTCCCACCATAGCATGGGTCAAGTCTCCCGCACTTCCTTTTAGTCTATTCAATAGATATTTGCTTAAAACTTTTACAACTATTATTAAAAAGGCTCATCGTTCGTAAAACAATATTAATCAATGAAAGCAATTGAACTAAATAACACCACGCACCTATTAAACTTTTCAGACAGTGTAACAAATAAAAATTACTTCCAAACAACAAAATCACGTTCAACCCTCTCACTCCCGAACTGTTCTGATGGCAGCCAAAATGGAGCCTCTACTAGTTGTGCCTTGTTACGAGTATGTCGCAAGCTATTCATGATACCGGAAGCGCGAAATTTGAATTGAAATATTTGAGGTGGTTCAAGTCTCCTACCTTGGCAAGTCTCCCGGACTCCCCCTTACATCCCACCCAGTTTAGGCTTTACGCTAAGTACTTATATTACTCTTTGGATCTGCCCAGAGTTCCTAGACTCGAGGGGCCAAGAGAGTCATAGTTACTTCTTGTTCTTAGTCATTCTTGGTTTCGTTGCTCCTCTCAAGAACAAGTCTTGAGATCCCTCACAACTTCTACAGCAGTCGTATACCACGACAAGATGACGATCATGATACGAGCCGGCCTTGTACCCATTTCTACTCTTTCGAGCTTATATTGGTAATTCTGAAAGTATTACGCAGAACAACAGTGGGCTTAGAAAACCATCTTTAAAAAGGCCTTAACCTGTAACAGTGGCCATTTGATCGAATCTCCATAGTGCCATAATACTTTTCATCACATGAACGAAATTAGGGTGAATTTTCAGGATTTCTAGTAGCTGTATGATCAAGCTGTGCACCAATGTGCCATATGCTAGCCATGATGTATGTAGATCGTGGTTGTAATATCATATATCATGACATATATGCTATTATCTATCAGTAAGTTGTCCACACACCCTTGTACTTCTTTCCTTGCTGCGTCTTGTTCATTGTCATTGGTCCAATGACAAAGCACAGTTTCCTTAAATTTCCAATGAATCTTTGAGATAAGTATTCCCATAAAATTCACAAACTCATTATTGGCCGCCGTTCGAACTGATTTCGTAGCCGATCAGGTAAGTGCGTAGTTTGCGATTCCTATTGTCTCCCCGCCGATATCTGGAACAAAACGAAACTTTGCGGTATAAAATATGGCTCCATTTGGAATAACCCGAACAATCTATCCACTCGAACTTTAGGACGAATTCGGATAAGAACAATCGAGTTTGGCGGATCGGGACCGACTCCGCCGATAGATCATTATCAAAAACAACGAATCCGGAAATCTATGCCTTATTTCCCGCTCTATTCAAGTAAACTAATAGTCATGTTTGCAGATTTAATTATAAAGTTTGCCGGTTCAGCCATTATGTGCTGCCGGGCCTGTAGCCGGGCGCATATCAAATTCTGAACAATTTGTTCGGGCCTATTTCTAAAGTTACATGATCGGGATATAAATTTCCTAATTATGTTGCGGCTATAAATAACGGAGCAAATAGGAAGCACAAGTGTTACCTCGTTTAATTGCTACCCCCCATCCATTCTCAGTTACGTCGTAAAACCCGTGCTCTTTCAACAATGAATATATTTTCGCTACGTATATCTGCCAGAATTAAAAATTTAAATTCGGCGCGGAATTTTTAGGTGTCGTGGCTACGGGACCGTTCGACCGTAAGGGCTGACGGATATTATGGGGCTGAGCAGATCACGTCGAAGCAGAGATCTTGGAGTATATGGGTTCATATTTACCACGGGCATTTTCCTATGGGTTTTTAGCTATAAGGCCTGCCGCAGACATGAAATTTTTAGTTTTGCAACTGTTTAGTTGCAGAAGTGAGTACAATGCATTTATATGGGGCCGCGCAGACTGCAACTGAAAAGTTTTGCGATCGAATAGTTTCATCCTAGACACAAACTAAACGATTGCGTATGTGTGCGCCTTCGAACCGCTTGCAATCAAACTGTTGCGCAACTGAAAAGTTGCATGTCTGCGGCAGGCCTAAAGGAGTTAGAGTGCGCAGTGCCCTTGAGGTCTATTTGGTCTCTCATCAGAGCTGTTTCCACCACTTCGCCGTCAACGCCTTTCCATCAAGGAGTACCAACTCTTTGTTTCAGTATTTAGGCTTTCAAGGGGGTTACAGATTACAGGTGGTTGGGCATGTCGGTTGGACCAGACTTGCCACCTCGATCAATGCTGTCCAATGTGACAAACAAACAAGCTTTACCCTCCAATGTCATCTTCCTAAGAAAAGAAATGATATCAGAGGGGTTTTTCATGAGCTCCTCTAGATCCAGCTTGAGAGTACCTAAAGTTCCAGTTCTGCCTCTGTCAGCTGTCGGGTATTCATAGAGAATGGTTTCGTCTCTAGAAAAAAGTGTTTCATTGAAGATGCTGAGTCTGTGTAAATGAGATCTGAGTGAGTGCGATGTCGTGTGACTAAAGATCTCAGAAGGATATGACCTGCTTCAAGTTTCTTGTCCAAAGAATTCTTTCTGCTAGCGTGTTAGCTTGAAATAGTGAGGCATTCTATAACCAAGAGTATGTGAGTTTCTTCTCTTCTCCACCATCTACACTCGTGCGTTTCTGACAAACTTATTCTCATTAGATGTTTTACGAAGCGACAGTGTCCTTTGAGAAAGCCATTGAGGAGGTTCAACTTGTTTTCTGAGATTCAAATACCATAAAATATCTTGCTGTTTTAAAATTCAAAATGATGAATCCCTTGGTTTTTTGGTTTCCTCTTTACCCGGAATCTCATCTATACCATAGACCGGTTTTCGATCAGTAGGTGGCTTTCGTGACATTTTTGTCCTCTTCGTTTTCTTCGATTCTGAAGTTTGGTCGCTGAGCTCAACACATGAGAAGGATATTCAAGTCCTGGTCTGAACAGAACCTAGGGAAGTAGTAGAACCTGGTCCGAAGAGAAATATTTCCTAGCGTTTCTAGCCTATTTGGAGCATATTTCACAATATTCTACACAGTTTTCTAAACCCAGGGAAAAGCTTGGACTCCCTTTGCGGAAGCACTTATTCTACATCAGGAAATATAAAGAAATGTTTTCAATCTTCTTGAGATCTCCTTCCAAGGAATAGACTTTCTTAGATCTATAAAGGAAAGATTCGTTGGTACTAAAAAGTGTAACACTGGTGAAGGTAGACATGTAAAGATGATGATGTTGTCTTCAGTTGACCTCATAAGGATCAAGATGAGGGTGGATGACAAAACTGAAACTTGGGGTACTCTGGCATTTGCCTTCCATTAACACAAACTCTGAAATTGACCTTTATATCTAACGATACTTGTGCATCCACCAATCCATCTAACTTCCTCTATCAGAAGTGTTCGTAGAGCCTCCGCTCTTTCTTGTCTAGCGCATTGTTTATATTCATTCATTCATTCATTCATTGCTGTATCCCGTTACCCAGAATAAACCTACAAAAAGATTGAAAAAAAAATCGGTGCTATCAAACCCTAATTTCCTAGGGCTACTTTCGACTGTGTGCCCTCTTGTGACTGAAGAGACCCAGCCGTAAACTACAGATCCTTCGACACTCCGGGTATGGATAGTCACCAACAATCTGGCAGCCGCCGTATTCTTCTCGAGTCTCCTTAATAACTGTGGACTAACGACCTCCATTGTGATCTATCTAACGCTAGTTGTTTCCAGTTATGATTGGCATCAACTGATTTTAGGGATTGATGCAGTATATCCTTAAACAGCTTATACTGGCCTGCTGGTTTCCGAGCTCCCTCTGTGAATTCGTCATAAAGAACTATTTTGGGAAGTCTTGTGTCTTGCATCCTCAGAATGTGGCCGCTCCATCTGAGTCGGGCTCTCGTTACTTGAGTCTCAATTGTTGTACAACTCGCGCGCTGCGAGACTTCTGCATTTGAAACTTTGTGAAACCATCTGATGTGCATTATTTTAATATATTAATATATTTTAATATATCTCCTGTAGGGTGTCCAGAATCGAACTCAGTCCGTCTTAATGCATAACTAAGCATTTTTTGAACAAATTGAAAAAGTTTTACTCGGAAGATCAAAGATTTTAAACTGAGTAAGACGTATTCAAACTAAATGAACTGAAAAAGTTTGGGAACCCCTTGACTTACACATATTCAAAAATTGTAATCTCCCAGAGTGTTGATGTGTCTTTAATACGAAATAATATCGGCATTCCTACGGCAGTACCTTCCAAATCAATATTCGTTCAATAAAAAAAAATAAGTGTATAATATATCGCTCCATTCAAAAGGATGGATAACTGCCAGAAAAAATTTTTTCGCATTCAACTCCATCGAAGCAATAACCACGAGTAAAAACGAACTTTTATCTTCTTTTTTTAATGGAAGTCTTTGACTACTCTCTTGTATTGTTACCTTCATCACAGGTTTTCGCACAACTGTGTCCTTGATATGTGAAGATGAAAGAATAACAGACCTCCTCATGTAATAAGAAGGGAAAAATGATATTGAATAGCTTCGGGCGTTCATAGCGAAGAACGACATAAAATGCTACATGGCAATATGAACGCGGGAAAATTAAATTTCCACAGGGAACAATTTGACCCAGAACGAGAAAAAGATGATGGATCACATAAAATGAAGAACATGTCGCGTTATACTGAGTGCTGCAAGGTGGCCTGTTCGAACAGGAATTGACCGACTCGAATGATTTCTGAATTATATGTTATGAATTTTTCTGATTCTATCAAGCTCTATGATGATTTCACACATCAGGTGTGAATTATTTGGTATCAAGTCGCCTACACCGTTATAGTGGTCAGTTCAAAAAGAGAAAATGAATATCTTACGTCAGAAACCACTAATTTATATGGGGTTTCCATTATAATTCAATTCGATCAGTTCGTCATCTCGGAAAGTCAGAAATTTTTTATTTGTCACACGGAAGAAATTTTTTTTTCATTGAAGGACCAATATTCATTCGCGTGATTAACTTTCCGAGGTGAAATTATCTCTCTCATAAATTTCCACATGAAAATGTTTCTCGAAAAGTCTCTCCATTGGCTACAGTTCGTATCCTGGTGAAATTGAAAAAAGATGTTCGTTGAGTTCTGCAATGTTTTCGACGAAAGTGGAAACTATATTGTTATATTTGTAACTTCTACTTATCGTTCAAGTGTTCTGGCAACACCCCACATTGTGGTAGTCTTTCCTCCTGACAAATTAGTGAAAGAATAAACGCAGGAGCAAATCGTTTATTTAAATTTTTTGATTGATTTTGTTCCAGAGATTGGGAGTGAAAATCCTAAAAAGTTTCAGAAAACGCAGAATATTCCCAGATTGAATTTCAATCGATAGCGTTTCCCCCTTTATGCCTTATACGGATGGCGAGAAAGTCCCGTAGTATAAACTACTCTTAAGCCATTTTATCCAAATCTTCACCAAAATTCTTCTACCATAATTTCAATTATGACTTTCGAAAACCAATGAAAATATTGGAAGCCAACAGAAAACGCATTCTAGGATTGTAATATTAATTATAATTCTGGGTTATAGAGTCTTACATTTTTTCCTGTGCACCATCAGCACATAAACGCTGGCAAATCGAAGCTTATTCGAATATAATCATTCTGCTTTTTATCAGAATGACACCCATCAAGATCAAAGCACAAGTAGGTAGGTCGTCAAGCCCTAAACCCCTCGCATTAATTACCTCGACAAAATTTCCCATAGACTAATGGGCTTCAAGTAACCAAACGATGTATGCTCACGGCTGCCTTTGGGTTGATATCTTTACGTCACGCAAGGGGATGGTTGATATGTTTAGGCACGTCTGAACACTCCTTTTTCACACAAAGCTAAACTATAAATAGGGCGGTCGGAAATGAATTGCTTCAATACGTATTCACATAAATTCACCGGATAGCTATCTAACGAACTTTTTACACTTTACACGAGATAAGATTATTCCTCACGAAAGAAACATTTAAATTAAATTGCACATTGTAATTCACCCTGTCATGCCTCTTGGGGAAAATATGTGGGCCTCTAAAATGGAATGGGGTGTTCCAAAATGCCCATGTTTTGGGAATTAACATCCGATACAATATTTTAGTTAATATAGTTGAAACAGTTAAATGAAGTAGTGGACTAGGAAAAAAAAAACGGTGAAAACGGTGATACTAGCTTTTATTTTGAAACGAAAGGCTGAGAGGTTGAATTCGGAGAGTAAAAATTAGAACCTATAAGTTATTGCCTATTCACATACGAGGATGTGTTGTTATCTAGTTAGCCTAGACCAGTTCCATGCATAAAAAAATATTGCGTTACCATAGCAACGAACAATGACTCATCAGAAATGTCAGTGTGAAATTTGAGGTCAAAAAAGTGAACCAGAGTTACGCAATAAATTTTAAAAAAGAAGATGTCCACCGAAATTGTGAAAATCGAAAAATTGGGGTATCGAGCCATCATCAAGTACTAGTATTTAAAAGGGTTAAGATATGCTTAATACCATTTGTGATCAATGTCCTTCGTATACGACCGTTAAAAATTGGACTGCAAGCTTCAGTAGACGTGAATTTTCAATTGAAGATGATGACCGATCGGAAAGGCAAGTTTCTGTGTCAGTCCCCGAAAATATCGATGCAGTTCATGACATGATTTTATCAGACCGTTGAATTGGGCTAAAACGGATATCTGAAGCAGTGAATATTTCATACGAACGCGTTCATCTTATAGTTCACGTCGATTTGGACATGAGAAAAATTGCAGCAAAATGAGGATCTCCAAATGTTTGAATGTTGACCAAAAGCGTGCAAGGGTAGAAGCATCGCCTTCGATTTTTGCTCGATTTGAAAACGATGTAGAGTTCTTAAACCGAATTGTTACTATGAATGAGACTTGGTTACATTTCGACGATCCAGAAACAAAGCAACAATCGATGGAATGGCGACACACTGGTTCTCCAAGACCTAAGTTTCGTGTTAAAAAATCTGCTGAAAAAGTTCTTGCTTCAGTTTTTTGGGATTGCCATGGAGTAATCATGATTGATTTTTTGGATGAGGGTAGAACAATAACCGGAGATTACTATTCGACATTACTGACCACTCTACCGGAAAAGATAAAAGAAAAGGAAAGCTATCCAAAGGTGTTTTGTTTTTGCAGAACAACGCCACTGCCCATAAATCTCATGTTGTCATACAAAAAATTCGTGATTTATGGTTTGAATTAGTAGAACACCCCCCTTATTAACCAGATTTGGCTCCATCCGACTATCATCTCTTTCCTCAACTGAAAAAAAGTTTAAAAGGTCGTAAATTTTCTTCCAACGAGGAGGTAATGAAAGCTGTGGAAGTCTGGTCTGCAGAGCAAGAAGAAACATTTTTTTGAAAGGTCTAAAGACGTTGCAGGTTCGCTGTAATGAATGTATCCAATTAAGAGGGGAATATGTTGAGAATTAAAATATTTTGACATGAAAATTTTGTTTGGTTCTATAGTAGGCTAAGAATTTTTCAATATATCCTCGTAGGCACACATTTACTGAGCGTGAAATTTATAAGGTGATATTTAGCATTTTCACACATAATTCGAAGAGCATTGGTATAAAAGTAGAATCCTAAAAGGTGAGTTTCCAATTTTCCATAATCTGTGAAATTAACTGTGAAAAACTTGAAGTGGATATTTGAGATACAACTCACTTTTTGCACTTCAATCAATTTACAGATTACTGTTCATACCATGTGAAGACTGTGGAGAGGCGTAGGGTTGCGTATTACCAACACTCCAACACACATAAAGTATGGTCCTTATGACACTAATGCGTTTAAAAGCCGTCCAACTTGCACTAATAGGGTTTCGCAAATTCTAGTTGGTATAAAAGGAATATTTTATTGAATTGTACAAACATTCAGATTTTCTACATATTGTCCTTGTGAACACGTTTGAAATTAATCAATAAAATATAAGAGACAAGACTTTTACTTCCAGTGGCATGCAGATATCGGCATTTATAACTTGCCATAACGTTCACTGACAGGATAGATATCGTGGTATGAACTAAAGAGAGGGATTGAATTTTTGTAGATTTAACGTCATCAGCTTTTTCAGAGAATTAAGATAGCACGTAGCTTGAATATTCCCTTTGTGGATTCGCTCTGCAAAGGGTTGACGTGATCAAAGATCTGAATATTATGCTCGATTCACGCCTGCTTTTCGGTGAGCATGCTACCTATTATAATGCAGGAGGAGCTTTGAGGCTAAGAGATTTATTCAGACGAATTTCAGGGGTGTTTCATCGAATCATTCAAGCTGATCTGTTGTTTCCTCGTGAAAAGCATTCTTGATTATGTTCGGTTGGCTGAACGCCATATTATAAAGGTTGTTTACTTAAGGACGGCAAAAATGAAAGAGTTGATTTCTAGCTCGAAAACATTCACTGTTCATGAAAAAAAATTGTACCGAATATGGGCCTCTTTTGAGATGTGAGTTATCAGAAATGGGAACTTTTTATTCTCAAGTTTTCATTGATGAAATTTAAAAGGCAAGATATACAGGCTATCTCACGACGATGAAGAAAGAGAATATCTGGGAACTTGAAGAATTGTTATCTAGGGGTTGTAAATCATATCAAAAAACTATTATTTCTTGTTCTACTCATAACAATCAAGTTTGCCTCTTGAGAAGTTGGAATATATGGGATAAACTTTCGAATATTTTGAGAAGATTTTTATCCATAAAAATGATAAAAGTGAATTCAACGAATTGAAATAGATACTTTTCGATATTCTCATCAAATCTGTTTTTATCGCAGCCGTGCAAGAAAACTCCGCTGAAAGCGGAGAAGATGCCGCTAATTGAATTAGAATTCAGTTTGCCCTACCACTCAGGAAATAATATTCTCCTGTTAATTACAATTAAGATAAGAGGATCTCATTTCGAGGTACTCACTAGATTCTGTATTAACGTTCAGAATAGGAAGACATTCCGTTTTTTATTTACATTGAATTCCAACAGGTGTAGGTTCATTATTGTCAAAGTAAAAATGAATGGGAGTCATTTTCTTACAATCTTTGCTCTCAAGAGCTGTGGATTTCAGCGGAACTGAACTGTACAGTACAGTGTAGGTCTCATTAACTTTAAGTCAAATATAATGCAAACTATACTTGATTTTCTTATAATCATTCTGAATTATAACATTAGAATTTATTTTTCTTACCAACTTAATGTCCATTAAGT
Organism: Coccinella septempunctata; assembly: GCF_907165205.1. Classification (NCBI taxonomy): domain Eukaryota; kingdom Metazoa; phylum Arthropoda; class Insecta; order Coleoptera; family Coccinellidae; genus Coccinella; species Coccinella septempunctata. Next base: position 32,324,254 of record NC_058191.1, on the reverse strand, counting down.
TCATTAGAAATATTCCAAGACGTACGTCTTTTTAGGACTATAGAACAATATTTTCTTAAAAGTGACCAAAATATTATTGTCCAAAAATTTCAACGAATAACTATTATTTGAAATAGACATGCAATTTTACATTACGTATGTAAAACCTAAGATGATTCTTAGGCAACCGGATTTTGAATGACATTCGTAACATGTAAGTTTTTTATTATTTTTGTCTGTGAATTTGTGTTGACAATGCCTTTGGAGTACTTGTGTATTGAGACTCACCTAATATGTATAAGTTCCTGTGAAACATTAACAAGTTCCTCCTTGAATAAATTTAAAAAAATCCTCTCACTATTGATTTGTGTAAAGTGTATTTTCTTAATGCAGAATGAACTAAATGTATCGAAAGAAACAAAGGAAAGATTTCTGAAACATGCGAAGCCTAGCTAAAAAGCTAGATAACATTGATTTATTATAATGAATACAAATCTGATAGCCACGTTATGAATAATGGAGGGATCTCAAGAAAATTACGCTTTTAATTTTCAGTATTTATTCGAAATCGATATGGTATTAAAAATCATATAAAAGTTTACTTAAATTATTGGTTGGTATATTTCTAATAATAAGACCTTTGTTCTTTCTTCATGCCTTGGATGAATATTATGGAGAATACGATATTTATCACCTGGAAAAAAAAACATCATTAGCTCATGATTATCAATTGAATTTCAATAAGAGTTATAATTTTATTTCTATAAAAGAGACCCAATTGAGAATATGATAAACTCAAATATAAAGAACTCAAAACGAAGCTTCCATTTTCAGAATTTATGACTGAAAAAAAAAACAAGTATTGGAAATATCCAAGTGTTATGATAATAAGTGAATTCAATAATTCAAAATGGTTTAAAAAAAAACTGAGTTTCTCTTTCCATTCTTGAACTATGTATTGTAGATATAAAGTCATTCGGGGTAACTGAGCGCAGTGGGTAAGTGTGCATATATTTCGACTATGCAATGTATGAAAGATGGGTTCATTTGGGTGAAGCAAGGGCGCAGAATCGCCATATTAGTTTTTCAAAGGAGTACGCCGTGCCACGTTTCTTTAACTTTTTATTTGCAATCAATCAAATTCACTAGTTCTCTTGTTGATTTTTAGCATCTCTGCACATTCTGCCAGGTCAAAGTTCCGAGTCCGACAGTGTTAAACAATATTTTATTCGATCATCTAAATATATAATAAAAAATTTCAGGTTTTCTTAGCTGCTCAACTCTATAAAAATGTCAATTCAAGTTTTGGCTTACTGGGGAAAGTGTGCGCGGGTAAGTGTGCGCATAGATTCATTATATGGGCTTCAGTGAGGAATAAATTATGACATTGCTGATTTTCTTGGTTAAGACTCGATCAATATTGTCCTATTTGTTCAGAAAAATATGAAGAGCCACCAACAGGGGAATGTATCAAGTGTTGTGTTCACCAGGAATGCTGGCACGAACAATAATGCAGTGCTTGTAAAAAGGCGCTTCTGTATTGACAATAAACAGCATTTCTCTAATATTGTAACATTTTGATGACATCATTTTGTAATTTGTTTTGATTGTGTGGTTCACTAAGCACTGCGTTCACTTACCCCGTGAGGGTGCGCACACTTACCCGCAATACGGGGCATGTGAACGCACTCCGACTTTCTCTATTAAATTCTTTTTTGCGGAAAGAAAACGTTTTTGTTTGTTTGCTTTTTGATGTTTTCTTATAGATTAGAAAATTCTCTATCTTATGAATATGTTTTAATTTTCCTAGCTTCAACATTTGAAACAGGGTATGGCTTGAAAGGCAAAAGTGCGCACAGTTGCCCCGAATGAATCTGGTAGATCTTTTCAGTTATTATATCTTTCTATCAACGACATCATTACATTGCATTGTCATCCGATTCACTGTTCTATAAAACATTTAATATAATTAGGATGGCACAGCAAGTGATTGTAAATGGTTTCACAAATTTTGGAGGAACATCGTCACATATACAGCGCAAATAAAATGGAAGCTGTCAAAAAATATTACAATTTGATTCTACATTCTAGGTATGTGGATTGCAAAAACTTATCTCAACTAGTGCCAATGTTTCGCAATTATATCTCAACTTCTTCAGGGCCACAATGGAATATTTTCAACTATCAAAGCTATAAATATCTATAAACTGAAGTTAAAATATTTCTTTTTTTATTCTCTATAGAAAATGTCCTACACAACGAAAGAAATATATGTACCTATGACTAATCTCAACAATCGAAATCTACATATTATGTTGTTTTGAGAATAAATTTAAGCTCATATATTGTTCGTTCGCTGTTGGACATTTACTGCAAGAGGAGGAAAAGAATTTCACTTCGGTTCATATCTATTTTAGTTAATTAATCCAGAAAAATTATCCCTTGAAGTCGGTAGCCTTTTGCATCCATAAATATGGACATATGTACCTGTTAACGATTTCTGTTGAATTCTTGTAGGGATTTAAAAAGAGTTTATGTAGGTATATTGTGACTCAAATCTTGCCGATTGCAAACATGCTTTTCAGTAATTTTTTGACAGAAACATTCAAAGATGGTTTGAATTTCCTTGTTTTTTTCTCATAGCTTAGGTAAAACCTCACATATTCAAAACACCAAGTCAATCGTTTTGGCAGTAGTGGTATTCAAATGTCAATGGCACATTTTGCTTATTATGTTTATCAAGCTCCTGCCAATATACATGGCGAAGATAAACTCACTGAATCTCATCATAAGAAATGAAATCTATACTTTCCACCTCTCACTTCGCCACCAAAAGAACTTAATGATTTATTTTATTGATCGTATGGCAAAATATAAAACTTAACGATGTTTCTTTGCATTGAGACTAGGTTGTTTTGGTTCTCAAGTTATTTCCTACTCGAACAGTAGGTACGCTTCGCTTTCTGCACATCTGAATTCGAAAATAACCGTGAAATAAAATACCCTACCTATTTCTTCAAATGTCGCAACGACTAGTTGTACCATCGAGTCGCCGATTTCCTTTCAGTTACTCGAGATTGCCCAACTCGAAAACGAAGCTCAAGCTATCTAATTGCGCCAATTTAACTTCCAATTATAAGAAAACGTGCACGACTAGGATAGTTTTGAAGAGCTTGACTATTATACTCATGAGGAATTCAGCAATGAAACTTTGATCCGCTTTTAAGTAGATAGTTAGCGGAATGAGACATTCCAGTTGTTATTACCTCGTTTCATTTTTAGCAGAACAGTATTCCGATTACCGATGGAATATATTACTGGAGGCTTGTCTCAATCGCCACTTGAAAAGTAGTTGTTCAATATAACGTCTCGATCATACCAATAACCCTATTGGCTTCATCCGCAAATTTACTTCGAGGAAATTTTCATATTTAGAATCAAAGAGTATTGTGAGAATGTAAAACAAGAACTGATCCAAAATTCTTCGAAACGCTTGACACTAAAAGTGATCTCAATGTGCACAAAATATTCTTATATAAATAAGTAAACAAAGTTTCGCATGAATTGTATTTGAACATTTGGTTGACAAGAATCGGCAACGTTTGAAACTATAAACAAATTTCTGAGCATAGTTAACTTTTGTAGGGCTGTCATATATCTTGCTTTCACTTAGCCATGCTTATCATCACCAACTACATTACCATGAAAATTTCCTCTCAGTTGATGAAATTCACTAGAGAAAATTTAATAATCAATAAATCATATGGATGTAATTTATTTTCCCGAATTTGGAACCATTGTTGGAATTTAATCAAAGTTCATCAAAGTGTTGGAACCTACTGAAAAAATCGCTCTCAAAGCCTGTGAAGTATACGCGAAAAATAGTGTAATTGACATGCACATCACCGGATTGGGATTTGGATATACAATAATATACATAATGGACAACGTTTATGATATATGTTATATTTTCTACTATAATCTGTTATTTTGTTTGAAACACCTATCAGTTCTCAAATTTGTTCCATGCAAACACATTATTTAATCGATTCCTCTTTGAAAGAGAAAAACAACTGTTAGTAATTGATGCACACAAGCTGTGAATATTCATAGGACCCTAATTCCTGTTCCAGTATTATTAGAGATGATAATATGCGTCTGCGGGTGTTATGAAGCTTTCAATACGTTTGTGGAGTTGGATTTCAAAATACCATAATATAAGGTATCAGTTATAAATGCTATTAGCCTAGACAGCTAGACAAATTAGGTGGAAAGAGAGCCAAAAATTATTAACAATCTGGTTTCAACAGACGAAAGGCATCTAAAATATGGAAACGGTGAAGTTTGCGACAGTTTTCTGACATGATATAACTTTTGGGGACCAAGAATCCTCTGAATTTTCGCACTTTTTTTGATTTTTCGCATAATTTACTGTCGAGAGCCATGCAATCGAAAAAAATTTGTACATACTTCTTGTGTGGAAATAGAAACCTTCAAAATGACATCAAAATCGTTTGAATCATATACGTGGTGCAGCCACAATTCAGCGCCAAAATTTAGTAATTATTTTCGAGGACGAAAAATTGGCTTGTCGTGCCCATATCATTTGTTTTAATCGATGAAAAAACATTTTTTTTACTGCGGAAATTCTATAGCCAATTCTGATTCAAAATGAATTGCAAAATTCTAAAAAATAAGCCAGAAAAAAGAAAGCAGAATACTTCATTTTACAGTCCGAACGACTGTTAGTTGTCATATCAAAATCCTGGTAAGAAGAAGAGAGAGAAAGCCTTCAAACACATATCAGCCTGGTGAATGAAACTGTAGAACAGGTCGAGCAGTTCGAATACTTGGGAAGCTTCATAAATACTAGGGCTAACCTAGACACGGAAATACACAACCGTATCAATACGGGCATTCTGGAAGCTAAAGGTCAGAGTGTTTCAAAATCAGCTGTTTACAAAACAGTCGTCCTCCCAACGCTTCTTTACGGAAGCGAAAGCTGGACGCCCTACAGGCGACATATTAAACAGCTTGAACAAAAGCAACAACGTCATCTAATATAATGCACATCAGATGGTTCCACAAAGTTTCGAATGCAGAAGTCTTGCAACGCGCGAGTTGTATAACAATTGAGAGTCAAGTAACGAGAGCCTGACTCAGATGGAGCGGCCACATTCGGAGGTTTGCAATACACAAGACTCCCCAAAATATCTCTGGATGGCGAATTGACAGTGAGAGCCCGGAAACCAGGAGGCCAGTATAACCGGTTAAGAATTCACTACATCAATCCCTAAACTCAGTTAATGCAAATCATAACTGTGAACAACTAGCGTTAGACAGGTCACAGTGGAGGTCTATAGTGCACAGTTATAATGGAGACTCGAGAAGAATACAGCGGCGGCCAGATCTGGTTGGTGACTATCCATGCCCGGAGTGTGGAAGGATCTGTAGGTCACGGTTGGGTCTCTTCAGTCACAGGAGGGCGCACAGTCGCAATTAGCCCTAAGAAATTATAAGTCTGTTCTTTTTTATGTCTTTTTGTAGATTTATTCCTGGTCACGGGATACAGCAATGAATGAATGAATCTCATAAGAGTAAGAAAACATATATTATTGATTCACGCCTTCAGTGGATACGAAAGCATGTCAGCCTTCTTCAGGCAGGGAAGAATGAAGTACATGAGGTCATTTGACAAAATCCTTGACCTCCAGAACACTCTTTCTATTTTCATGGACCCCAACGCCAAAGCTGATAATGCATTGGTGCTGTCTACTCAGGGACCCCAACAAAAGATCGAACAACATTCGGCTGTTTGCGAAGGCCCTATCCAAAGCTTCCACCTGGCAAGTATGCCACCCAAGAAGCAGCTGCAGAAAAGTACCCCCTAAGGGCATACTTGTAGGTTGATCATCTTCATTTCATTCTTGATCCAATATTGAAAGGTAGTTCAGCAGCGTGTTCCTCCAAGGAAGCTGCCATTTAAATGCTCAGCGATATGTTCATATTTTCGAAGACCAAGAGGTTTCAGGTAACGAAGAATTTGATATTCTGGAAGAGAATTGGATATACAAATCTGACGAGGATTTCGACGACAATAAACATGGGGATAACGTAAAATCTTCTTATCCCTGCACATCTGAGCCCTCTGCTCCGAAACGTGCAAGGATGCACCTCTGGATAATGTTTGCATTATTGTAGTCCTAACTATGAATTTGAATGAGATTAAGGTTCCTTTATTTTCATATTGAAAGACCCTCCGTATAAAAAATCAGTAATGACTATTTTAAACAATTTCGGTGTATTCTGTGATTAGTTTGGAAAGATTCCGTAGAATTATTATAAGGCTGTTTTCGATTGAAGATTATTTTTGTCTGGCAGGGTTTGAAATTAATCAGAAAACGACATTCCAGAAAAAAACGCTTAGGTTCTGAGGGGATTTTATTAGTGGTACGTATGTACATGTTCCCTGGCTAAGAACGAGATAGTTCTTTGGAGTCTGTACAATTATCACAGCTATATTACAAAACCCAATACCAATATTCAACTGGGAAACATGCAACTTGTCCCTAATCGAATTGAAGGAAGTTTCCGAAACGTTTTCGTAAAACTGAACCGAAATTGATCCAAGTACAATTTGAGTTCCGTATCAGTTAAGTTTATCAGCTTCCTCCCAATCGGGACCATTCGGAGAATAGAACGTTCATAAATTTGGAGCTCATTCTATAATTAGGGAAATTGCAGTTCGCGATTATAGTCCAATTCAAGTTTCTGTACACCGTGTGAATTGGAACTTAATCGAATTACTTGAACCTATCTTATAATGAGTTTTCCCATTTCCCCTTATTTCTCCTCCGGATGCTTTTCAGTGCAAACTTCTGGAGCTCTGCTCATTTCATTAATGTACATCAGAACAAAGTAATCCGTTAAGACACATTTCGGGAATATTATTCAATTAAGATCTTCTGAATTAGATGGAATACTGTGTGTGAATTATAAAACAGTGTGCTATTATTCATCAGTTGGGGAAAGCAGGAAGCTTTCCTTAATGATGCAGCGATACGATTGTCTTTATTCGTATGAAAATCTTTACTCAATCTCAGCCTGAACACCAAGGGAGAAATGCTCAATACCCCTTCATTTTTTGTACCATATACAGATTTCTGCGATGAAATATCTCTATAGAGGATAGGTAAATGAAAAGCTCCATCAGAGCAGGAACCTCCATAAAAAATCCCACACCGTTTGAATGCAAAGTAGCGGTTAAATTTCCCCAATTTTCGGTATGTTGTGGATTTCGACATACTCGACAAAGATATCCCTAAAAATACAAAAATCGTAGGACAATTTTGACCTACCGAGTATCAAAGATACACTGCTCAACTGTTGGTAGGAAAAACATATAAATTTCTCCTGATTCTTCGGGGATTTAATGAGTTATCTGGAAAATGTGTTCTTTTAGGAAAAATTGGGATATTTTAAGTTTTTCTCATCATACCCCTCTTCAAATTCATAAAGTTCTTACTTGGAAGTGGGCCGAGGATCACCGTCATTTGACACTTGAAGATTGAAGCCAGTATATATTATTTGAGTGTAGATTTCGTTCATTCAACTCCGGTGCATGCATTCCTGGAGTGAAAGAGATCGAAGATATTCTTAACGAAATTCAGTGATCCTTATCAATCGTGGGGTGTTATATATCTTGTATTTCGAAAAAACATCGGTTAATTTTATTAAGTATCCGACATTATGTAGGTTTTGAGTCCAAAACATTGCCGCCAATGTCACGATAGGTTACAGGACTCATTTGTCGGTTACATATTTGAAAGTTCACTATTTATTGATACCCATATACAGGGTGCTTCTTTGACTCGTACAAATATCTGAACAGTAGATTCTTGAGGTCAAGAGAAACACTTTTTTTATACAATTTTTTCCGAATCGGCTCGTTTTAAGAGATACAAGCTGTTGAAAAACCAGAAGAGAAATTTTTTTTAGTTTTATCTCATAAACGGTTCCATAGAATGAAATGAAGTTCGGAATATGGTTACTCATTCATTTGATGAATCTTTTTCGAACACAAGATATCACCCAGGTTTTCCAGTTTTCTCATTATGACCATTACGTACCATAAAAATACCAAAAATTCAGAGAACTCAACACTTGAACTTAAGTTGGACGCTATCTAATGAATATTTTCTCGTATTAGGCTCTGTTTTTGAGTAATTTGATGTTCAAAAATTGAAAAATATCTGTGACATTTGAAAAATTGAGTACTTTGGCTGAATACAACTCTGTTTAAAAGATCCACAGATGTGTAGTGTCACAGATTCAGCTAGTTATTCAGAAGGTAATTTTGTTTGTCTAGGGGTGGCACAGCTCATTATGAGAACGTAAAATGGCTATATCTTTTTATCAGTGCTGAATCGGAAAAAAAAGTGTTTCTTTTGACCTTGAGAATCTACTGTTGAAATATTTGTACGGGTCAAAGACCTGTAGGTACACTGTAGATATAATTAATTGCAGATAGAAAGCGGCATTTATCTCTCTGAAATATGAAACCTTACATTTTCATCTTCAATTTATTCTCGATATTTTAGGATGGTTCTTATTTTGTTTTTTGTTTCATTTTGTTCTGTTTGAAATCGTTATATAGTTTTCATTATTTGTTTTTTCCTAGTTAATTCTACTTTATTTTAATTTTAATTCAATTCAATTCTACTGGACTAGACTGCTTTAGACTTATCATATTTTCAGTCTTTGCAGTATACCTTTGGTTTTCATATTATTTACAAACACTTTGATAGCCGACAAAAAGGAAATAATAATTCAAAATGTGTCAAAATATAGAAGCAGGGGTTATGACTAACCCTATAACTTGTTATAGAGCATTGGACTTTCGAATAAGAAAAAAATTCTAAATTCTACAAGTAATATATAATACTTGTAGAATGAACTAACGCTACGGACAAATTCTCTTTGTTATAAAAATATCATGACCCCTTTGGTATCAAACAATTGAGGTCACTTATAAATACCTTCTCATTAATCTGCATGATTAGTGCCAATGTTAATGAGGTTCTATTTTCTCCATAATGATGATATTGTTGCATTCATTCAGTAAAATACAAAACGTGAATTCTATCAGTCTATTTTAGCTCACTAATTATGGATTTTCATCAATTATCACGCACCCCAGCTCAATATTCAATTTCCTTCTGCGAACTCGCAAAACTGAATTTGAAATATTCGTTTCGGCCCCACATAAAATGGAATGGTAATTTGGATATTCCACAGAAACGAATCAAAGAGCACCCAGAGATATTCGACCTGAAATGAGGACGGAATTGCGAGAAAGAGGATATTAAAAATCCCACCTCTTCCGATAGAAATGAAGGAAGATTCGACTTCGGGTAGGGAATAATGAACCGTTCACAATACCCATCCTCAGACGAGCGGATCACAACTAATTTCAACTAACATCAATTTCACCCGAGGTTCTCCAGAGTAATCTTTTTTTTCTGGACGACAGGGGCGTCCGCCTCATTTCACAGCAACTGCAAAAACCTTCCATTCGAAAGGTTTTTGAAACCATATTACACCTGGGTACATTTAAAATTGAAAATATCTAACTCTTGATCCCTAAAAAATATTCAACATGTAAAAGAGGTAGTTTTTTCAGGTTCTTGAAAAGGAGCACTTCAACATCACAGCCCGTACCAAGGAGAGTGAGGAAATGTTTTCCATCAAACTACCACCCAATAGCTACTAGACCTGTTCTGTCAAAATTCATTAAAGCAGCTTCAAATATCCAAATGGATAAATAACTAGAAGGCAATGTCTCTGGGCATATTGAATACAGCCTCAAAAGTCTCGGACCACCATAGTTTTTCGAGAACCCTATTCTTTTCTTAAAAATAAGATTTGTTCCTTGGAAAAAGGTTCATTTCTCAGAAGATTTTTTGACACATCAAGGTTCTATCTATGTTTAAAGAATACAAACAGCCATATAAAAACAAATTCAACAATCGAATTGCATTCTTATTCTTGAATTAGGCACTGGTAAAGAATATTTTAAGAAGATTCCGTTTTGAGTCGAAAGCTTGACTTGACTTGACTTGTGCCAACTCTTGGTTACTTTGTCGTCGATAAAAAAAATATTCCGTCCATAAATGTTAAGGTCTTTTGGAGGTTCAATTTTTACCTGATAGATCCGCTTTGAACTTATTTGAACATCAACTTCTTGTGCTTATTAACTCTGACCATATACCTCGATTGATAAGTCAATATTCAATTTATCGAATTTGTCATTTCTCTTCCGGAGTTTTTATACCTGGCTAGGCCATTAGGGCTCTCAACTCTTCATTTTGTTTGAGAATTTGGAAACATAATGTACCCTATAACTTTGTTGAGAAATTGTTCAAAGGAATTTTATGATCGGGTTAAACCACAGTTAACACAATATGCTGTCCAGTATGCTTTGTATTTGGGAGAAAAATATACTTCTACACTTGTAAATCATTCTCCCATTCCTAGTAGTAGTTAGATGTGTTTTGTCACATACGTTATTTCTAAAAGCAACTATCTTTGAACTTTTGCATATTGAACCGTAAATGAAACACCCAGCCTATTTTTCATTCAATAGTTCAATACACTACTTTAATAAAAAAAAAATTCAATTTTAGCCCCTTCTAATGAAACAATATTTCTTATATTGCACAGTCGAACTCTTCGTACGTTTTTCATTACTGATTCGATTTCAATTCAATAAATCCACATTTTGGCATGAATCCAATTCAAGATGCGCGTGAAATATTTTTACTCAGAATGTGTTGCAGTCCCTCACTTTCCCACGTAGACTACCATATTGGAGTGATGATTTTTCAATAAATTTTCATGAACATACGAGAATATATCTGTTTCAATTTGAAAACTAATTTACACATAGCTATAATTGTTACATTCTCAGAGATTGTACAGGGTGGGCAAAATTAAAAAAAAAAATCGGATTAATTATATATAATAAGGAATTTATGGATGTCCATCACTATGCAACAGATTTATAGAAAAAACCAACTTTAAATCCATCATAGGTACAGAAATATTTTGTAGTAGCTTGATGAAGAAGTCTATCTAGAATCAATATAAGCTTGAAGAAATTCCATTCAACTACCTTCGTTGCTTTATCTGTCATCCACGCCACTGTTTGTTCATCCGAAGAAACCACCGAAAGAAATAATATATTAAACAAGAAAATTTAATATTTAGAGAAGAGGGTAATTGAATTATTTCTTTACCCTGTTTGGCAGCTGGAAATAAAAGAAGGGAAGCGAGAGCGTCTCAGAAATAAAATATGCGCGGTGGTTTACAGATGCTTTTTTTTGTATGCCACCCGATTTGTGCGAGCTCGAAGGATAGGGCCCTCTACACCGGCTTGAATTTTAATGGGATGTTTCTATCTGCATATTTCGAAATGTGTACCGTGCAATTTTTTCCCCACTTCCTCCAGATTATTATTCAGATGAACGTCAAACTGGCTGAATTAATTAGTCCAAGAAACTGTGAGAGCTTGATGAGAAGTTAATTCATTCGCCAGATGGGATTTAATGCATCCAAAAATTGAATTAGCCAGGTCCTGAGAGCTGTAAGTAAGTAGGTTCAACTTTCTTAATTCATTAGTATCGGATCTTTTTCAATTTCAGGAAATCGCCTGATACACCTTGAATTATTTGATGGGATTTAGTGCGAAATCTTTATACGTCTCTACGATTTTATTCTCTGACTTAGGTAAAAAATAAATAGGGAATACTCCTTCTGACGAAAATGATGTATTTTTATGCACTATCGTTGAAACATCAAATTCTGAAATAACCATTTCAACCGTTTCCCAAAAAAAAATTATTTTAAGCACTTAAAAATAAAAAATAAAAATGGGTATTTAAAGTTTAAAACGTTTTGTGAGAATTGTACAAGCTGGCAATATCGACTGAAATATGCCTTGATAATAAAGGACAACAAATACATTATTTTGATGAGATAGATAAAGATGGCTGTCTATGGAGTCTGCGACGAAGGAGGAAGGTCGTAAAATTTTATGGAATTTTTATGGCCGGTTGCAGTTGAAGCTCGCCAGTAAGTACGCGCCTGTAGTTCAACAGCTGATATTTTATAAAAAAGCTAATGGGACATTGTTCTTTTCATTGTCTTGTATGCGCTGTTGCCAAATCGTTAACTCCGCACGAAGCGATTTAAATTTTGAAACCCCATATTTGAAGGATGACTTTGAATAGTTTCCGCGATGAATTTGAAAAAATTATGAATGAAACTCATAATTATTCAGTTTAAACTTGCATATGCAGTGATGATCCAAATTGAGGAGATTTCCCCATTCAATAGGGGCGAAAAGAATTTCAAATGTTTTGAAATTTAACCTCTCGATCTGAATCAAAAATATTGTTTATTCGTTTTTGAACACACAAAATATATAAATATATTTATTTGGCACTTCCAATCACATTTTTCAATATGATAGAGTTTGCGCATTGCCTAGTGGTGTTAGACTCTAACGTCGACCAATTATGAAGAAATTGCAACCAAGAAATTTATTGCTCCTAGGTTTTCTTCCTCAGTGGAGAAGGGGTTTTAAAGCATCAAATTTGGCGTCTAATGAAACCAGCAGATGCTTATACCTGCATATTTTGGACTGCCAGTTTTTGTTATACAGGACTTCATGTACCTACTATAAATATATTTCTCTATTAACAATTTTGAATGCTTTACCTATTTTTTATTTTCGATAGATTATAACCTTATATGATCTTTTCTCCAAACAGGACCTCTGTTTTTCCAATGACTCATGTAAAAATTTCCGTAGTAGAAATTTCAGTTTGCGCACTACATTAATTCCATACATCAGGATATATTTTTCTTTAATATGAAAAGTCGGTACTGCTTATATTTTCTGTGTACCGAATGTACAGAATAAATCATGACGATAAAAGCATTGGAATTGTAGATGAATAAATTATGACGCGACGTGCAATCACAAGGATTGAAATTTTACGTCAATTAGATAAGAAACCCCATACAAAATTCAAACAGAATACCCATCAACGTATTAACCCATTGACGATTCAGTGGAAAAGCCAAATGCGAATTGCATGAATAAATAAAGTTATGAAAAATGGAACGGCGTCTATGCGGAAATTGCAGTTCAGGTGATAAATTGTTAAATTCCGATGATGAAAACCAATATTCTCCTACCCTTAGGCCACTTGGTTCAGTGACTATCGATTATTTGTCAGAGTCTGTTCAGCTTTCTTAACATTATCGGAATGTTTCTCAGCTGAACCATGAAAACTCGATTTTCCTATAATAATTTGGTGCATAAAATAGTTATTTTCCTATCAAGTGCGGAAAGTGATACTTGCCCGCACGAAACTGCCGTTGCCCGAACGATGCGAAGCAGAGTTCGGGTAAGCAGTTGAGTGCGGGCAAGACACTTTCCGCAAGAGTTAGGAACAATATTTTTTCTACAAGCGCTTGAAATATATAAATGTATCCATTTTACGAAACAGATCATATCTCATTTGATTAATTCATATATAATGACAGACGTTATTCTGCATTTCGTTACTAAGGGTTTCACATCGTTGACGTTCTGTCCATAGAAAGATGATAGAATTTAATTTACTCTATAATATTTGCGTGCGGGAAAAACCCCTGCTAATCCATTCCCGCACGCAAATGCGTGCGGGAAAGAAATAGCAGGCATTTTTCCCGCACTCTTTGGGAAAGTGACACTTTGCAACTTGGAATGCGTGCGGGAAAAAGGTTGAACGCGCACGCTTGTAGAAAAATAAATTACCTCTACCAATATTGTTTGTGACGTATACTGTTCTCTATTAGGTACTCGAAATGCAGAATAGAAACTTATTGGGTAGCATTCAATTCGTTCATATTTCCAGAAATCGAGAAAAACTGCAGCATGCTTGCATGACCATTTCTTTAATACATATTCTTTCAATGTATTCATACATTTCTTATTATCTTCCATGGTAATTTTACCCGTTATTTTCTGTGCCCTTCAATTTGTATACTTTTTTTAATACAGTCAACTTTAACTCTCTCAGGATGCAATTAATGAAATCACCAAAAACAATTTGAAACTGAACATCAAAACAAATAAATAGTGGTTATCTGTCATAACTGTCATAATTGTGAGTGTTGTCACAAGCCCGATCACACCCACTCACGATACATCTTGCCTTGTTCACACTCACTCACGAAATTCAATCAAAAGGAGTCAAGTGATTCAAAGCTTGTTGAACGTGAATAACAAGATTAACAGCGGGTTTCATAAAACTCTGCAATGTCCGATCAACGATTTGTCATTCACTCGATTTCTAAAACGAAATCACTGAAATCTTTACATTTGTGAGTGTATTGAAGAAGAAGCAATTGAGAATAATCGAATGGATATATGAACGTCATAATTTGATGTGAGAATGATATTCTGAATAATCATGACTTAATTATCCATTGAAAACAAATTGACATGTATTCGTCAATCAAGAGTTGATTCCCCGATCAAGTTTTATGAAACGCGGGGTCATTGTTTGAATCAGTGAATCAATAAATATTGCACATTCCAAATAGTATGAAATCAATAAAGTGGCCGAATCAAGGCAAAGACTCAAGTAAAAGTATTTGTTTCCCAGAATGTTGTATTTTTATAGCTCCCTACATATTTCAGTTGTTTTTAAGATTAATTTTACCAGATATGTACATTGATGCCTTTAAAAGATTTATACACTGAGCGAAATCTTCAGTTGTACCATTGAACATATTTAAATAAAATTCACTCTTATATTGCTTTTCCCCTTGTCTTGCAGATAAAATTTGCACAGTGTTTCATCAGACTTTTAATTGACATCTTTTCGTTAGATTCTTCCGATTCAATCATCTTCTAACTCCGTAATAAATTATTCATCAGAACGTAATTGAAGAACTCACCCGAAGTCTCAACACCTCTACCTTCACACATTACAGAGTTTGGAATGGGAGAACGAACCACATACGAGACGCCATAATGAAGATGGTGATCGGATAACAACGTTACAAGTGAAGATACACCTTAATCCCTACCCCACGAACGCAATCTAGCAAACTCACGACTCACTCACGCCTACCTCACTCTCGTTTCACGCATAATCACGTGAGTCGTAGGTGTATTGATGTCCAAACAAGGCGGGTCACGCGAAACCCACCGTAACTACAACCAAGCACTTACGAATTTATCTGTGGTGAGCTCAACTTACTACTAATCATGAAAAGGTTGTGACTCAACGAAGAATAAAGCTCTTCACCTACGAATTAAGAAGTATTAATTGTTATCATCCCAATATAATTCATTCATATTATCGTTTATTAATCATACTTTTTGAAATATAGGCGAATACTAAATAGATAACACGCGTTTCTTCGCCGTTGTTTGTTCTCTGAGATAATGTAACGCAAAAACTGAAGAACAAATGTAACGAAAAGTCTGACAAATGATCGCGTCAGCAAAAAACCAAGAGAACAAATTAACATTGTTGAGAACGTAGAAAAGGCCTCGTTTCAGAAAAACGCTGGACAGCTTTCCATTAGGGAGAGATTGGTGAAGGGAGGCTGAGATGATGTCAAAATAATTGCTTGTTTCCGTCAAACAAATTTCAAACGTGAATATTTTATGGTCGCAATTTCGCCAGGTTTGATTTCCTCATCTCGGCATTTCGCGGAAAATAATCTGTGATTTTTCTTGTCGAGTTCTTATATCGCCGCTCGTTTCGTGAGTCTGATAACTTCGCAGTTATTTACATATTCGCTGCAACTTTCAGGGTGTGAATCCATAACATTATTCCTCCCCTTCTGATTCTCAGGCGGTGATTGTACGAAAAACTAAAAATCTCATAAGTTGATTCATCACGAAATTTAAGGACATGATTTGAGGATAGTCACTGCATTGCCAATTGTGCCTTGATTCCCAATACATCAGTGGCGAAAATGGATTTGCAATTCAATCGAAAATGTAAACTGTGGAAAGCAATTGACTTTTGAAAAAAGCAAGTACAATACCGTACATATTTGAAAAAAAATAGTGTTTTTCCATCATAAGCACAAAAGTTGAAAAAAAATTTGAATATAGTGTCGTATTTCCAGTGAAAATGTACCTGTAGAAAGTGATTATCGTTTTCAGATATTTTCGAGAATGAAAAAGATATGGCACATTTTCAAAATGGACAAAATATCAAAATTCTGTTATATCTTCAAGACAAATGAAGATATCGTGAAGCGGTTTTTACCTATCTAGTCTAAACGTATCAGAAACAGACAAAATCAAGCCTATACATTATTGGCAGAGTGTAAAACGTTTTAATGATTTTATCTCCCAGTATAATTTTCGATATAAGAACTATCATCTTCTTCTAGCGAATTCTAGCTTATTTGAAAGATAACCACAAAGTGTTATAGGAGAAGCCAAGCATTACGTTCGAGCTCAGAATATGACCTTTAAAATTCCATTTTTTCCTGAAAGCACTTTACAACCAACTGCAGTGACTGAATTGGAGGGAAAATTTGATATAAAAGTAGCCAGAGTTAAATCACAGCATGAAAGAATCATTTATTCAGAGGCTGCTTCCACTAACAGCAGTTTATTAAAGACTGTAGGTTCGAATTTTCAGCCAAGTATCACAAGCTCATTAAGCAGAAATTATACTCAAAGCTCTCTACTCTTTCGAAAGTTACAAAGTGTGCCGGCGTTTGAGTTGGTACACTTTGTGTATATTGGAATTCAGAATTTTGAATACATATTTGTTTATACTCAGAAAATTTACTATTTTCTTGTTTCTTATCTTCGAAGATTGATACTCCTTGGAAATAATATCTCATATAGTTAACCGGTGGAAAACTGAAAGGGGTAGTTTTGCATATTATGAGAATGACGTTATTGGAAAAATGAAATTACCTTCAAAAAACATCCTCCTCCAAACAAAATGGATCCAAAGAAAAAATGAATTCAGTAAATCTAAATGAAATGTGGGGTGTGTCTAAATTTGAGACATCTCTCATCCAATCTATTGCTGCTTTTGGTAATAGGGTGTTTATCACTATATAAAAGTGCCACTAGAAGCAGCTATGTCGAAAACTCCGGAAACGTGGAATATTACCTGTCTATATAAGAAAGAATATATCGCATAAAATGGATATTGGTATTGTTGGAATCATAATGTATTTCCTTATCCAAAGCCATCATTATGATCGATATACTCGTAGTCGCCGATACAATAGAAGTCTCCATCTGCTATGGACATGTGCTCCATAAATTATTCTGTTGTACTCCTATCAGGCGTTGATAATCTGACGTGAATCGATCTTCTCATATACCTATGCCTGGAAAAATTAGCATTGAAGCTGTGGCAAACTCAGCACACCAGCAAATCGACCTCCTACGCAGGTTTGATGAAAAAGATGCAGTATAATAAGTTGGATTTCTGTCACGTTTTCGATCATTCGCAGAACTTCGATACCACAGTCGGAAAATGTTACTGAAAAAGTTTTATGTCTTCTTGTTACAGTAATCATGGTATATGAAGATGAAGCTTGTTAGTCTTCAATACCTGATAAAATGTTTCCCTTCAAAAGATTCCAAGGAGACCTACAATTAGTGGGACTCCTTTCAATAGCCCCTCTTCTCTTTAATTATTCAAACTTCAATATGTTCTTGATGCTAAGTTTGGTTCCACTTATTACGCATTCATAGGCGTTAATACACTATCGTGTCAGTTTCTGTGATGAAAGCTAGCTGAGGCTCAGTGAATAAATGATGGGATGGAATCCCTTCTTGCTACTTTGTAATGGAACACACCATTTTATCACGTTGAGAAGAATCAAGTTTTTAATTGATAGAAAAGTGCCAAACTCATTTCATTAGTCCTTCACCGCTCCAATTCAGTTTGTCTTATGCAATGATTATTTCGCATTATTGAAGCAAGTTTAGTGGAAGATACATATGTATTATAATATGAGAATGAACATCTACCTATTATTTGAGGGATTATAAAATTCGATAAATAAATGAGAAAAAAAGGAAAAAGTGGATTTGTTGAAAGTCATAATCAGATTGATCACCCATCCAAGTAATGACCCCTCTCATCGCTGCTTAGTTCCACGAACTAAATATGGTGTATTTAAAGGTAAGGCTTTCCAAAAAAGGTACAACTGATGAAAATAGGGCGTTTCACTAAAAATTACCCGTACAATATGTACTTTCAAAACGACAAAGTTGAAAAAAAAACAAAAATGATTACTCAAAGAGATCTTTTGTTATCTGCAGCAATGGGAAAAATGATCTCATAATGACTGACTCAATCATATGGTTTCGTCCAGGATATTGGCTGTTCAATTTTCACGTGAGAATGAAAATGGAAACCTTAGATTGGCGAATGTTTCTCATTAGTCAATTACTTAAACGATTTTAACCAACTGGCAAAATAAATAGAATATTATTTCGAAATCTCACCACGAAAATTTTTCCACAATGGCCATCAAAATCTTCTTCTTTTTCGAATCCTCCATCAACTGTCGTGAAAATGAGATGAAATAGGGTAACAATAATAGCACACATAAGCACTTTCAATTTTCTACTTTGTTTTCACCCCAAATCGCACGAACCAAAATTTTTTTTCAAGTGACTAATCACGTAGACTCTGATGTACTGAACCACTCATTATTCAGCTATACGTTTACGTTTTTTTTTTCGTTTTTCCCATGCCGAAGTCACCTTCCACAGTCCCGTACTTGAGATTCAAAAAAGTTCTGTCGAAATTCTAAGGGTTGTAGCTCAGCCATCTTGAATATTTTATATAGACAATTTTTGATGAAATGGTTTCTACCCTCTGTCATAAAAAGCCCCATATTTGAAAACATCCTGTATATTAATAAGGATAAATTCAGATGCATACCACCAGCCGATATGAACATCAACAAGTGTTACGATCTGAATTGAACTAGCCAATTTGCCATCGTCAAGGGTCCAAATGGAGTACGCTCCATCGAAGAAAAGCAGATGCTGACCATGGTTTTGGTCTCATTTGACTTCATCAGAGCAACATAGCATTTTTCTCCGATGGAGAACGTTTGGAATTGATGGAACCTTATTCAATATTGGCACGCGCTACTGGGTACTATACATTTATCCTTATTATTGTATTCATTGCCTCCCTGTTTAGGCGTGATCATTCTATTATTATTGTACCGCTGGCATCATTTCTGCCGTGATCTGAACGTGTTCCCGGACTTCTCAATTCGTCACACGTCTGTGGTTCGCAAAGCGAATTGGCGTACTGAATTAGAGGAAATATGGGACATATGCTATTGTCTTCGTCTTGGTTTCTATCTGGAGGGGATTGAATCGGACACCGTTTCATATTGGGTGGCGCTCTGGGTAAATGTATAGTACCCAGTAGCGCGTGCCAATATTGAATAAGGTTCCATCAATTCCAAACGTTCTCCATCTAAGAAAAATGCTATGTTGCTCTGATGAGGTCAAATGAGACCGAAACCATGGTCAGCATCTGCTTTTCTTCGATGGAGCGAACTCCATTTGGGGCCTTGACGATGGCAAATTGGCTAGTTCAATTCAGATCGTAAGACTTGTTCATATTCATATCGGCGGGCGGTATTCATCTGAATTTATCCTTATTATTGTATTCATTGCCTTCCTATTTAGGCGTGATCATTCCATTATTATCCTGTATATTTTGCTAATTTTGAGTAAAAACAATAGAACTTATTTTCTTAGATAGTTACTGCATCTGCATGCTTAAACTATACAGAAAAAAATTTCTGATCTTTTCCTTCGAAAGTAACATAGACTTGGGGACCGATTGTAAATTGTATATTGTCAGGACGAAAGTAAAGGAGATGTTGGTTTCTGGCAAATACTGCAGAATACAAAACCTTTTGTGCTATCCCCATGATCTTTCTGTGGGAGATCCATGGTCTTAGCTAGATCTAGGAGGCCTAACCCCATTTAGGGTTTTTTTCTCGTGTGATTATGTGGGGCTTATTATGCCTCTTACGAGATAGCACATGAAAATGGTGTGAGGGGGGTCCCTTCCATCATATTACACATTTTGCAGGATGGTTCACCCTTAAGGATACCCATCGTGCGTACGTTTTTTCTATTACAACAGTAACCTATTCACTCCAGTGAGTAATTTTCAGTTGGGGGGCATGTGTTCTTCCCCAGTAGCACTTCACTATGTCTCAAACCTAAGGTTTAATTCAAAAAATAATTTTGGTATTCTATCCCGGTCCACTCTACTATCTCAACATTGGCTGTGGTTTTGGTTTTCCCAAATAACGTTTCTGGACCAGTACACAAGTTCTGAGCCTTCTTTAGCAAGGTTAGCTGCCCTGTGTCCTGGCTTTCACGCAAGAGTTTTTGTTACTTCCAAGGACTGAGGCGTTTCCTCGGAATTTCCAGATCTGCTTGAATTTTTTGAGCATGATCCGTAGAGCTCTAAGAACTGCCTTGATATCCTTGAGTTTTGAGTAGTATACTCTGTATACGCAGCCTTAATCAGATCGAATATACTTTTGCTCATCCGTTTTCCACATTTGATATTAGATAACTTACACTCTGAAAATTCCGCTGAGCGCTCTGAAACGAAGAGTTCTCAAGACCGAACGCAATCGAACGAAAACCATCGGACGCGATTTCTATACTTACATGAAACAGGCAAACTGTCAGAACAATTCCAGCGGCCCAATTGCATTTGCTCTCGAAGAACCACGTCAGTTCTGCGACGCATCCATGGAAGAAAGGATTTCCAGTCACTGTGTCCCTGCATTCGTTTGGCAGTGGCTGCTGTAGGTTCAAATAATCCCGGGCACCATCTGCTCCGCAGCAACCAATCTGGAAACATATTATTCGATTCGATTTCACGGCCTCTCTCTAATAACAAAATTGAAAGGATATGGTGCAGACATCACAACTCAGTGTTTTTATGTTTGGGATAAGCCAGCGGAAGGAAAGCTCTTCGAGGGGAGATCGTGTTATTTCTGGAAGAGTCCTGGTACAAGAGGAGTGGAGGTTTCGATGTGGTGGACTTCGGTTATGGTAAATCCTTTGAAGCAGGAATATTGGATATATTGAATAGATAAAATCACCAAAAACTTTATATTTTATACAGAATATTAATTTTTTCTACTCCCTCATTTGGAGTGTCTAATAGCGTGATTAAGAAAACCATTGATGAAATTGTAGCAACACTGGATATTTATTGGATGCAGACTTCAACTTAATCCGTACTAAGAATTATTTTCCATCTGCTGATATGAATATCAACTAGTGTTACCATTCGAATCGAACTTGCCAATTTGTCATCGTCAAAACAACGAAAAGTTGAACCTTCCATCGTAGCAGACTAGATGGTGACCGTGGTATCGGTATCTTTGGCCTACTCAGAGCAACCCAAACGACTGGCTTTCAATCTGGGGAGCTTGAATTGGATCTCGTTGCATACTAGATGGCGCTCGAGTACTTTAGATTACGCATCAGAGGCTATTACTAGTATTTAATTAGGATCCGTGAATTTCAAGCGTTTTTTAGCTCTTTTGTTTCCTCTTTCAGTCTTTTGTAAATTATGGTCTGAGCAAGATAGCAGAGAGAATAATTTTGTTTCCTCTTTCAGTCTTTTGTGAATTATCCTCTGAGCAAGATAGCAGAGAGCATAATTTACAAAAGAATGAAAGAGGAAACAAATGAGCTAAAAATCATCCCCGACGAACAATTTGGGTTCAGATCAGAGCACTCAACGACACACCAATGAAGAGAGTAATTAACTACATCGAAAAAGGACGTAAAAAAGGAAAGAAGACAGGAGAAATATTCCTAAATATTTAAAGAGCCTTCGACAAAGTATGGCACGAGGGGCTGATACACAAGATGTTAGATGAAAAAATTTCAAAGAGAATGATAAAATTGTTAACATCTTACCTACTAAACAGGAAGAGTCCGAAGAACCCGAAACAGAAGCAGGAGTACCCAAAGGATCCATACTAGGACCCATATTGTATCTTATATACACATCGGACATACCCAAAACAGAGAACACAATCATTGCATCATATCAGATGACACGGCTGTATTAACAAGCTCAAGAGTAACCTCTAAAATAGAGAAGGAACTGCAGAAACATTGCCACAGGATAGAAGAATGGATGAACAAATGGAAAATCAGAGCAAATCCGGAGAGGATTAATGGAATTATTTTCTACTACAAGAAGACAGGTAAAGGACCCTCGAATAATTGAATAACGTAACAATGAACAATGTACCAATTCCATGGACAAGAAGCATGAACTACCTAGGAATAACCCTAGACGAAAAATTGGAACGTCGAAGTTAAAGCAATAAGAATCAAAGGTTTCATGCACTGAACAGGAAGAGCAAACTAGATAACAGAAACAAAATGAAGATATACAATACAATAATAAGACCGATAATGACATACGCAGCCACAAGCTGGAAGAACACAACAAAAAGTAACATGAGAAGAAGACTTCAGAGAGATCAAAACATATCGATAAGGCAAGCACTAAACGCACCGTGGTATCATATGAATGAACAACTCCACAAAGATATAGAATATATATATATATATCAAAGAGCACCTACAAAAAGTTAACGAAAAACTGGAAGAAAAAATGAAAATACACAATAATCCACTGATTAGAAAAATAATGGAATAAACAGAAGTACAGCGAAACAAAGAAAGGGAGAAAATACAAGACAGTGGAAATAAGAAGACTACTTCGTCCCGCGAAACCAGAGAGACTTAGGATACGATACGCATATATCTATTATATGTATAATAGATATAATAGATACATATAATAGATAGATATAATAGATATAATTATATGATTGAAGTTATAGAATACTAGTTATGAGATCTTTGTATTTTCCAGTTGCTCCTGAAGAAGTCAACGATAGTTGACGAAATATATAGAGCTTTAATACAATTTGACTCTCATTGGAATTTTGCCCTGTAAAATAGTCGAAACACCCGTAATTTAAATCTATAATTATATGTATAATAGATATATGACGATACGATACCAAGCGTTTTCCATCGGAAAAAGAGTTAAGTTGCTCTGCCGAGGTCAAATGAGACCGAAACTATGGTCATCATCTACTGTCCTTCGATGGAACATTCTCCCTTTCGTTGTCATAACGATGATAAATTGGCTAGTTCGATTCGTAACTCCTGTTGAAGGAAATCCATTAGAAAAGGTCCACCTTCTTTTCCATATTCCAATTTCATCTTCATCATGATCATGATGTCACGACCAAAGTTCATCCTCTCATCAGACAATGGTCCGATTTAACAATGTGCATCTGCAGCCAGCTGAACAATGGCTGCAATTTAGCAACCAAATCTAATTGCTACCATTTATGGTTTACGGCCGTGCTACGAAACAAAAGCTTCTCGAGATCTAACCGAATAAAATTCCTCTTATGAAAAACTCGACGTTGTTTTCAACGAAATGCTCTGCTTTAAGTACGACAAGATTTATGCAGGGTTAGGACTTTCATATTTGATACTTCGCATTCAGTTTTTAATTAAATGATGCAAATGATGGAAATATTTTGTCGGTCGAACGGCAAAACCTCCGGTCTATTATGAAAACAATAATACAGGGTGGAGGAGATAGACTGACTATATTACATATTCACGAAACTTTTTGTTGTTGGAGAAACCATAGGTCAGATGAAAAATGTGATATATTGTGCAAAGCGATGATTTAATGAACTTCGAATATTGCAATTTCGTATATTTTTCAAAATTATTCTGTCACTGTTGATCAAAAAAAAAACTTTAGTCCTTTCAAAAAAATTAAGGGTATGTACTTGTGTCTCTTTTGCTGATTAGCTGCTACTTTTTGATTTCATTTTTCATCCTGGAGTTATACCAAAATAGAGATTGGACATCAAACGACGATTAAAAAAAAGATATTGATTGAGGCCCATGCGTCCTAAAAAGAGATGCCGTAATACGTTCAAAAATGAATCTTTTATAATTTTTGTCGTATTGGATTCCGGACAGGTTAATTAATCTGTTTACTTAGAAAGAATCCTTCTGGATAGCCGAAGCATAAAATATTTTATTTATTTATTCATTTAATTATTCATTAGAAATAAGGAATACAACGGACTATTTGAATTGAGGTATCACATCATATATATAATGAATAAAAGAAAAAGAACTCAATTGAACTCAATCCAAAAATGAAACATTAAGAAAGAGAGAGAAAAAATAGCATAGTAAAAAAATTATATAATTAAAGAAAACAACATAAAGACTGTGAAAAAAACTTTGAGATCAATTTTCTCGGCATCTCATTTTAGGAGACAGTAAAGAACATATTAAACGTTTTTTTGAGATGTTTTCTCTTCTGGAATTTATTATTTAGCAATCTGTTCTTTCTTTTTGTTCTTGTTTTAATCTTTACGTTTCACTAGCTACTCTATTTTGAAATGACACCAGAACTGTGCTCAAATTTTGAATTACTTATGCAGGATTCATTTGCCCACCTGCAGCAAGCATTCTGAAAATTATAGAAATCTTGTAGGTGCTTCGAATTACAAGAAATTATTGAAAACTGACGTAAACTCAGGACCATCGTTCTTCAATTTGATATCGAAAGCTGTCATCCAGAATTAAAAGAGATTCTCTCGTTTTCCATATACAATTCAAGCATATTTTAGGACTAGAAAACCCAAAAACAGTAATAAAATCAAGTAAATAATGAAAGAAAGTGATCTCGAGTCGTTACTTTAATTTCAAAATGTCAAATCTGATAACCGAAGGGTGGTTATCATATTCTTGTTGATATCGAAAATAATGTGCCTTGAATGCTTTTATACGAGGGTAACATTTTTTATCCTTTCAGTTTGAAGCTAGTGATTGAAAAAGCCGCATGCATTCAATCAGATCGGTAATTTTTCAATTACTGAATTATAGATAAAAAATATATGCGATCTATAATTTTGGAAAAAATCGAAACCTTCATTTGCTGCTTACCGAACTCAACCCACCTCTAAATTTCAAGTCGCTTGGGAAAACCATTCCAAGGAACAATCGCGCAAAAGCAGTAAAAGAACCGTTTTCAGTGGAGAGAGGAATAGACTGTTTAAATATCAGTTGAAACCTCATCCCTCATATGGTTTTTAGATTCTCCCGTATATCCATTCCAATTTATTGTCCTTGGCGGTAACAGCCATTATTTACTGCTGGGAAAACCAGGTAGCAATTCCCCCGCTATCAAACCCAAGCTTCACTTAGGCTCTTCCAATTCCAGGTTTCTAAAACCACATGCATTTGGATGGAGTAATCCTGATTTGTTAACGAGTTTATGCATTGCTGCTTGAGCTGTTTACCGTGCGCGGAACGAGAGGAACCAAAACGTAATTTTCCCATCTTCATCGGGCTCATACGTAATTCAGGAAGTAAGCCACGGCAATTCGCGAAGTGATTAATTTTTCAATCGGGGTTCAGCTCAATATTTATGAACACCGAAATCACATAAGGTAGACGGGAGAATTGCTCACTTGTGTGTGAGATGATATCGAGAAAATTGTTATATTATCTCTGGGTCTTTTTATTTTTCTAGTTTTTTGATTGGGTTGTTCGTGATAACTGTTGAACTGCCAACTTTACCCGTAATACAATTTCCAGCCAAATTCGTCCAAAACAAGACAAGTTTTTAGATATAATATTAAATTACACGATTTATGAGTGGCATGATATCTCATCCGCAATCGTTTCGTATAGTTTCATCTACATGCACTATCTCATGAACCGTATGAAGTACCAATTTATGTTCTAGTAAAATAATGAACTCACTTCATTTCTCTAGTCCTACTATAGTAATGAAAAAACAATCTTCAATTTATCACATTTCACTCATTTATTATTAGACAAATAAATATTTATAACAACGATAATGGACTAGTGGACATCTAAATTGGGAAGTGGACTGTAGGAAACGTGCTGCCATCGAACCAAAAAGTAGCTGGCAGACCGGTTCCTGGCATATTTGCCGTCTTCTGTACTCAAATCGATTATTATAACCAAAATGAGGAACTTTACTTCAACGCCAGAAAGAACATCTGAGTATTCAAAAAACAGATGTGACATCTGATGGAGAAATATCTAGATTTCCTTCCAATAATTTCAAAAAAGGATCACACCTCTGGAGAAAACTTATAGGTACACAGTGCATCTTCAAATTTTTATCATTATTAGTGAGAATCATATTAGGTCCTTTCGTTTGCATGAAAAGTGTAGCACTTTTCTACACTCGATTTAAGCATTCGTTCGCTGATTGAATTTATACTAGTGTAGAGGAGGTGTAGTTTATCTACAACTCCTTTTGACTATGTGTAGATAAACTACACTTCCTCTACACTGGTGTAAATCAAATCGAGTGTAGGAAAGTGCTGCACTTTTTATGCAAACGAAAGGACCTATTATTCAGTGTCCTCGAACCGAAGAGAATATGCTATATGGACACCTATTTTGGTAATGGAAAGGGTACAGAATACTCTAGATAAAGAGCTCTATATTGATTCATGAGTAATCGTATTCGTGAAGAATTGAAAATGTCCTCGTTCTGGTGAAGTGAATGTGAAATGAACTAAGCAGCAAATGAATTGGGACACCTGAAAAATTGCCCAAGTTCGCTATTACTTCGCCCATTTAGGATTTTTAGGCAGAGGTGCAAAACTTCAAAGCTATATCATTTTTCTGCACGTCCTTAGCACAGGGTAGGTTTTCTGCATTACCTACTTGTTGTACAGGGTGTGAATGTAAGGCAACAAAAATTTTCTCTCTTTGGCGAAAAATTCGGAAATAGTGGGGGAAATTACAGAGTGTTTTCTGATGTTGAGTGGATTATTACATCAATACCTCGGGACATTTTTGCCATTTTTCTGATATATTGCTTTGCTATGGAAATATAACTATTTCAGTAGAGTCTGGTTTTTCCCTGAAATTTCAGCTATAGCTTTCACGTTTCTCCACCTATGTTGGATTTTCCGCTACCGGTGTGAAGCACTATCCTTCGTCTAGACGTAACTGAAACTACAACAACTATTCTCATGGTACGGGGTGTGGATATAAAAAAGAAATGTTTTTCTTACCACGCGAAGAATTTTAAGATATAGAGGCTTTTTCGGAGTTTTTTTTTAATTTTTGGTGAATTGCTGGGTCAATACCTCTGGACGTTTTCGCCATTTTTTCCATACATTCCGTTGCTATGGAAATATCACCATCTCATCAAATTCTGGTTTCTCTCGAAAGTAGGATTATCTGATGAAACAATAAACATATGCGGTATTAAATACCCCAAGGAAAACCTTTGTTATGAAAATTTGCGTGTTGCAGTGACGTGCAGAAGGCACGTATGACATGAATGAAACCTCAATTTTATTTGAAAAATTTATTCAACAGTTTTGTAGAGCGTTACAGCGGATAAGATACTACAATTTATTGAACTTATTATTGTTTCATTGAATCCGGTGGCGTAAAAAAATTGAGTTTATTTGTGCGTTACAATTCGATAGGTGCTTCATCTGTAATGTGTGATGAGTTCAATATTTACGGATTCAGAAATGCGTAGTTGTACATATGTACCTAGAAGTGTCTCAGTGCGTACAGAAAGGCATCAATTTCCACTTCAAACTAATAATGTTACAAAGTAATTTTGTTTCTTTGGTTGAATTCTCAAAGCCAAATTACCCAGTACTACAAATTTATATGATATAGGACAGTAGGCGCTTTATATAATTGTCCTGTCAGAAATCTATCAACAAATAGTCGCTGACTGAAGATTAAAATTCGAGATTTTCAGCATATTTTCAGCAATTTCGGAATGGCGTTATGTTTTCGAAAGTCCCATATTTTGCGCCGTGCTGTTATATTGATTATTGAAGAATCGCTCATTATTTGAAGGCAAATGATGAAACAAATTTTCAAATTAAATCGAGGTTACATTTTTACTACAAGTCATATATCCCTTTCTGCACGCCACTGGTGTTTTTTTTCGTTCCTTACAAGGTAGTCGTATATAAGGACGTATATACTCATAGCATTCGATCAAAAGATGCTATTTTCAAGAGAAAAACGAAATTCAATGATTTGGTGATATTTCCATAGGAACTCAATAATATAGAAAAAATGGCGAAAAAGTCTAGAGGTATTGCCTAAGAATCCACCCAACATCAAGAAAGACTCTGTAACTTCCCCCACTATTTCCAAATTCTTCGCCAAAAAAATTTTTTGTAGCCTTACATTCTCATCCTGTACAACAAGTAGGCAATGAAGAAAAAATACCCAGTGTCCGTTACGCCCAGAAAAAGGATGGAGTGCACCTATAGCTGAAAATCTATTTTTAGGTGTCTCACTTCATATGCTGCTTACGTCCAGTTTCATAATAAAATTTAAAGTCACTTTAAGCTTGAAGCTTTCTTTAGTGTCATTTAAACGGCCGGTTTCCTAATCAAACTTAAAGTCGCTGTAATTATAATGCTTCCTTTAACCCTACTAACAATGAGAGTAAAGGAAGCTTTAAGCTTAGTGACGTTAAATTCGATTATGAAACTTAGTAGGGTTAAAGGAAGCTTTAAAATTAAAGCGACTTCAGGTTTGATTATGAAACCGGCATTACAATAGCTATAGCTTCTTCAGAGGAATGAATAAAGTATTAATATTATCACAGTCAACCTGAAAAAGCTCTTGTGATGGTCAAAACGTTTAGTGGCAATAAGCTTATCGTAAATGAAAGTCGTACCTATTATTTTCAATAAGTATCGCCTAAACCAATTCCAAATTCAGTGGTAGATTTCGACAAGAAATCACACAGGCATGAGAACTTTATCACCTATGTCCATAATATACCTAGGATATCTGGGGTAATAACTCGGATAGCTCAAGGTTAGCAATCAGAGCACCACAGTGAAATGAGATTGTGAGGTGCATATTGACGAAACTCACCGTTTCCTGTATGATCTGCAAACTCTGTCTTGCAGGTTCATAGTTTGCATGCATAATTAAATTCCTCATGCTCTCTCTAACCATAGGCTGGAAATTCGAATCCCTCGCGCTGTTTCCCAACAGAACTGTCGCTCCAATAAGACCAACCAGGAATGCCAATATCTGAATAGCGATGTACTGGAAGGAAAAAATGAATTAGCTATACGAGTTTTGTACGATGATGAGCAGTTATTATTTCTCAGGAGCGATTGTAGAATTGAAAATGGGGAAAATAATGAAATATACGACACAGCAGTGTTCCTCAAACTGTTCTATATAGACGGTAGAGTAAATTTATATACAATACTCTGATTCCGAATTATCTTCTGTTTTCGTTGCCCTTGTGAGAAAGTTGTGTTTGTCAGTGAAATGGAAAAAAAATTCCATATACATAGCTTTTAATATAAGGGAAGATACCTTGGATCCTGTAGAGTACCTCTACCAAAAATTAGACCTCTATATAGGACAGCCTGTCAGAATAGTAAAAAAAAAAAACGATCATTGTACAAATTTGCAAAATAAAACGTCAATAGTATATTCTCGAGTGTGGTGGCTTTTTTTCTTATTTTGAAGCTAATGATTCAACAATATCGGACAGAATTTAATCTGACAGTTTCAGCAAGCCGAAACAAATTGAAATTTGCCCATATAGGTCAACAAAATAAGTTTTTTTGAATTATGTCCTTTGCTGGGCTTCAAATGGTTTTCGCATTCATTATAAAAGTTGTAGATCATAAAATTTCCTACAAATTTCGTCCGAAACTTTTTTTACCTGCAAACGCTTTTGAGATATATGGCGATGAATGTACATTTGCCTTTTCGCATGTATGGCTAAGCTCCTCGCCCTCATCACCCTCTAGCTCGAAAACGGTTGAGAGTATGTAACATTGCTTCAGCCAAAACTGGAATTTTATTATCTACAACTTTCATTATGAATAAAAAACGAGTAGACGTACAGAAGGAGAGGTATTTAAAAAATTCATTGTTATCATCTTCGATAGGGAATACTAGTTCTGACAAAAATGATGTATTTTTTATGGAATATATTTGAAACGTCACATTTTGAAATAACTATTTCAACCGTTTCCCAAAAAAAAATTTTTTTAGGTACTTAAAAAGAAGAAATAAAAATGGGTATTTAAATTTCAAAGCGTTTCGTTTATATTGCTCAAGTTGGCAACATCGACTGAAATATGCATTGGAAATAAAGGAAAACAAATACACCATCTCGACGAGATAGACAAAGATGGCTATCTATGAAGTCTGCGACGAACAAGGAAGGTCGTAAAATTTTATGGGATTTTTATGGTCGGTTGCTGTTGAGGCTCGCCAGTTGATACGCGACTTATGATGGCTGTAAATCAACCTCTGTTATTTTATGAACAAGCCATTGTTCTTTTTATTTTCTGGTAGGGGCTGTTGCCAAGTCTGAACTAGAAACGAAGCGATTTAAATTTTAAAACCACATATTTGAAGAATGATTTTGAATAGTTTCCGCGGTACATCTGAAAAATCAATGACTGAAACTCATAATTATTCAATTTAAATTTGCATATGCTGTGATAACCCAAATTGAGGGGAATTCCCGGTTAATGGGTCAACACGTCTACAACACCGTGATTAACCATGTGTATGAAAATCTAATGAACTCGAGTATATACAAGTAACGATTTTTTTCGCAATTTCATAGGACCGCTGTGAACTTGCCTCATAAGTGAGAATTGTCAGTCTCATGAGAAATAGCTTCCTTTGGGTCCATTCAACATATCTTATGAAAATCTGACAGTGCTGACACCTTTGAAATTTTTTTTTTACCATTTTCATCTCTCCCTCACGGCCAGCCCCCCGCAAACTTTCAGATTAACAAGAATCTCGTCTAATATGCTAACAATGAAAATCATATAATTGAATGCTTTGGATATTACGATATCGAAAGAAGAAAGACCACTTCCTTTTGAAGCCAATCGTTGTATTTGTGATTTTTTAGTATTTCTTCAACAAGATACACCTCTGGCTCAAAGGGCAGAGGTAATAAGAACAATTACCTCATAATATTGTTATTCAGTGTACGTGCTTACTCGATAGCTACAATTCCCAGTTTGTAATATCATCTCCGCAGATATTTCTATTGATATTGTCTAGAAATTCAGTTCCTGTTCATGGCCACGATTCAATTTTCTACGGATAGCAATTCGAACCGATTTTTTGCCATCACATCGTACGTGAGGAAATTACATGATCTTAAAATGGGGTGATTTATTTGATAAGAGCTTAAGTGTGCTCGACACTACAGGTGGTAAAAGAAATGTTGACCTTATTTGGGTTTCAACCTTAAAATTCGATTTTAGAATAGGCAATTTCAACTGTATTGGTACAGACAAATATTTTCGAAGTCATTGCTGACCATTTAGTGAAGGTGAATAATTTGAAATATTCATTTTATTTCAATTTATGGATAATTTATAATGATTTTGTGTTCGTTTCGAAAATTTCACTATTTTTGACTTTTTGGGTGAAAAGGTCTATGAATCTTTGTTTTGTGAAAATTTTTATACAGGGTGATTCCGGAGGAGACCGTCAGATTTTAGGTGAAGTATACACTAGTTAAGGCAGTTTCGAAACAATGTTTGGTTTATGATTGGGGGCCTTTAATGAGAGTCTACAGGGTGATTTGTCCGATTCGACCGATTTTTCTTTTATTCATAACTTTGGTGTGGCTTGATCAATCTTGATGAAATTTTCAGTGTAGAACAATATGATTGTCTTCTTTCAATAATTCCAACACTTTCCCAAAAATACAGGGTGGGAATTATGATAAGTTCAGATTAAGTTTGCAGGTTGAAAAAACACCCTGTACATTCCGTTTTCAAAAATTTTCTACATGCTTCAGATTCTATCATAAGTTTACATTACTGGAGCGTTTTTAATTTTTTTGGCACACATCCAGTTTTCCTAGAAAAATTTTTCAAGGATGAACAATATCGTTATTTCGCTCCAAGGCATTGAGAATATTCTGAACTAGAATGTAAACCGGTGTCGTCCAATGATACAAAGCTCTTCCTGATTTCTAAAATAGTTCTTTCAAATTCGAAATTCATATTTAATCACTCATATTCTGATGTATAAAATCATTTAATCCAGAAAATATCTGTATACCTACCTACTTATACCAAAAAATCTACAACTTATACAGAATAAACATTCGAAACACATCATGAACGGCAAAACTAAGGAATAACACAAAATTTACATAGAATGTTCGAAATGATTTCCCCTTTTTTGAATACATATTCGAGACCTTTTTATTAAATTTCCAATTGACCTTCTAATGAGGGATTGATTTTGCTTCAAGATATTACATTCCTCGGAAATCCTTTTAACTAGGTGTTCTCTACTTCTAATTTCAACCTTATAAACTGTTGTTTTCAGATATCCCCACACAAAATAGTCTAAAGGGTTCAAATCAGGCGATCTTTGTGGCCAAGCAATAGGGCCTCCACGACCAATCCATCTGTTCGGATAATTTACATCCAGGTGATTCCTCACATTCAATGCAAAGTGAGGTGGTGCTCCGTTATGCTGAAAGTACATAGAGCGGATATGTACATTTTCCAATAAATTTGGTAAAATATTTTCCAAAAAATCTAGGTAAATTTCACCATTTAATCTTTCCGCAAAAATGTGAGGGCCAACTAATGTTCCGTCTATTGTTCCAAGCCAAATATTGGCAGAAAATCTGTGTTGTGTATTATGACTCTTCTTCAAATGCGGGTTGTCTCTTGCCCATTCGTGGGAATTGTGGATATTAAAAATTCCATTCTTAGTGAACATAGTGAACATTGGTAGTGGTATGGGTGGAATTGTTCTTTCTTCAAAGTCTTGCTCACTTTGCTCTGCGAAATTCCTAATTCGGTACTAATTTGACGTACGTATAAAGAAATTTTTTGAATTAAATGATTTTATACATCTGAATATGAGCGATCAAAAATGAATTTCGAATTTGGAAAATTTATTTTAGGACTCAGGAAGAGCTTTGTATTATTGGACGATACAGCTTTACCATCTAGTTCAGAATATTCTCAATGCCTTGGAGCGAAAAAACGATATTGTTCATCTTTGAAAAATTTTTCTAGGAAAAATGGACGTGTGCCAAATAAAATGAAAACGCTCCAGTAATGTAAACTTATGGTAGAATCTGAAACAAGTAGAAAATTTCTGAAAACGGAATGTACAGGGTGTTTTTTCAACCTGCAAACTTAATCTGAACTTATCATAATTCCCACCCTGTATTTTTGAACAAGTGTTGGAATTATTGAAAGAAGATAATCATATTGTTCTACACTGAAAATTTCATCATGATTGATCAAGCCATACCAAAGTTATGAATAAAAGAAAAATCGGTCGAATCGGACAAATCACCCTGTAGACTCTCAATGAAGGCCCCCAACCATAAACCAATCATTGTTTCGAAACTGCCTTAACTAGTGTATACTTCACCTAAAATCTGACGGTCTCCTCCGGAATCACCCTGTAGAATGCGCACGCATGATTTTATTGACTCAGTTTGGGAGTAGTGAACGGTGAATATTTCCAATTGTGGATATGTTAAGAATTATGTTGATTCGTCGATGTTATCTTGATAAGAACGTTTTATTATCAAATACTCATGCAGTACTCAGTACATTCGAGTAAATTTTTATTATTTCAAACCGAGTTTCAAACATTGAATCTTCAATGATTCGTGAGTTTACTTGACTACACATACAGGGTGTCCGCGCCATGAAGCAGCGGTCGATTACTTCCCAGTCTATTAACTTTGAAAAAAGAGTAATAAAGTTTTCCTCCTCTTAAGTAAAGCATCTCGTGAAATTATTCAGAACTATATAAAGTGTTTCGTTTCTTGTGCAAATCTCTCCATTTCGTTATTTTAAATGGAACAACCAATGGCGGATTAGGTTTATTTTGGATGGTTATATTTCCTTTGAAAAAAACTGATTTTTGAAAACATGTAATATTTGTAGCGTAGGTTTTGATTTATTTATCTTCGATAACGAACGACTCGAACATAAAAAATAGTCGAAACTCATCGAGAGAGACCATTCACGTACATGTTATTCCAATTCTGTTACCACAACACGAAGTATAAAAATATTCGATGTCGGATTTTCACATCTGAATGCCGCCTTTATATGCATCAAAAACGCACAAACGAAAAATTAAACAACCAGGAGTTATTAATTACAAATATGGCTTCGAATTGGTCGGTCAAAAATTGGAATGGGAATATCCTCATCCAGTCGCATTTTGCGTATTGACTAAACCTATTTTCATTATGTTCCATATTTTTTACAGGATTGTGAAACATTTCCAAACAAACAAATCGCAAATATTGGAAAACGGTGGAATCGGAATTTTAGCGACTGCAATGTCCAGTAATACATATTGAATAAAGGTTTTATTATGGCGGGGAATTGTAATCCCATAGAATGTGTAGCTGGGGTTATGAAATACGCTTAATGGAATCGGATGAAAGGACCCATTAGTTCCAATTCTGTATAATCACGATATATGAGGATAACAAGAAAGTGAAATAAATAACATTGATGCACAGGTTGAGCCTTAACTATCACTGTTTGCTAAAAGTTCAGAAGAACCCAAACATTGAACATATCAGAAATTTTCACAGTTCACGTTTCGAAACTTCTTCCAGACTTATGGTCGAAAACTTTTGGTTAAATTCAACAATCACATGAAAACTGTTCTGCTAGAACTCGAATTTGGTCCAAATATTTTGATAGTATATCCTAATAAAATCATATATGTACTCAAAGTATTGCGTCTGATGGAATTTTTTCAGTTTCCATTTTGAATTATTAGATATATTCATCACTTTCATGAGAACATCTGTTCTTTGGAATCATCATTCGAATATTTTTCAATATTTCAGGAAAATTTTATCAGACCGTCGAATTGGGCTAAAACGGATATCTGAAGAACTGAATATTTTATACGAACGCGTTCATCATATAGTTGACGTCAATTTGGACATGCGAAAAATTGCTGCAAAATGGATCTCCAAATGTTTGAATGTTGTCCAAAAGCGTGCAAGGGTGGAAGCATCGCGTTCGATCTGTGCTCGCTTTTAAAAGGGAGACTTCTTAAACCGAATTGTTACTATGGATGAGACATGGGTACACTTCTACGATCCAGAAACAAAGCAACAATCGATGGAATGGCGACGCCGTGGTTCTCCAAGACCTAAGAAGTTTCGTGCTCTGGAAAAGTTCTTGATTCAGTTTTTTGGAATTGCCTTGGAGTAATCAAGATTGATTTTTTGGATAAGGGTAGAACAATAACCGGAGATTGCTATTCGAAATTACTGACCACTGTACGGAAAAAATTAAAGAGAAAAGACGCGGAAAGCTATCCAAAGGTGTTTTGTTTTTGCAGGACAACGTCCCTGCACACAAATCTCATGGTGACATGCAAAAAATTGGTGATTTAGGGTTTGAATTACTAGAACTCCCCCCTTATTCACCAGATTTGGCTTCATCCGACTATCATCTCTTTCCTTAGCTGAAAAAAAGTTTAAAAGGTCGTAAATTTTCTACCAACGAGGAGGTTATAAAGGCTGTGGATGTCTGGTTTGCAAAGCAAGAAGAAACATTTTTTTTTTTGAAAGGTCTAGAGACGTTGCAGGTTCGCTGTAATAAATGTATCCAATTAAGAGGATAATATGTTGAGTAATAAAATATTTATACATTGAAATTTTGTTTGGTTCTATAGTAGGCTAAGAATTTTTCAATATATCCTCGTACGTAAATTCATTAGATGGTTCTCAATATTCTTATTTGCAATATCCAGTTCATCGGTATATTCAGGATTTAAAAGGTTGCAGCAATTGTATGTTGGAAAGAAACAACTGTCGAACCTGTTGATCAATCAAAGATTTGTTAATCCCACTAGATATTATTTACTAGATGTGATTCTTTGTATTGCTTTATTATGCTTGATGAAGTATGTAGTAGTAGGTTGGTCAGGTACACTCCGAATGGTTCATCCTCAAAAGGATACCTTCCGAAACAGTGGAAGGATTGCAGGCTACTGAAGAAGAGTTTCCAACAGGTACAGCCATAAGCGAATCAGAAATCCTGATGAAAGAGAGATTTGTCTTTGACTCAAATTGGCTGGATACACAATCCAAGAGTTGTTGGGTTATCTTATGATTTTAATATTCAACTACTTCGTGATTGAGTAGTTACCAATTGAAAATACGCCTGGAAAGTTTAGTGACCACATGACACCATTTCGAAGATAAACAATGAATGGAGTTGACCAATTTAACTGTGACTCATTTAGAAATTTCACAAAAAGTTCTCAATTTATCATCTAATCTTTCTAGAATCTGACTATTCCGAATCGAATTCAGTAAAACCTTACTTTGTGCCACCGAGTTTCATTCGTTAATACCCGATGATCCTCATATCCTTGGACTTGCCAGCAATATTACGAAACTTTATTATTCGCCTCCATTGTGGCTTGCTACCTTTTATGCTGAAATGAAAATTCAAAAGTTAACTTTAGTCGCCGTACCACATTTTCCATTCCCGCTCCAATATAATAAAGACGCATCCAGCATCTCCCAAAGGCCAGATTTATATCTCAAATGGGAACTGTCGCAACGTAAATGAAAATTCTCGTATCTCTCGTAGAACGTCGGCTGGGATAAAAATCCCAAATTCAACCGAAAGTCTTTGTACTGCCAATCGTATTCCTTGGAGATGAATTAAAAACCGTCCCTTCCCTTCAGCGCGATGGACTGACCATCAGAGGTAATTAGGGAAATGGGTCTTCCGTGTAACCTTCCATTCTTGCGATGTGCCTTTAAATGAGGTTACTGCGTATTGTGCTCTTAATGAACGAATAAAATTTTTTCGCTATCTCTGCGCCGAATAGCGAATGCCACAGCCGTTGGGATATAAAACACGACCATTTGTTTAATTTTATATGGTTTTCTGCGCTGAACCCCAAACTTCTGATTGCTTTCCATTACCTTTCAAGGGCAGTGTAGTTATAGATCAATATTTCACCAAATGAACGAGGATGTATTGATATCTAGTTAGCCTAGACCAGTTCCATGCCTAAAAAAATATTGCGTTACCATAGCAACGAACAATAACTCATTAGAAGAGTCAGGGTGGAGTTTGAGGTCAAAAAAGTAAACCAGAGTTACGCAATAAATTGAAAGAAAGAAGATATCCACCGAAATTGTGAAAATCGAAAAATTGGAGTATCGAGCCATCATCAAGTACCTGTATTTAAAAGGGTTAAGAGGTATGCAGATTTACGAAGATATGCTCAATACCCTTGGTGATCAATGTCCTTCGTATGCGACAGTGAAAAATTGGACTGCAAGCTTCAAAACAGGCAAATTTTCCATTGAAGAAGATGACCGATCGAGAAGGCCAGTTTCTGCGTCAGTCTCTGAAAATATCGATGCAGTTTATAACATGATTTTATCAGACCGTTGAATTGAGATAAAACGGATATCTCAATCACTGAATATTTCATACGAACGCGTTCATCATATAGTTCACGTCAATTTGAACCTGACAAAAATTGCTACAAAATGGATACCCAAATGTTCGAATATTGACCAAAAGCGTGCAAGGGTAGAAGTATCACGTTCGATCTGTGCTCGATTTGAAAACGATGTAGACTTCTTAAACCGAATTGTTACTATGGATGAGACTTGGGTATATTTCTACGATCCAGAAACTAAGCAACAATCGATGGAATGGCGACACTCTAGTTGTCCAAGACCTAAGACATTGCGTGTCCAAAAATTTTCTGGAAAAATTCTTGCTTGAGTTTTTTGGGATTGCCATGGAGTACTCATGATTGATTTTTTCGATAAGGGTAGAACAATAACCGGAGATTACTCTTCGACATTACTGACCACTCTACGGGAAAAAACTGAAGATAAATGACGTGGAAAGCCATACAAAGATGTTTTGTTTTTGCAGGACAACGCCACTGAACACAAATCTCATGTTGCCATGCAAAAAATTCGTGATTTAGGGATTGAATTACCAGAACACCCCCATTCACTATTCACCAGATTTGGATCCGACTATCATTTCTTTCCTCAACTGAAAAAAGTTTAGAAGGTTGGCAATTTTCTTCCAACGAGGAGGTAATAAAAGCTGTGCAGGTCTGATTTGCAGAGCAAGAAGAAATATTTTTTTTGAAAGGTCCAGAGACGTTGCAGGTTCGCTGTAAAAAATGTATCCAATTAAGAGGATAATATGTTGAGTAATAAAATATTTTGACATTGAAATTTTGTTTGGTTCTATAGTATAATATAATTAAATATAATGCAAGATATGCTAGTATACAAGCTTGCTCAGACATCATATCTCTGCCTACTTTTTCATTGTTATTATCTTATTTTATGTTAAAAATGTTGATGATGAATAAATTGAAAATTGAAATTAAATTGAGTAGGCTAAGTATTTTTCAGTATATCCTCGTACCTCATCTTATGATGACTGAATCAACTCTATGTTTTTGATACAAATATGCAAGATAGCAGTAGTTGTTTCATTGTCTCATTCACATAATTCTATCTTTATAGTTCTATGGTCTCAACTAGGCTATTTTCTATGGAATAATTCTTCTCGAATAAATTATTCCACTTACTGACGCCAAATGATTAATACTGATCAAGATCCATCGGCATCAATTTTCGTTCCATCAACGAATTCTCAGTGCATAGATAAGAACGTTCAAAGGGCCCTATTCTTTTGTTGAGTCACAAAATATTACGATATTCTTCCACCCTTGTTGTGGGTGAAATGTCGTTGCCAGGATATGAAAAACGATCTCATTCCCCGTTTAATACAGCGCCAGTTGTTTCGCGAAAGATATGGGAATTTGGAGTTGCGTGTTCTTGCAATAAGGGTTTTTCCACATTTCCTCGGAGGATTCAAAATTTTTTTCGCACCCTTCCGTATGAATATTTTGTGTGGAAATGTATCCGCATTGCAGGGTCAAGGAATTAGGAGCTGAGATGGAATTGTGGAGACTTCAGTTGATATAAGAGGGGGGGTTGGTTTGTTTGAACAAACCTTTGTTCTATTACGATGCATGTTTTAGTGAAAATTACTACGATTCCTTTTTCAACCTCGAGTCGCTAACAATATTTCATCATCATATCATCAATTTTTTATCATCATACTGTTGAAATGTTTGAAAGGATAATATTCGTTCTCTTTATTATAATGAAAACATGAACAGATGCTGTTATGTTATCAATATAATGTGAAAAATGGACCAATTATTGCGAAAAATTTTTCAAACAAATACTTGTATTCATTTCGAAAATCGAATGAAACATTCCTTGCCTAAGATTTGCGTTCCCGTATTTCATGCAGGGAAGTATCAAAGAAATATTCTAAGCAGTAATGAATAATGAGATGATCAGAAGTGGAATACCACAATTTTGGATCCATGTAGAAAATAATTGAACGAAACATCGATAACGTTTCGATGGTGTAAACTTTGGTCAATTTATACCGATTGTTTCACGAATGATCGCAGAATTTACAAAAATTAATAATTTTATAATTAATAGTTTTTCTTCAGGTAATGTAAAAAATAACCCAAGAATTTTTGAAATAAGATTCATCAGAATTTTCGTTCCAATAATACACAGGTTGAGTCTTTGACTCGAACAAATATTTAATATTTTATCAGGAGATTCTTGAGTTCAAAAGAAACACTTTTCTCTTTAACCATTTTTTCTGAATCGGATTGGTTTCAAAGATACAGGCTGTTGAAAGACGATAAAAGATTTTTATGTTTAGTTCTATCTCACAATTGATTCTATCCAATGAAATGAATTTTGGAATAAACTTTTTCATTTATTTGATTGATCTTTTTCGAAAAAAAGATATCACCCACGTTGTCCAGTTATCTTTAGCTGAATACAACTCTGTTTAAAAGATCCACAGATTTGTAGTGTCACCGATTCAGCTAATTATTCTGAAGATAATTTTGCTTTTCCAGGGGTGGCACAGCTCATTAAGAGAATTCAAAATGGCTATATCGTTTTATCAGGG
The DNA here is from genome assembly GCF_907165205.1 of Coccinella septempunctata. Taxonomy (NCBI): domain Eukaryota; kingdom Metazoa; phylum Arthropoda; class Insecta; order Coleoptera; family Coccinellidae; genus Coccinella; species Coccinella septempunctata. The sequence goes on along the minus strand of NC_058191.1, from coordinate 32,284,003 downwards.
CAGAATCGGAAAAATGGTATAGGCAAAAAGTGTTTCTTTCGACCTCAAGAACCTACTGTTAAAATATCTGTAAGGGTCAAAGACTCACCCTGTATATTGTTTTGAATATCAGCAATACATTTTTAGTTATCAAACAATGTAGCATATTTATGATTTCTAGCAGAGAAAAATGTAACGAGGTACCATACAATTCGGCGTATGACAAAAGATCTTAGGGAAAAACCTCAGTAAAAAAACCGAGAGTTTAGTAATGACAAATTTGTTTGCAGAATGAGCTTTTAATAGTGAAGGGGTTTTCTTCCATTGACATAAAATTTCCTCTCCATCTCGAAATTATATACCTGAAACAAGAAACAAGAGCATAAAACGAGAAAGAAAAGTAAACAGTGCAGCCTTCATCGATCTGATCCTAAGACCATATAGGTAGTTAATTTGTTCTCCAATTGCAGTAAGAAGAATATCATCTCTGCGTCAAAAATCTTCTGTTGGTTTAGGTGAAGGATTATTCTCTTCGTTAGAAAACTTCAGTCACTTTATTGACTCGTCTAATCCATATGAAATGAATTGATTTTCTCAAGAACAAATCTTGGATACAGGAATGTAGAATAGTTCCAATAATGCGAGCTATAGTCATGAACAAGAGTAGGGAAATCCCAGAGACGCCGAAACATCTAAGCATACCTGTAGACCGGTTTCGGCATGATTGCCTACTTATCTGTTCAACCGGAGGATGTGGACTCAAGTGAAACCAAGGCGTCGCTTTGAGAAATATTTTCAATTCTACTCTAATTCTCTATATCTCAAAGCGACGCCCAGGTTTCACCCCATCCTTCGGTTGAAATATTTAAACAATACACTGATGGGTGGACAATGATCTCGAAACCGATCTAGAGTTGTGCTTAGATGTTTCAACTTCTCTGGGTTTTCCTACGATCGTTCATGACTAGCTCCCATTATTGAAACGATAATTCTACATTTCTGAAGATTTGTTGCTAAGAAAATCAATTCATACAATATACACTGCGCAAAAAAATTAACGCACATTATGGAAATCTCAAATGTATTCTACAACTGAAGATGTTCTCAATGATAATTATTTCCATCAGAATTATGCATGCATATGTTATCCACTTTTAACGGTTTTCTTCAATACACATGTTTTTTCCCAGCAGGAATAAAAAAATAGGATATTATCAGATTTTGAATGTATTGGCTCCATTCTAAAATCTGTCGTTCTCGATCAATTCTAGTGATCAATAGTTTTTCTTTCGTTTGATTTTCTACACTCGAAAGCTATGCAACGCGAAACACGCAATTTGACCCAAGAGGAATGTGCCCAAGCGGTAGTTTTGCGAGAAGAAGGGTGGACATACACAAGAATTGCAGAAAGGTTTGGAGTTTCCCATACAAGTGTGTCCAGAATATTGCAGCGATTCGGGGAGACAGGTATGAATGTCCAAAGACCAGGACAGGGTAGACCACGGGTTACAACTGCCATTCAAGAATGTTACTCGAGAGTTTCTTCGTTGAGACAACAGTTTGCAACCGCTCGCCTCCTTCAAATTCAGCTTGAGCAAACTCATGAGGTGCAAATTAGCACTCAGACAATAAGAAATCACCTCAGAGAATATGTTTCAAGGCCTCGTGTCGCGGCAAGAGGCCCAGCTCTTACCCCAGCCCATCGAAGGGCGCGTTTGGATTTTGCGAGAGAGCATATCTATTGGAAAGAGGCCGATTGGGAAAGAGTTCTCTTCACAGATGAGTCTAGATTCTGCCTCTACCATTGTGATCGACGTTCCCTTGTATACAGACGTTCACATGAAAGATATGCTCAGTGCAATTTCCTGAATACTACTGGTTTCGGGGGAGGATCGATTATGGTATGGGGTGGAATATCTTTAACTGCTCGCTCAGAACTAGTGGTCGTTGATAATGGAGCTATGAATGCCGATGAGTATATAAGGAACATTCTTGAAAAGCATGTATTGCCATTTGCCCCATACATTGGTGAAAATTTCATTTTTATGGACGATAATGCCAGCAGGTTTGGGACAACCTCAATAGAAGGCTGAGAAGTTCAGAAAATCATCCAGCTACTCTTTATGACTTAGGAATCCAACTTGGAGAAATTTGGGAAGGATTAGATAAGAACATTTCGAGATCACTCATTTTGAGTATGAACCGTCGTTGCCGAGCTCTAATTAACGCAAGGGGTGGAAATACCAAGTATTAAATCACTTATCAGCATTTCAGTATTTTGAAAATTGTTCATTTCTCTTCTTTCACAAAAGATTCGGTGAAATCCTGAATTTTTCTTCCATTTAATGTGTCTTGTTTCGTTCAAAACCTTCCCGAGAGAACATAAAAAATAAGTTATAAAGTCAATGTAGAGTTAACTTTCATTAAAGTTGAGATTTTCAGAATGTGCGTTAATTTTTTTGCGCAGTGTAAATAAGTCGAATCAGCTTATCAATACAATATCATGCTTGAGTACATGTACCGGATGACTACATAAATACAAGAGCGCTGATCCAGAAAAGCCTCAGCTCAAATCGCCAGGTAAAAGACAGACAAAACGAACAAATACTTAACCAGGGCTGAAAAGCAAATGTAGGTAAAGGCAACCTTCTGCACTTAGACTCTTCTGCGTCGGTAAACCAAATACAATATTGATTGCCAACTCTAAACGCCATATCGGATTTGACGAACAACCGCAGGTGCCATTACGATATCATCTTATTGTGATCGATGCAGATAGTGGTCGCGCATACTGTAAACCAGACAGAGATTGATTGCATCACGAGCAGCCGTATGCACGTCAGAGGAATCGTCGATAACCAGGCGTTCTGTGATGCGGACCAGAAGCAGACTTACGAGTTTCCGTCGATTGACACTAATTACGGGAGTCAGGGTCTATACAATTTGCCAATTTAGAAATAAATTAGGGTAAACATTTATCGTGTCCGACCGCCGCATTTTGCGGGAGAAGCGGGTGGTAGCTTCCCCCGCTAGCTGTCTGACAATACCCATATTAATTGCGCCTCTGAGATAAATGAGCGCTCTGGTCATCGATCATTGGAATCGAACGTTTCCAGAGAGTTATAACTAATAGCTGAGTGCTTTCGCTATAATTGTATCAAGCTCTGATTGTTTCGCTGGAATTCATATAGAAGTAAGGTCGAACTTTCCCTGTATCGATTTCAGTTTACTGGAATGGAAGAAGGTATCTCTAGGGTATCAGTGAAACTCATCAGGTCCATATTTTGAACTTGTTGGTTGTCTATTAGCTTATATATCGGAGAAAACTTGACGTTATAGGCAAGAAAAACATGGTCTGTTCAGTCTGGCTTCCTAGTTTTTCGAGTGTCAAACGAAATGATAGGAAAGGAAAAACATAGGATAGGATAGGAAAGGAAAAACATGGTCTGTTCAGTCTGGCTTCCTAGTGTTTCGAGTGTCAAACGAAATGATAGAGAAAGGAGGATAGAAATCTTGCTGAGATATAGGAAAATGTACAGGGTGTGCAAAATTCGATGGGATTGAATTGCAGCTCTGTAACTATAAGAACTAAGGAAAAATAGATGCTGCTACGTTTTCGATCTATATTTTCCAAAGAGATGCTGGCCAATACCACATCCCCCTATCTTCCTTCCATTTCAAGATATTCAAGATAAGTGAAAACTCATTTTTCGGCTCTTAGAGTTTGGGCTCCTATTCTATACAGTTCAGCAATATCGGAAAACTAATGTGACATTCTACAGACACTTTTTAATGTATGTACCGTAGATTCGAGTGACTTGGGACGATTGTTGAAGTCGACAGCTCATATTTTCAAAACGGTGACCTATTTTTATCTGAAAAAGAAGTTCAGATATGCTTAATGACTCAGACTATTGATTAGTATATACTGTGCTTCAGAATTCGGATATGTATTTCTGAACAGTATGTTGTTTCCAGCATAACTCGGTTAATTGGAAGTCGCTCTACCATGGAGCTATTAGAGCTCTGATATTACTATTCGATATATACAAACAACCTGGATAAGATTTCTAGCTCAATAGTAATTGCCACTATTAATAGTTCTTTCAAAACAATAGTAGTATAAATGGTCGTCCATCATCCAGTCAAAATTGTTGAACTACTGTTTTTATCTGTATATAAAAAACCTAATGATTTGTAGGAATCATCAGATAAAAACTCAAACGCATCTCAGGTAGTCTGAATATCTGGAAGAATCCACAAGACATATTGTACATATAGGTTTCGAGTTATATTTCCTAATTAACTTGCAAATTCGTAGAGTATCTCAAAGTTTAATGGAGCCAACTTTCTAATATGGACAAATAAAGATGGTCTGAAAGTTGAGAAGATACACCAAATTTCTGCCGAACTTCTGCTTTATAATTTTAGGTGTGTTTACTCTCTGCTACGCTTCACCGTGGTGTAATGCTCGTTTTACACCCAACATTCGGTTGATTCTGATTTTGGTTACGATTCGCCTGTCTAATTGGTGAAGTTTCATTTGGCTCGGTTTCATTTGACATAGTTTTTGTACTAGAAAATTTAGAAACGGAAGCGTGAAGAATAATCAGATATTTGTGTTTTTTTGGAACTAAGAAGAAGAAAAGAAAACAGTTTGAAAAAAATAGGAGGAATATGATTTGCCACCAAGTATTGTACACCTTTGAACTTTTCACCGTACCGATGAGGAACAAGAGACCGCAACACGTGTTCACGGTTAATATTTTCCGTTAAATTTCTCCTAATTGTGTCTTTATTTCACAGTATATTTATCGAAAACTATTTCTCTTTCCTTTGTGTATTTGTTGAAAGCTATTATCTTAGTTCCGTTTCCAGATCGATAGGCCGAGAAGAAAAAATTAGTAATACAGAATCCTCGTAGTTCTCATAATGTGCGAGGCTTTTCGTTTCCTTCGCATGGTGTTTCACACATGACGTATCACGAAATAATAACGCCATTCTGAAACCTCATTCTGTTAACATCGACGAAAACAATTTCAACTTCTTCAATAAATTTTCTCCATCAGGTAAAACTTTCTAGTCTCCCTGATCTACATGAAATAAATTCCGTTCAGCTGAACTTACTCCCGGAAACTGAACATCTCTCAGCCTATAACTTCCAAATTTTACTTTGAGAGAGGAGGGAAACTTATAAAAAGCGCTGTTTATGACTGCGAAAAATAAAGCCAAGATAAAATCCAGTATAGTGGCGATGTCACGTTTTCTTCGAGTAGAGCCCCGCTCTTCGAGTGTAACGAGCGCATATCAGGGCACACTCACAAAATTCCCAGGGGGGAGTGAGGAAAGTATTACCATTTACTCCGTTTTTGCACACCCTCGTAGGCTCTCGAACATTTCCGCTGCGCTGTTCTGGGATTTCCATGCTCGGGAGAGTAGAATAAATATGTATGTGCTTCGAAATCTGGTGTTTATAAGGAATTCTTACAATTTGAAAAATAACACTTCAACTTTCAATCTAGAAAAATTCACCACCATTCACATTGGAATATAAATGTAAGATAGCGAATGAGATTGAAGTAGGTCTGGTATTTCCATGACCGAACTTATCAGGGAAAAGGGTAAAGCTTTCTTAACGTACCTCAAAGTACAAAGGCATTGAATATACCTATTTTTTCAATCCATCTGTTATCTCCATTGAACTGAGGTTTCGTAGATAATTGTTGGGTCCATTATGACTTTAGCCTTGCGGTTTTCACACTCCTCCCCAGAGGAACATTCACTCACCGACGATCTCAGATATCCGGACCACTCCATGGTCTCCTGATGTCGATCCTCTCCTTGACCCTGGTGTTCGTTGAGTTCCTGTTCTCTCCACATCTCTTGTCAAAGTGGATAGTGTTCTCTTTCATGTTCTGCATTTCCCAGGAATTGCGTACCGTTCTCGCCATCCCCAGCAGAATTCTGCATGACTTTATAGATGGTTTCGTCCAAATTCCTTCAGATTCTCTGTCAGTTCCTTCGGTATCAGGCCTGTTGATGAAATGACAATAGGAATGATCTTGATATCTTTCAACTTCCATTGTTCCAACTTGTGTAGTTGGAATCCCGACGTCGATGAACAGTCCTCTATTCTCATCTTTATTCAGTAATATGAGATCAGGCCCATTGCGTGATGATCCTGTGAAGATCATTCTCCATTACAGCATTTGGATGGTAATCCAAATCTTATAGCCAATTCTTGGTGTAAAATCTTGTCAATAGCATCATGTCTATTCTTTTACTCCGTGCCTGAGAACTACTGATATCATCCATCCATATGATGGATGGTTTCAAGTGTCGCAGTGCCATAACGACAGCTATCGTCCGCCACTGAAGCATCCTTGGCGATACATTTCATATAGGTCCTTGTTGAAATCACTTGATCTTGGATGGCAATGATGAGTCCCTCTGTCTCAGAAAACAACCAGTAGTTCGAAACAGATATGTCGACATATTGATGGTTTACCTCGTCCTGGTGTTTTCCACTCAAAGGTTTGCCAATCAGTTTCTGCATTTTGCTTTCTGCAGAGTGTTCGACGATTTCTTGTGATTCTGTTGCAGCTTTAATGGGATAGAATAATCGGCATAACAAACTGCTTGATGAATTCTTGATGAAGCAGCCTTGTTCAGGAAACATTCTCGAAGTCCTTCAATTTTCTGGGATATACGGTTTGACAAGTCAATAATTCCTTGATCCCCAAGATGTCGTGGTAGCTGTGTTCGTTCTACTGAACTTTAAGGATGATGTTTTTGATGTTTCGTCAGCATTGTTTTTATTTTTCTCTGTAGATCTGCTAAATCGGTGGTGATCCAAGTATATATATATATATATATATATATATATATATATTCTTTTGAAAAAGAGTGTTACAAACTTTTACAATCTGAAAATAACAATGAAGCGGGTGTAAAGAAATGGAACAAGAGACAAGTAACGATACAGAATGAGTAGTTCAGTACTGAGCTAGCATATTTATTGATCGCTTTATCAAACTCTTGCTGTTTAAAACAGTCTTCATTATCCTTCTTAGTCTTCTATTGAGCTCTTCAGCTAATTCTTTCTTCTGGCTCTGATTGATCCTTCAAGCCTGTTTGATCACTAGATACTTAGGCCCGGCGCAATTAGAAACGCAGATTAGTGAGGTGACGCAGCGTGAGTTTTTGTAAAACATAGAAAAGACCATTCTATGGTTTACAAAAACTCACTCTGCGTCACCTCACTAATCTGCGTTTCTATTTGCGCCGAGCCTTATACTTGTCTGCCTTTTTCAATGCTTCGATTTCTGCACCTTTCCTGAGTTTTGAGATACCGTCTGTTATTTTTCCTCTCCTTATATTGAGAAGACAACATTTTTCCAGTTCAAACTTCATTTTTATTCCTTCAGAGAATTCTGCTATTATTTTCAGCATCCGTTCCATTTTGTTTTTAGTGAATGCAAAAAGTTTCAAATCATCCATGTAAAGGAGATGATTCAGCTTCATCATAGTTCTACTGCCGCACTTGAGGGCAAATCCGTAGTGCGTAGAATTCAATCTAGGATGACAAGAGAGTCAAGTCCATGCAGAACCACAGGGGGATCAGCGAGTCTCCTTGGAAAATTACCCTATAGCCAAACGCCTTCTTGGCATAACTGAACCTTTCATACGAAAGGACACATATACAGTGGATGTTCCAGAAAACACAACAGAAGCCACGAAAAATGGAGAGAAATTCATAGGTGATCTCTATTAGTTGTTAGCAAGGTACTCACATCAGCGTTGCCCGTTGCTATATCTCAAAATCAATAATTCTTGTATTAATATTTCTTGGATGATTCCTCATTCTGAGTGTGCTGCTTTAAGTTGTTAGTCTATTCAACCTCAAAAACATGTAAGTATAACAAATAGCATCAAAACCTGTTGTCATTTCAACCACAATTATCAGTCTAGAACGTGACATGTTGAAGACGTTAATTGCACCCACATTCCCAGTTTTAACGACCTTATCACGCTCCTTTGTCACCAGTCATTCGACGCGAACTGATCCCATAAAAATCATCAAAATCCAAGGGCGTAGAGAAATGTGAGCCTAGCTTCGCAGCGCTCTTGGAGGAAATTAATGAAGTGTCGGTATTAGTGTGAGGCTAAATAACGGATGCGATGCCAGCCTTGAGCGTTCTCCATTGAATACATCCCTGAATTAGGGAAGATATAATCATTTGCTTTCTAATGAAGACGTTTCGCTTACGTCTATCGCAGTTACTATGGGAGATTACCGACTGCGCTACTTTGGAGCAGGTGCGGAGCTGAAAGCCCGTACCCTCTGGTGTGGAACAACCAGCTCACCCCGATGCATTAGGGCAGAAATTATCGTTGAACTCTATGGGCGAAACAGCGATGCGAAACTCGGCCAGGTGATAAATTGCATCTTGCTCACGGTTCGAATATATAACCGCGACATTTTCTTCACAATCATCCTGTTCCGTTAATTATGAGTTCTAATCCTGGAGGATCAGCTATAGCACGGCATCCTAAGGGATGATTATTAATTATTGCGATCATGATGATGGGAGATTTGCCGCTGGTGCATTTTCTTTCTTTTTGTTTTATTGTATTTCCTCGAGACCAGAATAGAATTCCTCAGCATTCTCACTCGAAGATGCAGTTGTCAAATCAGACCCAAATGTTAGATCCGGCAAGGGTTGAACCTGGGGTCTGTTTCATAAAATAACAAGTTACAAGTTTACTGGCAAATTTCCTACAAGTTGCTCATGCGTTTCATCAAAAAACAATTGTAAACTTGTAAGCACCGGTGAAGATTTACAATAGGAAATCTATGATATTACAACAAGTATTTCCGCATTTTGAAATATCCATTTTTTAACATTAACCATTGGCCGGCCATACACACACGTTCTTTCGCAGCGGTTATAGTGTCATCTACAAAATCATTTTGCGAATCATGTAAGTGTGCACTGCAGCATGCCAACTTAAGAATGGAAAGGAATCACAAGTGCCAAACGCCAACAGGCCACGGCTTTCCGAGCAAAATAACGTTTGTGTATGGCCGTCAATTGATACGCCACTGCTAACGAACCGAATTCTGTCAGTGAGCTTAGCTTTGCCACCTCCTACGTCATCAACCTTCCAATCCGCTTTGATCTGAATTGCATCTACTTATATATGCTATATCTTTTTGTTTGAAACCACCAAACCTAATCTAACCTCATCTCTCTGAACCCACCAAAACTAGCTGACACTTTAAGACACTGTCAAAGCCATTTTTTTTCGAAAGAATCTATTATACAGGGTGACTAATTTGCCAGGCCAATTATGTCGCGACAAGGATGTTTTAATAGGAAATGCCGAAACAGGTTAATTTTTATTCGGAAGTGGGCATATTTTGAGCAGAATTGTAAGCCGAAATCTCCTCAACCCAAGGTGTAGGGGCTATCACCCCTAAATTCTTATTATGAAATAGGGTGTGAGATTCACCTCAATTGAAAGATCAATTGTGCCTGTGCATGAATACTATGGTTTGCAAATTTTTATTGATTCCTTGAAGTAGTTGCAGGAGGTGACAATTTGAAAACTTGCCAGGCCAATTATGTCTCCACAAGGATGTTTTCAAAGAAAAAGCAGGAATAGGTCAATTTTTAAAGATGGACATATCTTGAGCAAAATTGTAAGCCGAAATCTCCTCAAACCTAGGTGTAGGGGCTGTCATCCCTAAATTTTTCATTAGGAATAAAGGGTCAGCTAAACCTCAATTGGAAGACAATATGTTCCTCAACATAATACATACTATTGTCTTCCAATTGAGGAGTAGCATATCCTCTATTCCATATTAAGAATTTAGAGGTGACAACCACTATACTTAAGATTGAGGAGATTTTGGCTCACAATTCTGCTAGAAACCTGTACCCCTCCGAATAAAAATTGACCTTCTCCGGCATTTTCTATGAAAACATCCTTGTCGAGACATAATTGGCCTGGCAAGTTTTCAAATTGTTAGCTCCTGTAACTACTTCAAGGCCTCAATAAAAATTTTCAAACCATAGTAGAGGGTCAAGTGATCTTTTAATTGAGGTATAGCTCACCCCCTATTCCCTATTGAGAATTTAGGGGTGATAGCTCCTACACTTAGGGTTGAGGAGATTTCGGCTTACAATTCTGCTCAAAATATGTCCCATTACGAATAGAAGTGGACCGGCATTTTCTATGAAATTATCCTTTTCGTAACATAATTTGTCTGGCAAGTTTTCAAATTGTTACCCTGTATCGTCGATCGCGGTAGGAAAGCGCGATACATAGGTCATACAGGGTATTTTATGGTAACCATTTGTGAAATGAAGAAGATTTGAGCAATTTTCGAATATCATATATTTCTGAGTCCTCATTATAAATCTAGAACATAAGAAGATATTGAGATTTGATGGACGTCGTGTTGGAGGACTTGTAAGGGCAGACATTTTTGTTAGAACACGGAATTTCGATCTGGTGTAGTATGGACGATACTTGTGGTGAGCATCGAATTTGTCACCACCCTGTTTACATGTATGCTCTATTAAGAAAGTATCGTAAAACTATCAACTATCCCTGGCCCCAGCGATAGATGTTTTCCATCCGAAATAGTCAAAGCAGACACTATTTCATCATAACTTATACAGTTTTAGATAAGATAGTTTTAAAGATAAACACTCCACGCAAAATATGTATTGAGAAGAATTCATCTTCACAGATAATCCTCAAAGCAATACGGAGTTCTAGTTAAATAATTCAAGGCACGAGATTATCACTGATTCCTGCATACGCAGACACTTGAGTTGTCAGCTACACGTGAAGTATGTTGAATCTCGCACAGAGGCAAACTCCAAACAGTTTCCAGAATTGTTCTTTCGTGCAACCCGTTTCGGGGAGAATTAGACTGCCTATTCTGCCTGAAATTGAATTTTGGAAGGAGAAGGGTTGTCTGTGTTTGTCTCTGAGAGCCCAGATACCATTCAGATATTCCGTTAGGAAGAGAGAGGGACAGGAATGTTTGCTTTCGGAAACCAAATATCGTGGAATGCGAAACAAATATTGACAAATATGGCATATGAGGAATTGCTTATTCGACGATGCCACTTTGCGACGAATATGGGATTTCATCCAATTCGATTCGGTTATGAATAGGACCCCATAAAGGAATATTTCATGAGGTCGTGAAATTCATCTCTTCTGCACGATATTGGAGATAGGTGAGCCATATCGAGCCAACAGAAATTTCGGGATTCTTCGGAAGCCTTTCTTTGATGCACAATGAAATATGCAGGTTTTACTTTGTGAACGCAGTTTCATTTCGAAGATAGGAGGGAAATGCAGGTATGTAGCTGGACAAAAGATGACCTAGTACCAAGCTTTCATCAGAGTATCAACAAGAGGTATGTAACGGCGTTTTATTAGATGTCCGAGCGGGGCTATTCTTTAGAGGAGACATAGCAAACCTGCTATGGAGGATTCGAGTGGAAGACAAGGTTTTTTTTTATCTGATAACTATTGAAAGTCAAAATCCTATTTCACAAATTTACCGATTCAAATTTTCTAGGTATGATATACAGATAGCAAAAGGTTCTACGAGGATCCGATGTCGAACAAGCCCTGGATGTTACCGATTCGTTCGTCAGCCTGAACCAAGACTTTCACTCAGCGTACAATGAGCACGGAACTCGAAAGTAACGGCTTTGTTGGTCGAAGAACAAGGCACAGCGGCGAGAGGAGGTTTTCTGCCCTCAACGGGCTTTCGCACCAGCCAAAAATCGTACTCACAGCAGAGGCAGAACTCGGACAACGACGGGGTGTCCTTCCATTCTTGCTTTCAGTGGGTCACGGGCTTTCGCACCAGCTAACACTGATTCCAATATTCATTCATTCATTCATTCATTGCTGTATCCCGTTGCCGGGAATAAATCTAGAAGGAGACAGAAAAACGGTGCGAACAGACTTACAATTGCGACTGTGTGCCCTCCTGTGAGTGAAGAGACCCAACCGTGACCTAAAGATCCTTCTTCACTCCGGGCATGGATAGTCACCAACCAGATCTGGCCGCCGCTGTGTCCTTCTCGAGTCTCCATTATAACTGTGTACTAAAGACCTCCACTGTTACCTGTCTAACGCTAGTTGTTTCCAGTTATGATTGGCATTAACTGATTTTAGGGATTGATGTAGTATATCCTTAAATCGCTTCTACTGGCCTCCTGGTTTCCGGGCTCCCTCTGTGAATTCGCCATACAGAGCTATCTTGGGGAGTCTTGTGTCTTGCATCCTCAGAATGTGGCCGCTCCACATCTGAGAGTCGGGCCCTCATTACTTGAGTCTCAATTGTTGTACAACTCGCGAGTTGCAAGACTTCTTCATTCGAAACTTTATGGAACCGTCTGATGTGCATTTATATGTCTTAGATGACGTTGTTGTGTTTGTTCAAGCTGTTCAATATGTCGCCTGTAGGGCGTCCAGCTTTCGCTTCCGTTAAGAAGCGTTGGGAGGACCACTGCTTTGTAAACAGCTGTCTTGCTCTTTAGATTGACGTCGTGATTTTGAAATACTTTACCTTTAGCTTTATCTGTAGATCCTCTGCTGAGCTGCTAGCGACAAGTGCGCAGTCGTCTGCATATTGAAGTTCCGTGATAAACTTTGTACGGGTTTTTGCTCTGAGGCGCTTCAGGTTTCAATAGGGAGTGAAGGGTCAAGACTGGGTTGGTTGAAGCTGAGGTTTCGAGTTAACAATACGGATTCGAGTAATTTGATAATCAAAATACTTTGACTGAAAACAACTCTGATCAAAAATCCACAGAATACACAGATGTGTATTGTCACAGATCAAGCTTGTTATTATGAAGGGAATTTTGTGGCATTGTTCATTGTGAAAACTTAAAATGGCTGTATCTTTCTATCTTGGTCGAATCGGAAAAATTGGAAAAGAAAAAAATTGTTCCTTTGGACTTCAAGAATCCACTGTTAAAATATGCGGACATGCCAAATACTTGCCTTGTGTAATAATTCTTGTGGTTCTAATGGATCGGAAACTAGAACAATACCATCGCGAAGGAAAAATTTTTGTAAGAGTTACGCAAATAACCATTATTCCAAGATGTTGCTAGTAATACTACTAAATTTATCGAATAATCAACCCAAAAGTGACATTATTCTAGAAATATTATCTTTGCATGTCTATACTCCCTTGTAGTCTCGAAGGATTCAAAGACTTTTATTTCTGTCCAGGAAATTGTATGAATCTCTATATTCCCATTCATTTTTCACATGGCCCGAGCCAGCTATTGTTTCTTGATTCCATTGCTTCATGAGAAATAAAAATAAATTGTTCCTATTGAATTGAATCCTCACAAATAAGAATTCCAATTCCGCAATAATTGTCATAGAAAATATATCATAACTCGATATCCGCTCAGAACTGTACGATAAATTGAAAAGGGGAAAAGAATAAGCCGATACACTACCTCATTAGTAGCTTCTTCCTCTGTCTCGGAGAAAAGAACCGGAAAAATATTGCGGAGAGATGGGATACCCGACTCTCAATGTCAGCGATTTATTTTCTGACGAGCACCACATGCCATTGACACATTGGAGGTGATAGATGAAAAATGGTCGCATCATCTTCGTTCATTTTTCGATATTGTCTCTTCCACCCATTTTCAGCTCAAATTTAAAACAGCATTCGGCTTCGAAATGATGTTTCAGTTGCTGTCGGGGTCTGCTGAATTTACAGGGATTTTGAAATTATACTTCGAAGGAAGTATTACTAATAAATGCAGTATGAAAATGTGATTTCTAGAAAATCTGGAATGAGCGGTTTGCGCTTCTAGGAAAGTTATCAATGGATGAATTTCTCAGAATCCTCTACCGGTTAGAGAATGAATGTTTGTAGATTTACTGATTTTATCTAGGCACCTAGGATCAGTCGTTTCCGAGAAAAAGTTCTATAAGAGAAGATATCCTCAAGATGGAAGGATTTTCTCATTCGTTACTGAATTCTGTGTGCGTTTATACAGGGTTATCCGACCGTACCTGACACTTGCTCAGGTATGAATAGTAGAGACGAGTCAGGAATACTTTATTTTTTCTCACGATGACCTCTGATCTTTGCGATGTTATCTGCCGCCAAATAGTATAATTCCATAATTAAGTCTTATTGTGATAACCAAACCACTCACCTGATTCCGGTAGTTATTTGAATTTGAGTCAATACAAATATCAGTGATGATATATTTTCAATACCTTTCTTTCAAGTCTTCAGAACTGTCAGGAATGTACTGAATGGTTGAAGATATCGGCAAAATTAGCCTTGTTAAGATGTTTGTTTTAAAACACATATGTGTGATAATTATGAAATTTTCTCAACGATGCTAGGAAGAAGTCAAAGGTGGTTTTCGAAGAATTTATTTATGATATAATATACACTGAGCAAAGCGGGTTCAATAAAGATAGTGTTGTGCCGAGCAAAGCGGGAATAAATGTCGGTCTCTCTTCTGTGCTTATGAGGTGCTATTCCCCGCACTGACTAACGCGCCACGGGTGTTACGGATTCATTCGCCAGCCAAAACCACGACTCCCACTTAAAGGGCAATGATGTCGGAACTCAGCAGCGATAGAGTTTGAGCTTTCTGTTTCCCCCAGGTTCACCAGCAGAGATTCGTACTAACAGTAGAGGTGGACACTGGCAAGTTTGGAAAGAAAGTAACGGTGGTTCACCACTGAGTGCGTCCTGTTTCTCCCGGGATTTCACACCAGCAGAGAATCGTACTATGCCTCGCAGATGCCGAAAATCGGTAAAATTCGCGTCGGTGAATATGTCTTGACTTCTGCTTATCGGTACTGTAGCACTACTAGCAAGGCGGATTTAGGGGGGGGCACGGGGGTACGTGCCCCTCCCCCAGACGGGCGGATCTTTCTATGCATACTTGAACTCTTAAAAATAAACTTGAAGTTCATTTCTCACAGTTACTGTTGATTTTTTTGCTTGTCTGCCCGTTGTGCCCCCCCCCCCAGAAAAAAATCCTGGATCCGTCCTTGACTACTAGCGAATAAAAACTCGGTTGTCTCTCCCCCAATTCAGTTTTTCACGGTGCTAAATTTTTTTTAGAACTGAAAAAGAATAATGATGGTCTGGAATGTTGATAGTTTCCAGCGATGTTGGGATTCTGAATTGAAATAAAAAAAAAATGCTAATGAAAATCAAAATGAGAAAACAAAGAGATGAATTATTTTAAAATGAGAGTGCATCTTTATGAAAAGAATGAAATCTCTTTACAATTAATAGTTTCCATTGATGGGCTGAATTTTCTTCGACCAAAAACTTCCACCAATGTCTTCCAGGTTTTCCAGCATGACAATTATATACCATAAAAATACCAGAAATTCAAAGAACCCAACCATCAAAAGTGGGTGATTAAATAAAATAAATTTTATAATGTATTATAATACAACTCTGAAAGATCCACAGGTGTGTAGTGTCATGGATTTCATTGGCATAGCTGATTTTATAAACTCAAAATATCTATCCTACCAATTCATCTATTCTAGAAAAAACAGAGAAGGAAAAAAGTGTTTCTTTTGACCTTTAGACTGTATACTGTTCAAATATATGTCAAAGACTCACTATGTATAAATTTGGTCCACATTAACACAATTTTTTTCTTAACTTTGCGGAATTTTTTTCAGTTTGAGAAAAAAGTTGGATGTCGTAAAACTGAAACTCGAGAAGTATTACCTACATATGTTACAAAAGTTTCAATGACAGATTTCCCCAACCCCATCCTGTTTGAGGTGGTTGAACGTGCTAGCAAACACTCCGTGTGTCTAATACTAACATGAAAGATGAAAAATGGCTCCATTTACCCCGACCAACCAAAGTCCGTATTGATTTAGAGTCGAGTGGTTTTCCTAACCAGAATTTCCTCCTTTTCACGCGTGAAATTCCATCTCTTGTTGTCATGTATATTACGCAACAAGAATTTATATGTTTACTTCAACCCCAAGCCACCACATTTCTAGCCAACTGTCATTTTCAATGTGTGTGTCGACTTGCATTGAATTATTCCACACATCTGTTTCATTATTTGCATCTGGGGCAGGATGGTGGCAGTTAAACGTTATGTTTTGCTGAACTCTCCGCCGAATAAGAAGATTTAAAGGCATAAACTGCAGAAAATAGCCGTATTTGGGTGTTGTTAGCTTTCGTCTATATGCTCTACTGATGGAGGCGGAATAAGGAATTGTTGAAATAATATCCTCTGAAAACTCATTACTTGGCGTGAGTTTCCACTCCAGATGAGAAAGCCAACCCTGATTTGATTATATTTCGTATTTCAACTTATTGTAAGGAAGAGCTCAGTTCCGTAATGAGCATTAGATGGCTTTCTGACTAGGGCTAATTAAATATGTAGTTGGGTTCGATATATCTGCAGACTACGGGCTTCCAGTAGAGGGTTCATCAATTTCTATTGAATGAAGAAACAGAAACAGATTAAATGCTTCAACTATTACATTGATTGTTTCTTGGAGTATTCCACTTTGTGCAAAATTTTTTTGAAATTTTATTACTAGAGATATGAAAAAAAGTCAGTTCAAAAATTTCGGTACCTCAGAAATCAGAGCTGTGCCGAACACTGTAAAAAAAAGCTAGAAGTAGATAGTACCTAGTGCTCGAAGCAATTCTGTCATCCAACCAATTAGCAGCATTGAAAAATAAAAGAAACAACAACCGACCTAACGCATGTAGTACAGCGATATCAATGCCAAGAGAATCTGTGGAAACAACTACTATTTTTACTTCGATTTCTCTGAGCAGTAGATAAAATCAGACAGCCAATCTGAAAAATACTGTTTTTGTGAAAGTACAAAGTCGAGTGAACCAAATGCTCTTTATAGGTCAAAAAAGAAACCTGCTACATTCCTGCCACCATCAGGAGAAACATAGACTTTCTCTAGTAGGCCGCAAATGACCAATTCTTGCGGAAACCGTTTTTATGATTTTGACCGACTTCTTTTGGGTCGATACTGTTTTTTTTTTTTTTTTGAAGAAATGACAAGATTACTGGAATTGAGAATTCCATGCGACGTTTGGTGTTAATTTTTGTAAATAATAAGTTAGTTAGACTTTCGTTTGTTTACATCTAGGACAATGAAAATTATATCTTAATATGTTTGAAATATTTTCATCCATATCTTGGTAATGGGGAAAGCTTAGTTAAGTCATCATAATTTAGATCAATGTTCAAGGATATATGTATATAGTCCTTATAGCATGGTGAAGCTTTTGTACATTTCAAATTAGTTACGAAGAAAAGAAGGTGAATTAGCTAACCTGGATATATAACCTCTATATGAAAGGATTTGCACAAAAAACCAATCTGTTTTCCTCAGAGATGACTTTTTTCACCTAGTAAGTTGATATACATATATGAATTTCGACAACATTCACACAAACTCAAATTAGAAAATCATTTCTAATTTCCACTTCAACTCGGACAAGTCTCCTTTACATCAATGTTCCAATTCTGGCCATTGTAATGTTAGATAATGGAGAAGACAAGATATCATAGTTTTGGCTCTCATATAATTAATATCCTTCTATTATGATCTTGAAAAGAGCTAAGAGGTTTGTAGTTGAAAAATATTACTGTGTTTTATCAGCCGATGCTTACTATGGTTAGAATTTTTTGCATAAATACTAACACATAGGGACATTTATTGATCTGAAATTGCTAATTTTCAACACACTTCAATACAATTTAGGCAAACAATTTTCAAAATTGAGAACAAAGTAACAACAAAAGTAACAAGAGCTATTACTCCTTGTCTCATGTCGTTGCAAACTCTATTTTAACTCCCAATATTTCATTCTGTTCTCAATAATAGAGACGACAGTTCAAGGAATTTCCCAGAGAGTCTGAAACATCTGATCACAAACTGTATAAGGGTTTCGGGATTATTGTCCCTCATCAGTACAGTGCAGCGATAAACATTTCAACCGGATTGGGCTCTTCAAGCGAAATCGTTGCGTCGCTGTGAGGAACATTTTTCAATTCTGCTAGTTGTACTTTCGTTGACCAACGGTAGTGTTATATCTGAGAGTCATGAATTGGTATAGGATTCTACAGAGTAAGTGAGGCTTGGTTCAGTTTTGGAGGAACAGGTGGCACATCGTGATGAGAATTGAAAATATTCCACACAGCGACGCCCCGGTTTCGCTTAAAGATCCCATCCTCTGGTTCACATATTCATCACTACACTGTACTGATGAGGAACAATTATCCCGAAATTGTGCTACAGTTTGTGTTTAGATGTTTCAGCCTCTCTGATAATTCCTTCGCTGATGCATGACTAGCTCGCATTAATTGAACCACAATTCTATTGTCGTCTCCATTTTTGATATTTCCATGGTGCCAGTGGCACTTGTCGGCGGAGTACTGTGTAGTCTAGTTAACTTCATTCTGTACTTTTTTTCAAATGTGAATTTGAAACTCTTAGGTTTTGGTCTGTTGCTACCGACCTACTCTGTACCTATCAGAATAATATAAGAAATATTTTGAATATGCCTGTTATTTATTCACTCGTTTTTTCATAAGGTATATATGCCCTTGATATTTCTCTGTTCCCAGTATTTTCCAAATGAAACGGTCGAATTCATGGTGTCAATTTTCTACATATTTCAGCTAAAATTTATGAATTTAGGTGTCGTCCTAAAATGGTCGTTTCCCGGAATCGAAACATTTTTATAATTCATTTTCCGGACTGGTGAGGGTTGGCATGAGATGTCCCCTCCATTATTTATATCCCGAATATCCCCATCTGCCGCTGTGTACTTCTTCTCTTGCAATTAAACTTTCAACACCGGAATAATCTCGATTTCGCAGTGGCTTATGAAGTGCGAGCATGAGCCGAGTGAATAATGGTGTATTAGGAAACTCCACAACCGAGTACAGAACAAAACACTTTTGTCGACAAGTTTTGAAACAAGACCCTTTCTAAATCTTTCCAGTTCTGGCTGGCACTTCAGGAACATTTCTTCGGGGAAAGTTGATTAATATTGTCCCCCGCGCCGTTCTCCGCGATGAATTCAGCTTTCAGTTGTTAATTATTCAAATTGTTCGAAATTTCCGAAGTTTTAATCTCTCATTTTGGAGGAACGGCTTAGGGCGGAGATTGCTACAAATAATTCCGTGTGAAAGGAGGGGGAAACTGAATCGAATTAAAAATTCTCGTTCGAATACGCAGGTAACAGATTTCGCGCAATTTCTACTCCTGGGGAATTTTTTCTATTGTTGTTGCAGAACACATTGAGTGTATCTTCCAGTTGGGTAAGAGGATTCATGAGTAATTATTTGAAAGCCCGTATTATGAGTTTTCCATTCAAAATTCACTATGTATTTAACTCACCAGGGACTAGCCTATCATCACCCATATATGCACACATTCGAAGGTAAACTAGATATGCGAGTATAGTCCATTCACTTTCATTGAATCAGTCGGTTCGCCTTGGATATTTGACACATATGGAGATTCCACACATTCTAAGATAACTCCTAGTATATGGGTCATACAACGGTAAATAAATGAAATAAGAATTAAAATTCATTTCAAATATGAAACATGAAGAGTTTGTTAAAATACTATTGCGTTATACAATGAAAAGAAACAAAAATCGGATTTTCTCGAAACCTAAATTTTGCAGGACCTTTCGTGTAAGGACGGCAGAATAAGTATGGGGAGTCCGGGAGAGTTGAACCACTTTTTACTCTGAAGACACTTGAGTTGTATCTGTGAATAGTAGCAACTCCTTTTTTTGCGTGAAGATATCATGCCCAAATAGGTAACGATAGATAATAGTAGAGTGATGGGGAGATGAACATTTTGAGTACAGCAATTCTTTTTGTAGGAACGGAAAATTGGCTTATGTCTTCCTTACTAATTTAAGAGTTGAACAGGTGTCGAGAGAAAATTGATCAAAACTTTGTTTTCAGGAAAAACATTGGAAGAAAACAATTTTCAATGACCAACGATTGTCTTTGTCAAGTTTTTCATCATCAGATGTATCAGCGTATGAAATACATATTTTTTATTTCAGAGTCACTTTCCCTTATTTTTGAGATGTTTTCTACCGTTTGAACCTTTGTTCATTTCTAATATTTATTTCTATCATTCAATTTTTTTTTTGAAGCAAGCTCAGTGCGGGAAACTTGGAACACGCATTTTATCTCTTGACCATGGTCAATTCTCCCGCACTCCCTTTTAGTGTATTCAACAATTATTTTCTTAAAACCTTCACAACTATTATTCAAAAGGCTCATCGTTTGTAAAACAATATTAATAAATGAAAGCAAGGAAACTAAATAACACCACGCACCTATTGAAATTTTCAGACAGTGTAACAAACAATATTAATTCAATTTCTTACTTCCTAACAACAAAATCATGTTCAACCCCCTTACTCCCGAACTGTTTTGATGGCGGCCAAAATGGAGCCGCCACTTGTAGTGCCTTGTTACGAGTATGTCGCAAGCTATTTACGATAACGGTAGCGCGAAATCTGAATTGAAATATTTGAGGTGGTTCAAGTCTCCTACCTGAGCAAGTCTCCCGGACTCCCCTTATAGTAATTTCGTCAGTACGTCAGTAAAATAAAGAAAGAGACGATGAAATAAATCAAAAACTATTAATGATGAAACATCCCCTAACAAAAGGTTACTCAGGTTACTGATTTCTGGTACAAAAGTTAATAGGAGTTTATACCACGAGACTTTCTCGCCATCCGAATAAGCCGTAAAGGGGGAAAGACTTTCAAAATGTGTGGTGTTGCCAGAACACTCGAATGTTCAGTAGAAGTTACAAATATTACAATAGTTTCCACTTTCATCGGAAAGATGGCAGAACTTCACGAACTTCTTTTTTCAATATCAGAAGGTTTCGAATTGTAGTGAATGGCGAGACTTTTCCAGAAATATTCCAGCATATTCGAATCATGAAATTTGAATTTTTTCCTAATAATTAAGCCAAACTATCAAAAATTTTCTAGGGCGCGAAGAAATATTTATTAGGTTCACATGTTATACCTTAAAACTACATCAACACGATAGGAATGTTTTCAATCAAAATCTGATTTCGATAGTCAGCTATTATTATTATTGTCGATGAAAATCCTATAGGTAATCGATGCCTCGAAAATCTCAGAAACACCCGCCTTTATAGCATTCGTTGACATCGTTTTTGACTTTATACTATAACGTATTCAAATATTCAAGCAGCAGACGCCATACCCTTATCCCGAGAAATACCAAATTCTCAAGGGGAGATGAAGCATTTTCTCCTCAGGTACGATTAAATTCCCATTAGGAATTTGCAGAAACGTAGCGAGAATTATCTCAGGCAAATCCTCCACATGAGCGTCTTATTTCCTGCAGCACGGTTTTCATTTTATTCTGTACCAAGCTTATTCCTTAATCCAATACTCGAAGACGTTCGGATGAAATTAACTGGAAATATCTATTGTCCAAGGTTCATCCTCGTTGTATTTTATAATGAACCTTTTACGGAGGATTCCATCCACTTCCTCCATTTTGGATGCTGAATCTGAAATTATGGTACTTACATGACAAAGTAACTTATGCATATCCAGATAAGGTACCACAAATTATCAATCTTAACCAATTTTCATAGAAATAAAATATTATGATAATCAATATAAGATAACGTAGGTGTCTGTGAATGAATGCTATGGACTTGAGCCCTTGATGAAAACGAAAAGGAGTAAATATAAATTGTTTTCTGAATCGCCCATCTTTTCAATATACAGCCCTTGAAGATGTTAACGATTTTAAATTTTTTTAAGATTCTAAAAAACATCAATTCTTTTTCATTTGAAGCATTATGCGATTTTCTTCACATAATATTTTCAACCCACTGACTTCCTCATAGAGGGATGAAAACAACAAGGTCATTTTTGAAAAAAACATGACCTACGATATCATTATTTGTTAATATCAACCTGTCGATTTCATTTTTAGGTTCATTGAATTCAGTATCATTTCATCCTGAAAAGAATAGATAATCTTGTACTACTTGTACCAACCAAAAACTTTGTTTTTGCTCCTTTAAAGAACCATAAGATATTTAATACTTTGAATTGTTTAAAATATTGATTAGTCTTCTTATATGAGGAATTTTTTTTCATGAATCAATTTCCACTTAGATCTTGAATTTCTTATATGAATAGTGTAACGTGTTAAGTTTTCAAAGGTTTAATCTCGAGCCCCAGCTATTCTTTTAATAAGGGAGAAATAGCAAACCCACCCAGGTACCTACTAGTCGGAGACAGAGTTCGGGGTTATCTAAGGTAGTAGCGATAACAAGTTCTTTGAAACCGAATTAATTACAATAATCAAAATAACAGTGAACCATACAATGATTTCCAAGTCAAGAAATATATACTGCTGATGACCCAGTTCAAACTGAGGAAAACAGAAATGCAACAATTAATCTGTCACGTTGGTCAGAAATTCAAAATCAACACAGTGAAATTAATGAATTAAACAATATTCAAATTAATTATATTCAGTCAAAATATCAGATATCAAAGAAAGAAAGTAATCAATAGTGGTCACTTTGATTCCTGCTGAGATAATAAGGAATGTACGGGGTTTACAAAAAATTTACAGTAACCGGTTGTCTCAGAAAGATCCTAGTCCCTGTAATCGATTAATTTAGCGATGGGTTTTATCCCGAGCACTTTAAGTGATTTTCAGTGTACAAGCCAATCAGAATTGAAACCATTCAATAAACGGGACGGGGTTGATTCAGGTGAAACACAATGCAACAATTTACAGGATAACGGGGTAGTTTATCGTGGTCTTTCCGTGGCACCCTTGTGTGTACACACCAAGCATTACCAGCGGAACGACTTCTAGACTTCCGTCGGTTGGTCTTGGTTCACCAGAGTGCCAGACGACAGAAGTCTGCGTTAAACAGGGAGATTAACAGTAAGAATTAAGACAATTAAACAAATAAAAGAATGCAACTTTGAATCACTAAGTATGCGGTATCAAGAAAAGACTAACGGTTTGCTCCGGTACGGTCGCACCACTAAATCGAAAGAAACAAGAAAAAAAAAATCGAGCTGCAAGGATCCTGAATATGAATTTTAATAATCGAGAATTAAGAGCTGAATAAGAAATGCCGAAATCAAGAGCTGAACAATGTATAATCTGTCGAACAAAGATGAAGACAATCGCTGAATCATGAATAATTGCCGAACAATGAATGTTCGTCTGGTGGTGCGCCCCTATTTATAAATTTTCCAACATGTGGACGGTCATGTGACCAAAATTGCATCCAAAAATTCGGTATTCTCGAATATTCTCTCCAGAAGAAATATTCTCGGTGGCGGTAAAAGAATCTGTCGTGATCTGCAATCCACGTTGTTTTATCTTGAATTCGGTGTGTTTTTGTAGACGGAAAAACAACGCCGAATGCAGAAAGACACTTTTTCTTTGTTTTGGATTATAACGGCTGATTACTGATGGAAATTTCAATTTTACGGAATTTGAATTTATCGATCAGGATTCTGAAAAATATATCTAAAATGAAACGGAATATCTATATTAAAACTGAAATCTCCATCAGACGGTGTTGCATTGCTTCAACTAAAAAATTCAGGGAAACGGACATTTAAAACAAGGAAAACAAGGCTTGATTTTTATTTAAAACAATCAAGTATTGTTACAATAGGTACTCAGATGTACGTTCAATAGAACCATAAATTTACGGAATGCCTGATTTGAGCAGAAAAGGAAGAATTCAACAACAACTTCCTGAGCCTATGCACTATACGTAATCCCCATTAATCATGCCGCACTTCAACAGGCATACATTTATCCATCTTCCGCTGTTTACTCAATCTCAAATATTGTACGAGATTATCCATCATACTTAACTTTTTGACATTCATGAAAAGGGTCCCAGAAGTTTCTGCTTAGCTCACTAATTTGAAGTGTTGCATGTTTCGGTGACCTATATATTAGTCGACTTCACAAAAAAAATATAATAAAATATCAGAAAAATGCACGGAATATCTGCAGAAGATCTCTATTCATTGAGACAGAAAGAAACTATTGTTCTGATTTGTTAAAAGGCGAGGTATAGTGTAGTCTAAACTACTATATATTCAAATTTATCGAATTCAGGATAACTTAATTACTGATATTTCTACGTAAAAATTTTGAGTCTTCTCCATGCACAGGCAATCAGAAAGAAACTATATTTTATTATTTCGAATCATACCCCACCCAAATTCATGTTGGAACAACCATGGTTCAAATTTGTCTGTAATGATATTTAAGATAAAATTAATTAATGATTAAATTGAATTTCCTTATTTTTCCTACACACAATATTTCACATACTTGTCTGAGAAATACTCAAAAAACAAAACAAAAACTTACGAAGAGAAAAACAAATCTGAACAAAAAAAAATTTACCACAATTTCAAATCTATACGAAATGTTGCATGTTGATCATAATCAGAAAGTTTTCGTTCGTATTTTATTCCTTTACGAGGTGACAAAACCATAATCAGAGAAATATAATCTGCTGTAAGTTATAAAAAAAAATTTTCTTCTCCTGTTTTCAATAGCGCCAGGGCTGAAATGAATTACCCCACGAGAGGACTGGAGACCCCGTTTATCGATTTATAGAACTTGAAAACATCTCTCGGAAAGTTTGGTCTGCTGAATCCGAATGCAAGTTTAGTAAACAACAAACTGGACTAGATCGGGATTTTCGAAAGTTCAACAATGATTTGTAGCATTACGGGATAAGGAAATGTTTCTGAAGAACCAATTCATGTCGTCCATTGAAAATGCCCAAGTTTCCTGTAGGATATCTGAAACTTTCAAACATAAAATCCGCCGGAGAAGTAGACAGCGAATTGCGTATCATTTTCATTTAATTTGAATACCTAAGTATTACATTCTTTTCTCTGAATATATTTTTATCAAAAAAATATTACTTACGAAGGGTAGAATTATATTTGCAATAGCTTTCGTGACTTTGTTTTTCTGCTTCATATATGAGGATATTTTAAAAAATTCTTAGCAAACTATAGAACCAAACAAAATGTCCATGTCAAAATATTTTATTACTCAACATATTCTCCTCTTAATTTTATATATTTATTACAGCGAACCTGCAACGTCTCTAGACCTTTCAAAAAAAAATGTTTCTTCTTGCTCAGCAAACCAGACCTCCACAGCTTTTATTACCTCTTCGTTGGAAGAAAATTTACCACCTTTTAAACTTTTTTTCAGTTGAAGAAAGAGATGATAGTCGGATGAAGTCAAATCTGATGAATATGGGGGTGTTCTAGTAATTCAAACCCTAAATCACGAATTTTTTGCATGGCAGCATGAGATTTGTGAGCAGGGGCGTTGTCCTGCAAAAACAAAACATCTTTGGATAGCTTTCCGCGTCTTTTCTGTTTAATTTTTTCCCGTAGAGTGGTCAGTAATGTCGAATAGTAATCTCCGGTTATTGTTCTACCCTTATCCAAAAACTCAAGCATGATTACTCCAGGGCAATCACTAAAAACTGAAGCAAGAACTTTTCCTGCAGATTTTTGGACACGAAACTTCTTAGGTCTTGGAGAACCAGAGTGTCGCCATTCCATCGACTATTGATTTTTTATGGATCGTAGAAATGTGCTTACCTCTTTACCTAACTAGATATTTTTCTGTAATTTTTCCTCTGATTTACCGAAGCTCTCGCACAAAAACGCTTAATTCAAATGACGGATAACCATTCGAAATTTTACAATTCTTTGGATAGAGTGTTAATTGAAGAATTTTCAATTTTGGTCGAAAAACTTTCATCTGGCATATACATATTTTATGCGGCTATGTTCAATAAATTATTGAGCCGTTTCCTTTAGTCAGAATAACCCCGTCAGTGGAAAATAATCCCTTTAATTCATGGCCTTATTTTGGCAACGTATGGAAACCACAAAATATCCCCACCGAAGCATTGTCCAATACCCAACTGGAACCTGCAGTATAAATTTATCACCTCGTGTTCAAATTATCATTCTATATTTCGTTATGGCGCGTGTACGGGAGAATCATAACAGTAAGTTCCCAAATTCAATTACATCTACGAGTTCCGCTCTACCCGGAAATAAGGAGACATCTTCATAAATTATAACGGAATCAAGTACATGATGATAATTGTATTTCGGTCTGTTTATACGTGGAAGTTATTTCTGCCTGGAGTGAATTCAATAGGAGGAACACTGCATCTAGAGGTACTTTGATATCATATATCTGCGCGCCTTGGTTGTAAATTCAGAGAACTTTGGCTGGGAATGATTCCGAATGATATTCATTTCAATTCAACTTAGGTGGCGTATTTTGTACGTGCATCTTTGATTCAATGTTCATTTAAATAGAGATCAGAGCTTTTTCAGATTGTAAAATTGTGTCAGTTCATTTTATGCATCCATATTTGTAGATATAATCATTGGTTTTGTACGATATGGCTAACACACTGTATAGAGTTTCAGATTAATGAGAGTATCTGTAAAATGTCAAAGGATTCTTTTTCAGGAACCCAGAGAACTAACCGGGAATAGGGAATACTCCTTCTGCCGAAAATGCTGTATTTTTTATGAAATATCTGTGAAACGTTACATTTTGGAACTACCATTTCAACATTTTTTTAAGTTCTTAAAAATGAAAAAAATGGGTATTCAAAGTTTCGTTTCAATTGCACAAGTTGGCAACATCGACCAAAATATGCGTTGATAATAAAATACAACAAATACACTATCTTGATGAGATAGACAAAGATGGCTGTCCATGAAGTCTGCGACGAACGAGGAAGGTCGTAAAATTTTATGGGATTTTTATGGCCGGTTGATGTTGAGGCTCGCCAGTGAGTAGGCGCCTTATGATGGCTGTAAATCATCAGCTGCTATTCTGTAAACAAGCCATTGTTCTTTTTATTTTCTAGTAGGCGATGTTGCCAAATCGTAAACTAGAAACCATGTGATTTAAATTTTAAAACCTCATATTTAAAGAATGATTTTAATAGTTTCCGCGGTGCATTTTGAAAATTCATGAATGAAACCCATAATTATTCAGTTTAAACTTGCATATGCTGTGATTACAAATTAAGGAGAATTCCGAGAGAGTTGAACCCCTTTTCCCTCTGAAGCCACGTTAGTTGTATCTGTAAATGTTAGCAACTAATTTTTTTGTATGAAGATATCATGCCCAAATAGGTAACGATAGATAGTGATGGTGCGATGTACATTTTGAGTACAGCAATTCTTTTTTTGAGAACCGAAAATAGGCTCATGTCTCCCTTGCCCATGGGAGTGTTGAACAGGGGGCGAAAGAAACTTGACCATAAGTTTGTTTATCAGAGAAAACATTGAAAGAAAACAATTTCCAATGACCAACGATTATCTGCGTCAAGGTTTTCATCACTAGATGTATCAGCGTATGAAATACATATTTTCCATTTCAGAGTTACTTATTTCCGAGATGTTTTTTACTTTTTTGAACCTTTGTATATTCTTCATATTTATTCCGTCCACAATAACAAACAACACCATCTTTCCACGTCTGGATCCAGTATTAGTAACACCATGCACCTATTAATCAGGAACTTTATTATTATGTTGATTTCTGGCGAATGAGTGATGCCGAGCACTCCTCTGATTCATCCAGTAATAGTAAAGTGAATCGAAGCCGAAGAACTTTTTTTATTCCAATGACAACGAATGTTTATATTTACGAGAAACTCCAAACAGAAAAGAAACGTAAATATCATAAAAATCCTTCAGTCCGAATTTATGATGATTAGAAATCCGGCAATGTTCTCAGCCGACATTAACCGACTCATACATTCCTCCTGTTCAGTTCGAAAACAAGAAACGAACTCACCATAACTCAAAACTAATGGTCTCCTACGGAAAAACGTACTGCAAATACCCTAGGAAGAAAGATTGGATATAAAAATCCGTATTAATATTGAGATTGCATGCCCGTTCTATATCCAAACATAAATGTTTATCCGGGCAAGATACGAACTAATACTCTGCGCTATTCCTTTAGATTACCTTATGAAATATCTCATCCTTGGGGTCAGAACACATCCCGTCTCACATAAAGAGTGCAGTCAACCGACGCCAACCAGGACGTTTGTCTTATTTGCCCTATCAGACAAAACTTCTCTACGTTGTTTTCCACCCTCAACTTCGCCCGTTCGGAGTTGAAGATGGAGCGTGGAACAATTTGCAATTTTTTATCTACACGGATCAGCAGCCTCTCAAACGTGACGTATTTTCATTCGATGGTTTTCGTGCTCGAATCTTTTGTTTTCGTACATCTGATTTGCAGCAATTCCTTCACATAGATGAGTGACGTTCCGATTTATAAGGAGTAGAAAAAATATTCGCTAAATAACCCATTATACCGGGTGTCCAAGAGGAGATTTAACAAACTGAAAGGGTGGATACCCTTTTTACGAGACAGGGTGTTTGTCGATGACACAACTGTTGAAATTGGGTCAGTACAGATTATCATGGAGGGACTTGCTCTTCCGGGGGCTTTTGAGTGGTTCATAGTTAATGGTCTCAGCATGAATAAAAGCAAATCACGATTGGTAATCTGACATTGGGGTACCTTATAGTCCGAGAGCTGGCGACGAAAATCAGCAAGAGTTTTGTAATATGGCTCATATTTAAATATTAGTTAGTTTTGGTGGTGTACATGAGTCAGCACCCACTCTCAAGGTCAGGTAGTGGATCAACTGGCGGCGACGCTCTTTGATTTATGTAAAATTACAATATCCGTACTTTGAGTGGCAGCTGACTGCCTCTATTCAATTAATATGTGGTCTGACTATTATATTCTCCAATTATATATGATATTTGAGCAATAACTGCATTTTCAGGCATTACAAATCGCTTGAAACGAGATCGTTAAGGCAGCAACTTCTTTGGGGTACTGACCCACTGCGTTTCACTAAAATAAAGTCTGACCACTTTCTCAAGTTTTCTGTTCTTCAAACTAGCTGTGTGACTATTTTCAATCATTACAAAATAGGTACTCGTAGAGTATGTTTATATACCAACATCAAAGCGCGTCGCCGCTAGGTGTTCCACTACCTGACCTTGAGAGTGGGTGCTGACTCATGTACACCACCAAAACTAACTAATATTTAAATATGAGCCATTACAAAACTCTTGCTGATTTTCGTTACCAGCTCTCGAACTATTAGGGATGACACAAGCATAGTGAAATTTCTGGATTTCCTTTTACAGGCATTCTCATGAGGATGAGCTGACATTGGCTCTGACTAAAAATATATTTGCCTTGAGAATTCTGTCATAGGTACCTTCTTATTGCAGACTATTGCAAACGAGTTTGCCAGAAAGTGGAAATACTTAGGGGGAGTGCGGGAGACTTGCTCAGGTAGACTTGAACCACCTCGAATATTTCAATTCAAATTCGCATTACCGGTATCGAAATTAGCTTGCGACATACTCGTAACAAGGCACAACTAGTGGCAGCTACATTTTGGCCGCCATCAGAACAGTTCGGGAGTCAGAGGGTTGATCGTGATATTGTTGTTAGGAAGGAAAAAATTGAATAATTTTTGTTTGTTACACTGTCTGGAAAGTTAAATAAGTGCGTGGTGTTATTTGTTTTTATTGCTTTCATTGATTAATATTGTTTTACAAGCGATGAGCCTTTTTAATAATAGTTGTAAAATCTTCAAGAAAATATATGTTGAATAGGGAGTGCCGTAGACTTGATCCATGCAAATGGTCGGGAGATATAATCAGTGGTCCAATAGGTTCCCGCAGTGAGCTTAGATAATATTTTGATTCAAGAACAGAAAATTGAATAATAGAAATAAATATAGAAAAATACACGAGGTTCAAAAAAATAGAAAACATCTCAGATATAACTGAGAGTGACTCCGAAATAGAAAATATGTATTTCATACGGTGATACATCTGATGATTGAAACCTTGACATAGACAATCGTTGGTCATTGGAAATTGTTTTCTTTGAATGTTTTTCCTTTCCACATTACAAAACACTGTACCTACAATAGACTATCCCTTATACGTAGAAACATGTCAAAATCAAAAATTTCAGAAACAAATGAAGGACCTATTGGTCTGCAATATCTTTTATGCAGATGACTTATTCATTTCACATTGGAGGACCTGATTTCATTTCTGTCATTCTTATGTGTTTTTTCTTCACAATACATGTTCATCTTGATATTTATGCACAAAGTATTGTGCACATTTTTCTACTACGAAATATTATCTTATCTGTACACTAAATTTATGTTTCGTGACATTTGGTACTTAACCATTATTTTGTTTTTGTTTTCTCATATCTTTGACAACTCTGGGCAATTTGTGATATTATAAGAACACCTTTCTCTGAAAAAACCTCTGTATATTCATTAGCGACATTAAACTTTCGTCTTACAATAATTATAAGTATATTCATTCCATTGAGATTTATGCACAAGTAGAAAAAATATATTTTATGCCATCTTCACTTGAAGAATCTCTAAATAATTGCGGTATGAGGTCCCTGCCTTCCTATGAATTCTGCGTAAAGAATACATCCATATCTTCATTCCACTCAGCAGAAACGGAGAAATTTCGTTTCTGGCCATTAATCACTAAATGAATGTTCCGACGATTCAGCGTCCGAGAGTGAAAGGAATATACCCTCATCTTTTGTACTCATCAACAATGTGTGACCCCTCTGACATGAGTTTCCACAGATCTCGGTTGACGTGAAAACTTTACTCCCGTTTCATTTTTCAACCGGGCGTTGCTTATATTTCGCTCCTGAAAAAGTGAAAAGGATGGGGGACCTAAACGTTATGACATAGTCAGTCGTTTGAAATAGATTGGTCTGGTGAAAAGTCTAACATTCGTTAAATTGAATGGGAAATGGAATGAGATACAACATTTTGATAGAGGAACTTCAGGTTTTGAATCCGTTACTCACCTACAACCATCAAAGTTGTATATAGATCTTTTTCCTGCTAAACTAGTATCTACATTTATTTCATACACTTACCAATAGAAGGAAGAATTGGTTTTCGGCCATTGCTGTTATACAACCAAATATTGCTACTCCAATGATGACTAATGCAGCGAATATCAGAATATATACTCCAACATAGAAGGATAATGCATTTAATTTGTCCAACCATTCGTATACTCCGTCTTCAAATCTCAACCAGAAGCACACAATTAGAATGCAGACTCCCAGAATCTGCAAAAAAAAACATAGTCTGTTATGCTATATAAAAATCATTCCAAAGTGCGTTGAAAAGGCTGCTCATGTATCCTACAAACTATCACAAAATTAACAAAATATCTTATATACAACATTTATTCATTGCTGTATCCTGTTACCGAGAATAAATCTACAAATAGACAGAAAAACAAAACTATCGGTGCGATCAAACTTATAATTTCTTAGGGCTACTTGCGACTGTGTGCCCTCCTGTGACTGAAGAGACCCAACCGTGACCTACAGATCCTTCCACACTCCGGGCATGGATAGTCACCAACTAGATCTGGCCGCCGCTGTATTCTTCTCGATATCCAATATAACTGTGAACCGTAAACCTTCACTGTGATCTGTCTTGTACTAGTTGTTTTCAGTTATGATTGGTATTAACTGATTTTAGGGATTGATGCAGTATATCCTTAAGCCGCTCATACTGGCCTAGTGGTTTCCGAGCTCCCTCTGTGAATTCGCCATACAGAGCTTTTTTGGGGAGTTCTGTGTCTTGCATCCTCAGAATGTGGCCTCTCCATCTGAGTCGGGCCCTCGTTGAGTTTCAATTGTTATACAACTCGCGCGCTACAAGACTTCTGCATTTGAAACTTTGTGAAACCATCTGATGTGCATTATTTGTCTTAGATGAAGTTGTTGCGTTTGTTCAAGCTGTTTAATATGTAGCCTGTAGATATGTCGTCCATCTTTCGGTTCCGTAAAAAGCGTAGGGAGGACCGCTGCTTTGTAAACAGCTGTCTTAGTCTTCAGATGGTGATTTTGAAACACTCTGTCCCTTAGCTTCTAGAATGCCCGTGAATGTCCGAATTGATACGGTCGTGTATTTCCGTGTCCAGGTTAGCCCTAGCATTTGTGAAGTATGAATAGGAAACAGAATATCACTAAATATAAAAATTATCAAACAGAACCCATGCTAAATATACTGTTATGGTCAATGTTTCCCCAATGAATTTTAGTTAGATTGTTTAATCAGTAGAGAAATAACGAGATATTTGTATTGTGTTAATATCAAATTGAAAAAATCACTCCTTGTATTCAATGAATTGCTTCGGAGTTAAAAGTTGCGATTTTCTTTATTGAAATACAAGTTTATGTATAAAATGAAATTAAGTTGCAAGGGAATATAACAAATTGGCGCCCAACGTGGAGTATTTTGAGCTATAGTAACAATCAAATTTGGAATCCTGAGGCAAGGCTCTAGCTA
The DNA here is from genome assembly GCF_907165205.1 of Coccinella septempunctata. NCBI lineage: Eukaryota > Metazoa > Arthropoda > Insecta > Coleoptera > Coccinellidae > Coccinella > Coccinella septempunctata. The sequence continues at coordinate 32,251,402 of NC_058191.1, read as the reverse complement.
GAAAAGAAACAAGTGCACAATAAAATAACCAGACGAATATATTGGATATTGTTTTGATGATGAAAGAAGATATAAACAAGAAATTAGACGAACTATCTGAGAAATTAGCTGAAAAATTCAAGTAATTTGATCAAAATCCTATGGAACTAAAAGAGAAATTGAAGAATGTGCAGAGAAAATGAAAATAAAAATAGGAGAAAGATACAAGATCGAGTGGAAAACATCAGGGAGACGAACACAAGAAGAATTAGATTTTACGGAAAATAATATTCGAAGAAAAGTATTAGAACAGTTGAATGTCTATATGAATAAAATTAAAATAAATATTCAAGATCAAAATGAAACATTAGATAAAGTGGTTAACGAAGAAAAATCTTGTACGTCAGAAATAATCAACTTAGGGGATAAAATGAAATAATAATGAAAAAACATCGAAGAAAATTATTCTGTACCAGTAAAATAAATTACAACTCTTGGTGAATTGTCCTATAGAGTATTTTTATGGTTGAATAAAAAAGAACAACCGTGTAAGACAAACCTAAAAATTTGAAATCGAAAAAGGTACAGTAATTCAGTTCTTTCAAAACTATGTACTTTTACTTATTATTATTAGCCACATCTATTCAATATTTAGTAATCTATTGAATATTTTTCACCTTTTGAAACAAAATTATTGATAATTAATGAATAACGTACAACCATAGTAAAGAATTTAAATGAACCCTGTGGAAAATGTAGAACAAATAACTGCAGCGACATACTGTAAAATTATTCTTGAACATAGAACATAATCAATGAGGATAAATTCAGATGCATACCACCCGACGATATGAATATCGACAAGTGTTACGATCTGAATTGAGCTAGCCAATTTGCCATCGTCAAGGCCCCAAATGAAGTACGTTCCACCGAAGAAAAGCAGATGCTGACCATGGATTCGGCCTCATTTGGCCTCATCAGAGCAACATAGCATTTTTCCACGGTGGAGAAGGTTTGGAATTGATGGAACTTTATTCAATGTTGTCATGTTCTACCGGGTATTATTTACCCAGAGCGCCATCCAAACGGTATCCGATTGAATCCCCTCCAGATAGAAACCAAGACGAAGACAATAGCATATGTCCCATATTTTCCCTAATTCAGTACGCCGATTCGCCTTTGCGAACGTCGGACGCATGATGAATTGGGAAGTCTGAGACGCGCTCAGGTCGCGGCAGAGTACGATGCCAGCGGTACAATAATGGAGAGTGATATCGCCTTTACGGCACTGAATAAATCAATGACGATGGCAAATTGGCTAGCTCAATTCAGATCGTAACACTTTTCGATATTCATATCGTCGGGTGGTATGCATCTGAATTTATCCTCATTGATTTATTCAGTGCCGTAAAGGCGATATCACTCTCCATTATAGAACATAATAATATACCTATTTGTGAAAACGTTTGCGGAAGTTGTTACAAATAGAATAGCGAATTTGGTGGATGAAATCCACCGACTCAAAAGCAGGTGGATAGGGCGACAAATAATCTTCTTCATTCAGAGATCTGATCTTGCTATCATAAACAGAAAACAAAGGAACCTATACTGTACACTCCTGATCCCGCACAGTACATATGCTCATTTGAAACCTGCACCGGATGGAAATGAGCGCAGAAAAACAAGATTAGTCCTCCCCATTCAAATTCAAGCGAATTGATGAGGACACCTAGATTCAATTCGCGATCCGCCATTTTTTCCGTGACCAGAATGAAAGTAGAAGGCGCCGCAGCAGCAAGGAATCGAATCGGAATATAATTGCGCGGATTTAAAATATTCCTGTACTTCTAGAATACACGAAATTAACTTGCCATGCTGAATTGACAAACAAAACGTGCCGGAAATTGAAAATTTCCTGTTTGCACAGATTCCCGGAAGGGCCGCAAACCGCAAAACGATGTAATTAAATTCTTGCAATTCCCTGCAAAACTAAATGCCAACTACAACATTGTGGGGAGGCTGGGCTTTGCGGCCTGGGATAGATGACTTGTTTGTCTCTGTTGAATAATTGGAATATTCCGCTAACTGATGCAAATATCCTTACTGAAAGTTATCAGCCTGATCTGTTGAGAATGCTGCAGCGAAATTTATTCCTCGAATATGCGTCTGGATCCAAAGTCGAGCAACGTTTTCCCATACAGCTAGGATAGACGAAACACGACAGACGTGGTCAACTATTATACTCTGGTTGATTTTACGAAATGTAATTAGTTTCCTTAAATGTATTACCACTTTCAGAATAATACGAGGACGTATTGATATCTAGTTAGCCTAGACCAGTTCCATTCATAAAAAAAATATTGCGTTACCCTAGCAATGAACAATAACTCATTAGAAGTGTCCGTGTTAAGTTTGAGGTCAAAAAAGTAAACCAGAGTTACGCAATAAATTAAAACAAAGAAGATGTCCAGCGAAATCGTGAAAATCGAAAAATTCGAGTATCGAGCCAACATCAAGTACTTGTATTTAAAAGAATTGAGAGGTAAGTAGATTTACGCAGATATGCTCAATACCCTTGATGATCAATGTCTTTCGTATGCGACCGTGAAAATTGGACTGCAAGCCTCAAAAGAGGTAAATTTTCCATTGAAGATGATGACCGATCGGGAAGGCCAGTTCTTGAGTCAGACCCCGAAAATATCGATGCAGTTCATGACATGATTTTATAAGTCCATCCAATTGGGCTAAAACGGATATTTGAGGCACTGAATATTTCATACGAATGCGTTCACCATATAGTTCACGTCAATTTGGACATGAGAAAAATTGCTGCAAAATGGATACCCAAATGTTTGAATGTTGACCAAAAGCGTGCAAGGGTAGAAGCATAGCGATCTGTGCTCGATTTGAAAACGAGGTAGACTTCTTAAATCGACTTGTTACTGTGGATGAGACTTGGGTATATTTCTACGATCCAGAAACAAAGCAATAATCGATGGAATGGCGACACTCTGGTTCTCCAAGACCTAAAAAGTTTCGTGTCCAAAAATCTGCTGTTAAATTAGTAAAGAAATCTACAATCGAACAGTCAGAGTCCACCACGAGCTTTCACTTATTTGGATAAAAATCACAGAGCTTCCTTCATATCATGATGCCGAGGTCTTGTGTGCCATTCCATAAATTTGATCAGTTTTTTACTTCAACGTTCATGTCTAGCCACTTGATGTGAGAAATAAGAGGTTCAGTTCCATACTTCCTTTGGCTTTCCAAGGCAGGAATTTTCTTTCCTTTGCTTTCCTTCTGTAACAATTCTTTGCACTCGATAAGCATATTCTATGTGATCTCACCATCCCCTATCGGGAATCTGTAAAAATTGTTTTACATCTCATACATCCTTTTCTGAAGGGCTTCAAATGAGTGGAGACCTATGGTGATTCTAACAAGCTCATATCTATGCTTTTGCTGGATAACTATAATCTGTCCACAATAAGAAGGGAAGCATGATTGTCCTCAAAAATATGTTATTATGATGGTAATGTTTGTTTCACATTCCTGAGAATGTTGTGTCAATATGGTAATCGAGAACGTTATACCCTCTTTCATATTTCTAGGTCTACCACAGATAGAGTGTACTTCCCCAAACTGTCTGGGTAGTATTGGGTAACTTCATTGAACTCTTTCTCATTATATACAGATTCCCCATAAATATAGAACATGATTGTTTTTCAGAGCGTCAAACTTGCCTTAGAGAACCAATTGATCAGTCTGTTTTATAGTTGTCAAAGATAACCAGGTAATGACAAACCCATCGTTTGAGGGTCTACAAAGATTCAAATTGGATGGATTGGAAATTCAAAAAAAAAGGTATGACGAAATTGAAAAGATGGGATACAAAATTTGAAGCTTCCCTACAACCACAACATTCATTTTACAAAGTGGGGTAACACTGACATTAATGTTGCCTCCTATATCAGCATCTACAACCAGATTGAATCTCTTCGAGGTTAAAATGTCTCCAAATTTATATATGGCGAGGAAGCGTTTATCAGATATGTGAGATACATTCTGGGAGTCAGGCTGCGATCATAGCACTGAGCTCTTACATTATCGATTCTAAGATGGTATAGGAGTTCCAAAAAATTCAACGAAAGAGGCTAGAGTAGCAGAGTCTGTTCAGTTTGGGTGGAACACTTGGGAATAAAAGCAAATGAAGGGACCAACAGACTTGACCAGGAACTAAAACCTAATGAAGGGAAAATTAAATATTATCGACCCATGCCTTTTTGAATGGACAATATAATGTGTCATATAGGCTGCGGAATTTTGTGTGGTAACTTTCTTATCAACTCTGGTCATTTTCAACGTTAACCATGTTCTATGTATATCCATGCGTAGAAACAGATTCTCAGATTCTAATCGAGGTTCTATCCCTGGCATATTTTCTACAAGGAAATCTCCAGCAACACAAAACATCAGTTCCATGCATAAATCACATGACTGAGACAAAACAAACACCGCACAGAACAAGAACAATTCAATTCCATTTTTGTATAACCCTAAATCGAACCAATCTTGATGGGGATGAGTTCGAGGGACATAAATTCGCACCGTTTGACATGAACGCAATCCCCAACATTATGCAAAATCCGAACATATCGAAGATCAACTTGAATTGTGTCCTAACACCGGCAAACTTGCCGGCCACATCGTCCCTCATAATCCCTTGTGTATGATTTATTTCCGATGCTCCAGATATAGGACAGGTATTTGCATTCCCAGTTTCTGGATATTAAGCTGGAACCGGTCAATTTCCAATGGCACGGAAGGCCGAAATGAATTCTGATCTGATTCCTCCTGTTGACATTCTGGAAATAATATCGGGCCTCGAGCGATGGCGGGAATTTCTTAGGCAGCTCGTACGTCATCCCGAACATCCGTTATGAAACATAGTCGATCATATATTCGGCTATGCAAACATGGATTTACCGATAATTCAGGATATTTCAGAGGAAAGGCTTCAAGGAAGAGCTTGAACGTCAAAAGGACTGTACCTAGTATTTCTCCGGGTAATCTTAAGATTATATTTGGGGAAGGGTTGAAAACTAATCTTCTGTGGTTATGAGAGTTCCACCCATTGCGAATGAACAGCTTCCTCATCTCCCTCATTGTAAAGACATAATAGAAGTGCATTTTCTTGATGGTGGAATGTAAAAATGACACACAAATTTATTCTCATTATGCATTTTCACGAGAAATACTCATCTTTTCCTCTCTTCAGGCTCTTATAAGCTAAGGTATACCCTAAATATTGGTAGAAACAAAATTGTATCCACTGGATATGTCCCTTACATGGTATTAGGTATCCCTACAAATTCATTGACTGTTGGTCTCGCTGTTGGTAAAAATAGAAGCTTTTAACTCACACACGCTACATCTCGTTTTTTGGAGGTTATACTGATTCTTTCAACAATTTTTGTCATAAAATGAAATCCTACGTGAAATTTGTAATGATGCTCACTGAAATTAATATTCCCAGGTAGCATGTACCTATCAATTAGTAACGTTAAACCTCTATAGCGTTCACACTAATGGAGAAATTGAACAACTAATGTGTTTACATGAAACAAATTCGAGAATTGATAGGTGTACTCAACTAAACACCAGCATGCACAGTTCGGGAATATCTATTTTCATAATAAGAGTATTATGTTCATTTCAATATTAGGTGAGTTTGTTCCTGAGTGGAATTCAGTGAATTCTTCATGAACTTTTATATCTCTTCTTCGAGTTGTGTCTTCGAATGATTCTCGAAACGAACATGGTTTTGAGTCGTAGAATCATGGAAAGTACGGCACAACTTACTCTCAGAACCCGATGAGATTTCAAATAGACCATATTCAATGGTCTTGTCTGCTCAGAATCACAACATTTTTCCTAATAACTCGCCTCCATTTGGGATAAAGAAGAATCAAAGATATACTAGAGGAATTCCATCTAAATCATAATAGAATATGTAACATAGCCTCTTCTTCATATTTGAAGGTTTTCCAAAAGAATATTGTCGGAGTATAACAGCTAGACTTGCCTCTCCAACCAATGCAGTTTTTCGTGGCCTACAAACTAGCTCAACATTATCATCCAGTCCCATGCTTTTATAAAATGAGGGTTGGTATTTAGCTGCCACTTGGCAGTCACAGAGTATACGCTAAGTAGAATCGTCTTCCTCCAGGCATAGTCCTCATTTGGTCTCATTCAAGACTTCTTTTAAGTGTCTTTTAAGTGTTCTTGTAAATGTGAATCGAGTCCTCTAGTATTCGATACAAAATTTGTTGTATTTGGAATATTCTGTAAACCAGCAAGTTTTCTGCAGATAGAGATCTCTATGTATTAACCAGTAACCAGTTTTATTATTGTTATTATAAATAAATAAGATTAGATGCTATGCATTATGATCTAATCTTCTTCTTATTTGCGAAAACTTATATACTATTTTCTTCCTGAGATACCAAGTTTGTAACTGCCCAAAGCTACGAGTATTTAGGCCCGCAAGTCAGATCTCTGAACGAGTCTCAGTTGATACTTTCTCAAGATAGTAATAGCATCTCAAGATGAAGATGACAGCTTATTAATAAACTCATATTGAGTGGTTATCAGTTTGATACTATCACAGACAGCGAGTCTTGAAAGTCAATTTGTCTGATGAATTCTCAACGGTTGTCGAGAAATGTGACTTTTCATTACTATTTTCAGTGGCGGATTTACATATTTGCCGCCAGTAGGCTATTCCAATTTTGCCGCCTTTACCATAACTATTCAGTTCATAATATTAAGAACTATTTTTGTGTCAGTGAAAATGTAGCTTTGAGATTTGTACACTGTGGTCCTAATAACTATTCATAATTATTGTGACCTAGGGAACCGATGTGTCAGTTCCCGAGTTTCCAGATGATTTTTACAACGCAACGATTAAGTTGAGATTTCACAAGAAATAGAACGTTTATTTCTGAATGAAACAAAATTTTGTCATGGACTTACTAGAAAAAAGCCACCCCTAAACAGTGTTCCGCAAGAACCTTTTTTCCATATCCATATTTCATAATGAAAGATTGATCAATTTCTAACAAAAAAGGTCTCTTTTTAGTCACTTTTTCACGTAGAATCCACTGATGAGCACCAAATATTTTTTCATTTCGAAACATTAGGCGGACTTTCGTTTTTTTTAAATGCAATCATTGAATTTGTTATTTTTGAATTGGAAAAAAAGATTCTGTCAGTAGAATCTGCGTATAAAAGTGACTGAGAAGGTTAAGTTAAAACTCAGATCTGTAACTTCAAACACAAAAAAATTATGAGAACTTTTCGAAATCGTCAAAATCCCAATTTTTTGTTTATAACACGAAATCTAGAAATGATAGGTCAGTTCTGTTTTTAGATTTGGATTATTAATAAAATAAAAGAGCTCGAGAGTATGTCATCCGTTTTCTTCTAGTTGCTATAGTTCTCGAGATCCCCTTAGTAGACAACGAATTTTGACAACCCTGTACATAGAGCCATAGATACGAACTTCTGGACAAACATTTCTTGAAATGTGTTTTCGTAGGAACCGAAGAAACAGATCTCAACGATTCATTATCTGGTTTTATCAGAATTTTTTACCCACGCGAAGTTTCAGAATAGAGTCCAATGCGGCAGAAATAAGAGGGATACAGTAAAATAGTGATGATGCCATATCTGTTCAGTTTTTTTATATTTAGGGAAAATAAAATGTAGATAGATATTAAAATATCTACGAAATACAAGTATTTCAGTTTCTATAATTAGTGCAAACAAAATTGTCCCCAAATTTGCTGCCCCCTGAAATCTGCCGCCCTAGGCTGTAGCCTACTCAGCCTCTATGTTAAATCCGCCACTGACTATTTTGATAGTTTGAGGTACTTACATAAAGGACTATAGCTCTATCTCTATGCTATGTATTTGATTCAAATTTGGACTGTGTCTAGTCAATAAATGCTACACTGAAATTTTTTTTTGTAAATAACCATATTATATACAGGATCCACGAAAACGTAGATCCATTATCAAAACAGAAAGTCTCAAAATACGGGTTGCCATTTAAAAAAATTAATATTTCGATGAATTTCTGTTTCGACAATGCATCAACGTTTTCGTGGATTCTGTACATAATATGGTAATTAAAAAAAAAAATTGTGTTTCATTTATTGACTAGACACAGTCCAAATTTGAATCAATTACATAAAATAGGGAAGGAGCTATGGTCCTTTATGAAAGTACCTCAAACTGTCGAAATATTAATAAAAAGTCAAATTTCTCGAAAACCGTTGAGAATTCAGGAATTGTTGTGTTATCAAACTCATATTCAAATTCAACAAGGAATTCAAAGATGTGAAAATATATAGGGTGTTCCATTTAAAATAACGAAGTTGATAGCTGTGCAGAAGAAACGAAACACTTTGTATAGTGTATAATTTTGGCAGATGCTCTACTCAAAAAAAGGAAAGATTCCTTTAAAACTCTTTTTTGTTATGTTATCAGAAGAGAAATCGACACTCTGTATGTGAGGGCAATATCTCTATCATCTCTCATTTCCAACCAAATACTGCAGAGTCGAGGTATCGGAAGATCGAAATAGCCGCAGAGAATGTCACCATCGAAACGTGAAACGACTGTCTCTCCACCACGCTGATTTAGATTCGGTTGGGCTTAAATTGCCTCTATTTTATTCGAAAGAAAACGTTTATTTATGTAATTACCGAACACTTTATAGGACCGTGACCATGGAAAGATAGGGCCGGAGTAAATAGGAGGGTAAATGAACCTTGATAGCGCCCCTAACGCTCGACGCCCACTAGATTTATCAGTGGTCCGTTCCCGTGGAATTCAAGATGAATGGATACTTTCATCGATTGTGCTTTCAAATTAAACACTCCTTGTACCGATTAATGTTCCTCGGCCTTCTAGGCCAAGAACGAAATTGGGGAATCAGCGCTTTATTCGCCCCACCATAATGGTCACTCATTTATCGGTGGAGGTCGATGGGGAAAATGCCGAAACTCAATGGACCGTTTCTTTAAAATATGAATGGAGATGATGAGGAATATGGGCCGAGAAATGAGTATGACGGTATTGAGCGAGGACAAAAGATGAAGATGAGAGCTTTCATGATTTCGAATACCTAGGTGTCACATAATCGGGTCCCTGGATTTTGTGACTTATTCAATGAAAGAAATTAAAAATTGATTTCTATCTCGAGCTCTACAAACAAATAAGTGAAAGGTTATATGATTTCGTCACCATCGATGAACCTATTTATATGTCTCACACATATTTGGAGTAGTGTAATACACTCTTATGGTGAGTCTCTGATAGTAGATATAGCTAAAGCTTTTCATCTCAATAGAATCCTTTCGTCATATTCATATACGAGGATATATTGAAAAATTCTCAGAACCTAACAAAATTTCAATGTCCAAATATTTTATTACTCAACATATTCTCCTCCTTATTGGATACATTCATTACAGCTCTAGACCTTTCAAAAAAAAATGTTTCTTCTTGCTCTGCGAATCAGACCTCCACAGCTTTTATTACCTCCTCGTTGGGAGAAAATTTACGACCTTTTAAACTTTTTCTCAGTTGATGAAAGAGATGATAGTCGGATGGAACCAAGTCTGGTTCTAGTAATTAAAATCCTTAATCACGAATATTCTGCATGGCAACATGGGAGATGTGTGTAGGGGCGTTGTCCTGCAAAAACATCACACCTTTGGATAGCTTTCCGCGTCTTTTCTCTTTAATTTTTTCCCGTAGAGTGGTCAGTAATGTCGAATAATAATCTCCGGTTATTGTTCTACCCTTATCAAAAAAATCAATCATGATTACTCCATGGCAATCCCAAAAAACTGAGGCAAGAACTATTCCAGTAGATTTTTGGACACGAAACTTCTTAGGTCTTGGAAGACCAGAGTATCGCCATTCCATCGATTATTGCATCATTTCTTGATCGTAGAAATGTACCCAAGTCTTGTCCATAGTAACAATTCGGTTTGAGAAGTCTACATCGTTTTCAAATCGAGCACATATCGAAAGCGATGCTTCCACCCTTGCACGCTTTCGGTCAACATTCAAACATTTGGGGACCAATTTTGCAGCAATTTTTCCCATGTCCAAATTGACGTGAACTATATGATGAACGCGTTCATATGAAATATTCAGTGCTTCAGATATCCGTTTTAGCCCAATTCGACGGTCTGATAAAATCATGTCATGAATTGCATCGATATTTTCGGGGACTGACACAGAAACTGGCCTTCCCGATCGATCATCATCTTCAATGGAAAATTTACCTCTTTTGAAGCTTGCAGTCCAATTTTTCACGGTCGCATACGAAGGGCATATATCACTAAGGGTATTAAGCATATTTTCGTAAATCTGCTTACCTCTTAACCCTTTTAAATACAGTTACTTGATGATGGCTCGATACTCCAATTTTTTAAATTTCACAATTTCGGTGGGCATCTTCCTTCTTTTAATTTATTGCGTAACTCTGGTTCACTTTTTTTACCTCAAACTTCATACGGACACTTCTAATGAGTAATTGTTCGTTGCTATGGTTACACAATATTTTTTTTATGCATGGAACTGGTCTAGGCTAATTAGATATCAATGCAACCTCGTAGTTTCCTCATAATATGATGTAGTACCAAAATAGAATCCCACCCAGATAGCATCATGAACGCAAAATTATACCACAAGTCCAACTCATCAGTTTACGAACAAACGTAGTTAACTTTATGTTCAAAAAAAATTTGGCACATAATACAACCAGTAGATTTTTTGAGTAGATTAATTCAATAACTTCAAGATAATGCATATTTCAATAAACTTCTGTGCATAATCATACAACCTTGACCATTACAGCAAGAAACACTTGATGAGCTATAACAATTTGAGGTGCTAGATCACTAGGACCGTCAAGAATCATGTCACTAACGTTGATACTAAATATGCAACAAGTGTTCCAACGAACTCGTACCTAAATATAATATTCTCTAGCTTCAGAAAAGATTGAATGTAGTGAATGAAATACATTGTCCGAAACAAAACACTTCACAAACATCCTGACAATTCAAAACTCAACTGAAAGAACATACCGATGGAAATAATAGAAATCAAAAACAGAACTGTGGCTCATATGTAACAAAACTCCAGTATGAAATGCGCATTGAAAATTGGAGAGAAATTAAAGCAGAAAATAAAATTTGCTCTCGTTGAGAAGCTTGACGTTATCCGATAAATTGCAAAATAAATCTGAATTTCCTGATTATAACTGAGATAAGGTATTCAACCACTTATTTCGCTATGACAGCATCATCCCCAGGTGAGAGAACTAAAATCAACCATACCCTTTAACTAAGTAATAAGTAATGAGGTGTTAATTTGATGAAAGTTTTTTTCTGAAGAAACAATAATTCAAGAGGTCATAACGCAGAACAAATAGTATTCTTGAAGAACAGTGAGTTTTCAGAGAAGTGTAATAACGAATTTTCCCTGATAAGCCTCGCTGTCTTGATTTCCCAAGAAACCGCAGTTATTTGGAAAGCTTTAAGTGGAAATATTTCTGAGAAACGTTCAGAACGAGGAAATATCTCTCGATTTGATTCTCGAACCAAGAATTTCCCCATCAATGATATTTGCCTGAATGTTCGTGCTGCGTTAGGTATACATAATAGTCTATTCAAAGAGGGAAACGCGACAAAATCGACAAAACCATTCTGATCTCTAGTTGTGAGTTTCCTCGTTCAGATATGAATGCGGGGGAATAGAATATGCGAAATGTGAAAAATGATGCAATTTCCTAGAATAATGTGACAAAAGATTGACAACGCATTAAACCAACAACTGCGTTCACTCGCAATTTTTTTCCTTTCGATTCGGGAATGGCACCTTCATGGGATATTCATGCGAACTCGAATAAGATCAATAATTCATATTCACTTTATTTAACGTATAACTGACATGAATAAGAATGTGAAACACTTGAGATCCGAATGGAAGTGAATATCTCCAGATAGATGAAGTTTTAGTGGTTCCACTGTCCTGGAAAAAGTGATGGATAAGAAATCTACCAAACAAAAACTTCGTAACGGATACTTTTAAGTCGTTTATGAAACTTGAGTAATTTGCAATAATTACGTTTCAATCTACCTACAGATTCTTTTATACTTAGAATGGTTGAATAAGGGATGAGATTTTCCTAATTTTTTTTCGACATCGAGGAATGATTGGATGAAGGAACTCCTGTTTTAATTATCTGGTATGAAATTATTGTGCAAGTGGCGAAAAAATTGTAGAAGGGTCAAATAAAAAAAATTTATTATCATTATTATAATTCAAAAATTTGTGCTGATGAAGCATCCTCACACTGAATGAATTGAATTAAAAAATATTGCTTATATATTCTATACGCACCCTTATTGATGATGACTCATGGAAAGTAATAACTTGAAATTTTCTAAAATCCACAATACGTCAGACGGTAGCGAATATATTCAATGTAAGAGAATTCATATAATGTTTCATCTGAATCTAAACGACTTATATTTCAGCTGAATATTTCCACAATCAAAAAGATTGTTAATCAAGAGGATTACAAAGAATTTCCTTCTATTGGAAGACCCGAAAAAGTAATGGCATTCGAGAATTTTATGTTCGAGTGAATTAATGCGAAAAGTTATGTACTAAAGGATTTTCGATGAATGTCATCGTAGAATAAGTTCCCGAAAATTGATTTTTCTATTTTTCATTTGACTTGTCCTATACATTGTAAATGTCTTGGGGTACCAATAAATACCTAATTATTATTATTATTATATCAATGTATTAAGATGAACAGCCACAAATACGCGCCAGTTGTCCTGTTAATTGTTTATTCATGTGAAATTTTTGTTCAAAGGTAAAGTTCATCTTGATTCGAAACTTCCTTCAATTCCTTTTGCTTATATTGATGCAAGATGATTTTTGTTGAAAAATTTAACATTTTTGTAATTATCTATTAATTCCTTCGGGAGATACCCATTCCCAACCACTGCATCATATGCATTTCATCTTCGGGTTAATATTTTTGAAATCTACAACTGATGTAACGTATTCAAACTTTAGCCAAAGAAGATGACGAACATTAACTCTCCTCAAGATTATGATATTATACCGATCTCTTCTATTTTCCATTCAAATTACAGGATTTGGTATGCTTTCAATCAGTTTGTATAAACTTCAATTATGTTCGTCACATATTTCCCGAAGAGATTCGACATTGTGATAAAATACGCTATAACAGAAACTTTTACGTAGAACGTGCAACATAGCGTTGACTTGAAACCCAAAAATGTTTTGACAAGCTTCATAACCCCACATTTTCGTACTATACAGAGTGAAATGTGTCAAATTTCCATGTCCAACGGAGTACTAAAATAGAAGTGAATGGAGTATATACATTCTATATAAGAAGCATTTTCAAGATTTCAGGCAAAAATACCATAATTTCAAACTCTCTTTTAGCTTACTAACGAATTTTATCTGAAATCCACGTTATTTCTGATGGGACACTGGCAAAAGTATATGGAAAATAGATGAACTGAAAGCAAGATTGAAAGAGTCAGATTAAGAATTGAAATCTAAAGCATTTCAGAGCTGAAAAAAATCCGAAGTTCACTTATAATGAGTAAAAGTCTTAAAACTGACTAATTTTTCCGAATGAAGTGAATCTGAATAGATCATTTCATTGGACAAGTACAATATAATCCCTGTAGGCCAATGCTTGCCGAAACGGAAAAAATTTTTCAAATAATCGGAAAAGCACAATAGCAATAACAATTTTTTCCAGCCAATATAATTGTGGTATTTCATAAAAACATTCCAATTTTCCTTCTTAGTGAAAGCACTGTTTTTGAAGGCGCTGACATAAAACTGATTACTTTGTGGTATTCCGTTAATTGAATAAGCGTTTCCTTTGCCAACGGGTAAACCTCTATCAGATCTTCTTTTCTGAGTCATTCAGTTGAGCGTTTAGAGTTTGTGTATTTAGGTCTTGATGCAATTCGTAGAACTGAAGGGCTCGACACTGGAAAACATTTAATGAGAAGGAATGAAGGAAGGAATTAAGATATAGTGGAAGAACCCTGTGACACAAGGGCTGGATCCGTAGATATCAGGTCAGGAACTCTAGCCAAAAATATGTTTGCTTTTCTCAAGTCAAACAGCAATAATTCGTCATAAAATATCCTAGTAAAATTTCCGTTTTTTCAGATATAGATAGTTTTGTCCAACGATAATTTATGATTCTTTTTTTCTCCACCTGAACTGAGGCCTTGCCTTTTATATTGCTGGTATCATCTTGATATCAATCATATGGAGTATTGAACATCTCTTGCCATTTTTACGAAGATAAAGAACAGTGCGTAGATGATAAGACACTACCAGTCTTTAAAGCCTGTAGGCAAAGATATGCACTTTACTACTAGTTGAAAATATTCCGCCAACCCTTTTGCTCTAGGCCATTATGTGGATGATGCAAAATATGCTGAGGTATATTGAGAGGACAGGACATACTCAGAAAATGTGACTTCAAGGATGCTGTTCTTGCACAGAAGCTTGATATTAAAAAAATTTGACTTGCAGAATGTATCAATGGTAATCTGACTCTTACAGGATTGGCTTACAAGTCATAGAAACATACACAATTCCGAAGTAACCAAAGGAGGTGGATTATTGGTATCTGTCTTCGGGATCAAGTCTTAGGTCAATGTTTGAATTGAAAACACAAGAAATTCACTTAACTTCGTAGATCTTTTTCATTCACTTCTCTGTAAAAAAGCCCGGATCCGAAAATCCATAATTGAAATAGAAAATGTATTGAAATTCCTAGTTTTTGAACTCGAATATGTAAAAATCACCCATTTGGAACATGTTCTTCATTTTCATCCAGAACAAATTCAATCACGCAACATTAACCCAAATTGAATTTGATTGTAACATAAACTGAAACGAAACATGGGATAGGAAAACACGGTATATATTGATTGATTTTCCGATAAATCATTCGTTGGAATATCACGCTTGAAATAGAATGAAAATATTGGATATTAATTGAACCTATGCAGATTATAAAATAATACTCTTATGATGTCAGTCGAATGGAAATTCGCCAGAGAGATATCGAACACAGGCAGAGTTGTAAATGATTTTTTAACTGATTTTCGATATGAAAATCGAGGCTTCAATATCCATTTTCGATGTAGCTTTTCACACAACTACTTCGGCAAGGAGAAATCAGGAGCCCAGATTTTAATTGTATCAATATCGAAAATGGGACCTTGGATGTTCATAGCTTATGATTGTGTATGAAGCTTTTATTTCTCAGCTCATTGCACCTGTTAATATCACAATTATCTTGATTTTATTCATATTTTTGAATTATTTTCTCTAAATTCCTTGTCAAATACACGGAAATCAGCCCTCAATCCCGCGACAAATAAATTTTAATTCACATAATGAATACTAATCAATGATACATAAATAACTTGGTAATTACTTTACACAACCACCAGTTATTACTTCATAATTTTCAAATCAAAGTATGCGGAAAACAGTACACAGTATTGATCAGTTTGATCAAGAGTCTTTTTTTGGTTCACTTGAAATTTTGATTAATAAATCTAACCTCAAAACAGTTACGTCCAGTTTCATAATCAAATTTAAAGTCACTTTAAGCTTAGCTTCCTTTACTGTCATTTTTAGTAGGGTTAAAGGAAGCTTAAAAATTGAAGGGACTTTAGGTTTGATTATTATGCAACCGGCCGTTATATTCAAATATCGATTGAAATTCAATCTGGCAGGATTCTGCATTTTCTGAAACTTTTTAGGGTTTTCACTACCAATATCTGAAAAAAAATCAATTAAAAAATTGAAATAAACGATTTGCTCCTTTGTAAATTCTTGCTCTAATTTGTCAGGAGAAAATCATCAAGTAGAAAAAAATTGTTGCAATGAACTGAAAAAAAGGAGAAAGAAGAAGAAAAGGAGTCTATATCAGACTCCTCCATCGGACGAAAATCAATTTCCGGAAATCTTCTGAATTGTAGCTTTTATTTGACATGTAGTTTTAACTAAGGAGAAGTTTCAGAAAAAGTTATATTCTATACTAGGTACTTGGTACAAACCCTGTAATTAGCGCCCTCTACGAGAGTCAGATATAACAAAATTTTGTTAGAAAGCACTCCCTCAAAATCCCTCGGATAATATGAGAAACATCCTGTATATATTGTATTCCAGATGTATCGAGACTATAAAAGACTCAATTTCCGATGACTCGTTCGAAAATCATGAAAAAACATTCAGATATAGCATTTCCAAAATAATCTCCATTTCACCCCACGCTTTTTAATAGCATTAATGAGAGTTTCTCATTTCCATTTCGATTACTTTTTTCACGAATTAATTACGTTAAAGGCCGGAAAATAATAACGGAAGGTCTAGATTCGGTCCTGTCTACCGGGATTACATCGGAAGACATCGCCGCCATTAGTGCCGACTTATTCACCTGAAAGGCTCAGCTAAGGACGTATTTTCAAATATATTTCATTTCCTGTTTTCCTCCCCTTTTTCGACAATAAATTGAGGGAAATAACATCAACTGCAGGATTCGGTTCCACCCCCTCTTTCAGATAACTGATAATACTTTTGCTTCCCCACAAAATAGAGGAAGGGTTGGTCGCAGCTTTCAACTGAAGACATAGTCGAAAAACAGCGGCGTCCTTTATAGAAAACTACGAACTAATATCTTCTGAATCAAGAAAAATTGCGATCACTGATAATGAATTCCAATTCATGTATTTCATTTTCTTCCATCAGAATATTCTGAAATCAAAATTGGTTTCACAAACCTTTGATTGCACAATCAAATATATTAAAAAAGTAGAAATTGAGAAGAAAGGACGTATGCGAATCCTAATTCGATTAAATAGGTTGACGTTTTCCGTGTATATCAAGCGTTAATTTCCTGATATTGTGCTTTTATGTGTATTCGTTCCGAAAATTCGATTTTTGATAGTACAATTTGAAAAATGTTTTCGGAAAAGTAATACTGATGAATTCAAGAAGACTTTCAATAATTAATAATTCAAGAAAATAAATGAAATTTCTTGGAATAAATGAAAAATTTATTTGAATATATTTGAGCAATGAGGATTTCCTTGATATATTCTGAACACTTCTGTTTATTCTCGTTGCTATTCTCAGCGGTGCAAATAATCACATTATAGTATTGCTTATAGTCTTGCTTCAGAATTCAAGATGATGATCATCGAATGGAACAAAATACAAGTTTTGGTCCTTTAATGAGCCCATTAGCATTAATAGCGTGGTCAGTATAAAAAACAAATTACCTTTGACAAGAAAAAATAACTTCAATCATGTCATGAGCAACTCAAAAAAAGTTCCAACAATTGCAATCACAAGACAAAGACATTGATTACATTCTAGGGTGATTAACTGATTAATTATCTTTGTTTGTCAATTGAAAGAGTCTCTAGTCTCTTATAAATTTGGAGCCTGTGTTGATGAAACTGGTGCAAGTTTTTATATGAAAATTTGGTAGTTTTGAAACTGTTTGTAAAAAACTGATGAAATCTAAATATTACAGACAAACATTAATAAAAAACAACCAAACACAAAGATTATAGAATTATGGAGTGAACAAAACTTTTTGACCAAAACCAAACAATGTGTTGACACCACAAACTTCAAGAAATTGTTCGGTTTTGTGTGAATTCCAAAGTTGACTGATCCACCCTTAGTGACTTCATTTCATACTTATCCTGAATATTGAAAACAACACCTCCAAGCCCCTCAAGTCATTCGTTGTTGATGTCTAATCTATAATATAGTTGGGGAACCCAAAAGGGAAATTCGGGAGTTACTCAAGCGTGTCAAATTAATATAATGGGGGATACTTTAAACCCTGTTGAGTACCTCTCTATACACCTGTATATAGGGGGAATCGTCTAGGACAGCCTGTCAGAATAGTAAAAAAAACGATCATTGTACATACTCCAGCATGTCAGATTAAGATATATGTGGTTAATTATAGGTTGAAAAGTATATATTCTCTTAATCTGGCAATTCAAGCGTGACGAAAATATATGGGACGGCCCACATTGCAAAAAAACTTCACGTGTACATTCTAGAGCGCTGTGGTTCTTTTTCTTAATTTGAAGCTAATAATTCAAGAATAACGGAAAAAATAAAATCTGACAGTTTCAGCAGACCGAAACAATAAAAATTGGCCATAAAGGTCACAAAACCAGTTTTCTTCAATTATCTCCTCTCCTGGGCTTCAAATTGTTTTTGCATTCATTATAAAAGTTGTAGAGCATACCATTTTCTACAAATTTGTGCCGAAGAATTTTTTTATACGTTTGAACGTTCTTGAGATATATGGCGATGAATGTTGCATTAGACTGGGTTTCTACATTGACCTTGAGCTTACGCATGTGTGGCTAAGCTCCTCTCCCTTATCGCCCTCTAACTCGAAAACGATTTAGAGTATGTAAAATTGTTTCAGACAAAAATTGTATAAAATTTTATTATCTATAACTTTCATTATGAATAGAGAAACGATTAGAGGTACATGAAGGGAGATATTTTGAACAAATTCCTTTTTATCATATTGTGTCACGTCCAAACTGTCAGTTCTTTGAAAAATAGCTTCCTTCGCGTCCAATTAACATATCCTCCAAAAATCTGACACGCTCGAAATTTTTTTTACCTCTTCCATACGGCTAGCCCCACCACGCGAACTGTCAGATTAACGAGAATTCATTATCAGAAACACGAAGCGCATATACAGTTTGTTAATCTGATACGCTCGAGAATGTACACCTCACGATTCTTTTTTACATCTTTGAGGACCTGAAGATGCTTTCTCCACCGCTGAAAGTGTATACATCATAGGACCTTTTTTTCTTTCTAATATCTATGGTGGTATTCTGCTTTCATCTGTAAGCCATTCCGTAACTTTTCATAAGCTTACAGGAAAATTGCAATTCTGGACGATTTTTAGTGGTCTGTAGCTTACAGGAATACGTAACTATTTACGATAAGTAGTTCAAAAGTGACACTGTCAATGAGATAGTGACAGAAACATTTCCAGAATTGCATTATTTACGAATCTGTTAATCTGAAACTTACAGGATCGTACGCTACATATTTGTAACTTACGAATGAAAAGCAGAATACTTTCTGTATCTTCAAAATCCACTATGATGTTGCTTAATTTCTGTATCTGCATTCATTTTTCGTGTTACGAGGAATAAAATGTAGTTTGATCCCTTCTTTCATTACCCTTCTGATAATTATTGGCTCATGCGTTCCTCCATCCTGACTAATGGAAAATGCTTCACTTTTCGATGTTCATCGCATATTTTAAGTACAAGTTCGTAGCAAAATGATCCGAAAAAAATGAACTAGCTCGGAACGCAATCCACTTTCCGTTTGAACTCCTCCTGCTGCATTTCGTTTGGGCGATTGAAGCGTGTAATTTGCACCATTTCACCTTCCCATACACTCCGAGTGGCCTTTTCAAAGCAAAAATGAACTCGTGCAACTATGCATATTGATCACTCCTTTGAAAAATCAGGCAGGCATGAATGGCTTCTAACATGTCGTCATAAAGTCCCAATTAGCATTGTACGGAGTATACATTTCTGTATCATATCTGTATCATACTCGATACCATTTTTCTATTCGAATCCACCCACGCACGGAACAGGGTATTTCGCCCACGAGCCCGTTCCCAAAACGTGGATTCAATCAATCGGTCAAATCAAGGGACAGTCCGATAGTTTCAGTGTATATTCCGTCAGACATGAATGATATTTTCGTGAAAGCCCCATTCTTCCTTTCCCGGCCATTAGAGCTAATGCGGAAAAACGTCAACTCATTCTGCTTTCGTCCACAACTGTCCGCGGGGTTATATGATTGAGTGAGCTGAACCGAAAACAAGTTACGAACAGACCGGGTGTACGACAAATCCCGATTAGAGGGAAAATTCCCAGTTCGCAATTTCAACGATACAGAGAAAGTCATATCGCTGTGTTCACGACGTGAAATTGTATTTCTTGACATTGAGTTTCGTTATTTTTCGAGGCGGATTCAAAGGGAAACTCGATATGTAGGTTAATTATACTAGATAGGCAGGTATATAAAGCTCCAGTTGGACTTTTGCTGGATATGACTCCCGAAATTGGATGGAATATCGACGGAAAAACTCAACTTTCAAGGATGTTCGTAGAGCTGGGAAGATCCAGATATCTGGGCCTCGAAATAAACTGCCCTTATGGGAATTCACCAATTCTTTATATACAGAGTGTCTCACGAAAAACTTAACATAGTTTTATGATGACTATATAGTACTAGGGGAGCCAGACTACAACAATTATAGGACAAGGCTCTACGTTTCTGAGATAATGGATAATTTATTCATTTGGTCAGAACATTTCGTTTGCTATAAACCCTTAAACTTCCAACAAATATTCCGGATACTCGGCAAACATTGTCATCTCAGATCATTGGCTGGTCATGTCAACCATATAATTATTGTGAAAGGGTATATCGTAACCTCAGTTTTTATACAATTTATTCAATTAGCTACATTTCGAGACTTTTAGTCTCTTCTTCAGGCTGAAATATATGACAGTTACATAAACACGATGAAAATCCTCTAGATAGAAAGTAATCAACATGAATACCTGTATAACATTTACAAATATTTGTATATTTAACTTTTATTTACTTGATACTTAAACACCACAATTAATACTAATAATTCATCACAAACAAATATTCAGACATTTCAAAAATAAGTTAAACCAGCTCACCTATGAATATTAGATAAATAGACTTTTTCCTTTGAAACATTGTTTAAAATCAATTGTCATATTTTTCAGCCTGAAGAAGAGACTGAAAGTCTCGAAACGTAGCTAATTGAATAAATTGTATAAAAACTGAGGTTCCTGGTGACTGATATACCCTTTCACAACATATAATATAGGAACGATATAAAAGCCTAGTCTCATATAACTATTGTTATTATTTGATTAGCCTTTCGGGAACTGCGACTATGTAGATCTTTTGTTCTCTACCCTACTCATTAATAGGAACCCAAGGATGTCGTCAATGGTGTTGATGAAACCTACAACATCCTTAGGGGCCTTGGCCTTTACCTCGTGAGTATCCAGGACCGGTTTCCCCATACGAATGGTTCTTAGGCCAGCCAGCTCTGGACACTTGATTACCATGATTACCTATTTATGCTTCTACAAATCTTATCTGCGGACTCTATACAAATGATATTTCGGTACAAATATCATTTGTACCGACAATGCCCTGTGAGCAGTCCCTCCATCACCAAAAGCTCAGCTCTTGACAGCTTTAGCAGTTTTCTGGTGTAGGTCGGTGAAATCATTACGAATTTCTTCGACTGAGTAAGTCCAGGAGTGTTTCTGCAGAGGATTTCTGTTGCTCAACTTCCATTGCTGGACGGCAGCCTCATATTTTCAAGCCCCCAGAAAGGCTCATGTTGCTGCTCTTGTTGCATCGGCTTTTTCAATTCCTTCAACACCACAATGCCCTGGTACCCATACTCTATTGGCTCTGGCCAGTTGCTTCATGGTATTACGACACTCCAATGTCACCAGAGATCCCTGGCAGCGTGATTCTAGGGACTTCAGAATGGCCTGGCTATCCGTTGTGATATAGATATGCTCCCCGTATCAACCATACCAAAAGAGCAGATTTTTGCTGTCCGGTCTAATACAACACCCTTCTCTTTTATGTTTCTTTCTTTTAAGAAAATTTGAATTTCTTGTGTTTTCGTTTAGTTGAGATCAGCTAGGATTGATTCCTGTGAATCCCTGGACATAAATCAAGAGCAAAGTTAGACAATTATTTCATTTAAGACTCATTTCAGCAGTATCAATTGCTGAGAGGGAAGATTATCAACATAGACTCCTGAATCGGTTTATTAGAATGGTGAAAACATTTGACATGAAAATACCTGAAGGCAAAACCATATGTATGTCATTATGAAAAACGCCTATAAGATGCAAATTCGAACTTGAGGGAAAAATTATCCAACAGAAAATGTGATTAAGATACCTTCACATAGAACTTTCGGGATATGGCGATGTTGAGGAGGGAGTAACAGAACAAACCACAAAAGTAGCAGAGGTAGCAGAGTGTTTCAACTGAACAATATGGTTCAACAAAACATAAGAACACCAAAACCAGAACCCACAAAACGACAATCAGACCCAATATGATATAATATATTGTTCGAAAACAGGACCTGATACTGCAGAGAATAAACGGTTGCTAGAGACAAGGGCAAGAACCAATGGATCTTACACACCCACAGAATGAGTGATAAAATAAGTGTTAGAATACCATGTGACAAATCAACTCTGGGTCACAGAAATTGGGTTCGGCCTCGAAAAACATGAAGCAATAACCTGAGCGCAAGCTAGGTAAAGGGACGCAGAATGATCGTGTGATTTTGCCTTATATCGAGAAGGAAGAAGAAGGCTTCTTTCTTGTAGTAGCACAATTCAGAAGCTCATCTATTGCAATGGAGAAAATTGATAAAAGGCTAGAAATGAAGGCCTAATATGCACCACACGTTCGCAAGATTAAAATTATTCATAAAATGTACCTGTAGAGATCCATCGAGATTCCAATTGAAGAGATACCTCGTGTATAGATTAATCTATTGACCCTGTGATACGAGTTCCATCCGCCAGACCCCCACACAAAAAGATTTCCATCTTGTTAAGCATTTTGCAGATGAATTCAGATATAGTAGATATAGTTCGGTAGGGAGTTCACTATAGAGTTTGAAACGTAGGTCGGTGAAAGAAACCAAGCAACGTGCGGATAGTTGAACACCTTAAAAATCTACCGATCTGGTAATTAAACCAGACAATTCAAGAGAGCAAATTCTTCTGTCTCCACGTCAGAATAGCAGCATTTAAGATGGGGTTGCCAAATCATTATATAAAGTGCTAAATTGAATGGCATTCTGTATCGAGAATCAAGTACCACATAGCCAATGACAGCAAGTTGATGCCTTTGAGCTTCGTTGAATTTCACCACCATATACACTAGCAAATCGATACCTAGAACCAAGGTCTCCACATGAATAGGACCATTGGAATCCGGTGCTCTTGAAATCTTCAAAGATTCAGACAAGAACTTCTTTCTTCATCAGAAACCTATTTCATGAGGAGGAGGATCCAATGCTTTAACTGAGAGACTCTAATCATCTCCTTGTCGATGTTATCTATTCTTCGGTGTATTCGGAAAATGTAGCTACCAAAGCATCAAATAAGCTAGGATCTGTTCAAAGCTATAAAATGTCTCTCGTCATATCAGTTTCTTCTACTTCACAAGGTCTAGTTCAGACCAAGACCAGGTTAGATAATACAACTTTAGTGTTTGTTGCTCCGTACTATACATTCTTGGATTCCTGTCATACGAGGGAGTACGACTGGTTCACTGCTCAACACAATTCAACAGCTACAGCAATTATGCCAGCTGCTGCCAGTTTTTTTTATACACTCGTTTCTTTGATTTTGATTCTCAGCTTTAACTTCAATAAGGTGAGCTCTGATTGTATTTCATGTCTTGAATACAGCACGTCCTTAAATTATATTTCCTGTATATGTTCTATGTACATGAAGTTGTATTTGAAAAAACCTGCTTCCGACGAGATTCCCTGAAGAAGGCTGGGAAAGCTATAAAAGAGTGATGAAAATAGCTCAATAAATACTACTACCAATTCTCCATTATCAAAGTAATTCATATCAATAGTAGTATCGAGCTAACTCGAGTCAAAACTATTTATGACTCATTGTTCTGATAATGTTGAGGTTAACACGGACAATAACAAATGAGCGAATTTAACCTGCAGGTAACAATATAACAGCGAGAAGTCCGCCAAACAATAACAACTGTTCATCATCCTAGGCGAATGAGTCCACACAGCACAATACCTTCTTTTATGAAATAAGGATGAATTACTACCACTGTCCTTTGATATAATTCAGATCAGACAGTTTCTGTCCGAAATAATGGGTTCGCGCGAGGGTTGATGGCTGGGATAGATATGAAACTAAAGCTAGAGAGAAAGACGACACAATTCCAACGTATCCTCCATTAATGTCGTGAAACAAGCGCTGATTAAATAGACGTCTTGTATCCATTTAGTGAGTCGCCTGCCAGATGAAATGAAGGTGTATCATTTACGAATTAACGTTTCGCAATCTCAGAGAATGCGTAGGCTTTAGTTGTCTAGGTTTGTCTCATTTTTTCAGTTATTCTGGTTTCAAAGTGATTGATGTAGGTTGGCAGAGCGAGGCGGGAAGTATATACCTACTAAGATGAAGAGTGATATATAACTTTTGTAGGTTCACTTGAGGGACGCAGTTTTGCTACTAAATGCGGTTGAGGAAATTAGGAATCATTGGTCATTCAGGAGGTTTTTGGGCTCTGGCCACAGAGGCCAGAGTTGTGATAAGGCATTGTGTTTGGGCTTGACTCGTACTACAAGACCGTGAGTGTCTGAGCATTGTGCTCTCGAGTACTTTCTAAGGGCAAATTTAACTCAGAAATAAAGGTTTCGTCACTTAAAAGAATCCACCATCCAAAATATGTAAATATCGAAGACTCAACCAGCAAGACAAGGCAGTTTCGACTAATCCAGTATCCGATTCATCACCTGGGGATAGAAACGAGTGCAGATTAGGAATCCGAAGACGCCTTAGATCCTCAGAATGTTATAAGCTGATCTGTATATTTATAACTTGAGAAATCGCTTACGCTGATCTGGAAGAGAAATATTTTCCTAGACCTTTATCTTATTCAATACTCCCTCCCTCCATTTAAAGCACCATATTTCCCAGAAAAGGGTCTTTTTGGTCAAACACCGGAATGATGTAGGGATTCTGTCTGACCTTTCGGATAATTCCGCGCATTCAATAAATTTGAGTATTTTGGAAGAAGAGACAGGAGAGAAGGCAGGCGAACAATTTATATCCCAATTCAGCCTAACATTTCGTCCGATATCGATGAAATGGATGAAGGGGATACGGCGTTGGAGACGTATAGAATCTTAACTGTACCAAAATACTTGCCGAAATGAATTGCTTCCACTTCTGAAATGAACACTAAGATGGATCGATTTCAAAACAATGACTTTCCTGAAATATCGCTGAACTAAATCGCTCGCTCGCTGACAAGCGTATCTGCACAATTTGGAATTATTGCAATACTCTTATATGAATTTTTCATGCAGTAGTGAAAATATACAATCACACACATAATTGTACAGGCTTTACGGATGCAGAACATTTCAAGTAGTCTGAATCAGTGTTCGAAATTTACACCAAACACTCTTTGAAATGAATTGCCAATAAAATATTGGCATCGTATCAGTATTTTATGTACCGTTGGGGCGTTGAATGAGGGAGAGCGCCCACCAGAGTAGCGTAACACTGGCCTCTGGCCTGCAAGATTCAAAAGAAAGGACTGGACTTGAGAAAACGAATAATGATTGCCGTTATCATTTAGTGTTTTGAGTTTTTTAGTTCATTACATATTTTCATTTCTTGGGTCCACTTCAGTGTTGTATGATCGTTTGAAGTTGTATTTCCATTTTGTTTTCCATAAAATATTTGATTATGAAAAAAATCCCAAAATTTATGTATTCGCGTATTCAGTGTGAATTTCGCTTCTTGAAAATTTTGCTTCAAACAGACATTCCAATAATGTCGTTTTAACTTGAAGTTTACAGCATTAATTCTGTAATTGAAAATATTTTCTATTTCAACAAGTTTCACCACTATAAATACTAGTGAAAGAAACTTAACTAAATTTTTGGAATATCTGACTCAAACCATTTACTCCGAAAAAACAGTACCTAATACAATTAGAAGAACGCTGGCAACTTGACAAATCCAAAAAATACTATCATTATCTACAGGGTGACCGGATTTAAGGTTGATGTACTCATCAATACTTCCCCGACAGCAAAACTAATGGAACAACAAACTCAAGCCGAGGGGACACACTGAAAACTGCAAAAACACATTTCTTGGAATTGTGCGGAGAAAGAACTTTCCTCCCATTTTAATTTTATTTTACGATTATGACAAATGTTGTTTTATATTAAACTATCCTGAAAGCGCGGAATATATATCACTTCCTAATGTTTATAACCCGAGTTTTGCTTTTGTAAGGAGACATTATTATCCCGAATAAAATTTATTGCTGACATTTCAGAAAGTTCTGAGGCGGACCGTGTACAATTGTATGAAAGGAATTCAAGAATAGGAGCAATTGTGAATGGGAATATTTTGTATGGAGTCATAAACTTCAGCGGAGTAAACAGTGCGAATGGAAATTCTTGGATTTTGTTCGTTATAACATCCTTATCTGCTGACGAATTCATCCATTTGTATGGACATTAGAGAAGAAAGGAAACTGTGGTTGGTTTCATTATTCTAGTTTTTGCTGGTATTAATCGAACTAAAATAAAATATTGAAATTTCTTTCATTGTCCATTTTTCGACGAAACTACATTCAAATTCGGTGCCAAAATCATTAGAAGAAGAATGGCTGCCTCTGGCTCTTTCCTTTCTATTGTTTCATCACAGCAATGTCCTTTTTCTCTTTTATTATTTATCTTTTTATTTCAATTCACATTCCTTTTAGACCGAACGTTGATTATTTTCTTATAATAACTCGGTTATAGTCAGGAGAGATATACAAGATACTCTGTGCTAATTGTAACAAGTGTTATATTGGCCAAAGAATACATTATTTACGTGATAGAATAAAACAACATAAATATGACAGTGAAAATATTGCAAATTGAAATAAAATGGCGTTTACTTTACATCAAAAGACTATGGGCCATTCGTGATCAATATTTTGTCAGCTTATGTTAATTGTTGGTGTCATTGTCATAAATGTGGAAATAATATCTGATAAGATAGATGTTTGCATTGTGTACCTGCTCTATAAATTATTGATTCCTTAAAATGTCTAGATGTTTTTAAGAAGCGTACAATATTGTTTATCCTAACTAAGTAATTTATTTTCATGTTATGTCATTTTGTATGTTTTATAATATATTTTTGTATTTTTGTCTTGAAAAAGAAACCAATTTGTTTCGAAACGTCGGCATTGTCACAAACAGTGTCCAATATTCCCAATAATTTCTTCTTCCTCATTATTTTTTTATATAAAGTTTCGAGTTCAGCGTGATTGCATGCACCAGGAAAAAAATAGTTAGTTGTCAGCTTTTATGAAACGATTAGTGTTTCGAATTCTGTCACTTTTATATTTGTTTCGCCATATTTCCAGACCAATTGGATCCTTTGAAAAATTCGAACGTTATCTGCAACAAAAAAAAACTACATGAAAATATCACGGACAAAGTGGATGGCAACTCGAACATCCACATTAGCACAATAGAATTTCGCTCATGGAAAAAAAGCGCGTATATTGCATTCAAACGCGTATAGCGATACGATCCAAAAATACAAGCCTCGTTATTTTTTCACCTGGAAACTGCAATTTCACAGCATTCTGCGATGATATAATTATTTTCCTTCACAACGTGCGGATCGTTACCCGCGCCCAGAGGCTGCGGACTATATTGTGTATTTTCCATACCGGGGGTCGTTATTTAAAAATTCTAATTACGAGCGCAAAATAATCTGTTTCCCCAGCGCAAATCGCGCAAAAACCGGTTTCAAGGCGGTTAACTACCGACTCTGATAAAGCGGCAGCTATATTGTAGTAAAATGCAGCTAGATTATTTTCTAGCCGGTGGAAGGGAGATTCACGGGTTGAAATATGGCGCTGGAAAGTTTCTGTTGGGTAGATAAAAGGCGGAGTTGCATCTTCGGGTTTTCAAGGAAGGATGAAAGGGATTACTTTATTCCGAAGGTATTAAAAGTTGCATAAATACTCTGGGCGGAAATGTGGAATTGAAAATTCCATACCTTGGATCGTAATCCTGGAAATTCTTCAGAAGAATTGAAACGGGGATTAATGGTCTCAGGTTGGGTTAGAAGAAGCTCGATTTTCAATCCATTCTTATCGTCGTATCTGATTCAATCGAGCCTAATTGTTGATATAGGAAACGAATTATCTGTGAGTTATTAAAATACTCTTTTTTTATAAGTTCAGTTAACAATGGCCGCTCAAACTATTTTTGATTTTTATTGATGACCTATCCCTTGAGTCATAATAATATTCACTTTACAAGTGAGCTTTCGAATAGTGCAATTCTTTGGATATTTTTTCCACACAAAAAAATAGATACCTTCTGAAATAGCTGTTTTTTCATTGAATTTCGAGATTTCTCAAGGAATCCTATAAATTTAAGTCAGTTTAGGGAGGAAAAAAATTCAATTTTCCCGAAACAGTAGATTCTTGAGATCAAAAGAAACACTTTCTTCTTCTACCATTTTTTCCGAATCGGCCCTGATAAAAAGATTTGACCATTTCAGGTTTTCATAATGGGCTGTGCCACGCCTAGAAAATCAGACCTCACCTTCAGAATAACCAGTTAATCTGTGACACTACACATCTGTGCATCTTTTGAACAGAGTGTCATTCAGCCAAAGTACCCAATTTTTCAAATTTCACACATACATTTCATACATAAACTCTCATAAAAAGATATAGCCATTTTAAGCTTTCTTGATGAGCTTTGCCACCTCTGGAAAAACAAAATTTACTTAAGAATAACTAGCTAACTCTGTGACACTACGCATCTGTGGATCTTTCAAACAAAGTTGTATTCAGCCAAATACCCAATTTTACAAATTTAGCAGATACTTTTCAATTTTTGAACATCAAATATGACTGGAAAAAGGCACAATTATACAAGAAACTATGAAGAATACTCTTATTATACAAAATGTACAAATATTCATCAGATAGTATCAAACTTAGTTTAAAGAGTTGGGTTCTTTGAATTTTTGGTATTTTTATGGTACGTAATGGTCATAATGAAAAAACTGGAAGACATGGGTGATATCTTGTATTCGAAAAAGATTTATCAAATAAATGAAAAACTATATTTCGAATTTCATTCCATTCGAGAGAACCGTTGTCAGATTGAACTAAAAATAATATTTTTTGAATGATTTTTCAACAGTTTGTGTCTTTAAAACCGTACCGATTCGGAAAAAATGGTAAACGAATATGTGTTTCTTTTGACCTCAAGAATCTACTGTGTAAATATAGGTAGTAAAAGACTCACCCTGTATATCAACCTTTGAGATTTTGTGAAATTCCCTGATAAGCATACCTATGGAAGGAAAAATTTCAACAGCACAAACCTAGCACAAAGCAGCACAAAAAAATCTCAAAAATTGACGAATATTTTAAACGTGTGATGGTGGTAATTTTGAACATTAGCTGTAGAATTGTGCCTACTTTCGAGTATTTATTAGTGTTATATTATGAGTTAATTTCTGACGATGTGTTGAACAAACAAAAAATTCTCGGTAAAATTATTCAGATTTATGCCTCGTACGAATAAGAAGCATGTGAAGATTTTTAAATTGTATATACGATTTGTGTATCCCTTTACCTGAATCAGTTTTAAGGGGAAAAAAGAAGCCTGAAGAATGGACGAGAAAAAGAATATTTTCAATTCGTTTTCTGAACTCTACATAGGTATCCTGAAGAAAGTTACTGGGAGCTTATGATTTCTGCAAGTTTCGTGGTTTTAAAAGTGAGCACAAAAATAAATTGAGGCAGTCGGACGACTAAAGATAAGGGGGACTATTAAGAAGAAGAATTTTATCCGATTCATTTAATCTGACTCTCGTTCCACGAACAATTCCAAAAGTAGGGATAAATCACTGGTTTCATATTCTCCCGACAAAACCACTACATTCAACAACACATCTATCTCCACCACTCCACCCCCCCATAAAAACCCACTGTATAACTATGAAGTTTTCGGTCATAACAACCTGCCTCCTTCTGACTGAAATAAAAATGATTTAGGTTCGGCAAAATCCTCTTGTAGACATGACAGCTGCTCTTTTACGCAGGAAAGATGCTTCTGGCTCGCACTGGAATGAGTATTAAAATTGCACAAGGTATATTGCCTTCTTCGAAGACGACGTTTATAGCGTTGGATACCGAGGCATGGGAGGGTAAAAGACGATATGAAAAAGGGGGCATGATATATGAAGGGATTTGGAGAGTGTTAGTTGACCCCCACCGAAGCAGGTAAAAAATGCTATCATAAATCACTCATATCTCTGGTCAGATTTGCGTATACTCCTATTTTATCGACTAGGATAGAGCCTTAGACGGTGGAACACTATGTTTAGAATGTCCTCGCAAAACGTTTCTGAGGAATTTAATAATGTTTGATGAATGATTATCATATTTCAATTTTTTGGTGGAATATTATCGTGAGGACGAGGATGGAGCTCGCGCCTTGGATATATGGTTATCGAAGTAGGGTGAAATCCTCGTGGGTGTGAATGGACCGGAAAGTTTGGTTCATTCACCTCATGATAGAAATTCCGGTCATGATATCTCTGAACCTAAAGAGGGACAGCTCCTCCTGTCTGTTTATGGAAATTCAGTTCTCATTTTGTTTTTTTTCAAACGATATTGTAATCTGCTTCTTTGGCTAGACTGGAGGGAATTCAGCAGCTGGAGGTTCTACACTTGGTGATATTTTCTCTTTTAAATGTTGCTAGCAACCTAATATTCAAAAGCCTCTTCAGTTACTGTCTAGTAAGCTCATAGATTCACCTTTTCCCGCTGATTCGCATTTTCGTAACTAATTTCAGTAATTTGACACTATAATTGACAGTTATTCTATTATCGTAACAAAAATATAATCAAATTTGATTACATTTTTGATGTTATGAAGAATCAAAGTCCATCTAGATCAAGTAATTCAGATCATGATTGATTTTTCGTTGTGGAGGAACTCTTTTTATTTCGAATTCAGTTTTTTTTCCTCATTTCCATCATTTCTATTCAAAGAATAAACAATAGGTTCATGAGAAATGATGAATAGGTTGCTATACAGGGTGAGTCTCTGACTCGTACAAAAATTTTAAAAGTATTTTCTGGAGGTCAACAGAAATACTTTTTTCTTCACCCCAATTTTTCCGAAGCGGCTAGGTAAAAAAATTTAGTCTGTTGAAAACCATAGGAAACTGTTATTTTTAGTTGTATCTCACAAACTGTTTCATCGAATTAAATGAATTCCGGAATATAGTTTTTCATTTATTTAATGAATCTTTTTCGAACACATGATATCACCCACGTCTTTCAGTTTTCTGATTATGACCATTACGTACCACAAAAAAACCAAAATTCAAAGGTTCCAACTCTTGAAACTAAGTTGGACGATATCTAATGAATATTTGAATTTTTTTTCAAAATATAATTATTCTTCATAATTCTCGTATAATGCGCCATTTTCGAGTCATTTGATGTTCAAGTATCGGTGAAATTTGAAGAATTGGGTACTGGCTGATTACAACTCTGTTTGAAAGATCCACAGATGCGTAGTGTCACGGATTTAGCTAGTTAGTCTTAAGGTAATTTTGTTTTTCCAGGGGTGGCAAAGCTCATCAAGAAAACTAAAAATAACTATATCTTTTTATCAGGGCCAAATCGTAAAAAATGGTAGAAGAAAAAAGTGTTTCTTTTGACCCCAAGAATCTACTGTTTAATATTTGTACGAGTCAAAGACTCTCCCTGTATAATCTGGCATTCGCAAGATATTCAACTGCTCACTGAAGTTGAAATCGGAATTTAACTAAAGTACGACTGTAAAGTGGAATTTAGCGCCAAATATTTTTGAATCCGAAATTTTTGAAGTTTTGGATAACAGAACTGAGTATTTCAACATGATTCCAATTATGAGAGGAATGTGAAGTAAAAAATTTCTTTTCTTCTGCCAGTTCTGAAATGGCTCTGAGTGGGATCTTCTGCGAAAAACTGTACTCCAGGAACATTCGTATTCTATGAAAAACTACAGGTAAATCATAATAATTTTCAGTAAGTTGAGATTATTTACACTGCAAGTGTTTTAATTTCTCAATACCACTGTCAGATGGTTGGACCTATCTTTTCAGACTTCATTTCTCAATGAATCTGTAGCACAAAAACATGTTTATTTTCAGGTGGGCGAAATCGCAGGGTAGTCCACATCATTCTGCTCATCGTAAAGATGATAAATACGTTTCTGGAAATGATAACGGGCACGATGTACCTGTTAGTCAATTCCTTATCATTGTTCAAATATTACTCATTGATCCCATTTCGTTCTGTTGCCACAACATCTATGGAATGCGCAAGATAACGCCCTGTCCTGAATTGCGTACAGACGGTTTAATTAAATGCCATAAATAAAGAGATCCCGAGCAATACGTTATGATGGTAGAAAAGGCAATTTTGTTCCCGAAAATAATTCAATACAACCAACGCAAATGTGGGTAGCTTAGGCTTTATTTGCCTATCTTCATGTTATCTTCTGAGCTGAAAATTAAAAGTGTGGCGCATTCTGCGGGCTAACCTGTCCTCGAAACAACCAGATTGACCCTGGCGAACTGAGAATGATTCATAAGCAGAGGTGAATCAAGCTGAGGCTCGCCGAATTTATAAAGGGGATTAACAAAAGATTAATGAGTTCTTGGAAGGAGATATTTTTCGAAATTAAGCCACATCATTCACTTCCCACCTCGGTTGTGTTTCATTTCGGATTTGATGAGGTTCCGGAGATATTTATAATTTCAAAGCTTTTGAAAACTTCATGATACACCCTCAGTCGTTCATTCATAATTTTGTGAAATCAATTTGTTGCAATGTGAAAGATACAGGTATGATATCGACATGTAACGATGGTTCATGAATATTTACTTTGTGGACGCATTCTCCACACAAAAATAGTTCACCATGTAATTTTTTCTTGAATTCTCATTCCCTGTCAAGAATCAAGATTGGCCCTTTCAAAGAATAGAACAATGCGACAATTTTGATGTTTGTCTCATGGACTGGATTGGAATGCATTGGACATGCATTGGAACGAAATTTGGCGAAAATGATAATCTTATTGAAACAGTCAAAACCAAATTTAATTAGGTTATACTTCAACCTTAAAATGGTCAAAGTCGACCCTGATATTCTATGCAACTTTTAAAATGAGTTTTTTTGTCAGCTTCGATTTACTCAAAAACTACCGCTTTTGAAAATTGAAGCTTCGAGAAACGCTAACTCAGACAAACACCTCTGGTGCTAGTTTCTTTTACTATATGTGTGTCTCAACTCATACTACTGTTCAAGTAGCGCCACTTCTTGTGGGACAAAAATGGAATACAGCTACAAAATTCAACATGAAATGAGCTGTACACTGATGCTAATATTGCTCCAATATCGATACCAATCGAGAAGTTCTGAGGCAGATACTCCAAATGGTTGGAGATTTCAAATCCTCCTATGTACAGGAACGGCCAGAATTGACTTCGATCAAATGAAAATCTAGACAATTGGGATTATTGTAGGCTCAAACCTCTCAAAAATCACAGACAGTTGAACGTATAATGATAACGCTCTCGTTACTTGGGAGTACTACTACATTCAAATAAACATAGTCATCGTTGGAGATAATCAAAACGAAGTACTTTTCAAAGATTATAATTCTGAAAACCATAAAAATTTCAAATGGTGGAAATCGCAGTCTATTCGAGTATTCATAATATGTATCATGTATGTATCAACCACGTTCACTTGACCAAATTGTCCAATTAGCTATTCACACTCTTGGTTTCTCTTTTCTGAATTGCGAAATTCAAAAAAGGAAAAATATTTCAAGACAATCTTTCACTATGCACTGCAC
This sequence comes from Coccinella septempunctata, assembly GCF_907165205.1. Lineage (NCBI taxonomy): Eukaryota > Metazoa > Arthropoda > Insecta > Coleoptera > Coccinellidae > Coccinella > Coccinella septempunctata. The sequence continues at coordinate 32,217,393 of NC_058191.1, read as the reverse complement.
TGATAAAAACCTATTATTGCCAGAAAAATGCGTCGCCAATAAATATATGGTTCAGAATTTCCCGGATGATGCCAAAACCTTTTCACTGGGGAAGTTTTTACCACCATACGTATTTCAGAATAACAATAACATCTTCAGGTGCGTGAAGGTTATACTATATGGGTAGCTTAGTATAATTCTTCACTAGTTTCTAGTAACTACCTCGAATTTCCCAAAACTGCTATCTGATCAATAAATCTGTCCAACTCACCACTTCAAACGCATTAGTGAACAGCATGGTGTACTTGATGATATTCATGTGATTTTCGAACTTTTGAACAGCCGCAGCACCACTTCCTTCACCGATACCCGTCATTTTTAATTTTGAATTTTTCCGTTTTTATTCGGTAACTCGACTCAAAACACGATCAAACTGAGACTGGCTTATTTAAACGCTATCACGCTCAAAATCTTATCTACCTGATAATAACAAAGTTATCTTACGTGATGAAATACGTATAATATGTGAGCGAACTTTTATATTGAGCAAACATTGATTGCACATACATAATGGGTATAGATACCTATACCTATGCCTGAAATTACGAATTGATAAATGTAGATTCCTAGTAGAACGAGCTTCTTTGAATCATTGTATGGAACATTTGAGTACCCCGTGTACAACCTCTGTACGATCTGTTGAGTGTTTTTTGCGAAAATTGCGTAGTTTTCATAAGGTTTTCAGAATCTATGTGCCGTAAATGACCACGTATATTCAGGAATATAAGCCACCATAATCACATAAAAGCATAACCATAACGAATTACTGTTTACATCGCCATGAAAAAGCCATTCAACATTTAATTGTTGGATTATTTCAGTTTGATGCAAATAAAGCAATGTCCTAATTGGTCAGATTTATATCGATAGTTGATCGAGCAATTATTCTGAGATAATACAGCCTATGTGCATAACTGCCTGACATGGAAATTACTGAGAATTTATAAATGCATATTAGCTCGCGTGATGAAGGCTTCGTAAAACCAACAATCAGATAAGTATTAAAATTGAATAGCATTAAAGTTCCAGATTTTGCACGAAGGTGCGGATTTTAGCGATGTTTCATTGAAAAGAATTTCCATTATTTTAATATAAGCCATTTCATGAACTACTGCGTGCCTAGATTAGAAAGATCCTTTTTTCAATAAAGAGTAATTACAAAATATATCTGGGATTATGTTTCTGACTAGTAGCCTGAATTTTTGTGCAAAAATAATAGGTTCAACATCGATTTGCTCATCGAGAATGCATCAAGTGAGAGAGAGTTAATTAATTTCAATGTGATCCGTAAAAATTGGATAAATGCCATTATGATTTCCTTGAACCATGCTCCACCACTTTATTTTCTGACTATTGATGCTCTTCATAGTGTGAATATGGGTTACATTTGTTGATTGCCAATTGGAAGTAGTGGAAATAATAACATTTTCAGAATATTTCATACTGTTTTATTCTCGCAAATGAAAGAAAGCTGCAGAAGCTACCATCAAAAGATATGTGCTCAAGGTTTCCGTATTAGTTTGACGTACGTAGTTCCACGGATTTTTCAGTCAACGAAAAGTATGGCCGACACCTTCTTAAGTTGCTGATGTTATTTTTGAGGCGAGCATCATAATGGGTTGCCTGAAAGAGAGAGAGAGAGAGATAAAGAGAGAGAGCAACCCGACCGTGAATTACAGATCCTTCCACAATCCACTCTCCGGGTATGGATAGTCACTAACCATATCTGGCCGCTACTGTATTCTTATCGAGTCTCCATTATAACTGTTGTCCAAAGACACTGTGATCTGCCTAACACTAGTTGATCCCAGTTATGAATGCCATGAACTGATTTTAGGGATTGATGCAATATATCCTTAAATCGCTTATACTGGCCTGCTGGTTTCCGAGCTCCCTCTGTGAATTCGTCATACAGAGCTATTTTGGGGAGTCTTGTGTCTTGCATCCTCAGAATGTGGCCACTCGATCTGAGTCGGGCCCTCGTTACTTGAGTCTCAATTGTTATACAACTCGTGCGCTGCAAGACTTTTGCATTTGAAACTTTGTGGAACCATCTGATGTGCATTATTTGTCTTAGAGGACGTTGTTGCGTTCGTTCAAGCTGTTTAATATGTCGCCTGTAGAGCGTCCAGCTTTCGCTTCCGTAAACAAGCATTTGGAGTACCACTGCTTTGTAAACAGCTGTCTTGGTCTTCAGATTGAGATCGTGATTTTGAAAGACTCTGTCCTTTAGCTTCCAGAATGCCCGTGATGCCGAATTGATACGGTTGCGTATTTCCGTGTCTAGGTGAGCCCTAGTATTTATGAAGCTTCCCAAGTATTTGAACTGCTAGACCTGTTCTAGCGTTTCATTCTCCAGGATGATATATGTTTGAAGGCTTTCGGGCGGACTTACTAGGATTTTGGTTTTGTCAGTATTGATTCTAAGGCCTAAAGCTTCCTAAATATGTTTATAGGTGTCATTATCACATTATCTGTAGATCCCCTTAGCTGCTAGCGATAATTGCACAGTCGTCTGTATATTGAAGTTGATATAATAATCTTCCATTCACAACCTGAAATATTCCACATCAGTTACTTTCGTCGATCGATTTTGCCACATAATGCGATGTTTGATTTTCGAATGAGTCCACCGGGACAAGCTGAAGTTTTCTCTGTCCCAATTATGAGACCGACACGATTAAGCCAGAACCCCCCATTCTATTATGTCGCATTTGTAGTAAACGCCCGATCTGTTACTCAGTCAACTGGAATCTGATTCGATTCAGGTCCAGCCATCCGCGCATTCTGATGTCCCGATAATTAGTCCACTATGCATACATCCGCGGATGTACAGGTAGACACCGCGCTATCATTTTTCACTTTTTGGATCCGCAAGGGCTGGAACGCAGTCCCACCCTTGTCATGTTTGAAAGTCATGTGCAAAGCTGATTCATTATCTCTGACGCTGCACGAAGTTCATGAAAAATGATGGTGGGAGAGGTTTGGCTGAAAAGTCTGAATGCTTTTAGCACTTTCGAAGTTCGAGTCAACACGAGCTCGAGTTGAGGCCGCTGTGGAGGACGATAAAAAACTTGAATTATGACGGAATATATATGAATTGGGCCGCTAAGTTTCGGGAAGTTGCTTAGTTACATAGGCCACATTATGTGTATAATGTGGTTTCGTATTGTGTTGTTCCAGTTGCGAATTAATGCCGCAATTCGAAAGTATGAGGTGTTCGTTGTAATCGTTGTTGACTGCATTTGGTGTAGAAGGAATTCCGGCAGATCAGTCAGTCATCGCGAAGATTGTCAATCAAAATCCTTCCCTTATTTTATTATCTCCTTCACCAGTGACGTATCTTTGAGAGCTGCTGAATGTAATACCCATAAATGTCAACAAATCGATTCCTTTAACGCCGATCTTAAGACAGTGCACGAATGACTTCAAAAAAATCTATCGCAATTTAGTGTGATATTGTGGTTTTTGATAACCCAAACAACAAGTTCTACGAAAAATCCAACATGTGACTTCTGAGTTGATGGTGTAGGATCAGGTGCTTCTGCCAAGATAGTCTTTGCGTTTCTTGGCGTGACTGACAATTTTTCTGTCAATTGGAGGGGCGATCATTCAGCCAACATTGAGCAATTCACTACGAATAGGCTGGTATATCCGTTCAAAGCTAGAAAATATTTCTCGCTCAGATTCTTCTGCTTTTAAAGGCCATACCAGACCAGAACTTTAAAAATGATCTCATATTTGAGCTAAACACTCAAACAACTTCAGTGTTCCATCCAGAAACGCTTTGGGACAATTTAACTGCCCAACTTCAATAGACAGTCTACTCGCCTACTGACGTTTGAATATCGGAAGGGTTTGTGCTTCTTCTATAGACATAATACCGTAGATTCGGGCGACTTGGGACGATTGTTGAATTCAACTTGTCATATTTTCAAAACGGTGACCTATTTTTATCTGAAAAAGAGGTTCTCATATGCTTGATGACTCAGACTATTGATTAGGATATATACCATGTTTCAGAATTCGGATATAAATTTTGAAAAAAATAAAAAATACTTGTCCCAAGTCACCAACCAATTTGGGAGACTTGGGACACAAGTTGAAATCTCAAATGAAATAGGTTACTTAGGACGGTGTATATAGTTTTGAAAAATTAGAACTTGTGATTATATAGTTGAAATTCGGTAAGAAAATTAACTGATAAACACCTATTACAGCGAATATATTGCAACTCAAATATAAAAAAACCAAAAACAACAAGGAAAATTTGATTTCTTTCATTCTTTGGTGCTTTCCTACATAGTACAAGGATTCAGCCATTCCTAGCCACTTTAATGGCTTTAACGTTTCCTCAGATCTCTGAGATGCTTGGGATTCATACCAAAAAAATACTATTATTTCCTAGTTTGTTTGCCTCAGTACACCCAAAACATCTTCGAATTGATACATTAGAGCTCCGTGCCAAAGATTAGAGAGTTAGACCTAACTCTATAATCTTTGCTCAGTGCTTTAAAGACAGCTTGATTCTCGGAGAATGTTGCTAAGTATATAGTTTTTCGAAAATATATTTTCTGTTACAAATGACACCAGATTTTAATGAACCGCTGACGGTTCATTAAATACAAAATAAAGACAGTCTTCGAAATTATTCTACATAATATATTGATGAAATAATTCTGACGATGATTTTCTGTCGAAATTTCCAAATAATTCTGATACGCTTTCATGAAAAAAATTGTTTTTATGATATTACTAAAACACGACTGACTTCTTAGGGCTTTCAATAATTTATCATTTAATTTTTCACATTTACACACGAATGAGTTTGAACCTCAGCAAGCAACTGTTTCAAACGCCACAGAAGGAGAATTGAGTCCGAACTATACCGTATGTAGAAGAGAAACTCCGTCCTATAAACTGATATGTTTGTTCCCGAAATTCAACAACTTTTGTGGTTCAAAAAGAAAATGGAGTTCTTGCGTCTTCAATATCATGAATGCATCCATGCAAAAATTCGGACTAGGGACATCCGAAAGTTCTGAGAACATATATAGACAGATGAAACTGGTTACGTTGTATGTCAGAACTTACACTATGTATATCCTTGGAAATTTTCAATATCCAGTAGTATTAACTGCGCTATTGAACTGATTGAAGCTGATTGGAAAACTTCGGACGGTTTGAAGTCGGAATATTTGTCACTGTTCATCCTGATTTAAATTCGAATCCGTTTTCAGAATGAAAAGTTTCAAAACTCTAATTCGGTTCATGTTCGCATAAAATTGACTTTTCAACTATTTACGGACTCCGGAAACTTTATTGAGCTACTTTATAGAGGTCTGGGAGCAATTTATAACGTAGCAAATGAAAAACTGCTCAAAATTATTTTCAAGTTTTCTGATCGGAGAGTAGACAGATCGAGAACCTGGCAATAATGTGGTTTTGAGTACGGGTGAAGATTTTAAACGAATCTGTCAATCCGAGTTTCTCACTGGCCATCGAATGCTGTTCGGGAAAGTTTGAAGAATTTAAATCCTACGATTGAATTTGTCTCTCACAATTAGTTTTCTAGAATTCAGGAAAATTACAAATCGATATAGAAAGGATTTAGTCGTGTCTTATAATTCTGAGATTTATTACCACATGAAAATGCTTGTAATCGATTTAGCGTATTCGAAAACCATACATTTTCATACCAACCGTACTTTCAGATACCAAAAAAATCCAATTGTTTTTTCCACTTTTCGTTTTCGAGTTCATTTTTGGAGGACAATTTTCTATTAAATCATGAACTCGGTTCGGTATTCGGGAAGCTATGAAACAACTTCTATACCCTATTCACTTTTATTTTAGCACTCGGTTGGCCATGAAAATTTCACACATTTCACTCTGTATAGTACGAAAATGTGGGGTTATGACGCTTGTCAAAACATTTTTGGGTTTTAAATCAACGCTATGTTGCCCGTTCTACGTAAAAGTTTCTGTTATTACGTATTTTATCACAATGTCAAATCTCTTCGGAAAATATGTGACGAACATAATTGAAGTTTATACAAACTGATTGAAGGCATACCAAATCCAGTTATTTGCATGGAAAATACAAGAGATCAGTATAATATCATAATATGCATTAGTTTGAGGAGAGTTAGGCCTGCCGCAGACATGCAACTTTTCAGTTGCGCAACAGTTTGATTGCAAGCGGTTCGAGGGCGCACACAAAGGCAATCGGCAACTTTTCAGTTGCATGTCTGCGCGGCCCCATATAAATGCATTGTACTCACTTCTGCAACTAAACAGTTGCTAAACTGAAGAGTTGCATGTCTGCGGCAGGCCTTAATGTTCGTTATCTTTTTTGGCTAAAGTTTGAATACGTTACATCAGTTGTAGATTTCAAAAATATTACCCCGAAGATGAAATGTATATGATGCAGTGGTTGGGAATGAGTATCTCCCGAAGTAATTAACACATAAATACAAGAATGTTAAATTCTTCAACATAAATCATCTTGCATCAATGTAATTAACAGGAATTAAAGGAAGTTTTAAGTCAAGATGAAGCGCACCTTTGAACAAAAATTTCACATGAATAAACAATTAATAGGACAACTGGCGCGTATTTCTGGATGTTCATCTTAAAACATTGATATAATAATAATAATTAGGTATTTATTGGTACCTTAAGACATTCACAATGTATTAAGGGTATAACTTTATATTTGAATGAGCGGACCTGAATTCTAAATAGCACTTCCTGAAACCCTGTCTCTTTTTTCAATCACTTTCGGCATTTTCGTAATAAAAATTTATATTAGTTATGACATTAACGATATTTCATGAGTGCCAACCTTACTCCGTTATAGTTACAAAAACTTGGGAAAATAATTTCATGGCCAACCGACTGCTGAAATAAATGCGAATGGATTATACATGAAAATGCTTGGAATAGATTCAGCGTATTCGAAAACCATATATTTTCATACCATACTTCCAGATATCTAAAGAATCAAATCTTTTTTTTCTACTTTTCATTTTCGGGTCTGTAGAGCTCTCTGCAGTGCAATTTTCTATCAAATCATAAACTGTTCAGTTTTCTGGAAGCTATGAAACAACTTCTATGCACTCCATATCCAAGAACAGCAGATTTTATATTTCCGAAATCTAATTCCTGTAGTTGGGTGGATGCCTTGGCAACGCTGTTTAGAGAACCGGAAATCCTAATGGGATCAGACAAATTTAACAGGAGATATCGCAGATTGAAATTGGCAGTTTTCGACGAAAGCAATTTCAAAGATGAAAATCTTAACGAAAACCTATATTTTCATACCAAACTTACAGGAAATTTGATTTTTTCATTTTTCAACCTTTCCTTTTCCAGTTCACTTTTAAGCACTCTCTCTAGAGTGCAATGGGGAATTCTCCTCAATTTGGGTTATCACTGCGTATGCAAATTTAAACCGAAAAATTATGAGTTTCATTCACAATTTTTTCAAATGCACCGCGGAAATTATTCAAAATCATTTTTCAAATATGGGGTTTTAAAATTTAAATTGCTTGGTTTCAAGTTTTAGATTTGGCAACAGCGCCAACTAGAAAATAAAAAAAACAATGTCCGATCAGCTTGTTTATAAAATAACAATTGTTGATTTATAGGCGACTACTTACCGCGGCCATCAAAATTCGTTCGTTGCTGACTTCTTAGACAGCCATCTTTGTCTATATCATCAAGATAGTGTATTTGTTGTCCTTTATTATCAACGCATATTTCAGTCGAAGTTGCCAACTTGTGCAATTGAAATGAAACGCTTTAAATTTTAAATACCCATTTTTATTTTTCATGTTTAGGTGCTTAAAATAATTTCTTTTAGCAAACGGTTTAAATGGTTATTTCAAAATGTGACGTTTCAGAGATATTTCATAAAAAATACATCATTTTCGTCAGAAGGAGTATTCCCTATTCTCCATTGCTTCATCGTAGAGCTAAAAGTGATACATATTCGTAAACCTCTGAGTTTCATCTACCTTGGCGGCACCGTTGATCTTGAGGAAGTTTTAACTGAACCCATCTTTTTATGAATTTTTTGGTTGGTTTTAGATACGCGTATCTCCCAAAATCACTGCAGATCCCAATGCTTACATATCCTGAAAGAGAATTTCTGGTAAATCACCCTGTATCCTATTCTCACCATCCAGAATACAACTGCTCCCTTTTGTCGATGAGCAATAGGAAAAATGTCTTTCACTATTGACTTCAAATTAAACAAGGTATCTCTTCGTTTCGATGCTCCTCTCCCTAAACGTTGCGGTTTATTTGGTTCGGATCTGATTTCCATTAACTGCAGAACATAAACGATAGCAGACCCTTTTTATATTCAGTAGGTAAAAGGCCAACGTTAATCGATTCCGAATGTTGGTTTTGGGTAGGGGAAATATTATGGGGAAGTGTTATGGTACATGTATTTTTTGATGGAAGCGATTGATGTGAAGCTCATGCCGATGCCTGCGAGCTGATCTTCTAGTCGACTTTGTCTCGGATATGCCGGCGACTTATCGATTCAGGAAGGGAATGGGAAGTCTTTAAGGACACGTATGCATGCTTTCACCCGCTCCAGAATATAGATGATATCGGCATTGAAAATTTCCAGGGAGGAAACGCAAGGCTGATAAGTAACGTCAAAACGGAATCCTTCTGCCTAACAAAGGAATCATATAAATTTGTACCTAGTTTTGACGGAACGTTTCCGAAAAATATATCAAAAAGTGAATAAATAAAGATACTGAGACAATTCATCTTATATTATCCAAGTTATTGTCTGGATCACTCAAAGGCATATTTCAAAATAAAATGTGTTAAGTTTTCCATCTATTTATTCTTCCACTTTATTCAGAACTGAAGTCTAAACCTACATTTTCCTTCCTGAACAGTCAACAAAATTATTTCTGGAGAATCTAAAATATTTTCATTTTTTTTTCAGTTCCGATTATATCAGAATTAGCTATCAACTACTTCGTTTCAAATAGCAGTGCATGAAGTGATTTCCATTTATTTTTTTATTTTGATTCACAGTTCAGGTTATATCGAAGTTGAAATGTTCAGTTCTCTTTTACTTGTGCCAGTTATCTCCGACAATTTACGGCCCTTTTCAATAAACCCAACTATCCATTGTTTCAGTTACTGAAGATAGAAAAGCCGTCTGTTTTCTTTTTTATGATCTATCTGTAGATATATTTTAAAACGGTTTCCAATCGTCAGTAAGTGAAACGATGGATAGGTAGGTTTATTGAAAACGGCTGAAAATCGTTGGATTCTTCTATTTACAATTATCTCATTTATTGCTTTAGTGTGCTAAAATTTCTACATCCTTGGTTTTTGCCCCCAGAACTTCTATCTGAAAATGCAGCTGCGAACGAAATAATATTTCACCACACAATATAATCCACACTCATATAGTGATATACGAGTAATATCCAGTTGGAAGAAAGTCCGTTAAAATTCAATGCCAGAGATAGAAAAAATTTTTACTACCTCAAAAAATAACAGTTTTAAATTTTAATGGATGTTACTGCAACTGGACCTAAAACTTCAATTAAAAACTATTCCTGGATGTTGATATAAAGTAACTTCATGCTACAGTTCACAATTTTGCCTGTACTTATATCATTAATCAGTACAGGGTGGGCAAAATTCGTTGTCTACTGAGAGGATCTCGAGAATTACAGCAGCTAGATGAAAACGGATGGCACATTTCCGAGCTCATTTTCGGAGAAACAAAGAATGGTGAAAACCGCAGCCTTCTCAGATATTTCGTTTTTGAGTTTGACAATTTCGTAAAGTTCTCATAACTTCTTCGTTCTGAAGTTACAAATCTGAAACCTGAACCTTCTACATGCACTTTTTTACGTAGAATCCACTGATGAGCTCAAAATATTTTTTCATTTCGAATCTTTAGGTGAAATTTCATGTTTTTAAATGCAAACTTTCATTGAATTTGTTATTTTCGAATTGGAAAAAACCTTTTGTCAGTAGATTCTACGTATGAAAGTTCCAGAGAAGGTTCAAGTTTCAGATCTGTAACTCCAAAGACAAAAAAGTTATGAGAATTTTTCGGAATCTTCAAAATCTCAATTTTTGTTTTAAACTCGAAATCTAAAAATGATAGGCCGATTCTGTTCTCAGATTTGGATTAGTCATGAAAAAAGAGCTCGAGAATGTATCATCCGTTTTCTTCTAGCTGCTATAGTTCTCGAGATACCCTCAGTACACAACGAATTTTGCTTACCCTATACATAATAGATAGATAGATAGATAGATGGATATCTTCATAGTATGTAAACGAACATAAAAGAAATGGTGTCGAGCAACAACATTTGGCTCCAATTCAATAACAAGTTCTCTTACTTTTCTCTTAAAAATTCTTAAATTATTTAAAATTTTTATGCTATCAGGTAATCTATTATAAAACTTGATACACCCGTACATGCATATGAAGGATGCTTTTCAGATGATGACAGTTTATGTATTGGGTAATGAAAACTCAATGATCTAAGAGGGTAATCATTCCTACTTGTATGAACAGAGAACATATCTCTATTTTTGAAAAAGAAAACTAAACATTCAACAATATATATCCCGAATACAGTGAGTAATTTATTCTTCCTAAAAACTCCCCTATATGTTTGAAGGTAACTTATTGAGAACATATACCTCACCACTCTTTTCTGTATGATGAACAGTCTTTTCACCTCACTGCTCGATCCCCTCACCTTACCTATCGAATCAAGGACTCAAAATCAGCAAAATATACTATATTTAAATTTTTAACACTCGAATATCCTGAAAGAGTTCTGATACCAAAACCAACACAACAAAGCCTTCCTGCAAGGTGATCTATTTGATGATTCCACCCAAGAAAACCATCCAGGTACACCCCCAGAAACTTCACACATTCCTCAAGTTTCACCTCACAACCATCCAGATTCAATGTACTTTCTTTTGTTTTTTTTTTTTGATCTGCTAGTACTAATAATAACAGCTGATGTCTTGCTTTCATTCAACACTAATTTATTTTTAGCAAACCACAATTTTATTTCACTAAATACTGACAATGCTTTAGCCTTAATATCATCAAACAGGCCTCCGAGGGAAAGAGGGCGAAGCCCGAGTTCCCGAGTCCCTGAAATGCCCTATACGTAGATGCCCCATACGTCGAGATCCAAGCTCGGGAAGTCGCCTAAAATAATTTCCGAAAAAGTTGGATTTCGGCTATTTTGCCATTTTGGCGAAAGGTGCAAAACTTTTTGGAATTGGGAGATGAAACAATCATCAAAAGCGGACTTTTGTATGGAGCCGAGACTTGGCGAATAACAGAGAGGAACAGAAGGAAACTTGAAGCGGTGGAGATGGATGTATTCAGAAGATCCTTAGGAATATCTCGTAGAGACAGAGTTAGGAATGAAGAGGTTAAACTGCGAATGGGAATAGAAGGATCGTTAACAACGGAGATTGAGAGAAACCAGCTGATATGGTACGGGCACGTCCAGAGAATGCCGAACACAAGACTACCTAAGAGAGTGATGGAGTGGATACCGATGGGACGAAGGAAAAGGGGGAGACCAAGAAAGACATGGAAAGAGGGTGTATCGAGGGCTATGAGCGAGAGAAGCCTTACAGAAGATCAATGCAGTGACCGAAGGACTTGGAAAATGGGCATCGGACAACGTCGCAAGACGTTTTAAAACCGAATATATATATATAGATCGCACGAAGCCATTTATTGGACCGAGGACGGGCTATGTTTTCTCACGAAGGACCGAAGTAAGCCTTAAATATACTTTTGCACACTTTTAAGACCCCCAAATACCTGAAAATTGCGTAAGAAGAAGATGGAATTTTTGACATTTCTCAATTTCACGAGGCGTACCACGAAAGAGTAGGCGAAGGCGTATCAGCCCGAAACGGCGAATCTACAGGCTTACTAGTCATCATCGAGGGTTCAAATAAAAGAGTAATATAAGTTTACTTAGTGGAAACTCTGTAAATGAATCACAGGCCGATGTGTGTGTTCAAGCTTCTTGAAGAAGTTTCACATAATCCTTGACCATTTTCATCAACTTTTTCATCCTTTTCGATAACGATTTCATATTTATTTAACAGTTTTTCAAATTATGTTGAAGAAAAAATTGTAGACGAGCAGAAAGACAAATTTGCAAACTTTCAGTGTATTATTTCATCAGGTACTCAATTCAGAGCAACAGATAGAAATGTGTAATCAAATTATACCTTTCACCATTCCCACTGATAATTCACCAAATCGACATCCATTTTCGTTAATTCCGACTACGGGAAATATGTCGCGAAAAAGTTGATGTCACAACGCATAGGATGCAAAACCTGATTGTCCGTCGCAGGCTTCCACCTCTGTAATATGATTTTTCGTGATGGACACGAATTGAATTGGATAACCAGAAAATATGGTTAATGGCGATGATAGATGTGACAGTGAGGATCGACGAAAGGAATGCACGAAAAGTTCGATAATTACGCTGATGATGATAGATGGCGTCCCGTTTCTCCCCTTTGACCAGCCCTTCCGACAATTTATGTCCGGCTGAGTCGAATATCTGATTATTAGTTCCGCAGAATTCTTCGCGCTGCGTTGAATGAAATGATTTAGAACCGCGGAGTTCAAAAAGTTTTATGAATCTCAATCTGATGACTTTGGATATACTTCTTGAGGTTATCTTTTTCCTCTAAAGAAATGCATTACTTCTACTTTACATTGTGTCTCATTTTTAAACTTCTAATGGAAAATTTGAGACACATAGAATCATTCGGGGCAACTGTGCGCACTTTTGCTTTTCAAGCCATACCTTGTTTCAAATGTTGAAGCTAGGAAAATTAAGACATATTCATAAGATAGAGAATTCTCTAATCTATAAAAAAAACATCAAAAAGCGAACAAACAAAAACGTTTTTTTCCGCAAAAAAGAATTTAATAGAGAAAGTCGGAGTGCGTTCACATGCCCCGTATTGCGGGTAAGTGTGCGCACCATCACGGAGTAAGTGAACGCAGTGCTTTGTGAACCACACAATCAAAACAAATTACAAAATAATGTCATCAAAATGTTACAATATTAGAGAAATGCTGTTTATTGTCAAAACAGAAGTGCCTTTTTACAAGCAGTGCATAATTGTTCGTGCCACAATTCCTGGTGAACACAACACTTGATACATTCCCCTGTTGGTGGCTCTTCATATTTTTCTGAACAAATAGGACAATATTGATCGAGTCTTAACCAAGAAAATCAACAATGTCATAATTTATTCCTCACTGAACAAATGCCTATATAATGAATCTATGCGCACACTTACCTGCGCACACTTTCCCCAGTAAGCCAAAATTTGAATTGACGTTCTTATAGAGTTGAGCGGCTAAGAGAACCTAAAATTTTTTATTATATATTTAGATCAATATGCCCATGATAATGGGCATATAAATGGGCAAAGAAAATATTGTTTAACACTGAGGGACTCGGAACTTGGACCTAGCAGAATTTGCAGAGATGCTAAAAATAAACAAGAAAACTAGTGAATTTGATTGATTGCAAATAAAAAGTTAAAGAAACGTGGCACGGCGCACTCCTATGAAAAACTAATATGGCGATTCTGCGCCCTTGCTTCACCCAAATGAACCCCTCTTTCATACATTGCATAGTCGCAATATACGCACTGCGCACACTTACCCACTGCGCTCAGTTACCCCGAATGACTCTATCTATTATTCCTGACTACTTATACCATTTGAATATTTCAATCTTCAATCTTACTGAAATTCGATAGAAGTTTCATACCCTACCTTCATTGTTTTGTTCGTTACACATAAAAGAAGTTTTGACACCCCTGAAAATAGGTCATGGTTTTCTGTCACATTTCTACCACAATTAGGTACATAAAATTCAAAACAGCTCACAATTTTTTTCTGGAGGGCGTATTACCGAGAGTATTACAAGAAATAAAAATGGAAATAATCTTCAACTCTGCAAGAACAATCCTTTGTCTGGAACAGAAAGAGAGAATGAGAGAATTATCCAGAAATTCGCAATTGGAAGTGACTGAATATCATTATGATAATAAATTTTATTGGGTTAGGATGTAACGAAATTATTAAGTGATACCAATCTGCATCTTCTTTGAAATTCTATTATAGAGAGATTAAACTGAAAAAGAAAACTTCCATCTTTTGTTCTATGCCTTTCAGGAGTTAGTTTCGCTTGAGTTGTTTCAATTTTACAATTAAGATGAGAATAGTTTCTAATTGGATCTCCTTTGCAATGAGTGCGCTGGAAGCTTAAACTTTGAACTTTTCACCTTAGCCTGAAGGTAACAAAGAGGTTATGCTTTTGAACAATATGTGCACTTCGTTTTCTAGTTAAACTAGCAGATTGCAACACCAGTATTGAATTGGATCTATAGAACCACTGTTTTTACTGAAATTTAAAATGGTTGTACCTAACAAAATTCATGATCGTTCCGAATACAATTCTGTCAAATTTCTTTTCAAAGGGGTTCAACAAAAACTAGGACTGCTATAAGATAAATCAAGGGGGCAACAACTCATTGTTCGTGAGCTCTGACCTCTGAACATCAACCTTTTTTGAGATTGACATATTATTTCACACTCTGTTGCAGACAAATGGGATGAATTCATATGTACGGGGTCTCTGATGACCAGAGGTGACGCTTAGAGGTTAAGATGGAAAGCGTCAGTCTAAAATGTGGAATGCTATTAATATCACCCTTGGACAATAATTTTAGAGATACAGGTCTAGCAAGAAAATCTTAAACTTTGAGCGAGTTGAGAGATTTTATTGCGAAATAATAAGTAACGTAGCAGAATTGCAATTGTGCAAATATCCCTTTCATCAAATCAGGTACGTTTAACTCATAAAAACGAATTTCGACTTCTTTTATTTTGAGTCAATGACATACAGTTCAGTAGTGATAGATGTTCTTGAAGTATTATCCTGAGTATGCTTATAGTCCATTCAAGAATGATGGACATCTCTGGTATCTATTGAAAATCAAATTTGAAATGATATTGGCCTGAAAGTTAAGATTTTGTGTTACGGAATTCAAGTTGGTATTGTGAATACTCAGATCAAATTGGAAACATAATTGTATCTATTTTGAACGCTGATTGATATGCTCTGAATTTTAATATTTCTTATTGTCATATACTTTTCTAAGGTATATTTATTTTATATATTAAGATTCTCTGATTGAAAATAAAGAAATTATTGAAGATCTTTTGTGACCAGATATTAAGCTGCGTCTGGACTTTCAAGGTTTACTGGGATATCAATCATATTTGAATGGACTATGAATTTTTTTTATCCTCCATCAATAACTGGACTACGAAATACGCACAACACACACTGGCACAAAAAGTTAGGGTTGCTATTTAAACAAACTCAAATACCCTTCTCCCTTCGTAAAGGTTGCATGACTAACTCCTTAATTATACATAAAAACTTGCGACCTAAAATATAAGAATCAGCCTTTTCGAGAATTTGCCTACAAAATGGTAAAATCACAGAAGATATGAATCCTGTGTCTTACTTTATACTCACTTTGAATGGTGAAAGTTGTTGTACTGAGATCTATAATTTCTTCATTAAAATCAAAGGAAATATGACGATGAAATAAAATTGATCTAAGAACGTCAACACATTCTTGGTCATGTATCTCGGAAGGGTGGCTGATTTGGAAACACATTTAAGTAGGTAAGTACTGTTATTGCGACATACTCGTAACAAGGCACATCTAGGTTGCGTTCACAAACTTACTCTGAGCAAGCTCTGAGTAAGCTCTGATTACTCGAAGCGTTCACATACATACTTTTAGTAAGTTTGTGAACGCAATCCTAGTGGCGGCTCCATTTTGGCCGCCATCAGAACAGTTCGAGAGTGAGAGGGTTGAACGTGATTTTGTTGATAGGAAATAATAAACTGAATAATTTTTTTTGTTACACTATCTGAAAAGTTTAATAGGTGCGTGGTGTTATTAAGTTTTATTGCTTTCATTAATTAATATTGTCTTACAAACGATAAGCCTTTTAAATAATAGCAGTGAAAGTTTCAAGAAAACATCTGTTGAATAGAATAAAAGGGAGTGCGAAAGACTTGACCCATGCTATGGTAGGGAGACATGATCAGTGGTCCAAGTTTCCCGCACTGAGCTAAGATAACAGTTTGCTCCAAAAAAAAATTGAATAATAGAGATGAATACAAAAAATATACAAAGATTCAAAAAATTAAAAAATATCTCGGAAATAAGTGAGAGAGTGACTGAAATATAAAATATGTATTTCATATGCTGATACATCTGATGATGAGAACCTTGACAAAGACAACCGTTGGTCATTGGAAATTGTTTTCTTTCAAGGTTTTTCCTGATAAACAAACTTATGGTCAAGTCTCTCCCACCCCCTGTTCAACTCCCCCTTGGGTTAGGGAAACATAAGCCAATTTTCGGTTCCTAAAAAAAGAATTGCTGTACTCAAAATGTTCATCTCACCATCACTCTACTATTATCTATCGTTACCTATTTGGGCATGATATCTTCACGCAAAAAAATTAGTTGCTCCATTTACAGATACAACTTAAGTGGCTTCAGAGTGAAAAGGAGTTCAATTCTCCCGGACTCCCCATATGTTATTTGGAAGGAATTAAGAAAGAAGCTATAATGGCATAGGTTATAAGTTGAAATCAATAATATGATTGTATATTTAATGTTTTGCAAGTTCTACTGATTGACACGATAAAATTAAACCAGGAAAAAACGTGTTTATCATTATTCATAAAACCCTTCGACGAAATCCCTTTCACCGTGACATGCATTTGTTCGCATCCCAATTAATTTTAATTGGCATTGTCCCAGCCTACATCGGCCGACCAGTATGGAAGTAATGAAAAGAGTTGAGAACCCTCAACGATGTTTGAACCGGAGAACAATCAGATCGGAAAATTGAATTTAATTATAGAGCAAATCTCCCACGTCAAATGGAATTTTTCATGTTATATTTCAACGTCTGCGTCTGTCGAAAGCCGCTTAGCTGGGGGGCCCGCAAAAAAACGTTTTGAAAGGACCCGGATTTCACTCCCCTGGCCCTGGACGGGTTTGGTGTTTTCAATAGAATTCCCAAGTGGATATCTCGGATTAAAACTCCAATTTCAATCTTTCGAGGTAGCCCTCCCTAGTATTTGCGGAGTCCTACTAATCGGATGACGGATTCATCTGCCAAATGAAAACGGACCTTGGTTCAAACCGGAGGTTCAATAAAAGATAGAATGAACTGCTTTGGATGATGAAAATTGCAGTTGATTTCAGTTCCTGCGATGGACTTCTCATCAAGTTGTAATGATCATTTCCTGTCTTAGATATTCAGCAAAATCTTCATTCCATTGCGATGGATATGCAGCCTTTTTCACTTCAAAATGAAGATTATTGAACTAAGTTTATCAAGGAAATCCGAGCTCAACGCCATCTTATGAGATCTCTGAAAATCGTTCCGCCAGTCACTGTGATATTATCAAAATCTTCTTCTTCTTCTTCTTTATATAGGCATTTCTGCCTGTTTTTCTTTAATGCAATGTCGTCATAAGTCGTCGTTTCATCGTTTTCGCGGGCGTCCTATACTTCTTCGACCTCCCGGCGACTTATCTCGGGCTATCTTTACTATCCGCTGTTCCGTCATCCTGTTTATGTGTTGGTTCCATTCCCGTTTTCTGTTCTTTACCCAAGTGTTAACATTGTCAACCTCGCATATGCGTCTTATGCTTTCATTTGTTTCTTTATCCCACAATGTTTCTCAGTGTTTTCATCTCGCTTGTTTCCAGGCATCCTTGAGTTCTGCTTGTTTGTGGTCTCGTCTCGGCGGTGTAGGTCATAACTGGTCTAACAACAGATTTGTATATTCTAGATTTTGTTTCTGTTCTTATATGCTTATTCCTCCATATCGTATCATTCAAACAACCTGCTATTCTGTTGGCTTTCATTGTCTGTTCTCTCACTTTCTCTTCTATATCGTTGTTGTATGTTAACTTAATTCCCAAATATTTAACCGCCATCACTTGTTCTATCATCTGGACATCGATTTCTAATTTGCATCTTATTGGTTCTTTAGATATTACTACTGATTTTGTTTTTTCTGCTGATATTTTCATATTGAATTTTTTCGCGGTTATATTAAACTGGTGCAGTAATCTCTGCAGGTCATCTTCATCCTCAGCTATTAGCACAGTATCATCGGCGTAGCACAATATTTTTATCTCTCTGTTACCCATTCTATAACCCCTCTTTGTTTTAACTTGCTTAATTATTTCGTCTAATATGATGTTAAATTACAAGGTACATGAGTCTCCCTGTCGGATACCAGTTGTTACATCTATTGGTTCCGTTAACTCTGAATTCACCCTTGCTTCTATTTTATTTCTAGTGTTATCAAAATAAAGTAATTATATTTTTTGTAATTATAGAATTTTGTAAACTTATTTTCTTTGGTTAGGAAATTATCTCATTAAAATCACATCTGCTTGGAAAGTGAGTATCCTTCAATTTCCCTTCTTTCTCTTCCTCCAAATACAGGATGTATTTAAAAAGTGAGGCTTTTTTTGACAGAAAGTAGATCAGGTCAAAATAAAGCGTTTCATCAAAAATCACCTTCGAAAAACTTTCGTCAAACTTGAAGAAAAAAATCTGAAATGATTGGTGAATTAGATCCTAATGATATGATAATTTGTTATTTGAATTATCCCAAAGCAATGGGAAACAACTTATCTCTTGTTGTCTGACTCAATCATATGGTTCCATACAGGTTATTTGCCCGTTCGAATTTTACGTAGGAATGGAAATTAATACTTAAGATTGACGGTTTTTTCACATTATTTAGAAACTTGAACCATTTTATGAAATGGCTAATTTTGATACCAACAGATAGAGAAAGAATTGGGCCACAAGTGTGAAAATAGAATTTTAGTTCAAAATCTCACCAATAAAATTCTTGTAAATTATCCACAATTTTTTTCACAATGGTCCTCACAATCTTCTTCTTGTTCGAACCCTCCAAAAATCATCGAACTTATGGGATAAAATAGGATAAGAATAAAAGCAATTTGTTAACATAAGCACTTTCAATATACTGTGTCAATTTTCTACAGTGTTTTCACCCCAAATAGGACGATAAAACAAGTTTTTCAAGCTACCTGATACAACTAATCAGATAGACTTGGATGTGCTAAACCATTCATGGACCAGCTGTATGTTTATGTTTTGTTTCGTTTTTCCGATGCCGGAGTCACATTCAACAGTCCGGTACTTGAAATTCAATGAAATTTTGTTGAACTTCTAGTGGTTGTATTTTTGTGGAATTACTCAATTTGCTGAATTCTACCTCCTGTAAAAAAAGCCTCACCTTTGAAAACACCCTGTATAGGGTGCATCTGCATTGTGTAGTTTTGCACTTTTCATTTTTATTGTTGTTATGAGTATTGAATTATTGTCAGATATTCTTCTTATGTTTTTTCTGAGTTTCACTGATTGTTATTTATTTTCACAATGAAGAAGGCCTAATAAAAGGTCGAAACTTGGTGAAGAAATAGTTGTTGTGTTTTTGTTCCTGGGACTGATATTTCTTCAAAAATAAAATTTTCATCTTGAAAATTTTATACTTAATATTGTAAATGATTCGGTTTTCGCCTCTGACCGGTTTTAACATATGCCACTTGATAGTGTAGGTACTTGTGTGACCTTATGTATTTTATTTCATTCACTTTTGATAATGAGATGAAACCCAGAACATACATGTCAACTAAATTTAAATTGAAAGTTTGGAACGTTTAGTCAAGTCTGTAATGTCCTTTTACTGTTATCGAAAATATGTGTCACAAAGTGATAAGCAAGGTATCAATTTCAATGTCACGTCCATATAATTACCCAAAGAAATCAAATATATTAATATGGCTGGCTTCAGTAAATTCATCATTTTGGTGAGGTTGCAAGGTAAACAAGGAAGACCATATTGAGCTGGATCAAATGAATTCAACCATATAATATAAATGCGATCATTTCATCATTAGTCCCTTTACTGATCAATTTTGAATGAAAGGTATCAAATTGATATTCAGTGTATGCATGTCATCAAACAGAAATACGGCACTGCATTAATTATTCATTCTATTCAATAATGTAAATATCCAATTGATGAAAGGTTCCATCGAATCAGTCGGTAAGCTTATTGTGACCGATACTTTAATCGGTTTCGAGTTCTAGTATGGATACATGTCAGTTGGAATCAAAAATTTATCGAATATGTCATTGTATCGATATTTATTTCAGTTATCGAATTCTTAATATACATAGATATCATTAGAAGCACAAATGAAAAATGAAGATTTTTCCATATATATTATAGTATGTTCTATGCGTTGCGTGTGCTGCAAAAAATATAAGGAGTGCTATTTTTACGTTGATATATTTTCCAACGAAAAAATATTATTTCAAATACAATAATTATTCAAAATATCGAAAAACAATCAAAAAATATCTCGGAAAAGCAATTTCTTGTTATAATGGTTTCAATCGAACATTTTTCAATGATTAGATTTTGTGTATATTTTCCATAAAGCAAGCAAGTTAACTACTCATTATTTCCGTTCAAATTCCATATCAAATATCCACATTTATGCTGCATGATGAGTTGGGAATGCATGTTGAATAATTTTGATCCAGACTTGGAACTAATTATGTAGAGTGGAGTATTATATGTGAAATTTACTGAGTTATATCTCCGGGATGGTAGATTAAATCCAATTTTCAATAAAATATGTAGGTGCATAGAGCATAACATGCATTTAAATATAACGTCTATTTTCAAAATCCAATAATCTAATTGACAACCCAAATTTTTCAACAAACTTTATTCTGAAAATAAAAATGTTTGAATAATAAATTCTATTTTTCATTTGTTCGGTAGATTTCACCTTTTTTCGTGTTATGTTTATTTCACCATATCTTGTAAGTGCAATTTCTGTTTTAACTGCTAAGTATTCGAATTTATTCTTATGAACAGACTTTATATTATAATATAATCATTTATCGATTAACTAACGTTCTTCTTTATTGGAAATGATTTCTGCCAAATTAACAACTTTTTCATAAAACTAGTGCTGGGAAATATTTCTCGAATTTCTGTTATATATTTCTACCTTTTTTCCTTCTTTTAATAAGGTAGCAAATCCACAAATTTTGCAATTATGCTTCAATGAAATTTTCATAAATTGTTAATTGAAATCTTGCTGGCCTTATTATTTTCGCATATTATAAAAACGGAATTCTGAGTTTGTTAAGAATATCGGTCAAATCGAAGAAAGCATGGAAGATTTCTAACTAAAAATTCCTCAGCCTTCTTGACAATGAATTTTTCATGGATGATGAATACACTTAACCCAAATTCGTATTAATTCAGTGGATAGGGAAGAAAATACGCATGTAAGAAAACAACTTGGGAAACTCCAATAAAACAATACTTCCTTCTTAAATCGCTGTATCCACACAGAATTAAATTCATTCTGTACGGCACTCCCACTCGTATTTCAAACGCGAGAAGAGTTCTCAAGTTTTGATGTTGATACATGTAATAAACTGCCCAAGAAAGTTGGAGTTTGAAATTACTGTTATATTCATGGAAGACTTGTTTCAGTTTGGGATTCTTAATGAAGGAGAGAATAAACAGAGTCCTCTTTGAGATACGGATAGGAATAGTTGGTGAATAATAGAGGCGGATAGTATTCAGAGTCCGTCATTGTCTGTTCACAAAGCACCAACATTTTTGCACCCTTGTTCCTCGAATAGAGAGCTATGTGGGATGTATTTAAAGCTGACGCTTTTTTAACAGAAGGTAAAAATGTTCAAAATAAGGCAAAATAATACTAAAAATCATCTATAAAAGACTTTCGTAATGACGAAGTTAAAGAAAATTGAAACAAAATACTGAAATAAATACTAATACGACCATATTACTGAATCAAGCACAAATGGTCTCGTTCAGAATATTAACCTTGACGCTAAATTCTTCTCATTTCATAGTAACTTCTACGATTTTATGAAATGACTGATTTTTGAACCTGCTGTTACATTGAATGGTATTGCCATTTACCAAATTCCTCCCTCGATATCGATAAAATGAAGAGGTGTGAGATGTCTAATGCTCTCCAGTGTCCTAGTTGGTTACATTCTCGTAGATCCAGTGATGCAAACTTTTTAATTCCATCGAGATTCCTCCTACTGAATAGCCTTGGCATGGAAAATATCCCATAATTCATTTATTGTTGGTCTTATAAAAAAGGCCCTCCGATCAAGTAAGTTAGTTATTTATCAAAATCTGCTGCTTGTCAGTTATTCAGGTTCATTCAGCCGTATCAATTCAGCATCACGGGTATTCTGGAAGCTTAAGGACAGAGTATTTCCAAATAACGACCTAAATCTGAAGACCAAGACTGGTGTTTACAAAGCAGTGGTCCTCCCAAAGCTTCTTTATGGACTCTCTACAGGCGACACATTAAACAGCTTCAACAAACGCAACAACGTCATCTAAGACAAATAATGCACATGAGATGGTTCCACAAAGTTTCAAATGCAGAGGTCTTGCAGCGCGCGAGTTATATAACAATTGAGACGCAAGTAACGAGGGCCCGACTCAGATGGAGCGGCCACATTCTGAGGTAGACACAAGACTCCCCAAAATAGCTCTGTACACAGAGGGAGCTCGGAAACCAGGAGGCCAGTATAAGCGGTTCAAGGATTTACTGCATCAATCCCTAAATTCAGTTGATGCCAATAATAACTGGGAACAACTAGCGTTAGACAGATCACAGTGGAGGTCTTTGGTCCACACCTATCATGGAGACCCGAGAAGAATACAGCGGCGGCCAGATCTGGTGGGTGTCTATCCATGCCCAGAGTGTGGAAGGATCTGTAGGTCACGGTTGAGTCTCTTCAGTCACAGGAGGGCACACAGTCGCAAGTAACCCTAAGAAAATACAAGTTTGATCGCACCGATGGTCTTCCTGTAGGTTATTCTCGGTAATTAGATTTAGCAATGACTAAATGAATCAGGTTATTATTATATTATTTATCATTGATTAGAATTGAAACACTCTGTCTCAGTTGCAGGAACGTCCAGATTCAATGCCCTATAAAATTCAGAAGTGGCATTTTTGAAGGGAATAATGGGGGATTAAATGTTCATTAGCATTAAATTTTTACAGACTTTCCTGCAACTGGACGACTGTTATTTCATTTTTAACCTCACATTTGTTTCATTTGAGGATTAAGTCAGTATAACGATTGAAGAAAGTGAAAGTATACACATAAAATCGATATGGTATGAAGTAAACCATCAAATAATAAGCTTCAGGACATTCTGATGAATAATGAGAAATTGTAAATAGACTGGTTTCATGATGGAAACTGATACAGCAAAAGTCAACCTGTTGAGAACCTCTCGTATAGCACTTTGTCCTACATCGTATGGTAGGTATGGCGCTGTATTCCAAACAAAATTCAGATTCAGTACGAGAGCGCTCTCTTTATAGTCCTTCATTTCCCCTTTTGCATTCAGTGAAAACTTCGTAACTGCAAGAGTTGGATCTTCCATTGATATATCGTTTCATGAATTTTCCACTTCTGCATGGATGGAAAAGCGGCCAAACACCACAGGGAATTCTGTGCTGTTTGAAAGACTGTAAACTCGTATGAATAAGTGAGACAACAAAGGCGATAACAGACACATAAATGTCGGTCCAAGCAAGAACCAATGCAATAAATACACAATTTGTGGCGGATAATATAAAGTGAAATTTAAAACCATGAAAGTTTCAATTCAATTCGTTTCTCGTTATTACTCAGTTGAACTCACCTGTATCTAGTATTGGTAAAAGAATCCACTCGCAAAGTGAAAATTTATTGAAATGTACTTTTTTTTAGTTGCACTCTAAAATTTTGTTTTCTTGCGCATATAACATTATTGAAGAATAGCAGAGGAAAGAGTAAAACTCCTTCTGGAAATACCCCATCTTTTGCGATTATAGATGAAGGTTTTGGATCATGGGTCGAACGGAAGCTGTTTCATCGATTAAATTTTAAAATGGGCTTATATGGGAAGAATCCTTGTGGAAATTTCGATATTATAGGAATGAATCTTCAAATGTTTCTCAGGAGACAATGCCATTCAAATGCAACATTCTCATTGCAACTTAACGAAATCAAACTGAATTCCCGAATTATTGTTTGTTGAATGAATTTGAGATTACAAAAATAATTTCATATTCTGCCTTCTGTAGAATCGTAAACATAACAAATGAATAGATAGATAAAGTTCATTTTGAATGCTATTTCGTTATTTACGCATAACAATCAATGGGCCATTTTGAAAAAACCAATTAAAGATTTCCCATTTTCAAAATTAACGCAGAAATAAAAAAAATGCACAAAGCATTCCTGAAATTTTTTTTTGAGTTTAATTAAAGAATATTCAAGAAATCTACCAGACAGCCACATGGTCCAATCAGGTTTAGTGTTAATTGGGTGTTATCAAATCTTTCAGTTGGTGATTAAAAGCGATTCGAGGTGAAGAAGAACAATTATTCTTGGATATTATAGGACATAGGCTGAAGTTGTGATCGATAAGTCAGCAGTCAATTCACAAACGAAGTCAGCATTGCCTTCACGCCATGGAAATACTGAAAGCACATAAAGGTCTGTATCTCAGATGGTTCATATCATTTTGTGTCTACACTGTCTTAAAGTCTTAGTGAATGCTATTTTGGATGACTTTTCACCTGCATTCATCTTTTTAAATTAATAAAATCTCCTGAAAACCTGAAAACAGTGAATGTTAAGAAAGAGGAAGACTGTTACGGTAACTTTTTGACAAACTTTCTCTGGATAATTATCGGCAATTTAATAACAATATCGACACTACATTTTGAAGTATTTCTCTATATATTCCAAAATAAAAGTTAAGCGCTGTTTTTCGTTGTCCTAGCATCCCGTAAAAACGGCTTAATCAATTTTATTCATTTAAATGTAAAACCTTTCCCATTCTTCGTTGAAGGTTTCAACGGAAGAAAACTTCAGAAATGTTGCCTATGAAACTGGAAAAATCAAAAAAACTAAACGGATTTCACTTTTTTCGTTCAACTGCATGTTGGGTCTACCCTTTACGGAAAAGTGATTGACACTGGCTTGGGGTTGACAGTTGACAAATCAATATACCGAACAACACGATCTCAATATCGTTTTAATGTTCTCCTTTTTAGATATAGGTTTTCATTGTATGTATTATATTTTTGTATTGACCAACTCTCAACATTGTCTGTTTATGCCACAAACAAAACTAAAAATGTCGTTCACAAAGAGGCACGCAAAAAAGTCCTCTTCTATTGAAAAATATATCTACTTAATATAATATGTATAATAAATATGTAGTGAATAAATTTTTTTACTGTAATCTTTTTTCACTTTCTACATTTTTCTAACTTAATTGTTTTTATTTCTCATTGTACGAATCGAAGATATTCCCTCACTTTGAGAGGACCACGTCTGCCCTGTCAGCTACTTGCAAATGATGTTGCAAGTACTTCCAATTTGAATGTTGAGTTAGACATTGAAATTCCAATATTTGGCGACATCCGCAGTTCAAATTTCACCTAATGTGATATAATGGAAAACAGGGCTGTTTCACCTTTATGAAAAAATGTAAATTTTCCTATATTTCCCTTTCTAATGGATTCCTGAGTGGCCAAATTCGACATGATTCAGATATCAACAGAGTATAATATACATGACGATTTCTCGTGCTCTCGTTTATCTTCTGAATGAAATGATTCCAGTTGACTTCACTCCAGTAATGGGATTTTAATGTTGAAAACACTCTTGATGTGAATTTTACCACAGTCACAAATCATTTTCTGCGCATTCGTTTACCGAAGGTAACATTGAATATTATTGAATAAAAAATAATCGACGGAAACCATGAATATTCTGTCCGTCAGTAGAGAAACTCAACGAATCCTAATATATCGGGTATTTTTTCATAAAATATTTATGACTGGGTTATCTACAGGTCCCGTCAATTTGTCGTTATATTCAATGAGTATTTTTTGATATTGATTTTCTCAAAATAATTAAATGTTTTGTATCCACAAACCACAAACTTGACATCCACATCAATTAACATCAGCAAAATATCGATTGATTTAGACATAACTAGAATAGAAGGATAGGAGTAGAAAATAAAAGTTACCGTATTTCATAAAATTAATTTATTACATTAATAACATCTTCTATTAACCGTTTTATTGAGCATTGAAGTGAAGCTCAATTTATTTATTGTATTTTATACAAAGGATCCCCATTATATTCATTGTTTCCCAAACCATTCAACATGATTGAAGAGGATAATCGATTAAAAAATCGAACTCTCCATGTTTTTGTCATCAAATCAAATTATACCACGGTTAAACAACCTGGACAAACGTCCAGGCAGGTGAAACGAAATGTATACAGCCACAATAATACGTTGTACACCGATAAACAAAATGAATCTATGTCAGCATGATTGATGAAAATATACGTTGTTTGTTATCCTTCTGAATTTTGAGGTATTTTATTTGCATAAAATCATTTCCGTCCCTGAGTTTTTCATGTAATCCCAGTCAAAGAGGAGAAATATTCTATAATAGCACCTGTTCAAACAGTTTTTATTTGACTGAATGAAGTTTCGGTTCGGACATAAATTCAAACCGAACCAGAACAGAGTTTAGGTAGATTTCATGGAAATATCGAACAAATTAGTCATTTTCGCGTAATAATATGAGAACTGAAAACGATTTGTAGATATTGGAGAGAAACTGATTTTTGTGTATTTACATATTCAAATATAATATTTTGTTGATTGATTTTCCTGATAATTTTCAAAACTCCAAAAAATGTTTGAAAAATGCAGGGTATTTATAAACGATATCAGTTTCCTTCAGAATATTCTGATTCATTAATTTTTACGGTGAAATAGAGAAGTTCACGAAATTTTATTGAGAGTTGAGAATATGAATGATGAAAGATTGTCACTAACATATCAAAGTTACATTTTGTTTCTTTCTTCAAAAATTAAGGTGAAGAGAGTTTACTCCTTGGCAGAAAGACTTGATTTCAATTTTTTCTTTATTTTTCAAAAATATCCAGTGCAAGAACCGTAAAGCAGATTCATTATCGATATTTTAGAACAAATGAGTGTGAATTCGATTGACTTACACAGCATACTTGAAGGGAAATCCAGCATCGCTTAAAATTCAAATGTGAAAACGTCGAAAGCATATAAATTGAATAAAAAAAATTCGATATAAAGAACTCGAAAAAGGAAGACATTTCTAATGAAATATCACCTGTATCATCTTCCTTATTCAGAATATTAATAATAATAATAATAATAATAATAACCAGAAGACACTGGAAGCTGAAAGATATCAAGACCATCCCTATTGTCATTTCATCTACAGGCCTGATACCGAAGAAACTACTAGAGAACTTGAGGAAACTTCAGTTGGACGAAAATATCTTTAGAATCATGCAGAAAGCGGTACTGCTCGGAACGGCGAGAACTGTACGCAAGTACATGGGGAATGCAGAGGAACACCGTCTGCTCCGACAGGAAGTGCGGGTGGAGCAGGAATCCAACCTACAGCAGAGAGGCGAGGAGCGACCCGGACCCGACCACCACCGCGAGCCCGAAAACCTGGAAAGGGCTCCAACAGAGCTTAATCCTTTTGATATCTGAGATATCTGGGATAAGTGAATTTTCCTCTGGAGAGGAGTGTGAAAGCCGCAAGGCTAAAGTCATAATAACGTCGTCTTCCAACGATGTACAAATTAATCACATCGTGCATTTCAAATCGAATACACAACCATTGCGAAAGGAATAACATCATCGCCATGCAACAGAAAGGATGCACCAAAGACAGCCGAGGGTGCAAAGAACAGCTAATAATTGATTCAGTTATCTGCAATCAAGCGTTCTCCAAGCGGAGGAATCTTTACGCTGCGTACATAGACTACAAAAAAGCATTCGATTCTATACCCCACGAATGGCCCTTGACGATCTTAAAGATTTACAAGGTGGATCCCAATATTCTTAAGTTCCTGAAAAACGCCATGTCAACCTGGCGTACTAGTCTTCAAATGAAAGCAGCAGATTGCTCCATTACAACAGGACCTATTCCAATAAGACGCGGAATTTTCCAAGGAGACTCGCTGAGCCCTCTGTGGTTCTGCATGGCCCTGAATCCCTTGTCTCATAGATTGAATTCTACGGACTACGGATTTTCCATCAAGAGCGGCAGTAGAACTATGATGAAACTGAATCATTTACTTTACACGGACGATTTGAAACTCTTCGCATCTACCAAAAAACGAATGCAACAGATGCTGAAAATGGTGGAAGGATTCTCGGAAAACATCAAAATGAAATTTGGATTAGAAAAATGTCGACTGCTGAACATAACGAGAGGGAAAATAGAAGATGGTACGTTCAAACTCAAGGAAGGTGCAGAAATTGAAGCATTGAAGGAAGGAGACACATACAAGTATCTAGGCATAAAACAGGCAAGAAAAATCAATCAAACCCAGATGAAGAAAGAATTAACGGAGGAGTTCACTCGAAGATTGAGAAGGATAATGAGAACTGGTCTTAACAGCAAGAATCTCATAAAAGCGATTAACACCTACGCTTGCTCGGCGCTGAGCCATTCATTCGGTATCATCTCTTGGACGACCACCGATTTATCAGCCCTACAGAGAAAAATAAGGACGATGCTGACTAAACACAATAAACATCACCCCAAAAGCTCAATAGAACGGACAGAGCTGCCACGACATCTTGGGGGTAGAGGAATTGTTGATTTGTCCAACCGTATGTCCCAGGAAATTGAAGGACTTCGAAAATATTTCCTGAGCAAGGCTGCTTCGTCAGAACTCCATCGAGCAGTTTGTGTTGCTGATAGTTCTACACCGTTAAAGCTACAACAGGATAACTTGGAAACCGTCGAACACTCTGCAGAAAGTAAAATGCAAAAACTGATTGGCAAACCTTTGCATGGAAGGCACCAGAACGAGGTCAACCATGATTACGTCGACATATCTGCGTCGAACTACTGGTTGACTTCCGGAAGTTTGTTTCCTGAGACAGAGGGCTTCATGCTCGCCATCCAGGATCAGGTGATTCCAACAAGAAATTACATGAAATATATCGCCAAGGATGCCTCAGTGGCGGACGATAGCTGTCGTTATGGCTGTGCGACACATGAAACTATCCAGCACATCACCGGGGGATGTCAGAAGTTCGCGGGCACGGAGTACAAAAATAGACATGATGCTGTTGCCAAGATCCTTCACCAAGAATTGGCACTAAAACACCATACCATCCGGATGCTGTGTTGGAAAATGAACATCACAAGCTCTACTGGGATCGCACGGTTCTCACAGACCGGAAAATAACCCACAATAGACCAGACCTTATATTGCTCAATAAGGATGAAGACAGAGCACTATTCATCGATGTGGCGATTCCAAATAATAACAATCTTCTAGATAGGCACACTGAAAAAATTTCAAAATACAGAGATCTCGAGGAACAAACCAGAAGACAGTGGAAACTGAAAGATATCAAGACCGTCCCTATTGTCATTTCATCTACAGGCCTGATACCGAAGAAACTACTGGAGAACCTGAGGAAACTTAAATTGGATGAAAATATCTATAGAGTCATGCAGAAGGCGGTACTGCTCGGAACGGCGAGAACTGTACGCAAGTACATGGGGAATGCAGAGGAACACCGTCTGCGCCGACAGGAAGTGCGGGTGGGGCAGGAATCCAACCTACAGCAGGGAGCCGAGGAGCGACCCGGACCCGACCACCACCACGAGCCCGAAAACCTGGAAAGGGCTCCAACAGAGCTTAATCCTTTTGATATCTGAGATATCTGGGATAAGTGAATTTTCCTCTGGAGAGGAGTGTGAAAGCCGCAAGGCTAAAGTCATAATAGGGTTGTATCACTGAGGGTTGAATTGATACGGTTTTGAATTTGATCTTAGAAGTTACTCACCTGGAGTCAAAAATCGATGTGTCTGGGCGTTAATTTTTATATAATTATATTCTGCCGAACTGCAGAGCTGCTGTTTCGTTTTCGATGGCTCACTCTGTATTCATATTGACGAAAAACCTCCCCTTAATAACTTCACACGTGCAAAATTCGCATAAAATCAAACGTACCTAGAAAACGTTTCATGCCTACATGAAGGGTAGGACAAAGCGGAACTTGGTTAAAATTTAATGTAAAAAGTCTGAAGGTTTTTACGTGTTTGAACCCGTCAAAGTAACGCTTGGGCTTATACTTAATTGGATGAATTCGTTGACTGGGAGCAGCAGGGACCAAATAATTCGCATTTGTATCTTTTTAGGCCTTGCTGAATGCGTTCAGAACTCAGTTCAACGTTCATCCAACTGGCTTACGACACAATGATAATGTTCTACGTAGGAGGAAAAATAATGCAGGAGAATGAAGATGGATCTTCACTGTGGGGAAAAATGGTAGGAGCTATGAGCAGTTAATTTTAGGAATGAAAAATACTGTCGTTCATCCCGCAAAAGGAATAGCGTTAAAGGTCAAGGGTCAGAGGAATATTGACGAACTCGATTTGATGATTCTCTTGTTTGTTCTACCATGGAATGATCTGTTGATTTATGCCAAAAATCAAATTCCTCACGTTACATGTTTCCACTCATTGAATTTTTTCATTGAATGGACTATACTTCCATAAGGTATTTACCTAATTTTATGAGAAAATCATGAGGTCGTTTTGGTTCTATTCAACCACACATTCCAGAATTGAAAGATTTCAAAAATTGAAAATATTTGAAAGGTGAACATTTGAGATAACACTATTCATTTCAAGCCTGACGAATTATTCACCAAACCCAATTTTTTTTTAAAAGAGATAAAAATTATTTCGTGAGAGTAAAATATTGATACTACTTTCTTTTCAGCTGGCTGAACTTTTTTCCTTAAATCATTTCAGATTTCTTTCTTGTATAATTGTTTCTTCCACAGGGGAACTTGAACAAGCAAGGATCTAGATTTAAACTTATCCACTCTATGCTTTAATCACTTCTCATCGTTGGTGGAGTTATGCGGTACGGAAGGCCTCTAATCAGATCGAAACTGGTATATCCCTGCTATATTTCGATGACTACACGTTGCTCTCAATCCAGATTCTTGCTACACCTATACTCCATTCAGATTTATTTTAGCAGTCGGTTGGCCATGAAATAATTTTCTCAAGTTTTTGTAACTATAACGGAGTAAGGTTGGCACTCATGAAATGTCGTTAATGTCATAACGCCGTTGCCACAACTTATATCAATTTTTATTACGAAAATGCCGAAAGTGATTGAAAATAGAGACAGGGTTTCAGGAAGTGCTATTTAAAATTCAGGTCCGCTCATTCAAATAGTTATACCCTGTTATTCTGAAATCCACAATACGTCAGACGGTAGCAAACATATTCAATGTAAGAGAATTTATATAATGTTTCACCTGAATCTAAACGACTTATATTTCAGCTGAATATTTCCACAATCAGAAAGATTATGATTGAAGAGGATGACAAAGGTTTCCTTCTATTGGGGGACCCAAAATATTGGTGGCATTTGAGAATTTTATGTTTGAGTGAATTAATGCGAAAAGGTTATACAGGATTTTCGATGAATGTCATCGTAGAATAAGTTCCCGAAAATTGATTTTTCTATTTTTCATTTGTCCTATACATGGTAAATGTCTTAAGGTACCAATAAATACCTAATTATTATTATTATATCAATGTATTAAGATGAACAGCCACAAATACGCGCCAGTTGTCCTGTTAATTCATGTTATTCATGTGAAATTTTTGTTCAACGGTCAAGTTCATCTTGATTTGAAACTTCCTTTAATTGTTTTTACTTTTACATTGATGCAAGATTATTTTTGTTGAAGAATACATTCTTGTACTTATCTGTTAATTCCTTCGGGAGATATCCATTTCCAACCACACTGCATCATATGCATTTCATCTTTGGGTTAATATTTTTGAAATCTACAACTGATGTAACGTATTCAAACTTTAGCCAAAGAAGATAACGAACATAAACTCTCCTGGAGCTAGTGCATATTATGATATTATACTGATCTCTTGTATTTTCCATGCAAATAACTGGTTTTGGTATGCCTTCAATCAGTTCGTATAAACTTATAGTTCGTCACATATTTTCCGAAGAGATTCGACATTATGATAAAATATGTAATAACAGAAACTTTTACATAGAACGGGCAACATGGCGTTAATTTAAAACCCAAAAATATTTTGACAATCTTCATAACCCCACATTTTCGTACTATACACAGTGAAATGTGTCAAATTTCCATGGCCAACCGAGTGCTAAAATAAAAGTGAATGACGTATACCTATTATTCCTTCTGTACCATTATTCATGGCCATATCATCGTCAACTTCTCAGTTAACGTATATCAACAAAAACTTGCCAGAAATATTTATCATAATGGTAAAAGATGCTGTGATTTATATATTTTCCCTCGAATAATGTGATGGTATCGGCTATGCGCCACGTCAAAACACAGAACATCACCTTGACGTCTTCTAAGCATACTTGACGCAGAATTTTCTTGTAATAGTTAGAAATCACTCAGGTTAGCAGGTTGTACCAGAATACGGAGAACAAGATGGTCCAATGGAGTGTAGAAGTGTTGTACCAACAGTCTCTTGATATTATTCTCGGTTCAGCAAATAAATGAAGTTCTCGTTCCTGAAATTCAGTGATGGAACGTAATTCTTCTACATTGGGTAAAGTAGGTCAGGTTCACTTTCTTTATCGCCAGTATTTTACCTATCAATGTATACAGAAATATGAAAGTCAAAGATATGCTTTTAATCCAAACTGCAAACACGTTAAAACTCCCAACTTCACCACATAGTACCTACAAGCGATATTTCAATGCCTCCGTGGAAGCATAAACTGCTAATTCTTACTAACTTCTTGTAAGCCGTTTTCGCTCAAGCTCGCTTCTAAATAATCCACGAGCATCGATCTTCAGCTACGATAAGAGAGAATGGTCATGAATGAGCAGAATGAATAAGTAATAATGACGAAACATGCGAAATGCATTACAGAAACTATCTACTAGATCTTCATTCGATGTTTGGGAGTTTGGGGTGTTTCTACTCCGCAAGTTTATGGGGATATAAGTTTCGTTGACAAACGCTGCGGGATATCCGTTCACCGCAAACATGTACGAATCGAAATATTGAGTTACAAGTTGAGCTAACAGATTATGAGCCGTATATTATGACGGATTTATTTCCCTGCTTTTGCGGAGATGTGCGTTGCGGTATATTGTATATAATGTCCGAAACGTTGGCAAAGTTGTAGATGTTTTGGAATTAAAGTATACACCTTTTGAAAATTCCAAATTCCTGCTATCATTTATTGAATATACTGAATATGGATGCTATCACTCAACAAAGTTATTTATGTTGTTCATCACATATTTTAGAATTCATACACTGCGCAAAAAAATTAACGCACATTCTGAAAATCTCAATTTTAATGAGAGTTAACTCTACATTGACTTCATAACTTATTTTTTATGTTCTCTCGGGAAGGTTTCGAACGAAACAAGACACATTAAATGGAAGAAAAATTCAGGAATTCACCGAATCTTATGTGAAAAAGAGAAATGAACGATTTTCAAAATACTGAAATGCTGATAAGTGATTTGATACTTGGTATTTCCACCCCTTGCGTTAATTACAGCTCGGCAACGACGGTTCATACTCAAAATGAGTGATCTTAAAATGTTCTGATCTAATCCTTCCCAGATTTCTCCGAGTTAGATTCCTAAGTCATTAAGAGTAGCTGGATGATTTTCTGAACTTCTCAGCCTTCTATTGAGGTTGTCCCAAACCTGCTCAATCGGATTGAGATCTGGACTTCTTGCTGGCCATTCCATTCGAGAGACTTCAACCTCTTCAAGGTACTCCTGAACGATGCGCGCACGATGGGGTCTGACATTATCGTCCATAAAAATGAAATTTTCACCAATGTATGGGGCAAATGGCACTACATGCTCTTCAAGAATGTTCCTTATATACTTATCAGCATTCATAGCTCCATTATCAACGACCACTAGGTCTGTGCGAGCAGTCAAAGATATTCCACCCCATAGCATAATCGATCCTCCCCCGAAACCAGTAGTATTCAGGAAATTGCACTGAGCATATCTTTCATGTGAACGTCTGTATACAAGGGAACGTCGATCACAATGGTAGAGGCAGAATCTAGACTCATCTGTGAAGAGAACTCTTTCCCAGTCGGCCTCTTTAATGGAAATGCTCTCTCGCAAAATCCAAACGCGCCCTTCGATGGGCTGGGGTAAGAGCTGGGCCTCTTCATATTCCCTGAGGCGATTTCTTATTGTCTGAGTGCTAATTTGCACCTCATGAGTTTGCTCAAGCTGAATTTGAAGGAGGCGAGCGGTTGCAAACCGTTGTCTCAACGAAGAAACTCTCAAGTAAGGTTCTTGAATGGCAGTTGTTACCCGTGTCTACCACTGTCCTGGTCTTCGGACATTCATACCTGTGTCCCTGAATCGCTGCAACATTCTGGACACGCTTGTATGGGAAACTCCAAACCTATCTGCAATTCTTGTGTATGTCCATCCTTCTTCTCGCAAAACTCTTGGGGACATTCCTCTTGGGTCAAATTGCGTGTTTCGCGTTGCATAGCGATCGAGTGTAGAAAATCAAACGAAAGAAAAACTATTGATCACTAGAATTGATCGAGAACAACTGATTTTAGAAAGGAGCCAATACATTCAAAATTTGATAATATCATCTTTTTTTATTCCTGCTGGGAAAAAACATCTGTATTGAAGAAAACCGTTAAAAGTAGATAACATATGCATGCATAATTAAATTATTAAATAATAAATAATTATCATTGAAAACACCTTCAGTTGTAAAATAAATTTGAGATTTCCATAATGTGCGTTAATTTTTTTGCGCAGTGTATATTTTCCGATATAAATTCACATTGTGTGAAATACGTAATTACTAAATCTTTTATGTAGAAGGCTTTCATAAAAGCTCCAGGATCTTTTTGGTATGAGACTACAAAAATTGAATCCATTTTTCCTCCATATTTCAATCCAAAGTTTATTCCAATACGAAATTCTCGCAGTACCTCATATATAAACTTTAATTACATTCATTCTAATGTGTAGGTTCGAATACTATGGGTAGGCTGAGGAAAAATCAGGCATCCGTCAAATTTTTCTTGTTGCAATTTATGTGCATGAATTTTTCATCCTGCGAGCAGTAATAGTTTGAGAAGGGCTTTTAATCTGGAACATGGAATATCAAACAATGAAATATCCTCATTAGGACAATCTCCACATTTAATGGGATTTAATGCCAGGATAGCTCGATGCCTGGAGAGCTTAATTGCAGTGGTATTAAAGAATTTATAGCTGAAAGTTGGAATTGGAATAAGTGTGCTTTGGGGGAAACTTCTCAAGAATAGCTGAAATTACTTCGTCCTGACAGTTATTACTTCGCTTTCAGAATTATGCGTACCTGAAAAAACTAATGAATTGATATATCGCTTGACCTGGAATTGTGAAAGCGACCTGCGCGATGAAATGAAATTGGGAATTCACTCATTTCCTCTGAAGTAAAAAAAATCCTTCGGGTATATTGAGTGAGGTGAGAGTGGTCAGAATTTCAGGAGTAGGTACTCTGATAACTAAAAGAATGTGATTTAAAAAGAAAAGAGACAACAATATTGGCTGAAATTCTTGCCACATGGTCATATTTTAATATTTCCTTTTTCGATTTATTAGTTATTTCAATATTATTTCATAAAAACGAACACAAAAATATGAGGAATATATGCTTCTAATTCCTCAATGAATATTTTCTCTTCAACAGAGAGTTGGGAATAATTCTGGAGTGAAATTAATATTTCTTCAATCAATAACTCAAAATGAAAACGCTGAAAACCGTTAATTGATTTCGAATTACCCACATTTTCTGGCAAAAGAATTTTATGTTTTTTTGAGCCAACTTCTTTGTTTTTTTCTAGTTTTGTATGGAATTGGAAAATTTTATTTCGAGAAATTCAATTTCTCAATTAAAAATCCTATACTTAGAAGATGAACCACCCACATTTCTATTGTAGAATTTGGGAATTGAGAGAAATAATATTTCATAAAATGTATTGAAAAAAATTTATTTTATCTTAAATAACAATATTTACAACACCTCGTCGACAATTCTAAGTTACAAAAATCAGTTCTATGTTGGCATTATTTGGAGAGCATTTTCATATAATAAATTTCCAAATGTCATGAATTTTATGCTTATGAGTATTATTCTTGAGTCATATATACAGTTTGAACCTCCTCTTCATTTGTACATCACACATTCATAGTCTTTACCAACACTATTATTTCATACTCATCGTCATCCTACATACGGATATGGTGGATAGGGGGCTGGGAAGAAACCAGGAAAAGCTGCGGTTGGCTGTACAGGAACTGAAGATGTTACGTAAGTTGTAAGTACTGTTGGTACAACAGTGGAAGAGAGTACTGTTGTGTATGCTGTCTTAGCACCAAATGTTATTTTAAGTACTTTACTCCTTGTTTCTGTTACTGTCGTCGTTTGAACGACTGGAGAAGAAGTAACTGTGAATTGTATTTGTGCTTGAGGTACAGGTGGAAACAGGGGATTGAGCGGAGCCTGTGGGAACTGAAGTTGCTGTGGCATTCCAGGACTTATGGTGCTCGTTGCATACTCGTATTCGGTTCTTGTGACCGTACCAACAATTTTCGACAAGGTCGTCGCAAACGTATGCTGCCCATTCGTGATCGGGATCACGTACGATTCGTACGATGTTTCCACCCTCAGAACTGGCTTCGATGTTGTTATCACTTGAGGTTGCTGAAGGGCGGCTGCAGGGTTGAGCAAACGAAGGAAGGCCAATTGTTGAAGTTGATCAGGGCTGAAGTTAGATGCTGAATTCAGGTCGGGGAGAAGTTGATTCTTCGAAGTAGTCGAGTGTGCCTTCTTCAATCTCAGATGTCCCTCAGGCACCCTATTTTTATCCACGTCGGACAAATCGAACTTGCTCCCGATGTCCGATAAATCGATGTCGGGCGGGAAGACACGTTTTGGCACTCCCTCATCCTGTTCGTTCTGGTCGCCGAACTCGAGCTCTAAGTGCAGCTCCGAGCCAGCCTCGTCCAGATGGCTGTTGAACTCCTTCAGTGTCTTGCTCGGGACGAAATCGTACGCCTCCATCGGGGGTTTCGTTTTAGTTGCTGTAACTAAGCGCGTTATCAAGTAAGTTTGGATCAGAGAGGAAGTGGTAGTATCATTCGGACTGCGAATAATAGGCAATATATGTGTCTTCAGCATCGTTTCCGTCGTGCTGAACGTCTCCGTAACAGTCTCCAGGGGCGGGGTCTCCATGTCCGATCCAAGATAAATAGGAGGTAAAGTTGCTATACTCGAATCGAGGAAATTGTTGTCTTTGTCGTAATTGCTGGATGTAGCTAAAATATTTTCCGTTAAGGGCGCTGATGGGGTCGGAGATACTGTTGGTTCCTCCGTATTGATCAGGCTTTTTTCGAACGTTGATGTCACAGTGATAAATCTCGTGTTCTTCACGCTGCCAACCTATAAATTTATAAAGCGGTTAGAAAGTCATGGGCGACAACAATGATTTACTGGATGGTTTGTGGAATTCGAATCAATAGGTGTTTTATGGGATTGTGGGAAATGTTTTTTCGGGGTGAAAATTGTCACTTTGGAAGGAAATAATGTAGGGTTAGGACCTTAACTGATGAATCATTCAAAGGGTTCTTTGCGCTATCCAACGAAGAATGTAGCCTTAAAAAGAACCTGAACAATTATCATACCATTTTATTTTCTATTGAATGATCCAAAAAAAATTATCCTTTGTCTGGGCGAAAATAATATTATTATTTTTATATATCTCTCGTCCTTCTTAAAAGTATTCCATTGAGCCAATAGCGCAATTTATAAACTTATCCATCTGAAGCTTGACTATTCGGATCTGCTATAGAAGTTTGAACTTTTGAAAAAGCGAAAGTTTTTCTGATTATTTTGAATTTAGGAATCAAAAACTGGGTGGCTCAGTAGGTGATAATGAGAAAGAGTTGTAGAAACATGAATGAAGCAAAAATTTTTCCAATGAATAAAGGTTTTAGTGTAACTGGTGAAGTTATGTATAAAATGCTCTATTTATGGTTTGTCAGATCCATTTAGTGGAAAGTTTATTCCATCCTCTCCTTCTTTTACCTTGTCTTTAATTGCATGGATTGTTATGGAAAAGATCATTAACCCCACTAGATAAGTAGAAGGAAAGTAAATTGTTTGATGTTATATTTTTTCATTCGTTACCAGATCATTAATCTAGGATCAACTTTAATCCCGAATTGAAAAACTGGGCTTAGGAGTCACAACCTTAATAATCATCATCTTATTCTGAAACACTCCGTGTATCATTCTTATATAGGTATATGTTACGGCTAAATACAGGTGTGAGCATTAACTTGAGATTAGCTGGCTATAATCATTGAAACACTGTTTGAAGCTAACTTTGTTATAAGAATTTCTTTCCAAGATATACGGTTTCTGAAATACGGCCGGTCGCCACCCTAGATGAATCACCCTGTACGAAGGATTCAAGTGCAGCCATACTCATTGCTGTATCCCGTTACCGGAAATAAATCTACAAAAAGAAGAAGAAAAAAAAAAAAATCGAACAGACTTGTAACTTCTTAGTGCTAGTTGCGATTGTGTGCCCTCCTGTGACTAAAGAGACCCAACCGTGACCTGCAGATCCTTCCACACTCAGGGCATGGATAGTCTCCAACCAGATCTGGCCGCCGCTGTATCCTTCTCGATTCTCCATTATAACTGTGGACCAAAGACCTCCACTGTGACCTGTCTAACGCTAGTTGTTCCCAGTTATGATTAGCATTAACTGATTTTAGGGATTGATGTAGTGTATCCTTAAACCGATTATACTGGCCTCCTGGTTTCCGGGCTCCCTCAGTGAGTTCGCCGTATAGAGCTATTTTGGGGAGTCTTGTGTCTTGCATCCTCAGAATGTGGCCGCTCCATCTGAGTCGGGCCCTCGTTACTTGAGTCTCAATTGTTGTACAACTCGCGCGCTGCAAGACTTCTGCATTCGAAACTTTGTGGAACCATCTGATGTGCATTATCTGTCTTAGATGACGTTGCTGCGTCTGTTCAAGCTGTTTAATATGTCGCCTGTAGGGAGTCCAGCTTTCGCTTCCGTAAAGAAGCGTTGGGAGGACCACTGCTCTGTAAACAGCTGTCTTGGTCTTCAGATTGAGGTCGTGATTTTGGAACACTCTGTCCTTCAGCTTCCAGAATGCCCGTGATGCCTAATTGATACGGTTGTGTATTTAGGTGTCAAGGTTAGCCCTAGTATTTATGAAGCTTTCCAAGTATTTGAACTGCTCGACCTGTTCTAGAGTGCAGCCATAGTCCGGATAGCTGCAACCAAGATTTGTGACTGCTTTTTCAGAATTAGGTTTTTGGTATAGGAATCAACAAAGCAGACTATTTCGCGGCATCATTCTTGTCACTCTGCTTTTGTTCATGCAATTACCTTGTCAAGTATTAGAATTATAAACATAACTCGGACTACCAGAAATCTACACCTTCAGTATACCATGGAGACCGTACCGACATCGAAGGTGAGTAGCGATAGACCAGTTTCGCTCTTGTTTGAGCTCTTCAGTAGGTATCAAAGATTATAGAGTAGAAAGATAGGAAACGGAGCGACTAAAGTGATGTGAGCGCCATCTGTGTTTCAAATGTGTTTTTTAAGGCCCTAAGACTGGTTACAATATTTATTCGACGGACATGTGCAGAAACATATGAACTTTTGTGAGGTTTGAGATGGCCCTTTTGATCAAAGAAGTTTTGAATGTTTTGATTCTCGTACCGCCTTTTTTTTTATCAAGCTCGTTCTACGTGCTGATTATTGAAATTTTTGTCTAATTTCTTGGTGAAAACTTAAAAAAATTATTGTATGTGAAGAACTGTGGATCAATAAAAACGAATTTTACTGTGGAAAATAGAAAGGTAAGTATTGAAACTTGTAACATGTGCTCGTTCATTCATTGATCTTTATTTCCAGTGCTACGAAGTGGATAAAATTTTCAAGGCATAAAGGCCTACAAACTGACTATACCATAGTACAATGAACATTTTACTGCAAGTCAATTAAGAACTTTTCATCTACGTAAATTTTTGTATGCAAGAAGCATCCCTTGCATGAAGGGCCCATTTAGGGGAAATTATGACTTTTATATGTCCATTCAAAGATTCTCAATTGCTACTCGTTCAATATATTCAGAAAGGCAAAGGTTTTATTGATTTAGTTTTGGGTATCGAGTGACCGTCAACTTGTTTGGAAAGTTTAACCCCAGGTTTCATAAAGCTTGATCGGGGAATCAACGCTTGATTGACGAATAGACGTCAATTAATTTTCGATCGATAATTCAGTCATGATCATTCAGGATATCATTCTCTCATCAAATTATTATGTTCATACGTCCATTCAATTATTCTCAATTGCTTTTTCGTCCAATATATTCAGAAATGCAAAGGTTTCAGTGATATCGTTTTGAAAATCAAGTGACTGTCAAATGGTTGATCCTACAATCAACGTTTTATGAAACCCGCTGTTAGTTTTATAAAACCTACTGTGAGTGTTTTTTTTTTTTCGTTCATTAATGAATTCATATATTGTGCCAAGAAATTATAAAGAAACTATATACTGACGGGCTAACATACAGGTGTTGTATACCACAGTGAAGTTTTTTTAATTGGGGTTGCGAAAATTCTGAAATAATATATTATGTAAGTTATCGAAATGTGTATGCTATGATGGTATATTAAATATTGGTATCAACTAAGTTTATTAATTCAAAACAACGTATTGAACAGAAATAACACATTGACGTACAGCAGATCACCAAATACTTTTGTGTCCTAGTCAAAGCTCTATCCTTTGTCCATAAATTAAAATTTTTGTGAATTTTATATAAATTGCAAATAAAAATATAGCACATCCGACAGAGTGTTTCTTTGATAACAACTTATTCCGAACAATGCTCAGATGAAAACTAATTCTGATCACAAAACAAAACCATACTTTTGTTTTGTCGCTCAGGATATTTGTTTTCTGGTCTCAACAAAGTCTATAGTGAAATTCAATACAATAAGGAATAGAATTCGAATTTCGCGCCCTTCAATTATAAAACAGAAAACTGTTAATAAACAGTTTTTCTGTATTGACTCAATCACATGATGCCAACTGAATGAAGCAGAGGACCTCTTGTTGAAAGCCAGTGGCGGCATCGAAGTATTAAATAAATCGATGCGACATCTGGCGTTCAACGACCTAAGCTTTCTCATACATGTCTACTCAAAGGTAGATATCTGCGTAAATTTTGACACGGTCTTCATGGTATACTGAAGGTGTATATTTCTGCCAGTCCGAGTTATGCTGATATCTTTCATTGCCTTTCGTCCTTAATCGGCCTTTATTAGAATTACTATATTTTTTATACCTTTTATACCTGCTGATACTCTTGCTTTTTTTTTCATTAGCTTCTACATTTTTAGTCGAGAGGCTGTGGTTACAGTTGAGTTTAGCCGACTAAAGATAGAAGAAACTAACACTACCTTATGCTTGAAGCTGAACCTACGTTTAGACGGCTAATCTTGAGTTTGTGCTCACACCTATCTATAGCCGTAACATATACATACATTCCGAAAATTGATCCATACCTGAAACGTGTACGGGGACTTGATGGTGGCAATCTCGTAGTATATATCTTTGAAGTCCGGCGGCGTGGAAATCTCGACTTTGATGGTCTCCAGGGGAAAGGACGGCGCGTCAAGTTTGTTTTCAATGGCAC
Organism: Coccinella septempunctata; assembly: GCF_907165205.1. NCBI lineage: Eukaryota > Metazoa > Arthropoda > Insecta > Coleoptera > Coccinellidae > Coccinella > Coccinella septempunctata. Next base: position 32,175,140 of record NC_058191.1, on the reverse strand, counting down.
CGCCGTCATCAATTATTGAAGCGACTGATTCTGATCCTTCCAAGCCGTCCGCGTCCTCCTGTTGCCTCGATTGCGGCGCGGAGGCCTCATTCGATAAGGACGAAGCGTCGCCCGCAGGTCGGGGGGCGGCGGCGGCGGCCGTGAGCTGCGACGTTTCGTTTTTGTACTCGTCCTCCTCCGTCGAATGGTTGTTTTGCTTCCTAATTGTCACCCTCGGCTTTGGCGTCGTCTTGTATTGCCACCTTCCAGGCGAACGGTTCAGCTTGAATTTGTATAATTTGGTAGATGCGCCCGCTTCGACTGATGATGTTTGAACTTTGGGCTTGTACGCCCTCCTGCTGAATCCGCCCCCGTTGCTGTTATTAATTGCCGATTCGGACGGGTTGGATCGATTCTGTTTGTTGCGTCTGCCGCCGCTGGATTGGTATTTTCTTGTCGTCGGAGGGCTTGATTCATCGTCGCTGTGTACAGACGGTGGAGTTGTAGTGGCTGATTTTCTATTACCTCGACCGGATTTGTGGGTTCTGTGTGTTGTGTGTTTTCTGTATTTATTTACAAGTGTTAGTGCTCTGTGTTTGATGCTCATGTTCAAGATTGATGCGGTGAAACTAAAGTGCCAGCAAGATGTATCAACATTTTTAGGTGATTAAAAGTGCTTTTCGGTGCAGACTACAGACAATAATAATATCAAATATTTTTTTAGGATCTGAACAAGGCTTGAAATTGGAAAAGCAGGATTGACCACCGATTGTAAAACCGAGTGTTTAACAATAAAGTTCCAGCTTATAGTGAAATAGAAGATTGGCGTCTTAAGACAGAAACTTCTGATTTATCTCCACAAACTATTGATCATGAATCGATTATTGACATCACTACTCTCCCCAAATCGTTTGTTTTCATATTCAACTTTATTTCAAGGACTTTCATGTGAACACAAATACAAATTATTATTATGAAGTATTTTTCTTCTAGAGCACTCCAAAAATTAGTAACGATCTCATCTATGATATTGCAGTCATGGTGGAAACATGTTTTCATGCCAGGATTAAAATTGAATAATTCTTTAGACAAGCAGTATCATCATTTGAGCCAGTGCATTACCAAATTGGTCTGGGGTTACACTGCAAGCACTACTTGAACAACATAATAATAACACTCCTGGGCTTACTCAGTCGAAGAAATTTGTGATGATTTCACTGACCTACACCAGAAAACTGCTAAAGCTGTCACAAGCTGAGTTTCGGGTGATGGTGGGACTGCTGCCACTGTCATAATCAGCAGATAAGATTTATAGGCTCTGTAGATCAGAAGCAGAAACAGCTGAACACATGGTGTGCAAGTGTCCAGAGCTGGCGGACCTATGAGCTACTCATATGGGGAAACCGGTCCTGGATACTCAGGAGGTAATGGCTAAGGCCCTATGTTGTCGGTTTTATCATCATCATTGACGACCTCTTTGGTTTCCTATGAAAGAGTAGGTAGAGAACAAAAGTAAAAGGATATGTTCAGCCAGCCATCATACTCAGCTGTTTACTCTCGAGGGCAAGAAGTTTTGTGACCTCTTGATGAGAGGTCTCGACTGATACTACTTCCGTGCTCCATTCAGAGAACAATATTTCGTGTAGCCATCTGATGGAAAAGTTCCTTACAGATGTATGGCAGAGGACCTAGCAAAAGCTGAGCGGAGCCACCGCTTAGGTGGTATGTCTGCCTTCTCGTTTCCAGGAAACCTTGCGCGTTCCGGACAACAAATAACTTTCAAAACGTTACCAGAGACCATCTGGTCTCTGGTAATGTTTTGAGCTTTCCTGCACTCTCCTATTATTATGAAGGCGTTGACATTTTGCAGAGAAAGGGATTTCAGTATTCTCCGACTCTCATAGCATATACATAGTAAATAGTATAGATATATTTGCCAGAGTATCATCTGCAGCTATCCTCCAGCGTGTAGTCAAGAGCAGCACACAATTCGGCCTTCATTATAGAACATTTCTTTCTTATGGGGATGTACTGCTTGAAACGGGGTTCTACAATCCCGACACCCGTCCGTATGTAGGCATCACAGAGACATCAGGGCACCACGTGGGAACTTGATTCAGAAGAAGTCGATTTGTTGTAGAGTGTAGACCAAAGATATCTATCAGGAACAGTTACCCTGTAGGGTTTGTCAAAACAGAAGCTGGTGCCCACGCATTCCTCCCTCCCTGTGGAGAAGGGTTGCATTAGTATCCTCCATCATTTGACAGACCTTTCGTGCTCCTAAACAGTCAACTATCACGCTATTATCACAGATCTCACAATTTAAGAGCTCCCTTCATAGCCACCTCCGCAACGGCGAGGTGTACAGAAAGTACAGACACTCCACCATAGGGGTGAATCTCAGAGCGCCCATATTAATTAGACAGGCTTTTCTCGAGCATTCAGTCATAATGGTTTAATATACAGTTCTTCCCCGTGGAATTTCGCCACACCAGAGATGCGAAGTTCAGGATAGGCCTGTCTATCACACTAAACAAAACTAGTGCATTATCTGTGGCTCAAGACCCATCTCCTACATACTCTCCAAGTAGACCTAAAGATCTCAATTGGTTTCGCATTAGTTTGCGTCCTTATATACATAGTCACAGCAGCCTACATTATATCAAAAATATTATTATTTTTATAACTGTACCTATATGAGAACAGGTATTGAATACCATTTTCAAACTGATGTAGAACTAAAATTTAGTTTTTCCACTATTCTTATGATTACTGCAATCGAATCAATCCAATTCGTTTAGACCCTAATATATAACATTCTTTCAATATATATTTTGATATCATTTTGTCTAAAATTCTGAAAGCAAATAGATAGATCAAAGTACATTAGAAAATGTAGATACATCTTGAAGGAATGCGATGGTACAGATGGTTGATGATGATTGATGATATTATTAATAAAAAGGTTCATATCCCTAGATTTTATTCCTTCTCCAGAATTAAAAGCTTGCCGTTATATCATTTTACTTCGAACCAAAATTATGATAACGAATATATAATGAAAAAAAAAGTTTTTAGGTTTTTCCCTCCCAATCTCTAGAACAAAATCAATTAAAAAATTGAAATAACAGATTCGCCCCTGCTTGAATTCTAGTATTGTTTGGAAGATAGTAGTGGTGAGCATTGAATTTGTCACCACTTTGTATAATGGTAACAAAAATGTCTCAACCTGAAAATGAATCTGTTAAAATACCACAATGCCAAATTAGGAAGAAGTTGTGAAATAAGGAAATTATGAATAACAACAAGAAACTATTAGATGAAATAATCACTAACAATAAACTCAACTATGTACAATACCATAGCAATTGATATTTCCTAACTCACTTAGAACTCCTTGCGTTAGATCTACCGGAGGATTTTTTTTTAGAACCTTGAGATGACCTTTCCCTGTTATCTTCTTTATTGCTGTGAGCCTCTTCATTGGGTCTATTCTTGAATCTCTTCTGACCATTTTTTTTACCGGGTTTGAAACTATTAGACTGGCTATTTTCCACAGCTGTCTCCTCATTTATGGAAGCTGAGGGTGTGGGCTCCAAATGCCGTTTCCCTGCTTTTGGTCCAGATGGCGCCGCTGTCTTCAAAATTCTCAGGGTTGGAGATGCGGATATCTTCCCTTTAGGGGATGAACCCACTACGTGTGAACTGCTCTGAAGTACTTGTGCATATTTTCCTGAAATGAAGGTTCCTATAACACTAGTTTCATGGACTATGGTTGTGCCATCTTTGACTAGAGTTCCTCCAAGCTTAGTCACCAAGCCTGTGGGATGTATCGAATTGTTTTTCTTCGTGGTAGCTTTGTGCTTATGATCGTTGGATTGTCTAGGCTTCAAGATGAATTTTGAACTCGCTGGTTTGAAATTGATGACTTTATACGTCTCTTCAACGACTTCCGAAGGCTGCCTCGATAAGAATTCGTATTCAGGTTCTCCGATGTTATTGCCGAATATCAAGGAAGAGTCTTCAACATCTGGTACGGCCTCGATGTCTTTATTCGTAATTATATCGATCTTAGACGACGCAACTGGACCACTTAAAACTTCTACTTTAGATATTATGCTGGGAGGTAACTTCGTTGTGGCTGCTTCGACCACTTCCACTCTGCTGGAAATTATCAATGGGGTTTTGGCGACGTTTTCAGTTGATGCCTTAATTACATTTACTTCGGAGAATGGCTGGGGTTTCGTTATTTTATTGTCCGAGAGTTGGGAAGACTCGGAGATTACATTAACGACTGTCACTATCTTCTCAAGAGGTTTTGTGGGTTTGTTTTCGACGGCTTTTACAATTTTGGATGGCTTGATGTCGATTGAAGATGTCGTAATGGGATTTGGGGGCTTGCTCTCGATGACTTCCTTTTTAGGCGTCGATGGAGTAGTTGAAATATCTGGAAAAATTAATTTTCATCATCCTGAATGAAACGGTATTAACTTGTTATAAATTCATACTCCGTTTAACTTCGGAGATGAGACTTGATTTACTGAAATGAAAAATCTCATCTGAATTGAATTTATATGAAAAAAATTGAGAGGAAAACGGATATAAGAGTTGGTTGAAATTGACATTAGTGAAAAATGAAGTCAAACTGGGTAATAGTTCTGCAAAATTTTTCGATATACATACTTGGCTCGATATAATTTTTTGAAATAACTTCCCTAATTGAATACTCAAAATTGAATGCTTTTTCTTGTATGGTACTTAACGGATTTTATGCTTCTGATTTCAATATCTTTCCTTTGAGATAAGGCTTCGAAGTTATTCAAGTCAAGTCAAGTTCTGTCGTAGGCCGTAATAAAATATTTTTATTTAAAATAGTCAAATCATTGTTTGAGTGAAAAACATCCTTTTTAACTATCAGAATTCATAAACAAGTCACAAGTAGTTACGAAACAATAAATAATTTTAGATCGTTTGAAAGAACACCAGGGAACTGTTAATTTCTAATTGGTTAGAATCATAATTGCTCTTGGAGTTTTTTGCTAATATGAATTAGAGAATATATGGAATATATGCTATTGTCCTCGTCTGGGTTCCTATCTGGAGGGGATTGAATCAGACATCGTTTGATACTGGGTGGCGCTCTGTGTAACTGTATAGTACTCAGTAGCGCTTGCCAGTATTGAATAGGGGTCCATCAATTCCAAACGTTCTCCATAGGAGAAAAAGCTATGTTGCTCTGACGAGGTCAAATGAGACCGAAACCATGGTCAGCATCTGGAGCGTACTCCATTTGGAGCCCTAACGATGGCAAAATGGCTAGTTCAATTCGGATCGTGACACTTGTTGATATTTATATTAGCGGGTGGTGTGCATCTGAATTAATTCTTATGCTTTTGATAATGATTTCATCTATCTATTCAAGAAATATAATAAATTTAAGTGTAAATATTTCATTTTTTTTTCCTGAGTGATGATAAGTTAGTTCGATTCAGATCGTAAAATTTTTTGCTTTCGTGTCAATGGATATTATATATTTTAAGTAATTTCGATTAAGTGAAATATTAATTTCAAGAAAAAAATTTGATTGTAGTGGAACGAATATCATTTTATGCATTTCGAGTATTCTCTATTTAATGAAGGAACATTATGAAGAGTTTTTGATTTGTTCGAAGTTGAACATTCAATTTATATAATATATACCTCTAATTAGTTATTTTTCTATGCTTCAGAATTGGGAAGCATAGATAATGGATAATTATCCATGAATATTTTTCCCAATTCCTTTGTGGTTTTAAAATGAGGCTTCCAGTAATGTCTTCTACACATTAAATATACATAACTACAGGGGTAAGATTCTTCCCAAGCACCAAATTAAATGAGTGGAACCACCAAAAAATTGCCAGGTTAAATTATCACTAACATTGACATTACTCTCTGCTGCATGTTACTCAACGAAGGCCCTTATTTTCAAATTTTCTCATTGCACAGGGTATGAATGTGAGTAAGCTTAAAATTTCTGATTTTGGCGACTAATTTTTGAATAGTACTGGGCCTTAAGAAATTTTTTGATATGGGGACGTCTTGACTCTCACTTCTCCGAGAAATTGCGTTATTATAATGGAAATATCGATATTTCATGAATTCATTTGCAAAAGCAAAACAAAATTGGGAAAAATTAAATTGTGCGCCAGTGAAAAACACACCAAGGTTCATGCTTTCTATCTCTGGGTGAAAATCGAACATCACCAAAGTAATAATGTCTAAAATGAATATATTTCACGTCCTGCAATTCTTAATTTGAGAGAGAAGTATACGAGTACTGCACACGTAGAGAGACTTTCTGCCCATATTTCGAAAATGACAATACTCTACACTAATATACGTTTGAACTGGTCAAAAATTGTTTTTTTTTTCACAGGAAATGAACCGAGAAGTCATGACTATCTTATTCCTTGGTTTTTTCCTCTTTTTTTTTTCATTTCAAGATTGTTAACACTGTTTCATAATAATGACAAGTGCGTTGTGTCCTCCTTGACGAAAAATTCGGCTAATTTTTCAATTTTCTATATACCGACGATATTGAAAAAGCTTTCCCGGAATAATCCACAAATACGGATACAACTTCTTGACTATTTTGCTTTGGGGCAATCAGTCTATCAACATTCATCTTATGAATTAAGTAGGTTTGGTGTATAAAACCGTCTTCATCCAGGGAATGAAATCTCCTATTTGCATACTTTTTAGAAAGAAAACAAAGAACTTGGCAATAAAAATTCAGTGAGGCATCATTATTCCGCCCCACAAGGTGATAGGCACGTGCGTTTGTATATCTTTAGCCCATCTTTCGGGCGGTGGTGAAAGGAGATAGGGAATAAAATCAATTCGTGCTCTAGCTTTCGCTGTCAAACACTTCCATGTAAATCCTTAGGCGTCCCCGAATTCTTAATAATATTCCCATGTTGGGGGACTTCAAATATTTTCACAAGGGCTGTGAGGGTGATGAGAAGGGCTGATAGGGTTTTTTTATTTATTATTTCAATTATAAACCTCACGGTCAAGAAAGAAGAGGAGGTATGCGATTTTGTGTCTTTTACTTTATTACAATACACACATATCTGTACAGAAAAAGCTGAAAGGAAATTACCAGCTTAGTGGGTGAAAGGCGACGGTCCTTTTTATTCATAGTGAGACCAACTTGATAATGCGGTTGTGAACATTCAACATCAACTCTTGATCAATAATTTCATTTTAATTATTGAAGATAAACTATCATATATTTCAGATTTTCTCTGATAAGTCAAGAGCACAAAGAGATATAGAAATTTCGGGACATCATACCCGAGGACTTGCAAAAAACCTAAACTTTTTCTCAAAAATCTGAATATTGATCTGGTATATTTTGGACAGTAAGCATCGAGTATTTTTACCACTCTGTATACCTCTATTCGAAAAGTGCTAGTCCTTTTCAACAAATAATTTCGATGTGATCATCGAACTTCAACTGCGAATGAGAAGTGCGCTTTATCTTCGAAAAAACAATTGGACTGTTTTTCTCTTAATGAATCCGTAGAATTTGAATCAGAAATCATTTAAAATTCTCACCTATTTGCTTCACTTCAGAGCTTTGCGGAGAAAAAATCATCACTGTATTTCCTATTGTTGTAGTGAAATCCAAAAATCCATAGACGGTTTGGGTGACCAAGTTATTTGTTGCTTGGGAAGGCTCAGAATATCCAGAGCTCACTGAAAAAAAAAAATAATCTTATTAGATTATGAAGCGTATACAACTGTACGAGCGTAGCCTATGATTTTGATAAAATTGGTTAATTTGTTGGAATGTGTCATGTACTGATGTGGATTCCAATACACTAGATATCCAAAAATTTGTCATTAATCGTGAGTAAGTAATTTTATGTGGGTATATTGAAGGAGCTACTAAAATAAATCTAGTAGAATCTTTTCCGAAAATATTTGAGGAAAAACCGTCTATAAAAATTGAGACATTTGCAAGCTGTAGACACGAGGGTTCATAACATAAGAACATGGATAGAGTAGGCACATACATCCCCATATAATTTAACTACCATTATTTGATTCCTAATTTTATCAATCAATGTGTGTTACACTCGATCCACGTAATCAACAGCACTTGGACAGTCCCGTATGTTCGTTGTGAAGAATGTTGCAAAATAAAACTCTGTAGGCGTTAAAGGTTTAAGGTTTAGCCAAGGTTTGAATCCAGTTGTGCAGGATCCCCATATTGTGTGCCACCCAGTTAACATGATAAAACTTTCCACCCAGGAGGAATTCATTTTATGTGTATTTTATTAGTCTACATTACTTTACATGATTTAATGAAAGAGGCAGGTTCACTATGACATCCAGCGTTGCTCTAGGAGAAAACAATTGCCTGTTATCGCCAATCTGCGAGGAAGTAACCTCCTTGAAGTGCAAAATAGACCTTAAGTTCTCAACAGCCCTGGAAACCTCACACAGCTCAACCACACAGGCATGACGTTGTTCCAGCATTTTTGGTCTAAGCCTTTGCCTTTTTAGACCATATGTAGCTTCAGAAAGAGTTCTGTGAAAGTGTCTTTCAGTTAAGCTCCATTTATCCTGTGTAGCATCCTGATATTTGCAATCATTGGCAATGGCCAAAGAGCATTGCTCTGAGAAGATTCGAGCTCCTCGTTATAGTGAAGGTTGATTTTTATACTTTTTTTTCTCGAAAAACTTATGATCACATCACGGATGCAATACGTAGATAAGTATTGTAAATCATGACGATCCTCCTCAGATAATAAAATCTTAATTCAATCCTCATCTTCAATCCCTACTTCGAATAATAATAATAATTGCATAGAGGTCAACTATGAGCCATTTAAAACTGCTTCTCCAAATGACTAGCATGACAATGATCTGCTGCAGTTACATGTCATTAAAGTTCAAAGATGTTTATTCAATAGATAAATAATACAGAACATTCACGTGCAATGTGGCCTTGTCTGCTGGAATTCCATTTTTACCCATTGATGTAAATTAATTTACAGTTATAATTTCACGTGAGAATGGACGGGTTGAAACCTTGTGACAAATGAGATGAAACTCTGTAGGCTCGCAGAGAGAGTAATGGTTTAATAGCTGTTTTGCAAATGTCCGCACCCACTGTTATGCGAGCGCATTTTCCATCGGAACAATGCGAAAATTATTATTCGGTTGGAAGTGAAAATCATTTAGCATCGGTTTTTGTTTCGAAATTTGGTCACGTTATCAAATCGGGCTCAATCTAGCGGAACCTGACTATTGTGGATCCTGATTGAAAATTGGAGAAATATGCTGTATTTTCAGGGGATTTATGTGGAAAACGGCTATGTGGCATCACAATTACGCGGATTTTTCATTTCTCGTTGAATCGCTAATGATTTTTTTTATCGGTGGAAATGCTTTTTTCGGACAGTGAACATGTGTGAATACTTCCTCTCTGAGGCATAGAAAAATCCGCTAAATGATTGTAGAGCATGAAATGCACATACACAAAACAATCGAAACATTTGATATACGAGGATGTATTGATATCTAGTTAGCCTAGACCAGTTCCATGCATAAAAAAATATTGCGTTATCATAGCAAAGAACAATAACTCATTAGAATTGTTAGTGTGGAGTTGAGGTCAAAAAAGTGAACCAGAGTTACGCAATAATTTGAAAGAAAAAAGATGTCAACGGAAATTGTCAAAATCGAAAAGTATCGAACCATCAAAAAGTACCTGTATGTAAAAGGGTTAAGAGGTAAGCAGAATTACGAAGATATACTTAATTACCCTTGGTGATCAATGTCCTTCGTATGCGACCGTGAAAAATTGGACTGCAAGCTTCAAAAATAGTAAATTTTCCATTGAAGATGATGACCGATCGGAAAGGCTAGTTTCTGTGTCAGTTCCCGAAAATATCGATGCAGTTCATGAATTCATCAGACCGTCGAATTGGGCTAAAACGGATATCTGAAGCACTGAAGCACATACAAACGCGATCATCATATAGTTCACGTCAATTTGGACATTATGCAAAAATTGTTGCAAAATGGAAAATGGATCCCCCAATGTTTGAATGTTGACCAAAAGCGTGTAAGGGTAGAAGCATCGCGTTCGATCTGTGCTCGATTTGAAAACGATGTTGACTTCTAAAATAGAATTGTTACTATGGATGAGACTTGGGTACATTTCTACGATGCAGAAACCTAGCACCAATCGATGGAATGGCGACACTCTGGTTCTCCAAGACCTACGAAGTTTTGTGTCAAAAAATCTGCTGGAAAAGTTCTTGCTTCAGTTTTTTGCGATTGCCCTGGAGTAACCATGATTGATTTTTTGGATAAGGGTAGAACAATAACCGGAGATTACTATTCGACATTACTGACCACTCTACGGGAAAAAATTAAAGAGAAAAGACACTGAAAGCTATCAAAAGATGTTTTGTTTTTGCAGGACAACGCCCCTGCACACAAATCTCATGTTGCTATGCAAAAAATTTGTGATTTAGGGTTTGAATTACTATAACACCCTCCTTATTCACCAAATTTCTTCAACTGCTTGAAAACTTTAAACGGTCGTAAATTTTCTTCCAACGAGGAGGTAATAAAAGCTGTGGAGGTCTGGTTTACAGAAGAAAAAAATTTTTTTGAAAGGTCTAAAGACGTTGCAGGTTCGCTGTAATAAATGATGACTAATAAAATATTTTGACATTGAAATTGTGTTTGGATCCATAGTCAGAATCCCAAATAACCTGTCAAAATCGCAAACTCATATCTTTCGTCGTCCAGAAGATATTGGTGATACCCTGAATGAATCAATCTGTATAATAAGAATAGAAAACAGTCTATTCCATGCAAAAACAATAATTTTGGAACAACTGTTCATTTCTCTCTTAACCTTTCATACTCTGAAGATGGAAAGTGAAGAATGTGAACTATTGACTCATAAAAAAGGATGTTTAAATTTTCGTAACAACTGGAAAAACTAAAACTTATTGACAAGGCCTCAATGAATTCAGCGCTGTCTATAATTGTTAGTGAAACTTTCTGGCTATTAGTGATGAAAGTTCATGTGAAGTAATAGTTCAAAGTTTGTCCATTCGACCAACTTTGAAGTATCTATTCGTGAAACTTCACCTGAGATATACTATCTGCGAGACCGATAAAACTTCGATTGTAAAATTCATTTTATCATCTTAACGCCTAAATTCGTGCCAACCTTTGAGATAAAGGCACGTAGCACGAGGATTCCATGGTCGAATTTACATTCAGGAAGCATCTATCCAGTCGGATATTTCGGGAAAGTTGGAGTTTCGAGGAGATTTTTTCTGGAATTTGTGAAATTGAAATTTTTTTCACCGAAAATTTTTGTACTCGAATTCAGGTGTATTATTTTACGGGTTGTTCTACCAGATGGAATTCTAAGTTATGAAATAAGTATTTCATCTATGCTGATATTATAAACAGGTGAAGTTTGTAAGTTTTTGAGTTTGAAGGAAGTAATCTCTAGTTCTACTGAACCGATTTTGAAAATTATTATCATTAGACTGCTGTTACCTATTCTCCGTGAGAGACATAGGCAGTTGATTGTGAATGTATACTGAGCCTACGATAATTTGATTTCCTACATATACCTAGACTGGTACCATAATATGTATATTTAAATATTGGATATTATTTGCGTATGCCTTCATGATTATTCGCAATCTTGTTCTTCGAAGAAGAATATTCTCCACAAATTTATCTTGAAAAAAGTATTCGTGATATATGAACCAAAAACAAACATTTTTCGAGGATTTAACCTTAAGGGATCTGTTTATTGTAAGGGTATAGAATAAGCAAGCTCATCCAGAACACGTGAATCAGAATAGCAATGTACATGTACTATCGGAAAAAGAACATATCACTTCAAACTAAAATTCCTTCTTGATCTATCCAGAGTACCTCTGTTTAACATGAATTTATTTTTAATCAATTGTATTAGGAATATTGCGAATAGAATTATTGCAAAGTTATGCAACGAAATATGATCGAATTTAGATGTGAGGGACGTACTAGTCATTTTCACAGATGATGTAACAATGCAATTGGTCTTTGCATTATGGGAGTATGTATTCTCTTTAGGTGAATTTGTGAAAAAAAACGATCTATGAAGCGGGCAGGTGACGATTGTCACTAGAGAGTAACTAAGCTTGTTGCCTTGTAAATACTAGTACTCGGTTGCGCCGATATGGATGAAATTCTCAGCTTCATCAATAGAAGAGCTTCTCTTTTAGAATATGTACCGCATTTCCATCTACGGTAACTTTTATTGAGAGATAAACGACTCGAAAGCCGACCTTCCAAAAATCCTGAAAAAGATGGGTTCAGTTAAAAACTCGTCAAGACTGAACAGTTGCGCCGAGATGGATGAAATTCTCAGATGTTTCACTAGAAGAGTTGGTCTTTCAGAATATATATCACGTTTCCATCTACAGCTACTTTTTTTGAGAGATAAACGACTCGAAAGTTGACCTTCGAAAAATCCTGAAAAAGATGGGTTCAGTTAAAAATTCGCCAAGACCGAACGGTTACACCTAGATGGATGAAATTCTTAGATTTATTACAAGAAGAGTTGCTCTTTCAGAATATGTATCACATTTCCATCTACGGTCAATTTTGTTGCGATATAAACTACTCGAAAGCTGACCTTCGAAAAATCCTGATAAAGATGGGTTCAGTTAAAAATTCGTCCAGACCGAACGATTGCATCTAGATAGATGAAATTCTCAGATTTATTACTAGAAGAGATGCTCTTTCAGAATATGTATTACGTTTTCATCTACGGTTACTTTTTTCGAGGGATAAACGACTCGAAATCTGACTTTCGAAAAATCGCTAAAAAGATTTTCAGTTAAAAATTCTTCAAGAACGAACGGTTGCGCCGAGATACTTTCCCACAAAAATATCTATAAACGCCAAATTCTCGAATAGAGTATATCGAAATTCTGAAGAAAAGGGTTCTATTCAGAAGCAACAACATGTAAGGATTTCAAACCTAAGAATAAAATAAAGAATAAAGACAAACAGAGAGACTGCTTGAGTTCCCCAATCGGAATCATTTCAAGTAACATAATTATGTCCAAGTCTGCTAAGCACGCAATACGTCTCCGAGGCACCCTTGCCAAGTTTCTCCAGTTTATGTGCTGTGGTTCACTGATCCTAATGGATTGAAGGTCCAAAGCACATTTACGTTTCAACTCTTGCGGATATATCCTTGGAAGGAGTAACAATTTGCTATATAAGGTTTGCGTTAAACTCCCTAATCCGAAGGTCCTTGTTATGGGCGACCCAAGTCCAGTAATCCCTTTTTAAATTGCTTATTAGATGGAATGCCAACGATCTGTTAGAATATTTGGTCGTAAAAGGACCCCCCTTAATATATTATAATTTTATTCCTTATTGCCGAAAGATAGGAGGACATTAAAATGAGGGTTTTGTTCGGCAGGTATGAAAGGGTCCTGTTTGTAATGCGGGGCAGTTGGGTCTGGATGTTATAACCTTTTTATTATATCCGCGTTGGGGGTGCTTAGATCAAAGTGATAATGCAAGAGATGGCTGGAAATTGAATTTGAATATGAGTGAAACGGTTTTCCAGTAAACCTTCGGATAGAATCCATGAAGAATAATGTATAATTGATGATGTTCGAATGTTTGATCACGATCCGGGATATTTGAAAGGATTTTAATAGAATAATTGATACCGTATTTGAATATTTAAAATGGTTTCGATGGAAATTTTGGTGGATATTTCAAAAAAGTTATCCTACCATTTAGTATAAATATATTCTGCTCCTTCACTTCGAATCTGTTGTTCTCTGCTCTCCTATATTGTTTTACTTTCATTTTGAAAGGCAATAAAATGATTTCCTTCATATAATATTACTTCATTCAGATTGAAAAAATAACGTTTATATTATGGAAAATATTGATTCATAGTTAAAACGTTGAGAAAAAAAGTTAGTTGAAGTTTGATACAAAAATAACGAATTAGTGCAAAAGAGGTATAAGTAACCTCCGTCTTGAACAGTATATTTCTTTGTATTTTGTATATTATTCCAACGAGAAAAGCTATGAAATTTCGGAATATTCAATGAAAACTCTTTTAAATATCTATCCAGAATCGTACTCCTCCAAATGACCATCGTTTTCTTATGAAACTACCCCTTGAAAAGACTATTGACTTAACAATTTATTGTTTTTTTTATGTTATGAGAAGAAGCTGAAAATTTATTCGTTACTTATGCATTTCTGAATTCATGATGTCCTTAATTGATTCCCTAATTCATATACGTACTTATTCATTTCATGGTTTACTTCTTCAATCATTCATTTAACCTGGGGTCTTTATTGATGAATGTTACATTTTATGGTTTACTTCTTCAATCATTCATTTTACCTGGGGTCTTTATTAATGAACTTACTTTCTAGGGGGTAACAAATTTTGAAATTCTTTTCAGCTCAAGAACCTTTTAGTTAAGAGCAGCGTAGAATCATACACAATAATAATTTATAAATACCTTGCATATATGCTTATGACAATAGTTTTCAATGAAAATAGTTTACAACTGTCCATGCATTTATTTAATTATTCTGTAATTCATCTATTTTTTACTGTCAAACTTATACATTCTCATTTAAAAACATCGAATTACTATTCTTTCAACTATTTTATCTTTTAATGCAATAAATACCTTTCCAAAATTCCTCAGTTCTTGAGTAAATAATTGAACTCGTTCCATATTATACACATCTTTTCTCCTCTGTGTTAAACTCAATGCCGCCCTTATTTTGATAGAAAAAATGCTTGTTATTTGAGAGGAAACTGTTTTTTACATTCACAGTGTGTTTGGAAAATGGATAATAATTAAGTATCAGAATATATATCACATTTCGATCTACGGTTACTCTTACTGAGAGATAAACGACTCGAAAGCTGTGACCTTCGAAAAATCCTAAAAAAGATGGGTTTAGATAAAAAATCGTCAAGAGCGAACGGTTGCGCCGAGATGGATGAAATTCTCAGATTTATCACTAGAAGAGTTGCTCTTTCAAAATATGTATCACATTTCTATCTACTGTTACTTTTATTGGGAGATACACTACTCGAAAGCTGACCTTCGAAAAATCCTAAAAAAGATGAATTCAGTTAAAAATTCGTCAAGACCGAACTGTTGCGCCGAGATTGACAAAATTCTCAGATTTATCACTAGAAGAGTTGCTCCTTCAGAATATGTATCACATTTCCATCCACGGATACTTTTATTGAGAGATAAACGACTCGAAAGCTGACCTTCGGAAAATCCTGAAAAAGATGGGTTCAGTTGAAAATTCGTCAAGACCGAACAGTTACGCCGAGATTAATGAAATTCTCAGATGTATTACTAGAAGAGTTGCTCTTTCAGAATATGTAACACATTTCCATCTACGTATGGTTACTCTTATTGGGAGATAAACAATAATATTACAAAATAATTATTAAACTCCTTCCATATAATACACATCTCTTTTCCTGCGTGTTATACTCAATGCCGCCCTTATTTTGATAATAAAAATGCTTACTATTTGAGAGGAATTTTGTTTAACATTCACAGTGTGTTTGAAGAATGGATAATAATTAAGTTAATTATTAATTGAGTAACTACATTTTGATTCCTGTTTGTTCTCGACAAAAAATAAGACCAAAGTTTTTGACTTTTCTATTTCAACGTTTTGTAGGCACATGTCGAATGAACAGGGTAAGTGGCATTCTTCAGCTGCATATATTTTGCGTATATTTGCTATTTCGAAGAAACATAATGCAAAGGATCATAGTGCAAGTTACTGAAGAGTAGCGCAATCCATCGGAGTAACACATATAATGCCCTCCAATAAAACATACTACAAAACTCCACACAAAAAAGGGAATCCTTTCATCGATACGAGATACCACATTCACATAGACCACAACTTGACCAGGATGGCCTCAGAATGTCGATAAAAAGGCAGCAGGAACAGCTCTCTAGTCCTCGGCCTCGCCAGATCCCAACTGAAAAACCGGTTTGTACCATCCACTTTCAGGGAACTCTAATTACACTGTAAAGCGGCAGTTGGAAAGACTGGCTGAAAGCTTAGAGCTGAAAGAAATTTGCCGCATTTTAGACTGAAGTGGCCATTATACTGGGACTGCGAGCACCATATTCCCCATATACATTATGTACTCAACCCTTAGCATGCAAAATCCCTGTTGAGAAGGGACTCATATTGTTCCCATGCGAGAAGGGACCGTCTACCAGGAACATGCATTTGATATACCGGTTGTCTTGCCTTCGTAATGGAGGTTCCTTTAACATAATAATTCTGGCAAATTACCCGGCGAAGCTTTCGTAATATGAGAATTCGTTCAGATAAATATACCCTGATAAAAATTTCAAAACGGCAGATTGAAATAAGAAAATTGTAATTTCAGGGCAATAATTTGATTTCGATTTGGGCTAATTTGGTAGTAGCACGCTGAAAGTTTTAGACCTTGAGGTTCTGTTGTTGACTTCCAAACTTAATGGTTACGTTTTATATAGTTTCGTTGAACTACTGGAAATCAATGAATTTGTCATCCATCTTCATTTTCTTCACCGAATAAAAAACAACAGAGGGAGTGTTGGAATTTTCAATCTTGAGTACTGGAAATCCACCACTTTTTTGGGGGAAGTTAAGCAGATATAAAAAGATTTCTTCTTACTTCAGAACAGCATTTGCCTCATTGAGTAATTGGAAAAGTTCTTGGTAAGAATTTCAACCGAAGTTCCTCATTTTAATGCCTGAAAGGTATATTTCGTACTTCCAATTAAGTTGAAAGGTTGTCCTTATTTCAATAATATAAACAAATCACAGTAATTATCTCAATATGTTCAATTCTCTTTACATTGCATGTGGCCAATACTTATAAATGAAAATCCATCATTGAACTGAAGATTTTCATTAAAATGTGTTTCAGGATTCAGAGTTCTTTCAAATAGAAGTAGTTCCATCTTCAATTTTCTAATAACATGACCAGCTTCACTGAGAGTAGGTCTTGGGTTGAAACTGTTGATTACACGTTGTTATAATATCAAAAACATGCTTAATCAGAATAATAACATGAAAGATTCTAACATCACGACTTTGAACGTACTGCTATTCTGGTTCTCTACACCTTTCTTTGATCGCAAGTAGGTTAACCATCATCGAATGTATAATTTCCTTTGACATGAAACGAAAGTTAGGAAACTCCTTTGATCTCAAACATCAAAGATTTTTATGGTGCTAAAGAATGAAAATTGATATTCATAGAAGCAGAATATTGTTCGAAAATGGTGATGCAAAATGACTCATTATTCAGTCTCAACCCACCGCCGATGTGAAAATATAATAATGGGTAATTCAATCAATGCCAAAGCAGATCTAGGTATGGAGGTATATGACAAGAAGGTGTAACTTCGCAAACATTGCGTAAATTGACACTCTGTTGATAGGGATCATTATAACTGTGTGTGTGTAGTCAGGTCATTTCAAGGTTACTCCTGTTTATGTGCATCTGAGTATGGAAGATATATTATTCTAGGTGTACTATAATTGCAACTACAAGGTGATGATAGGCAAGGTTAATATGGGTTAGTTTTATGAATCGAGGCTGCGATGTGGCCAAAGAAATACAATTTTCACACTGATTTGTGTTTATCGCGGAATCATAATGAGAAATAAGAATTTTTTTTTAACTGAAGATGACCATGAATAGAAGCAATTGTCATCATGGAAGTTTTGAGTAATGAACACTCGCAGTCTAAAGAACCGATTACTAAAAACGGGTCCCAATTTGAAAGTTGGCTTCAACGCCAACCTTCCATTCAATTTCGATGTTTTTTTTTAATTGTTGATTGATTGATTCATCTTCACGATGCTTATCAGTAATTTACATTCCGAATTGATTTGGGCATATAGGGGATGCAAGAATGAGACTAACAGCGGATTTGATTGATTGCCCGATCAAAGATTTGACAGTCACTAGATTTTCAAAACCAAATCACTGAAAACTTTTTCATTTCAGAATATATGAAATAATTAAGTAAGTAGGTAACAATTCAGATCCATTAAATGGAAGTGAATAGATCATAATTGGATGCGGGAGTGATATTCTGAATGCTTATGACTGAATTATAGATTGAAAACAAAGTGACGTTCATCCTTCAATCAAGCGTTGATTCCCCGATCAGCTCTGTTAGACTATGAAACTGAGGGTACGTTTATTTCTTTGACTCGTACAAATATTTCAACAGAAGATTCTTGAGGTCAATAGAAAACGAGTCGGCTCGGTTTAAAAGATACAGGCTGTTGAAAAACCATTGGAAAATGTTATTTATAGTTCTATCTCACAAACGGTTTCACCGAAATCACGGAATATAGTTTTTCATTTATTTGATGAATCTTTTTGGAACTCAAGATATCACCCACGTCTTGAGTTTTCTCATTGTAACCAAAAATTCAACGAACTCAACTGCAATTGTTGCTTCCACCCGTTCATTTTAGTAAACATGGGTATTTATCGAAATGATTGAAAACTTGTCCATCCATAAACTACGATATAATGGGGAATTCCCCTCAATTTGGGTTATCA
Source organism: Coccinella septempunctata (assembly GCF_907165205.1). NCBI lineage: Eukaryota > Metazoa > Arthropoda > Insecta > Coleoptera > Coccinellidae > Coccinella > Coccinella septempunctata. The sequence goes on along the minus strand of NC_058191.1, from coordinate 32,156,464 downwards.
CAGCATATGCAAGTTCAAACTGGATAATTATGAGTTTCATTCATGAATTTTTCAAATGCACCGCGGAAACTATTCAAAATCATTCTTCAAATATGAGGTTTCAAAATTCAAATCGCTTTGTTTCTAGTTCACGATTTGGCAACAGCGCCTACTAGAAAATAAAAAGAACAATGGCTTGTTTATAAAATAATAGCTGTTGATTCACAGCCATCATAAGGCGCATACTCACTGGCGAGCCTCAACACCAACCGGCCATAAAAATCCAATAAAATTTTACGACCTTCCTCGTTCGTCGCAGACTTCATAGACAGCCATCTTTGTCTATCTCATCAATATAGTGTATTTGTTGTCCTTTATTATCAAAGCATATTTCAGTCGATGTTGCCAACTTGTGCAATAGAAACGAAACCCTTTGAATTCTAAATTACCATTTCTTATTTTCGTTTTTAAGTACTCAAAATATTTTTTTTTGAGAAACGGTTGAAATGGTTATTTCAAAACGTGAGGTTTCAAAGATATTTCATAAAAAATACATCATTTTCGTCAGAAGAAGTATTTCCTATTCAAACCTGAAAATATATTTACATCTACTAATTTAGATATCTATCAAATGATACCTAACCCAGAAAAGTCACATACACTGATGAAAAAATCCATCCAGCAACATTGCTCGACACAAACTACCCTAAATGCACGCTGATTGTAGCCACAAGGTTTATGAATAGACCAAATTCCCGCACAAATTCGTTCCATCTGCGGAAAGGATCGAAATCACATAGATTTAATGAATGCTGCATTAATCAGACTTCAATTCAATGTAGGAGACCGTGCAACGAATACAGAGTTGATGGATGTGCATCAGGTGGAAATTTGGGATTTCAAAATACGAATTCACGAATAGGGGGAAATTTGCAAATAATGAAGATAATTAACTAGCAATCAGAGCAGTGATGAAGTTGCCTCCTGATTGAGTTCTAAAAGTGAAATAGCGATAAATTATCACTCCACAGGTATCGATGTCGAGAAACCCCTAGGTAAATTGCAATTCATACAAGCTTTATGAACATAATTGACATTTTAGAGTAACGTTCAACACCTTCAAATATGTTCCTTTAGGATAGAAGAATACTTAATATTAGCACTACTTTGAAGCCTTTAGTATATTCTCCAAGGCCTGGAAACAATCAAAACTAATTGAAATTACATACAAAATAAAGAAAAAACAAATATTCCTTTTTCACTTCAATTCTAAGGTTTATATCTGCATAGGGTGAAAAACTATGGTGAACTTTCAATTCGTAATTTCATTTCTGCATTTAAAGAGATATCGATTGTGACCAAAGCTCTTCAAAAGAACTTATGGAACGGTTTAAAAGTAGGTAAAGTATGATTCGTCTTTATAGAATGGATATTTGAAAGTTGAAAGATAAGTACCAAGAGGCCAAGCGCATTCGCCACTTCGCAACAAAAGGAATCAAGATATGACATGAAATGACACAATATCATCTCACATTTCACCGTTTTGATACTTGGATAAAATTTTTGTCCTTGATGTAGTTCTTGTTGTATATACTTGTATATACCTTTGTTTGCTACCAAAATAGAATTGGAACTTGACCTGAAATTAGTTCCTAAAGTCTTTTTGTATATAAATGTAACCGTAATGATACTTTAATGAACATTAATCATGCAATATAAGGCCATCGAAATAAAGGGTATATAATTTTTCTACATAGCGATGAAAGTGACGTCAATTGTCCTGTGTCTGCTAGTGAATCCATTAAACATTCGACCAATGCGTTCCATTAGACTCTAATGAATAAAAATACGCGTATATCTGCCAGATTGTACCGCTGCAACATTAACATTTCCATATGTATATATTCTATGGTGCCATTAAGATTCGCAAGTACTTATGAGAGCATTTAATTGTCATTACATCGAATTATGTTCTGCCTCATTTACACACCATTAAAAGCCGGATCTGGTGCAACAGACTACGCCTACTACGTGTTCATGTGTTTTCACGCATCCCATGCCATGGTATTTGCAGATGATTTATACATGACTCCTAATGGCAATAAATCGTGTTCTAACTCCTGTTAAATTCTTGTTCTGAACTTGTAGTTCACGTTGTTGATTCAATGTTTTAATTAGAGGTTGTATATTCATTAATCTAACATATGAGATGTCACTGGAATCCACATTTAATTCAATATATGCAACATTTTGTCAACCGCCCCTCCACTTTGTGGAAATTTCTAACAAGAATTATAATAAAAACTAATAAGAACTGTGTGCATACCAAATTCATAAAAAAATAAATACATAATACTTCAACTACTGTTTTGACAAGTTATCAAATTATCCAGATTGAAAAAAATTCTATTGCTATTCTGAGAGAAAACAACTGACTTTTCTTTATGAACGACACATTCTCTGAATTCCAATGCTGTTTTGAGTTTATTCGAAATATCGAATAGTTTGGTATCGTCATTAGCTTGATGTTGTAATTAGTAGAATTGTACAGTTACGAGATTCCAATTCGAAATACACAATTTTATAAAGGATTCCGCAACAAATACAAACAGAATGTGTATTTTCTGAATGGCTATCCAAGCAGTGGTGTTAAATTCGATGGAGTCAGCATTAAAATAATAGTCCCTAAAACACCCGCAGTAGGATAACTCTGTCCTCTTCTGACTCGGATTCCCTGAACAGAATGAATATTCATAGGATTTTCAATTAGGTTTCAACGAACCCAATACTTTTTTGCCCCGTTGGGGAGTTTTCGGACGAAATTTCATCAGGATCGTTCAGTAGAATTGATTTTTTAAGGAGGAAAAGTTGGAATGAAACCTCATTATCAATTTGGGTTTTGGGACACTATTCATGGAATTTATCATTAAATCCTTGATTATTTCGTATTATATTCCTTGTTATTAGGGGTCCCACTCAACATATCACTGCATTCACTGATGCTGAAGGGTACCCTTTGGTGCCACTATTTTCAAACAAGAAATTTACTGTAGTTCTTCTTACCTTTCTTCTTTTTCGAATCTAGAGATAATCTAATGTCGAATTCATGATACAAAAATGGTCCTATTAATGATGTAATGAGTTTGCTTGGAATTTATCTACATTTTCATACTGTGTGCCTCATGGATGGATTTCTGGATCTTGGAATATTTTGATTCCTTCCTTGGGATTTCTTTATTTCATTCTTGTGGGCACATGTTGGATTCGAGCATGAATAACATATTCTTCTCTCACAATTATTCTCTCATAGGTACCTGTAGTGATTATACCAGGAATATCGAATAACATGCCTGAAAGTTATATTTTAGGGTGGAATCTAATCAATACTCCATATTATATTCTATCCAGGAAAACCGAGATACACAAATATAACAACGCCTATTGGATCCCCTTGGAGGTTTAACAATCAACCATTATCTCTGATTTATCATATGAATTCCCCGTGTAATCTGATACATGAATGTTTGCCTTTACCACTTGCAACAAAATCAATTAAACTGTACCTATATGTGCTTTTACGATACTCCTCATTATCTCAAACCAAGTCATCTAAATTAACGTTCTGCTATTCTCCATATGTGTGGAAATTGAGGGAGTCTTAATATTTCAAAAGGACGTGTGAAATTTCAATCATATATTTCATTCCTTCACGTGATCAGTAAGGGGGTTTTTAAGTACTTGTTTCTTATAATTTCTGCAAGTGAACGGAGTGCAAACTAAATATCTGTTGCCAACGGTGTCCATTAAGAAATAATGGGTATTCTTTATACGTATTTAAATTATTCATTAGGATAATTAATTTTTTATCGTTTATCGTAATCATTTTTTCACGGCTACTAAACGAAACTCTTTGCATTTATCTGTTTGTTTCAATCACATACCTACTTGTTTATGATTTGACATTGACAAGTGTTACTCAATTTCTTTCCACTTTCAAGCATTCTGTTGTTATTCATATATATTCGTACAAATTGGTCTAACAAATCTTCTGAGAAGGTGTAGAAATGAAAGATGCTTCTAATATATTTTTTTGTAGGCACCTGGACCTAAGGCTACGTTGTGATTGGTTGAAGCTCAAAAAGAACACTCTCGCTATGGAGATCAGCAGATATGAATAGTGTGTTTTCTTCTTCTTATCTTCAAAGTTGAAGATAATCTCAATGCCTTCTCCTATGATTTCAGCATTTTTCGTCTCACTAGGTTTTCATTGGAGCTAGAACCAGATGATTTACTATTGTATGTACCCTCCATTTGCACCTTCAAGGTGTAAGCCTTTTATTAGGAATAATGTTCAATAGTTCACAACACAAGGTAAAAATAGTATCTACTTGGGTCTGGCAAAAAAAAAATTATTTTTCTACAAGCGTGCGCGTTCAACCTTTTTCCCGCACGCATTCCAAGTTGCGAAGAGTCACTTTCCCAAAGGGTGCGGGAAAAACGCCTGTTATTTCTTTCCCGCACGCATTTGCGTGCGGGAATGGATTAGCAGGGGTTTTTCCCGCACGCAAATATTATAGAGTAAATTAAATTCTATCATGTTTCTATGCACAGAACGTGAACGATGAGAAACCCATAGTAACGACATGCAGAATTACGTCTGTCATTATATATGAATTAATCAAATGAGATATGATCTGTTTTGAGAAATGGATATATTTATATATTTCGAGCGCTTGTAGAAAAAATATTGTTCCCAACTCTTGCGGAAAGTGTCTTGCCCGCACTCAACTGCTTACCCGAACTCTGCTTCGCATCGTTCGGGCAACGGCAGTTTCGTGCGGGCAAGTATCACTTTCCGCACTTGATAGGAAAATAACTATTCTGATTCAGCAGGCCAGGAATCCTCTGGAAAACAAATCAATTTCTATGATTTGGATTGTTTTTTGCATTGGGTCAATAATACACAATAATAATAATAAGTGAAATATTTGAATTCGTGTAAAAAAATATATGAAAATTACAGGTTTTGAATGAATAAATGTAAAAATGAATAAATTGATTGGTTAACAGGATATTTGGAAGTGAAATTCAAAATCAGTTACGCAGTTCGAAATCCTCATTTGATCTTTGTAGAAAACCAATATGAACAAATATCATTTCAAAATGTGACCAACCCATTCGCCATTTTGTTATCTCAAGTTGAATATTTTTCCTGTTTCATGGGTAATCGAGGATTTCCTATGTTAGGATGATTTCTCCACTATGACATCAGTGGGTTATTTACGATGACTGAATATATGAGAGCATGTAATTTTAATTTTAAGCAATGAGTAGAAATTTTAGTTATAAGCAAATTAAACGATAACAAAACGAGAATGGGTAGGTATTATTATTTTTCACAAGGGAGACATTTGAAAGAAATTGTTTGGGAATTTGTGAGAATTATTATTTTTCTTGCCAACATCATGACTTTAATACAAAAACGAGACCTATCATCTAATGCTGATTCAGTCGAGAATGCTTTTATTTTTGTTCAAATAACATGTCTTCAAATATCGAAACATTGCGTACTTCCGTGCATACCAGAATTCACATTGCTCAATATCGATAACGATTCTCCGCAATATTCTTATATTGTGACTTCGAACGTTCGACATCACTTCCCTTCGAGATGTAATTATTTTATATGGAAGCTATAAAGACGCACGTTTCAGAAAAAAACCTCGCAACACAAACATCCTGGAGACATCAGGCAGGATGCAGGGGGAATAATGGCTTAGGCAGTTTTCACACTATCAAACGATTCGAACGAGCATCATTCAAGTAATGATGTGTGATAAAAGGGGGTACGGTTCGGTTAAATCGAGAGAAAAATCACGTCCATTTCCTTGAGATGCCGTCATTTACCAAGTAATGGAATGCTAGAATTAGAGGCGGACATGAAACGAACAAAAGAACTTCTGTCAATGTAAATAATAAAAACGAAATTCGAGTAGTTCCGCAACGTCTCTTTTGTGAAATTTGTCAGTTGATAGAAGTTTTGAGAGAAGGTGGTAATAAAATTTTTACAGCATCACTATGAAAGTCTTATCAGTACTCTCCACTGAATAAGAATAATCTGGTAGTTATTGCTGCTAGTACAAGGAGATGGTATTTCATTTCTGATGAATATTTTTTGGAAATTATGGATTCTAAAAATAATTAGAAAACTGTTGTTTCAAATTAAATGGATCACAAATCAGAATATAATCATTCTCGAACTTGATTGAAGAGGTTTCTATTTTTTTTTACTTATCTGCAGAACAATTTGATGAAGTATACTTCGGAAAACTAATTCGAGTACCTACTTTGTATGTTCTTATTGAAGGGTACAGTAACGTGTTATTGAATGGTTTCTTATTCAACGTTGATCTGATATTTATTATCTATTCCTTATTGAAAATTGTAGGTTATAACAGATCTACACGTTTTTATTGGTGGATATAGTAACGAGTTTAATCCTATACCTTGACTATAGGTGAAATCGAAGTTTGGTTGAATTAAGGTTTCAAAAACACGTTCAATACAACGTTTAAACGTATTATACACATACATGTATGTGTGAGACTGGTTCAAATTTAAATTTGTGCATGAATAGTGTATAGTGTATAATATAGCATGTGGTTTTCAATCTTCTTTTATGTTTTTCACATTTTTAGATGCTTGTTTATACTACGGATATATTGGGAAATTCTTAGCCTATTATAGAACCAAACAAAATTTCAATGTCAAAATATTTTATTACTCAACATATTCTCCCCTTAATTGGATACATTCATTACAGCGAACCTGCAACGTCTCTAGACCTTTCAAAAATAAGATTCTTCTAGCTCTGCAAACCAGTCCTCCACAGCTTTTATTATCTCCTCCACAGCTTTTATTACCTCCTCGTTGGAAAAAATTTACGACTTTTGAACCTTTTTTTCAATTGAGGAAAGAGATGATAGTCGGATGGAGCCAAATCTGGTGAATAAGGGGGGTGTTCTACTAATTCAAACCCTAAATCACGAATTTTTTGCATGGCAACATGGGAGTTGTGTGCAGGGGCGTTGTCCTGCAATAACAAAATACCTTTTTCTACAAGCGTGCGCGTTCTATCTTTTTCCCGCACGCATTTCAAGTTGCAAAGAGTCACTTTTCCAAAACGTGCGGGAAAAACGCCTGCTATTTCTTTCCCGCACGCATTTGCGTGCGGGAATGGATTAGCAGGGGTTTTTCCCGCACGCAAATCTTATAGAATAAATTAAATTCTATCATGTCTCTATGCACCGAACGTCAACGATGAGTAACCCATGGTAACGACATGCAGAATTACGTCTGTCATTTTATATGAATTAATCAAATGAGATATGATCTGTATCGTGCAATTGATATATTTATATATTTCAAGCGCTTGTAGAAAAAATATTGTTCCTAACTCTTGCGGAAAGTGTCTTGCCCGCACTCAACTGCTTACCCGAACTCTGCTTCGCATCGTTCGGGCAACGGCAGTTTCGTGCGGGCAAGTATCACTTTCCGCACTTGATAGGAAAATAACTATTCCGCATCTTTTCCCTTTAATTTTTTTCCGTAGAGTGTTCAGTAATGTCGAATAGTAATCTCCGGTTATTGTTCTATTCTTATCCAAAAAATCAATCATGATTACTCCATGGCAATCCCAAAAAACTGAAGCAAGAACTTTTCGAGCAGATTTTTGGACACGAAACTTCTTAGGTCTTGGAGAACCAGAGTGTCGCCATTCCATCGATTGTTGCTTTGTTTCTGGATGGTAGGAATGTAAACAAGTCTCATCCATAGTAATAATTCGGTTTAAGAAGTCTACATCGTTTTCAAATCGAGCACAGATCGAACGCGATGCTTCTACTCTTGCACGCTTGTGGTCAACATTCAAGATAAAATTGTGTCATGAACTGCATCGATATTTTCGGGGACTGATACAGAAACTGGCCTTTCCGATCGGTCATCATCTCCAATGGAAAATTTACCTCTTTTGAAGCTTGCAGTCCAATTTTTCAAGGTCGCATACAAAGGACATTGATCACCAAGGGTATTAAGCATATCTTCGTAAATCTGCTTACCTCTTAACCCTTTTAAATACAGGTACTTGATGATGGCTCGATACTCCAATTTTTATATTTTGACAATTGCGGTGGACATCTTCTTTTATTGCGTAACTCTGGTTTACTTTTTTGACCTCAAACTTCACACGGACACTTCTAATGAGTTATTGTTCGTTGCTATGGTAACGCAATATTTTTTTATGCATGGAACTGGTCTAGGCTAATTAGATATCAATACATCCTCACAAATCTGAGAAATCTAACTCTATCCACAACTTTGACTTGGCCATCAGAAAAGTTTATCGTTTTCGGATAAATCAACTTAATATTGATGAGCAAAGTCTTAATTGAGGCAATAGATATGAAGCAACCAAAAATTGAAATAATTCAGTTTTAAAATAATAGAGTAAATAAAGAATATAAAAGAGATCAATTATATTTTACGTAATGTAAATATTTTTGAAATATTCAGTCAAAGTTTCACTGACAAATTGAGATTTTCCATCACAACTTTCTTGATCAACGTAAAGTTATCAGATCGATATAGAGTTACAGTTGCCATCCATTTAGAAGCCGAATCAAAGTTGAATCCAGGACCTTATTAATTATCCCTTGCATGTCACTGTCGCTTCAACATATCCACCTGGGGAGGGATTGAATTAATTAAATTTGTTTCTTGGCAATATATCCCAAGTTGTACGTCTTAATAGAATACTGAAAGTTCAAATGGGCTATAAATGAAAGTAGGAACTTTATAATTAATAAAACTTTTCACCTAGACGATACAGATTGCCTCTGAATCGTAAGTGAACATATTACCTCCTTATCCTATTCTTTTTCGTTTGGAGCTCGAGTTTGCTCATTTGAAAGTTTATGAACTCTGAGAATATATCCAGACGGATGCTCCATTATTGTTTTCCTGAAGATATGATCGGAAACTTTGGGAGGAGTGATTTTTAATGGAAGAGAAATTTACCAAGTTTCATCGCTAATTGATTGTGAGTTCCTGAGACTATTGATTTTATGCAATTGAATTCGAAAGAGAGGGAAAAGGAGAGGAAGGAAGATATTTAATGGAATCCTGAAATTCGAAATTATAAAATCCTCATATTGCTCAAATTTAAAAGGGATTTCTAATAAATTAGGAGCGATACATATATCTTCGAGGCTGATTTGGTGGAATTTTAACGTTCCTCTTTTCAAATGTGGGCAATTCCACGGATACCAAAAATTCTTATCACATGAGTCTACCTCTCAACTACTTCTCAAGAAATGAAATTCCGCCAGAATCAAGAGCATAACTTCTGTCACTGTTGTCACTGTCGCTTCACCATATCCAACTGGGGATGTATTGAATTAATTGAATTTGTGATTTGGCAATATATCCCAAGTTTTATGTCTTAATAGAATACTGAAAGTTCAAATGGGCTATAAAGGCAAGAAGGAGTTTTTAAATCAATAAGATTATTATGCTTTATTGTCCTGATTCTCCTAGGAAGCAGGATGGTACTCTCAGAAGGTCATAACAAGCGTTTTATGTTGAAATATTTCGATGAGAGTTAAAAAATAAATATATTTTTCATTAATTGGTAGATACTTCAAAGTTCAGTATAATGATTTCATGTTACTATTAATGTTTTTGATAGGAAATTAAAACTAATCGGAAATCATTATATTCATTAGCGTAGAACATGTAACGTTATGAATCGAAATATTACCAATGGATGCAAAAGCATTCAACTCCATTAGACAAAATAATAAATAAGTATAATGAATATATTATACAACATCAGTGGGCGATATCATTATGGGCAGAGATGATTATTTCGTTCAGCAATAAATTGTTCCTCATTGTAATTTACATTCAATGTAAATCCTCATCAGAACCAATATCACACTCCATTTGAAGCGATTGTGTGTTCAGTCTAATGACAAGAGAAAGAAAAGTGAAAACAATCAGTCGTATGGCAAATTATGGACCTTTTTGTCAAAAATTCATTTTTTGATGATAAATATCGGAAATCTTATGTTTTGTGAGGTAAAGCAGAGGCAATATGCTGGATTAGTATAATATTCAACCATACTGTCAGTTTTTGTTACTAAAAGTGACCTAAATCATAATTAAAAACAATATCTTAGATATGCCAGATAATCAAAAAAAAAATGAGCAACTCTAATTACTATAAAAATATAACGAAGTGAAAAATACAAAAGTAAAAACTATTGCTTGTCTCCATAAAGGCAGAAAAAAATTAGTAAAAGTTCCACGAATCCGATGTAATCAGTGAAAAGGCTTTTTTCATAACCGATATTCAACAAATCATTATCAAAATGGAGAAATAGTATATTTTGCATGAGAAAGCATTGTCGCCAAAATTTGTATTTCATAGCTGACAAATACCTACTACTATTCGGTTACAATAAATTCTGACAATTAGAATATGCACTCGAAAGGACCTTATGACTATAATAGTACAATATATCGCCGATGCTAGCAGGCAAAGGTTCATTTGATGCTATGTGATGTTGATTTACATAAATGATGTTTCGTTATGTGTTGCAGAGTTATGGTGGATTATGCTTTGCTGATTAATGCTTTGTTAGCTATGGTTACGTGAGGTAAGAGAATGTTATTTAATGAATTCTCTTGAAGAGACGGAATCGAGTAATGAACTGGGTAGTTATGTTAAGTTGAGCTATGTTTTGTTGAATTATGTTATGGTTGGGTATTACCATGGACTCAATTTATAATTTCAATACTCAATGGTACTACTGTGTTAGGTTATGCGAGCTTAAATAATACTGAATGAAGTGAGGAACATAAAGAAAGTAGGAGGAGAACAAGGGGATGAAGTGATAGTTGTTATATAGCACGAGATTTTCATACCTACTTGCACTGACTATTATATTCAATTATGTGACCAATTATCAAAACGGCGTATTCAACTTAGAGCTCATCTTGTTGAGGGTTAATAAATTATTATTCTTACAACAAATTTCAATGATATCAGTAGGTATACTTTAAAACTTTCAACAATGAGCCATCATCCACGCAGGTCTTGCATTGTAGTTTCCTCGAGAATTCGCCATCCTTGGTACACATCGCGTAGGCAATATTTCACGAAATCAACCTACCGCATTCCATATTTCAATTGGCATCCTAGAATTGATATTCAAGGATGCAACGAATGATGTAACGCAACATCCAGCAATCCCATCTTGAACAATGGACGCGGAAAACAACAATTAATTGCCAAAAATCCCACGAACAATGGACGAATTCGATCCAGTTCCATGAATGGACCTAATGGGCTTGCTCAATGAATCAACAGATAATGGCGTGATATAATCGATATTGCATTCGGGTACATGCACAATTAGCAACGAAACGAACCCAACGGAAGGAGCCATCGTTGGCAGATAGAAATCTCCGATGGAACGTTGAAGTTCATTCCCATAATAAATTCGGTAGAGGCAAATTGACGTTTCGAAATGGACGTATCGTGAAATAACGAGAAATGTTATCTGAAATATTGATGAACATTGACTTTGGCAATGAATAACAAATAATTATTTTCTGTAATGGGGATAACGGACCAAACAAATACAGTCAGACTTATCATATGATTCGCATTTTTTTTTTGGATTCTTCAATGATTTTTATACAGGGTGTGTCCGTGACTCGTACAAATATTTCAACAGTAGATTCTTGAGGTCAAAAGGAACACTTTTTTCCAATACCATTTTCTCTGATTCGGCCCTAATAAAAAGATATAGGTAGCCATTTTGAATTTTAATAATGAGCAGTGCCAACCCTAGAAAAACAAAACTACCTTAATTAACTAAATCTGTGACATTACACATCTGTGGATCTTAAACAGAGTTGTATTCAGCCAAAATATCCAATTTTTCAAATTTCAAAAATACTTTTTATTTATTTATTATTTATTTATTTATTTATTGAAATACAACTATCATTCAACAATTATGTTGTTATTAGAGTTGACTTATAACTAAGTTTTTGAAATTATTAAATGAACACTTTAATGAATTCATGATATGACCTGGCATGCTATTAAAAGTTGTCAAGCTGGCATATATGGGACCCCTCCTTCGACTTTCCGTATTTGCTTTATATAAGTAGTATGAATTGTTTTGCCTTGTTTCTCGGTTGGTCATATTTTGGACTTTCTTCAATGGATTGTGACTCTTTATATGATTGTTTTCTAGCTTATATATGAGTTTGCACTGTTGTAATTTGATCAGTTTGTCCAACTTCTTGTATGGATAATTTTTATATGATTCTTTGGTTGGAAATTCATAGGGAAGGTGGTGAAGTCTTTTTATTATTTTATTTTGTAATCTCTGTAATCTTCTTAGATTAAATTTTACCGAGTTTGACCATATTACCGATAAAGTAGCTGAGTACTGAATGAAAATAGGCGTAATATATATTTTTACTTGTCCTCTCGTCAAGGTATGGCTGTAAATGACGAAGCTTCGACTCCAATGGCGAAAGTTTGTCTATGATCATGTCCACATGTGCATTCCATTTCAATGTCTCTTCTATGATCAATCCCAAGTATTTAGTTTTTTTCACTTGTGTAAGTTTCTTGCCATTAATAAACAGCTGTGGATGGATGTTGCTGCTATTTGTTTTATTCTTAAACAGGATGTATACAGTTTTTTCTTCATTGATGACAAGTTTATTCGAGTTCAACCATTCACTGTACTTCTGCATATCCCTATTGACCATTTCCTCCAGAGTACTTATATTTTCTGCCCTATATATGATGACTGTGTCATCCGCAAACATGAAGACTTCACCCAGTAAACCTGATATGACAATATTTTCAACATATATTAGGTAGAGAAGTGGTCCGAGCACTGTGCCCTGCGGAACTCCAGTTCTGATTTTCTTATAAGTACTCTTTTTACCTTCAACAACCACATATTGTTTTCTATCGGTAAGGAAGGACTGAAACAGTTTGAAAGATTTTCCTTGTATTCCTATTCTTTTCAATTTTTTCAGTAAGATAGCTATGTCGATTGTATCAAATGCTTTATGCAGATCAATAAAATCACCTACGACTTTCTTTTTTTCGTCGAGTTTTTGTAATATGTGTACGATGACATCAATTGCAGCACCTTCAGTTAAACTTTTTTCCTGGAATCCATATTGATGTTTAGATATTTCTAGTAATTTCGCTAATCTTTTTTTCATTATTTTTTCTATTATCTTAGCAAATATTGAAGTATTTGATATCGGCCTATAGTTAGCCGGTTCTTCTTTATTCCCTTTTTTAAACACAAGTGTTATTCTAGCGATCTTACATAATCTTGGAAAAATTCCACTCTTTATACTCTTATTCACCAGAAACAATAGATGGTCTTTAATAATGGGGTACAAAACAATCAGATCTCTTGTACTTATATTATCAGAACCTGGTGAGGTGTTTTTCTTCAGTGACATCACTGAATTTTGAACATCAAATTACTCGAAAACGGCTGATTATAAAAGAAAATATAAAAAATACTTTTATCTTACAAAACGTGCAAATATTCATTAGATGGCGTTCAACTTAGTTTCAAGAATTGGGTTTTTTGAATTTTTGGTATTTTTATGATACGTAATGGTCATCATGATAAAACTAGTGGACATGGGTATGATATCTTATGTTCGAAAAAGATTCATCCAATAAATCGAAAACCATATTCTAAAATTCATTTCATTCGCTGAAACCGTTTGTGGGATAAAACTAAAAATAACATTTTTTATGGATTTTCCACAGCTTGTTTCTTTTAAACCGAACCGATTCGAAAAAAATGGTAGGAGAAATACGTGTTTCTTTTGAACTCAAGAATCTACTGTTAAAATATTTGTACGAGTCAATGACCCACCCTGTATATTCTGGAAACGCCTCAACTGGATCATTTAGTTTCCAAATTTCGTCAACTATATTATATTGAAAACATAAATTTCATAAACAATTTTTCCGATCCTGAACTCATAATACTCGTTTATTGAACAAATGAAACAAATTCAGTTCATCATTTCTCAAACTCATCAAAAATTTTTGTGAAATCTACACCTGATCTTTTCATTATTATGTTCTGCAGAATACCGAGAGACTCTCAAATATCTTTTTGTTTCTTACGGTTATACCGCAAATAAGTAATCTTCGTTTCCTTTAATGGAATTTCAATAAATTATCACAGCTTTCCTTTCAAATTTCAATGTGAATTTGATCATATAACTTTTGTGATAATCCGACACTCTCCAGAATAATTTTAGTTTATCCTCTATTCAGGATGATCAGAAAATTGGTCATAACCAGTTGAATGTTGGGAATTTTCAGGAACTCTTTTTGAAGCAGAAAGTTCTTCATTCTGATTATGACGAAGAAATTTAAAAAAGTATTCACAAAAATATGTCTTCGATGGCAGTTTTTATCAAAACCTTCTCACTGCTAAAAGGAACACAATACTATTTTATCGAAATATGATTCTGTTCCTTGGAACAAATAAATCATGTCCTATCAACCATATACCTAGAATTCTTTTTCTGGGATGTCAAACTAGTTTTGTAATATAATGTTTCTTAAGTGAGTAACTCATTCAGTTGTGATTACCAATCAAACTGTTCTTTATCGATACTTTTGATTATTTATCTTTCCATGAATAATTTAATATTAAAATTATTTTTTTATTGAAATCTTGATATGTAGACTATTATGTGGATGAAGATCTTCATTATTATTTTTCTTCTAAGTATGGACAACCTAATAAACTAACAGCGTGTAGGAGTCTATATTTTCCTTATAGTTCAGAAGTCCTGAGCAGAAGAATATGGAAACTGCCGAAATAATTACCCAACATGCATACAGGTATTCCGAAATTGAGTTGAACAATATTAGATTCTTCGAAAAAACATTGGACAAAAATCTTATATGAATCAGGAGAAGATTTGTTTTCAAAGTACAGACTGTTTCACAGAATGCTATTATTTCAAATTCTCATATTTTTTGATAACATGGTCTTCCCGACTATAGGTTGATGTAAAGTTTCCCTTTTTTTGTCTACGTAGATTACACCATCAAATTCCTTCAAACATTATATCGAGATACCCTACAGGATAATTAGAAATACTCCTTGAAAACATGAAGCTTGAATATACTGCCAGCGTTGAATTCAGTTGCATTTGAAAATAGAGCATTTTCGGAGTCTTCATATACCGTTATATCACATTACTTTCAGCAAACAAGCTCCGACTGGTGTAGAGATTTGGAATACGAACCCCTTGGTTCCATTTCATCATTATATAGCATACATTTTACTCCGTACCTCGAATAACAAGCTCATAATGCTAACATTATGTTTTCAAGAATCTAGGTAAATTTAGTCCTGCAGCAACTAATTAGTCTCGAGGTTTCTGAATTAATTCACTTACCTAAGAGAAAATTGAGGAAAGCGAAAAAAACAACTTTAGATTTCATGTTGAGTCTTCTAGATGTTATCAGTGGCAGAGCATAATTCATCAGTTATTCTTGCAGCGGGGAGTTCTTATCTTCCTGAAGTCCTGAAAGGAATAAAAAATTTGTTAGGCATCCATTTTTCACTGCCCTAAGATTTAGTTCCCTCAAGATATACAATCAGTGGAGTAAGATTAATGTGTTTTTTTTTAATGAGTTCATATCCGAACTGTTACACATGAAATGAAATAGGTTAATCATCAGGTGAAACAGGAGGGGATTATTTCATGATGGCTATATCTGATCCATATGAAAAAGATATACTAAGTGGCATCAAGACTGGACACGCAGTAAGCAGGATATTGAAAATCGAAAATCAGGCGGTATCCTATATTAATCAAAGATGAGTTATTTTGCACAAAGCTCCAGAGGTTTTGGTAAACCCATGAATTATCGATTACCAATGATTGAGCTCAAATGAGTATATTTGATTTAGTGCCGGTGTATTCATCTTCTCTATGAAATGTTCCTTCACTTTCGGTTATTGAATTTAATGACAGCCTGTGACTACTTTGGATATATTCATAACCATTCATAGCTTTGCTAGTTACTGAAGATATGACGAGTAGTTCATGTCCGTGTATGCTCAATGCTCAAGACCCGACATCATGCACAACAAAAGTTTAAATGAAATAATGCCTACACTATTAACTGGTATATGCAACACTGTCAATATTCGTTAACACATATTTGTTCTTTCCGAATTAGGGTGCAAGTTGGGGAGCCGACGATGCTTAATCTGTATTTACTCGAGCGTCGTAGAGACCTAGTGGATTTTGAAGTGTCATCGGTGGGGAAAGCATTCGCAGGTTTTCGAAGATTAAGATTCTGTATATGCCCAACCTGTCTCTGATAATGAATTCATGTTAATCTGACAGATTGCGAGGTGGTTGAAAATGGTAGGAAAAAATTTTTTCTTCGAGGGTGTCAGATTTTTAGAGAATATGTTAATTGGACTCAGAAGAAGCTACTTCTCAAGAGACTGACAATTCGGAAGTGACGCAAAGTCATAGCGGTACATCGAAAATGCAAAAAAATCGTTACTTGAACATACTCGAGCGTGTCAGATTTTCTTACAGATGATTAATCTCGATATTGCAGACGTGTTGACTTATTAATCTGACAATAATCAGGGTGGGTTTTCTTAATCTGACAGTTTGAAGATGATAACAATTATTTTTTTTCAAATATCTCCCTTCCTGTACCGCTAATCCTTTCTTTATTCACCGTGAAAGTTGTAGATAATAAAATTCAATACTTTTGTCTTTTTGTCTGAAGCATTTCTACATACTCTCAACCGTTTTCGAGTTAGAGAGCGATAAGGACGAGGAGCTTAGCCACACGTAAGAAAGGCAAAGGCCAATGTAAATAGAAACCCAGTGTAATGTACATTCATCGCTATATATCTCAAAAACGTTCAAACGTAGAATAAATTGCTTCGGACAAAATTTGTAGGAAATGTTGTGCTCTATAACTTTTATAATGAATACGAAAACAAAGCCCAGGACAAGGGATAATTCAAAAAAACCTTGTGACCTTTATGGCCAATTTTTATTGTTTCGGCCTACTGAAACTGTCATATTATATCTTTTCCGTTATTCTTGAATCATTAGCTTCTTAATGAGAAAAAAAGCCCCCGCACTCGAGAATGTACACGTGACGTTTTTTTTTTGCACGCTTTAATTGTCAGGATAAGAGAATACATATATACTTTTCAACATGTAATTAACCACATATTTCTTAATCTGACACGCTCGAGGAAGTACAATGATCATTCTTTTTTACTATTCTGACTGGCTGTCCTAGACAATTCCCCCTATATACAGGTCAAATTTTTAGCAGAGGTCCTCTACAGGGTCCAAGGAATCCCCCCTTATATTAATCGGACACGCTCGAGTAAATCCCGAATTTACTCCTTGGGCTCCCCAACTATGAGGGGGCAACTGAGGTAAATAAAAAATAAAACCAAAGCAGTCATCCTAGAAGGCAACGGAAATCAACAGGACCAGGACTCTAGCCAAGCTGTACCTTCTGTCCAAATCTTACTCCCCTCTGTTCGATTTCGAGATACCATCAAAGAAGACGAGGGATATCCTCAAGTCGTAAATTCATTGCATTATTCTAGTAACGGTGACTAAATGGGTCAGAAACTTAATGCCCTTGATACCCACGGGCAATACAACGTCCATCAATGGGCAGCACTCAATGGAAAACAAAGCAATTTGCATTATTGCATTTTTATCGTAATGGTGCATGCAATGAACTTTGTTATTGACTCCTATAATGCAACGGGAGTGTTTTCCCAACTACTAACGGTCTATCGCTAAAGGTCACCCCAGCCTTCCAACGATCGTGAAACTGATATATCTTCGGAATTCCTCCTTGGTAGAAGCGATTATACCGTTTACTCGATGTTTTTATTGCCCTGCCTGGGATTAGGAGTTTCATTGTATCCTCTAGCTCGGCGAAATTGATGATGAGTACATTTATTTTTTCAGGTTAATGGTTCTATTCCTTTATCACTGGTGGTGAACTCATTCCCTCTTCTTTTTGCATATACAGAATGTCATACAGAGTTTCCAAACTACAATAGTGTGAATTAGGTTAATTCAATCGGAAATGTTCATTTGAATCTCGATTTGAATTTGAATTGATTGATTTGAACTGACTTTAGAAAGCAAAGAGCTAAAATATTAAAATTAATTATTTTCAAACAATTTCAAGACATGCATCTCTAAACTTTACTGACTATCATTTGGGTAGATCGAATCGAAAAACAGAAAGTGTAGTTGACTAGGAGGCAAAATGAATTATTTGTAATGCAAAAAATGAAGCATTTCATAACAAAAAAATCAATATAATTAATTATTAATCAAATATTTTTTCTGTAACATGATCAGTGAACCGCAATTTTAAGTAGAAACAAACAGGCAAAAAGCTGCTTCGGGGTATACAGGCTGCCTGTAAACAAATGCGAAGGACTTAGGAAGATTATTCCTCGATGAAAATAAGCACGGGTAGTTCCTATAAATTTTTTTCTAAATCGGCCTCCCTTCCAAGATACAGCCTTTGGAAGGCGATGACGATCTGACAGTTTTTAATTTTTTTTACGGGTTCTAGAAAACACTGAGTCATAAAACTATACATAATATGAAGCACTAAGTAAATGTTACTCACACAATTTTTTTAGATCTCATAACTTCATTATTAGGGGTTGAAAATAAAAACCCCTTATCATTTTCCTTCAAAAATTGTTTTCGTGGGATGGATTTTCAAAAAATAAAATTCTCTTATGATTTCCAATTCAATTCTGAAGAAAAAAGTCTCTTGCAGAATTTCGATATTTTTTCGGAATAAATGAAAACTTGTATACGAAAGTCGATGAGGGAGAGTTGATGCATGTATTTTAGCGGGAGTTAGTCATTCTATGGAACACTTATTATACTTATTATATAAAATGGAATAAACAGTGATCAGAACTGCTTATAAGTTTTTATTTATTCCGAGAAAAGTATAGACTGTATCGAAATTTTGCAACAGAATTTTTCTCCAGAATTGAATGGGAAACCATAAGAGAATTTTATTTCTCGAAAATCTATCCCATGAAAATAATTTTTGAAGGAAAATTACAAGGGGTTGTTATTTTCAACACCTAATAGTGAAGTTATGAGATCTTAAAAAATTGTGTGAGTAACATCTACTTAGAGCTTCATATTATGTATAGTTTTATGTCTCAGTGTTTTTTAGAACCCGTAAAAAAAATTACTGTCAACTCGTCATCGCCTTCCAAAGACTATCTTTGAAGGGAGGTCGATTTCGAAAAAAATTTGTAGGAACTACCCCTGCTTATTTTCATCGAGGAATCATCTCCCTGATGTTTACAGGCACCCTGTATAATCAAGATATACTAAATTTTGAAGATATTAAAATATGAAGTAATGTACCTAATTGAAATAACGAATAAATTCAGATTGTTCTGAAATGGTTGAACGGTTTCAGTAGTAAAATGAAGGTTATAAGACAGATTCCGTTGCTTTCATAAATAAATTAATTCAATGTAAATTTATTCAACCTATATTGACAGCATAATCCATACAATGACTAGAAGTCCTGACCGACGTTGTCCTGTCATGAAATCAAGAATTCAATATCAACGTTAAAGTTTAATTCTCAATCATTTGAATTCTTGAATACCCTCCATCTATAGGACATAATTCTATATATAAATCTATGGCCCTGCCTGAATACAATCAACTAATTCATCAAAATTGTCAAAGGCACCTTAAGCAGGGTCTAGGCTTTATAACGCCAACTACCAGTATTGCTGGTGATTCTAAACTTTCCAGGGCCGAACCCACAAACAGAGTTTCATGAAAATCGTGTCGTTCAAGAAACTTAGAACTCAACTGCAATAAATATTTTAGCATCCCTTGTATCTTGTATGTATGTGATAGCCGAAACAATTCAAAGGATTATAAAATGATTCGGACAAGGCATACATAAAATAAAAAAACGTTTCCATTGTGAATTTTCTTGCCCAAAGGGTGGGCAAGCATTTCTGTACTTATCCATGAACAACAAGAAAAATTCGGTCCACCTCATGCAATGCTTTTGAAACGATGAATATTGAAAATGTTTCGATTGAAAATTGTGCTTGTTGAAATATTTCAAATTCTTTCTTTCTTCAGTTGTGGTCTGAATTTTTTTTCTGAGGTAACTCTAGTTAATAATTTGAAACTGTTCTATGCAACACACCTATGAAAACCACCGTGGTTTTTTGTTATTGAATTGATGTGATCGATGAAAATAAAGAATCAAAAACTGGAATAAGTATGAGTTTTTACTAAAATGAGTTATTTAACCACATATAGCGAAACACGTGAAATAAGTAAACTCCTGGTAGTAACCATGTACCTACTTAATTCAGTTTCTAGTTTAGTCTAGTTTTATACCGAGTTATATCAGCAACATTTCGAAAAATTTTGTTTTCTGTTCACTTCAAACAGGACATTTCAGAAATTGTGGCCTAGATTAAGGAATTAACGAACCATCACCGAAGCTCCTTTATCCGGTTGGACACTGTAAACGAATCAATCAACAGTAATCACTTATTTTGATACTGATTAATCTTGAAATCAGGAATAGGTAAAGTCCACAAAACCCCTTTGAGTTATTGGGCAACATAGAAAGAAATCCTTTGTCGGAACAAACGAAGTGATAGGGTTCGTGATTTTAAATAATTGCTACAGAAACGTTCGCCCTTTGGGGCCTTTCGCAATAAAAGGATCCTCTCCCTCATTTCCTACGATGTTATCGGTGGAATCGAATCAGAGCGGAAATGGCTGTGACATTTAAACACGAAATCTGATCTGTATAAGTCCGGTCGTTTATCCAGGAATCGAACCATTTTCTTTAGATGACTCGGACATGGATGGAATAGGCACATCTCATTTTTGTCTGGGATACTTCAGAAACTTTTTTATGATACTCAAAGATTAAGTTGTGAAATAATTGAAAAATTAAGGCGGACTAACTATTCAGTAATTATCTCATTAATTAAGTTTTTACTCGGAGGAAGTTCATTATCAATAAGTACATATGGAAAATCAAATTTATACAGGGAAGTTCACCGTGTTGGCCTATTGGACGCTTATGGAGAAATTCTTCTCATTTTGTGCGGAAAAATTGCTTGCTGGGGTTTTCGACAATGAACTCTCTCCCTAAAATATTTTGAGACCCAGTAATATCTTCGCATCATGAGACAGCTGATTTGATGGCAATTTCAACAATATACTACTCCTTGGTTAAATATTCAAGAGTTTATCAATTATTAGGATTTTTATGAAAAAAAAGTTGTCACACTTTTTTCGATGAAAAAATTTTTAGGTTCAATTATTCCACTATAAAACTGTTTGATGCTTGGACTCAATATGAAGGAGACGATGGGGAAAATTAAGTATAACACTTGTAGATAATAACTTATCAGTCTTATTTTATTAATTTATTAATCCTTGGTTATTCAACTATAGAATTATCATTCATAATTTCACGGAATTAATGAACAAAATTGTTTTTTGCAAGAAATACAAAACCCTTTCTGCCCGTAGGTACCTATTTACCCGAATCATTTGGAGTAAAAGCGGACGTGTGTTGGGTTAGTTGCAAACAGTATAGGGTATTCACGCAATTACTCAATTGAGGTGAATATTAATTGCAGAAAGCACAGATAAAACCCTTTTCGGACGATGTTCCACCAGAACAGTTCTCGTGTACCCAATTACCGCACTTTACAAATATTCTTAGTCTAAGAAATAGTAGTTAGTAGAAAAGGCAGAATTAGTCCATTTTTTTCTGTTGCAAAATTATTTTTCTATGTCTTTCATATTCATTTTCGAAACATCTGTAAACAAACAATAATTATTTTTGTTTTGTATTCACCATATATGGGGTGATTGCCTTGATCGCAATTACCTCAAATGGTATTTCAAGAATAATAAAACAAAAATTTGAGACTAGTACAATATTTTGTTGAATGTTATTTGAGCATCATCTCTATTAAAACAAAACAACCGATAGATATTATTCACTATTCGACATCACTTTTTCGATATACACCACAAGAAAAATTAAAAATCCTCTAAATTAGATCACAAGTTACACAATTTTTCAAAATGACTTATCTTGAAAAGTATGAACGATCACCGGTAGTAACTATTTTATTCACACTAAAGATGATTGAAACTAGATAACTTGGTCATGATAACTGAGCGCATGGAGAAGGATCTAGTAGATATCCCTGTGTCCGCTGTTACCCCACGTCCGCAATTACCCCATCGTCCCCTACATGGTATTTATGAAAAGATCATCAACTTGGACATACTGAATTTATAAAAACTCAAGATTTTTAATTGCAACCTATATTTTTTATTGATTCAGGCGATTCTGGGTAAAAAAAGAAAAGGGGTTACCTAAATAAAACATATATCTAACGATGAAAATGATAACGCCTAAAACAGTGAGGCAATGAGTATAGAATTCAGATCGAAACACTTGTGGTTATTCATATCAGCTGTTGGTATGCACCTATATCTAACATTACGTCCATTTTGTTGTAATTTTTTTTATTCAATATTGATTTTTCAAGAGTTGCAACATTATAGTGAATTGAGACAGATTGACGCCACAAGGCTATGTTAATATAGTGAATTATTCAGTTCTATTTCCTATCGTCTCTAAAAGTTTCAATTTTTGTAATAACCACCTTATCTATTCAGCAGCATTCAACGTACCTAATCGAGCTATTTCAAGTGTTATTTCATTGAACCAATCAGATACCATTTACAGATTGAAAAAACAATTGGATTTATGATTCAAAAGTACAGTGCTAAGAGCATGAGTAAGTAGATACATACTATGATCGTCTGCAAGGATTAAATGTCAAGATTTCTAAGGCTTGGCGAAAGGAAGACGACATAATTATTCATAGATCAATGATTGTTTCTGTCTGAGAATTTCTATATCCGCATTAGATGATATCATTCCTCTAACCCTGAAATATTCATTTGGTTCTTCCCCAGGATAACGGGACGTCAGGTTAAAATTCCTGTTCAATTCAAATTCAAACAACAAAACCTTCAGTTCTAATTGAATGAAAATTTGCGTTTTTTTTTGGTGTAGCAGGGGGAAAATCTGCAAGTCAGACGAACCACCCTCGAGGGGGAACAAGTGTGGGGATTCTCACTCTCCTGAGCTCGAGACCCACTAAAAATCTGCTTCTTGAATATTGGTTCTGGGCATTTGCCTATAAACCGTTCATCTCTTAGTCGGTTTTCTTCTCGCACACTATCGTGCTGGGGTTTATGTGTTTATCCTCTATTGGATAACACTTCATTGAATATTTAAATGAGTTTCTGTTCTTATTTTGATCTATTTTTAATTGTTCTCTTGGTCTCCTGGTAAATTCGCATTCTCCTTTTGTCTTCCTCTGGGTCGTAGTCCACTAGTCTCCTGAGTTCTTGATTCGGATGGATTTCCGCTGTTCGAATAATTTCTCTGCTTTTCTGTTCATGAATTCCGTTATGGTTTCCCATTTTAGGTCCCTATAAATCTGTCTCTTCCTGACAAACCAAGGTGTATCTATTGCACATCGTAGCAGCTTGGTTTCAGTGGCCTAAATTCTTTTGATATGGCTCTTTGCCGCGAAACTCCATGCAACTGATCCATAAGTCAGTTTAGACCTAGCAAGGGCTTTGATTATCTTCAATTTTGTCTCTTTCGACATGTGGCTTCTTCCTCCTGTCAGAGGGTAGAGTCTATTCATCGCTGCTTTCGTTTTGTTGTTTGCTTGTTTGATATGACTTTTCCAAGTAAGTACTTTGTCAAGCGTTATTCCTAAATATTTGGCTTCATTTTTCCAGTCGATTTCTTTGCCGTCAACTTCTAGATTCGTTGTGGGTTGCAGTCTTCTCTTCTGTAGTAATATTGCTTGGCTCATTTGTCCATTGAGCTTTGTTACAATTGTGAACAATACTTATGGTGCTGCTGGTACACTCGTCTCGTTCAGACAAGATATTTCTCTTAGAAATTCGGAATTCTAATCATGAAAACACCACATAATGATTTACACCCTCAAAAACCCTTCGTCATTCCCGGGTATACCACAAGCACAAATGTAGAATTCATAAAATATCATTCTCGCGGTGAAAGCGCTGGTTTTTTCCTTATCTGGTTGAAAAACATCGGCGTTCGTGGTTTTTCGAACACTGCCAACGGCGACGACGGAAAGAAATTGCAACTTCAAAATACGACTTGACAAGAAATATAATGAATCCAATAAATAAGGAAGTTTTTACCCTCCAGGGTCTGAAGCTATATTTCATACTTCCTCCCACTTCGTGCATTGTGAATGGGGAAACTCCCACTAAAATTCCTACGTGCCCTGGATTATTGAATTGATATTTTAAACTGGATGTCAATAAAAAGGAATGGCGCCCTAATAAATATGAAATGAAATTGTTATGGATGAAAAGGGAACGGAACACTTGCTCGGTTCAGAGAACGGTTTAGGGAAAATCGCAGAGCGTACACCTTGAATGATAAGTTTGTCGGATGTTGTATTCTCGGAGAAATTTTATATTTGCAGACACGCTCCAATTTGCGTGAGAATAGTTTCGGTGAGATTCTTTCGATAGAAAAAACAATAAGCGCAAGTAATTGAAATTTGTAAATTTTGATTTATTATTTGTGATGACGGATATTTGTAATCGAGATTGATGTAATAATAATTTAGCTAGTGCAATAACGATATCCAATCTTAGTTCCCAAGTTTTATTTTTGCCAGTTAACAAGAAGAAGTCCTGTTGATGTACCAGTAACAGTAGGGTTACCTCCACTTACGAGTTTAAAACACAGTTAATCTTTTTCGCTCAAATATGGAGAGATCTTCTGTCCTCAGAATGAACATCTACTTATTTTTTCTTTCTGCGCATCACTTAGCTGGTGTTTCACTGCCACAAAACATGACTACTGAATAAGTTCATGCTAATGATTTGATATCAGGCCAGAATATTGAAGATGTCTTGGACAAATTGGCAATATCAATGACGATGATTGAGAAATTGAAGATAGTAAGACATTGTTGTTGCTGCAAATTAAAAAAAAATTTAAAATTATTGGTACACCAAAAATTTTGAAAAACCCGGAGGATAAAAAATAACGATGTCATATTCAAAAACCGGAGATCTATATTCCATTCACTTTAATTTTAGCACCCGGTTGGCCATGGAAATTTGACATAGTTCACTATGTATAGTACGAAAATGTGGGGTTATGAAGCTTGTCAAAACATTTTTGGGTTTTAAATCAACGCTATGTTGTGGGTTATACGTAAAAGTTTCTGTTATTATGTGTTTTATGACAATGTCGGATCTCTTCGGAAAATATGTGACGAACATATTTGAAGTTTATACAAACTGATTGAAGGCATACCAAATCCAGTTATTTGCATGAAAAATACAAGAGATCAGTATAATTTCATAATATGCACTAGCTTGAGGAGAGTTAATGTTCGTTATCTTCTTTGGCTAAAGTTTGAATACGTTACATCAGTTGTAGATTTCAAAAATATTAACTCGAAGATGAAATGCATATGATGCAGTGGTTGGGAATGGGTATCTCCCGAAGGAATTAACAGATAATTACAAGAATGTTAAATTCTTCAACAAAAATAATCTTGCACCAATATAAGTAAAAGGAATTGAAGGAAGTTTCAATTGCATCTTAATGCAACTTCACCGTTGAACAAAAATTTCACATGAATAAACAATTAACAGGCGCGTATTTGTGTTTGTTCATCTTAATGCATTGATATAATAATAATAATTAGGTATTTATTGTTACCTTGAGACATTTACAATATATAGAACAAGTCAAATGAAAAATATATAAATCAATTTTCGGGAACTTATTCTACGATGACATTCATCGAAAATCCTGTAGTAAACTTTTCGCATAATTCACTCAGACATAAAATTCTCAAATGCCACCACTTTTTTGGGTCTCCTAATAGAAGGAAATTACTTGTCATCCTCTTCATTCACATTCTTTCTTATTGTGGAAATATTCAGCTGAAATATAAGTCGTTTAGATTCAGATGAAACATTATATAAATTTTCTTACATTGAATATGTTCGCTACCGTCTGACGTATTGTGGATTTTAGAATATCAGGGTATAACTATTTGAATGAGCGGACCTGAATTCTAAATAGCACTTCCTGAATCCCTGTCTCTTTTTTTAATCACTTTCGGCATTTTCGGAATAAAAATTGATATTAGTTGTGTCAACGGCGTTATGACATTAACGACATTTCATGAGTGCCAACCTCACTCCGTTCTAGTTACAAAACTTGAGAAAATTATTTCATGGCCAACCGACTGCTAAAATAAATGTGAATGGAGTATACAAATTCATATTATTTGTCTCTTATGACATATGTCAATGTGTCAATCAGTTCATGTTAGTGATGATGGTCTCCCTTCTTCAAATGTGATATATTACGATATTCTGCAGCTACCCATGGAAAAAAACGGCTCTTGCTTGGTTGACTCATTTTTTGCTCTTACCCCTTATTAAGGAAAAGTCCACGATAATACTTTTAAGAGAAATTTTGTATGGTCAACCAAGCCCATGATATTCTGCAAGTGATCCTTGAATGTACGAAAGGATATGGGTTTGGTCTGATCTCGACGAACTATAATAGTTGAGTGAACTGATTATTATCTTCAATACTTATTTCATTATGACCCTTAAAAGTCAGATCTAATGACGCATAATACCAATATGGTACGTGACTCAAGTGCGATTGTTACTTCGTGACTTAGGAACTTCGAAACTATCTTATCCTGAATTCAGCCAATTGCGTCTCAAAGAAATATGTTAAATATTCAGTTTTCGATTTTGTGGATAAAATCCACAATCTCTTCTGAAGGAACAAAGAAAATTATTCATACAGACTCAAAATAAAAAGAGATATATTCTGCTGATATGAATGTCATGGTTTCTGATGGATCTCGAAATATATTCCAGTATATTTCATAGCTGAAATTAATCAGAAAGAACAGCATTATGTTTTAATCAGGAAGCTTTGGAAATAGTTGTTGAGTTCCCCCTTATCTATTTTTTCATTGAATACATGATGAAAAAATGAGGTCTAAACCTATTGCAGCATTTCGAACAAATTATTATTGATAACTGAGTATATAGGCAATTTAGTGTGGTGGTAGTTAAGGTTCAATTTCAGTTATACTCAATGTACCCACATTTATGGTTATTATTTCATAAAAATTGAAAGGCATATGCAGAAGTCAGTGAGAAGTTTGCAAAGGCAGCGTATTCTTCAGAGTTCCTCATATCTAACTTATAAACAAAGCGGTTTTCGACCAAAACGTTCAGTTTCAATGTCGTTGAGCATTGAATTCACTATACAATTTTCCATCAGAAAACATTCTTCCTAATCCTTATATTAGTCGATGAGCCTATCAAAATTAAAGGAACTTCCGTAAAATTACGAAAATTGGCAAAAAACGATTGTAGCACTCTAGCTATCAATAATCATCAGTTCTATTATGGTTATTACACCAATTACTGTCTACTGGACTATTCGTTTCCAACGAGCATAGCATTATGTCAAAGGATGTGAACTACCATCAAGCTCGGAACTTAATACTGGGTGATTTTTTAAGTGTTTCATTAGACGTATTCGCAAGGAAGGAATTGTAGTACAGATTCAAGATTTTGTTGGAGACACCCTAACTATTTGACGAGTAATCGATAGGAGTTATAAAATTATAGGGTTGCCAATTGAAAAAAATGAAATATCATTGTTTTATTGAGGCTCACTTTGGAGCCCTGTTTAAGTCACCCTGTATAATATTTCCTCATAAGTTTTGCAAGAAACTGTATCAGCGTATTTTTTCTTGTTTCACTATCGTAAAGAGAAATTCTTGCAATGAGGAATTTTGAAGATATGGACACTAATTTGTGAGAATCTTTTTTTCGAAAAGTTTGATTATCAGGCTATAATTAAAAAATCGCTTGAGAGGTACGCATATCATACATCAAATCAGCGTATAATTAAATGAAGAATTCGAATATGTATAAATATACAGGGTGTTGCGTTTGAAATAACGAAGTCACATTCGTTTCCGGTAAAACCGGAGGTAAATTCCGCTTGAAAATATTTCACAATTCAAGTTCATGTACTCTAAAACGAAAATCCAAAATATCGAATCTGTATTACAATTTCTACCTCGAATAAGTCTAATGCAACACTTAAAAAAATCACCCTGTATTTCTGAAATGATCATCTGAAACCTTGTGATATAGAATAGGGAACACTACTTGTGACGAAAATGATGTATTTTTTATGAAATATCTTTGAAACGTCATATTTTGAAACCACCATTTCAACCGTTTCCCAAAAAAAAGTATTTTAAGTACTTTAAAATGAATAATTAAAATTGGTATTTAAAATTTAAAACGTTTCGTTTTTATGGCACAAGTTGGCAACATCGACTGAAATATGCGTTGATAATAAAGGACAACAAATACACTATCTAGATGAGATGGACAAAGATGGCTGTCTATGAAGTCTGCGACGAACGAGGAAGGTCGTAAAATTTTATGGGATTTTTATGGCCGGTTGCTCTTGAGGATCGCCACTGAGTACGCGCCTTATGATGGCTGTAAATCAACAGCTGTTATTTTATGAACGAGCAATTGTTCTTTTTAGTTTCTAGTAGGCGCTGTTGCCAAATAGTAAACTAGAAACGATTTGAATTTTAAAAGCTCATATTTGAAGAATGATTTCCAAAGTTTCCGCAGTGCATTTGAAAAATTCATGAATGAAAGTCATAAGTATTCAGTTTAAACCTGCATATGCTGTAATAACTCAAATTGAGGAGAATTTTCTCCTTCGCCTTTCATTTCACAACAATTGAAATGAAAGGCGAAGAAGAAAATTAGCTATTTCCATTATTGAGCGAATATGACGAATGTGGGTAGAATTGGATTGGTATAAAGCCCTCCGGAAAAACGGAAAAAAAAACGGCTCTGGATAAAATTATCGTCAAATGTGAAACAACCCGTATTTTTGTTTATAAAGCAGTCAATCATCCCTTCTGTTTGAGTCCAAATCGTTTATACAATGAAGATGAATCCGACAGGTCTGTTATCGTTGGATGAATTTTCTTTATTTATTTTCCATCGATCTGACAGCCTCCCGCTCAAGGGCTTTTTCTGCAAATTCAGTTACAAATATGGATATTCTCGATGATAATGAAACGGAATAAATGATTTGTTATTTCGAGGGATCGGGACCATGAATATTCAGCAACCCCGAAATCATCCGCCGAATTTTGAAACAATTCGATTTCCCTAACGAAAAATACAAGCCATGAATATTTGGACCGACGCTGCTGAGACTGTTTCAAGTTTCATTAGGCCTGAATTGATGTTGAATTTATTTATGGTTGTGTATTTTATATAAACATCATAAATTATTCATAACAGATATATGCGATGCCCATATATTACGATAAATTCGTCCGATTCAGATAATCTCGGTTGTTCGTTATGAATGACTTGTTTTGTTTGTTTTGGGTATTTTTGATTTATTGCAGCATTATGATGAATCTGAGCTGGAAGATTCTTTGCAACATTCCAAGTAATCGAATTAATCACACTTTTTCTCCACATGTTCGCTACTCAGCAAAATGCTTTTGTTTATTCACAAACAGAAATGGAAATCGATTTTTGAGACAGCACCTCGGTCTACCTATCTATAGGTGGCGTGACCGTCTATATATATTTTAATGGAACCTCTCTATTCCGATTAAATGGGAATTAAATAAGCACTCTCTGTATGCAAAGATTATAGAGTAGAAATATTGGAAAGGAAGCGACTAAAGTGGTGTGAGCGCCATCTGTGTTTCAAATGTGTTTTCAAGGCCCTAAGACTGGTTAAAATATTAATTCGAGTGACGTATGAAATTTTGTGAGATGTCAGGCTATTTTGATCAGAGAGGTTTTGAATGTTTTGATTCTTGTATCGCCTTTTGTTTGTCAAGCTCGTTCTAATGGCTGATTATTGAAATTATTGTCTAATTTCTTGGCGAAAACCTCAAAATATCGTTCGGAAATTATTGTATGGTGAAGAACTGTGGATCAAATAAAACGAATTTTACTAAGGAAAATGGGAATGTAAGTATTAAAACTGGTAACATGTTAGTCGGTCATTCATTGATTTTTATTTTCAGTGCCACGAAGTGGATAAAATTTTCAGGGCGTAAAGGCCTGCAAACACTACTGACTAAATCATGTGCAATGAACATTTTACTGCAAGTCGATTGAGAACTGTTCATCCACGTAAATTGTTGTTTGCAGGAAGTATACCTTGCGCAAAGGGCCAATTTAGGGGAAATTATGACTTTTATACGTCCATTCAGAAATTCTCAATTGCTACTCCTTCAGTATATTCAGAAATGCAAAGGTTCTATTGATTTAGTTTTGGGCATCGAATGACTGTCAAATTGTTGTTTGGAAAGTCAAAGTTTTATGAAACCTGCTGTGAGTGTTTTCTTCATTCATTAATCAATTCGTCATAAAGAGACCATATCATAAAGAAATTCTACTGACGGGCGAATATACAGGTCTTGTATACCTCAGTAAAGTTTTTTTTAGTTGGGGTTTTGAAAATTCTGTAAATAATATGTCAGTAACTGAAATGTGTATGCTATGACGGTATATTGAATATTTGTTTATATTAATTTCTGATATGAATTGTACAAATTCCACTTAGTTTATTAATTCAAAACAACGTATTGCACAGAAATAACACCTTTGACGTATAGCAGTTCATGATATACTTTTGTGTTCTATCCGTTGTCCATAATTTAAAATTTTTGTGGATTTTTTATAAATTGCAAATGAAAATATAGCACATTCGACAGCGTGTTTCATTGATATCAAGTGATTCCGAACAATGTTCAGATGAAAACTAACATTCTGATCGCAAAACAAAACCATACTCTCATTTGGTTGCTCAGGATGTTTGTTTTATGGTCTCAACAAAGTCGATATTGAAATTCACAACAAGGAATATAATTCGAATTTCGCGCCCCTCAATTATAAAACAGAAAACTGTTACTAAACAGGTTTTCTGTATTGACAGTACGTTTTCAGCGCCATCTCATTGTCAAATGTGTTTTCACTGACCAAAATGTAGTCGGTTTTTAGTACTAGAGATATGACGGCGTTTCTTATCTTTCTACTCTATAATCTTTGTCTCTATGGATTGATCACGCATATCTCCGAAAGCGAGATGTAAAGTCATGGGTCTTTTTCTTCACCAGATCTTAACATTTCATGGATGAACCAGGAGTTTATCACGCACCCTCTAAAAGATGTGGAGCGTTATTGAGTTTTTTTTGAATGGCCTTACTTTTCTGACAGCACTTGATTAACCTGATGGTTAGATTTGATCCTTGATGGGGTTATTATTAACGTTTTTTATGGAAATGAAAAGGTTGAACTCACTGAATTCGGAATGTTACTTTGTGTACCAATCTTGGCGTCAATAACATACACTCTAGAAGACAGTGATTTCCCCGTGAAACTCTAGAAATTTATCACAAAGGCTTTGATCAATAAATCGTATCATTACCGTGAGACCAGTCGGGGTTGCACGAAAAGAAAGCATCATTTTTCTGAAACCTCCTTTTTAAACATCTCAGTGAAGGCACCCTCGGTATAAATTAAGGCTCGCTTTCAGTATAGAATAACACTTTACAGTAAGATATCCAATTTTCATATTATCCATGTAAACAACCCTAATAGAATTATCAACTTTGCAGTCTCGATTCCACCGCAGCCGCTGTTGGGTACAGAATTTCGGAAGAGACTCATTTATCATCCACTCCCTCATAATTGTTATCTTTCGTTGCCCCAGGTAAGAGCAAAGAAAAACCATTTAAAAAAGGGAACGGAGCTACTTGATCTCAATAGCGCGGGTGCAGTGTACCGAGAGAGAATTTATTCCAACGTTATTCGGTAAACCGTAGTTTAATTTAACGTGAGTTGCACGTTTCATGAGTCACGACAAGCCAAACTCAACTCGAGTAAGCTTTCATTGATAACTAAGGGTGATATAACAGAGTAACGTTTAATTATGTGGGAATTTCTAGAGATGGTGGTGAATATATTTTCCCACAATTTTGGAGGAATAATAATGATGAATTTATTATATTATCTAAGTAGTTTACATGTGCTTGCTCATTAAACTAAAAAAGCAAGCTAGAAAAAAACTGAATAAAAAATTCATCTGAAGTGTAAAACGCTCATTCAATGTAAATAGAGCTCTGATTGTTTCCATGGTGGCAACAAAAAAACAAAACGAGTACTTTGTATGAAAATACTTTTATTTTTCTCCCAAAACACATTTTTAGTGGTACAGTCAAAATACTATATTTTCTAATAGCGAAAAACTAGTAGGTATTCGATACAGGGTGTCCGAGGATTATTGAAAATAAATTTGGGAATAGGTTCAGTGTCTCGAAATAAAACGAAAAATTTTCATGGGGGTATGTTTGGAAACGCTTCGTTGAAGAGTTACGTTGTTCCAAAGATGAAGACTTGGTTATGGGTTTTCTCAATTTTTTTCAAAGTAGGATCAAGCTGAACAGATGAAATTTTGCAGAGGTATTTTTTTTAATAGAGATTCACCTGAAACTATTTTTCTCACTCTCTCCCTTTAACTAGAGAGGGGTGAAATCGACAGTCCTTTTCGTTTTTCTACTATAAATTTCCACAGACTTCGAATATCACCATTAAAAATTATGCACTGAATTTCATTTACGATTTTTATTGTTTCCTAAGTTTCGATCGTAAAAATTATAGTTTTTCCGTAAGAAATAAAATATTTCTTTGGCTCTGTTATCAAACAACCAGCTAAGAGTAGCTACGATCTTCTATCGTCGCATTCGTTGATTAGGATCGACTATTTGTAATTCGAATGTCACTTTAACCACCAACGTAGAATTAACGATTTAGTTCATTGTTTGTACTTCATTTGTTTACAAATTATGCCGAAAATTTTTCTGATGAGTAATATGCCAATTCGATGTTCAAAATCAGACCAAAGGATCTAATTCATACTTTTACGGACACAGTCAGAAGACAATAGAGTGTCTAGAAATAAATCGTCATTTCAACCAAAATCATAATGATGATCAGGAACAACCAACAGAACGTAAAAAACAACCAAAATTATTGAAAGTAATTCCTGATGAAAATATAAGAAGTATCGGTTTCAAAGTCAACATAGGCACTGTTTTCAAAACACAAAATTAAGATCTATACTAACAAAAACTAAACCTTTGAATGAAAAACAAAAATAAAAAATTGTAGTTTCCTGTATTTGTGGTAAGTGGTAAAACTTAAACAGGTGAAACGTCTAGACCTCTAGAAATAAGAAAACGCGAACATAAAAGTAATATTAAAAATAAAGAAATTAATAGATCACAGATCGCAGATCATGTTTGATCTAATACAGGAGATACAGGAGATGGATTGGAATAACACTAAAATTTTAATGACAGGACCGGATCATTATAAACAAAAGATTATACAGTCCACGTGTATTTTGTTGGATCAAAATAATAATTTGGTGAATTGTTCAATAGGATTAGATAATATTTGGATTAATTTACTGAAGAAAGAACTGTCATCCGGTAATTTCAAAATTGAATGAATCAACGTTTCTATGTATTGTCAATCAATGTCAAATAAAAGCTACAATTCGAAAGATTTTCAAAAATTGACCTTCCTCTGATGAAGGTGTCTGATACAGAGTCCGAAACGTTCAAAGTTCCTTTTTTCAGTTCATTGTCAGGCAACAATTTTTTCTACTTGATTTGCTCCTGACAAATTAGTACAAGAATTTACGCAGGAGCAATTTCAATTCGAAATTTTTAATTGATTTTGTTCCAGAGATTGGAAGTAAAAACCCTGAAAATTTTAGAAGATGCAGTTTCCTCCCAGATTTAATATCAATCGATATTTCAATACATATTGAAAAGTTATGGTGGAAAATAAAGAAGGGTTACCGATTTCATCCCCCTGTAGCTAGGAGGGATCGGTGAAGAATGGAATTCGGACCACTTTAACGGTGTAGACCCCTCTTAACGGAAAGTAATACCTCAATAACCTACACTCAAAAATGGCATTCACTTTTTCCTAATTTGCGCTTTTAATATCTTACATAAAGCCTTGTTTTTTTTTAATTGGAGTTTAAGGACGTCTTGATGTCACCCCCTCTCTTTTTTTCCAATTTAGTGGCTTTTTTATGAGAAAAAAAAGGTTACAACTTTATTGTCTGTAAAACTTATTTTTCCCAATCATTTTTCGACGGTTTTTTTCAACATATATATGACATATGCCAATATTACCCTGAAATTCAAGAACAACTGAAAACTATTCAATATTCCTAATATTATGTATGTAGACATTGAACAGTTAAATCAAAGTATGCATTTGTAGTTTGTTCCCATGTGGTAATTTCTACTTTTCAACTGACTCAGTTCGAAATTCAGGCTATTGCTCAAAGATGTGACACATTTCCCTACTTGGGGCAGTATAGTATAAACGTTGTATAAGTTGAATTTCCGAATGTTAGTGTCGGTATTTCAGTCACAATAACTTCGACATAACATCAATGCAAAATCATCAATATTCAGGCATTCGATCGTTCATCGCATCCGGATAAATACTGGTAAATACGACGACCGTTTGTAAAAACTCCACCTGATATTGGATTCCAGAATTCCACCGGGATACAGGAATGGAATCAACGCCAAAGTGAACGTAATGCAATTCAGAATGTGGCCACCTACCAGTAGTCGCTGTGGCTGGGGAATTCGGAGATAAACCTATCGGTGGAGTCTGGTTCAATGGCCATTTTATTAACCCCCATCAGGCGTGTTCGGCATCCACCTGATTATCCATAACTCATTATAATCGGAATCATCCACCCGAATGATTCGATAGGTTTATCAGTCGGGATTTGCATAATGTTGTTTCTCTATTTATGAAAGCAATTTGGGGTCGAATGTTATTTTGTTGATTCATGATCTCGCTCAATCCGAACTGAGAGAGTTACCGAACACGATGCGAGTTGCACATAAAGAGTTGTTGGATTTGAAATGTTTATAGAATATCTCACACATATTTTGTGGACTTCTTAACAAGGATGGATCAGCAGAATTTCTATTCAAGTGGTGAAAAATCATTCAATTCATTTCGTGATACCATTTGTAAAGATTCATTTATCAAATGGAAATCTTTTCATCAACAGAACATTACAATTAGATGCAATATTTTTGTATAATCAAGAAATAAATTTTTATGACAATATAATTAGGTACACCCTAGATCTTGGGGCATCTTGAATGTGAATTTTGAAAGAGGATACCTAATCCATAGATTAGGTATCCTCTTTCAAAATTCACATTCAAAATTCATTCCCAAGAAGGATTTCGATAAACTAAATTCTTAATCGTACATATGTCATTTTTCTTTATAAAATTTCAAATTTATATCTTAAGCCCGTTTGCAACAGCCGAGAATTCTCTAGAAAATTTACTCGAGAATTCATGCGCCGTGAATTATGTACCGTCACATACGCACTTTCGGTAGAATTCTCTGTTCAGTTGCGTACAAAATAATCTCTGCCGTTTTCTTACCAAAATTTAGTAGAGAATTCTCGGCTGTTACAAACGGGCTTTACTTAGCAGTGGGACAAAACTTTTCTCCTGGTTCGACCATGTGGTTTCGTTTAGGATATTCCATCGATATTTACGTGGTAATGAAAAGGGCATTTTAGGATTACCAAATTGTTCTCATTACTTTTTAGTAACTGACACGATTTTATGAAATGGCTCATTTCGATACTAACTGACAGAAGAGACTTGGGACACAAATGTAAAAAATATAATAATATTACAAAATCTCACCAATAAAATTCGTCTCAATTATTCACGAATTTTTTCACAATGGAAATCCCAATCTTCTTATTCGAACATTCCAACAATCGTCGTAAAAATGGGATGAAATGGGTAAACATCATAGCACTTTTTCAACATAACTAACATAAGCACTTTCAAGAATCTGCCTCGATTTTCTACAATTTTTTGCACGTTAAATTGCACTATACAACAACTATGATTCTCTCAAAAGTGACCTGATGCATCTAATCCGATGAACTTGGTACTGAACCATTCATTGTCCAGCCATATGTTTATGTTGTGTTTCGTTTTTGCCATGCCGGAATCACCTTCCACAGTCTCGTACTTGAAATTCAATGAAATTTTGTCGAACTTCTACTGATTGTATCTCTGTCATTTGGGATATTTTATATAGACAATTTTTGGATTAACGACTCATTTTGATGAGTTCTACCTTCTGTCAAAAAAAAGCTTCACATTTTCAACGAAGAAGACAATAAAATATTATGTGAGAAATGTGCTGAGCATGAGAGAGTACGAATATGAAGTTAGCTTTTTGAGAAAATCAAAGAATAATGGATTTGTGTTTCCGACAGTGGACGATATTTCCAACGTGATAAAGATGGATATTGTAATGGGGCTTCCTACGCCGGTAAGCCATAAAGGCACCTAGAACAGAACGTTTTATCAAGTTCGGGATTAACCTCGACTGTTGAAATGTTTTATAAACTACATAAATAAAATAAAATAGGCTCTTCATAAAATAAATTCGACTGAAACTGCCCCGACAATGTCCACGAAAGCCTCATGCTGAGGCAGCTACAGACAAAATCATTGACGCCTGAATTCAAATATATATTGAAAAATTCTTAGCCTTCAAACAAATTTTCAAAATATTTTATTGCTCAACATATCCTCCTCTTGATTGGATACATTTATTACAGCGAACCTGCAACTTAATAGTAATCTCCGGATATTGTTCAACCCTCATCCCAAAAGTCAATCATGATTACTCCATGGCAATCCCAAAAAACTGAAGCAAGAACTTTTCCAGCAGATTTTTGGACACGAAACTTCCTAGGTCTTGGAGAACCAGAGTGTCGCCATTCCATCGATTGTTGCTTTATTTCTGGATCGTAGAAATGTACCTAAGTCACATCCATAGTAACAATTCGGTTTAAGAAGGCTACGTCGTTTTTCAAATCGAGCACAGATCGAACGCGATGCTTCTACGCTTCCACGCTTTTGGTCAACATTCAAACATTTGGGGATCCATTTTGCAGCAATTTTTCTGATGTCCAAATTGACGTGAACTATATGATGAACGCGTTCATATAAAATATTCAGTACTTCAGATATCCGTTTTAGCCCAATTCGTCGGTCTGATAAAATCATGTCATGAACTGCATCGATATTTTCGGGGACTGACACAAAAACTGGCCTTCCCCGTCGGTCATCATGCCCAATAGAAAATTTACCTCTTTTGAAGCTTGCAGTCCAATTTTTCACGGTCGCATACGAAGGACATTGGTCACCAAGGGTATTAAGCATATCTTCGTGAATCTGCTTACCTCTTAACCCTTTTAAATACAGGTTCTTGATGATGGCTCGATACAATTTTTCGATTTTCACAATTTTGGTGGACATCTTCTTTCTTTTAATTTATTGAGTAACTGTGGTTTACTTTTTTGACCTCAAACTTCACACTGACACTTCTAATGAGCTATTGTTCGTTGCTATGGTAATGCAATATTTTTTTATACATGGAACTGGTCTAGGCTAACTAGATGTCAATACATCCTCGTATTATTATTCAAAATCTACCAGACGTTTTTATTGTGATGTCAAATTTGGTTTTCTTATCGTTATAACGCCAAAAAGGAATGACAGAAACCGAGCACCCAAATGTGAGCGAAGCTAAAATCTTGATCGAAAAATCGAATTCAGAAACGAGAGAAGCCAACGACAAAGCGAAGAAGAATCCAATCACAGATTAATTCGACCAGAAGTATACCTCGCTCGGAGCGGGAGAGCCACCGCAGCAACTATTTCAATTTCAATCTTACCAATAGCATCCAACGGTGGAGGAGATATCATCTATTACATTAACCGGAGTTTACTACATATTCCTTTAGGAATCCGATGGAATTTGCATTTTAACGGCTCTATGGGTCCCTGTGAGACGAAAGGGAGATGTCCCAACTCCAATAAAAGGCTTTCGTTGCAACTCGAATAAATTCTTATTAGGTAGATATACTTTTCCGGACTTAAAGAGATTTGAATTTCGATTCTACCGAATTTTCGGAACGGCTCTATCGGACCTGATACGTGCTCGGTTACAGGCCAATGTTCTCCTATATTGGAAACGCAGATTAGGGTAATTCTATTCCGCAAAATGAAAGCTCTCGATTTCTTTTCAGCACATTTCACATTGAAAATGCCGGTGCTGGGTATGGAATAGAAGCACCTTTGCATAAAATTACGGCTGCCTACTCAGCCTAGAAATGGACCAAGAACGGCTTTGGGGAGAGGATAATCTGTTCGATCCGTAGAAACGACTCTTTTATATGTTTTATATAATTCTGACAGTGAGAGGAGGGAAGTTCTTCCCGCAGAATTCTTGAACCAAACGCAACCCTTGCACGTTCAGGTTCTTTACGCGGCCATATCCATTTCATTGCGAAATGAATATCGCCTATATCTGCTAAAATAAACATTCGGCTGCATACAGATAGACACCATCGGATGATATAAATACAGGGTATTTTCAAAGGTGAGGCTTTTTTGACAGAAGGTAGAATTCACCAAAATAAGTCGTTCAACCAAAAATTGTCTATATGAAATATTCAAGATGGCTGAGATACAACCCCTAAAAGTTCGACAAAATTTCATTGAATTTCAAGTACGGGACTGTGAAAGCTGACTCCGGCATCACAAAAACGAAACAAAACATAAACATACCACTGGACAATGAATGGTTCAGTACCAAGTTCATCGGATTAGATGCATCACGTCACTTCTGGGAGAATCATAATTGTAGTATCGTGCAATTTTGGGTGAAAAAAAAATGTAGAAAATCGAAGCAGTTTCTTGGAAGTGCTTATGTTAGTTATGTTGAAAAAGTGCCATGATGTTTCCTCATTTCATCCCATTTTTAGACGACGCTTGGAATGTTCGGACAAGAAGATTTTGATGCCCATTGTGAAAAAATTCGTGAATGATTTAGACGAATTTTATTGATGAGATTTTGAAGTATTATTCTATTTTATACACTTGTGTCCTAAATCTCTTCTGTCAGTTGGTATCAAAATGAGCCAGTTCATAAAATCGTGTAAGTTACTTAAAAATAATGAGAATAATTCTGCAATCCTAAGTTTCCAATTTCATAACTACGTAAATATCTAAGGAGCCAATATCCTAAACGAAGCCACATGGTCGAATCAAGAGAATCATTTTTATTTTTTTTTCAACTTCGTCATATTGAAAGAGTATATGCTGATCATGGTTTTGGTCTTATTTGACCCCGTCAGAACAACGTCTCCGAATTGACGGAGTTTCATTAGATGTTGGTAGACCCTCAGAAGTTATAACAATCATTTAGCACCATCTGGCAGATGACGAATAGGTAGATGGATTTTTACATCAATCGGCGGTATCTATCTGAATAAATCTCAGTTCAATTGAACATTTATCAAAATCAAATTTGATAATCAAGATTATCCTCATTTTAGAAATTAAAAAAATCAATGTGAAAAGGAGCAAAGATATTTAAGGAAAGTGATAGCAACACAACCACAACCTAATACTTCTATGTGGTAGAATGAAATAGAAATAGAATAGTATTGCAGGCAATGAGCACGACAATCATTTGTTCTAGAACTTGTTGGTATAGGTGTAGGTATATCCTGCAGATTTACGAAGTAGATGAAAGTACAAAAAAATTGGAGCACAACTGATGAATATCGCAAATTGTCACTACTTAGAAAAGAGGAGAATTGGCTGAATAGAAAAAACCTGAAACAGATACATGGTGTCATCATGAAACAGCTCATGGTTTAAGTTCATCCAATAAGCTGTAGAAAAGTTGAAAAATAATCCTTGCAAAGTATTGTTGCAAAAAAAGGGGGGCTTTCTCCGAAAGGAGAAGAATCCCTACAGAAAATATGATGCTGGATCACATTATTCCTTTTCTCAAAAAGCTAGATCTGAAGCTGTAGGTTGAGGTGGAGAATCAGAGGTTTGAAAAATTTTGGATTTCTGTTATATTTTGTAACAATTCCGTACAATATTTCATGAAAAACTCCACTCGCTAAATGCAGAAATTCTCCTTTCGGCTCAACCCATGAAATAAATAATTAATCATATTTTCGTGTATAATGCATCATCAATATAAATCTGACATTAAATCTCTTGCACTTCTTTTCATCTTTGGCATTGATCAAAGCAAGGAGCATGTCATAAGCAAGAATGGTTGAGTTCAGAATCGGGTATCCGAGTTGACAAGAGACAGCCCTGCGATAAATCATCCGCCATTTTGGTGCTCCCCAATCCTCTTTCTGCCAGAATAACACTGAACTTATGGAAGAGTTATGAGTATAAAAATCTTCTGAATACCTCAGAAATATAACACGTTCGCGAGGCAAAATAATTGAAATCGAGGGATTCGAAATAATAACTTTTTTCTGAAAATCACGAGACCTGTGGGTTTCACGCAACAGAAAAATGGATCTATTATAATATGATTCAAATTATTCCATCTTATTTTTGGAAGATTCTGGAGTTGTGAAATGTGAAGTTGTCCACTTCACGTTATTCCGATTCACTTCATGAAACTTCACTGGAGAATTCGAGATATGTTCACAAGTGTTTCACATTTACACTGCGCAAAAAAAATTAACGCACATTCTGAAAATCTCAATTTTAATGAAAGTTAACTCTACATTGACTTTATAACTTATTTTTTATGTTCTCTCGGGAAGGTTTTGAACGAAACAAGACACATTAAATGGAAGAAAAATTCAGGATTTCACCGAATCTTATGTGAAAGAAGAGAAATGAACAATTTTCAAAATACTGAAATGCTGATAAGTGATTTAATACTTGGTATTTCCACCTTTTGCATTAATTACAGCTCGGCAACGACCGTTCATACTCAAAATGAGTGATCTTAAAATGTTCTGAGCTAATCCTCCCAGATTTCTCCGAGTTGGATTCCTAAGTCATTAAGAGTAGCTGGATGATTTTCTGAACTTCTCAGCCTTCCATTGAGGTTGTCCCAAACCTGTCAATCGGATTGAGATCTGGACTTCTTGCTAGCCATTCCATTCGAGAGACTTCAACCTCTTCAAGGTACTCCTGAACGATGCGCGCACGATGGGGTCTGGCATTATCGCACATAAAAATGAAATTTTCACCAATGTATGGGGCAAATGGCACTACATGCTTTTCAAGAATGTTCCTTATATACTCATTAGCATTCATAGCTCCATCATCAACGACCACTAGGTCTGTGCGAGAAGTCAAAGATATTCCACCCCATACCATAATCGATCCTCCCCCGAAACCAGTATTATTCAGGAAATTGCACTGAGCATATATCTTTCATGTGGACGTCTGTATACAAGGGAACGTCGATCACAATGGTAGAGGCAGAATCTAGACTCATCTATGAAGAGAACTCTTTCCCAATCATCCTCTCCCAATGGATATGCTCTCTCGCAAAATCCAAACGCGCCCTTCGATGGGCTGGGGTAAGAGCTGGACCTCTTGCCGCGACACGAGGCCTTAAATCATATTCTCTGTGCCGATTTCTTATTGTCTGAGTGCTAATTTGCACGTCATGAGTTTGCTCAAGCTGAATTTGAAGGAGGCGAGCGGTCGCAAACAGTTTTCTCAACGAAGAAACTGTCAAGTAACGTTCTTGAATGGCAGTTGTTACCCGTGGTCTACCCTGTCCTGGTCTTCGGACATTCATACCTATCTCCCTTAATCGCTGCAACATTCTGGACACACTTGTATTTGTATAGGAAACTCCAAACCTTTCTGCAATTCTTGTGTATGTCCACCCTTCTTCTCGCGAAACTACCGCTTGGGCACATTCCTCTTGGGTCAAATTGCGTGTTTCGCGTTGCATAACGATCGAGTGTAGAAAATCAAACGAAAGAAAAACTATTGATCACTAGAATTGATCGAGAACAACTGAATTTAGAATGGAGCTACTACATTCAAAACCTGATAATATCATCTTTTTTTATTCCTGCTGGGAAAAAACATCTGTATTGAAGAAAACCGTTGAAAGTGGATACCATATGCATGCATAATTCTGATAAAAATAATTATCATTGAGAACACCTTCAGTTGTAGAATAAATTTGAGATTTCCTAATGTGCGTTAATTTTTTTGCGCAGTGTATGTGTCAATATACCATCGGATATGGAAGTGTATTTCTTCCTCCAATCCATAATGATATGATTTATTTTTACATTTCCCGCTAATGGAAATGTTCTTTGGTATATAGGTATTATTGCGTAAGGTGATCAAATTCAATGTTTCCAGAATTAATTTCCAACCCCCTCATTATAGATTATTATGAATACCTCCTTGTTTCCTTCTGGAACTCGACCTCACCGAGAAGGCTTTCCTTTAATCTGTGATGGAATTAATTTCCCCAATCTACTGATTGATTCAATCAATCCTTTGCATCAAAGGAATCTATGTTAGAATGTTTCGTGGTTTTCCCTAGTGAGATAATAAAGCAGGGCTCGAAATTCCTCAAAGGCTCGTATTTTTCGAGTATGCTATTAGGTAGGGACGTGATTCCCAGCATTTGTGCCGGAAGCCATATAATGCCCCTGGTGCGATAACATAGAATTTCGCTGTTTCATCGAAGTATATCTTCCGTTGTTTTGAATCGCTTGAACCGCTTGAAACATCTCGTAAAAGGGTTAATTTTATAGAATTTAATTCTTTTCTCTGAATATAAGTGCATACTTTATTGCAGTTTCTTTAATTGATCTAGTATAATACAGAATATACAGGGTTAGAATTATTTGGAGGCTGACTATAGGAATATCGAAAACCGTTAAAAATAAAGGGTGGCTTAAATTACAAAAAGTAGTACACCAATATAATCGCTATATAGAATTATGACCACACACCGAATTTCGTGTAGTTATCTCCAAAAACAAATGAAATGAAAAAAAATTATAATCTTGATTTTCCGTTTTTTCGAGATATCTCAGAAACCATCAGAGATATTTGGGAACTGTTTACACCCACCCACTCATCCTTGAATAACGGAACTTTTTTGTAATTTAAGCTACCCTGTATTTCTAACGGTTTTCGATATTCCTGTAGTCCATCTCTAAATAGTTCTAACCCTGTATACAGGGTGTCTGTAAACAAATGTGATAGACTTAGGTAGATGATTCCTCGATGAAAATAAGCAGGGTTAATAATAATAATATAGGGCCTTTATTTTGTACTCTATGAATACAATAATGAGGCGAAGTTCAGCCTATAGCTATTCTACTTAACCTCTTACAATAATTTTATCGAAAACAAATAAAAAAAAATTCTGATATAACATAACAAAACAGGATGAAAAAAAAATTCTACAAAAACTACAACCTATACTACAAAAACAATAATCCTAACTATTCTGAGAAAGTAGCAAGTGTCTTCTCAAATGTTTTCTAACACCATTCAAAGAGTAACTATCGAATAGGTACTTATGTATATATATATAATCGATTTCCTTCTACCATGAAATGGTGTAGGGTAAAGAATAGGTACTTAAAGGTATTATATACACTGACAGCACAAAACGTGAAGGATCGCTGAAACATGGCTGATCTACTTCGGGGCAGCATAAGCCTATTCCTATGTCTTACAGACACATCATGTACATCTCCTTGAAAGATAAGCTTATCACGCAAATATGGAGGGTTAGACGAAGTCAACATTTTTTTAATTGAAACAGCAAGCTGCAATCTGTACAAGCCATCGAGTCTCAACCACTGGAGTTCCTTTATTTTACTAGAGATCCTGGGAAACTTGCGCAAACCGAATATGAATCTACAACATGCATTTTGAACTTTCTGAAGTCGGTACTTAGTTGTGGAGTCCAAGCAAGGAGAGAACAGTTGACAGTTAATTTTTTTAACAGGTTCTGAAAAACACTGAGTCATAAAACTATACATAATATGAAGCACTAAGTAGATGTTACTAACACAGTTTTTTTAGATCTCATAACTTCATTATTAGGGGTTGAAAATAACAAGATGTATTTTAGCGGGATGTAGTCATTCTATGGAACACTTATACGATGAAATGGAATGAACAGTGATCATAACTGATTGTAAGTATCGACCGTATCGGAATTTTGCAAGAGACTTCTTTCTCCTGAATTGAATGGGAAACCATAAGACAATTTTATTTTTCGAAAATCCATCCTACGAAAACAATTTTTGAAGGAAAGTAATGAGGAGTTGTTATTTTCAACCTCTAATAATGAAGTTACGAAAAATAAAAAAATTGTGAATTACATCGACTTAGTGCTTTATCTAATGTATGGTTTCATGACTCAGTGTATTTTAGAACCCATAAAAAAAATTAAAACCTGCCAACTCGTCA
Source organism: Coccinella septempunctata (assembly GCF_907165205.1). Taxonomy (NCBI): domain Eukaryota; kingdom Metazoa; phylum Arthropoda; class Insecta; order Coleoptera; family Coccinellidae; genus Coccinella; species Coccinella septempunctata. Next base: position 32,111,663 of record NC_058191.1, on the reverse strand, counting down.
TCGCCTTCCAAAGGCTGTATCTTGGAAGGGAGATCGATTTAGAAACAAATTTATAGGAAATACTTCTTAGTTTCATCGAGGAATCATCTCCCTAATTCCTCCGCATTTTTTACAGACACCCTGTATATCGAAATTTCAGTGTTTCACTGTTCATCTTGGACAAACTGTAACTCAAAAATTGGTCGCCCATGGCCACCTTTGCCGAGAAAAAAATCTAGAGCTTCATTTGGATATTATATACCGGGTGGCCCACCCAAGACGCGGCGGCGCTCATTTTGAGGGAGTAAATGAAGATATTTTAAAAATCTTTTTTTGTGGTGTGTGTAGGATGTCCGAAAGCACAATTTAAAATTATTGTCATATATACAGGGTGTTCGAAAACAAAGATATAGACCAAAGTTGCACTTTTTTGAATGTAACACCCTATATTTGACCTCAAAAATGGAATGGCAAGCTCAAGTTATGATGAGTTTCTTCAGATTACTTCATAGCTCAGAAGCACCCTTCACGAGATAATGGCGAAAAATCGAAAATATTTTTTTTAATTAGTAATTAATGAAGACACTAGTTACGCCAGCGATACAGACAGAATTGTTTCGAGTAGACAAGTTGGCTACTCCAACATATAAAAGAAAATTTCAACTCTGGAATATACAGAGTGATCATAATTAATTCTCAAACATCAACTACAAATAATCGTCGAAAACTATCTTATTTCAAATGGCACACCCGTTATTTATATATCTCGTTGGACGAAAAAAATAATTTCGAAACTACATCATAAAATTTTCCTACATCTAAACCTGATAGTTTTTGAGCAATTTTCGATTTTCAATGAAAAACTAATAAACCATTTTCGCCATTATCTCGTAAATGGTCCTTTTGAGGTATAAAGTGATCTGAAGAAAATCATCATAATTTGAGCTTGCCATTTCATTTTTGAGGTCAAATACAGAGTGTCACATTTAAAAAAGTGTAACTATGGTCTATATCTTTGTATTCGAAGACCTTGTATATTTGACAATAATTTACAATTGTGCTTTTGTACACCCTACACACACCACAAGAAAAGATTTTCAAAATATCTTTATTTACTCCCTGAAAATGGGCGCGGCGCCGCGTCTGGGGTGAGGCACCCGGTATATTAAAACTTTGAAAAATATAAATCTCGTTCTAAAATTTGTAGTATACTGATTGAAAATCGAGGGAATGTACCAGTTTCATGCCAAATCAATCAAAATTCCATAATTATAACGATTTTTTGGAACATTGCCTACGTTTCCTTACATGACCCTATATGTATTTCTGTTCAGAATATGAGACCTGAATATGGATTTCCCAGATGAGATTATTTCAGGGTATTTGATGCTTCCATGAGTTCTGGGAATACCGAGTGAAATATGCCCGCATACAAACAGAAGATATATTGGGTTTGAAACAATGGATGATGTTTATCCCGCGACAGGATCTGGCTGTTGTGTACTCCTAATAGAAGCGATGTGTTGTCGTATTTGAGAAAGCTTTTAGGTGCGCTTACACTCCAACCTCGCCTAAGAGGACTTACTCAGTTCTGAGTTATTTCATTACACCATTACAGCTTCTATATTCCTCCAGCAGACCTTCAGTAGGGGTTATGTTATTAACGTGTTAAGATGCAATTCATGTCATAAATATAAATGTGCGAATAAATTTCACGGTTGTCTTGCGTTGGGAATTAAAACCGGGTATTTTAAGCAATATGGGTATGGTACATTCATCTTTGAAGAGGATGAGAATTGTCGCAATTTGAAGATGCATTCATTTAAGATCCTTCAGCTTTGAATTTTTGGTTACAGAAAAAATTATTTCATAATGGAATACTTATTATTAAAAATTTTTTCAGAATTCAGTAACGCCAAAGTGCGATTCTAATTTCATTGAATTGAGAACCAAACGAACTAAGGTCGAAGAAAAATCCCCATTCATTCGGCTGAAGAAGTAAGAAGTCGTTTGTGTAATAAGATAAATGATTGGTACTTACACTCTCCTGAAATTTTCCAGTTAGTATGATTCTGCGTTCCTGCAAGAATAGAATTAAATCAGTATATACCAAATAAAGATGTTCAATTATTACTGAATTGTTCATTTTTAATCTATAATAAATATACCAATTGCGTTATTTCATTAAAAAAATGGAATATAATATATGATACCACCATTGTATATGAAATCTGATATTCTAGGCAACACTGGGTTTTACCTCCTAAAAAGTTCGGGTAATGTAGGATTCAATATTACTACTTATTTCACTATTATCAGCTAAAGAAGGTTACTTTTATAAAGATTATTGGAATATTGTTGGTCTCTTACAGCACTCATGAAAAACCTATTATAATAGGTTTATACATTGTAGTAAAATGGTAGATACTCGTCCAGTTGCAGGAAAGTCCATTAAGATTTGATGTCCTATCAAAATTTAAAACTGTCATTTTTGAAGGGAAAAATGGAGGATTAAGATTTTAATGAAGAATTGAATTTTAATGGACTTTCCTGCGACTGGACGACTATTATTATTTTTGAGCGCTCGTTCCTATAAACGAGAACTTTTATCACTTGGCCCAAATGAAACATTCTAACTTTGAGTCGAAAATATTATCAAACACTGTTAAACTGAATTCTGTACGTTTGTACAGATGATGATATAACTTTAACTTGCGAACAAAAAGGGAAAAGAGAATATTACAATTTTAGGTTTACGGTGCAAATGCGCTGGTTGAGTTAGGTAATGCACAAAATCTGGTCGATGCTGCTTTTTATATATGTTTTAAAGGATATTATTCTTATTATTTTATTATTATTATTTCCATGGGCCAAACCTCTTGCCATACGCTTTGAATCTGCACAAAAAATAAATGAATTTTACTTATTTTCTTCTCGATCTAATGATACAAGCATCCTAAACTCCTATTTAAAAAAAAAAGATTTGGATCAACCAAAATTTCGATTATCCAAAATCACTTTGGTTCACATTATTTCGCATAATGGAGACTGTACTGTACTGCAATCGATTGCTGCAAAAGCTGGCATCATCTACGAAAATACAAAAGAATTATTCTTTTAATAAGAGACATGCCTGTTCATTAACTACTTAAGAATTCGAAAGAAAATACTACTCCATTGTATTTGAATTAACAAGGGAATATGAACGCAGTCAGTTAGTTTATTGTGTATAAGCATGTGCTGTGTATGTGCAATGGTTGATACTCTTATGTATGTGTATAGTGTATGTGCCATGTGCGAGCAATATGTAGTATACGGTAAAGGGACTCCAAAGAGATTGTGAAAGGGAACCGAGTTACCATAGTCTGTCTCACTCTCTCTCACTCACTCTGAAACGCATGCAACTCTCGCGCTCGCACTCCCGGCTAAATAATTTTCATGTTTAGGGGATGTTTGGTCACTAAGTCACTACTATTTGTCTGAGTGATGAAATATAACTTTTTTATAGTTACTTAAATGACATATTTCAATATCAGACATATGAAAATAAGTGAAGTTCATTAATTTTTTGTGCAGCTTCAGAGCGTCTGACAAGAGTTTTGGCCCATGGAAAGTGCTTGTCACTTATAATATATCTTCAGAATAATATTCTTTAAAACATATATAAATATCAGCCATGTGAAAATATGTTAAGTATCACATATTTTTAGTTACCTGTGCCACCTGGTATATGCCCTAGGCAAGCTCCACAAGTTCGCAGGTATTCAAAGCACATGAGACTCTAGTGAGATCCTAAAGTTTCATCTGTGTGAAAATAAGTTATGTCTGGTTGCTCTGGGATCTTACTCTAGTAGTTCAGCATTATTTTCAAACATTATACATCAACTGTCAAAATTTCATCGCCTAGCCGACGGAAAATGTTAGAGCACCATATACTCCATTCACTTTTATAAAAGCAGCCAACGCTTTATAGTCCGTACTAACGTATGTTATCACACTGTGAATTTACTTCGGAAAATAATCTCACAAAAAGCAACTAAAAAGTACGTGTGAATGCAACTCTCTTTAAAAATCCTCAGATGTGCAGTGTCACAGAGTAAGCTAGTTATTCTGATGGTAACTTTGTTTTTCCAGGGGTGGCACAGCTCATTATGGAAACTTAAGATGGGTATATCTTTTTATCAGGGGCGAATCGAAAATAATGGTATGGAAAATAAGCGTTTCTTTTGACCTCAAAAATCCACTGTTGAAATATTTGTACGATTCTTCCCAAAATAAATAAATAAATAAAATAAATTAATTTCCTCACATCGAATACATCGACTTCAATTACTTATAATTTATCATTGCTTTTTGGGAAGCGCTTTCGGCATTTTTGCATGAAAAAAAAATAGAAGTTGAGAAATGATTGTGGCAACGTCGTCTTAACATTATCGACGTTTCAAGTACACCAACCCTATTCCGGTCTGCTTACGAAAATTTCGAGAAAATTATTTTTTTATTTAATTCGGGCTGTTGGCTGCTCTATACGAAATTCTCGTGCTTACTGTTCGATAAAATAAGCTCCAACTATTCTGCCGAAAAGATTTCTCCAAGGAACTTCCGTGCAGAAGGAAAGAAACGACCTCCTTGTCGTAAATGGGGCAGTCGTATTCCGTATTTTTTATCCAAATACTTTTCCGCTCGATATCGCACTCAACAAATACTCGTCGGGCACCGTAATTGAATTTCCGATTTTTCATCTCAATCGAGATATTCACAAAGGCAAATCGAAATTGTGAGACACAAATCAGCGGAATCGCATCCAGGCCTGAATGTCCCTTACCGTTATTACCCATTCAGGAATGAAATATGGGTAATCTAATTTCGAACCTTTTCCGCTGACTGCATCCCTTCCGATATGATTATGTGACAAGGAATGCCGGGGACCCTACATAAAGTAATACCGTAATCTGAATCAGAAAGGTCATCAGCAACCCGGAAGCAGCGAATTGAATTTTGACCCTTCGTCGTCTGTCTAAAAGCTTTCCATTTCATATAGAGCAATTTACGTAGGAGGGAAAACATCGTGATTTCACTGACATTCGCGCGGGTTCAACAAGCGGACTTTTATCCTCTTTTGAGAGACCGAACTATATTGCTATATATGCAGAACGAAGCTTCGAATTGTACAGGGTGGGCAAAATTCGATGGCATTGAATGGCAGCTCTGCAACCAAGTGCTAGGGAAACTAACTGGATAGCACGTTTCCGTCCTCGATTTTCAAATGATGGATAATGGCTAAAATTGCGTCCCCTTATCTTCTTTTGTTTTCAAGATATAAGTGAAAACTCATTTTTCAGCTCTTTAGGATTGGTGGCTCTATCTTGTGAAGATTCAGTGATATCGAAAAACAAATGTAACATTCTACGGGCTAGAATGCAGTGGCGTAGTCATAGATCTTTTCCAGCTCGTCAGAGTGATATAGTGGTTACTGTCATTGTTCGAATATGAACCCTTTGTTTTTTATATATTATTACTATCACAATATCAACAACTATATTGTATAAAACGTAGTCTTTCATCGTTGGAAATTTTTCTAATTTACCGGTAACTAACTGGGAGAGATACAGTAGGTGTGTTTTCTCCTTCCGTTTGTTCAACTACTTTTTTAACGACATTCGACAAAATCCAACTTATCTGCAAAGACTCGCGAGTGCTTGCAGTTAAAGGCGATTTCTCTCGTCCCAAAAGCAATTTCTCTCGTCCCAAAGTTCGTACTAGGATATATTCAAAAATTCTTAGCCTACTATAGAACCAAACTAAATTTCAATGTCAAAATATTTTATTACTCAACATATTCTCCTCTTAATTGGATACATTTATTACAGCGAACCTGCAACGTCTCTAGACCTTTCAAAAAAATGTTTCTTCTTGCTCTGCAAACCAGACCACCACAGCTTTCATTACCTCCTCGTTGGAACTCAGTTGAGGAAAGAGATTATAGTCGGGCGGATCCGAATCCGGTGAATAAGGGGGTATTCTAGTAATTCCATAGACATAGAGACATGGACTGAGCAATGTCAGCATGAAAATGTCTTTTTCATAGAAAGAGAGAAATGATCGTCGGGAATTTACCTGTCTCTTTTTTGTTCACATAGAGGTGAGTGTGGACCAATCAAAATTCTAGAAAAAGACAACTGCATTCCCGACGTGCGTTTCTCTCTGTCACTTTTTTTGACCGTATTTCATTCATAGATATAAAGGGAAGGCACAGTCCATGTCTATATGTCTATGAGTAATTCAAACCATAAATCACGAATTTTTGCGTGGCAACATGAGATTTTTGTGCAGGGTCGTTGTCCTGCAGGAACAAAACACTTTTGGATAGCTTTCGCGTCTTTTCTCTTCAATTTTTTCCCGTAGAGTGGTCAGTAATGTCGAATAGTAATCTCCGATTATTGTTCTACCCTTATCCAAGAAATCAATCATGATAACTCCATGGCAATCTCAAAAAACTGAAGCAAGGGCTTTTCCAGCTGATTTTTGGACACGAAACTTCTTAGGTCCTGTAGAACCAGAGTGTCGCCATTCCATCGATTATTGTCTCATCAATAGTAACAATTCGGTTTAAGAAGAAGTCTACATCGTTTTCAAATCGAGCACAGATCGAACGCGATGCTTCTACTCTTGCACACTTATGGTCAACATTCAAACATTTGGGGATCCATTTTGCAGCAATTTTTCTCATGTCCAAATTGACGTGAACTGTATGATGAACGCGTTTGTATGAAACATTCAGTGCTTCGGATATCCGTTTTAGCCCAATTCGACGGTCTGATAAAATCATGCATGGATCTTTTCGGGGACTGACACAGAAACTGGTCTTCCCGATCTTCAATGGAAAATTTACCTTTTCGAACCTTGCATTCCAAATTTCACGGTCGCATACGAAGGATATTGATTACCAAGGCTATTAAGCATATCTTCGTAAATCTTCTTACCTCTTAACCTTTTAAATACAGGTACTTGATAATGGCCCGATACTCCAATTTTTCGATTTCCACAATTTCGGTGGACATGTTCTTTCTTTTAATTTATTGTGTAAATCTGGTTTACTTTTTGACCTCAACCTTCACACTGACATTTCTAATGGGTTATTGTTCGTTGCTATGGTAAATCAATATTTTTTTATGCATGGAACTGGTCTAGGCTAACTAGATATCAATACATCCTCGTATAACACTTTCCATTTAACCAACATTGCCGTTGTAGTAACCCACTGCTGCTACGATCAGTCATATTATATACCAACCAAGCATTTTTGATTCAATCCTATAAGCCAGAAAAGATTCTCATTTGGAGCTTGAATATCATCTAGGTAGAGGCCAATGGGTCAGATACACCAATCGGCTCATCCGCTTTGAAGGTAGATCTTCTTTTCATCTTGATTCTCTAAACGTGCGTTATCATAATGTAAACTTCAAAACGCCTACTGAATACCAGACCTAATTTATCCTACTACAAAACACCGCATTGAAACCTGAGCGAGCTGTGTTCCTGTTGAGATTGCAATGTCACTGCCAATTGGGATGAATGTCAGCTGAAGGTTCATTAAATTATAACGAACATGCATTTCAAGCAGATGAAACGGATTGTTGTGACCAATGACCGTTGCGCGATGTATTTATTAGTGATTAATTATGACATTGTGAATTGCTATCGACATTTTATCGTGGCCCACTTCATGAATTGTTGTGACATTTAAATATTAATACTTCAAATATCGCATTGCGATTCCGATTGAGAGGCACCAGAGGTAGATTATATCTGGTTTTTGGAAAAATCTTCAGAGGAGATGAAAAGCTAATTTTCCGAACCATGAATTCGAGCATTCGGTTAGTTTCCACTAAGGCCAAATTTGAAATTACCATGAATAGTGTGATCCATATAAATTCCGTATCACTAATTATGATTTCCCAGAAAAATTTCATTCCTGAGGAAAATTGGTACCCCGCGAAAGTTTGATATTGAGTTGACAAATTCTGAACTTTCAAACTATGTGTATCTACAAGACGCACAAAACATAGGAGCTTACATCAATTGTGCCCTGCTCTTATTTTAGAGATCGTTTAAAATTAGAATCTCGTGATTCTTTTCATTATAGAAGTTGCTCATTGCCAACAGAAGGAAAAGCCCCCATAGCGTACAAAGGTTAGGGTAGGTTTGCACTCTGGAGCTATGACAATGTGCCCAACTAGGGCACTGGAAACATCAAAAATCTCACACCTCTTGATCTTGTGATAAATCATGAGATCACTATAAGAATAGCCAGGGAAGGTACGAGTGATGGGAGAAAAGGAATCATCAGAGATCCTTTGTGACTAAGCATCGAGAAAGCATTCACTACGAGGCGAAGTAGAAGGAAGATTGGGACAAATCCTTAATGAATATTATCTACAGATAGAAAAATGTAGGTACAATGTACAAGAAAAAATTTTCAGGAGGAGGAAAAAACCAAAGAGAATGGGGAATTCTCCTCAATTTGGGTTATCACTGCATATGCAAGTTTAAACTGAATAATTATGATTTTCATTCATGATTTTTTCAAATTCACCGCGGAAACTATTCAAAATCATCCTTCAAATATGGGGTTTTAAAATTTTAATCGCTCTGTGCGGAGTTTACAATTTTGCAACAGCGCATACAAGACAATGAAAAGAACAATGTCCGATCAGTTTGTTTATAAAATAACAGCTGTTGATCTACAGGCGCGTACTCACTGGCGAGCTTCAACTGCAACCGGCCATAAAAATCCCATAAAATTTTACGACCTTCCTCGTTCGTCGCAGACTTTATAGACAGCCATCTTTGTCTATCTCATCAAGATAATGCATTTGTTGCCAGCTTGTGCAATTCTCACAAAACGCTTTAAACTTTAAATAACCATTTTAATTTTTCATTTTTAAGTGCTTAAAATAATTTTTTTTGGGAAACGGTTGAAACGGTTATTACAAAATTTGACGTTTCAAAGATATTACATAAAAAATACATCATTTTCGTCAAAAGGAGTATTCCCTATTCTCAGAGGAAACATCCAAGACAGGAACACACCAAAAAACTCCTTGGGAACATTTAGATCCTTGGGAACATCTAGATCTAAGAAGTATCTGGATCTTACTAAGAACGTACTACACCTCCCTAATGGATATTTACAGGGCATTGTCGAAATCAGAAGCAACTCATCAGAATAGGGTCAAACAGAAACTGACCAGTGCAGGTCAGTCAGATAATAAAGGAAAATAGACAATAAATTCTTATCCAACATGAAGCACGTATTTGTCGATTTCGAAAATTTTCGATGGGTCTAGTTCATAACTCCAAAGAAAAGCGGATGCCAAGATTTCTACAACAACCAGTCAACCGAGAATTAATCCCTTCCTTCGATGTGATTAGCGAAACCATCAAACTTTGAGCGAGGATCTCTTCAGTAAGATTTTGCATGAACTGATGAGTCCTAATAACTTGGTTGAAGTCTTAACGAAACTTGATCAAATTTTCTATCATCATCATCTTGCTGTTTCCCTCTACGGATCATAGAGCATATACGAATATTCTAATAATCGCGTAGATATTCATGGATATTAATATCCTTTGACATAGAATCCAATTAGTATCGCCTGAAATGCTAATTGGAACGACATGAGGCACCCCATCAGATACCCCTGAGGCCTAATCGATATGTAACCATAAAGATAGTTCTCCCATTACAGACGTCAGAGTGGCATTCCATACGACATGTGAATTACTCACGTACATCAACTGGGTGTACATTATCGCCTCAGAAATAGTTGAATTAGACTGAAATTGAACTGAGTATATTAACCTAAGGTTGCATTATTCTGTGTTTTATTAATCGAAGTCTATCGGATAAATGCGTCCTTATTTTCCACTGACTATTGTGTATAGGACACGAATTCTGTTCACTACTATATATATACTCCATTTACATTTATTTTAGCAGTCGGTTGGCCATGAAATAATTTTCTCAAGTTTTTGTAACTAGAACGGAGTAAAGTTGGCACTCATGAAATGTCATTAATGTCATAACGCCGTTGCCACAACTAATATCAATTTTTATAACAAAAATTCCGAAAGTGATTGAAAAAAGGGACAGGGTTTCAGGAAGTGCTATTTAGAATTCAGATCCGCTTATTCAAATAGTTATACCCTGATATTCTGAAATCCACAATACGTCAGACAGTAGCGAACATATTCAATGTAAGAGAATTTATATAATGTTTCATCTGAATATAAACGACTTATATTTCAGCTGAATGTTTCCACAATCAGAAAGATTGTGAATGAAGAGGATGACAAAGAATTTCTTTCTATTGGGAGACCCAAAAAAGTGGTCGCATTTGAGAATTTTATGTTTGAGTGAATTATTAGTGCGGAAAGTTTACTACAGGATTTTCGATTAATGTCATCGTAGAAAAAGTTCCCGAAAATTGATTTTTCTATTTTTCATTTGACTATACATTTTAAATGTCTTAAGTTACCAATAAATTCCTAATTATTATTATATCAATGTATTAAGATGAACAACCACAAATAAGCGCCAGTTGTCCTGTTAATTGTTTATTCATGTGGAATTTTTGTTCAAAGGTGAAGTTCAACTTGACTTGAAACTTCCTTTAATTTCTTTTACTTATATTGATGCAAGATGATTTTTGTTGAAGAATTTAACATTTTTGTAATTATCTGTTAATTCCTTCGGAAGATACCCATTCCCAACTACTGCATCATATGCATTCCATCTTCGGGTTAATATTTTTGAAATCTACAACTGATGTAACGTATTCAAACTTTAGCCAAAGACGATAACGAACATTAACTCTCCTCAAGCTAGTGCATATTATTATATTATACTGATCTCTTGTATTTTCCATGAAAATAACTGGATTTGGTATGCCTTCAATCAGTTTGTATAATCTTCAATTATGTTCGTCACATATTTTCCGAAGAGATTCGACATTGTGGTAAATACGTGATAATAGAAACTTTTACGTAGAACGGGCAACATAGCGTTGATTTAAAACCCAAAAATATTTTGACAAGCGTCATAACCCCACATTTTCGTACTATACAGAGCGAAATGTGTCAAATTTCCATGGCCAACCGACTTCTAAAATAAAAGTGAATGGAGTATAGTTCATTCACAATAAAAATAACAACACTTTCCTCAGATACTAAGGTTACATTACTATTTTGTTTTCTAATATCTAAGAAATACGGATATCTCAGAGATTGTTTTCAGTTTCATACCTCAGCTTGTGTGGTGATATTTTCATTATATGCTTTAGAAGTCGGTGTTGTTTGCATTAACTAAAGGGAATGAAGTCAGGTCATAAAATTTCATTCGTTTTCCCACAGCACAACCCGAGAACTCCACAACATGAATAGTTTCAAAAAGTGCACTATGAATCATTATACATATAACCAAAACGAATGTTATGAAATGAATTTGATGAAATTTAATACAATATGCACGCGCAAAACCCAATTCGTTACTCCTGACACGAGTAAGGGTAAGGGTGCTTCAGTCAGTATATTTCAAGCCATATCCTTGGCTATTCTTCGATCTGTTGGGGTGAATAGGTTGTCAAAATAGCTCTGCAAATTCTAAGATATCTATTTAAATAGAAAATATCCCTGCCAGACAAGATATTCTCGAGTTTTAAGGCCTAGATCAGAACAGGACCTGAAAACTGCCCTGATGTTTCGAGGTGAGCAATGCTTTCACTGTCGATTCAGGCCATGAACTGAGTGACATGGGTTTCTCTTTTCCTGACGGACAAACACAAGAAGCTATATTATCTTAAATTCTATCTATCTAAAGGAAGAACATAGTCCAGATAGAGGATATTTACAACCATGATTAGATTTCAAAATGTGTACCATTCAAAATTACATAAGACCCCATTAACTTATTAACAGTTGTTTCATGATTTATTTCGGAAAAAAAAATTTCTTCAAGCGTGCATGTTCAAACCTTTTCCTGAACTCTTTTCAAATTGCAAAGAGTCACTTTACCGAACAGTACAAAAAAAACTGCTGTTTCATTCCCGCACTCAGTGGCGTGCTTCCACACTTGTAAGGAAACTAACTATTATAGGAAAATAACGTTTTTCTTATCCCAGGAATCACCCATAGGTGTGTATCAGAAGACAACGAAATCAAATGAATATTTCACCCTTAAAACTTCTTTATTTAATGCTGCATAGGTAAAAATTTTCTCATGAATATTTGAGTCTTATAAGACAAACTCGCAGATGAAATACAACAACATATACAAGATCCGACAAAAATGAATGTCATCAAGAATAGGAAAAAGCAACAATACCTCTGAATTGTTTTTTTTTTCAGAAACTGAATAGAGAAAATAAAATTCCAGTTTTGATTTCACTTGAAAAGCTTTTACTTAAATTCAGATCGAATACCGAAATCTCAATCGATCAAAAACAAATCATGAAAATTGAATGACTGTTAAGAAAATGCTGATTTGAATCAATTAAATTCATATTGCTCCATCCGACTGACTTGAAATATCGGAATACATTAAAATTGAGAAATCATAATGATCTATGTTTGCAAATTGAGTTATTTGTTGAACTTTGAGAGTAATTTTCCATCTAGAATATCTAGATCATAAAAACGTTCGCTTTATTACGATATTTATAACTCGCCATTTGCAGTTGGAAAAAAGCTACAACCACTCAGACTAATCGATATTTTCTTTATCTTTATTGATAGTGACCATAGAAAATCTATACATGTTGACTTGGTCAATTCATTCTTTATACATTATTATTATATTCTGCCCCAAATAACTCTTAAACTGTATGCTTAATGAGGAATGCACACCTCACACGACATTATCTGGATTATTAATACACTTTTTATAACACTTATCTCATAGCTTATTCCAATACAGCCATGTAAAAGGCTAATTTATTATCATTTCGAGAGAAATTCTGCCAATTACTGGCTTATTTGGAAGAGAATTTTCGCCGCACTTTGATATGCAATTTATTGTATTTCAGTTTGATCGAATATTTTAATACAAGGATCATTAGTCAGCTGTTTGCCTGCTTATTATCGTAGCATGCACTACGTTTGAGATTTATGAGTGTTATTTATGCCACCACGATAAATTACTGCGAAATCTCATTTCCAGATAATTTATCCATGAATTGTTTCCATACATCGCAAAAATGTGGCATTCGCGAAGTTAGTTGAAAAAATCTGAGTTGAACTCATTGCGGGTGAATAGGGCATATTTGTTCCCATGTTCATCATTTTCTTATAGGTTATAAATTTTTCCTGCTACATCAAAAACAGAAAGAACTAATTCATCGAAATATTTGGATTGTGTGAAGCTAGGAAACGAGTGAGATTAATAGCGGAAATTGAGAGGAAAACACCCAGATCAAGTTGAAGTATTTGGAGAATGTTTGTTATACAGATTTCTGAAGCTTATTAGGGAGAAATGGACACACATAACTTTAGTAAAAATTTTTGTACCACAGTAATTTTCACTTGAAACAAGAGTATTTTACTCACACAATCAAGGTTTAATCCTATTTTTCTTCTATATTCGAAGTAACACTGATGCTCATCAACTGATTTTGAAATAACGAAAACAGTATTCAAAAAACGAGTATTAGTTCTCAATTCAATCCGAACATACTTCCTTAAGGGCTTTAACGTATGAACATGTTTTGTTGAGTGCAATTTTTATTCGATGTTTATACAAAACCTAGAATTATTTACAACGCTTTCGCCATTTTGCAACCTCCTTATCAGTAATGGCTTACAGGTATTGGAATTAACGACATATTTGGTTACTTCATTATGATTTTGTAAAGAATATTAACAGAGGCATTGTCCTATAGTTCAAACACAAGATCTTTTCAAACAAATGCGACATATTACTTTGCCCAGGAATAACAAGTCTTTTAATAGCGTTTTCTATTGGTAAAACAAGAGATGAATTCCAAGAAAGCTGCTTGAACTATTTTAAAGCACGGCTCTGAATCTGAGTGTAACAATTTTCATTTCCCTCGAGAAAAAAACTATTATCTCATCATTCTCAGGCTCAAATTGATACAAAAAATTTCATATTTCGAAAGAATTTGAATGAATCTTGAATAAGTCCACAAGCATATCATAATAAAAAAATGTTTGAAGAATTTCCAAATATTTATTTCATTCAACATGAATATCCGTTGAATGTGATGATAATATGAGTAGTTGTGCTATTTTTAAGATCATTTTTATGCATTTCACGTTTCTAGATTCGTTTCATTTCCGGAATATACGTATAATATTCTTTATTCTCACTTGAAACTTTTAACAGATTTTAACCTACAGTAGAATCGGTTTTAAAAGTCAGAAACCCAAGTGGAATAAGATTAGCAATATGACAATATTCTCAATAACTTATTATAAATAATTATTATGAGAAACAAAACTGAAAACTAAAACTATGGTAACGATACTGTGCCTACTAGAATTTAATAACTATAAAGTAAAAGTATTGGATTACTTTTACATCTCCTCTACATATTTCAAAATATCAATGTGTTTACTGTAACTGCTAGGGCCATGATGAAGTTTATAATTCGAATGAAACGTCGGTCAGTACATGGTGGGTTTTCTTCATAGTTTGGATCTTCAAACCTATCAACTAATCATCGATAATAAAAAATCAAGAAGATTATTGTGACAATTTGCCTACGATGTTTTCGGAGGGATTCCTGACATCATGCAACTGATGAATTAAATAGAGTAGACTTTTTTTCTGATAATTAAAGTATAACAACAGTATCGACAATAATCGATAGATGGTTTCAGCAATCACAGAAACAACGACCACGTCAAAGGTCACTGTTTGGACAAACCTAATTCTGATTCAATTTGCAGAATACTGGCCCCCAGAAGTAATCATCCCCTAATTCTGATTATAACTCAATTAACAGTTTCCAGAACTACGTGGGTTCGGTATAAGTTACGATCCCAATTATTCGGAAATTTCGCAGTCTAACGAGATGCACTCGACATCCACCTGCGCACATTATTGGGAATCCTGTTTGCTGTCTGAGTGACGAAAATCGATATCCCGTTTGACGAAGTAAGTATCGCCGATCCAGGTCGCATGCAGACATCGCTTGGGGGAATTTTTCGACGAGGAATTCAGAAAATTCAAAATTTGCGCTGTTATGGAGTTTATAGATAGGCAGGCAGTAGGTTGTTTCATATACATATAATTAATGTAATCGGCGCTTCATTTTGTTAGATAATCAGGCACTGTTTTTAGGGCGACATAATTTTCATTACTCACTAAATACAAGGTTTACCTTTTAGTAGATTCAGATAATTAATCTTGCAATAAAAGGGAATATATTTTATATTCTAATATTAGATTGTTATGAAAAAAAACAAGAAAAAAACAATCCACTATATGTAACACTAAAATTAAAGTAACACGATACACCAAATGCAGGAAAGGATACAAAAAATATGTCATGAAACATTCAGAGAGCAAAATATAAGAACGCCAAAGAAGACCAGAGAAGAAACAAGAAGGAAACAATTCAGATCAAATCCGATTTGAACGGTGACGTATTGGTTAGAAATGCAAAGCTCACTTGAGAGAACTGAAAGTTTCAAAGAAGTTTTATCAAGTTGCCCCGTTTCACGGTAATAATTTTGATTGACATAACAAAACATAACACATCGGAACCCAAGCGAATAAGATTGATGTAATATTTTTGTCTACTCGGAGAGTACTTGATAATAACCATACGTTAAACACTGATTGAGTAGTGTGTTGGTATGAGGCCTATCCTAACCTACGCATCTGTGGTGTTGGAGAAGAACTATAACTGTACCATTATGACTTAATGCCAGAGGAAAGCCTCCCTAAGAATTAGAAGACGTTTGAGTTCTACCCTTACTTCAGCAATAGAGTTTCTGAAAGGTTTACCTCTTGTACACCTCACGGTTGTGGAGTCAGATATTAAGACCTAGAGTCTGGGAACAGATGTGATACAGTGATGTGAAGGTGGACAGTTTAAGGGGCTCGCGAAAGTTCTCAAGATGGCGGAGGATGCTAATGAATCTCTTTTCTCTGGAACCAGCTTTTGCTTTGACCAATCCAACAGGATAATTGTTCCTGAAGGATATCTTGTATCTACCTTGATAAGGGTTTTTGTGTCTGAAGGTCTCCGCTGGTTCATCAATGACTCTGTCGTGTCCACAGGGACTAGTGTGTAGTGTGGGGATTGTGGGATTCCGTAGTTCATGCTCTTCTTGTCTGCAAGATGGAAGAAATTCGTAGAGGATAGTCCAGGAAACTCATCTATATGTGCAGTGACAGTCAGGTAACCCTGAAATCTCATTCTGGGGAGAAGGTCAAATCTTTAGGAGAATGCGAGAAAGCAGCTGGCCACTGCATATCTTTGGTACATCTGTCAGGGACTTTCTAATCAGATGGTAAGACAGAAAATTTTCCTGTAAATGCAGTACAGGAAGTTATCCCAGGTCGAGGCCACTCATTGGGAGCTTGAGATCAAAAAACTCCTGGCTCTTGAAAGGCAATAGCTGAGTCTGGTGAGTGCATCAATTGACTATCCATCTGTTAAATAAACATTTGAAAAAATGGAACTAATTGGTTCTTCCTTGTGTCGCGGGTGCAGGAGCACTCGGGACAGTGGGAATTTTTGAACAGTAGGCTACAATGCCTCAGTAATAGTAAAAGGAATCGGACATAGAAGAAGAACTTAAATTTTTCAATTAGAATAGAAAAAGCATAAACATTTGGAATTCATTCGGTTCTGTCGTATTGTCATTTTATTATGCGAACAAAACTATCCAGCACGAAGCAACGGTGGTTCGAAATCCCACACAAATTCCTCCGTAGTGAAATAGGATAATCTAAAACCGTATTCCGTTCCAACCAATCCAGGTAGCGAATTAATCGCAATGGGGGCACTGAAATATATCGCCGGAACTGAATCAATCACAGTTCAGCCCCGACATGCCGAAGCTTTGAGAACAAATCTCATTTCGGGGCCAAGTTTTATCCTTCCGAATACAAATGAATAAAAATGCGTTTCGGGATTGAGCGGGATCAATACCGGCCAATACCTGCAATCAGTTGTGAAACTTGATATCGGATTCAGTCGTAATGATCCAGATACCAATTTCTCAACGCATTGTATTCGCATTCTGCCACGTTTTATGCATGTAAATTTCACGTTCGAACGCCATTAAATGCGCCCGATTGAGTTATGTACGTTGGATGGAGCCGTAATTTGGAATTTCGTTTCAGGCCTGTATGCGAATTATTTCGCACCTACTCTGATCGCCGAGACTTGATGGACGTTCACAATTTGGAAGGGGTCATTTGAAGTGCAGAGATCGTACAGGGTGGGTTCATCTAGGCAATTTGAGTTGGCGAAATCCTACAGTGTGTCTCTTTTGACAGAAGATAGAACTCGCGTAAATAAATTATATTACCCCTATAAAATATTCAAGATGGCTGGGATTTCACAAAATTTCAGAAATGGGACTGAATAAAAGGTGATTCAGGTTACAGGAAAACGAAACAGATGACATTGTGACATTGTTAGTTGAGGAAGTGCTTTTGTTGCTACCGTATTTTTACACTTTTTTTAAGTCGGGTTTTAGATAAGTGAATTTCAAATTAAATGTTTCTTAAATTGGAACTATATGCTGAATTGCATTACCTACTCTGGATGTAGGAAGAATAAAGTAAAAATTGAGAGAAACAAGTTTGTACTCACTGGATCTTTATTTTTAAAATCTACTCGACTAGTTTCGCCTACTAGGCATCCTCAGGAGCTTTGTCAATAAAAAAGAGAAAGTATTCACATTAAACATCCAATCAGAAAACTGACATCCACAAAAAACAAAACGATCAAAAACTTTCAGAAGTCTCAAAAAAGAATTAATTTTAATTTTAGGGTTGTGCTCTTAATTAAAAATTAAAATTAATGCTTTCTTGAGACTTCTGAAAGTTTTCGATCGTTTTGTTATTTGTGGATGTCAATTTTCCGATTGGACGTTTAGTGTGAAACTAGTCGAGTAGATTTCAAAAATAAAGATCCAGTGAGCACAAACTTCCTTCTCTCAATTAAAATGATCCTGGGTAATGGCTATATTTGTGATCCAATTTAAAGGTAAAAATTATTTCCTACTTACTAAACTCACTCATTTCAGTATCTTATCGCAACAAAATATGTGCAACTGCCAGTATTGCCCAATGGAGGAGTAGAGCAACTATACAAACAGGCAACTGAGGATATGGGTGTCACTCGGATATGATACTAATTATAAAAGAGAGAAGACAGGGTTTCAGGAAGAGAAGTGCTATTCAGAATTCAGGTCCGCTCATTCAAATAGTAGGTAACCCTGATATTCTAATATCTACAATATATCAGACGGAAGCGAACATATTCAATGTAAGTAAATTCATATATAATGTTCCATTTGAATGAATCTAAACGAATGTTTTCACAATCTAAAAGATTGTGAATGAAGAGAATGACAAAGAATTTCCTCCTATGGGGAGACCCAAAAAAGTGGTGGCATTTGACAATTTTATTTTAGGGTGAATGGATGCGAAAAGTTACTACACGATTTTCGATTAATGTCGTCGTAGAATAAGTTCCAGAAAATAAATTTTTCAATTTTTCATTTGACTTGTCCTATCCATTGCAAATGTCTCAACGGATCAATTAATATATAATTATTATTGAATCAAAGTATTAAAAATAAAAAGCTATAAATAGGAGCCAGTTGTCCTGTTAATTATTAATTGATATGAACAAGTTCCTCTTGTATTGAAACTTCTTTTTATTATTTTACTTCCATTGATGCAAGATGATTTTTTGTTGAAGAATTTAACAACATTCTTGTAATTATCCGTTTTCCTTCGAGAGATACCCATTCCCTACCACTGCATCAGATGTATTTCAACTTCGGATTGATTTTTTTAAATCTACAACTGATGGTACGTCTTCAACTCTTAGCCAAAGAAGATAACCAGCATTAACTGTCATCAAGCTACTGCAAATTATGTGTCAATAATTCTATTTCCTTCCATAGCAAAAATGAATATATTTACAAACTGGTCTCTTGTATTATATTTTCCATGCAAATGACAAAATTTGGTATGCCTTCAATCAGTAGGTACCTAACTATAAATTTTCGAATTCATATTTTCCGAAATTCGACTTTGTGATGAAATTCGTAATTACTGAGACTTTTACGTAGAACGGACACCCAAGCTCCGATTTCAAACCCAAAAATGTTTTGATAAGCGTTAAACCGTCATTTTCATACTATACAGAGTGGAATGTGGTAAATTTCTTTGGCCAACCGAGTTCCAAAATAGAAGTGAATGGAGTATAGTATTCAGATCGTGCAAATACGCACCACGTATGTTATATTGTGGGAATAACACATTCTGATCAGACGAAAATGCTAGTTTGATTAGAGAAGGAAAAGTTTTTCGAGGAAACAAGTAACTTACAACACGAAGATTTTCTGAACTTGTATTATGAAAATATACGTATATGTGTTCCCCAGAGGTCACTATAGCAACAATTTCCTTCACAACATCGCACCCAATCATAGCATCAATTATTATCCAGCTAAATATTTCCTCCTAGAATATCCAATCGACAATCCCTTTGTGTTCTCGATGTTCAATCAGAGGTTACTAATTGGATATAAATTTTAATCAGAAACCCACGGCTCCTGCTGGAGTTCAGTGACCTCTAGCAGTGTAAAAACTCCCTCATCTCAAAGGAATGTCCTCGAGAGAAACGAGAAATTCAAGCCACTCCTGAAAATGAACAGGAACGTAAATAGCCTGCCAGTTTAATCACAAACGTCTGCAGGGAACTCATTCCATTCGTTATTCTGTTTTGAAATTAGAGGAGGTTTGCTGAACACATAGGTGAAATAACGAATATAATTTGCATCAAAGTATTTATTTTAAAATTTATCCTATCAAAACGTCATATACTGTTACTGAAATAAGTATGATATAATTTGATGAAATTTCACTCTTCGTTTTGGGTTTCCGCTTGACCGGACAGGTGGCGCTGGTGATAAGAGAATCTCTGAACTGTCCATCTGACTGTTTTCAGCTATATAAAAAAGTGATTATAGAAGTTTACATTTGATTCTCGATATTACTGGGACTTAACAGAATGAGAGCCGAAAAATAAATTTTAACTTGAAAACAACTGCGGTTTTGGTCATCTTTCGAAAATGGAGGTCTAAAATGTGAGTGTGACAGTGTCTTAGGAGCAAACAGTGAAGAGTTTTATCTTGGTTAAGCCGGTCGTTGATAAGACTCGATAAAGAGTCAAACTGGCCCAGCTAAACTGTTAACAGAACCAGCTAATGAACTTGTCCAGTTTAACATACTGTTTTAAGTAATATTGACCTTGAGAATATCGCGATGTCGCAAGTTGGAATCACTTACTTAATTGCAATATTCCATTCGAATCGAGATCGCATTTTTTTCTTCCCTGATATCGAAGAAAGAACCGAACCAACATATTTTATAGTTAGAATTTGTTCAGAGGAAATCCCCTTGTGAGAGAAAAGGAAACGTAGATTGACCCGATAAGATCCGAATTCTGGGAAAGCGTCGACAATTCCGCCATGCCAAGAGTGGGATGACAATGAAATTCGTTCAGATAGGGCTTACGAGAGAGGTGCATATTCCACGAAGCAGACAGACAAGAAAATAGCGGACGGATTATTTTCAACTAGATAGACATCTCCAACGGAGATAAGAACTCGCTTTCATGTATTGGATCTTTTCAGAAAAATATCGTATATGAAATTGCATCTGCTTTTTTATTCAAATTTTGCAGTATGTCATATCCTTTCTTCATAGCTTTCCAACCTCTTTAGTTCTCACTTGTCACGACTTTTCATCGGTTGTCTCGCGCGCCACCTATTCCTTGAAGGGGAAAATAGCAAACCTACCCTTGTGACTTGGAGTCGAAGACAAGGGTCCAGATTATCTGGGGTGTTAGCGATAACCAATGAAAGTCAAAATTTATTCGTTGACTCACAACATGGACACAACAAGCACTATTATAAAATCACTCAAGTGGAAAGCACAATACAATAGTTGTAATAGGAACAGTCTCTACACAAATAGGTAGATTTTCCTCGGAATAAAATACAAATAGCAATGTAGAATTCACGGAGTTGATCGGACGGAGAGAAAAAGGGGGATCTGATCTCAAACGCGCCGCGGGTGTTACGGATTCATTCGCCAGCCAGAACCAAGACTCACACTTAACGGGCAATGAAGTCGGGACTCTGTTTCAAAACTGCGAGAAGGAACGGCGTCGGAAAACGGTTCTCTACCCTGTTTTCTGCTTCTTAGCAAAGATAAACGGAAAAAAAGGAAAAAGGGTGCACAATCCTTCTGGTTTCTTCTTCCAACCGCCAGCCACAAAATCGTACTCCCAGAAGTGATAGAACTTATTAGAAAAGGGGAAAAGACACACTTGTTCACTACTCTAGTTTTTGCTTCCAACGGGTTTGCACGCCAGCCAGAAAATCGTACTCCTAGAAGTGGTAGAACTAGGTAGGATAAAGGGTTGAATCTGAGGTTCACAAGTAAAAGTATGTAGTGGTGTCTTACCCCTGGACTCGGTTTACGGAAGTTGTCTCAAGAGGTTGTTCTGACATAAGCTACTTGTGGGGCGGTTGAAATCACGGTGGCGTACCTCCACTTAAACGCTTAGAACAAAACAAAAATGAGAAGAAGAATAAAACCTGGATACAAGTCTAACTTTGAATAGAAGCAACTTGAAGCATCACTCATCACTTGGACTAAAATCGAAAGAGAAAATAGCAAACTCTGTCTTTGTTAACAGCCTAGACTCTCTCTGTTAATCATAGAGGGGGCTTCAAATGAAAAGCAAAATTTCCATAATATTATAGTTGCTATAAATATTTATTTTCTATTTTAGGACCGCTCAGATTCATCACGACAAGCTTGTTGATTGTGTTAAGTCGGTAATTTGTGAAATAATCAAAGTATTTTTGATTATAAAACTTCAGAAGGCAGAAAAATGTTTCACATTCGGGAATTCAAATCCTCTTGACAGACGTGGTAAGCCTATTACTCGACTATTAATTTCCCGCAAATCTGATGGCTGCCATACGATCCGATGAATTTTCCCTGATCGGCGTTCGTTTCAACGTATTGTTAAGTTTTCGACTGAATCTGTTGTGATTGACATTTCATTTTCATCCCGCAATTGGGAGCCCTTCGAACTGATCATTATTTTGTAGTCTGCTCTGTTTTGTTATGGGAATTCTACGTTTCGCATAGTCCTCAGTTTTTCAATCTATTGTTGAAATTATATTTTATGAATTTAATCAGATTGAAACTTTTGAGATATTATAACTTAGAAATTCGAAGGTATTGATTTTTCACATATTCACCCGGTTATTTAGTGGTATTGCTTCAGTCGTCTATTTACAAATCCGTCTACCACTCTTAATATATTTTTCTATTTATTGATACTCTCAGATCTCATTCGTTCCAAAATCCATTCGTTATTTATTCATTTATTTATTGTATCCATCTATGAATATATTCTATAAGTTGAAGACAGAAATGACTGAGTTTGGCATTTCCATTTCCACAGAATTTTTGTCCTCAAGCTCATTACCATTTTACTTAAACAGCTGAGTACACTGAATATTTTATGCTTTTCTATTTTGAATGGTATTGAGAATCAATAATTACACTTCATAAAATATTTTATCGCAGAACTTCACAACATCCAATATATCAAAGTTAAAGTGGAAGGGTGATCGTCGACATAAACTTTTTATGAATTCAAATCGTGAAGGTAATAATAACCTGACGGCATTTTGCAATCAGTTTTCCATTAGGACAGAAACAAACAACTTTGTCGGGTTTTAAAATAGAGAATATTAGATGTGAACACACATGCCACCGTCAATGATGTGACTGAAAATCTATTAATCGAAAAATGGTCATTAGTCAGCATCAGATAATGTTCAAGAAATTCATCGCTCATCAACAAAACGTAAGGAATGAAAATGCATCAAGTTTTAGAATTGGTCGAATTTTCATTATGACGGCACCCTTATATAAGCTTCGAGTCGAGTGCTTTGGTAACAGCTTAACTATCAGAATGGATCACTATGTCACATCCTTTATAGTCTCTTTCCAGGTTATTCTTTTCTAAATAGTTGTTACGATCAATGTTTGTCTTTCAGCTGTGAAAACGACGGGAAGTAGAGGGTTGGCAAAATTCGTTGTTTACTGAGGGGATCTCGAGAACTATAAGAGCTAGAAGAAAGCAGATGACACATTTGGAGCTTTTTTTCAGAGAAACAAAGAATGGAGAAAACCGTAGCCTCCTACGATTCTTCGTTTTTGAGTTATTAGCAAAAGATGAGATTTTGACGATTTCGAAAAGTTCTCATAACTTTTTGTCTTTGAAGTTACAGATTTGAAACTTGAACCTTCAATACGCACTTTTTCACGTAGAATCCACTGACGAGCTCAAAATATTTTTTCATGTCGAATCATTAGTCTTACTTTCGTTTTTTTATATGTAAACTTTTATGGAATTTGTTATTTTTGAACTGGAAAAAAACGTTTTGTTGTGAGATTTTACGTATAAAAGTGCCAAGAAGGTTCAAGTTTCAGATCTGTAACTTCAAAGACTAAAAAGTTATGATAAATCGTCAAAATTTTCATTTTTGATAATAACTCAAAAATGGAAAATCGTAGAAAGCTATGGTTTTCACCATTCTTTTTTCCCAGAAAAAAGCTCGGAAATATGTCATCTGTTTTCTTCTAGCTCTTATAGTTATCGAGATCCCCTCAATCGACAACGAATTTTGCCCACCCTGTACACTAAACGGTCACCAAAACATTACTGTGTGTAAAAGTAATCAATATTATATAAAATCCTGATAAAGTCTTATAACTCATAAATAAAATTCTAACTTGCAATTTTTTTTTCTCAGGATGAAAACATATCCACTACACAAGGTGAATCGAAAATGTCGAACAATATTTTCATGATGATGAACATAATATATCCGAAACTGTCTGTCGAATGTGCTATAACCCTTGAGAGTTCCATAACCCCTAAATTGTGCCTAAGAAAAACTGTTTTTTTTTCCTAAATAACTTCACAATGGGTATCACATGAAATGACATGTTATTTGCTTGTGCTTCTTTGATTCTCCAGTCACAAAAAGAGTGGTTTTCAAAGGGTCAGCTACACTTTTTCGAATAAATTACATTTGTTGAAGAAAAATTTTCTTTTAGGAAGTCAACCTGTTGAAAATTGACAAGAACCAAGAATAAAAAAATTATCTGGTAATAGTCCATCGGTGGAGTTTTTGCTAATGGTTATAAATAAATAAATGGTCTACTCCACTATATATTTAAATTATGCACTATGCATTTCGGCAAGGTAACTTGCCATCATCAGGTGCTCGATGCAGTTGTTAAGACGTCAACGATGTAATATCGTAATATCATATTACATCGTTGACGTCTTAACAACTGCATCGAGCACCTGATGATGGCAAGTTACCTTGCCGAAATGCATAGTGCATAATTTAAATATATAGTGGAGTAGACCATTTATTTATTTATAACCATTAAAAAAATTATGGTGATATTGTGAAATAATACCCAACCTCTGAATGAAGTTCAGTAGGTACTCCAAACCGTTCTAAAGAAATTTAGCATTCTTAATAAGTAGTTTCCGACACGAATTCATTGAACAAAGACCATTTTTCCTGGTGCTTTATCATCCTTAGAAATATTGTTCGACATGTTCGATATTTCTTATTGTTTTAGTACCTAAATGAATTTCGTCCTTAGAAAAATGTATTCAAGTTGAAATTGTATTCATACTTTTTAACGTATTTGAATGAACAATGAATATAGAAAACAACAAAACTTATCTGCCAGGAAATTCAGCTCATACAATTAGGCTGATTAATATATACAGGATGTCTGTGAATAAATGCGAAGGATTTAAGGATATGATTCCTCGATGAAAATAATCCAGGTATAGTTACTATAAATTTTTTTCGGAATCGACCTCCTTCCAAGGTACAGCCTTTGGAAGTCGATGACGAGTTGACAGTTTTTAATATTTTTTCCGGGTTCTAAAAAACACTGAATCATAAGACTATACATATTATTTTCAACCCCTAATTATGAAGTTATCAGATCTTCAAAAATTGTGTGAGTAACATCTACTTAGTACTTCATATCATGTATATGTAGTTTCATGACTCAGTGTTTCTAAAAACCTCTTAAAAAATTAAAAACTGTCAACTCGCCATCGCTTTCCAGAGGCTGTATCTTGGAAGGGAGGTCGATTTGGAAAAAATGTTTGAGGAAATACCTCTGCTTAATTTCATCGAGGAATCATTTCCCTAAGTCCTCCTCATTTGTTTACAGACACCTGTATAGTTTTGAAAAAGTCCTCAAAGTAACTAATACAAAAATCAAGCGTCGGAAAATGAATGAAGTTCAATTTTTTTTTAGATTCTCTAGGGAAAAGTGATACACAGTGTTAAATATTGATTTACATTTATATTGTACACAACATTCATAAAATTTAGTAAAATAGGTCACGTCTGGGGTCCCTTGCTGGGATCTTACTTTATAATACGATACTCCGAATATTGAGTTTGCCAAATTTACTCACTATAAACGAAGAACCTGATTTGTTTTTCGCATAAAATATTATTTCAACTCGGCTCTGAGAAGTACGGATAAGCGACTGCTACAAAGCAATACAGCTCGGCTCATCTTTGATATCCAATCCAGTTGCATGAGCCCCTAAATTAAGGTATCTGTACACTGAGAAGTGGTAACTTTGCTGTTGAAGACGAACAAAGCGCCATGCAACACAGAAGTCAACCGCTGTAACATCTCTTTAATTGGAATGTTGACATGCCGGGTGTTCCAGCACAATTACAGCGATGTCGCTCGGGTCGGGAAATGTAAGGGAAATGTAAGAGTAATGTTGGTTCATACGACTGTGAAACGACGTCCGTAATTCGTAATTCCAGAGATGTAATTAATTGTGTTTTTTGTTCTTCGGGTTTGTCCTCATTATTCGAGTAAATTGAACTCGTTCTCCTTCTCTTCCCTTTTCTTAATGTCTTTCGGCGATTACTTCAGACGTTTTGATAAGGTTTTTGCACTATTTTTATATGACCGAAGCTGGGTTGGCGAGTTTAGTTCGATGATTTTCCAAAAATTGTATGGAATTAGCTCAGAGCTGTGGTTTCACCCTCGCTCGAAAATACTAAATTCAACAGGACTTATTGTTCTTGAGGTCACAGAGCAATAAAATCTCCGGATTAGTGTTTTATATGGGACTTACTAGGTACTTTATGACCTGGGACTGAATTTCTATTCTCGAGCATTTTTCATTTGATTCAATAGTTCTTCAAGTTCTTCAAAATAAAACCCTACAAGCATAGGTGCAATTCATACTTTACTCTCATAAACTTTTTTACGTCGCTTAACTCTTTAAGTCTATTCTCACCACCAGTCGATACAAACATTTAAATTTCCTTCTTGTGTTACGAAGACATTTTTTCGTTATAAATGCTACAAAAATTTATGCAATACACTCAATGACATTTTCGAAAAAATATTCAACACACTGAAAGTATTCCTCAACAAATACACATATAATTGATTTAAATCAGTAGGTACGTAATATATTTTCCTGGAAACTCATCCTGAATTTTTTATCCTGATATTTGACCCTCGAGGAATAAAAATAAAAATCGTCTTTTCGTAGAAATTCTTTCCACGTTAGAAGTTATATATAATTTGTTTTTATGAAAAAGAATATCGGAGCAATAAACTCAATATCATTTCGAATCCTATATCCTATATCAGACTCCTTCAATGGATGAACAATTTTTAATGTAATCTATAGTAATATGCTCTTGAATTGTGCTTCTTCTTATTCGTATTTTGTATTTTGAGTTGACTTTGTGAAGAAATCTTAGAAACAAAGATTCATTTCAACAATGGTTTTTCCCTTCAGAGCTATAAAATAATGTTGACACCTTAATTTATCTCTTCAATACATCTGGGCTTATCATCGATATCTTTTTATTAATCCAAATCAACCTTTTAAACATACATGACCTGCTATTTAAATCTATATGTTGCGTTATTCTATTTTGTAAAAGAAGTTCTATTTCTCTTTTGCGTTTATCTATTCTCTCCTAGTTAAAAATTTTTATCATATTGCCTATTTAATATTGAACTCAGAACCGATTCCCCATTCTTCCAATTAAATGATGTTGCTATTCTGAATACTGTTTGTTTCTATTATTGATGACTGAATTGACAATCAAAATTGTTGTCTAAAAAAATGACTGTTCTATTTATAAATTCTCTCGAATTTTCAGATTTAATGAATTTCATTTATACGAATTTCAGTTTTGCTTTAGTTTCTCAACTAATGATTTGAATAAAAATTGGGATGTTCATTTGTACAATGCGTCTTTTTCGAAGCATTTCTTTCGGAATGCTTTGAATATTTTTCAATTAAAATAGGTAGAAATTATTTATTGTATTGTGAATTATATTGCCGGTTTTTAGCAATTATGAAATCGAAGAATTTATTCAATACTTTTTTACCCTGTTGCCATTCTACTAATATATGTTTAACAAATCGCCACTAAGCTTTTGTTACCATTGTACTTATACCTGCATATATGTATCTATAAATTTTCCAATTTGGTGCAAAATGGCGAATACGCCGGTGTCTCACCTGGTGACATCTGACGAACATGCACAATATTACTGGCAATTCCGTCGAGAATGAAGTTTAAATCAAATATCATATCACTCGGAGTAACATTCCTTGTAACTCTTCAGTCATCATTTACGATATTCATGTTGATTTTGCTTGACGCCGTTTGATTCATCTGGACCTGTCCTACATTTGGACAGAAGAAGACTGGATGTAACAAGAATTTGCTTAATAATGTAACATTGAAGCCTGTATCTTTTGAAACTTCGGAATGTTTCTTGATTCAAAACAGAGTAACCTATTGCAGCTATTTCATGGAAATATAGCTCCATTGAAATATACATTCTCCCCATTATTGTATAGATGCATGGAAATTGTATGGAAAATATTTTATGCGAACATCAACATGAAGAAGTCCTCCAATACTTCGATTTCAATTCCCAAGCTTCGATATAGTTTCATCACAGAAAGATTGATATTCGTTTTGTAGAAGGAATTCAAAGCTAGACGTAATAGTCGGAATTCAATATCAAACCCTAATTTCTGAACTTTATTAGCTGAACTCTGTTCAAATATTAGAACGCAGAGCTAACATCGCGAAGAGTTTTCCTTTTCGGTTGAGTAGATTCGTCATTTCGAACATCTCGTTCTAGTTTCCAACCAACTCCGAACTGAAGAGAAAAAGATGAGTTGCACATGCTTCAACAGGAAAGCACATCCGCCTCTGAAAAGTGTACAGTATTTTTCATTTTGATTCGAATGTTGTCACGATTGAGGATGGTATAGTGATTTTCAACCTGGAATTAAATGAAGGTAAACAAGATAACCTGAATTTACTTCCGTTATTTGTTCACCGATAGTAAAAAAAGACATGAAATGAATAAAGGGTGATTTTCATTCTCTACTACCTATTTCAGAATCATTCGTTTCAAATCGAAAATATCGCTCAATATGATGATTTATTGGGGGAAGCTAAACACTTCACCATTTCATTGTATCCTGGAAATATACAGACAGGAAAAATTAGAGGACCAAATGAAATCTCAACTAGCTGTGTATGTAGTTCATTTTCTATTGGACACAGAAACAATTTCAGACAATTCCACTTGATTCTTTGGGAACATAATTGTTCAAATGTCGTCTTCATTTATTTTGTTTCGTGTTATGTACAGTTGTCTACTGAGGAGATCTCGAGAACTACATTTGAAAAATCAGAAATCCCTGCCTTATCTCAAAAATGACTGGATCAAAAAATTTCTTAGTATCATATTCGAATTCCTCATAAAAATGTGCCTGTAGAATGTAACAACGGATTTCGAATACGAGTTCAAATACGCCAGTTATTCTGCTTTATTGAAAATGACAATTTCTCAATTTTCATTCATAACTCAAAATCTATGAACGTTAGGCTAGATCTGTTTTCAGATTTTGAATAGTCAGGAAAAAAGAACTCGAGAATGTGCCATCCGTTTTTTTCTAGCTGCTATAGTTCTCGAGATCCCTTCAGTAGACAACGAATTTTGCCCATCCTGTACAGTAGTGAACAAGAACATTAAAAGTAGGCTTCTCTTCAAAACAACCTTTCTAGTGAGTCGTTAACAAAGGAGTATGCTTACGGATATTCAGATGTTAATACATCTTTCCTAAATAATTCCTTTCTTGATTTTTTGTGATATCTTAATTAGGGGAGAAATTACAGCATACAGAGTTCCAGTATGAGTTGCAACCGTTTGGTCTTGACGAATTTTATACTGACCTTATCTTTTTCGGAATTTTTCGACAAATTTCGACACTCGTATCTCCCAGAAAAATAGTCGTAGATCTATTATTCTACAACAGTAATTCTTCTAGTAATGAATATTGCTGCAACCTATAGGTCCGTTTTCCTAATTCTGCCACTATATAATTTCTGCAGAGAACGAAAAAAAAAATCTTTGAGAAATCACATATTCTAATAAATCACAGAATTCTGAGTCATATTTGAAAATTTTCTGAATAGCTCGATTCGAGAATTTCCGCAATTTCAGCAAGAATATCCGACATCATAAATACGTCGTCAAATAATGCCTTCTCTTCCGAGAATCCAGGACATGTCTCATCTTTATGTAATCAATGGGTTTTTATAGCGACACTTTTCCCAGCTTTTTATGGAGAACGAGACAATAAAGCATCACAGAAACCGATTCATCTCGGAGTTCGTTATCGAGACCCGAAAAAGGAAATATTTTTCAGTATCTACATCAATTGATGATATAATGTTAACATAACTCTGCGGATCTAGTATGGCAATTTTATGTACGACATGTATTATTCATGATTTCCTCTCTCTCCGTTGTGAAATTATACGATGAGTGATGCGAAAAGTTCGATGTTCATGTTCACATCCAATTATCAGGTTTTCTACCTCATTGTCTTGTCGCTCCTTTCAGAAGAACGTTAGGTATTGTTTCTATTTCTAAACGTTTAGAGAACCATCTGATTCCCATACAGCGTTGACCAAATACTTTCAAATCTGCTTTTTTTGGTCAGAAAGTGAAATAAACTTCGATTCCCAAAAATACCCAAATGAAATAGTTTTTTTATTAACAAGTGAGGAAAGTGATACTTTTCGGCAAGAGACTGTCTACCATCTCCATGAATTAGTATATAATGTATCAACCATGGAGAATATAATAATAATAATTACAAAAAAATACTGAGGCTTTAGGTTAGAAAAAGTGTTTGCGAATCTACATTTATATTATTTTCAATTTTGAAATAACGTTCTATCCCATACATTTTTCACATTCACATCTTATATCTCATCAAAAGTATCTTGAATATATACTGAAGCGATAACAAAAAACTTGTATGTTAAATGTTAGCTCATAAACGAGAACTACCAACACGCATACTTCATTACTAGAATTTTTTGTGAATGGGACTATTTCCCTATTATATCTTTGTGATCTAAGCATGTTCGGAATACCTATTCCAACCTTCCTGCTCCAACTGATCTTTAAAATTCTTATCACACTTGGTATGACATTATTCCACCTCTGCATTCGAAGTCAATGAACCTGCTGTCTGGTGATCAGGCAGGATACACTGGTAATGAAATGGTTGAGTAGAAGTATTTATTTGAAGTGGCTGTTCCTCGGAAACTATGTATTGAAAAAGACTTATGCTGACGTGTTTTGGTGGTTTAAAATACAAAAATTCCACTTTCCAAATTGAAGGGAAGTAATGCGTTTGCCTGGTTCTGAAAATGATGGAACCGGCAACGAATACATGAAGGATGAAACTGCAACTACAGAAATATGCTACCTTTAAGATGAACTCGAATCGTGAGATTATAAGAAAAACTAAAATTTAAATTGAAATAAGATAATGTCACAGTAAAATGATGAAAAACGGTCAAACAAAATTTAATCATGAAATCAATCATTTATAGACAATGAAGCTCAACATATTTTAACCATGGAATTGAATTGGGAAGAAGAATTTGGTCATTAGGTGCAGAATTGTTAGAGTAAAATGATGTGTTGGCGAATGCAGTAGGTACTTCATTAGTAATTTACAGGTTCCTACTTCCTCCAAAAATTTTCCTTCTTAGTGTTGAATAGGTTCGAGTGGTCAATCATTTCACATATTATTTGCCTTACTTGAAGGTATTGAAGTGAATTTTGTTTCGTATTACTTCATGTCTTTGAAAAATGTGCCAATTTCTGACGGTTCAATAACACAATATTAAATAAATAAATAATCTACATATCTACAGTCATAATTTCTGGTGCTTTCATTTTTCATTTGAAAACTCCTAGAGAATTTTTAATTATTTTTCGATTCATGCAAATTTTCTGATCCAGATAAGGCTGTAAAAAAAAATATAAGTATTAAATCTATTGCCGAGGCAAAATTTATTTCCATCTTCCATACATTTTGAGGAAACTTCCGTAGTTTGTGTTCTATAGGGATGAAATATCGGCCATGATCCATATTTTCATTCCGAAGCCAATATACAAGCTTTTTCAGCAAAATACAGGGAAAAAATCTCAAGCAGGGTAAATGCGAAAGGAATTCTTCAGGGGATACTAAGGAAAGGATCTGGTCCCCATCAATGTAAATGAGTTCTATTTTTCAATGAATTTTACATGATGCAGAATATTTATGAAGAAGCTATCGTTACCTGACTACATCGTTCTCTTTGAGGAACGATTTTTGTTATGGAAATATTATCGTTATATAATATATCAATATTCCTCCTCCTGTTTATGGTGAACAAGTAATCTGAATTTTAAACAGTTTCCTCCGAATTGAATTAGATTCAAATTTTACCCATCGATAACGTGCGTTTTTGAAACTTGTATTGAACTATTAGTTCAAAGATTCGAATATATACAGGGTGTTCTAGGATAAATAGGAATAAATTTGAATATAAGTTTCAGAACATCAAAAGAAGAAAAAATTTTTACCGGAAACGCTTCGTTGAAGATTACATTTCTTCAAAGCTTGATTAAGGATTTATTCAGTTATCAAAAGTGGGACAGTAGGAACCTAAAACTCCATAGCATCCAAGTTTCCAAACAAAGTCGACTTTTCAGTGCACATTTTTTAATTACGATATTCACTTCCTGAAAGAGATATATGGTTCATAATGAGAGATTTGTTGTTTACACCGCTCTTTAGCTATGGAAAATAAGTAAAAAATTGAGTTCTATGTGCATCTGTATTTGAAAAAAATTATTGCAAAATTTTATTCTTCAAAATTAAACTTCTATCCTTTTTTTCGTGTATGTAGAGTGAGTGCTGTCTTAATTTCTGATGTTGTTGCAGTGGAAGCTGAAGTTGTAATACATATATTAGTTATTTTTCTGCAACCTATTCAATACGACCGCTAGGTACTATGAAAATCTATACGACAAACAAAATAATTATTTGTATGGCTGCTAAATACTTCTATGCTCGATTGCCGATGAAAATTATGCATCAATAGGAAATATACCATTAAAAGAGTTCATTAATAGCTGATTTCGTGTACGTTAAACAGAGCTACTATTATGAGATCGGCGGAAATAGTAATTTATTATGTACCAAGGACGAAAAACTGTCTATTACAGTCGAGCCTTCAAATTGATAGCCGGGACGCAGCCGAGGATAGCAAGCAGGCGAGACAATATAGACAGTTTTTTGCCGAGGTGCATATTACATGTTTTCGTCAACCTCACATATCTTTATGAAAGTAAGAAGCTGACCGTTTTATAGCCTCATATAGGTGTTCATAAGTCTTGTGTCTTGCATCCTCAGAATGTGGCTGCTCCATCTGAGTCGGGCCCTCGTTACTTGAGTCTCAATTGTTGTACAACTCGCGCGTTGCAAAACTTCTGCATTCGAAATTTTGTGGAACTATCTGATGTGCATTATTTGTCTTAGATGACGTTGTTGCGTTCGTTCAAGCTGTTTAATATGTCGCCTGTTTGGCGTCCAGCTTTCGCTTCCGTAAAGAAGCATTCGGAGGACGACTGCTTTGTAAACAGCTGTCTTGGTCTTCAGATCGTGATTCGAGGTCGTTATTTTGAAACACTCTGATCTTAGCTTCCAGAATGCCCGTGATGCCGAATTGATACGGTTTTGTGTTTCCGTATATAGGTTAGCCCTAGTATTTATGAAACTTCCCAAGTATTCGAACTGCTCGACCTGTTCTAGAGTTTCATTCTCCAGGCTGATATATGTTTGAAGGCTTTCTGGCGGACTTACTTGGATTTTGGTTTTGTCGATATTGAGTCTAAGGCCTAAAGCTTCGTGTATATGTTTAGAGGGGTCTAACATTATCTGTAGATCCTCTAAGCTGCTAGCGATAAGTGCGCAGTCGTCAGCATATTGAAGTTCCGTGATAAACTTTGTACGAATTTTTGCTCTGAGGCGCTTCAGGTTAAATAGGCTCCCATCAAATCTGAATCTTATTCCAACACCTCTTACAGGCATACTCATGTCAGCAATTATCGAGACAGCTATGGCGAAAATATTGAACAGTAAAGGCGCTAACATGCAGCCTTGTTTTATTCCAGAGTTGGTTAAGAAATGGTTGGTTGTAGAGCAATTCTAGCGGTGTTGTTGGTATGAAGGCTTTTACACACTGCTAAGAATTTTTCGGGTACTCCTAGGCGTCTCATGATTTTCCACAGCGCTGTCCGATTCACCGAGTCGAAGGCCTTACTTAAATCGATGTAGGCTGTATAGATCCTTGATTGTTGTTCACGAGCCTTCTTTTTCAGCTGTCGCAGTGTGAAAATTAAGTCCACCGTACCTCGATTTGGTCGAAAGCCGCACTGGGATTCAGGTAAAAGCTTATCTAAGAGTGGAATCAGTTATCATGTTATCCATATCGCTATCAATATCCATTCTTGATTATACTGGACACATTCTTTCAGACCATGTACCTAATTCACTGGTTAAATGCAGCCGATTCCGTAAAGAATTAATTTGACAACATCAAATGGCAGTTATTGTCACAGGCACGTATGTTTGCATCAAATTCTGTCTCACAAAATTGATTCAATCGGCACTGGATTTAATCTATTTCTTAGTGACGAAGAGCCGGGCGAAAAGTAAATCAGTACGAAAAGTGAATCAGGACGAAAAGTACTCGCCTTTAAAAATAGTCGACTTTTCTTTGGGAAATAATTACGTAAAATGTCATTTTTTGTTCAGGTCGACAAAAAAATTATTTTGCTCCATATAATTCATATTGAAGAACGAAACGCAAAAGAGCAGAGTTAAATAAAGTTTCTGTTACACCTCAGAATCAACAGACTCACCTGTTGCTGGCATTCTGTTGTTTCTCTATAAAATGAGAGTTTGTACCCACAATTCCTGTCTGGATTGTTGCAGAAAAGTGTTCTTAACCTGTTCGTCATGCATGACCTGAGTTTCAACAGATAAATAGTGACATTTGTCATGAGCTCATCCATTGTAGATTCAAATGCGAGACCTTCATAGTTCGCTCTCGTTTATTGAAGGTTCGTGGAGTAATAGAGTAACAATAGAGATTCCGAGAGCGTCGTGCCTTCTTCAACCATCAAATCGTGTAACGGAGTTCTTTCACAGATCACCTCAATCGATATCCGAGGACAATTACTGTTTGTTTAACAGAAGCGATTCCTTCGGATTAATTTCGATTTGTTGGGCAATATCGAAACGCTCGTTTTGCGCTTCTGGCTATGAAGTCTCCGAATGATGTCTTCATCATGTCATCAGTAGATTGAGAATAAACTTTGAGTCATCAATTTTAGGACCCTGAGACTATTCACACGTGTCACATTCAGAAGAAATGATTTTTCCAAGAGATTTATCAAAGTTAACTAATGAAAATATTGTTTGATTGAAAATTATACGTAAAATTCACATATTGTCGAAAAATTTGAATCAGAACTTACACTTCTTGAAATAATCAGCCTCTTTTAAGGGAAATTTCAGAGCACCATTACAAAAAATTGAAGATGTGATCACAAAGAACTGCTTCAGTTAAGTGTTAAGTGGGTTTGAAACGATTTCTCGCATTAGATATTCTAGGATTGGTACTTATATTATACCGCCGATTGAAAATTTCATCTCATCCATACTTTTTGGTCTTCTATCTTCAAGTGATGACATTCGAAATAGTGCTCTGAATCTGAGAGATTCCTTTGAATTATATGGAGAGTCCGGGATTGTTGAACCCCTTTCCACTCTGAAGCCACTCAAGTTGTATCTGTAAATGGTAGCAACTCATTTTTTTGCGTGAAGATATCATGCCCAAATAGGTAACAATAGATAATAGTAGAGTGATAGTGAGATGAACCTTTTGAGTACAGCAATTCTTTCTTTAGAATCCTAAAATTGGCTCATATCTCCCCAACCCATGGGAGAGTTGAACAGGGGGCGAGAGAGACTTGACCATAAGTTTGTTCATCAGGAAAAACATTGAATTTCCAATGAGCAACGATTGTCTATCGTCTATTTCAACATTTTCATCATCAGATGTATAAGCGTATGAAATATATATTTTCTATTTCAGAGGCTCTTACTTATTTCTCAGATGTTTTTCACTTTTTTGAACCTTTGTATATTTTGTTATATTCATTTCTTTTATTCAATTTTTTTTTGGAGCAAACTATTATCTAAGCTCAGTTCTAGAAACTTGGAACACTGGTTATGTCTCCCAACCATAGCATGGGTCAAGTTTCCGCACTCCCTTTTAGTCTATTCAACAGATGTTTTCTCGAAACTTTTACAGCTATGTATTATCGAAAGGGCTCATCGTTTGTGAAACAATATTAATCAATGAAAGCAATGAAACTGAATAACTATACGCACCTCGTAAACTTTTCAGACAGTGTAACAAACAAAAATAATTCAATTTCTTACTGCCTAACAACAAAATCACGTTCAACCCTCTCACTCCCGAACTGTTCTGATGGAGGCCAAAATGGAGCCGCCACTAGTTGTGCCTTGCTACGAGTATGTCACAAGCTATTTACGATAACGATAGCGCGAAATTTGAATTGAAATATTTGAGGTGATTCAAGTCTCCTACCTGAGCAAGTCTCCCGGAGTCCCCTAGTTGATAACTTGTTTTGAACTTATAGTTTATTGCGGAAAAGGATTTTTGATGCCAGGCCACAAAACAATATTGAAATTTGAGTCTGATCAGAGCAATATCACACTGTGAATTTCTAAAGATATTGAAGTGTTATAGATACTTTATAAGAAAATCCTTGATTTTTTTTCATCAATTCCATAGTTTTTATTCAACAATTCCTGCTTTCTGCATAATGGGATGATATATTCTGTTTTTTGAAAGTACCTACATATTTTTTTTCACTCCACTGGTACCTAAATTCGATCAATATCAATTCGAAGGTTGAAACATTCCTGCGCATCATTGATTTTGCGGTGAATTGCACCTGCAGACAACGAGTTAGCATTTTATAAATATCAAGAACAACATAGGTTCTTAATTTGATCCTTGAAGCACTCCCAAATTGAAATAGTATTTATTCAGTACTTGTATGATTACAACCATGATTTACTCTGAAGAATATCTCTCTCTCTCTTTCTCTCCTCTCAAATAAGATGTGAAGAGTCTAGGAGTGCTAATTTATAGTATAATTTACATCTATATGAAGCTTTTCAAAAGTCTGTGAACAATATCTAACTGTTAGTTTTTGATCATCTCTGAACAAAATTGTAGTAGATTTGTAGCAGTGGACTTTCTAGGTGTCAATCAATGTTGTTCAATATCACCGCCAACATCTTCAATAAAAGATCTGTTTAAACACTTCACAGAGAACTGAGACAAGTCTATCATTTGGTATTTTTGTGTTATCACTTCGAATATTAGGAAGGTGGAACAGTAACTTTCCTACAATGTCGTAAAATGGAAATAACTTCGAAAAGATGAAATGTTCCGAAGAAACCCTTGCATGAAAGAAATATAATTCCCAAATCCCTCTGTCAGATGTGATGAAGAGGGAGTGGAAGGGTGTGCTCATGAAGTGAGTTGAATTTCGAATAACAGACAAGGGATACAGTTGGCACATTTATGCTAAGCATAAATCTTACAAAAATCGGACTGATGGATATCAGACATATCCGATATTCTGTATATTTTGACCCTCCTCCAGAATTATCTGAGAGATGTGATTTTGGAGCTAGGCAAAACTAAGATGTACAAGGTTTGTGCTATTTCCGAGGAAGCAATCTAATAACTGATGCTATTTTAGCTACAAATTTGGTCAGCATTTTCAATCTAGTTGTTAATAAGTTGAGGTAGGAACTTAATTGTTTCTGATCTGTCTTATTCTAAAGCATTCTGTTCGCCGATAAGTGATAGAAATAAATAAGGAGGTTCAACGAGCTGTAAAGTTTCACAACTGTTTTCCAATATTTCAAAGTCAGCATATTCATCTACTCTGTATACTTTATTGTTTCAATTAATCTAGGGTGCTCGATACTTCGTGAGAGCAAGACTGATTCCTAGAATTCAGACAAGATTGGATAGTTCCTCGTATATTGTATATCGAAGTGCAAGTTTCTTGTTAGGCAGGAATTGTATTCAAAGCTAATTGATACTCGACCCTTGGCCAGCTATTTTCATTTGCTGAGCCTAATTGTGAGTAATATGCAATTATACACGTCCCCAGTGAAACGAGTACCTATTTCCGTTAGGAATTTGTTAACCCTTTGAATGAGTATACTGTTAGTAATTGGAGCATTTTCTCTAACACGAACTGGAAACTAATTTCAGTGATTACAGGTTTATTATTTGAAAACAGTAGATTTTCGTTCATTATGGTGGAGAACACCAGATCCATCACATCTAATTTCTAGTCAACTAAAATTATTCAAACGAAGTAGTAGGTATTGTAAACATGTGAGCGAATAACGAAGCACAGTTTCATATTTCAGCAATTATTGCTCCAAAGCTCTGGAACGAACCCAATATGAAGTCACCCAGTATTTCAACGAGGAAATTCGGATGGAACAACCTGGAAAACAGGCCTGTGTTATCTAGTTGATGCCCCAGAACATCAGAAATGTAAAGATTAGGATTTTGTTCAGCTGGAAAAACCTTCTCATTATATAATAAAATGATTGTTAACGCATTTCATATTCATTTTTTCTCATCTGCTGAAGCTATAGTTCGGTTGATTCGCATATCCACAGAACAATTTTTTTTTTCAAGAAAACGAATGCATCTGTGTAATACATAATCTTATTTATCCTAGTTGAAAAATACTGCGTTGTATCGGGACAATTATGGCAATCCTTGAACGAAATGCGATACCAAAACAAACAAGATTTCGGAGTTCATAAACTCGGACACTTAACACTTTCTCTGAAGCAAGTAGACGTTACTCCCGGCTATGCACTTCACAACTGGTTTCACATTGGCCTTAACCGTGACCTCAGCCTATAGATATGCGAGAAACAGCGTATCAAATCAATGATGTACTCACCCGAAAGGTTACTTTGTCATTAAGAAGAAAATAGTCGATTGAGGTTCAATCTCAAAAGTGAAATCAATAGATTTTTATATGAAAGACATATGCTCGTATCATTAAGTTTTTCGTTTAATTCCTCATGTTAGAAAATATCAGATGTGCTTTGAGTTCGAAGAAGTGATTATAAGTTACTCGAAATGAATACCGAAGAAAACAAAATTATGAGAAGAATGATTCGAATAAGAAGATGGTCTATAACCATCTCACTCTCTCGCTGATGCGCGAATTTTATGTTTGTTTCACGTATAAGAAAAGAATAAAGTTTCACATGGTTATACAGGGTATTTCACGAATAATAGGCTTTCAGCACACCCTTCTTAAACTACTCTTTTTAGACCGCTGTGCTTTCAGTGTAGATGCAGAATATTTTGGAGAGTGTCCTGAGTATAATCGTTTAAGAGATACAGGGAAAAATTATATTTCTTATATCACATTTTGCAAAGCAAACTGTACATTGAATGTTCAAGCAGCGACATTTTCCGCTGCTTTCCTTACATTCAAAATTTTTTTGGGTTTTCTTTCTGCATTACCAAAAAAAATTTTTCTGAAAAAATTCTCGCTTCAGCACCAAGCTCCAAAGGATAGAAATTCTCATTTTCCAACTTTTTATCTTCGAAAATTCTTTTTTTCTGTTTCCGTACGCATTTCAAGTTACAAAGATTCACTTTACCGCACTCACATGTTAAAAAGAGTGAATTTAATTCTGTCATGTCTCTATGTAACGACATGAAAAATTACGTCTCTCATTATACAGGGTGGCCCACCCTAGACGCGGCGCTCATTTTGAGGGGGTAATTGAAAATATTTTGAAAATCTTTTCTTGTGGTGTGTGTAGGATGTCCCAAAGCAAAATTTAAAATCATTGTCATATATACAGGGTATTCGAAAACAAAGACCTAATTCCGAAGTTGCACTTTTTCAAATGTAACACTCTATATTTGACCTCAAAAATGGAATGGCAAGCTGAAGTTACGATGAGTTTCTTCAGATTACTTCATAGCTCAGAAGCACCCTTTACGAGATAATGGTGAAAAATATGGAGTTTTTTTGAATAGCAATTAATGCAGAAACTAGTTAAGCCAGCGATACTGACAGAATTTTTTCGAGTAGACGAGTTAGCTACTGCTACATATAAAAGAAAATTTCAACTCTGGAATATACAGAGTGATCATAATTAATTCTCAAACATCAACTACAAATAATCGTCGAAAACTTTCTTATTTCAAATGGCCCTATATCTCGTTGAACGTACAAATTAATTTCTAAACTATCTCCACAAAATATTTCTATATTTAAACCTGATAGTTTCTGAGAAATTTTCGATTTTTAATTCAAAACTAATAAACCATTTTCGCCTTTATCTCGTAAATGGTCCTTCTAAGGTATAAGGTGATCTGAAGAAAATCGTCATAAATGGAGCTTGCCATTCCATTTTCGAGTTCAAATTCAGAGTGTTACATTTAAAAAAGTGTAACTTTGGTCTATTTCTTTGTTTTCGGAGACCCTGTATATAGTCCTGTATATGACAATAATTTTAAATTGTGCTTTTGAACACCCTTCACATACCACAAGAAAAGATTTTCAAAATATTTTTATTTACTCCCTCAAAATGAGCGCCGCGTTTGGAGTGGGCCACCCGGTACATGAATTTGATTTGTTTCTTAAAAGGGATATATTTATATCCAGCGCTTGTAGAAAAAATATTGTTCCTGAATCTTGTGTCTTGCTCGCTCTCAACTGCTTGCCCGATCAAGACCTTTCTAGGTCTTGTAATCAGATGTTCTACAGATTTCTATTCATTATTTCTGGTCGATCCCCAATCTCCCTGCCCCAATATGAAAAAGAAACCCCAAAAATATGTATATTCGAGTGAAATTAAGTGCATCACATTTCTAAAGAGATTTGTGTCTATTATGAATTGAAATTTTCCGATGTTCAACGGAACATAAAATATTTATACGTAGTGTGCCAGTATTGCCAATAGGCTTGTTTGAAAGGGTATTTAATGTTAATTCTGAGAAAAATTTAGGTGTTTCACGAGATGCTGATAGAACAAACAATTTCCCCAGTGTGGATATGGACTAACAAAAGATATTATGAGAAAATATTATACATTGTTCTCAACCCATTTAATGAAATTCTGATGAAAATCCATGGAGTCTTTCTGATTAATACTTTGTGATAAAATACATAAAATCTCTCTACATATCTCTTAAACGAATATAGTTAAGACATATTTCGAACACCGATTCGAACTCCCCAAAATGTCCTGCACCCATCTCTTAAACGAATATAGCTAGGACATATTTCGAACACCGATTCGAACTCCCCAAAATGTCCTGCTTCTACACTGGAAGCCTATACAATCTTTCGTGCAACACACTCTATACAACATGATCATCCTTTGAAATCTTGTTTTTGAACCTTTTCAGCTGAATCACGTTTGGAAATTTCACGACCAGGGGGTAATCATTGTTATTATTGCTTGTATTGGAAATCACGAAACATAATGATATTATAATTATTTGAACCAACAAATAAAGGTTTTCCGCTAGTGTATTATTCACACGTTTCCATCCTAAAGCTAATAATTATCTATTCTACACTTATTGTACATGACTTTTGTTGTTTGCTGTTGTCGTATTTTCAGCTGCGTCGTCACGTCATTCACACGCTGAAAAATGTGGGTATGCATTTTGTTTTTACATGGAGATGAATTCATAACTAGAATTTTATTGATGTTAATATCTCAATATCTCAAGTTGAAATCATCTGAGCCAAAAATATTTCTCAAGTAAATGGCCTCATTTCCATGAAAACCATGACGACTGCTTCCAAAGCTGACATTGCTCCAAGATCTTGCAATAGATTTCTATTGATTCAATTCAGTGTCATGAATTAATATTACTAGTCCAGTAGACATTTACCCAGAAAAAATCCGAAGTTAGTGGAACTTTTACAGGTTGTGCGGGATACTGTGGAAAGACTCCAAGTTTTTCAACTCCAGGACCCTGTGCTCACTTGCGAAGGGTCGAAAAATCTCAACATTTTCGGAATACAACTCCCGGCTAATTTCGTTAACATGTGGGCCTGCAAGATTGCCACGCAAGAACTGGCTAAATTTATTCAATACTCGTGGTGCCCTTCTAGCATTATCAGAATTCAATTATAACAATTATGTTCAATGGGGAATACTCCTTTTGACTCCTTTTTCATGAAATATCTTTGAAACGTCACATTTTGAAATAACCTTTTCAACCGTTTCCCAAAAAAAATTATTTTAAGTACT
The DNA here is from genome assembly GCF_907165205.1 of Coccinella septempunctata. Lineage (NCBI taxonomy): Eukaryota > Metazoa > Arthropoda > Insecta > Coleoptera > Coccinellidae > Coccinella > Coccinella septempunctata. The sequence continues at coordinate 32,069,460 of NC_058191.1, read as the reverse complement.
CAAAAATAAAAAAAAAGAAATGGGCATTTAAAATTTAAAGCCTGTAGTTTCTATTGCACAAGTTGGCAACATCGACTGAAACAAACAAAAAATACACTATCTTGATGAGATAGACAAAGATCGAGGAAGGTCGTAAAATTTTATGGGATTTTTATGGCCGGTTGCAGTTGAGGCTCGCCAATGAGTACGCGCCTTATGATGGCTGAACACCAACAGCTGTTATTTTATAAACAAGCAATTTTCTAGTAGGCGCTGTTGCCAAATCGTAAAATAGAAACGAAGCGATTGAAATTTTAAAACCTCATATTTGAAGAATGATTTTGAATAGTTTCCGCGTTGCATTTGAGAAATTCATGAATGTAACTCATAATTATTCAGTTTAAACTTGCATATGCTGTGATAAACCAAATTCAGGAGAATTCCCCATTCAGATCTTTCTTATGAAGTCTAGGACACGAATCAGCGTCTTGTATTCCCCCAAAAAATCAATTTTTGGTTGAACATGGATGCTTCCATATGTCTAGAACTTTACCAAACCATCCATTGGGTGTAGTTTAGAAAGGATACCATTGTCAGTCACCTCTGCAATAATACAGAGTAGGGAATTTCGAATGCTCTTACAGTGGGCATATGTTGAAGGCAGTGACGAATAATTTTGGCATATGAGCACGCATTATGGCGGTGTAATAAGGAATGTGATTAAATTCTCTCGAAAGTTCGGATAACCAAGCTAGAATATTTCCACATTAATTATATCTAATATGGGAAGCATAAAGAGACCAAATGTCACCTCGAGTTTGGGGTCGCCAACGCAAGTTCCTAATAACTATGGATAATTCATAGTGTCAACATATAAAATGACACGTGAACTTTGTCCGTAATGAACGAGATCTCATAATCAATAACGGGTTAACTGAGCTGAGAAATAATTGCACCCCCTGACAGGCTCTTTATTTATAGGCAAGCTAGTCTTTGAGTGCGTGTCGCTTACATTATAAATAGATTGGGGGGTCACGAAGAGCTGTCGTGAAGTTATGTGCTCGAGAATGAAAAATTACATTGGGTTAGTTTACATATAATTAGATTCAGGGCTGATAACACGGACCTTAACCTCATTCGAGTCCTAATCGTTTTCGCTTGCAAATAAGATTTTTAATGCCGATTTGTGACCAACGAATGGGAAAAACACTGTATATTTATTTGTTATCATCTGGATGAAAAACTCCGGTTTTATATCGCTGCTATAACGAATGGCTGTTTCTTTAATATATTCGCACGAAAGCCTTCTTTTATGTAACACTTTACTGCTATTATAATGTGTGTCAAAAGTTAAGGATACTGCAGTTTTCAGAATTTGTATAATTTCCGAATTATCTTATTTTTTTTTCAATATATGAACTTAAAAAGATCATGGAAAAGTCTTCTCGTTCATAATGTTTCATAAAATTTTTGAGTAAACCGAATTTTTCGAAATATTTCGAAGGTTTGACACTCGTATCTCCCACAAAAATTAATGTAGAGCTAAACGTGATACATATTCTATAAGAGCCTTTCTTCTGGAAATGTAATTCATAATTATATCGACCTCAGTATAACCGTTCGGTCTCAATGAATTTTTGAGTGAACCCATCTTTTTCGAAGGTTAAATTTAGACACCCAGAAAAATCATCGTAGAGCTCCTAGTAATATATATCGAAGTTTCATGAAAATCAGTGAAGGAGGGGAATTCATGGGGGGTACTGGTGGTAATAACCCCTCCCCCAGAAAAAAGTTTTCTTCAGACTCTTAATTAACAATTAATTTAAAAATAATTCATTCATTGGCAGAAAAAATTTAAAAACTTTCTTTACTTTTCGAAAATAAACAGATTAATCATCGAAATTACTGAATAAATGAGTGAAAATTAAAAATTCGATTGATTTACAAAGCATGTTTGAAGGGAAAACTCACGTTGTTTAAAATTTGAATATGCGGAACTCCCGAAAGGCCTTTCCAATGAGGTATTACTCACCCACTTTTCCCAATTCAATATATATGGTTTGGGGTTGAATTTAATATTAGAAATTTTTCCCTGGAATCAAAAATCGACATGTCCAAGCGTTTTTATATAATTCGGTTTGCAATGGCTAATTCTGTAGTTTTTCAACCTAAATCCATTCCGCAGAAAGCTCACCAATGTAATGTGTGATGTTTTGGATTTTTTTCAGCAATGATCAATAAAAACCTTATACAAGTTAGAAATAAAAACACGACCTTTGATAACCTAAAATTAAAGATCAATAATATAGCAAACATTTACTTTAGTCACGTTTTTGTGAAAGCGTTCTCAAGGACAAATGTTTTTATATCACATAACGATAACAGCGATAGAGCTCATGCTCATATGGAACAAGGAGATGTGTTCCTTGTTTGAGGTAGACAAAGAAGCTCAGCTGTTATATAGCTACTCTGTGTTTCAGCTCTGAATGCAACATTTATGCATCAAAACAAGAAATACAGGGTTCGTTTTTGTTTTATCACTGCTCTGTAATTTTATCATCTGAGATATTTCCACCATCCTGAATATTTTATAGGGTTGATATCTGGCGGAATGTTATATTCTAATGAGTCATACTTTCTGTCCAAAAATATACCAGTGAAATGGGCAGTGAAATAGACCTTGAATAAAACAAAGCCCGATTTTTATTCCAACATTTTTACAATTGTGATAACCCTCTCTGATCCAAGTAATCTTCATTTCAGAAAACCGCCAATATAAGCAGTTTGAACCCCTGATGTCAGCCGAACTTGACAACCCTTAACTGCGTTACCCCCTTGCTCAGGATTTGCGTAAGCAAGGGTCGTTTGACTGAGTAACCGCCTGGTCCTCTGAAAACAAATCCCCCGGAATAAAGTTCTGGCCATATGGAAAATTCCTGCATTTACAAATTGAATGGCACCGGCCTTCCGTCGTCGAAATTTCTGCGATGTCAGCGATTACGTTCAATGGATCTCCCAGTCTCTTACAGTGACCTAGATCGATGAGGTTTTTTTATACGATTCATGCTGATGCTCGCCGAACGTATATGAGGATCTGAGATTCACGAAGAAATATGAAGAGGGGGATGACTGAAATGGATTGTTGGTTCTATATTTCAGATATGAAATAGAATAGAAGAAGAACTAAATTTTCTAATTTCAGTCTGTAGAATCGTGTAATAACAATACGAAATTACAGAAATATTTTTATATAAATGTGAATTTATTTTCTCTAGGTCAATTTCTCTTTCGATGGATCCTTCACGTGTAATCTGCAGGTAGATAAAGCCAAATTTTCATTTTTTTTTATATATTCATACCTCACATTACATTGTGTCATTAATAATTAAAAATGAAGTGCTGCGAGTTCCTTTCAAGTCTGTTCATCCTCGTGAGGATTTAGTCATACTGTATATGTGTGTGTTGGAATTTGTTGCTTCAATGCGATTCTGTCTTGTGCTAGATGTATTGCCTCGTGTATTGATTTTGTTTCAATGTGATTAAATTGCTAGGACCAATATCCCATTTTCCTTATGCTTCATTTATTCGATTTGATTTTATTCGACAAAATATAACAAAGAAACGACTGTTCTTTCTTATTTGAGCATGTTTTGGTTTCACATGAGCTCAATTTGATTCAACTGTGCATCTGAAATTCTCCTTGTATTTAGATTCAGAGCAACACGTTCTCGAGAAGATGTCAGTCTTATTCTTCTTCTGCTTCAATCAATCTCTTCAGGAAAAACACTTTCGATAAGCTAGTAAAACTTATAAAAAATCTGGTATTCTGCATGATCCCCAAATTTCAAAAATATAAAAATAGATACGTGTAATGCTATGCAGATTATTATAATATTATGAACGCAAATGCAGCTAAAACTATATCTATACAGGATTTCAACTGTGGCTCTCTTAAATCTTCAGTTTAATCACTTTCACCTGATTTTCTGTAGACAGTTGATATGGAAACTTTCAAATAGATCTAGTCTGTATTTGTGTTGATGAAATTATTGTCATTGCATTCGCCATTTTGCAATCCAACTTATAATAATAACGATCATCTTTGGTAGTCAGTACGACTTTTTGAATGTGATAGAGTGAAGCATGTTCGAGTTTTCTAATGAATTTTAACGAAATATGTAATATGTTCAAGTGGCCCACCATCTAAACCTGTTAATTCTTAAGAACCCAATGAGTTGATTATGGAGAACACTTTTCTATCAATTAATGTTGATCATCCTACAACAGCTGAAGTTCTTCAAAATAATAATGAAAACATCGACCAATAGTTCAATTTCTGAGTAAAAGCAAATAATGAAAAATTCCAACATCTCAATCCTAAGAATTCATTCAAGAACTCGACCAATTAATGCTATTCACCCATCATTTCCAAAGAGTTTTTCACAGCGAAATAAACGCTAAACAAAAATTTTTCAACATATTCATAAATCAAAATCCAAAACCTCATTTCTTATGTTACTCGACTCTTTTTACTTAAGATTCAATTGCCACCCAGTTGGTGGGGACACGTCCACGAATTTATAATAAAAAAATTTCCCCTCCAAAAAAATTTACCTGTCTCTGCGTTTTCCAGAAAAACTCATATCTACTCCCCGTTCGGCTGAACAGTTTCATGTGAGCTATCCGGAATATTACCTTGTATAATTTAATACTTGATATGATTGTATCGAATCGTTTAGTCTCTTCTAATGGAGTAGACCGAATGATTTCGTTATACGATCATTCAGTTGATACAATTTTGTTTACGCTAATTAGCGAATTTGTTCTCCATTGGATCATAAGGTGAACGCAAATTGAATCACTTGAGGCAATCATTTAATTTTCATAACTACAACGTTGTCGGAGAATATGCAGGAATAACGATTACAGTAAACTCGTAAGAGCTAGTAAAGACTGGAATCATGTACAAATTGAATTTACTCTCATTCAGGAAGAGCAATTTATCGTTAAACATCATTGCTAAATAGCTGAATAATAAATAAATAAAGTAAGTTCAGAGCTGACAATCTGATTTCATTCAAAATGACGTCGACGAGAGAATTAACGTATAAATTGAAAAGTACCTATTTATTTATTTATTTATTTATTTATTTAGTTTAAGTGTCTCGACTTCGGAGGTCATTGACACGGTTACATTCTATTTTTTAACTATATGTGTACATTGTAAAAAAGGAAATTCTTCACAACTCCACAAACTTCGGAAATCTGATCAATTACCTCAAGGCAACACAACTGTACAGTCAGATTTGAAATTTTACATTGAAAAGTACCGATTATAAAACTTGTAATGAATTTCGAGAGGATTGCACTGCTAGAATGAAAAAAAAAATCTGAATTGAAATTTAATGTAGGTGCATGTTATGCCAGCTCTAGATGACTTTTTCTGAGGTGTGAATGAAGTATGAGTGCTTAATAACTTTCGAAGGACTAGACCGATTCTAGTAATTTTTCGACTTTGAGTCAACAAAAATGTAAGGGATGATGTGTTCAATCTTCCCTTCCTCGTAAGCTTTCAGGACCGCCAGAAACGGACTGACTTTAGCACTTAATGTTCAGAAATTTTGTTTTTGGTTGAAGATCTGCAAAAAAAGGTACATTAGTGCAACATCGACAAAATGAGCAGCTTTCGAGATACAATCATTTTTATCATTGAATTTCAAAATATTTTCTCATGAATATTTCAAGATGTTTATTGTTTCTAAGGCTACTAGAACTGGTGAATGTTTCCCTTATTGTTTGATTTATTATTATTAATTTTTATATAAAGTTTATTAACGGGAGTAATCCACCAAAAAGGGAGGAGGAGGAGGTAGGATACATGTTAGGTCAGCAGCGATAAGAAAAAAAAGGTTTTTAATCAAATATAGATTGAAATTTTCATGAAAAAAAGATTTGGAAACTGCATGAATAGGCCTAAAACCATCCTGAAATTTATAAATCGGACAATGATTAACCAGATGATTTATGGTTTCTTCTGGTTCCCCGCATTCACAACTAGGGCTTTCAACTGAATTCCACCTGAAAAATAAACTGTTGCAACGTGCATGACCTGTTTGACCTGTTCTTATACGATTCAGAATACACCATATTTTCTTTGGAAGATCAAAACCAGCACCTCTATTCGAGGGATGAGTAACTAATTCTTTGTTGAAAATAGTGCTTGTATTCCATTCAGACTGCCAAAGGTACTTATATTCGAATTAAGAAAAGAGTTGGACCATAAAGGTTTAAGCGTCTTGCAATCTTTTTTTCTGGAATGTAAGACAAGAGTCAGGAAAGGATTGAAATTTATTCCAAGAATTCATAACCACAGTCTGCCTGCGAATATGAGGCGGTCCAATGTTTGGTAGAACTGGTAACCATTGAATAGGTGAAGATCTAAAAGCTCCAGAATAACTGCTTCTTACTGTTCTTTTCCTATTTCTCTTCTTTTCTGGGGGGGGCACCATGGGCATCTGGGGGGGGCACGGCCCCCCCTGGCCCCCCCCTATTTCCGCCTATGGTGGCGCTAATATACCTTTTTCTGTAGAGTTACCTGTCCTCATATACTTCCTTCACATATAATAAAGAGTCAAATACCACCGAGACACCCCGTATAAACTGATGAAAAATAGACAATAATACAGTAAAGTCATTCTAGCATTCTTCCTTCAAAAACTGCAATTTTGGGGCAGTATATCGGAAAGGCAGTTCCATCTGCATTGGTAATAGAAGTAAGTATTTCATATCTTCACTTCCCTGATGACGTCTTGGAATACATCCCCCCGGTGCTTTGCAATATTTCGCAAAGGGAAGGACTGCTGAATTGATAAATCTCTTCATACATTGTTTTCTCGAAAGGATCCTGGACCACAAATGACACCGAAAGTGATCCTTTTCGCGTTACCAAATTTTTCATGGCCTGACAAAGTGGTATTAAAGGTGAAATTTATTGGCTAATGATCGCCCATTGTAAAAACCTGCCATCATATATCCCTGATATTGGATCCTACAATTTAAGGACGGGTCAAGTCGTCCCTCTAGAATTCCAGAAATTTGCGTTTCATATTACATCGGCCCGAAAATTTACTGCCTTCAATATTGCGGAGTTTCCCAGTCCTTTTTTCCTCGAGTAGTAATAAATCTGAATCTCTGTGAAAGCCAAATATCTGATGAAGTTGCGTTTCTCAGTTCTCGGAAATTCGTTGGAATTCGATGAAAATCCTGCACTTGCTGCAGATAAGTGTCACTCATCGGAAAGCAATAGATTTTGTATCGGAAAAGGGAGCGTTGAACCGTGTTCTAGCAGGAATTTTTCGATGGAGTAGGAAGATTAATATGTACGACGTTTGAAACTATAGTAACAATAAAAATGTCCGGTCGGAACTCGATAAAAAATTTTAATTATAGGAATATCTGTGTTATTATTAGCTACTGATATTCTAATTGAGAAAATGACAATGGTATGATGTACAAATCGATTAGAATGGTGTTCCTCCACATTTTTCTGGAAGAGTTGGTTCTATTCATTCCTCTCTAATCATTCACTCTGATCAACTGAATCAAAAATTTGCTGTCGCTAGCTTCTAGCCCTCCATTGCTAGTACAAGTACCATCTGAATTTTTTTCTTTCTCTTAATTTTAGATCACATAGAGCTCTCTATTAGGGTGAAAAGTGAAGATCACAACCTGAGAATATTGACGATGAAGGAAATAAAAGTTGAGACATTTTCAAGAAAAATCCTGTATGATAAAATATATTAATAAATAATTAAAATATCGAAAAATTGTCTCATTTCAATTTACTTGTTTTGTTGTTACCTTTTTATAATAATATTTCGAATTCTGGCAATTTTCCTGCCGAGTTTCGAAATGCGAAAATCATACGAATTTTGAAACCTGGAAAGAATTCTTGTGATCCTAGTAGTTATAGATCCATTACTTTATTGAGTGTTCTTTTCGAAATTTTACAGAGGCTAATTCTTTTTAGAATTGAATCGACCACAGAAAAAGCTTTCCAAAATTGTCAAGAGGATTTCAGGAAATGTATAAATTTTTGTGAACAGGTTCTAATCCTGACTACTTAATTCGAATGAAAGGGACAAGACCTTTGGCAGTCTGAATGGAATACATGCACTATTTTCAACAAAGAATTAGTTACTGATCCCTCGAATAGGGATCCAACGAGATATATAAATACCGGGTGTGCCATTTGAAATAAAAAGTTTTCGACGATTATTTGTAGTTGATGTTTGAGAATTGATTATGATCACTCTGTATATTCTAAAGTTGAAATTTTCTTTTATATATTGGAGTAGCCAACTTGTCTACTCGAAAAAATTCTGTCTGTATCGCTGGCGTAACTAGTTTCTTCATTAATTGCTATTCGAAAAAACTCCATATTTTCGATTTTTTGCCATCATCTCGTAAAGGGTACTTCTGAGCTATAAAGTAATCTGAAGAAACTCATCATAACCTGAGCTTGCCATTCCATTTTCGAGGTCAAATATAGGGTGTTACCTTTAAAAAACTGTAACTCTGGTCTATATCTTTGTTTTCGAACACCCTGTATATATGACAATAATTTTAAATTGTGCTTTAGGACATCCTCCACACACCATAAGAAAAGATTTTCAAAATATCTTCATTTACTCCCACAAAATGTGCGCCGCGTGTGTGGTGGGCCACCCGGTGTATTTATTTCTCAACAGAAACTTCTTGGACAAATAAAATGTCCAGAATTCATTTTACTCCTGCTCTGATCACGAGAGGGAAGTATTGAGCCAGAAATCATGTTCAGTATGACAGAGCTATCCTAGTATGTCTTTTTAATTGGTATCGAACACGAGTTCTGGAAAGAAAACGTGCTCAGCCCTTGATATATTCGGCACGGGATTCGGAACGTGTTCCATTGAATCGTCTGCCTCGTTATTTTCGTTAAAAATGACGCCTCCGAAGTGCAGAATGATACTCTGGATTTGTTCCCTCTGAGCTTCAGAAATGATGTTTTCTAGATTGAGGACCTTCTTCTGCTGAGTAACCATTCGAGCATTGAAAATAAAAAAAAATCCTTGGCGTAATTGAACATTTGAAGTTGGTGACCATACACGAAAAGTTTACCGTAGTTTCGATGGAAATTGAACTAATGAGACTGAATTACATGTAGTGGTTCGTAAAACTCAATGTAGTGAAAATTATGTAATTTAGTCCCATTGGTTCAATTATGAAGTTACAAGTATCGGCTTCATCTAATCAATGTTCGACGAAAATTGGCAACTAAATGATGAATTCCCCTGAAATTGGAACGCTCAGTTTCCTCTCTATGAAACCATTTTCATCCACCTTGTGGGGGTTGATTTGTTATTAGCAAAATTTTGCATGCATGAAATTATATGTGTTATATTTGAGGCTTGAAACTTCAAGGTATTTCGTCTTTAGAATTATTCCAATTTTAATACCTAAAGGAAATGGGAAAATAAGCATTCAGTAATATTGGGTTGGCAAGAAAGTGATTTCGGTTTGCACCAATAGATAGAGTTTTGTTTGTTTCTTCATTCTTTTGTGGTTTTTTTTTCCTTCGAGATTTGGTAGTCAGTAACTTTCATTTCATTTTGCACTTAACACCTAAAATTACTTCCTTGCCAACCTTATAGTTGAAAAATATAAATCAATGCTAATTCAAACTTTTGATGACGAATATTTGAAAGTACCTACATACATATTAATTTTTCCCACCTGGCTAAAATTCAATGGTTTTTCACTGAAAATGATAAACGAATACAAGAAACACGAAAAAAGGCAACGATTTTGAAATCGTGCGAAGAATTAAAATTTTTCTCATTGAATTCAATATTCAGGGCTTCAATTGTAAAAAAATTATTTATTTAAATTCACAAATTCGACCTTATTTTTTCGTGGAATAATAAATCCCAGTAATTATTTCATTGCCTTGAAAAACTGCCGTGTTGGCGAAAAAGCGAGAGTGTTGAAAAATTCAATCTAATTTTTCCCCACATTCCCAATTATCTATTTACGCTACAGAGAGAGACGTGTTCAACTTATTTCTGGCTATGAGGAATTGCATGACGAATTGTGAAATTTCGAAACGAACAAATGTGTCAAATTAAATTTCATCAGCTCAAAGGCCTCTTCACCCTTCCGGAAATTATACGATGACTGAATTCCAATCGCAGTGATCTAATATTTGCCATGTGCGAAGTGTAACTCAATTTCAATGGAAGGAGACAAATTGTTCCGCCTTTTAGATCTTTTAGGAAGTCGAAAATCATTGCTCTATATTTACAGTTTTCAAGAGGCAATGTCGGAATCTGCCATGAAAAAATTGATTTACTTGTTTTGTAAATGCGTAATTCATGTCAATGTACTGATACTGAAGAAAAAAATCACCTTAGATATGATATTTCATTTTATTATCTTATAAATAACTTTTCGTATTGACACATGAAGAAATTCCATAATTGAACTTGAAACAGATTATAGGATTTTCACAAAATTTGTTTTCAAACACGACACGTGTTTCGCAATCAAAGTAGCATTTTCAGGTGGGCGAAGGTAAACTCATATTATTCTTTGAATAATTTGGAATCATATTGTTCTGTATTTTCATGTATTTTGAAGTAGTCATTTCTCTTATTCCAAAGTAGAAAAAGTAAAAAAGGACCTTCCTTCCTTATGGAAAATGAATATCGATCTTCGGAGTATGACAAATTTTGTATTGTGGACAAATAGGGTTTTGAAGACGAAAATTGAAGCTTTCTGAGCAGAATTTTCAATAATCCCTAGAATTGACACAAGGCCTATTTATTCTGCTGACACCAAGCTTCAATGATGTGACGATTTTTTCGAATTGTATCTTCAGCGTTATGAGTAAGTCTTATGTTGTTCTGTTTGTATCATTTTTATCATGTTTATTTTCTTACTGAGCAGCCAGCGCATTTTGTCGATATAAGCTTCAATTATTTCTTCAGATTCATAGAGAAAGTCGGTTATTAGCGAGAAATATTCAAGAGGACTTACCTTTCGTAGAATGATCCTTTCAAATAATCGATGACCTAAAACAATAATTTTATATTAATATTATCATTTATGGTTAAACCCAAATATTATTATTAGAGTCGCTTGGTCAGAATTCAGTCTATCAGAACTGCGATCATATTGAACACTCACGAAGACATCCACAAATTGTTATGTGAAGAATTATCGGTTATTTTTAATGTAGATTGAATAAACTAAGTTTCATTACTATTACTGGTTGAGAACTGAATCAATTCCTCATAACTTTGCCTGTTCCAGTTCGGAACTAATTCTATAGTTCGATAGTATTAGAAAAATCTACAATATAGGTACTCTGTTCGAGTACACTGCATATAAATATCCAATAAAATTCTGCATATCTGGAGAAAGAAGAGTTACTAGAACGAAAAATACAAGGAAGTTTTTTGAAAAACAGCACAGTGCTGGAAAATATGCATGCTGATATAAAACAGAAGAATGATCTCCTTGGAGATGGTAGTCAAGTAATCACTTTTAAAAATATTTGTTAAGGGCTAAGTCTGAAACCAATTATGATTTCCAGGAAATATTTTGTTGCAACTTTAGAAGAAGTTGATTTTTTCCAGACTATCAATAATTCCTATCTTATTAGAATCTGCGTAAGAATACTTTGTTCACAAGTCTTGAATCAGTTCTGAATTTAATTGTTTCTCGACTTTCAAGTGGATGAAATAAGTTGCCATATAATCCACTTGGCCATAACCTAGAGGCAGAAGATTACGAAACGAATTACGAATTATTGAATAGTTTTATGACTAAGTGATTTCTAGAACCCGTAAAAAAAATTTAAAACTGTCAACTCGTCATCGCCTTCCAAAGGCTGTATCTTAGAAGGGAGGTCGATTTCGAAAAAAAAACTTATGGGAACTACCCCTGCTTATTTTCATCGAAGAATCATTTTCCTAAGTCCTTCTTATTTATTTACAGACACCCTGTATAATAGTTATTTCATGATATGATGTTTATTCTTGGGTTCATAGGTGTTCAAAAATTGATAGTGCTAGTAGTATGGGCTTTTTGGTATAACGGTGTATTAAGGGTTTTATAACAGCCTTGTTTGTATGCTTGTCTTGATGAATTGGAACAATTTTATTGTATGATTTTTGTAACTGACCGTACTAGTTTACTAAATCTGTGAATATTTTGACATGAAATCAATAAAAAAAAATTTAAATGATTATTTTAACTGAAAAAGGCAGCAAATTGTGAGTTCGGTAGTTAATAAGATAAATTGGTCCTTAGTGAAGAATATCGACATCGACGCTCGCAAAACATCGATTTTTTGTGACATCCCTGGACCCAAGACTTATTTTTCAAGTCGTTGAATTTCATGTCCAAAGTCCGGCAACGGTGTCAACCAGTGTAATCAAACGTTCCTTTTTTACGGCTCAGTCGTATATAACAACCGAAGTGAAGTCGAATTTCCCGGCAAGATTTCGTTTCTTGTCGGATGAAATAATTAACCCAACTTTCTCGGAGGGTCACGATAAAGCCCTTTTTTATTTCCGAAGTTGGAACTCTGTGCCCGTGTTCGTTAAACCATGAGAAACTCAAGAATAAGTGGCTAACTCGCTAATTCACCGATTATTCTGGCATAGAACTTTTCCTTGGGCTGGCTCACTGTATTTTATCCTTGAAGCTTTTCTGGATTGTTTCAGTTGGATGTAGACGGGATTTCTGTGGTGGACAAATTTAAATGGATGGGTGGGAAATTTCTGCTGGATATAATGAATCGGAATTCACAATTATAATGGCTATTAGAGGGGTTACTTCAAGGGTATGTACGTCACAACCTCGGAACATATAGAGTATGTACATAGAGTATGAAGTAAATTCATTTTCTCACACTGGGATTAAAAAAAAATGCGGGAACATTTCGATCAACTTTTCAAGAGAGGGGTACATCTTAGGCATATTACCTTGCCTCTAGCATCATCCCTTGAGCGGGGTGAGTGCCACCCCTAGTTTTTGATACCTCATTTTAAAGGTCTCTTGCTCCAGATTATAGCCCTAGAGTTTGAAGTTGCTAGTGTTATCTTTGTCCAAATGTTTGAGTGGGAGAGTGTCGCCAATCACAATTGAGAAAGTTGACTCGGATATTGTTGTCCCATTAATTCTCAATACGAAAAGATAAGAAAGTATATTAATTTATCCACGTAACGCCACTGCCCTAGTGTCGCGCAAGTGTGAACTGTGTGGAAGACAACAAATGCATTCGTAGCACTGAAATGTCCATTTCATGTATCCTTGTTCTAAGGTCACATTTTCAAAGCTTTCAACATTGCAAGAAATAAATTTTTTGTTTACCAACATGAAAGCCTCCCTTCAATTTTCGACAACGTTCATACATATTTGGTAACACCCTGTATACAGGGTGATTCTAAAGTTCAGGTAATAATTTTAGGGAGTAGTAGTTACAATAAAAAGTTTCTTCAAGTAAAGTTTTTTCTATTTCGAATACCTTCGGAGATTTTTTTTTCATTTATTTTAAGAAATTCTGAACGAGTTGGGATACTAAGACTATGTATTTCGGATTGTATTGTATTCAGAGGATTCTCAATATTTTTATGTTTTTGTTGAGTTCCTTGACAGAACCAGAGGTGTAGTTTTCGGGGGTAACGTGTCTTCAGTTGTCCCTAACTTCTACGCCAAGGAGGATAGAGCCATTTTTTAATTTTTTTTCGTCTTATTCACAAAAAAGTAGTTTCTCCAAAGTGACTAGGGCGTACGGTTTTCGAGGAAAATGACTTCAAAGTTATCGAGATACAAATATTTGGCTCACAGAAATGAAAACTTTTTATATGAACTCCTTTTTTGAAACTAATTGCTGAAAATTTCGTTTTTCTGGATGATAAATCCACGAAGTAAATACTTGTAGAGAAAAAAAGTTATTCCACATCTAGCATCCCAATATTCTTTTATCTGAATCCAATCGAGCAAGCTAAGGACCTTGCTCTTGATGCCCGGATACCACAGCTGGAAAAGTTTCAATAGCTTCGGAATGAAACTCTGGCAACTTGTTTGGTAGCAATCATGCAGACAAGATTCCAAGATGTAATTGATGTACGTAGAAGTCATAGTTGGCATTGAGGGAGAATAGAACTATGAATATTTTAAATTTTCAGAACTTCCTTAAAATTTTATACTGTTTCAAATAGATACCTATTGTATTTTTGTTATTTTGAATAATACATCATTCCTTTAAAATCATGTATTATACTTATTTGAAAAACACTACATTCACAAAATGGGAATTATGTTTTTCTGAACATAAAACAGAAATGAACCCAATATCTCTTTCAAAGACCAGTTTATTCCATAGCCGATGGGAAATTATAGATTGTTTAATGTTACAAAACATTATGTTACAAAATGAAGAATGAAGACACATGCACCACAAGCAGAAGACTTGGAAATTGTTAAAATAAAGATTGAAAAAGGGCCCGAACCCGAAACGTCTTATTATATTTGACTAAATAAATTAGGTTAACAAAATTCCAAACGATCAATTATTTAATACAATAATAAACTAATGGAATGAATATACCAACAAACAAATTTATTTGCACTTATGGTCACAGGTATAAATTGCCTTAGTATTCCTTACGGCCAGTTGTTTATAAAAATTTTAAGTCCTATTAGGCTTAAAGCTTTCTTTAGTGTCATTTGAAATAAAGTAAGCTTTAAAATTAAAAAGACTGTTTGATTATAAAACTGACCGTTAAACATAAACGCTCTCCACTATGCCTTGTGGGAAGAAAAACGTTTTCTTGAACAGAAATCTACAGTAAATGAATAGCTGCGAAAAACTTGCAGAGTGATTCGTTGTCCAAAAATAGTTTAGGTCTTTCATATAAATTTTGTGTTTGAGCAGCCGCTGCTTATAGATACAGCCAACTAAAGATGGTACCTGAAAAGCAATTTCTAATTTTTTTCTAAAATCAGAAAACTGACAGAAATGGGATTAGGCAGACTTTCGATGAGAGTGAGAAGCCAATACAAAATATTCGGTATAGGTTTGTGAGGCAAGACTTGAACGTTAAACCGAAGAATATTGTCTATAGCTGAAGGACTATCCATATCCATAAATCGAAGTAGATGGAAACAAATAAAAAGCATATTGATTCCACCACTCCAGTTTTTGAAAAGATGTTTGATGGTTACACAGTAACAAAAAATTTAAAGGAGGCTGTGACCCCATGCAATGAATTGCATCGGTTCATCGAAAGAACAACAAATGAACCCAAATAATCTGAATTCGCAGTGCCAAACCAGGAAAACACGCCAGTGTTTTTGCGGATACCTCAAATTAATCCATCTATTCCTGGTACTCGAAGGAACAGACTCGATTAAAAATCAATTAACTGGAACATAACAGTAATTCGTGCCAGTACCAAGATACAGTAAAAATCAATACTCCTTTCTCTTTCTCATCTCGGCGATGTTTTTCGAGCAAGTGTAACTGTGCATCTGGGTTATTTCCCGTCAACATTGAGTTCACTGGAACAATCTCGTTTTCTGTTTCATTGACCGTTAAAATATTATTCGTCCTCGGGCATAAGTAGCGTTCAAAATGCGAAAAATATTGATCTTGAACTTCAAACGCCGTTAGCACAAACTGGTTCTAAAATTTGCCATGAATCCGTTGTAGCGACTGGATTGTTTCTCAAAGAATCTGGTTTATATTTTTAAATTACGTTATTGTTTTCGTTGATTCTTATGAATGAATATGAGGTCGGTGCCTTCGGGGTTATCTTGTTGTTATAGTATTGAAGATGCTCTATTCCACAGAGGCATGATTTCATGAAGATGAACGAAAATTTTAGTCATTGTTGTGGAACGTTAACCGAACAAAAATATTTTCAACAACGAACCGCGTTTAATTCGATGAAAACATTATAAGAATTTGATAAATTATCTCTTAAAAGGCCACAGAGAGTGTAATTGTTGTATTTTAGTTTGAATATTGATGGAATTTTTGGGGTCATAAGTAATTATTTATGCAAATTATCCAAAGATTGTAGAACCGAAGCGTTTTTACTGCAAGAAACCCAATCTGCTACCGAAACACAACTCCAGCAAATAAGCTTTTAGAATGTACTTGGTTTTCGTGGAGTCCCATTTATAGTCTGGCTTGTTACTTTGATAATTCTTCAATTAAATTGCTCAGAAATTGATGTGAATAATTCGGTCAACTACCTGTAACAATATATAATCATATTCATCATATCATCAGTGAAAGTTTGAAGAATGTTTTTCCAAATGTCCGTCAAAGCATTGGTGAGTGGTTGTTATGTCTGCAGTGGGTCCAACTAAGCGGTGTAATTGCTGTGGCATTGCAGACAAGACATGCTCAATACAATTTGGTTCTGAAGAAGCAGCAGGTCAATCCATTCGATTAATGCCATGCATTTCTATGCAGTCGTATTCTGAGATTCATGCTCAGTTTCTTGTGATTTTTTTTATCATTCGTTAAGCTGTGGATGATTTCCTTCACTTTCAACATTTTAACTCTGATTAGGCATATTACACCTTATGCAAATTATTTTACGAAAATGAGAAAACAATTAGTTTCACAATAAACACATGCAGATCACATGAGAAAAAATTACGAAATAATAAAATTAATTTTTGTTGATTCAAGTTGGTTGCACATTAATAATATGAGAACTTTTTCACCTCTACCTTGAAAGATTTTTTCACTTGGAAAATAGAACAAATTTAATTTAACCTCATTTTTCACAAACCTTCGAGCTCTAAAAGCCTCCCATAATAACTATATAAATGATAATTTTGAAAAGATAAGGCATTATTTGAACACTCTACGCAGGATTCAGAATGGTAATAAAGTAGATATCAGTATTGAACAATAAACTACTAAATATGTCATAATTGTTCCTGGCATATTTGAGTAATTATTGAAAATTAACATTCCACACTAGGATGCTCCTTTTTGCTTGTAATTTTTTTTATATAATATATGTTTCTCGAAAACATAAAAAAATATCCTACGTGTTAACGTGTTGATTGTATGAAGCTATAATAATTTTTTGTTCGTTAATGAAGGATTTCAATAGAGAATATGTGGTATTTAAAATTCTTCGTTTATTAGTTATAGAAATTATATCTAGGAAACGTCGGTCCCTTCCCATGAAATTTTATGAAAAAATGAAAACTCGTATACTTTCGGATGACGATCCTCTCAGCCTTTTGGAATAATGGAATTCAGAATATTTCTAGAGATCAGAAAGTGATAAAAGTTCGAAGCATCTTATACTGAATGATTTAGTTTAGGCATACCAAATCTTGTTTTCAGAAAGTATAACATGTATGACATATGGTTTCTCCTCTCTCTCTCTCAAGTAGTCGAGAGAGTTATTCGCTGAATATCAATGAGAAAAATTACGTTTGGAAATTTTATATTATGAATACGGTAATTATTTGATACAAATGAGTTTTCCCTTTGAAAACGTTAACTTATTATGAAGGTAGACAAAGTTTCACGTCCTTGTAATTTTTTGTCAGAAAATATTCGAATGAAATTCCTCACACATTCCTTTCAGGGGACATGAGATTTCTCATTTCAACGAGAAATATATTTTCCCGATACGATGTTTATAAAAGCACTGATGCGCAAACATACATCTTACAACAGTGATGAATTGTGGCAATAACGACTTTAGCAAACGCTTCAGAGTCGATAAGAAAAGCAAACAATCTATAATTTCCCATCGGCTATGGAATAAACTGGTCTTTGAAAGAGATATTGGGTTCATTTCTGTTTTATGTTCAGAAAAACATAATTCCCATTTTGTGAATGTAGTGTTTTTCAAATAAGTATAATACATGATTTTAAAGGAATGATGTATTATTCAAAATAACAAAAATACAATAGGTATCTATTTGAAACAGTATAAAATTTTAAGGAAGTTCTGAAAATTTAAAATATTCATAGTTCTATTCTCCCTCAATGCCAACTATGACTTCTACGTACATCAATTACATCTTGGAATCTTGTCTGCATGATTGCTACCAAACAAGTTGCCAGAGTTTCATTCCGAAGCTATTGAAACTTTTCCAGCTGTGGTATGTGGGCATCAAGAGCAAGGTCCTTAGCTTGCTCGATTGGATTCAGATAAAAGAATATTGGGATGCTAGATGTGGAATAACTTTTTTTCTCTACAAGTATTTACTTCGTGGATTTATCATCCAGAAAAACGAAATTTTCAGCAATTAGTTTCAAAAAAGGAGTTCATATAAAAAGTTTTCATTTCTGTGAGCCAAATATTTGTATCTCGATAACTTTGAAGTCATTTTCCTCGAAAACCGTACGCCCTAGTCACTTTGGAGAAACTACTTTTTTGTGAATAAGACGAAAAAAAATTAAAAAATGGCTCTATCCTCCTTGGCGTAAAGATTGAAAAAGGGCCCGAACCCGAAACGTCTTATTATATTTGACTAAATAAATTAGGTTAACAAAATTCCAAACGATCAATTATTTAATACAATAAGTGCAAATAAAAGTTCACTGTCTTGTGTAACGTGAACCATCAATTCTTGTTCTTGAAATTGTATTTAAACAAGATCATGAACTCCATGGGTATGATATCCCATGTCTGTTGAGTTGAATACTCTTAACCTTTCAGTGTTTATTTTCAACTTTAATCAAAGTTCATTTCAATGAACTTTTTATCATCAAAATGTTATATTCCAATCAAATCGCAGATGATATATTAACTATCACTGTGTTACTCAACATTCATCACAATAAAACCATATATAGAAAGGGGTAACTCGTAAATTTTCTGATTAAGGTAACAACACAATCACAAATATCATCTAGATCACTTGATTCGCGAACCATTCGACTCACATGCAGAAAAAAAACCATGAATGCGGATTCTCTGAGTTTATAGCTCAATTAAATTGATTGAAATTACGGAACAGAGATTTGTATGACGAATTGAAAGATGAAGCAAATATTTCGAATTCGTGAATATTTGACTCTTACATGACTATTATTCTTTGAGTAATTAGAAAGTTCGAAACTAATTAATTAACAGATACCTATTCTCCGACTGAAAGCGAAACTGAGTAGTCAATTTTTCGTTCGTTAGTTCTGTAAATGGTCTAAACCTCAAGTCGCTGTCACTTCCTTCCTGTATTTCCTCAAATGAGTTAGAATGTTAATATTTGTTACAAGAAGAAACTTTTTTCCTACGTATAATTTTTGGTTACGGATGTATGTTTAATACTTATACCTAAATCAAATCAGAGCAAAACATAGATGAACCAGCAAACATACCACTCTTTCCGTAGTTGAATGATGTATATTTCTTCTCGAATATCCAGAGAAATTATTCTTGCTGCAAAGGCAAAGCTTCTTTCAATCAACGAAATTGAACTTAATTTCAGTGCTCAATTTGGCATATCAAAAAAGTGGCTCAGAATGAAGCTGAAAATATAACGGAATTGAGAATTTCTCAGAAAATTAATTAGTTTCTCGAAATACTCTTCAATCCTGGGATGGTTTCAACCTTAGTCTGAAGATTTTAATTAAATATTCATCAGATAATAATCCAGAGAATTGAGTGACGGAATCTTGGAGGATTGAAAGATGTGTCGAATGTGAAATATCGAATCATAAACCCAGAAATAGATCCCAAATTATCAAACTCTTATAATTAACAAACAACTATTACCTTTTTCTCAGTAATAATATTCAAATCTCGAAAATCATGACTCCAAATTATTTTTTCACCCTATATTTTTTACTAACCGTAAAGTGATAAGAATGATTGCCTCACTGATATATAATAGGCGTTATCTCTCATTCATCAGATTACCGTAAGATAATGTACAATGGATTTCCTCAGAAAAACATCATTTACTCACAGGCAAAATTCAGGGAACAGAAAGAAAATCAGATCAGGAGATCAATTTCTGAGTTTTTCCTCAGTAATTCCAGAAATGATGCAAGCGATCTCAAAAAATTCAAATAAATCGTTTCCCAAGGAAAAAGAGTCAAATTTCTCACTGAACAGTGTTTGTGCCCTACCTCTATCATAACTTAAGCCCTGGCTAATTAGAACTCATTCTTCGTTGAAATCAATGTCACCTATATAAAAATAAACAGCAGAATGAAGACACAACGTAACATGGCCCATGAAACAAAACGGTTAGTGGAAACTCTGGAACGTCAAAAACACTCAAATGAGGCTATAACTAATTCGAAATTATTTATTGAGAAGGCAATAAACCAAAAATGTATAACACTAATTTTATTGTCAGTTCTTTGGGACTGATTCAGAAATTGTAATGAACGAATACAAAATTTGAAATATCCATCAGCTAAGAAGTGTTCTCGAACAGTTTCAAGAACGTCATGGC
The DNA here is from genome assembly GCF_907165205.1 of Coccinella septempunctata. Classification (NCBI taxonomy): domain Eukaryota; kingdom Metazoa; phylum Arthropoda; class Insecta; order Coleoptera; family Coccinellidae; genus Coccinella; species Coccinella septempunctata. Next base: position 32,048,979 of record NC_058191.1, on the reverse strand, counting down.
TTCAAAAATCATGTCATGTCAGTATCGACCATTGTAGAAGAAGAGAACAGCATAATTGGACATCAATTAACTTAATTCTCCATCTTAGGATATGAAACAAGTTCTGGGTCAACGATGAACTAAAATTTCGTTCAGGTCATTCAACGAAGTGAATCAGGTGAATAGTGGATGCCTGCTCTAAAAGAGTACATATTTCGAAACTAAATGTGACAAATGTTGAAATGCATTTTTCCTAGAGTCACCTGTCCAACAATGATTGCACAGTTTGACCGTGACAACGGGTCGAGAAGTTCCAAATGACGAATATGGAAATAGATATTGCGAAAGTGCTCTGAAGAATGGGTCCAATAATTCTAGAACAGATTTTCATGACACTCAGTTCAACATCCGCATTAATTGGAAAAGTAGGTATCCATAGTCTAGTTAGAGCCACTATGCTCTAACTAGTAAAGGTTTAGTTGTGGTGTTCACTAGACTGATATTTCGAAGGATGTTTTTTTAGGGGTCTATAAAAATGTGTGAAACATTGAAGTTCCGTTGAACAGGCTGGGCAAGACTGGTGATACCTTAACTGTTGCTTCCATGAGAGACAACAAAACTTTATGTTATGGATCAGCAAGGAATTCTTCTGTAAAAAAATCGGAATGCATCACTTGAAAACTTTCAAAAAACAGCAAAAGTATTTGCTATCCACACTGTTAGTGTTAGTGTGAAATTTTTATGGAATTTGTTTCTTATCTCCTTCTTAAGGATCTCTAAAAGGCGTACTTTCTTCACGTAGTAAGATTCGACACTAAAATATTCGGAACAAAGTCCTCTGTCAAAAAATTTTCAGAGGTTGACTCAGGTAATTCAAAATTCGTAGACTAGTATCCATGTAGACCATAAATATATCCTTTTATTTGGTCATCTCAAATTAAGGGGTCAGAGAAAAGAAGTTCGTTGCATTTTGTACGCCTGTTTCTTTATTTATTCCTTCTTTTTCTTCTTTCAAATATTTTTCTTTTCATCAAATAACAGACGTTATATATATTTACATATTTTATCCAGATTCATGTCATTCAACTGTTATTCTCGATATCTATCTTCTCCTCACAATTCTGTTTGCAAATTTATGTGAATAACTTATAGAACCATAGAATTCAATGAGGAAACGCGAACATCTCCATAAAAGTTACGTCACATTATTGCAACTGAATAAAAGTTAGATTGAGTAGCAGCGATAACGTAAGAAATCGTAACTGATAACATAAATTACAATATATGAGAGATTACATGAGCCGCACTGAAAATAAAAATCGTTATGCTTATTGCGCGACCTATTGTCTCGTCACATCGTAAAAAAGAAAAGTGTTCCACTTCCACAAAGTTTTACCGCCTTCATGCGCCAATATATCACCCTGATAATCGATTTTATCATCGTTGCAGTTTTAGTGTGGAAAATGGAAGATCTAAATCATGGTGGGTTCTGCAGTCAGGACAATATAAATTTTGTAGTTTCCCCGAATTTTCCTCGAATTACTTGTTTGAAACTTTTTGATGGGTTATGTAAAACAGTAAACTTCTAAGAATCACTTAATTTCCTCAATTCCGAAATCATTCATTTCAAGTTTTTTCTGTAGATAATAATTTTACATTCGCTCATACCAATATTTCTTGTAGTAATACTTCTTGTGAGTTGTATTCCACTCTAAAGAATGATTATATGTAATTAGGTAAAATGAAAAATCAGTTCAGAGGAGTTTATAGCACGGGACTTTCTCGCCATCCGTATAAGGCGTAAAGGGGGAAAGACTACCAGAATGTGAGGTGTTGCCAGAATAAGTAGTATACTCCATTCACTTTTATTTTAGCAGTCGGTTGGCCATGGAAATTTGACACATTCACTCTGTATAGTACGAAAATGTGGGGTTATGAAGCTTGTCAAAACATTTTTGGGTTTTTAAATCAACGCTATGTTGCCCGTTCTACGTAAAAGTTTCTGTTATTATGTATTTTATCACAATGTCGAATCTCTTCGGAAAATATGTGAAGAACATAATTGAAGTTTATACAAACTGATTGAAGGCATACCAAATCCAGTTATTTGCATGAAAAATAGAAGAGATCAGTATAATATCATAATATGCACTAGCTTGAGGAGAGTTAATGTTCGCTATCTTCTTTGACTAAAGTTTGAATACGTTACATCAGTTGTAGATTTCAAAAATATTAACCCGAAGATGAAATGCATATAATGCAGTGGTTGGAAATGGGTATCTCCCGAAGGAATTAACAGATAATTATAAGAATGTTAAATTCTTCAACAAAAATCATCTTGCATCAATATAAGTAAAAGGAATCAAAGGAAGTTTCAAGTCGAGATGAACTTCACCTTTAAACAAAAATTTCACATGAATAAACAATTAACAGGACAACTGAAGCGTATTTGTGGCTGTTCATATTAATACATTGATATAATAATAATTGGGTATTTATTGGTACCTTAAGACATTTACAATGTAAAGGACAAGTCAAATGAAAAATATAAAGATCAATTTTCGGGAACTTATTCTACGATGACATTCATCGAAAATCCTGTAGTAAACTTTTCGCATTAATTCACTCAAACATAAAATTCTCAAATGCCATCACTTTTTTGGGTCTCCCAATAGAGGGAAATTCTTTGTCATCCTCTTCATTCACAATCTTTCTGATTGTGGAAATATTCAGCTGTAATATAAGTCGTTTAGATTCAGATGTAATATTATATAAATTCTCTTACATTGAATATGTTGGCTACCGTCTGACGTATTGTGGATTTTAGAATGTCAGGGTACAACCGAGGGTTCAACTATTTGAATGAGCGGACCTGAATTCTAAATAGCCCTTCCGGAAACCCTGTCTCTTTTTTCAATCACTTTTGGCATTTTCGTAATAAAAATTGATATTAGTTGTGGCAACGGCGTTATGACATTCACGACATTTCATGAGTGCCAACCGAGGTGCCAACCCTACTCCGTTCTAGTTACAAAAACTTGAGAAAATTATTTCATGGCCAACCGACTGTTAAAATAAGTGTGAATGGAGTATAGAAGTTACGAATATTAGAATAGTTTCCATTTTCGTCGAAAACATGGCAGCACGTCTTTTTTTAATTTCACCAGGATACGAATTGTAGCCAATGGCGAGACTTTTCGAGAAATTTTTTCATGTGGAAATTCATAAAAGAGAGAATTTCACCTCGGAAAGTTAATAACATGAATGAATATTAATTTTCCAATGAAACAAATTTGTATTTTTTTCCGTTTGACAATTGAAAAAATTTCTGACTTTCCGAGATGACGAACTGATTGAATTGAATTATAAAGAAAACCCCATATAAATTAGAGCTTTCTGAGGTAAGATATTCATTTTCTCTTTTTGAATTGACCACTAAAACGGTGTAGACCCCTCTCAATCATAAAAGGTACTAAATATTTTGACTTTTGCTGGTCTTACACAGGGCTTCATTATAAGAAGAGTGAAATAAATTGTACACTTCTGAAAATCATTTTGGCTGCAGTCTGCGATTGGAATATTAGGTACTTATCATCTCCTCATAAGAAATGAAATAAGAGTGAAAAAACATTTATCTTCCAAGTTTCAAACCACAAACTTCAAAGAAATGGATTTCTTGAGTAGGTTGACTTTATCTAAAGAACGGACTTTTTTTAGGTTTTGAAAAATCGATAAAAACATTATACACTCGATAGTCTGTTCCTTTATTAAGATCCCCGAAAACAAATGAAGTTTAACTATTGATCAATATAATATCACAATTTTTCTTCTCTTTCATTGTGTTTGTTTAATATTTTTCTACGGCTTTTGATTGGTAGTTAAAGAATTTCCCATAATTAGTGATTTTGTGCTTTGATGACTGTGTTTTAATTGAGTATTCAAAAACATACCTATCAGAATCAATTGAAAACCATTGAAAGTACACAATCAAAACAGATTCTTCATTAGAACGACAATATTTGAGCATTCAAAATATAGGAAGAAGGTGTAGCAAAAATTTATATTGAATTCAGGTAGGTACAACATATGATTGATGAAAAATTTCTTAAATTAAGTCGACAATCAGAATAGTCAAAAATATACCTAACATAAATATCGTTCTTCACACCCTTGTAGGATATTTCAATCAATAAAAGAGATGTATCTTTTTAACATCCCTACAACTTTTATACAAGACACTTTCAGATATAGATAATTTTTCCTAACCCTGCATATATTAGAGTTTTGTTATATTACGATTACTTTGAAACTAATAAAATCCTGTGTAAAATTTCTAGCAAATTTCTTCAGTCCAATTTCGCACTCTTAATATCCTGACGAATGTATCTGTGTAGAAAACTGGATACCCAATCTGCAATTATATAAAGTTATGATATATAGAATGACACATTAGAAATTAGCGAGTAGTCATCATCCTCGATTGCATCTGAAATAATGAGTTTACGGATTTCTCTTAATGAATAACCACCATCCGTGAAAATCCGAATGCAAATTTTCTAATATTTTGTAATACCACGAAGCAGGAAAGAGTTCATGAATATCACCATTCGTTAACTATTAACGATAATAATTCATTAGTCTTAAAAAGAATTCCTCTCGTATTTCAATATTCACAAATAATCTCGGAATGACGTTCTAATCCTGAACTGAAAGTGAAACTTTTCATTCATGCCTTCTCCGCCGGCAGGTTACCGTTATTTCTTATGTTGATGACTTATAGCAGCAAAACAGGTGGGCTGGGTGCATATTCTTACTTATCCTTTCCTGGAGTGAGAGATGGACACGATTAGACTCGTTGAATGGAAATGCAATCAATCATTTCGAAATATTTCAGAGAAAAATCGATCGGACATAATGATTATTGCGCTTCATAATTAAATGCTAGTGATTGTAAAACGGAGCAACAGTTTGAAAAGCTCCAGTTAGTAGGACTCCAATCTTTAAAGAAACTGTTGGGACCAATAGTATTGAGACATATTGCAATACCATAAGTGTCGATATGAATGAGTGATTTCATAAAATATGGCTCATTCTGATTGTTCCGATTATTTCAGAGTAAAACTATATTTTGTCAAGTGAAAGTTTGAGAGCATATATTTTCAATATGCATTTTCGCAAATTAACAACAAATATTTTTCTAAAAAAGGTTTCTCACCCTTTGAAAGCTTCCCTTAGTGATTCCACTGAATCTGAGTAGCATATACAGATAACATATCCTGGCACTCTCAAATTATGTGCAGAATTTGAATTCATTCGGGCACTCTTTTCGGAAATTCTGAATAAAAAAGGTCATGAACAATAGGACGTTCAAGAGGGTTGTAACAACCTAAAAAGCACTACATATTTATCATCCTCAGAACTATTTAGAATTACTGGTACCTAGACACATTTGAGCCACCTTGTTGTTTTACCTTTGAAATTCATACTTAAGGAAATGTACATTTTTTATTGCTATTTTTCATGAAACAGATACCAAATATGTATTATCATTTTATTGCAAATAGCCCGTACTTTGCAACGACAATGCACGGAGGGTATCATTTGGAAATAAAAAGTTACTGCCAAATGAAATAAATTTCTTATGGGGCATTAGGAAGGTACCTCAGTACCATTCAAAGAATTTTTTTGATTTTTAGTGATCTTGTTAAATGGGTGAAATAATGCCTCTAAACTCTTTCTCTTCTTTCTACTGTTCAGATGTTAATGTTTTTCTGTTCGAACTGTTGTTGTCCACTTGTTGTTCAAAATATCAAAAAAAATAAATATGTGGATTGTTAGTTTTGACTTGAATTCCTGCATGAACACAATGAAAAAGAGGTTAAATAAAATCATTTTTTTAATATCATGAAGCACAACACCCAATTTCAGTATTACTAACATTTGTTCACGTAATTTCTAATCAAGAAACCATATGGTACAAGCACAATTCCATATTCCATAGCGTATTTGACGAAGAATTTCCTGAAGAATTCAAGGAAAAAAAATTGTTTTCTTTGCTGCAAAGGTTCTGCAAAATTCAACACATTTCGTCGAACAGAAATTTCAATCAGGTCCCTTTAGTATGTGAAGCCGCAATACATTATTCAGAACGTGAACATTATTTTCATACTGGAAAGAATCGTGCAAGAATTTTGTTCTCAGTTTTCAGATCAATATCGATAAAAGTATACATACATCGAATATATTGTTGAAAAATGGAATTCTCATGAATAAAAATCAAGAAAATTATAATGTCGACCAAAGCCTTCTTCGGCTCTACAAAAATTAAAATGTATAGACTTAGAAACAAAATAGGCGCCTCAAACAAACTAGACAATGAGATTGATAGGCGTAATTCGGTTTCACATTTCGAATACTGTTTTGACATTGTTGAAGAAATCTTTTAATTATACGCAGGAAAATCATTTTTATTTCGGCAATTCATAGATAAAATCACAACTCCTCTTCGCAATAGACGTTTATTATGTTCTAGATGAGTGAAAGTGTACGCGTCCATGTGCGGAGGTGTTGCTCTGTGAAAATTGCGTATGTTTCAATGCATCGAAGATGCGGAAGCAAGAACATATTCCTGCACTTAAATGCTGAACAGAAAAGGTGACATCAATGGTCCAGAACGTGTGAACAATGCTTTAAAAACTGCGATTTCTAATCAAAGTTGAACAGATTGTAAGGCAGCAGTCATTAGAAATCGAAAAAACAAATTCGAAATAAACATGGGTATGTAAATACTATTTTAAATTTAAATTATTCAATTAATGATTGGATGTGCTCAGAGCGTATTGATTAGTAGATTGGGTAGTTTGTCCTAGTCCTAATTTGTGTTTTTTCAGAATTGAAGAATAAAATTTTGAAGAGGGTGGCTTTTCAAGAACTTTCTACGAAGATAGGTACATACTGAATTTTCTGCAAATATCTGCAAGTACATAAGCAGGTCAACAACAAGATGAGAATAGGAGGGGCTGAAAAATGATTGAAATCGAAAAAGCGTATGAAATGATATTCGTACAGGGTGAGCAAAATTCGTTGTCTATACTGAGAGGATCTCGAGAACTTTAGCACCTAGAAGAAAACGACACATTTCCGAGCTCTTTTTCGGAGAAACAAAAAATGGTAAGAACCGCAGCCTTCTACGATACTTCGTTTTTGAGTTTGACAATTTCGTAAAGTTCTAAAAACTTTTTTGTCTTTGAAGTTACGAATCTGAAACTTGAACATTCTACAGGCACTTTTTTACGTAGAATCCACTGATGAGCTCAAAATATTTTTTTCATTTCGAACCATCAGGTGAACTTTCATTTTTCTAAATGCAAACTTTCATTGAATTTGTTATTTTTGAATTGAAAAAAATCTTTTGTCAGTAGACTCTTCGTATGAAGGTGCCTAAGAAGGTTCAAGTATCAGATCTGTAACTTCAAAGACAAAAAAGTTATGAGAACTTTTCGGAATCATCAAAATCTCAATTTTTGTTTATAACTCGAAATCTAAAACTGATAGGCCGATTCTGTTGTCAGATTTTGATTAGTCAGGGAAAAAGAGCTCAAGAATGTGCCATCAGTTTTAGCTACTATAGTTCTCCAGATCCCTTCAGTAGACAACGAATTTTGCCCACCCTGTACACTGCTCAACAATTGATAACTTTTTATTCCTTTGTTATGCCCTTTGTTATGTTACCTGGATCATCCGGGATCATCTATTCATTAGATAGCGTCCAACCAAATTTCAAGAGTTGGGTTCTTTAAATTTTTGGTATTTTTATGGTACTTAATGGTCATAAGGACAAAACTGGAAGACGTGGGTGATATCTTGTATTCGGAAATGATTCATCAAATAAGTGAAAAACTATAGATATTCCGCAATTCATTTCATTTGATAAAGCCGTTAGTGTAACATTTTTTTATGGTTTTTCAACAGCCTCTATCTTTTAAACCGAACCGATTCGAAAAAAAAGTTAAAAAAAAAAGTGTGTCTTTTGAATTCAAGAATCTACTGTTTAAATATTTATACGACTCAGAAAATCAATCTGTATGTGTTCTTTCAGGAAAATCCCAGTTTTTCCTGAAATTTCCTGAATTTTGAGTTGTTTTTATCATATTCTTCTTTTACTTCATCAAGCTCTTGTCAGTGGCTGTTCCAGGAGTGATCTTTATAATTTTAATATGGCAATATGTTCGAAAGGAAACTTTTTTGAAACTTATTCTTATTTGAAAAGTAAAATGAAAATGGCCCGCACGGCCCATTCTCCGGCACCGCCCTTGACTCTTCTTCTCTCAAATCAGTTAATTTCAGTAGGCTGCAGATGGTGGCATAATAGCAAACTTCGGGGTAATAATGACCAAATTAAACAATTTTTTTACGACCGCAGCTACAAACCTAAAACCACCAGACGCTTTCCAGGAGAACTTCAAGTGCACCATTAATAAACAAACTTCATCTACGTTCTATATATTCAAGGTACTCCCTGTATTCAGGTCTAACCTACTCGGATCATTTCAATAAAAAAAAGGGGTTTCAATTCACTTCGCTATTAACCAGTTGTAAATTGGTAGAGTACCCAACAACATTTCAACAGACTGATTCTTCCAAACACTCTCCAGTACCGATATTTAATATCTTAATAATCGACATCTAGAGAAAAAAGTGTTTCCTAATATTATTCATTCATTTACCCGAATTTCAGATGGCACACAATCCTTATTCGGCTCCAGTCATCATCAGAAGAATGTTCCAATTATAATTCAACGCGCCAGTATCAACAGATCTTGAAAATGTTATGGTTAATTACTGAACACTCATAATATTGTTATTCTTCGATTATTTGATCTCGATTCCTTCGTCATTTCTACCTCGAACAAGTCGATCAAATTCTACTTACCAGTTACGGTAGATAATTTCTTATAAATGTATGTCAGTAGTGTGCAATAACTCGATTATCACCGAAATTGCTGAAATCCAGCAATTCAGAAGTTATGATGTCAATGACATCAACATGCATCGAGCATCGTTGCCAAGTTCACTGCTTGTGAACTTCATCATGAATTACACAATAGAATTATCCTTATGGATTCAAGTCATTAACAGTTGTTAACTGACAAATTCACCATGAAATTTGTTGTTTGTTCAATAATAATTATCACCTGTTATTCGTATCATAAAATTAGTATTTGTGAGAAAATTGAATTCAGACATTGTTCATCTTGGTTTTATATAATTATTAATACCTAAAATCTGACTAAACCTGTACTTGGACAGTTGTTAACTGACAAATTCACCATGAAATTTGTTGTTTGTTCAATAATAATTATCACCTGTTATTCGTATCATAAAATTAATATTTGTGAAAAAATTGAATTCAAACATTGTTCATTTTTGTTTCATATAATTATTAATACCTAAAATTTGATTAAACCTGTATACCTGGACTGGAGAAGAGAATATTGCTGAAGACAAAGGCAAGATTTATTTATAAGTTGGTGATTAACATTTTGATGATTAATATCAATATCCTATTCTGACACCTCGAAGATCTGTTACGAGAATAAAATAATTTTAGTTTCATGCTAACTGAAACACGATTTTCAAAATGATTAATCCAGGGTATCATGCAAAAGATTTTTAAAATTTTTTTGGATCCTCTCGAAAAATATTAGAAAATTAAAGAAAATTCATTAGTATCAGGATAAAAAATACTCAACGAATTAAATCGACTAGAAAAAGATTAGATACTCAAATCTTGTTCATGCATCTATAAAATTTGCATCGAACAATTTTTTTCTTACAAAAAATTTTTTCACAAATTCCTCAAATTATGTAAGCTGAAAATTGAAATTACTGAAACAATATAAGCCCGAGGGAAGTTCGAGAGGTCATTTTTTCCGATATTGATCAGGATGTAAGTTCCTAAACAGAGATTTGTGAATCTTAGGGTGTGTAAAAAGAAGGGGTTGTCTTAGTGACATGATATAAAATCGAAGCTATATTTCCGTGAACACTTAGAGGAAATGCTCGAATTATGAATTTCTCCAAAAAAATTGGGATGTGAAATATTGCTTATGATAATTTATTCACTTTTTTATTTAATGTTGGCAGATCCGTGAGTAGTAAGATATGCAAATACCTACAGCAATCACGTAGAACGTTGATATTTGCTTTGACTTCCAGAAAATATAAAAATGCAGTGAGAGAACAGTTCCAATTTGCGATTTAATTCGTTACAAAGAAAAAAGTAAGTTATTCAAATTGCAACCTGATTTTCGAACAATTTAATCATTATATCATTAGAATCTGAGTAAGACATTCCTTCATTAAAACTTTCACACGGGTCTTTAAATATCCTCATTCGCTTACTATCTTATTGAAAATTTGAATATCTGAAAAAAAGTTTTACATTATTAGTTTCCCTTGATATCTCCTTTATGATACAAATCACCCATGACAAGTGCTTTTGAGACAGGATTTTTGCAATTCCAGAAATTAACGTCATCCCTTTAGCGAATATAAGTTTCTTTCATCACATTATATGGAAAATTTAAAATTAAAAAGCCATTTTTCACTTTTCTTGAGACCTTGACATATATTGCTTTCATTCTCCAATTTTGTTTCGCTCTGTATATCTCGTAATGAGGTATAGAAATATGTATCAATAAAAAATAGTTTTTTCCAAATAATAATTATAACAATCATAGTGCGTGGTACACCTTCAAAAAAGTTGTTTTTGATCCAAATAGAACTGTTCCCAAAAGTCAAGAATAAAACTATTTGAAAATGAAATATTGTGTTCAATATTCATCACATAGAGTTATGAAATGAATCAAGAAATATTAGTATGAACTCAAGAAAAATAGTTCTTTTCGCGCCCTAAATATTGATGAAACAACTCCCTAAAGAAACACGAAATGAAAAAATTTATTAGCTTAAAAATCACAACTTTTTTAAGAGACTCGCAAATTGAAAAAAAAACTACCTCATCTGAAGATGAAAAAATTTGTTCAATATTGATCACATAGAAATGTAAAATGATGAAAAAAAAATAGTATGAACCCTGAAAAAATGGTTTTTTCCTTCTTTTAATATTCTCAAAACAACTCCCAACAGGAACACGAAATGAAAAAATTATTCGCTTCAAAATTATGTACAACCTTTTTTTAAGAGACTCTCGCAAATTTTCAAAAAAAAAAGTACCTCATCAGAAGATGAAAAAATTTGTTCAATATTGATCACATAGAAATGTAAAATGATGAAAAAAAATAGCATAAACCCTGAAAAAATGGTTTTCCCCTTCTTTGAATTTTCTTAAAACAATTCCCAACAAAATTATTTGATTCGAAATCATTTCGAGACTAGTGAATTTTAATGAAAAAAAAAAGAAATGCGTGACATTTTTCGAGCGATCCGACAATGCATTCGTCTGGATAAAGGCGCAGCAATAACTGATCGAACATCTTCAGGTATGTGAAAGTAAAACCCTTCATCATTATTCATGACTTTCTATACCGGTATCATCAAGCGACGACAAGGTTCAAAGATCGCGGACTGTCAACCATAAGTCAGGCAATCCCAGAGGCAGTATGGTGGAAAGTACTCACCAAAGGAGGATGGTCGGGGACACTCCGTTCGCACTAAATCTCTACAATTCCACAGACGTTCACCACACGAAGTCTGCAGAGAAACTGATTCTTAACCCGCCTTCTTCTTCTGGGTTCTTAGGAGCGTGTGTTCTTCTCTCTAGGTCAAAAGTACCGACACTTATCGGGTATTGTCTCCCGGTACGCTGAAGGAGCAGGATATTTGCGTAACATTCAGTATATCGACACGAAGAGCAAGGTTAGCATTAGACGCCCCCGAATTTCAAAACTGAAAAAAACAGTTCTCGGTTCGATGTGCATATGATTAGTGATAAGTGAAAGACTCTGGAAGGAGAGAAGTCGGGTTCATTTGTGCATTTCCGAAAAAACTTGGCATTGCGTGAATCATTATAGCGGTGCATCCAGTCATGTTCAAATTTAGCTACCAGGAAATCGGAATCTAGGAAATAACTAGTCGATAAAGTAGACAAGATCTTCAATGAAAGTGTTGAACTAAGTGAGAGTGTAATAAACGGTTGTTGAAATGCTTATCATTCTCCTTAAGTGAACAGGAAGACATTCAGGCTCATCAGGAGAGACTCCTTGAGATAAAATTGTCTTGAAGATTAATGTATGGATACATCTAATCAAATCTGCCAGGAATTGAACGCGTTGGAATTTTTTCCAATGACATAAACAAACTTCATTCTTCTTAATATTAAAAAAAACATATTGAGAATATTGGATTCAAATCGCAGATATAAAGCTATATCTCCTCAAGTTGAGTAAAAATTAGCCAAAATTATTTTTTAATTTATTAAATTCACCTGTGGTATTCATTCAGATTTGTTCAGAAACAACATATATCTCTCAAACATATTCAATATCTCAGGTAGTTACTTATCCCATAGGCGTAGCCAGGGTTGAGTTTCGGGGGGGGTTTTGAAATGAAATTTTTCTGATTTTGACATATAAATTGAGACTTTTTGAAACTTATATTATGTAACTATATTATTTCAGGGGGGGTTTGAACCCCCAAACCCCCCCCCCCTGGCTACGCCCGTGACTTATCCAGTATCATTTGGAACTTTTTATTTCACCACACATCAACATATTTGAATCCCTCCATTCTCCGAAAATTGTTCACCAATATTTGTATAATTCTTGTCTTCTTTTATCCTAAAACGACCATAGTTGAGTATTCTTCGATTTAAGCCCGGTTATGCAATTCAAATTTGAGCCTGAACCTAGTTCAACCCGAAGGAGTTGTCTAAGATGTTCAAACTTAAACTCAGCTTGATCTGGAACTGTATAGGGTGGGCAAAATTCGATGTCTACTGAGGGATCTCGAGAACTATAGCAGCTAGAAGAAAACGGATGCCACATTACCGAGCTCTCTTTCATGACTAGTCCAAATCTGAAAACAGAATCGGCCTATCATTTTTAGATTTCGAGTTATAAACAAAAATTGAGATTTTGACGATTCCGAAAAGTTCTCATAACTTTTTTCTCTTTGAAGTTAAAGATCTGAAACTTAAACCTTCTTAGGCACTTTCATACATAGAATTCACTGACAAAAGTTTTTTTTCCTATTCAAAAATAACGAATTCAATAAAAGTTTGCATTTAAAAAAATGAAAATTCACCTACTGATCCTAAATGAAAAAATATTTTGAGCTCATCATCGGATTCTACGTTAAACAGTGCCTGTGGAAGGTTCAAGTTTCAGATTTGTATCTTCAGGGACAGAAAAGTTATGAGAAGTTTTCGAAATTGTCAAACTCAAAAACGTAAGTATCGTAGGAGGCTGCGGTTTTCACCATTCCTTGTTTCTCCGAAAATGAGCTCGGAAATGTGTCATCAATTTTCTTCTAGCTGCTATAGTTCTCGAGATCCCCTCAGTGGACAACGAATTTTGCCCATCCTGTACAACTGGGCCTTATATACATCCAGTTTCATAATAAAATTTGAAGACTCTTGAAACTTAATGCTCCCTGCATGAAAAATATTATACCATAACCAGTGATCATATGAGTGCGAAAGTCCAGAAATGTTCAAAGATGTTTATACGAGTGACTAAGTGAGTGTGAAGAAGTTGTTCTGCAATTGTGTCATTTTCAACTCATCACCTTGAAATAACAGGAAATCCTAGAAATTGTGTTAAGGATACTCATCAATTGCCTGCTATGTTTACACATTGTGTTAATTTCGATCTTATCTTCAATGAAAAGAAATGAAGAGCTGAGAAAACTGTGAATATTGGGACTAGAATCTAATTCCAGAAAAGTTTTTCATGAGTTTATTCATATCAACCCAATTTCTACGAGATAGTTAGGCAGGTATCGTTTGTTAAGCAACTGACGACTCACATAACACCACAAAGTGAACTTTGAGAGAAGCTCAAATCTTTTTGAATATCGATCAGATAAGACTTCCATTGCCTCCATGAAAAACATTGCCTTTCAATCATTCTCACGAAAATGTAAGAAAAGTTCGGATTCTTGAAAGGTTCCTGTCTTGACCGCCTATTGAAGTCTCTCGATACAGTTTGAAATTTTCTCAATTTAACTAGATATTTCCAGGAATTTCATTAGTGTTCTGAAATATCTAGATTTTCTTTGATTTTCTTCCTTGATAAAACGAACCTCAATATCGAGGAATTCCAGCAAATGTTCGTATTTTTATGTTTTTCGAAAATACATTCGTGGGAAATACAACAGAATTGAAAATCATAATTTGAAGTAGATAGATATTTCTTCATCGTTTTATAGAAGAATCGTTCTATAAACGGGATAAGTATTCGATTAACATATTTTTATGCGTATTTCTGGAATGATTTTCATTTAGATATATACTAGTAGGTATATTTCAATTTTACTAGTATAGGCGGAGATTCTCCATGAAGCTCATTGGAGGTATGACTTGTTCATGTGACATGCAATTATCAAAATCTAATCATGAGATTTTCGCAATCCAAACTACTTAAATCTCATTATCGAATCAATAATTGGAAAAAATGTTGAAATTTTTGCAACACGCATTCACTAGTGCAAAATATGGAAAATATCTTGCACAGAAAGCTATCTATTTTTTTTAAATCGAATTAATTTCAAACTTTCGTAATCTTCACCATGTCTTCTTTAAGTACCTCTATAAAGTGAATATCTAAATACAGATATAACAAGGAGAACTAAGAGACAATGACCTATAAAATGGTTTTTTTCTACATATCAAATCTCAAAATTATGTTTGTGATACTATTTTGGTAGGTCTACTTCCAACTCACCCTAGGCATCTATTAAAAGTGGGCATGCTGCAGTTTGCAGTTAATAGCATATTATGGTGTGTGAAGGTATACGACGTATACGTGTAGTAGTTAAATAACTCATCCTAGTGATATTCAGTTTCTAGACAAATTATAGATTTTCAGATTATCATCGACTACATAAATACAATATTTGTCTCATTGTGTTTTCAGCGATCTATTCAACAAGTTATTAGAAGCTACCAATTTATGGTACTGTGGGTGTCCATATACATTATCAGCAATACGTATATTAGGATTTTTCAATGGGGAAAGCAATCAGATCAGATGTTTAAATCGATATAAAAGCTATTTCTGTTTTTTTAACTATAAACAAGACAACAGTGAAGTTGTTTATTTTGAAAACTGTCTATGAATGTAATTTGTAATACATATATATTATACTAAGGGTGAAAGGGGGGAAGAATGTGTAATGTGCGGGTTGTGGTTTCACGCTGCTTGTGTTGGTGGTTAGGAATGTGCTGTGCACACTCTACATATGGGATTACTATGAGAATGGTAACAACAAACTCAAATTTCATACTGCTTTGTGGTTATATTGACAAATTATTTTATAGTTAAATTTTATTGATCACCTCAAAAATGTGGAATTGTTGCAAAAAAGAGTTATTCATTATAGGAAGCCTGTAAGAGGAAATAAGAGTTATTCTCAAAGAGGAAGGCTGAATTCTGTCTTCCTGTCTACCTGTACCCTGAGTCGAATGACGCTCATGAAGTTATCTATTTTGATATAAATTTTGAGAAAAATTCTAGTTTTCGATAATTTGACGCATTATCATCAATCTCAGCAGCATACTTATTTCTATCTTTATTCTCATATTAGCTACAGTTTCTTCGTTTTGTGAAAAGCCGATAAATGAAGAGATCACATACAAAATAAGAAAATTGAATACTGTATTGGAGTTTATGTAGAATTTGGAAATTGGATAATATAAATTTGCTGTTCTTTTATCAACCATACACATTCTCTTTTTTCAACAGCGTTCAACTAATTCAGATTGGAAAAGTGAAAGATTTCCATATTCAAGTAACCTTTTCGGATTTTTCTCATTTCCAGGAGTATTAATAGTTTCTAGAATAACTAGTTTGCACCTAATTACTCATGTTACCGACGAAGAACGTTAATTGCTATAGACGGATAATAGCAACGTGGGCACTGATTGTTAAACTCCATTCATTCAATGCCCAGAAGGAATCATCAGTATGAACATGAACGATGTGGGAGTTTCTCAAATGTAGTGATCATCTCATCTCACTGAATGAGGAAAACAAGATAGGTAATGGTCAATCAACCTTGAATGTACGAGTATGTTTCTGTTGAAATGTTATATCTCCAATGATAAAATTTTGCCAATAAAATTTATCGATTCTTATATGACAGTCTGTTGCTTGACAACCTTTCCCGTGATATTTGTATGAAAATTTTGGAAAAAATGAATTCAATAATCGAGAAACCTTACATGCTTAAATTCTATTCAGATTGGTTTTCCACATGACTGTTTCATGAGAAAATTAGTCGAAAAGTAATATCGTAATATCTGAGACATCCAAGAATACAACAATTCTTGGCAAAATTTAAGTTTTGGAGTATTAAATTGGAAAATATCGTTTTTGTTAATAATCAATCTTCGAAGTACATTCGAATTGATTTCCTCTTGACTGTACTTTACACCAAAAAGAATCTCGATAAGTTTTTCCACGTCAAGCCAATTCGAAGGACCATACATAGAAAGAGTTATTTTACAACCCATCGTAACAGTGGAGCATACTCAAAAACTCTACGTTAAAAAATCATGGGAACTTCTTTTTTTCACGAAGTTTGCAGCTTATTTTGCGCTAATGAATACCTAGCAAAACGAGGTAACTTAAAAATGAAGCCTTGGAGCGGATTGATTCTTCTTACTTTGAAAAATTTTTTATTAATCATCTGTCCAGTGGTGTTTCATAAAGATTTCGCAATGGAGTTTTCATCATATGAAAAGCGTGGTCTTCTGATATATGCAAGATTATCTATAGTTTTTTTTGGTCTTATTAGGAATTCTAAAAAACCAACTTCTCGATTTTGGATTTGCCTCACTAGAACTGCAAAGATTGAAATAATCTATAAAATTTTCAATAATTTCCTGGTAAATATCCCCTAGGTTCAATGAGTCTGTGATTTCAATTGTCGTTATCTGATCTCTACCTATTTTTTCTCACCAGCGGCGTTCCTTCTGAATGATAGTAGAGTTGAAATTCTTTTCAAATATCAATCAGTCACCGATACCGACAGTATCAGTATCAGGTCGATTCAGAGAACTGATCTCTCGAAAATCTGAGTCATCCTGTGGGGTTTCTGAAGTGTCACGTTCAGAGTTGCCCTTGAAGAAGTTGACTCAACATGAGTTGCAAAAGTCGAGTTCGTCTTGACTTATTTCTACCAATTTCAATTGCAAATTCTGGATCGCATTTGAAATATATATGATCCGTCATTCGGAATATCAATCAGTTTCTGTCGATTATGAAAATAAACCGTGGTTCTGCAGTGAAACATACTTAACCAAAGTGAGGTATGGCAATTGCCCTACAATTGATATGTTCGTGGTTCAAGTTAACCCGAAAAGCAATCAGTAGAGACCACAAATGAACGTGTTCGTATTGGTGCATTTCTTAAGAAAAAATAAAGCTACTGTTCTAACAAATGCGGCAACGAAATCGTCAATGATTATGGTTTGGTGCAATACATTCATTTATTAGTTTTTTAGGCGAACGGATAAGTTTATTATCTATACACACATCTCATGTCACATGAGTTTTTAATCGTGAATTAAGGAAATTGATTTTTTAAGGAAGGTGACAATTATTGAAAAATTGTCAACCCATCTTCTGTTCAAGCGATATTTTATTGGGGCCTAAAAGTTATTCTTGCTTCATACTCAGGCGTTTTTTGTAAGGCTTATGTGAGCGTGTGCCAACTTTTACATGACAAAAGCAAATCAGAAATACAGTTTGAGTGTTTTTCTAGCTTGACTTGGTGATGCTTTCAATCGTGTCAAAAGAAAACGACGACATATTTCAATTGTTGAAATTTAAAAAAAAAAAGCGAGAACGAAATTGTTCCTATCCCATTTCATTGAAAAAACCAGTGAAAGATCGGCAGCATTAATTGGTTTCATGATTTCAGTTTTTCTGATAGCATATTGGGAAAACCCCTGAAAATTACTAGCATATTCAGTGTTCTGCCTTCAATTTTGCGCAATTAATGGTCACTAAATACAGTGTGACACGATTTGCGTTAAACCCAAGATCAGTTTTTAAAATGGTTTTAGTTTTGTTCAACTGAAGGACTTTCTTTAAAAAATGAATCCTTAGAGAAGAAAGCCAAAAATCAAAGAAAAATCGTACATAATATTACCTACAGTTTAAATAATATTCAGAAGTTTGGAGAACATATCTACCCAGAAATACTTCTGGGGTTTCAAAACCCATCAAACCACCGCCATCAGTTTTCAGTAAACACTGATATTCCGTTGACCTCAATGAGCTGGAGGAGTTCATTTACCGAAACAATTTTGACCCTACTCAACAAGTTGTGTGACCAGATACGTATGTTTGCGTGAAACTTCACTGCTCAGTGCTCTTAATGTGATTCGATAAGTTTACAAAGTTCCAATGAATTAATTTCATCCTGGATATAATCTTGAAATGAAAGAGATTCTACGCACATCATTGCATGGAATATTTCTTCATTCAATACCGGTAATATTCATCAATAGCTAAGAAAACGTCTCAGTCGAACCGAAAATTCAAGATAAACCTTATGAATTTTAATGATTCCAAAACGTGTGAACAATGAATATTTCTTTGAAGGTACGTATATGAGTATGTTGGGTATTGAATTATAATGAGTTCCTCGGTAAGACCTAGATTATGTTGTTTTCGACAAAAAAGGATTTGTAAATAAAAAAAAATTCTTCCAGCCAAATTTTTGGAAGTAAACTCTGAATTTCTTCACAGAAACCGAATTCTACTAAAAACAAAAGTATTCAGGAATTGTTTCTATACCAATTCAGATCAGAAATAAAAGAATCTGCAGAATTCTTTTATTTTTTTTAACGTTTTTTTTTTTGTTCTGACTTTCCATGCCTATGTTCGATAGTTTTTCTGGTATTATATTTGGACATCCCGGAAAAGATATATTGATGGTTCGCTCAATAATTACGCTCAATGAAGAAGCCGCAATATCAAGTGACCCGCTTACGTGAAACACACTGTTCAATTTTCGGCCAGTTACATAATCAATTTTGAAGTTCCTTTAATTTTGAAGCTTCCTTTAGTTTTATTTTAAGTAGAGCTAAAGGGGGCTTCACAATTCATGATCATGAAATTGGCCATAACACTTGTTCATTAGGTTTGATATTGCAATAAATCATTATAAAATACCAGGAAGAAGCATGCCGGGCTTTTCCTTTGAAAAATTTTGCGAAAGAAAACGGCCATATTAGAGAACCTTGTGTGACTTATCAGTCATGTTTTTAATTTCCTAATAATAGGTTATGTCTATGGTTTTTCTTCATCATATCAATCAATTCGATCTATGTTCTCTATCAGCATTTGTTTTCATTGCTGTCAAAGTTGTAAACAAAATAGTTAGTTGTTCATCGGAGTTATTTCATTCATCATAATATGATGATAATTGATGATTTTCACAAGAACATAACGCAAATATCGCTCTTGCTATACAGGGCTGTCTCGACACTACCCGACTCTTCCTCAGATGTGAATAAAGTATATAAAGACGAGTCAGGAGGGCTTTAATTTTTTTCGACGCTCCCTGCGAAGACCTTCACTGATAGCCTTCAAGAGCACCAGAAACCAAAAAAAAAAGGCTGACCATTAGGTGCTATGTTCAGTCCGTTTCTGGCGTTCCTGCAGAATTATAGGGAAGGTATTGGAAACTGATATTTGTATCAGCCCAAATTCAGAAATCACCAGAGTCGTTATAGGAGTAACATTTGTATGCTCGTAGAAAAAAAAAGGAGAGCATTCCTGACTCATTCATTCACATCTGAGAAAGAGTCACGTAGTACCGGCACACCCCGTATAAGGAGTAAGCAGAGTTATCGATAGGTAATGGTGAAATTTTGATTTGTAAGACAGGAAGTTGAAAGATCTAAATCCTTATCAAACATCCCCTGCCAAACAAAAACGTAGGTATGATAAGTTATAAAAGAATAAGGTGAGTAGTACATGGAAGCCGTCTAAATAAAAAAAAATTTAAATGGAAAAGAGCTCCTATGCTGAAGAAAGAACTGGGCTACATACTGACAACATCAACAAAATTATATTGGATTGCGTGAGAACAGCTGAGACCCCTATATTGTAGAGCAACAGAGAGTGGGATAGTTATAGATAGATAATAATAAGAGACATTCTAAACAACGTGTGAAGTAAAAGTACAATCAGTTAATAGTTTATACCTGGAATAAGCAAGCACTGAAAAAATATATGATATCGAAATCGGAGTCACCACTCAGCCTGTTAGGAACTTATCTCGGACAGACATAGAATGAGAATTCTATTGCACTATAACTAAAATCCTCACTTTATTAGATATATCGAAATATCCAATTATATCGACCTAATGAAAATGTATGTGCCTACTTCGACAAATCGAGCTCTCATTGGAGTCAATATTTTACGATTAAATTCACATTGCGCTTATGCAATGAGAGCAAGAGCAATAAAGGCATATGTAACGATGACAATTTCACAACAGATCAAACGTAAGTCTATGGGAAATAAATCACAACCAATAAAAAATATATTATTGCTCCTCAGGACGGCCGCAATCAGGATGACTAGTCTCGAAATTGCCGAATTCCACTTGGGTGGGGCAATTAAATTCGGTTTATAATTCATGACTGCACTTAAAGGACCGGCAAATGCTAAAAGTTGAGAAAAACAATTGTCTCTCATTTCACTTTCCAATAAAATGTATATTACCTAACGGATAAATCCGATATCAGAAGCAGAGCACGCGCGTTTTCTCAAGAATTACACAATGAGTTTTTGTAATCAACCAGCGTTTCTTTCCAGCTGAATATAAAACAATCGGATGAGTGAGAATTTTCGAGGCGGAAGAATCCATTGAAGCGTTCCATTTAGATTGATCAATGCTGGCTGTAATTATCGAATTAAGAATTTAGTTCAAGTTGAGAGCGTTTCTCGTTTCCATTAAAGCTGAAACTCATAAAGGATACCTAAGATGAAATTAATCTTGTTTCACCTACTTCTAACCAATAATTTTCACCTATTTCATTCGAATATCTAGTTATTGAAATAATAACAAACATAAAATAAGAACAACTAGAAGAGTTCAATTCGTACTCACTCTTCTGAGTTGTATTTATGTTATAATCTCACAAAAAAAGTAAGTGGGCGATACCTATTTGTGTTTCTAGCTACAATTCGTATTTTATCATCCAACAATACGTTGTGAAAAGCTACTTTTATTTGTTTTTAGAAGACGAGAAAATTTTCAATATCTTGGAGAGTTTGATAGATAGCTTGGAGTAGATACAGATTTGATGGAGGCCTATTCAACCCTTAGAACATAAATACATGAAATGGACATTGACGTGCTATGAATGTATTTGTTGTGGTACAAATATTCGATGCTTCTCTGTCTAAGGCAGTGGCGTAAAACAAATGAATTTATATAGCTCCTACCTTTTTATACGGAAAATTGACGTGACAATGTTGTCAGGTTCAACTATCACAATTGTGATTGGCGACACTAAGCAACTATCTCACTCCAGTCTTTGGACAACAACAAATGTTTATTTTCCATTCCTTGTATCTATGTTCCAAGATTCAACCTGAAGCGCCTCAGAGCAAAAAAACAAAGTACAAAGTTTATCACGGAACTTCAATATGCAGACGACTGCGCACTTATCGCTAGCAGCTCAGAGGATCTACAGATAATGTTGGACACCTATAAACATATATACGAAACTTTAGGCCTCAGACTCAATATCTACATAACCAAAATCCGGGTGTCTCCGCCAGAAAGCCTTCAAACAGATATCAGCCTGGAGGATGAAAGTCTAGAGCAGGTCGAGCAGTTCAAATACTTGGGAAGCTTCATAAATACTAGGGCTAACCTAGACACGGAAATACAAAACCATATCAATTCGACATCACGGGCATTCTGGAAGCTAAAGGACAGAGTGTTTCAAAATCACGACCCTAATCTGAAAACAAAGACAACTGTTTCCAAAGCAGCTTCTTTACGGAAGCGAAAGCTGGACGGCTTACAGGCGACATATTAAACAGCTTGAATAAACGCAACAATGTCATCTAAGACAAATAATACACATCAGATGGTTCCACAAAGTTTCGTTTCAGAAGTCTTGCAACGCGCGAGTTGTACAACAATTGGGACTCAAGTAACGAGGGCCCGACTCAGCTGGAGCGGCAACATTCTGAGGATGCAAGACACAAGACTCCTCAAAATAGCTCTGTATGGCGAATTCACAGAGGGAGCCCGGAAACCAGGAGGCCAGTATAAGCGGTTTAAGGATATACTACATAAATCCCTAAAATCAGTTAATGCCAATCATAACTGGAAACAACTAGAGTTAGACAGATCACAGTGGATGTCTTTGGTACACAGTTATAATGGAGATTCGAGAAGGATACAGCGGCGGCCAGATCTGGTTGGTGACTATCCATGCCCAGAGTGTGGAAGGATCTATAGATCACGGTTGGGTTTTTTGTCTTTTTGTAGATTTATTCCCGGTAACAGGATGCAGCAATGAATGAAATCCAACTCACTTTTCCAACAAGATAATACACGGTCATATGTAGCAGATCAGAAGATATGCTGCAGGAGTACATGCTGCAGCGTGATCATGTTTCATACAACATCGTGGAGGATCAACACATTATTAATTTTTCCTTTTTTTTTACTGTTGGTATTTTCTCCAATTTTGATCTATGTCACTCGGTATACAATCAAAAATATTTGTTTCATGTCCAATTGGCACTCAAAATTACCTGTTCGATTCTTCAACATCTCATTTAGGTCCATTTGTTCAATATTCATTCAATTACCTAATTTAATGGGCAAATTGAGCCCTCTTCAAGTTAATACATACTCCACTCTTTGGATGAATTTTTTTCAGAGTGTAAAGTGTATTTTTCCATTGTGAATCGATGTTGAAGAAGATTAATCCAAGCATTATGTACAATTTTGAGGATGTACGTAATTTTGCTGTGTTTTGAGTTTCGACAATTGTTTTTTTTTTCCTAAATTACTTTCCAACAACATTAAATGAGATACTTTGTAAAATTCAATAGGTATGAATTATGTTCGACGACATTCTATTTGCGTTAAAAATAATTTCTTATCTCAATTGGCAACAATAGGACCAAAAACATAATTCACAAAAAACAGATAGTTAGGAAGCTCATTGCAATTTTCAGTCAAGCGATAATGACAGAAATGAAAAGTAAAAAGGTTCATATTTATATGAAATCTTCGATGTTAAATCGTTCATAATTCATCTCCTTATATGTATATCGTTATTCAATCAGAAAGACCCTGTTTATCAAACCAAAACCTGTAACCAAAAAAAGTTTATCCAATAATGAGTTTTCAGATCTTCTTGCCGAAAAAGTTTGCAAGAAATATTCAAACCTGACTTATTGATAAGCTTATTCTTAGACCCAATTTCTCATAATCCGCATGGAATGTTGTATGCAGAGACAACCGAGACGGTCAACTAGGAACTAAATCTATGTCCGATTTTATCTTCTATCTCTTTCTAACATTGGCTTTGGGAATATATAGGTGGCGCTGGAATAGGCGGCGGAAGAAATGGCGGGAAATTTGAATCTCCATTAGTCCATATCGCAGTTAAATATTTCGATTTTTGCGAACATGAGGAAAAAGCTCTCATTTTTGATATTCAAGACACATATAATATCGACGAAAATATCTTGAATAACAAAAATGAAAGTTTTTCTTCATGTGCAAAGTTAATCATTTTTGACATTTTTAGGAATAACAAAACTCTGTATTCACAAGAATATGTTTATTGGCATACACACACATATTGGTACATACATATACAACTAGTAAATCCAAGAATTTATTACAATTGGTGCATAAAAATTGAAGATTAGAACATATAAAATTCATTAAACTTTGAAATTTTTGAAAACCATGAAAATTAGAGCCATGAAGGTCATAAAGGTAGACAAGAATGACGATCGAAATGGGTGATGATGCAAAAGCTGGTCGAAGAGAAGTAAAAAAATAAATTAAATCAGGAATGAAGCATTTTTTTTGCATCTGACTTCACTTCTTCGCACTTCCTTTTGCAACACCAAGGAATGCCAATCCCACATATTGCAGCAGAATATGTTTATTGACATACACACATATATATATATATAGCTGGTGAATCCAAGAATTTATTACAATTGGTACATAGAAATTGAAGATTAGAACATATAAAATTCATTAAACTTTGAAATTTTTGAAAAACATGAAAATTAGAGCCATGAAGGTCATAAAGGTAGACAAGAATGGCGATCGAAATGGGTGATGATGCAAAAGCTGGTCGAAGAGAAGTAAAAAAATAAATTAAATCAGGAATGACCACCAAGGAATGCCAATCCTGCATATTGCAGCAGTCGTGATGTCCCTTATGCGATTTTTATGATCAGGACATCCTAGATCCTCAAAATTTATGTCAGATCTAAGTACCCCAAGTGCGGTTGCTGCTACTTTAGGATGGGATGGGGAGTTATCTAAAAATTCCTCCAACCTGTTAAATCCACATCCTACAGCAACAAAGTACCTTTCACTTGGGTACATTAGGACTGATCTTTCATCCGACCATTCTTTATTCGCTATGAATAAATTTTGAGGTTCTGAACTGGATGAACTGATCATATTATCGCATAAGGCACAGCATATGTGTTTTTTGAGGGTCTTCACAATAGCTCCTGCCACATATGCTACCGAAAAAACACCAGGGTTTCCAGAAGAAACTTCTCTCGATATATTAACCGACAGTTCCTCAGGTGACGTCTGGAACTGAGGTATTTGATCGGTCAAAGAAGCATCTTCTGGAACTTCCATCTCCTCCCTCTCAAGGGAAATATTGAGGAATGATTTCAAATTACACAAAAGTGTATTTTCGTCATCCTCACAATTTCTCCCTTGAAAGCTTTGATTAACCAAACCATTGAGGAGTTGTGTTTTCAGGGTCCCAATGAATTGCTGCACTGTAGGATTGTCATTGGATCCGCAACCATACCTTATTTGCCCAAACAGGTTCTCCAATGGATCTTGATTCAAAGATCTGGTCCTCAGGGAAATGAAACCATTGTTCCTTAAGTATTTCCAGATCATTTGAATCGCATTTATAGATTGGAGCCAACCTGTTTGGGAAGGTGGCATAGATTTTCGGATTCTGCCATTTTTTGTATACCTCATGAACTGCCAATTTTGCACCTTCTCATGTTCCTCCTTCCAAAATTTTATGTGAGGGGAGCCTAGGTTCAAAGGTCCCCTCAGCTCCTTTCCAAAAGGACCTACAGCCGCTTTCCCATTGAAGCTGTCGAACAGCATGTCCACTTCCGTGATGAAGTTTGCCGTAGCGACAGCTTCCGAGTACAGTTGCCCTGAAAGATTAAGAAAAGATTATTAGAGTTGGTTAAGTTAGGTTGATGAAATATATATTACCTCCACTGACCAAAGTGAATACGTAAGCTGCAACTGTACGACTCAGTACTTTTGCAGCTACATTCACTTTCATTGCATACTGCAATATGGGTTTCAAGTAAATCTCCTTGATTTTGCAAAGACTTCTGAGCACCATATTTTTGGATTTGTCTATTTCGTAAGCTTTAACCACATGTTCAAATTTCGCTATTTTGGTAACTGTGGTTTCACCAATTTTCAGCGGAATTTGGACATTATGCTTACGAAACAGAGAATATGAGCATTTTAACAGATGTGGTGGGTCGAACATGCAAAAAACTTTTTTTTCTTCAAAGAAGAAAAAAGGTGTCTCCATGGTAGCACCAAGTTCTTTCACGCACCTCACATTGCTGGGACCCATATCGCAGATTGTAGCAACAACATCCACTTTGGCCATGTGCTTTGCTGCAGAGAGGACTGTTAAGAGACAATCTTTCAACTCTGCAGCATTACAACCCCTGTGGCTGAAAAAAAATGCCACTGGTTGCTTCCAAATTTCGCCCAACCCTACCAGCATAAATACCAATGCTTTGGTGGCAAGCCTTTTACTGAAGCTGAATCCTCCAAAATCTTCAAAACCAAGAATTTTATCTTCCCCACTATCGTACTGGACAGCTTCTTTAATGTCCATCTCATCAAAAAGAAGGACACAGCATCTTTCCTTACCTTGGGGAAGATTTTGATCAATTTGGTCAAAAATATTTTGGTTTATGCCAACTTTGAAAGGAACCTTCTTCAGCAAATTAAGAATGGTATTTTTGCATGGTAGGGATGCAAATTTTCGGAGGAGATTGTAGCAACGTGGACTCCTCTTGAAGAGAGATAGTGCCAATATTTTGTCCTCCAGCGACCATCTTCTTCCTTTAACATTCTTCACTTTATAGTTTCTGATTTGAGACACCATCAAATTGGCTGTCAGTGATGGCACATCCTTAAAAATATTCTTCACAACCCTTTCATTCGAAATGTCAAGGATATCACTGACAGCAGCACTCCTTTTTCTGCACAAAGCCTTCACCTTCCGCAGTTGATCCTCCTTTCTCCGTAGTATATCGACCAATTTCTTCTTTCTTGGTGTCGAATTTGAAAGATGGAAATTGTCGATATTTCTAAATTCACGGGATCTCCTCCACATTGGAGACTGTGGCAATGCCGGAGTACTCGGAGTCGGATCATTGAGATCTGAAAATAGACAAATGATTTTTACATTTATTCATAATAGAAAAAGTTTGCTGACACACCTCAATACTTGATATGTAATAATGATCAGTGATGATAATAAGTCAGAAATTGTCTAATGACAATTCTTACATACAAAATGAATAAAAGTTTTAAGATTTTCATTGAAAGCAAAAACCATACCTGATAATGAAATTGATGTACCTGCATGTATCTCTTCAGTTACAGAAGCTTTTTCCTCATTAGCTGGAACTAATTAAAAGATCATTGAAGTTGTAGTTTATAAGAGAATCATACATTTGATGGAATTGTAGAAAACATGGAACCATATAAACTAAATTAATATTTTATGGAAATGAATATAATACCTGATGATGGGAATGTGGAAGTACTTGATACAGCAGCATGTTCCTCATCAGTGTTAGGTTCTACCTCATCAGCTAGAACTAATTGAAAAACAATAAGAATTGTATTTGATTAGGGATTTACACATTTAATTATAGCATCAAAGATAACATGCAACCATATGAACTAAATTGATATTTATAGGAATGAATAAAATACCTGACGCTGGGAATGTGGATATACCTGATGTACCAGCATGTTCCTCATTAATAAGGGAAGGCATGCTTTCCAATGTATTTGCTGAAACATCGAAATAAGAGTTAGCATTGTAATATATGAATATGATAATATGCAACGTTGGACGAAATTAGTAATTTTAGAAACAAAATTAATTACCTGCAGAAGAAGAGATTACCCAAGGCATGGGAATAGCATTTCTATTCAGTTTCTGCAAACTTGAATCGGTGAAAGCTTCCCTTCTGAAATGGTTGTTGCAAATTCTGTGATGCTTTCTTACAGCACATGCTTTAAAACCCAGAGTTTGCATCCACAACTCATTCCTGTGAAAGAAAATATACATTTACTAAAATGATCTTAGGTTTAAATAAACAATTTTACGTACCTTGCAGGGTTGTATGGAAAACAAAATAATCTCTGGACTTCTGACTCAGAAGCCCCACATATTAAACACTTTCTTTCGGCCATAATAAAAATTAAAATCTAAATTAAATCACTTGCACGAGGCGTTCTCTAAGGAAATTCAAAATGATTCTTAGAGATAGGATAAACAGAGTCATGCGCCATTCCGCTTCTTTCATAAATTTTTCTTCTTCTTTAGCATTCTGTACATAGACATTTCAAATTATCCAAAAAGCGTTGGTAGCGCCCTCTGGAAATTACTGGAGGAGATGGTTAAAAAGGATAGACTTATACAAGTCACACAGAACAGAGAGAGATGCAGCATCATTCTTAACTTCGGACAAATTTTGGCCTGGAGTTGACCGTCTCGGTTGTCTCTGGTTGTATGCATTAACTTCAGGTCAGATTAATTTTGGGCTCCTTCCATAATCGAAAGGATATATATCAGTGAGTTAGAAGACCAACAATAAAAAATCTGAAACGCTACTGATAATATTCTGTCGCCCTAGTAATCACTGAACTTATAGGAATATTTTTCCATTGGGTATATTTATACATTATTTCTTTGTGTTTTATATAGTTGATTTCGTCCAAGGATGTCCAAATCATTGGAATTAGTTGGTCATTTCAAAAACGTATGAATTTCCTCAGTGATAAATATCAATCAACCATTTCTAAATCTTCAAAAAGACATCAACACATCCTACATAACTTATGTGAGAAACTCGAAAGGTATAGAACTGCGGAAATCCAGTAAAAAAAGCCAAATTTTCCGCTGGAGGTAACCCTAACTAATAGATTCTCTCACTTCTTTTTGTCTGACCTTTTTTGTATCATTTCAAAATCTTGTTTTTTGTCTCGTGAATTCTTTAATCTATAATCATCCCATCAAATTAGCTAAAGGATACGATCATTAAAATTACTGAATATACATTTAAAAAATATATAAGCTTGCAAATTGAATCAAATTACACCGGAATTAACGGCCAGTTTCTGTAATAAAGCTCTAAGGCGGCAATAAAGAACAATATTCAGAAATAATGAAGCGATAATTGCTGGGCTCACTCTTGGGTGGTGTGAAAGTATCAAATTAATTGTAGGGATTAGTATTTCGGAATTATTGGGAGTATTTCATTAGTCCATTTCGAAACAATATCGAAGCTCTTAAGTTTCATAACTAAACTATATTTCACGAAATAATAAGTGCTACTTTATTGTCTTTATTGCGTGGAGATTTCGACAGAAATGAAATAGCTATTTCCTCCTAGTTTGGCTCTATTGACAAAATATTTTAATGGACTCTTAAATATATAGAGCCGAATTTCAACGATACCCTTTGAAAAATAGGAATGCTGCTTTTAAATGTCTCAGCCAATCTATACTACTTTTGGAAATATTGAATAAGAGTTTGGCTATTTTTCTTCAATTGATCTCAATTTTTCTTCAAGCATTAGTAGATATAGGAAATTATAAGAACTTCAAAAATATCACTAATCAGAAATCATTTATCTTTTCTGAAGGTTTAATGTCATAATTGAAAGGGAAATAAGGATATGAATCGAGATTGGATTAATAATAGTTCAGTTGAGAGAAATTAACATCACAAAGGATTCCAGACAGTGAAATATCCCAAATAAAAATACATTTCATGAATTAAGAGATAATGAGTGCGATTCAAAACTGATTCAAATTCATAACGTGACACTGGTCCATTCAAATTGAAATATTGGGTACAATTAGAACTTCGATTTATATTTTTTTTGAGTACGTAACAGATCACGACTTATTTCAAGGTCCTTCGTGTATAAAGGCATCTACATCAAATTGCCATTAATTTTTTCCTATGATAAAGAGGAAATCGTATTGATTAATATTGTACATGTTGATCCAATTAGGACGTCATTACTAAGACATATACGGGGTGGTTCAAAAATCTGGTAACGCGCGCACGGGTGAAAAATCGGAATTCGATTCGTCGATTACTCTAATTCTATTAACTTTACAGAAAAGAGTTTCAAATAAAACTTTCTTTTTTTTGAGTAGTGCATCTCCTAAAATGATTAAGAACTATACAAAGTGTTTCGTTTCTTCTACACAGCTTTCAACTTTGTTATTTTAAATGGAACAACCTATATATTTTGACATTTTTGAATTTCTGGTTAAATTTGAATAATAGTTCGATGACACAACTATGTCTGAATTCTCAACGGTTTTCGAGAAATTTTACTTTTTATTGAAATTTTAACAGTTTGAGGTACTTTCATAAAATACTATAGCTCCGTCCCTATTCTATGTAACTGATTCAAATTTGGACTGTAACTAGCCAATAAATGCAACACTAAAAATTCTCTTTGTAAATAATCATATTATATACAGGGTCCACGAAAACGTGAATCCATGATCAAAACAGAAGTTCATCAAAACAGAAGTTCATCAAAATCTCCATTTTTTTAAATGGCAACCCATTTTTTTTCTGTTCATTATTCAGACATTTTTTTGTTTGCTTTCAGTTGTTTTAAATAATGAAAAGAAAAAAATATGGGTTGCCATTTAAAAAAAAATGAGGATTTTGATGAATTTCTGTTTTGATACCCAATGGATCAACGTTTTCGTGAACCCTATATATAATATGGTTATTCGCAAAAAAAAAATTTTAGTGTTTTATTTATTGACTAGTCACAGCCCAAATTTGAATCAATTACATGGAATAGGGACGGAGCTATAGTCCTTTATGGAAGTACCTCAAACTGTCAAAATATTAATAAATAGTAAAATTTCTCGAAAACCGTTGAGAATTCAGATATAGTTGTTTTATCGAACTCATACTCAAATTTGACAGGAAATTTCAAATGAAAACCCATCTTTTTTTGCAGATTCGGATTCAGTGGGAAATTTTACATCCGAATTGGTTGAAACCTAAAATTTTTTCTTGCATTATTGGGCCCTATGCAGCGTTTTTTGTTAAAAAATCGAAAAAATTCACCGTATCATGATTTTTGAAGTCCCCTGTATTTTGGAAGGTTCGTAGATAATGTGAGGTGATATATTCGAGAGAATTGGACTTCCAAAAGAGACATCCTGGGATGTCTCGGAATATCGGAATATCGGAATATCCAGGATCCCAGAAAAAATGCTATCAATTACCCATGGATTGTAGGTAGGTACCTAATAATTTTTAAAATCCAATGAATCGTTGCCATTTAGACTGTTATTTTGAATTGCTCTATTCATATTTCATAACCTCATAATACTTACAAGCAGTTCATTTCTAATGTGTAGTTTATTGCTTATACCTAGAAGTTATGTTTTAGATACTAAAAGCGTCGCGGCACTTATGTATTCCTATAAATCACGATAACTATAAACTACACATTAATATTAAGGACATGCATTGAAGATGCAAAATATCTTATTTTTATTTTTGATTGAATTGCTGAATGAAAGACGGGTGTCAGTGATGGAAGTTATATATTGTGGAGATTCAATAGAGGTTTTATTGCAATGTAGATATTTCCATATTGAAATGGAAAGATGAAATTACAATGTAAGTTGAGTGTTTCGCTTTTTCTTTCGCAGAATGTACAGTTGGGTACAATAGAAGTCAAATTATAATTTGAATTGGGATTGTCGCAGATTGTTCATGGCATCTATGTTATCCATGCAAACATAAAATCAAATCGACCTTCTCATATCTTCTCCAAGGCATAAATTCTAATAATCCTTGAAAACGTCGATCGATACAGATAAAATAGCGGGTGTAGAAAGACAGTCCGTTAAGAATGTATCGATACTGTTAGACTCCGCAATCTGCTTATTAGTGTGGTTTTAATTATGATTTACTGATCAGAAACTATCCCTCCAAACTTATCAACATATTACTCGATATATCGACCTTGTCGAAAGAAAATAGGTTCACTTCTTTTCGTGTAAGATATATGACGAGTAGATAAGACTTCAACAAAATCCATAGCTTATTTTTCATCAATACAAGATCCAAATGTCAGAACTTATCTTATATCTTATAATTATTCAATATGTTTTTATGTTGGGTGTGAAAATTTATTTTTATTGGTGTGAAAACGAATATGTTTTATATAAATTGTAATTTTTTTACGGTTCGTGGGCATGTCCGTTGTTTTTCCTCTTAGCACCCTAATTTTACTCAGATTATTTCTATTTTTATTCATATTTTATAAATGTTTGTAGGTTTGAGTATTCAATACTCAACCCTCAATGTTTGTAGGCATGACTTGAAGGTTTATCCACTTTAGATAATAAGTAATAATAATTCCCGCATAGATAAAATCAACAATAGCTAACGGTTTCATTCTTGTTATAACTACTTTTTATAGGTAAAATATAAAGATATATCAGATTTTGTTCTGATTTCATACAAGGTATCCATAAGGATCTACAATAATGTAGAACCTGGAATATGTTCTTCGTAGTATTATTTCCAAAATGTCTATTTTATGTTGAAAAACTTGAAACTTGCCTGTTCGTTCTCTTCATGATGTATTTAATTGGTTTAAAGGAATCTTAGCCACCTACACTGTTGCAAAATATGAGCAAGGATCCTTATTCATAGAAAAATATTGAAGCTTGGCCAATACTTTATGAAAATCTATAATTATATAGTAGATAGGAATATATTATACAAGGTAATTCATTGGTAAATGGGTGGCAGCTAAGCGTAGATAGAGGACACGGATGTGAGTCAGAATAACCTATATTTAAAGGGTCTATCTCTCTTTATAATCAATATTTCACTTTCATTGATTTTGTCAATTTCTTCAATTACCCATAACTTTTAAATACAGATCTATTGATTCCTTGTGTGTCAAGTTTGTGACCCAAAAAATAAGGCCTGATTGAAGATTCTCTCCGATTTGAAAAATCACTAAATACCAAATGAAATGGTGTTTAAGGAAATTTTGGTTACTGTGTTCTCTGAAAATTCAGACTTGACTAGGTATTTTGAAACCGCCTGCGAAAGTACGAGCAATACCTTGTTCTCTTCAGTTTTTTCTCCTTTTCTCGAATACCATATCAAATAATAGGAATTTTCATACACAGGGTTTTCAAATTCAATACCACTTATCAGTTTTTCCTAGGCTGGACCCGAAAAAAAAAATTTATGTAAGTATAAACTAGTTGTTGCGGAAAACAGACTTTCCAAATATCATCAAAATATATTAGGTGTTTGGAAGGTAGTGGGTAATTGAGGAAATTGGCAAAATCAATCAAACACTCTGTATCTAGAATATACAGAGATATATACCCTTAAATATAGGTTATTTTGACTGAACTCACTGTCCTCTCCTAGTATCGAGAATCTAGAACACAATTTAACTACATATTTGAAATTCAGGGTGTGCTATGATAGCCGTTGAAAAAATCGGGAATCAATTAGCTAGAGCTATTGTAATTTACGATATCAGTTCATAAGAAGTTTAAACACCTCAGGCTCTTTATCTTCCTCCAAAAACAAAAACGGAGCTATAACCTTGAGTAAATTTAAATTGATCAATCTCTGATAATGTTGTGGGTGTAGTATCAGATCCGTTAGGGGAATGTATGTTGTTAGAAGTAGCAGTCACCTCGTCGTGTAAAATATTCGTGATATAATTCATGTTACATAAACCGAAAAACAGCTAAATGGAAACCGTGAAATCATATCTGATTGGGACTATGTTTTATATATGGAAATATTGTCCGTAATAAAAATGCATATTCATTGGTTGGTTCTGCATTACATTAGTTTTTGCCTCTTGTTTACTCAGTGTTCTTATTGTTAGTCTACATGACTGACATGGAATTCTGAGAAAAGCGTTATCGTCATCAAAAGAACGTTGTTAACTTCTTATGATATATTCAAACGAAATCTATTCAATACAAAATATCCATATAAGATCAAATTGAACATTTTATAGGAAGTAATTCCTAGTATAAAATATTAAATTAATGTAGCCTATAGATACTTGTTAAGAATCCATGATTAACCAAAAAACATTATTTTCAATAGAATAAGTTTTTCACCATTGGCAGTAATGAAAAAATGAAGGAACTGAGTTGAATTGAGAATGCAAAAGGTTAAATGTTATTGGAAAAAATATCCGATAAAAATGCTTACCCCTCTCACGAAACTAAGCCAATTTCAGAGTATATTTGTAAAGGGTGGGCAAGATTGGTGATACCTGAACTACAACTTTTTAACCCAACGAGTTAGAGAAAAATGAATGTACCATTCATATCTTCTTTTTTCGAGAAACTAATAATGCCTGCATTCCTCTATCTTTTTTTGTTTTTGAGTTATGGGCCAAAATTTAAATTTGGGCGATTCCAACTTTGGTCATTATCTCCGTTTCTGTTTGTGCTAGGTTGTTGAAATGAAGATACAATACAGACACTTTTTTTATAGCAATCCAGTGGCGTACTATGACTTTTTCCTACAGGTTTATTTGCTGAGCTATAACATGAAGTTGTGTTTTTTCTTATGAAAACAGTAGTTTAAAATTACTTAGAAAGAATCGCTATTTTTTTACCGTTTCAGAAATATATTATACATCACCCTCTGTGTTTTTAAGTCACTTCTGTTTTTATAAGAAAAAATACATCTTTATGTTATAGCTCAGCAAATATACCTGTTGGAAAAAATCATTACACGCCACTGGATTGCTATCAAAAAGTGTATTTATAATGTTATCATTTCAACATCCTAGCTTAAACAGAAACGGAGATAATGACCAAAGTTGAAATTTTAATTTTAGCCTATAACACGAAAACAAACGAAGGTAGAGTAATCCAGTTGATGGCATTATTACTTTCTCGAAAAAAAACGAACGTAGTGTGCATTCATTTTCCTTTATCTCTTTGGGTTGAAAAAGTTGTAATTCAGGTATCAACAATTTTGCCCACCCTGTACGGGAACTCAAGTGTACGCTTTTCGAACAAACGACATAATTAATATACATTCTTATATTAGAAAGACTCATGAAGAAATTTATGATTTTATAATCCTCTGGTAGAAATACTCACAAACGTGAATCGATTTTGCATTGACATTGAAATTGTAATATATTTCGCACTATTTCTGTTTTCATTGATCTATGATGGTCTTGAGAAAAGTCTTGATAAGTCCTTCTTAAGAGAACATGGTCAATGATAGAATATATAAGATATTCTACACTTACTTGAATGGCGGTAATAAATGGCTCTCCTTAGATTGGAATGAGTCTACAATTACACCATAAAATTGAAGGCTTCCAGTAAAAATTCGATAATTTGCAATTATTAATACATAAAATCGGCCAAGTGTTGGGTGTCACCTTGATACTTTGTACCCAATTGGTAGTATAACACGATGGAAGTTATTATTATTATTATTTACATTTATATTCTTCAATCTCGGTATTCCATTTGATCTGTTTTCAATCGTGAGCACGATTTTTTGATGGCTTTCTCTGTACAAGTCATTTCCTTATATTTTAGCTAAATTTCAGCTTCTATGGAAAGTTCCCTTACCCGAGTAAGTTGAGAAATAGCGATATTTATTTAGGCTTCAACTCATTATTGAGAAGCGTTTTTGTTCAGAGCTAGCTCATATTTCTAGATGTTCCACATTTGAAAGATTGTGTTTTGTGATTTACCATAAGCTAAAAAGTTGGATTATCACCACCATTTTTCACCAGTGTAAAAACCTGGACAGAGCAGGGTTGAATTCTACGAAAGAACTATCAAAATTTACCTTTCGTTTTTATAGAAAAAGAATTTCAGATTATAAACAACATAATAATTCTCAATATAGACCAACTCTTCAGACTTTTTCTTATAACAGAAGAAGAGATATGTGGAAAAAGGGAAGGTATACAGACTGATTGATTATTATAGATGCTCACCACCCTTCAAATTTTTGGTGCTTAGTGGAAAAAAATTTCGTACAATTTCTATTAGTCAAAACGAATTTTGGAAACAACTTTTCCAGTATGATTGAGAAAGCCAGGGCATAACTATTATGTTATTTCATATAGTAACCTAATTTTTTTATTTGATTTCTCTAGAAAGTTTTAAATATCCCATACTTCACCTAGGTCTGACCTCTAAAAAGGTTTTGACATGAGAAATAAAAAATGAACTACTCATTTTGACAAATTATTTCGAATAATTGTAATCATGAAAGATTCTGATCTCTAATGTATAATTTGGATATTTCCTAATATATTTGGGAAAAGATGAGCAAAATAAAAATGAACTTGATGTGAAAAACAATGATACTCCTAAACAGAAAATAATGAGTGATTCTCTACTGTGTAAATGGGTGTGAAAGAGATGTGTAAATCTTCAACTTTAGTTTTTCTTGTAAGAAAATTTCCCGAATAATATACCCGATATAACCATAATCCCACATAGCGCTAAGCAATTCTCGTGAACTTGAACATTTCACTGATCAACTCGAGTCTTGGCGACGTAGTTCAAGGTTGGATCGCACCTTTTACTCTTTCTTTATTTTTTTCGCGCGTTCGAAACACACCCAAATGGTCAAGGAAATATCTAATATTCTCGAGCCAGCTTTAAGTGTTCCACAATAATTCATAATACCCCACATTCCATCCGTGCAACCATCTATTGTTCGTCTTTCAACTTTATTTATACGCCTTCATCGTAGTGTGTCCAATTTTGATTGAAGGAGCTCTTGTTCGGATTGAATGTTCGACCTGATATGAAGTGCTTGCGCTGAATTATTTAGCTGACCCAGAGCCTTGAACTTCACAAGTACATATAATATTATAAGTGTTCTTCAGAATACGAAACCGATGAGCACAATCACTAATAGCTTGCATGAAATATTACTGATCATCGTGTGTATCATGCAATTTTTAAACTTCTTTCTGGGGAAGAGTAAAAAAGATTCAATTTTGGAAAAATTGCAACAGAAAAAGGGGCTAGATAATATTCGACTATTATGTAATATGATTACAAGATTACATATCGAGATGGACGATGTCAGTCAGATACTAATTAATGGATGCAGACGTCTTATTCATCATAACATGTCGCAGCCCATCTAGAAATAGTAATAAAGCAATAGAGATAGGGCAAAATGCTTAAAAAAGGTAGTAGAAAATCTTAACATGGTGAAGTATTTGTAGAAAATAATGCTGTCGGGTATTTATATGGTATGATCGTCTACATATAGATACATTCAAGAGATACAGAATTAGAAAGGTTCCAACCGATACAGCTGTCATCAAACAACCCTTAAGATTGATTACGTAATATTGTTTCCTCAAAATTCATTTAAGTTTCAAATGCAAACTCTATCAAATGTGAATATAACTAGCAGCAATTCTGGAATTTCTGGAATGCAATGCCTGTATGCCACAGGTGCAGGTTATTTTTCTTCGATAACTTCTTCTTGTAAAAGGTGTGAATATGAGTAAGACAAAATTTCCATTTTTAACCAAAAAAAAAAACCCTAGGGGCACCTACTTCTCCCAAATTCGTTCCTAAAAACTGACATTTTTGGCTGTCTGGCACTTACAGCCTGTCGACAAGTACAACTGTAAAAGAATCCCGAGGCTGGCATATCTATAATTAAATCTTGTCATTCACATAGTAAAAGTTGATATATTTCATTATCAATAATTAATCGCCCACTATAAAACGTACTTTCATTAAACATTTCGCATATTTTCCTTATTCTATCGAGTGAAAGCATTTATGTGTCAAGTCAAAGGAAAAAGTTTGACATTGAACTACCTCACCTCATGAATGCAATGAAATAGGTGCGACGTCATTGTGATAAAAGGCAAATATCACGAAGGTGTAGGTTCTGATCTATAAGCAGACATACGTAAAGAGGACAAGGACACAATTTTATCTCCAACAGTCCCATAGATCTTTTGCCTGAAAGCTTAACATGGCAGTAACTCATGGCTTTTCTCCAATTTTTCCAGCCAACAAGACATGCGAGAACATGGAATTTGCTCGGGAATAAACATTATATGTAAATCATAACTGAAGTAGGTACCTACAAGTTATTCATAACATCTAGGAATATTGTGTTACATTTCTGGCATGTTGTATCATCTCAACTACATGTCATCGGAAAACCTTATTTTATGGGAAGTATATTCATCGGGATATTCCTACTTCAACTACTCCCTTTTTCGGAATGAAATTCAATCAAATGGAATTGTGCGAATCATAACAAATATAGAAATCATCTGTTGTTCTAAAAATAGATTTTTCTTCCCAATGTGCAAAAGAATAGGCAAACATTAACCAAATTGATATTCCCCTTGATGTTCATTGACCACTCTAGTTGTTTCATTACAAAATCTGAAATTATGATTAACGATTTCTCTTTGAAAAAAGTGAGTATTTCTTCAGATAATGCAAAATAGCAATGGAGTTATTGTTTTAGTCTAAGTAAAAAAGAACAATTATGACCGTACTCAGATTTAAGAGACCTATTAATTGATGTGTCGGTCGATCCACTCATGCTATTCAATGTGTAGCTTTGGAAGCTGGAGGAATGACCATCTTGTCAAGCTACTCTTCGAACATCGATCAGTCATCTCTGTTTTTGCAGGCGTTGAAGGATGAGCAGATTCAGAAGGGGATGCTTCATTCCACAAGCTATGTGAAATGTTTGTGTGTTACCCTGGAAAACTCGATTGCAAGCCACGAACAAAACAAATTTTTTCTTGGAAATGAAAACCAATCACCAAGTGTATAATATATCTTCTTAATTCTATTCATAAGTGTTCAGAAAAGTTGAATGGAAGGCAATAATAAAAGAATTTTACTACGAGTTGCGAAGGGTGGAGTAATTAAGTTTATCCTTACAGATACACTTACATTTCTGCCGCTTGAAACTGGAACAGCATGGCAATCCGGTGTATTCTTCGAAATAATATATGTACCCACAATGTGAACGATACTCCTCTCAGAGTTGGGAGAATATATCTCACCTCAATATTTCAGGGTTTCATGAATACCAAATCCCCAGTCATAATAGATTTATACCTCAAGTGAGATGCAGACTCGATCGAATAGATAGTTAACTGAAAGGGAATGTATCGACATCAATATCTCAATTGTCCTACAGAATTGTAGCCTCAAATTCTAGGTGAGGTGAGAATCCATCCCAAACGTCTTACTCCATCCACAACTGCATGAATTTCGGAAGATTGTGGCAGTAAATTGACAAGGGAGATAGGTGATAAACGACTTTCGAAAGATAATGTCTATTTGAAGAGGAAATTTAGTTCCTGTATGTCGTACATAAGTGTTTATTCGAAGAGGAACCTGACATAATATTTGTACAGTATTTTCAAAAATAAAACTTTATTTATTCACTTATCTATGAAACATATCATTTCATGGTGAAATGGAATCAAATGCTGTCAAAGGAATACAAAAAATATAGGTAATAATAGATCAAATGAAATTTCGAAAAATCACAAAATCAATGGAGAGCATGCATTAATGAATAACAAAAAATCATCAATATTCTATTTTTTTTTTCGATGATACTTTTCTCGGAATAAATAAAAACTTACAAGCAGTTCTGATCACTGTACATTCCATTTCATCGTATAAGTGTTCCATAGAATGACTACCTCCCTCTAAAATACATGCATCATGAAATGGAATTAACAGTGATCAGCACTGCTTGTAAGTTTTTATTTATTTCGAGAAAAGTATCGACTGTATCGAAATTTTGCAAGAGACTTTTTTTCTCCAGAATCGAATGGGAAACCATAGGAGTATTTTATTTTTTCAAAATATATCCCACGAAAACAATTTTTGAAGGAAAATTATAAGGGGTTGTCATTTTCAACCCCTAATAATGAAGTTATGAGATCTAAAAAAAATGTGTGAGTAACATCTTCTTATTGCTTCATATAATGTATAGTTTTATGACTCAGTGTTTTTTAGACCCCGTAAAAAAAATTAAAAACTGTCATCTCCTTATCCAAAGGCTGCATCTTGGAAGGGAGGTCGATTTCGAAAAAAATTTATAAGAACTACCCCTGCTTATTTTCATCGAGGAATCATCTCCCTAAGTCCTTCGCAATTGTTTACAGACACACTGTATATGGAACTTAAACATTCTATTCCAAAAAATTGGGAGATACAAGGGCACACCATTGTTTAATAAAATAACTAAACTATTCATTCAGACGCTCAGACCGCTGATCACATAAAAATTTACCGAAATCGAATAACAAAAGAGCTAATATACCATTACACCAATATGGCACACACAATTCTTATTCCAAAAAGCTTTAAATATATAAAAAAAAATCAAAGAAAAAACAACAGTAATGATAAAATAAACCCAATTGGACAAAAAATTCCCGAACGTGGCTATAAGCCCGATAAAGACGAAAGAAGACTACCAACTGCGTGACGAAGAATAAAATCCTGGACAGGACCCTAAAGAATTTGAAATTTTGATGGTTTGTTAATTTGTTGTCGTTAGAAAGAAATTTATTTTGAACAACTGTAAACAGTTATTAAGTATAACTCACAGTTTTTTGGTGTTTACATCAATTTGTATCAGATGAATAAACTCATTTCTATTCTATTTTATTCCATTACAACTGTCACTGGTTGCTCCTAAATTCAATATCACTTAAGGCATTTAAGTAGTCCATCAATAGATCAAAAACAAATGTCTACCTGCCGTTAGAAATATTTTTAGAACCAGAAGGAAGAAATCTTGTAACCCATACTACTCAACGCCAACCTCATCAGATTCGATAGGAACATACCCATACGATAAAAGAGATGAACTCTCAATATTGCTTGAACTGATGAGAACGTTGAATTGCCAATTAAGCTTGCTGCTTAACGATAACCGAACAGCGCTGACTCGTAGTATTAAAGATGCTGAAAGTATGCAGTAAATTTTTACGGCTTCCTTTAAAAATCCCTCCATACTGTGAACTATTCACTGTTATGGGCTACGAATGAATCACCTATCGGAGATTATCCCTTAGGGAATCTGTTTCGACTGTTTCGAACATGATAATACACCTCTACATCTTGGATTATCCTCCTTACTCATCATATATCACACTTGAGATGTATCAGAGTATATTATTCAAAGAGCATACATCCTATGGTGGCTATTATTCACGTCTCGTTTGGTATAGTTATGTGGTAAAAGTTAGCATGTAGGAAGGCAAAGTGGAAAATTTAAATCACCGAAAATATACATGGTGTCCATTCGAATTAAAAAATTATATTTTTTTCAGTTTATTTAGAAGTACAGTATCATGAAAAATTAAGCATTTGATGCATTATGCCCCCAAAGTTTCCTTTCGTAGAGATATTCACTTGGTGCCATAGTTCTTATTCCAACCCTGTATTCATACCTGTGCATAAAAGCCCCAAACTAATTCTACTTCTTAAGTTTGAAAAACGATCATTCAACCTAGCTACTTATGCTGAGTAGCTCAAAATATAACAAGCTAGAAAATATTGTCTACAATCAGCAAGGACCTTTTTACATAATGTATTCTCTGAACACAAAAAAATGATTCTGGATTTATGTCATCCGCAGAACTTGATAACAATCTGAGGAAACCATTAAATCAAACATTTTTTAGCCTGGTCTGAGTTTGGATTTTGGAACTACCTCTGACTGGGTACATAAAACAATTCCAACCCTTATTGAGGGCAAGATTTAATTAAGAATTTCATAGTGAATTTTCGATTATATATAAAATATTCAATGACTCAACCACCCCCTTGATATTGTTGTATAAATGAATGAAAGGACGTTATAAGGAAGGTTAAGGGAAAAATTTATTCCGGCAATATTTTCTTTGAATATTCTGGTCGAATATTATGCAAATGACGGAGTGGCATTGATCAAGGGCTCAGATCCTGGAACTTATTTTTGCAGTGAAAACATTCGTCATCCGCTGTTAAATTTGGAGGGATATTTTTCATTAGATTTTCTGTTTTACTGGTGGGAAAATAAGATTCACTCAGCCATAAGGTCACAAGAGGGTCAAGATGGATGGGAAATAATTTTCTTAGTTTTTTCCTATAAATTGGGTATCTTTCACTTGGAAGAACATTGATAAAATATATGGAAAACTATTTTTTCAGTTATATGGCGATCGTTATTTTTCGCTCAATATTACAAATTAATATTTTTTTCTCTGCTATTCAATAAAATAGATCAAAAGTATAAACACTTGCTAATCGTTTATTATCTGACATTTGTTTTCGAAAAACACAATTTTCATTTTCAATTCACGACAACTGTTTTGTAATTACTAAAACTAAAGCATACAGCTTCAATTTGCTGCTTTTATGCATTCCTTTTTTCTATGTAGGGAGACATAGGAAATACATAGGGCAAGATCATACTTATTGCACAAGTTCCTCAGGCAGCCATTGATTGCTGTGTAATCCACAATTAATGGAATAAATTCAGCGGATCTACAGTAATCCGTTTGCCTTCGTTCATCAAAAAACAAAAAAAACCTTCGTTTTTAGAGAATTTTTTTCATTTTGAGAAAATTTCTCTAGATTGAACTTTTGTACCTCGCTTAATATTAGGTTAATTAAAAGTTTATGTCTACAAAATTGTAGGAAATTCGATGTTCTACAACTTTAAATATCGAAAAACTCGATTTGGGAGTTATGAGCGGAACAACAAAAATTTCGAGGTTTTTCTTCATTAATTTCGGAATTTTTCCAGCGGACCTTGTCTACTGGACTGTAAGAACATTTTCATAGAAGATGATTTAATTTCAAATAGTTTGCCTACCATTACGAGGATATATTGAAAAATTCTTAGCCTACTATAGAACCAAACAAAATTTCAATGTCAAAATAGTTTATTACTCAACATATTCTCCTCTTCATTGGATACATTTATTACAGTGAACCTGCAACGTCTCCCGACCTTTCCTAAAAATTGTTTCTTCTTGCTCTGCAAACCACAGCTTTTATACCTCCTCATTGGAAGAAAATTTACGATCTTTTAAACTTTTTTTCAGTGAGAGATGGGAGTCGGATGGAGCCGAATCTCTTGAATGAGGGGGTGTTCTAGTATTTCAAACCCTAAATCACGAATTTTTTGCATGGCAACATGAAATTTGTGTGCAGAGGCGTTGTCCTGCAAAAACGAAACAACTTTGCATAGCTTTCCGCTTCTTTTCTCTTTAGTTTTTCTCCGTAGAGTGGTCAGTAATGTCGAATAGTAATCTCCGGTTATTGTTCTACCCTCATTCAAAAAATCAATCATGACTTCTCCGTGGCAATCCCAAAAAACTGAAGCAAGAATTTTTCGAGCAGATTTTTGGAAACGAAACTTTTTAGGTCTTGGAAATCCAGAGTGTCGCCATCCCATCGATTGTTGCTTTGTTTCTGGATCGTAGAAATGTACCCAAGTCTCATCCACAGTAACAATCCGGTTTAAGAAGTCTACATCGTTTTCAAATCGATCACAGATCGAAAGCGATGCTTCTACCCTTGCACGGTTTTGGTCAACATTCAAACATTTGGGGATCCATGTTGCAGCAATTTTTCTCATGTCCAAATTGATGTGAAATATTCAGTGCTTCAGATATCCAATTTAGCCCAATTTGACGGTCTGATAAAATCATGTCATGAACTGCATCGATATTTTCGGGGACTGACACAGAAATTGGCCTTCCCGATCGGTCATCATCACCAAGAGTATTAAGCATATCTCCGTAAATCTGCTTACCTCTGAACCCTTTTAAATACAGGTACCTGATGATGGCTCGATACTCCACTTTTTCGATTTTCACAATTTCGGTGGACATCTTCTTTCTTTTAATTCAATGCGTAACTCTGGTTTACTTTTTTGACCTCAAACTTCATACTGACACTTCTAATGAGGTATTGTTTTTTGCTATGATAACGCATATTATTTTTATGGTCTAGGCTAACTAGATATCAGTACATCCTCGTACTTCTCCGATTCAGTTATTTTCCTACATCTACAGCTCAGTAGCAATCCTGGGTATCTTCCCCCAATCAAGACGTTCTAGGAAACCCATTACTCTCTGATCATCCCCACATTCGCTACGAAATGTCTCCGTATATGCAGCACTGAAGATATACTGCCTTTCTATCCGGCGAATGGCGAATGAAAATTAGCCGGGCCGCTATATACATGGAGCAAGGAAAGCGTAACATTTACATCGCAACAAGAAAATCTTGAAATACGACGATAACCCCCAAATGCCAATCAATTTGAAACGTGGGCACATTAAATTGGTTAGTTATTGTTTCCACTCCATCCACCTTATCTCAAATGGCCCCCGAGGGGATTCGAAGCTAATATCGAATCTTGTTATTTGGTACCGCACTTACCACTGAATTAGGTCATTAATCACTCCAGAAACGGGAATGGCTGAGGGTGGAAGTTACTGCATTATTCTTTTTTCCATTATTTTTCACAATGGTGATAAGTAGTTCTACGGAGTGTTTCTTCGCTAAATGAGAATTGCATATTTTTTCTCCTTACGTATCCCATTTCGGTCCCTTAATTGAATTTTCACGAGCATACCCGACATAAATGAAATTCTTTCTTGAATCGACAAAAGGTGGGAGGAGTAATATAATACGCATGACGTCATCTGGAATCAGGCCTACGATGTTGAGGAATGAATGGAAATTTCTCAATGAATTCCACTCTTGAAACTATCATATGGGGTGAACGCATGACCCATATAAAAATTATTTTTGAACCTAATAACATTTTCCATGTAAAACTTTGGGAAGGGTCTGAATTATCTAACTGACAAAGAAACTGCAACACCCAGAAGGAGCTGTTTAAATTTTAAATTTTTTTTGGTAAAACATAGATAGTAGATACAGCA
Source organism: Coccinella septempunctata (assembly GCF_907165205.1). Lineage (NCBI taxonomy): Eukaryota > Metazoa > Arthropoda > Insecta > Coleoptera > Coccinellidae > Coccinella > Coccinella septempunctata. The sequence continues at coordinate 32,004,247 of NC_058191.1, read as the reverse complement.
AGGAGTAAATGAGGTTTTTTTAAAAAACTTAAATATTGTAGTAGTTTTTTGCAAACTTTTCAAATTTTACAACAAACCAGCTGTTCAGGGAGATCCGAAGTCGATGTTTAGTTGTTGTTGAAATGCATAGAGCACGTGTACGCGGAATTTATCGCCAGCTAAGTGAATTTCAAAGAGGTCGAATTATTGGTTTACGGGAGGCGGGGTTGTCATTTTGAGAAATCACTAACTGTACGAACAGAAATCCAACTACTGTTATGAAATGTTGTCAATCGTGGTTTGATAATGCCCAAAATCGAAGAAGAGTAGGCACCGGACGTCGAAGAGGCACAAATGAAGTTCAAGATCGGCGTCTAAGACTTATGTCCATTAGAGACCGATTTGCGACAACTGGATCTTTGGCTGATGAGTGGTTAGGAGAACAAAGCCATTCTGTAACTTTTCGAATGGTTTACCGCCGCATAAGGTGTTTTGGACAGCATTATCGACCCAATCTTGTGTTACCTCTTACGGTTGAGCATGGACGGCAAGGGCAACGCAACGATTCCAGTGGTGCAGAGAACGACAACATTGGAATGTCGAATGGCATCAGGTCGTCTTTTCTGATGAATCTCGATTCTCCTTGGGTGCACCTGATGGCCGAAGAAGGGTAAGACGACGTCGAGGAGAAAGACGTGAACCTCATTTTGATGTTGAGCGTTTTGTACACCGGACAGTAGGCGTTATGGTATGGTACAATACAAAGAAAAGACATACCCCATACAGTTATGGCATCATGGCATGATGGGGGTGCTATTGCACATGGAAGTAGGTCACCTTTAGTCTTTATGCGAGGTAACATGACAGCGCTGCGTTACCTTTAAGAAATAGTGGAGCCATATGTTCTCCCTTACCTTAACCGGCTTAAGAATCTAATATTCCAGCAAGATAATGCTCGACCTCATGTTGCCAGAGTTAGTTTAAACTTTTTTGAAGCGACCCATGTGAATCTTTAGCCATGGCCGCCCAGATCTCCCGATCTTTCGCCCATTGAGCATGTTTGGGGCATCAAGGGTAGAAGGCTTGGAAATTTGCCCCATCCCCCACGGACTTTGGCGGCTCTGAGACATGAAGTACAGGTAGCTTGGAATAGTATCCCTCAAGAAGAAACAGACCATCTTCTTGCATCAATGCCAAGACGTGTTGGGGAGTGTATAGATAACCGCGGTGGACAAACACATTATTAACAAATTTAATAAAAAAAAATTTTAAACCCTTCTTTTTCTTTCAAATTTTAATCATTTACTGAATGCTATACTATCTGTGTTTTACCAAAAAAAAAAATTAAAACTTAAAAAGCTCCTTCTGGATGTTGCAGTTTCTTTGTCAGTAAGTATATAACCGAAACCATTAGATCTTCACCCATACAATTAATGGTTACCAGTTTTTTCAAACATTGTACTACCCCATAATCGCAGACAGAATTCTTAGAATACATTTCTCTCCTTTCTCAATTTATTCCCAATTCTCTCCTATATCCAGACCAAACGTCAATCCAAGACTGAAGTCGCGTAAACCTTTTTGGTCAAACTCTTTTCTTACTTTGAATAAAAGGGACCAGGATATTTGGCAGTAGGAATGAAAAACGTCCATTCTTAACAAGGAAGGAACAACTTTCGGATATGGCATATGAGTCCAGGTTTTGATCTTACCAGAAAAATATGGTGTATTCTAAATCGTGTGAGAACAGGTCATAGACGTTGCCTAGTCAAATAATAAATCATCTAGTTCATAATTTTGTCAAATTAATGAATTTCAGGATAGTTTTGGAGCTATACATACAGTCCCCGAATTATTTTTGAAGTGATTTGTGAATTTTAGATGAACTGATATTGAAATCGATTTTATTATTTCATATTTCTCTGCTTTTCTTTTCTTCCTTTTTCAGATGAGAGTTTCTGGTAACTCTCTTTTTTTTTCGATGAAGGAATCAATTCTTGCAGAATGAGATGACCTTCAATATGAAATATTTCAGGTTGTTTTAGTTATGGGATGAAAATAATGGATATGACTATTGAAAAAATTTTGATGGGATTCAATTCGATATCTACATAATAATTCAGCTTTTACGTACAATAGGATGAAAACAATGAGAGACCAAATGAAATAGAAAAATATGATACACATATTCTCTTTCCCCTCTGGGTTCCGCAAGCATTTTGAAAAAACCTCGCACGAGACCCCTATTTCTTTCTTACTGTTGCCTCAAGTCATCGATATATCATGTGTAAACTTTTTATGGTAACCTGCAGTATTCAAATTGAAAAGCAATATCAGTACCTTATGAGGAAAGTGTCCCAGATATGTCACAATCAAAAGATACAGGCTGTCTAAAAAATTGATGCTACGAAATTTTTTCGCAGATTCTCTAGACAAAGTTAGGGAATCCTATTTTTCATTCTTGACAGAAGGCCTTCCTCTTTCGCAGTTATAGCCCCTTGAGTTCTCAAACTGGAAACAACAATTCTGAAGAATGGAATTACGAACAGGCGTAGGAAATCTTACAGAAGTAGAAACCATCCAAACGCAAATAATTGTCCCTCGGCAGTAATGTGTAGCGCTGAATATTCCAAACTAAGGATGGAGTCTTCATGACTCTAGTGTGTACTCCATTTTCACCCTTGAATCTTGGCAATAAAAATAATCTTCTCCTCTCATCTCAGAATCCGATCATACAAAAATCGGTGAATTTTGAGGAGTTTCATTATATGCGATTTTGCTTTTTTGGCGATGGACCTCCTTGACACTTTTCACTAGGCCACAATGTCTTTGATACCACTAAACCTCAACGTTGGAAATTTTTCAACTGTCAGAAGGACCATTGAATTGAAAAACTTTCTTGCCTCTCGCAATTTTTTTATGAAACGCAAGATTTTTGAGTCCTTATCTTCTCAATACATAGGATGTATTGGGATATATTTGTGTACCTATAAAGGATACCTATTTTATATCGTTTATCCTCAATATGTCAATATGTCTCAGGATTTGAATAAGATATCCTTGTCCCCCAATGTCATTATTATCAGCCCATAGTCAAAACCGCAAAACTTACTGAAATGGAGCCAGAATAGCACATAGACATCCAAAATGAAATAATCGAGCTCAGAAGTATCAGTAAAATACATCCTCTTCAACATGGCACACCTCGATTCTAATTGTTGCAAATAACGGCGTGTCTGGAAATGATTCAGCTTTTATCACGATTTCCGTCGAACTCCAAAATGTTAACCATCCCATCACGCAATGCTTAGCCAAAGTTCCTTTTCATTGAAGGAGCGTCTTTTATTCGATTCTTTTTTCGAAAGAGGGATTGGACTATCACGACCTCAACCCAATTAGATTTTCTTGCCGACGGTATGAATAACAAGAGTATAATTAAATGGCATAAAAAGTATTCGTGGGTGTGTGCAGTCGTGATTTGTTTGAACGATATAGGACTTCTATAGGGTAATTGTTCTCGGAAGACAAAACATTCTATCATAAGTACCGTTCTGTTGATCTATCGTTATGAAAATTATATGCGGCTTTGTACGACAAGGAAGTTGTTAAACTTCAAATTACATATATGCAAATACAAATCGTTTGAAGTTCTCAAAACATGAGCTCAAAAGAGATGCAAATTCGAAAGAGATATCTACCTCTCTTCGATCTGGAATTCCATGAGAAAAAAAAACATTAAACATTTATGCACGTGTTTACCAACCATCCCTGAATTTCAAGGAACATCTAAGCTCATTAACGTAGGTAGCACATCACTAAGGTTTCGATTCCACGAACGTTCATGGGACAATCAAACGATAACTTTTCGTCCAGTGATTTAACATTTTACGTATGTATCGGAGTATACATCAGATTAATTCCTCATAAAATAAATTAATTTCATAACACGAGGTTCTAAAAGAAATTATTCTGAAGAAATCATTGTCTGATGAGACTGCTATAGGCACCGAAAAGTTGAATTCATTTATATTGTTTCAAAATTTAATCTCAGGCAATATACAACATAGTTTTTGACAAAAGATTAAAAATTTTCGTCTTGAATCGATTGTGGAGAATTGACATAGACCTTATCTTTCACAGAGCCCCAAAGAAAAAAGTCTAAAGGTGTTAAATCACAAGATCTCGATGATCACCTCTTCGAGAAATGACACGGTCAGGAAACTTTTCTTGCAAAATTGCGATGGTTTCGTTGCTTGGATGGCACATTGTTGAAAATAAACGTCGGCCACATCAATATCTTCCAGTTTCGGCCATAAAAATCATTAATCATAGTTCGGTATCGCAATCCATTCACCTCAACAGTCAGCCTCATTTTCTAATAAGCAAGGTCCATTCCAACCGCCAGCCCCAAAAACACATGAAGACGTTAAAGACTAACCGGCCGTTAGACTTTATGCAAAATATAATGTAATGTCGTTTGTGGAATGCCTAATTCCAAAGATGGACGGGGAATCGACAAACCTGGGTTTCCTTCAACACTTCGGGCTACAGCAGCAATAGTTGTTCTTGACCGATTTCGATTCTTCACATCACTAACTTGTCCCAACAGATCAAATTTGTCCACCAGTTTCACTATTGTTGGCCGAGAAGGTGCTTCGCAATTTTCACAATTTGTTTTTAGTGGATTTCAACAATTTCAGTACGTTGTGGAAGCGTGTATCTTTCCATTTTCAGTAATGGTGTAGTTTTTACTTGTCAAATGTCAAAAATGACAGCTTCAACATTGACAGCTGCCCAAATGACAGGCTATTCAAAATGAAACTTCTTATTGGAAAAATTTACAATACACACATGTGATCAATATTATTCATATTCATTCATTCATATTCAGTACGCAAAAATAATTGAGAATTCAACCCTCTATCTCTATAGTTCATTATCTTTGCCGAACACTCAATAGTCAGCTGTCGAACCATATTTTTTGGATTAACAAAACTCAAGGATCATTAAAAGGTGAGAAGTGCTTGACCCAATTGAGCCCTTCTCGAACAATATTATCCTAGTCTGTTAATTAGTATTCGTTTTGTTGGAATACCCTGTACAACAAGAACATCGAAACACAGTTTTTTCCAAATCACCCCAGTTGTTTTATTTACTCCGAGGCTACCGAAACTGCATAACACTGTTGGAAAATCCACTCAAGAACTTCGTTATTCATTAAGCTCAATTTTTCATACATCTTGACGCAATGCATTTCAGGGAATAAGGCTGTCGAAACAGAATGTTTCATTAAGGCCGTAATAAATGTAGCAAAACAGTTTTCATTAAAACGCCATTACACTGTATACTTGAACGGGGTAGATTTAATGGTAATTGCATCGTTCCTAGTTAAGCATCATATATTTCCCGAATTCGGGGATTTTTAGTGCCTGATGCATTATTTTGTTTTCGTTCACAAATTATAGCGAAGCGTGGTGCGGCAGACGGAAGGGTTTTTAGCCTTTTTTCGGCAACTCTGATGTTTCAGTGTTTCTGATTATACGTTTCTATTACGTTTCTATTTATCATCCCGTAATACTTGGTTCAGTGGTAGAAATTAAAAAAGTGGGTATATACATGGAATCCACTCACTGGAAGTGATAATAAAGTTAATTGAAGAACCGGTAATCTTCAAGCCCCAAATCCCATATTCACGTTATATGAATACTAGAACAGCTCCCATCCCGCTAGCAACAAAATGTCGAAACACTGAAGGGTAGCAAAAACTAAGCCAAAACATGTACCTAGAGTCTCAATGAAATTATATAAATAAATTCTTTTAATATACCTATTTATCAATACAAGAAATTTTGACTGTCATCAACCTGTTTTCAAGCAGAAAAACTATTAATGAATAATTTATTCACATATGTAATTTTGCTGTTTCCAATCGAATTGTAAAAAAATGTTATTATATTTTACCACTTCAGGAGGAAAAGTGTGTAAAGGATAATTGCGAATTCCTTTCTTCACAAAATGACACATACGTCCGAATATGGGTTGGTCTTCATTTAATATATAATATAACAAACATTTATGAAAGAAATATGAATTTGCCTACCTACTTCGAAAAATTAAACATATATCAAAAAATATGAAAAACTAGAAATAATATTTCAAAAAAAAAACAGCCAAGTACACAGGAGAGAAGAAAGTTACCTGACAAGCAGATTATGTCCATTCGAATAATCTCCCATTAAATAATAATAATAATAAGATGAAGAAAGAACTAACGGAGGAGTTCACCCGAAGATTGAGAAGGATGATGAGAACTGGCCTCAACAGCAATGATCTGATAAAAGCTATCAATACCTACGCTTGCTCGGCGCTGAGCTACTCAGTCGGTATCATCTCTTGGACCACCACCGATTTAGCAGCCTTACAGAGAAAAATAAGGACGATGCTGACTAAACACAATAAACATCACCCCAAGAGCTCAATAGAACGGACCGAGCTGCCACGACATCTTGGGGGTAGAGGAATTGTAGATTTGTCCAACCGTATGTCGCAGGAAATTGAAGGACTTCGATAATATTTCCTGAGCAAGGCTGCTTCATCAGAACTCCATCAAGTAGTTTGTGTTGCTCATAGTTCTACGCCGTTAAAGCTACGGCAGGACCACTTGGAAACCATCGAACACTCTGCAGAAAGTAAAATGCAGAAATTGAATGACCAGATATCTGCGTCGACCTACTGGTTGACTTCCGGAAAGTTGTTTCCTGAGACAGAGGGCTTCATGCTCGCCATCCAGGATCAGGTGATTCCAACAAGGAACTACATGAAATATATCGCCAAGGATGCCTTAGTGGCGGATGATAGCTGTCGTTATGGCTGTGCGACACATGAAACTATCCAGCACATCACCGGGGGATGTCAGAAGTTCGCGGGCACGGAGTACAAAAATAGACATGATGCCGTTGCCAAGATTCTTCACCAAGAATTGGCACAAAAACAACAACTTCGAAAAAGGTTCCTTATTACAATTACCATCCGGATGCTGTATTGGAAAATTAACATCACAAGCTCTACTGGGATCGCACGGTTCTCACAGACCGGAAAATAACCCACAATAGACCACACCTCATATTGCTCAATAAAGATGAGGACAGAGGACTATTTATCGATGTGGCGATTCCAAATAATAACAATCTTCTAGATAGGCATACTGAAAAAATTTCAAAGTACAGAGATCTCGAGGGACAAACCAGGAGACAGTGGAAGCTGAAAGTTATCAAGACCATCCCTATTGTCATATCATCTACAGGCCTCATACCGAAGAAACTACTAGAGAACTTGAGGAAACTTCAGCTGGACGAAAATATCTATAGAGTCATGCAGAAGGCGGTACTGCTGGGAACGGCGAGAACTGTACGCAAGTACAGGGGAAATTCAGAGGAACACCGTCTGCTCCAACAGAGCTCCATCAGAGCTTAATCCTTTTGATATCTGAGATATCTGGGATGATTGAATTTTCCTCTGGAGAGGTGTGTGAAAGCGGCAAGGCTGAAGTCATAAACCCAATTTATTGACCAAAGGCCAAATGACATTCCCATTTAAAATTCCTCAGAATCGGAAAAATATATACCTCATTGGATCAACATTATAATCAGTTTAATATAAGATATCTTTGTGAATGCCTTGTCTTCTGTAATTCATTCCAAATTTATTGACTAAGTATTATATAGGGTAAGTCCGAAATAAAAATTCAAAAAATAATTGCAGAACTACAGACTGCAGAAACTCCTCCAGTTTAAAAACATGGACCTTGCTTATCAACAAATAAACAATTATATTAAATCTTTTCGTGGAGTTTCTTCGATAACGTTTCATATGGCGGTTTTATTTTAAACTACCAAGGAAGTTGTTCAGAACCCTGAGGTACTAGCTCAGAAAAGTGCCATCTGTTTTGCTCTAGCACTCTAGCTCTTCTAATTTCCGAGATCCGCTCACATTACATCGAAAATTCATGGGACACTCTGTATATTGTCGATTTGTACATCTTATGCCGTAATGTCAAAGGTCAATAAGAAATATCAATCAAATGTCTGACTAAACTAAACGTACTATGGCATGTCCTACAGGGCGCAGTCCATCAATGTTATTTGCGGATTTTGGTTGCGTAAAAGTCCTGAAGGGATAGTTTTTATTTCCAAATAGCTTCGTTTGTGGTGCTGGCAAGCAAGGTCGGCAACGGAAACATGTCGCATAATTGATTCGTTTACACGTAAACATTTGCCGGAACCATTTTGAACACCCCGCGTGGGAACAGCTTGGTAAGCCATTCAGGGCGGATGATAGATATCCACCGATGCAGCAACATTCGGCGCTATAAATTAAGAACTTTCACTGCTACCGAAATAATTTTTACTTTAATATCAGCAATAAACTCCGACACATCTGCAGAATGCTTGCTCATTTTATTTAATGGACCCAGAACGCCAAAGTTTCCTCCCAGAAAGAAAATATTTTCGATTTATTCTTATTATGAAGTTTGCATTTTCTTCGGAGCAGTCGTTATTAAAATGTGAAAAATGAGGGAGGGTATTGCTCCTGATAGCAGTTCGAGAACTCTCGAATGGAAAAATTTACAGGAAATAAATGATACTCGGGTTGTTCTTGTGGCCCGAACTACTTGAACTGTAATGAAGAGTTATGGGGGAAACTTCGGAAATATGTAATCACCGTAATGCACAATATTATCACAAGTTGAATTACAACCAGCAATCGGAAAGAAATTAATGGAAGACTTTTGGAAATGTTTTCACTAGAGGATGAGGCTTTCAATATATAGGAGTCACCAAATATTTGTCTTTGAGTACTACATTATTCGTCAGCATAATTACAGTTATTCCATCACCTCCGTTATAATATTAGTAGGCAGTATCGTTACCAATGTTAGCATAACTCTATTTTAAATTTTGATATCACACATCGTCAATCTAGAGAAGGTATTGTATTGAGCATATTATATTCTCTGTATTTTAATAAGTAGAATATCGCAGGAATTTAGACAGGTTGAAAAACAATCTCTTATGAGTTCGCCAACGTTTCGGAACTATTCTGTTCCTTTCTCAAGGCTAAAAAGAAGGCATTTATTAATCATACACAAAACAGAAAACAAATTATACCTCATCATACAACTAATAAAAGTAATATTTTAAAATTGGTCATAAGAAGTTAAGAATAAATTAATAAACAGTCCGACGTGTGACAGTCAATGAAATAAAAACAATGAAACCGAATCGGAATTATATACATTGTTATCGATGACAAATATTCTCATATTCGGTTTCGGCTTATTCGATTTATCCCAACCAGCAAATATACAGTGTGAGACAAACATAAAAAAGGCGACGAACACGAAACAAAGCGCGCAGACAAACAATTCTTCATTATTATCCATTCTTATTCTTGTTATAAATAAAAAGCACTCAAGTTGTTGGTATCCTCTCTATAATTCACTGTATCGTTTCTTCTTATATGTATCATTTCACTTAAAAGACGTCTGAAATGATGCTGTTCGTGATCTAGGATGGTTACATCTTCAAAATTAAACCTATATTCCTCTCTGTGTGTGTGTGTTGTGTGAGGGCAGTTGTGTTTTCGGCTTCTAAATGTCATCATTTTAGTGTTGTCGAATTCTGTCTTTCAAGTATTGTCTTGTTTGGCCCACGTACACTTTGCCACAATCTTGCCAGGGAATTTTATACACCAGACTGGATTGCATAGTTGGAGTGGTTTTGTCTTTTATGTTGGTAAAAATGTTTTGTTGTTATCAATAAGGATGTTGTAGAATGATGTCGTGCAGCCAAACTCTTTAAATATATTGTGTAATTTGTAGGACAATCCAGGAAAGAACACGGATTCTCTGTATTGATTTTAAATTAAATCAAACTTTTTTCTGATAATGCCTGGTTCTATGTTTCTGGATATATCAACTCCCAAAATATGAGGATGTTATAAAAAAGTAGTCATCGTGCCTTCTATAGCTGAATTAAATTCTGATGAATATTCCTGTACCTAATTATTTCAAACAAGATGGAGGAATAACACACACTGCTGCAGGAAACTCATATTAGAGCTACTCTGAGGAATGTTTTCAGCATCGGCTCATTAACCTGAATATCAAACATAAATTTCCTTTGAGATCGTCTGATACTACTTGTGGTTTGTGATTTTTTCAACACACAAGAAATATTGATTTCCCACTCATATGAAATGAGTTCAATTCCTCGCTTCCTAACCAATATCATACTTTCATGATATAGAAGCGTAAACGGTAGATAGTGTAAATTTTTTTTTTCGATTCCGAAGAATCACAGTTGGGAATGAAAGGTTTGCAGGTATCTTCCCCATTCAGTAAATCAAAACATCAAAATCGCTTTGCCAAACAACGCATCTCATTCTGATGAAAAAACTGTCGGTTTGGTTGTTTTTCCTTTTGCAAGTTGCATCGAATGAAATGGAAAAATTACTACCTGTCGAATGAATGGTACAAACAAATGATTGATTGGCGCTATTCATCTTTCATACCCTAAAAGGGAAAATTGATGGATAAAGTATGAAAATTCGTTGCTACGGGTTTGTATTTTCAGGCTGTTATCAGTTCATTGAGCGGAGGATGTCAATTTTATCCAAATGCACAGCATCTATCCACGATAGACACATAGAGTGTTAGTAGGTATAAGCCTTTTGGGCCTATTTATATTAGTTCGGAGTTAGTTTGTATTGAATACTGATAATATTTCATTATATTCTTGGTTTAATGAGTTTTCAAATAAAATATAAAAATGCACATATACAAGGTGAGTCAACAGTAACTGCATTATTTTTCGTAATGAGCGTATTCACGCGAATTACCGAAAATAGTGATTCCCAACGTGTTTCACACAATGTTTTTTCTAATTTTGAATAGAATGTGACTATTTGAATTAAAATTAAAAGTAGCAAAAACGTATATACAATCGATACCTGCAACAATATGTTGTTATGACGCTTGTCAAAATATTTTTGGGATTTTAATCAACGCTATGTTGCACGTTCTACGTAAAACTTTCTGTTATTACGTATTTTATCACAATGTCGAATTTCTTCGGAAAATATGTGACGCTCATAATTGAAGTTTATACAAACTGATTGAAGGCATACCAAATCCAGTTATTTGCATGGAAAATACAATAGATCAGTATAATATCATAATATGCAATTAACAGATAATTACAAGAATGTTGAATTCTTCTTCAAAAATCACCATGCATCTATTTATAAGGTATTTATTGGTACCTTAAGACATTTACAATGTATAGGACAAGTCAAATGAAAAATAAAAAAATCAATTTTCGGGAAATCATCTTACGATGACATTCATCGAAAAACTTTTCGCATTTTCACCCAAACATAAAATCCTCAAATGCCATCACTTTTTTGGGTCTCCCAATAAAAGGAAATTCTTTGTCATCCTCTTCATTCACAATCTATCTGATTGTGGAAATATTCAGCTGAAAAATAAGTCGTTTAGATTCAGATGAAACATATTATATAAATTCTCTCACATTGAATACCTATGTTCGCTACCGTCTGACGTATTGTGGATTTTAGAATATCAGGGTACAACTATTTGACTGAGCGAACCTGAATTCTAAGTAGCATCATACTCTTTGATAGCACTTCCTGAAACCCTGTCTCTTTTTTTTCAATCACTTTCGTCGTTTTCGTAATAAAAATTGATATTAGTTATGGCAACGGCGTTATGACATTAACGACATTTCTTGAGTGCCAACCTTACTCCATTCTAGTTACAAAAACTTGAGAAAATCATTTCATGGCCAACCGACTGCTAAAGTAAATGTGGATGGAGTATGCTGCTTCTCACTTAGACGTTTCAAACTAAAAAAGATCGAATTTCATAATTGGTGCCAATCACGATGTCACAATCATTTATTAAGACTTTGTATGTCTACCAAACAGCAAAAAAGCCTCTGTAGGTTAGAGTATTTCATATTCTTTACGAAATACTTCATTTATGGCGAAAATTTACACTGGAGGTTTCCGTATTTTCAATCTATTCACAGGGATGGTGAGATTTATAGACAAACAGTACCTAGACGTTGATCTTCGTCTTCGAATTTTTGTTAGTTGAAACATCTGATAATAATTCGAATCCCTAATGGTATGTTTTTATGTTCATGAAATATACTGAGGCAGTTATATGGGAGTCCATTGAAAGGTGCGAGATCAGTTCTGTATTGAAGGCACAGACGTTATATTCTAATTCAGCGTTCCCGGAAAGAAATAATGAGTTCTTGGCACCATTCATCACTTCCTTTCCACAAGGATCTTTCTCGTTAGAAGCTTGGGACGTTTCAATGGGTCCCCTTCTTCAGAACATGATCAATAAGTTCTCGAGTGGATCGTGAAAATTTTGGAAGTATCAAAGGAGTTCGGTAATTACGACACGTCTTGGTCATAATAAGAAGGAAGAAAATTAGGAAACGTCAAACTATTATGCACATGGGATATACAACACTTTCACAATTTTATACCTTCAATATCCTGCATGCACTGCAGTAAAAAATACGATTTTGCCAGAAGCTTCATTCTATCTTATGGACGTTTGACCAGTGACGTAGACGTGTGTGAAGTTGGCCTAGTACTTTTCGATTTTTGAAATAAAATATTGTGCTGAATTATGCTAGGTTTCTGCTGTGTTGAATTTTTTTTTATTCCATAAGGCCTCAAGATATTTCACAAACTGTTGAAAATGGGCCAACTCAGGACTCGAAAAATGTCGCTACATTGCTGATGCTGACTTGTGCCCTAAATACTTCCAGGAAGTTCGTCGTATTTTCAAAAAATCTCGAGAAAAATCTCTAAATGGAAAAGAAGTGAACCAGTTATATAGACCAGAACGTTTTTCTTGAAAAACGTTTTATATAGATAAGCTACATTGCTTCAGAATTTCAGAAATAACTTCAAACCCTGGCTCCATAGGGAGGAAATTAGAAAAATCAGGAAGATTGTTTGAAAATTAGTATACATGGCCACAAAAGCTTGAGAAACGTTGAGCATCGCAACCCCCGTATTACCATCATTCGAATAAAAAAGTTCAAATTTGTCTGAGAATCTGAACAGCACAAGTCAGCACAAATATATTACAACTATACAGGGTGATTCATAACTATTGGGACATAGGCTAAGGGCAGATTGTTTGGACCAAAATATGGTGATAGGACCAAATATACCTCAATAAAATATTGCTGTGGAAAAAGGTAGAGGGCTTTAAAGTTGAATTTTTTTTTTCGTCTTTGACTAATAATTTCACTTTATATTTTTTCATCCGTTTTTAAGAAAAACACAATTCAGTTCAGAGCATCGGAAAGGGATTTGGAGTAACGTTTTATTTATTTTATTCATTTATTTCGACGATAAAGCACAATTAAAAACAATGTAACATAAAAAGAATAAACTTAAATTAAATGTTCTAGGTGGCCGCCTCCGACTTCTATGCCTTTTCTAATTCTTTTAATAAAGGACTTTCGAACTTCGAAGAAAGTATTATTCTGTCCCTTTATAAAAAATTCAACTTCAACGCCCTCTATCTTTTTCCACAGCAATATTTTATTGAGGTATATTTGGTCCTATCGCCATATTTTGGTCCTATATCCATATTTTGGTCCAAACAATCTGCCCTTAGCCTATGTTCCAATAGTTATGATGATAAAACAACTTTCGATAAAGAACAAAGGCCTAGGCCAACTTTTTCCACAAATCTTCATTTCAAGCAAATTTTGCTGGATTTTAGTGAAGATTTCAACGGCAAAATTTAGCACATATATTGCACAACTTCTGCATTTTCTTCTGTTTCCATCGAAGAATTTCCTTGAAAATATTTGGGACGTAATTCAATACAAACATAGCACAAATTGTTTTATTCAGTATCAAGAAGAAAAGTGAAATTTCTGAGCTATATCTTGGCAGAAATTCGAATGTTATAACTCAGTTTCCTACTGAATTGACCAATCTATATCAGGTGCTGTGATCCAAATTTTCGAAAAGAGCTTGTCTGGAGCATTTTATACATTTTGTTATATATCTTGAGGATCGTATGTAATGAAGGAAAAGTTTCAACGTCACAAAGCAGCACAAAAAAATTTCGAAAATCGAAAAGATTTCGAGAGTTTGTAATGTTAAATTTCTTTTCTGAATGGAATATGGTGTGCAATCAGAGGAATTACCATTCGTTCAATTAAAACTAAATAATTTTATGGATTTGATTATGAAATAAAAAACTCAATAATTATTCTGCTTTTTCATTATTTGAGTAAATTGATGAATTTACTCTCCCCTATTCATTGTTATCGGATGTAGTATGAGGGAATGGTGGATTTTTAAACTCTTCATTCATTTCCGTTACCTAATTTTGCTAACTTGCGATATCAGTTGCGAATCCTCCAGAAAAACCATAATTCATAAAAATTACGAAAAGAAGCATCATTTGCATCGATTTGCAAGCTTTGCCGAATTCATTTAATAATGATGAGCAAGCTTTCATTGTCGATTGTAATCCACCACAGTTATAAAGATCAATATTGGATTATTCGACTATAAGGTAATAGACGTAGCCAGTCGTTTCATTAGTATCGGAAGACTGAAGTAAGTGTGTCTGAATTATTCATTAATCTCCGTTTAACCAGTCTAGGAATAGTTTGCATTCCTCTTATGGAATAAATGATTATTCCGTTGAATCAGCTTCATTCATCCATTTGCTGTGTTTTAATATTTTACGAAGGTTTTGAATTAGAAATATCAAGAATTCAGACGAATATGTAGATCGTTAAGAACACGTCAATGAAGGTTTTTCTGAAAACGCAAATATTAGTTCATATTTCCACTGAAAGGTCTAAGGTTTTCGAAGAAATGGAAGGTCTAAAAAATTGTCAAGTTCAGATTCATAATTGTATGTCTGAATTATTAAAAAAAAATGCATTTCCAAAATCATGGTGGCCTAGGTGAACTCTTTAGAGAGGAAAATGATTGTCCACTCAACTCGTTGAATTTTCAGAACCTCAAAGCGACATAAAGATGTTCGCCGAATTAAATTTTATTATAATTATTTATTTTTGTTCCTTAACCATTCAAATAAGAATCATCTCATTTCCTTGTTCACATTCCTCAATCAAATAATTCAAGGTTCACATTTTCCAAATTCCACTTCCCTGTATTCCGTCTGGTGATGCAAAATTTCACATCTAACGCCTATTCAGAAGTGTCTTAGTACAACCGACGCATTCGCCAGTTTGAACCACTTCATTCATAAATATTCAATCATTTCAATGTTCGAATAATTTGTTTCCACATAAGAGCGAAGAAGATTTCTGAAATTTTTCATGAATAATATATAAAAGTTTCGTCAAAGTTTAACAACTCACGATCATCATCAATCGGAAATTGAATTTTCAAAATTTCATGAAATAACCTAACAAACCTAGGAAATTTAACGATGTTTTTAAGGGTTGTGTCCATTATTTCTTCAATTAATCTCAAAATTTTATTTCTACTTTAGTAAAGAAACCTACTGAGCTGAATGGGGATCAGGGTTATGAATCCCCTTCAAGTTTTTGTGCTGCAGATTTTACTTTTACATAAACGCTCCAAAAATAAAGATCATAATGAGGGAGACAGAATACGGAACCAAAAATAAAAAGTATCAATACTTAAAGCAGGCAAACGCATAGACCAGAGGTTCTTTTCCTATCTGGCCCCGCCATAGAGAGAAAATATTCTCACAGCCAGACAGCCAATCAGTACTCTTACTTCGTTGGCATCTAAAATGGAGACGACAATTCAAGAATTGTCGCCCCATTAACGCGTGCTAGTCATGGATCAGCGCATGAATCCCCAGAGAGGCTGAAACATATCAACACAAACTGTAGATCGGTTTCGGGATTATTGTCCCTCATCAGCACAGTGCAGTGTGTGGCACTTGACGGCGGAGCACCTACTATGTGCTCCGGATACAGGATTTCGTTGACAAGAAGATGGCCCAGTCTAAAAAATGAATTGAAGAATTGGGTTATTGAAAGGGACAGACAATATTTCAATTCTATAATAAACCCTCAATTGCTCGTAGATTCATCTACAAATGAATAAACATATGTACTTACCGGGTGCAGCCTAGATAGCTTTGGCTTTTTAGTTCTCGCATTTTTGTCCACCATAAGTTTTCTCCATCGGTCTCATCCATCTCCTGAATATCTTTCTCGTAGGTGTTCCAGGTTAATGAAAAGCATTCAAATCCATAATCCTCCTTTTTCATTTATCTTATTAATTTCATCTCGCGCATTCGTCAATTAGCACCTGACATCACTAACATGAGTTTTGCTGTTTGCAATAATATTTTTTTAAATACCTGCTCTAGGCCGATTCCAAATTGGCTAACTTTTAGACCATCAGTAGGCGAGGCAGCGCTCGAAGTTTTAGCTGGATCTCACATATAACCGCCAACACGTTGTTAATGTGTTTGTTAGTTGCAGTTTTGAGATAATTCCGTTGAACTATATCCGGACTTTGTTCTAACTTCGCGTGTTCGAAAAATCGTAATAGAGAGTGCGTGACTGATCACGTTTAACGGATCAAGGATGTATTGATAGATCGACCCTAAATTACTGGAATAAACGGAAACCAGCAGATATTCCTCATCCTATATCATATTCGCCTCAGTTGTTTTCCAGAAGGAAATTGAAATCGATTACTGTATCACTTTCGAATAATCCTAGGTTAGCTCTTTTATTTCAAGACGCACATCAATTTAAAAATCACGTCACTCCATTTTTCTGTTTGTATTATTCTGGTCCAGTAAGTATCAATACATTTTTCTTTATAGGATAATCTGTAAAAATGTAGACACTTGTCAATGTAACTAAACTACTCGTTAAAACTTGAAGTTGTTGTTTTCCGAAGATTCACATTTTCCGTATAATCTTGATATTTTCTTCAATTGCAAAAACTTATAACGGTAATAAAAAATTCTTCTGGTTCATCGTTAACAAGTTCAATCATCGTTTGTCTCTGTGTATCAGAAATGAACATTTCAATGATTTTCCCGTCAATCTGTAATTCGTTTTCAATAAGAAAAAAACAGCTAGAAGCAATTAAAATTTGTATTGTGCCAAGAGACGTTTTATTCGATGACGATGCTAACACAACCTTTTGGATGTTTCAGGCTGGTCGAACACAAGAACAAGTAATGAAGGAATGATCACGTCTTAACAGGAAGGAAAAGAATATAATAATAAGAATTAATTCAGATGCATACCATCCGCCGGTATGAATATCAACAAGTGGTACGATCTGAATGGAACTAGCCCATTTGCCATCGTCAGGACAATTAACTGGAGAACAGTTGATCTCAGTGTTACATGTGTGTTGTGGAAAATGTTTGTTCAGTAATGATTGAAAAGAAACTGTAAGTTATATATTTTTATGGATGTTTATTTGTGGTTCACATTGTTATCGAGCATTTTTGGCTATCGTTTTGTCATTGTTAGATAACATCTTTGTCCATTTCAGAGCCCTGAAGAAGACTTTAAAATAAAGTTGAAACCGGTTGGCGTTGTTTTTGAGAGAGTGGTTTTGTTTAAAACCCAGACCTTCTTCCTCTAAAACTTATTCTTGCACATCAATTAAAGGTCTCAAACACACTGTCCTGTTCTAACGTTCTAACTGAAGAACGTTCTACCGAAGAATTCATACAGGATGGCGTTCAAGTACTACTCGATAATATTCAGAAGCGACTACCAGTATTTAATTAGGGTCCATCAATTCCAAGCTTTTTTCCATCGGAGAAGAAGCTGTGTTGCCCTGATGAAGTCAAATGAGACCGAAATCATGGTCAGCATCTGCTCTTCTTTGTTATCCATTCAACATAACATAACATAATATACTTATTCATTTAGTTGTCCTTAGGATGGCAAATTGTCTAGTTTACTTCAGATCGTAACGCTTCTTGATATTTATATCGTCAAAGGCCCAGTAGTAGTAAACCACGTGGTACAACATTAGCAGAAGACAGTTTTTCAACTCTTTCATTGAGAAGACAGCCTCTTAGCACTTGCAGAATGGCAACTCAATATCAATGTTATCAATGGAGTACTACCATAGTTTCACGCAGCTATTGGCGAAAATTTCGTTTTTCTGGAAGATAATACGCTGCCATATAGAGGCCACCAGATGATTCCTGCTAAAAAAAAAACAAGGTATTTCTGATATGGCATAACCTCCAAGATCCCCTGACTTGAATCTAATCGAGCACGCTGTCAACCAATCACAAAGAGCTCTTGATACCCACAGACCTCAGCCTGAAACGCTTCAACAGCCCCTTGACCTTTTGCCAAAACTTTGGCAGAAAATTGAGAAGGATTTTCTCAATAACTTGGTAAATATCGCACAGAGAAGATGCCAAGCAGTTAATTATGTCTTGGAGGTCATACTTTGTATGACTTGTATGAAGCTAAATAGAACTATGGCAGAATTCCGGTTTCTCGTAAAATTTTTATGATTTTTGAACTATTGTTTTTTTGATACTGTGAGTACATAAATTCTTTGAAATCTTATTATAATAACCTAAAAACTCTACGTATAGATATTCCATAAAGAAACTGGGTATTTCTGACGAGAACAACTTTTGACGAGCAGTTTATTTACATAATGAGTAAACATGTTGAATTCATTTCAAGACATATTTCAATAGCCAGTTTTCAACCAACTTATACCTACTCACTCTGTATAACATAACATGTGACCTCTTGTTCGTAGGTTCTGCACGGGCTCAGCTTGTTAAGTCCTCAAATGATCCGCAGTGTAGTGAAAAATGAAAAGTAATTGCTCGTTTCAATAAGGGACCCTGGACCTAATGAAGCATTGTGAGAAGTTGCTACGTTTTCTTCCAAGGGCGGTGACCTTTCTCGTCGCTTCAAGGCATCTGCTCTATGAAACGCGAATGCCATTATTACTGGAAAGAGTCTGGCTTAGACATCAAACAAGATGAAACACGATGCTGCCAAAGAAAAAAATGATTTAATTCAGTTATGTTCAAGCCCAGCTTCGCCTTATCGGCTTTCAATAAATGGCGAAAAAAAAACTTTTATCCTACGACATTTTCATCTCCTCTCGGAAATTACTATGGAAATTTGATTATGTATTCTTCAGAAAATCTTCTAATGAGATAACTATCATATCCACTGGAGCTGGATACTGGATGCAGTCACTCTTAGTCTTGCTTTAGCCGGATCTGAGGTCATTTCCAAAAACTGGCAGTTTGGGCATTGTATACAGACTACTAGTTTTTATACGATGGTTTGTAGAGTCAAATTAAACGTATGAACACAGACATGAAGAAATAACGCAACCTTCGTCTTGTATGTACGTACAAACTGAAGAAATATGCAGATTGCTGCAATGGATTGAGTGTAGGTATAAACAGGCTCTTAGACAAAGAACATTCATTTATCAAAAAATATCTTCGTGGGCATAATTCAATAAATATGTATTAATTTTTATGAAAAACGCTGCGAGAGAAAAATTCATAAAATATTCTGCTGAAATTTGGTTTATTATCTGTGTGGATCACATTCTGAAGATTCAGACATTTAAGGTTGTAGAAAAAAATTTATTTCAAAGAATAATTCCAAGGACTAAGATTTTCCAATTCCAGCATATTGAGAAGAATATAAATATACCTACTTAATTTTAATTGAAATCAATTGGATTTATTGAAACAAAAAAGGGAATCCTTATATAAAAATACTAATTTACTGACATCAAAGAGATTTGAAAATTGGCGCATTCCCCAGAAGAAAATTCTTCTCTGTTGCACCGCCATCTAGTCAGGTGCTAGCGAACATATCTAACCTTTTACAGTTATCCATTTGATATATGGTGAAAACTTTCTATTCGATACATAGAAGAAACCTTTAATGGTTAGAGTCAATTTCCTTCCAAAATACATAGGTTTGATTTGTGAATCAATAGATAGCGAATTGTAGGATTTGTCTCACAAATAATTTTTAAGACTGTATATATTTGGTTAGTGGAATACATATATCTATTATATAATAGATATATGGTGGAATATTTCGCTAAATAATCGATAGTTCTCGTATTTTCAGATGTCAGTTGCACACATTGACTCATGCGAGCAGAAAATTTTTTGAAATATTCCAAATAAAATTGAAAAATTGTTATTAAAGTTTTATCTGAAATTGCTCGGAGCTGGAAGAGGAATATATTTCTCAAAACAACGAATGTAGGAAATCATTTTTTAATTAAAAGGTGTTGTCTGAATTGATATCTATCGGTTCTGCGAGTCTTCATCTTCATGCGAGTGGCCAATATTTCAAAAAATATTTTCTAAAAATAGTGAAAATTTTATACAGGTGTGGTATTATATACCCTGTCAGAAGTTCAAGATGTAGAATGAAAAAATGGATGATATCTACATCTATTCTGGGGTTATTCATGCTTCTGACAAATATATGCATGGCCGAATAAATTTTTTTGGAAAATGCTCAGGATGAGTAAAATGCACTGCACTGACGTATTCCATTAGGAAGTATCTAGGGTTTTGGTATTGCAAGATATTCAAATTGAATGGATATCTATTGATTCTGAGAATGATTCATATGACTCAGCAATATTTTTGAAAATATCCTAGAACAAAATGGAATTCATATTCCTTGCTAAATGGTCAGAACTCAAAATAAAAAGCTTTTTACCTAATCTGAAGAAGAGTTGAATGAACCCGATAAAAATAGATATCAGCTTTGTTACTTGGGTTCTGATAAAATATTTGTGTTATCGTTTTGAGTATTCGATATATATATACCTACCTACCTGCTCACTTCTGATACTTATTGAAGCTGCCTCGTTGCTCTATAGTGGGAAGTTTAAATTTCCGGATAATACAAAGTTACTTCAATGTACAATGAATTAATTAGAAAGTCGACTTTTACAATACACCCTTTTGTTTCTTTATTTGCAAAAATTTGCGCCGGAAACCTAAGTCAGCTATGCAACGACCATCCCTATCACACTCATCAAAGATTATAATCTTTGCACACTTATGTTCCTTATTCCTGTAGTTTTAAACCCAAAGCATGTCTCATTGATATCCATGGATATCCTATTTTTCTGATCGAAGAATGTATGTCTTATATTCGAATTTTGACAAACAGTCAATGTAAATTTCCTTTATGATAGTTTCTCTTATTTCAATACGATATTGTATATTTTGAATGGCTACAGCATTCGCTCGTCCGAAATTGAGCATCAACAGAACAGTAAGCATATTACCATTTAAATCTAAATTGCCAGATTAGAGAGAATTTTTCAGGGAGGTGTATTTTCGCCCACACGTTCTGTCCAACCAAAATCACTCCCAGAAAAGAATAAGGGTGTCGACATATATAAATCGAACAAATTCAGATTAGATCACAGCCTCCTGGAGCCAGATTCGCAATTCACTTACCTACAATTTCTCGAAAACAATCCTCTGAAGTTGTCTATTCAAAAACTCAATGGAAAGATGGAATACAAGTCGCAAAAAAGGTTAGATCTCGACAAAATCGAAGAAACGTATTGGTCTCAGTGGAAGCCAAACAAGAATGGCATATTTATGGATACTGCTAAGATTGAAAACAAGAATAAACCGATTGTTAAGCCTCAAAAAAGCACCCGAGGTGAAGGGGATAGGAATTATAATTTGAAAAATGAGCAAATAGAAGTGAGAAATGAAACAGGTCCTTTGGAGTTCAAGCAATCTAAGCCGCTATCGAAAATAGACGAATTAACAGAGGATGATCGAGACCCTGATACATCATCCAGCACGACCAACGTAGAAGAACCTAAAGATTTTAAATTCTTGAGGCACACCGATTCCTTCATATTAAACAGTAAAAAGCAGTCAGAAGAAAAGCCCCATTTTCAGCAACCACGATGTATACGTTTGTATAAAAAAAATTCTTCTGGTAGTTATATCAAGGGTGGCTCTTATCCGTTAAAACCCTGCCTGAAGAAAGAATCTACTTTTAAGGGTTACAACAGACGACCTCTCAGTGGAACACCTTATAGCGCGAGCATTTTCAAATCAGTCAAAAATAAAATAAAACCTAAATGAAGAATTAACATATTGCCAATGTTTTTCCACAAAAATTATTCAAATAAAGTATTGTTCCATAACAGGTTTTTCCATTTTTCCCTGTGAAAATATCCAAATAATAATAATTATTGTTGGTTTATACCTAAATAGGGCATTGTTATTCTAATACAATAAATGTTTTCATTTTGCACGGTGATCACATAGTGATTGATAGTAAATCCTTGTCTCTGAGAAAGGCCAAATTTTTTTTTGCATTTGGAAAACTGTTTTATCAGAATTAAATCTATTCGTGTACTTATTCAGGTCCCAACGACTCTTTATGATTAGTCACACAATAGATTTTCAGTTTTCGATTAGAATTTTACTTCATTTCCCAATAAGTCTCCAACCTCCACCCTTTAAGTTCTTAAGAAAGAAATAATAATAAGGGTCGGGTGGTAACTTAGATCTCACCAACGGATATATGAACAGAAAAGGACGTAATTTAGTTATTATTGTCATTTGAGCTGAAATGTGGATATTTATCGACTGTTCTGCCTTTTACAAATCCATAACTGAATTTTTCATCAATCATATCTCACTAAAAATGTAAAAATATTGAAAATATTGAAACAGATATTTCTGAAAAGTTGCATTTATTGGCGGATAGAATTTACTTCGACTCATGAATTACAGGATTCTCCATAGTCTCTTCGTTCTTCAATTCTACCGCATTTGTCATAATCTGCAGGATTGTGTATCTTGACTTTCAGTGGATTCCGCTGGTCTTCAACAGTTTTCGTCTTGGTCAGAATGCAAGGTCTATTGCAGGGTAGTTTTGCAGGTGGCAGAGGAACGCCGTGAACATATTTTTCGCCCAAATGTATGTAAGCTCTCAAAACTGGATAGGAATTTTTCAAACGATAGAGCTCACTTCCCACCATGTCTGGCATATGGGTGTCGTAGACACCGTGTCTTCCTGAACAAAAAAGGTAAATTATATTCATTTGCCTCCAAATCTGATAAAATGTATATCTGAATGGCGTGAATAACAAATTACCTATTGGTCAAATATCTTTATGGAAGATATATAATAAGTTTAATTGGGAGTTCCAATTAGTTCTGTCTGTTTTGAAAAAAATGGCTTTGACTGATATCATTGCCTCCTAATGGAAGCTAATTTTGGTGGTTTCAGAGAGGTTAGACCTCAGTCCATAATATTCGAATTTCATACAAAAACCTTGTTTTGTACTGTGTTGAATATGTAAGATTGTGTGTTAGCTAAACAATATTTGCTGTTTAATTTTCAGCTTCAATGGGGAATTCTCCTCAATTTGGGTTATATCAAAGCATATGCAAGTTCAATCTGAATAATTATGAGTTTCATTCATGAATTTTTCAAATGCACCGAGGAAACCATTCAAAATCATTCTTCAAATACATATTAGGTTTCAAAATTTAAATCGTTTCGTTTCTAGTTTACGATTAGGCAACTGCGCCTACTAAAAAATAAAAAGAACAATGGCTTGTTTATAAAATAAAAGCTGTTGATTTACAACTATCATAAGTCGCGTACTCACTGGCGAGCCGCCAGCAACCGGCCATAAAAATCCCATAAAATTTTACGAGCCTCCTCGTTCGTCGCAGATTTCATAGACAGCACAGATTACAGAGTAGAATAGATCTGACACTCACGTTCTACGATGCAAAATACAGTTTATCCCGCCCTCAGCGCCCCCATGCGGCTGCCACCCAACTAACCGGGAGAAATGTCGGTATAACTGGAAACTGCAATCGCATGGCGCGAAATTTAAATTAGCCCATTCACTGGTATTTTAGACGTCGATAGTATAATATGGATTATTAGGGCGAATTTTAAGGAGAAATAAAACTTGTCATGAAAAATATACATATATTGATATACCCAGCACAGGAAAAAAAAATATGGAAATACATAAGCTATAATTATGGCAATGAATATATGAGCAGAGGTAAAATGTCAATAGGGTCACATATCTTCGTAAGACAATAATTATTATAAACAGTAATAATATTAATAAAGAATGATCACGCCTAAACAGGGAGGCAATGAATAAAATAATGAGGATAAATTCAGATGCATACCACCCGACGATATGAATATCGACAAGCTGGCTAGCTCAATTCAGATCGTAACACTTGTCGATATTCATATCGTCGGGTGGTATGCATCTGAATTTATCCTCATCAGTAATAATATTGTTCATAGGAAATGAGGTCGAAATTATTATATGTTCAGAAATCTTCAACATTATCCAAAAAGGACACAATGTTTGTTGGGAGTCGGCAATAGAAATCAAAAACAGCATGCCAAAGCTTAGAATGCATGAATAATTCGGAAAAGAAAAAATTAGTTGCCCAAAGACCTATGTGGATTTCATATTTTCCTGCAGGAAAGATTTCAAAGTCTCTAAACAACGACTCCCTGTTTTATCTTCCTCACAGTTAGATCACCAGGAATGCACCGACATGAAATTATTAATAACTAAAGTTTTGAATGATGAAATAAAGTGTTCAACATTTGGGTTAGTATTCCTTACTCCATGTGCTCTAATGTACCCAAAAAAGTTTACTGAACAATCTTGATTGAAAGCCCCAGTGAGAATATATTTAAAGTGATAATCATTGAGCAGTTTTTGAGTAAGGTAAAGGAATGCGTTCAATGTTGTCACTATATTCTTCAAAGTGGGCACCACAATGGATCTTTTCTTTCGAGGGCAATAAAATGAAATACTGTTGAAAATTTGTATCGCCTGCTCCCAAACAACATTGTGTTCTGTTTGAATACTAACCGTTTTCTTTAAGAGTTTCGCAGTGGATGTCCAAGCTCTGGATACATTCAATGAATCAAATAACTCATCCAAGAATAGTTATAACGTCAGCAGTGTCGATAGCCTCTCTGTGAAGCTGAAGCGGATGCTTGATTTCTAAAAAGGAAAATAGTAAATTTTGGTATTATTATGTTTCAAAAAATACTTACCCCATTGAGAAATGAGCTTCATCATTGACCCCACGGAGTGGCTTAATAACTGACTACACAGTTTGACTTTCATTTCCATTAACACAATTTTTAAAGGGTTTGGTTGGATTGGTTTAAGTATAAACGATTAATGTTATAATTACGTGGTTCTTTGAATCAAATATTTCTTACAAGAAAATTGATTTCCTGATAAAACTGTCGAGTTCAATAAATGGGTATTTTTAATTTACTCTCGTATAAGATCTCGTTTGTAAACAAGAATTTGCATTAAAGCATATTGACATTGACACTGTTGGCGTTCACAAATCCAATATGTCAGAATACAGTAATCTGTGGAGAATATGATATATATTTTCGTATGCAGTGCCACATAGCGATTGATTGCAGAACTAAAAACCGTATTTGGGGTGGGGGTAAGGAAGTGTCAAGCCCCTGATAGACAGCCATCTTTGTCTATCTCATCAAGATAGTGTATATGAGGGGTTCAGAGCTGAAGTGAACCAAGTCCATTCAGCCTATTTTTGAGATGAATGGCTTACAAGTTGTTTATCACCCATTAATTCAAAAGTGACTTCTTTAGATTTTAAAAGGTTAGAATGTAAGCATATGCTTACATAAGAATAATAATAAATAAAGAAGTCATTTTTGAATTAATTGGTGATAGACGACTTCTAAGCCATTCATATCAAATTTAGGCTAAATGGACTTCGTTCACTTCAGCTCTGAACCCCTCATATGTTGTCCTTTATTATGAACGCATATTTCAATCGATGTTGCCAACTTGTGCAATAGAAACGAAACGCTTCAAATTTAAAGTACCCATTTTTATTTTTCATTTTTAAGTAGGTACTTAAAATAAATTTTTTGGGAAACCTTTGAAATGGTTATTTCAAAATGTGACGTTTCAAAAATATTTCATAAGAAATACATCAGTCTCTTCAGGAGGAGTATTCCACATGGGAAAAAAGTGCGGCGAATGCTTTTGGAAGTTCACCGAGAAAATTCCCCTCTGGACATGCAGGCAGAAAACTCGAGACATCAGGATAAAGATGAAGATCCGAGTCAAACGCAAGGGGCGCTTGTAGAATAATCATGTGAACTGACACAGCAAGCTGTATCCAGACAAATCGTAAAATTGAAATTCAAGTTCTAGATATTTGAGTGCTTCATGAATTGAACGGTGAGAGGTTGAAAGGCAAAGAAATATTCAGAAAATTTCAAGTGGAACATTTTACCTCACCTGTTTTCTCCAGAAATCGATTACTGGTCGCAACAACAAATGCAGCACGATTTGGTAACTCAAAAGACGAGGCATTTTTTCTAGAAGAAAATTACCTGGGAGGTGGAACGAAGTAGTATAGTCAGCCATGGGTAAAATAACCCAATACAATAATAAATGCATTTTGTGAACAGTTTCTGTACAAAGAATTAGGCCTTCACCACACAGGAAATATCTATAGCACTATAAAGTTACCGATTCCAGAGTATTGATTAATTATATATTCACAGTATTATCTCACCAAATTTCACTATAGAAGTCATGTAAGGCAGAAATTTCTTTAGATGGCCCTCTTGTTTAACGAACGCGCAGTCATAAGTGTCTTCATCACCCCTTAGTCCCTTCAAAATCTTATTTATCAGGCGATATGCAGCAACAGCGGGGGCAAATGCTGCAGAGCTCGCTTCCTCATGTATCGTGATACCCAGTACTCGTTCTTCTCCATAAGCCATACCTTCTTGAATGGCATTAAGAATTCGCTGAAAACTCATCATTTCAGAACGTTTTATACAGAACTATAGTTGAATTGAACATTATAGTTCTACTTTTATTCAATATGCTGGAAAATAACTACCGGATCGGTCAATTTTTTTCCTGGATTTGAACCAGACATGACGGCAATAGCAGTTTCTGGAGACGCACCACCAACAATGGGGCATGTCACATGGAAAGCGTCCACGTTCATGAACTTCGCAATCCAATGATTCGCCCTCATGGAATAATAGTTTGCAGCTCCGATGATCTTCACTTCTGGTACTTTCACCCCTGCCCTACGATACTCCTAGAAGCAGTTTTGGCAAGTCATTAAGAGCTAGGAATAGCGCTTATCGGTATAGGATCATGGATAGCTTCTAAAAAAACAGCAGATGTGTCATTTCAAAAGAGGAAACATACAGA
Organism: Coccinella septempunctata; assembly: GCF_907165205.1. NCBI lineage: Eukaryota > Metazoa > Arthropoda > Insecta > Coleoptera > Coccinellidae > Coccinella > Coccinella septempunctata. The sequence goes on along the minus strand of NC_058191.1, from coordinate 31,976,902 downwards.
AATATCCCAAGCGAATCATTATTTTGCATGGGTCCTAAAACATGCTGGCATGTGTTCAAAAAAATTGTAATAAGAATTGAGATCCTCTTCCACCACTACGCTTTTGAGTTTCAAAGTGTACAGCAGGGTAGGCAGAATTCGATGGGATTGAATATGGCAGCTCCGTAACCGTAAAAGTTAGTTTTCGAGTTCGGAGTAAAAAAATGCTCGACTATATGCGACTATATTGGAAAAATAATTTTTCCAATACCTACTCCTCAAAGATTGTTCATTGCTGTAAAATATCGTTTTGAAGGTTCATGCAAAATTTGAATGTTAGCTGGCGAATAGGTATCTGAGATAATAAAATTATTCTTGATAATTTTGTTTATATAATTGTATATCTATTTGGAGTTCATGGCGCTTTTGAGTTTCCTTCTGGTGGACACGATAAAAGGAAGATTCATCACACGCGGGTGTACTTGAAGACCTATAGATATATACTTGAAACATGAAGCTAGGGTTATGCACCGCTAAAGCTACCAGCCTTTGTTCATTGGAAGCATGTGATCGTGATGATAACGACAGTCTGGAATACTCAAATTACCTGATAAACCATAGGAACCAAAGATTCAACAGGTGGTCGAGCAATACAAAAAACTGCATTCCTATTGAACTCGGTCAAGTAAATGGCGGTTCTCCTTACGTCTTCGGCGTTCCTTTCAAATAGATCTTCATAGCTTTCGAACGGATTTGCCGAATGACCTCCACAGTTTATGACCAAATTCGTATCCTAAATATTCATATTTAGTGTTGAAACTTTGATGATCTGGGGTCTGGACAAACACTTACTGTTAAAGCTTCTGTGAGATTTTCTTCGCCAGTGTAAGCAAGTATTCTAGTGGATGTATCAATGTCACTGAGGTCCATACCAATCCCAATGGTATCTTTGTCATCAAAAAGCCTTAATTCCTCTACAAGCGAGTTCTGTTTCAACATAAGAGCCAAAGCTTGGCCCATATTAGTTGATGCGTCCATGAGTGTTACGGTGAACTTATATGGTGCCGTTGGAGGACACACAGGCGATGGTGAGGTATATTTGAAGTAATGTCTGCAGCATGGTTTCAAGATTTTGGTTATTACTGGAATTTTTGATAGGTTCATTGTTTTTGTAGTAATGATCTGAATGACTCACATTTTGAGTTGTCAGAATGACATGATATACGCGGAATCTGTTGAATGAACAAACGAAAATGAAACATCATGAGAGATAAATCACCAGTTCTTCATCGATGATCGCTGTTTCAAATCGAAATGTTTTGAATACTGCTGATCGTTAAAACAGATAGATCTAAAAGCTATGTTCGTCTTTCTTCAACGATTTCGGTCACATCCTTATTGATTTGATGTGCAGCAAAAATACTGCATTTATACAAGCAATATTTGCTGTATCAAACCTTAGAAGTGCCAAACATTTGGTTTTAATGCTTCTTTCACTCAATACTCCTGCATTCAATGCCTCATTTGTAAACTGAAGATGATAATAATATCAAAAATCGTATCAGCAGCTATATTTACTATTAATAACGATTAAAATAAGAATCTGATTGAGAACCAAAACCCTGAAATTTTGATTCAATAAAATTCAAATAATAAATAAAGCAAAAATTAGCTTGAAACAGATTAAAAGATTTTCACAAAATGAGTTTTCAAACCACGACACGTATTTCGCCATCACAATAGCATCTTCAGGTAGGTGAAGGTAAATTTCTCGTTATGTAATTAAGGAAGCTAAATATCTCCATATCCCAGCACACCCGACACTAAGATCTCTAATCTTTGCCTGATACAAGCCGAACAGGACAAATGAAATCTGCCATTTACTAAGTAAGAGATGTTGATAGTTTGAATATAAGGAAGGGTCTATAAAAACTGCTAATTAGGCAAAACAAAATTTATTGGGTTGACTATCTACAACAATATGCATAATTTTAATTCATTGACCAATCCAACATCCTCATCCTAGGAAAGTATTTATGTGTAATAGAATGAGTATCACTTGAGGTTTTATAGCTTAACTGCTTCAGCCAGAGAGCAAGATAGTCCAGTACCATCGGGTTCAACTTGAAGTGATGTTATTTTACCATTATCAATCACCATAGAATACCTAAGAAAACATCATATAATTATCATATCTCCATTCAACAATTGAATAGAACACCTATGAATAACTTAAGCTAAAATTATTTCAATTGCACATAAGCGATAGTCATTTGAATAGGCTGCTGAACGTTAACATAACAATGAGAAAGTCTGACCTTTTACTTCTCAGTCCTCCTAATGGAGCAATGTCGACAGTAAGGTCAAGTTTCTTAGCCAGTTCTGCGGAAGGATCAGCAAGCATTCTGACTTTTCCCTTAGTATTCTGATCTTTTGCCCAGGCTCCCATGACAAAAGGATCGTTGACTGAAACGCATACTATCTCACTGATACCTTGAGCCTTCAGTTCATCAGCTTTTTTTACGTAACCAGGAAGATGAGTCTGGAAAGTTGAATTACATAACCATTCTCATTAATTCAATTCTACTTTAAAATCGATAATTTATTTAGCAGACTAATACTAGCCTAGAAAATACTTACTTTAGAACAACCCGGTGTGAAAGCACCAGGAACAGCAAACAGTACTATTTTTTTGCCCTTCGACAATTCAGATAAATTCACTTTATTCATAGGAGTATCTTCAAACAGATCAACACTGGGAATAGAATCTCCAACCTAGAATAATTTACAAAAATTGTAAGTCTCAAACTATTGAATAATGTGATGGTAATATAATTAAACTTCAACTCACCTTTACAGACATATTTGCTGTTAGTAATCGTGCTATCGATTTTCTGCAAACTGAATGAAGTACCTTCCCTGATCCTGATAGAAAATTATTGACAATCATGTTTGTGCTTACCTCTCTACTGCTTTTATCTTAACCTTGAAAGGCCAGATTGATTAGAAACCACAGAATTATGTGAATTTTTTTTCAAGATTATGTATAATTATACTGAAGGACAGAAGTACTTTCCCACAATAAGTTGAGTAATGATTACTGATGATATAATTGATAATCAGGGAAATTCTCATAAAACCTCAAATTCTTGGAACATTATGGTGCCTTATTTGTATTTAGTTGCTTTTTCAATTTGTTTGTTCCTCTGGCTTGATTCAATATCACATTGATTAAAATTCAAATACTTCAACTAGGAGCTACATTGGGAAGCATTCAAGTAATTAAAAGTGAAGTGATCTAAACAAAATTTACTTTACACTAATTTATTACAGTCAAAACATATAAAATGATGTTCAGCATTCATACAATGCCAAATTAAATAAATATGTTTTCTTAATATTAATTTCAATTTGAAATCACACAATCATGTCAAATTATAAAAATTCATACTTAATAACAGTCTCGACAAAAACGAGTCTTATCAAATATACTTAATAACTATTATTAAGAACATGAGCATAAAGACTGATTCAAATTAAAAAAAACAAATTTGTGGTTCCTCAATAATATACCTAAAGTTAACGTCTTGGTCCACCACCACCACCAGCTGGGGACCTTGAACGGAATCTTGCATTATCATCAAATCTTCTTGGACCACCACCTCCTCTACCACCATAACTGTCTGACCTTCCTCGGAAGCCATCACTTCTTCTTCCTTGGTCTCTTCCTCCAAATCTATCTCCAGGGCCTCCACTATTTCTTCTTGGGGGACCACCGTACCTATCAAAGGAAGGTCTTCCTCCTCTGAATCCACCACCACCGCCACCTCCTCGATAGCCGCCTCCACCACGACCTCCTCTGAACCCTCCTCTTCGTGACCTGCCTCTTGCAATTTCGACAATCAATTTCGAACCGAACATGTCTGTGCCATTCAAGCTATCACAGGCTGATTCGGCATCGGTCATTTCGTCGAATTCAATAAAAGCAAAGCCAGGGGGATTGAATGCAACCCAAACAGAGTTGAGTTTACCATATTTCTCGAACTCGGTTTCCAAATCTTCTTTCTTGATAGTTTCGTTGAGCCCTCCTACGTAGACGCGAGCCGTGGAAACCTTTCTGTCACGGTCTCCCATGTTTCTGTGGAACGTAGAATTTCGTAGAAATAGAAGTTTAGTCAATCGTTTGGGCGAATACGTGTTTTTGTGCGTTGGTAAAAATTAAGATCAAATTCGAAGAAAGTACAAAGCTTTGAAGATTGTTGATGCATGATGGAATGTACTTAACTAAATCGAAGTAATGATTTCTTTGCTATTTTGTTGATTGGAGAAAGTTCGACGCACTGTTCCCTTGCAAAATAATGATCTCAATTCGAAAACAAAATGTCGGAAGGGCGTCACTTTAGGACATTGGTACAGTATTCGCAGCCAAATCGATGATTACATACAATACATGTACAATATAACAATTCTAAAACGAAGATTCGTAGACGAAGAACTAGTTTTTACAGGTAGTTACCAAAATTCGAAGCGAAGATCGTCGATCAAACGTAGATTATGACAATTTTACTTGCAACGCAAACTTGATGGTCAAACAACAACTTCAGAATGGCAGAATGACGCCGGTAGAAGATGGAACTTGAGCGTTACAAGATATTGACCAATGAAATGCAAGCATTTTTCCTAACCAACATTATTCTAGGCTTAGTTGCCAAATCAACTTCAGCGTTGCATTGTAACGGAATAATTTGAATTTTTGATCTTGTTATTTCATTGGAATTTTAAATATAATTTTATTCTGTACGGAATGTTTACTTGATAAATTTCCAGACAAATATATATGTATACATTTGGAAGGATATATTGGTTTTGCTTCAAGTTGAAAATTATCCAAGCATATGACAACACTGTGGTGCTGCGTTTCCGGTAAGAAGTCGATAAGATAACAGAAATAAATTTTCAGGAAGAAATCATTTTGTCCATTGATGTAAAAGTGATTAAAACTTGATCTAATTTTTATCTGTAAATATATTATGCAATACCGAAGTATTAATACACTAGGAAAGGAAATGCAAAATTCGAAGTTCAATATGCGCAGGCACGAAAATATAATCAATACCATTTCAGAGACATGACTCTGACCATGTCTTCATTTTTAAATTTCATTTAAATTTTAAATGCGTCTAGATTTTGATGGGATAGGGTTTTGTTTTATGTTACTTTCTATATAAACATAGTGAAGAATTTGCGTTGTACATGCTTCAGTAAAATAATATATTTATGTACTTTTATTGTTTGTTCACTATCACAATTTAGATATAGTATTTATAGATTATTATATAGATTTCGAGCCAATATCTATGTCTATAAATTATATAGATACAATAAGATTATATAGATAAAATATGAATCATAATATGTTTATCTCATAGATTTAATAATATTTATTTACCTCATTACTTAAATAAGTTTATTTAGAAATGTACATTATTTACAATTTTGATACAAATATGCAGCAATATCCCAAAAGTATATGACTCATTCATGAGATCTTCAATGTCTTCATAGTGAACAGTTCTCTGAAGTTCTTTAACATGTCATTTTATCCCATAGTTACTGTCCTGAAAACTCTTCTAACTTGCTAATAAAGAATAGTTTTGTAACATAGCTCATACTCTATTGGCAATTAATCAATTGAAAATAGGTTCTGAAAAATAAACAAGTGTAACAAAATGTTTTATTTCATATTCTTGAACAATAAATACATATAAAATCCTATCTAAAATTCTGTTAAAGATAATTCCGTAATATTCCTCAGTCTATGAACTACTCGTTGAGCTGGCCATGAGCAATTCCATCTTGTGTAAAAAGTTTCTGCCCTCCATTTTTTCTAATCGTACATCTCTGAACTGACCCTCCAAATGTTCCCATTTATTCTCAGTCACCAAACGGCTGGGAAAGAAATCCGTCCTAGGTGAATGGGCAACTGACACCTGTACACCTGATTGAGGCTCACATCTAACAGCTATTATCCTATCTCCTGTTGGAGATGCCAGAAGACAGGAACTTGCATTTCCTAAGGGTTCAACAGAACCAGTGCCTGTAAAAAGTAATCAATCATTGAAGAAAATTTTTGCGAGGTTTTGAATAACAAGAGTCAAAAAGAAAATTTGAATAAAAGCATGTTTCCATTGAAAGTTTTTCCCTGTCTTTACATAGTTGGCAAGCATTTCTGGACTCATCCATTGACTCCTAATGAGGATCATAGAATTGTAGCATTATAGGGTACACTAATTGCCAAAAACAATTGTTGTGATTGGAATCTGGTGTATATAAAGGATCACCTAGCATACGGTAACCAACAGCAACCAAATATTTTGACAGAGCATTAGAGTGTCCTATTATTGACATGCTCCTAACCAAAAAATTATTGTTATAAGCAAATTTTAGGCATTGATTCGATAAAAAGTCAAATGTGTGTTGCTCCATTGAGTCTAATGGGTAATGGGAATTGGTAGAAACTAGTACTCACCTAAATGGTTAGAATTAGCAAGAGACTGCCAACCCATTGTTCTTGCCAAAGACTGAACTCCCAAAATCTGATGCAGATTCATATGGCAAATAATGAGATCTCTAAGTTCCTGAGGCTCATAACTCATGTGCATCACTTTTCCATCCCTGCATATACACTTCAGAGTTTTCTCCCCCACATGTATGAACAGTGGCGTTCTACAGAGAGCATCATATCCATGGGTAGAAATAGTGATCTTTACACATGATTGAGTTGGACTATTCAAGGTATTCCAGTGAGAACTTATTAGTGGATCTTTGACTTCCTTCGCTATTGTGTCTAGGACATACTCAGTACGTAATCTGAGGAAATAATGTTGAGCCTGCTTGATTATTTGTTCAAGAAGAGTTTCTGTTTTTGTCATTTCTAAGAGTTCGTATCGATCTGCCGCCATGGGACCTGAATGAGAAAAAAGATTGAAAATAATTCTATCTGTGAAGTGAATCAGATGATCGGTAGATTTAATACACTGAAACAAAAAGTCTTCTCTGTTTTTCTATAGTAGTAACACTCCCGCAATATAGAATGATACATTTTTCTTCAAGGATTACATTTACCCTAATTAACGCTTTTGGAACCAATGCAAACATTCAGTAATTACTTACACAGTACCAAATACTAGATCGAGGTTTTGTGGGACATCATTTCCTCACATGGATAATTGATTAATAAATAATGATTGTAAGAATATAAAGAGTAGTAAGAGTACTGACCTGCACACATTCTTTTCTTGGAGGGCCCTAAAGGGCCTGTTGCAGGATGAGGAAACGGATGATGAGTATTTTTATGATGCACTTCCCTCAACAATTGATGTAAAGAGTGCTCCAAAACATGATCATGTTCAATCTTACTGGAACTTGTTTGCTTCCTTTCACCAGATGTTGAGTGACATAAACCTATTATCAGTTGAATGCCTGGTAAAACTGTTGCCATTATTTGATTTCCTACAACCATATGAGGAATTGGAGCTTGAAGTTGAACTGCCTCTTTAGCCAACTGATTGAAGAGTTCTTTACAGAAGAGAACATTTTGTGCAGCTTCTAATTTTTGCTGCCAATGCATGTCTGGATGAGAGGATGGTGGGCCAGATCCAAGCAAATTGATGTTTGCGCTGCATAAATTTTCTTGATCTGAAAATTAAACTCAGTTTGATGCTATTATGATAAGTATTCAAAATCCTCAATATGTACTTAATTATTGACTGAAAACAACGTTGTTCTGTAAATCAAGCATTGATTCTCTGATCAAGCTTTGTGAAACCAAGCAATAATCATTCAAATCATATCATTATCATGTTACCTTTTTGACATATCACTTCTATGTATGCAATACCCTGCAACTCTGATGGAATAGAAACTCTAAGAGCAGAATTTGTCTTTGGTACAACAGGACCAGGACTGCTTGGAGGTGTTGTCGGTTTTTCATCTTCTTCAGCCTTTGTAACTTCAAATGTGCCAGTCTGAAGATATTTAGAACCAGCTGTCCTATAGCTGAGATCGCCTATGATTGTGTTTGATACTTTTTTGAGTCTCCAGTTCTGCCTTAACTTCAATAATTCAATATGAAAATCAGGGGTAGTTCTATTTCTAGCAGCTTCAGTTTGTGACGTTTTAAGCCGCTCGGCCCCAGTGAGTAGGACATTTGCAGCACCTGACAGAGCTTTTTTGCGAGCATAGATTTGAGCCATAGACTTTGTTTCTAATGGTTCTTGTTGTACTGGATCCAGTACCATGTATCGTTTATCTTTAGCAATTGCTAAAACGTCAGCCAAAACGCATACTTCCGTTAAAGCACTTCTAAGTTTATTACGAACAGTGTCCCAAGGCCATAAATTTGATTGAAATGCATCTTTACTATCGGAATCCGATTTTGCTTCTTCTGCAGACTCAGGGCTCTCTTTCTTCACTTCTACCTCGTTTGTCTTACTGAAGTCAATTTTCTGAGCGTATTTCGCCAAACTTTCTGATAATGTTAGAGGTCTACAATATAAATTGAATAAGCAAGATTAAGAGCACGGATGTTAAGAATATACTCACGGTTGGTATATTTCCGTGCCATCATATGTAATTTCTTGAATTTGATTTTCAATGGGAGCCTCAACTGATATGTTCACAGAATAAGGCATTTTATAAGCTAAGTTTCTTTTAAGTTTATGTCCTAATTTGTTTTATCATACGTATCCGTTTAGTTTATTTTCAAAAACCATACAAGAGATTCATTTACCAACACCAACTAAGCAAATGTCAAAATTAAAAATAAATAAGGTTAAGATTTGAACACAAACAACTAAGTTTTTCTTCACGTTTGAAGTACTTGAACAAAGATTAACTTCCTCTTTGGTTTGAAATGAAATGAGAACTGTTATTATTATCATTATATTATATATTATAAACTCTTGTTTGTCAGCAATTATATTGATTACTGGGCAGCATTTTGGAAAATGGGGTGTAGAAGAAAACTAACTACTAGGTAGAGCACTGTAAAAATGTATTAGTACAAAGTGCACTTAGACAAGCAAAGATGGAGCTGGGTGTATCAAACTGAAGATATAATCATTGAACTCGATAAAGAAATTCAATTGATATAATATGAATTATACGGGCGTGAATGAATAATAGCAAAAAATTTAATGGATAATTCCTTGTCAAAAAATAGTATGGATCTTTCCCATATTTTTTTTTAGCAGCCCCTGCTTAGGTACAGACCCCAAACAGGGGCGTATAGGTAGGGGTCAGGATTGGCACGTCCACCTCAAGAATTCTCGGTGCTTCCCATCCTAGGTACAATCGACTTAGCTTTCGAGCAAGAAAGTATAAAACTACATTGAGCTACCAAGCCCCCTCAGAAAAAATTCTGGCTCTACCCATACTCTTCAAGATGGCACCTGAAAAAAAATTTTTTTCTGGAAAACTGACTGAAATGAAATTGAGCCGACATTCTATGAGAGCGATCAGTCAATCTAAAAATTTTTTGTGATGGTGTGTCAGCATCCGCTTACAAAGTAGATTCGAAAATAATTCTGGCTTCTATACGACTCGCGCTATGAAGGTGTTGATGAATTATTTTTTTCTAAAATCCTTCACTTTTAGCAAGAATAAATTACAGGAAACACATTCGTTAGAAATCAATATCAAACTATAAAAAAATTATTTTTTAGTGCTATACTTAATATGACTAAGGAAAAATATTTCTTGAGAAAAAAATTTGCTGGCTTTTTCTACCCAGGTATCTTCTCGCTCCTATGTAATATCTGCTCAATATCATTTCTGTCTGGTTTCTAAAATAAAGTTGCTTTTCAGGTATCATCTTCAGTGCTGTATCAGCGTTTGGAGAATTCCTCAGAAATATGGCGTGATGATGATTATTATGTAATAGAAATTGATAATCGAAAATTCCAAATTGAATGTTTAGTTTAGGTCTAAGATATGGTACACAGAACGTATATACTCCAAATTTGACGAAGAATTCAAAAATAAAATGAAAAATAAGCATAGTTTCGATTGAAGAAATTTATTGTTAACTCTCCCTATATCTATTTTCATGAATTTACCATAGGAAAATTCGCAATCGGAAATTAGAATCGATGTATCTCAGTCTTTTCCTTGCACGAACCAACTGCTAAATAAAAAAAATCTTATTTTTGGAAAACTGTAACTAATGCCATAAGTTATTCAGTAGCTGTCTGGAACAATTTAATGCCTATATAGAATATAGAGAATAATATTAGAAAATGAAAGCAGCTCTTCCTGCTTTCATTCGCTATTGCGAATAGAATGCGGCTCCAGAATAGTGACAGCTCTTCCGCATTGATTTATCGCCGGTATTTATGTCACGTCTCGTAAAAAAAGCGAAATACGGGTGAAGAGATTGATGCTGTTCGTTGTTCCAGCGGTTGCGTTCTATCACTGCAATCATCCTTCCCATGCCAGTACCTAGATGAATTCTGTATATTTTTATAAAATTCCCATCTATCGGCTGAATTAGAATCAAATTTATTAGGTGAACCAGATATTCCTCAACAATTGAAATGCAGGGCCGGATTTAGACTTTATGAGACCCTGAGCTATTTGAGATTTGTAAGTCCAGATAATATATACCGTCTGTTCCGATATTCCTGAACAGTACTGTCAGTATTTCAGAAACGATGCCTAATGGCCCAGTCGTTCGAGTTCTATTGTTATTCGATTGCGGGCCAGTACTAACAGCAATATCGGAACAGGCCCTATAATATGTAAATGACAAAAGTACTCTTCGGATATATTTAAGAAGTATATCAATGTGCTAGGTGTGTAGTGGTACAACCATAGAAAAGGCGAAAAGGTCCTAGGTTGAACTGGTTTTTCCTATTTTTCTACATAACTTAAATCCACTTATATTTTTTTTTGTCCCTTGAAATTTTGCATTTCAGAATGAACTCTTATAGTGAAATAATAAATCTTTAACTCAAAATCATTTTCCTAAGCCTATCTCTGACGAGCCTCATGGTAGATAGTGCAGTGTTATGTTTTTCTGGTTATGTTCTACGATATTGAAGCTCAGCAAAGACCTAAGCCTATGTCTGACAATCCTCATGGTGGATGGTGTACTGTTATGTTTTACTGGTTATGTTCTACGGCATTGAAGCTTAGACCTTCACTGTCGTAGTTAGGTATACTCGTATACCTACTCTATACTGCAGGCTGAAAGCATTCGAAATGTGGACCTACCTCAGAATTCTCCGAATGTCATGGACGGACCTTGTTCCAACGAAGAATTATTGTGAAGAATGCAAAAGAGCAAAGAATTTGTATTCACCGTCAAACAACAAGAGCTTCACTACGTTGGACACATTATGAGGTGGCAATGTGGAAGGTAGGATGGTTCAGGCAAAGGCAGACATTCGTGGTTGTTCAATCAGAAAAGAGTTCGGCCAAACTTCTATCCAGCTTTCAAGAAACGCTGTTACCAAACTAAAACATGCCATGGTGTATGTGCTTCATGGATGGAATGGAAAAAGGAATACACTACCCAGAATTTCAAAGTAAAAACCATTAAATGGTATACTGATTGTTCAAAAACCACAAGCACCAAATGTATACTATCTTTAGGCTACTGCTCGAGTGTTTTTCAGGTAGAAATACTTGCAATCGAAAGTTGCGTGAACAATCTGGAAACTATTAAGCATGTGACATAGTGATCCATATTGGTAGTCAAGCTGCTATCAAAGCACTGAATTCCTGTGTCATCGACTCAGAGCTGATTTAGCATATAGGAGAGCCGAAGGAAATAGTCAAGAACACTCTCCTCAGTCTAGGTTCCAGGTCATTCCGGTCATTTCTGGTCAGAAACCTTGGCCACATACTTACCAAGAGCCTCTCTATGATATAGGAAAGAGTTTCTGGAAAAGGTAGAAACCAAAAGAGAAACACTTTGGGGAAATCTTCCAGGAATGGAGTATTTCAAAAAATATTCCGGAATTTCAAGACTGCAAGATCTAATGGTAAGTGTCCACCTGAGATAAAATCTCGAGAGAAAGTTTAGAGATCAATCTCAGGGCGTTGTTCATCTGAGCACTTGAGAGACGTTTAGTCTCGGAGACTGGTATTGACTTGTGTCGGAGAGTGCTTGAGACTGCTCTCGAGTATATTTTGTCGCAGGTGGACAGGTACCATAAGAAGTATTCGGATCTTAGCAAGAATAAGTTATGCCTCCTCACCGGCTTCCTCACAGGACATTGTCGCCTTAGAAAGCATAAGATGCAAATGTGGTTATCTTCTTCTTCTTCTTCTACATGCGGTGCCCGACTGGGCTAAAATGAGGCCTCGTGACCCATTGTTCGTCCGCTTGTAGTTGGAGAGACTCAAACTCTGTGACATGCTGACAAAAACGCCACAATTCGACAGAGAGGAGTTCCTCTCACCATAGGAGTTGTTGGTGTTTCCTAGGTGTGTCATCCTTAAGTCTTTAAGGTTGCTGCAGAAGAACAGAATGTGTTCAACCGTTTCATCTGGCTCCTGCACCAGCGGCACAGGGAACACCTAGTCAGTGCCATTCTATTCAAGTGTTTATTAAACCAATGGCCAGTCATTGCTCCAGTCACTTGACTCAGTTGTTTCCTCCCAAGAGCTAAGAGTTTTTTGACCTGAGGAACAGAGGATGATCTCTCAATGAGAAGCCTCGACTGCCTGAGACCACTTCTCATGCTCCATTCAGAGGAAAATTTCCTGTCTAGCCATCTATTGAAGAAGTTCTTGACAGATGTACGACAGATAGGCAGCGCCGGTCCCGGACCAACAAAAGCTGAACGGGCTCCTCGCTTTGCAAGTATGTCTGCCTTCTCGTTTCCCGGAAGACCTGCGTGCGCAGGAAACCAGATAACTTTCATAATGTTATCAGAGCCTAGCTCCTACAGAGCCTCCCTGCATTCCTCTACTACCCTTTCCTCAGAAAGGGATTTCAGGGTTCCCTGACTGTCACAACAAATAAATACATAATTCGGACTGGCAGAAATATACACCTTAAGTATACCTCGGAGAACATGCCGACATCGATGGTGAGTAGCGATAGACCGGTTTCGCTCTTGTTAGAGCTCGTCAGTATCACATAACCCAACCAAACGAACCCGACTGAATGAAGCAGAGGAAATTTTGTCAAATGCTAGCAGCGGCATCGAAGTATTGAATAAATCGATGCGACACCTGGCGTTCAACGACCTTAGCTTTCTCCTACAAGGCTACTCAAAGGTTGATATCTGCGTACATTTCTCTTCTCCCATCGCAGTCCGAATTAGGTAGTTATCTTACATGGCCTTTTGGCGTCGGTCTGCTTCACAACAAATAAAGATGTGTTTGCCGGAGTACCCTCTGCGGATATTCTCCAGTGTGCAGGCCAAAACAGCATACAGTTCAGCCTGCACTATGGAACAATCTTTCCCTAGGGGGAAAGACTGATTGAAATGAGGTCCTACAATTCCCACTCCAATCCCTGTGGACATCACAGAGCCATCGGTGAACCAAGTGGGACCTTCAGGCTCAAGAAGCCTGTTTGGTGTGGACCATAGGTCCATGTCAGGAACAATTACCCCGTAGGTTTCGGCAAAGTAGAAGCTGGTGCCCGCGTGGTCTCCTCTATGGAGAAGGGATGCTTGGTATCCTTTACCATCTTAAGAGCCCTCGAGTGCCCCCTGAACAGTCCTCTATTATGGTTATCAGAAACTGACGAGTGTAGATTCTGTGGAGAAGAGGAGGAAACTCCTATTCACCTGGTTACAGAATGCCTCACCATTGCAAGTCTGCTTAAGGAATGTCTTAGACTAGAAAATTATAGGAGGAATGAGGACTTAGCCTCCTTGAAGCCCTCTCAGATACTGAAGTTCATTGAAAATCTGGAGCTGAAGAGCGAGCTGTAGAGGGCGCAGTAATGAGAACAGCTCTGATGGGGGGCACAATAGACCTCATGGTCGCTGTGACATGTAACCCCCTTATCAAACTATAACTAACTCTAACTATCTCCTCCATACTATAACTGTTATCCACTTGTGTGATTTCAGAAGAGGCTCCTTTAAATATTTGTATAAATACGAGAGTGAAATCCGCATTACAGAAACACTCACCCTAAACAGAACCCCGAGGGAATCCATTATCATTCACAGGGACGAATTTAGATTTTATAAGGCCCCGACCTTGGAAATATGGGGCCCTTTATAATTATGGATATGTGCCAAATAAAGTATAATAAAAAAACTGAGACAATTTTCTTGCGAGATGTGTGGTTTCTTAGCTGAAGATTTGGTAACTTATACGGAAATCCTGGTCAAATCATAAAACTTCTTACCAAGCAGCATTTCTAACTCTTTTCAGGCTTCCTGTTGAATCGATTTCGAATAAAACAATTAACAGATCTATCATAACCATCATCATTCAGGAGTTCTGGTGAATTGAAGGTGTCGATAACATTTCAAGAGTCCCGGAGCTGGTGAAAAGGTACTAATCGCCCGAATTCCTGGCACCTATCGAGCTACTCTGGAATCCAGAACTCCCATGGGCCCGGCATTAAATATGAAAACCGCAGGGTGTTATCGACTCGTCCTACAAATAAAACGGTCCTGAAAACGCATTAATCCGTCGGGTCGCCTCGTTTCAGGCGCTGGAAATCCCGCTGGATCCTGGGAATCTTACGCGATTTCCAGAGAATAAGAGAATAAGCTTGAGGAGAGAGTCGCCTGAGATGGAGGAAGTGGAGGGGAGGGAGGGCGGCCATGTTGGGACTTGGCAATCGCACGGTCACATTATTGATATTCCACTTTGAGTCTGGTTCATGTCGTAGCCTGTGCCCCTTCCTCCTTCTACCTCCAAGTTCTCTCCCGCGTTATATTACTTCCTCCCGCAGCATTACCCAGCACCCCCTTCCTTGTACACCTTTACGAATAATGATAACTTATAAACGCCAACGAAATGTATCGGTGTTGCAGTATATTTCTTCATAATGCTGATATGAATTTTCTTTGAAATCAGTGTAATTTAAATGTTGAAATTGGAAAACGTTTAAAACATTTCATATCTGGAATTTATTTTTATCTCCAGCGCATGCACTATTGTTCTGTTCGTTGCGATATAAGAAAAGTAGGTATATAATAGAAAGACAACAACAAAAAACGAAACTCAAACATTACTCCAGCATTATTTGCCTAAGGAAACTAATTATTATGAAGTATTTATGAATCAAATTTGTATAAATAAGCTACACATTTGAAATAAATTAAATATAAAATGTTATATTAAATAATATGTTCTCTTCATCAAACAAACTAGGGAAAATTCAACGAACTACCCTCATTTGCTAAACTATATTATACAAATGCAATGTAGAAATCAGTCTAGCGTAGTAAGAAACGTCAATTTAGAATTCAGAAAGAAATAAGAACTGAGTGCTTTAAAAGTTTCTCGATTGGGAAAATTTTTCCTCCTAATAATTCTCCCAATTTATTACTATGAGAGAAATATTTCAGAGAAGTCCTATCTATCAATGAACAAAAAGCTGTAGGTATCTGTAGTACCTATCTAATGTTTTCGATTTGGATATTTTGGTACTAGGAGGAAGTGAAACTCATATATAAAGGGTGTAGAGTGTGTTTATGAATGAGGGTTGTGAGGGTTCTCACAAACACTATACTATTTTACAGAACCTGTAACAAAAATAGTCAGCTCGTCAACGCCTTCTATATGGGGGCTGTATCTTCGAAGGATAATAGATGATTTAGAAAAAAAAATATCCGTAGTACATCTACCCTCACTAATTTTCATCGAGGAATCAAGTAGTTAAGCTCCTTGCATTTATTTACAGACAACATGTGGAGTATTGAAAACTTTTGTGAAAATGGATTAAAAATTAACAGTGCTGTACCTAAGGTGGTATAAGGACAACAAACAGTCAACACAGGACACAACTACTTCGTACAAGATTTTCTGAGTGTAGTGTAGTACGTATTTTGGTACCTAGAATGAATAGGATCTGGATTACAATTGCTTATGCCAATTTTCCGCCCTTTTGGCTTGAGTAAATAACAGTAAAAATCATTCATTTTCAGATTTATTTCATTGAGTTATTTTCATAGAAGTATATACAATTAAATCTCACAAAAATCAAACAATGAAAAAAAAACAAGAACTTTTTTCATCTATGTACAGCGGGTTGCACGAAACTTTGATTCCACGATCAAAGATTTGACAGTCACTCAATTTCCAAAACGAAATCACCGAAATCTATACCTACATTTCTGAATATATATCTCAATGAATTGAGAATCATTGACTGGGTGTGAATGGATCATAACTTAATGCGAGATTGATATTCTGAATGCTGCTGACTGAATTATCGATTGAAAACAAATTGACGTTAATCCGTCAATCAAGCGTTGATTCCCCGATCAAGTTATGTGACACCAGGGGTCACAAAAGAAGTTATTTATTGCAATCAACTGTCACAAAAATCAAACGACTAGGGCCGGTTGTACAGTTAAAAAAAAGCTGTGTAGATCGCTTGCTCCCGACTTTAAGGCATGATTAACTTTAACGACCAGTTCCATGGTCGAATTTGAAGTCGCTTTTAGCTTAAACCTCCCTTTAGAGTCATTTTTAGTATATGATTGGGGGACGCTTTAAAATTAAAAGGACAAGTTTGATTATGGAACTGGCCGTTAGTCATATGTACTTATTTATAGGCCGGTGTCATAATCGAACCTGAAATCGCTTTGATTTTGAAGCGTCCTTAATCCCTACTAAAAATGGCACTAACGGCCGGTTTCATAATCAAACCTTAAGTCCCTTTAATTTTAAAGCTTCCTTGAACCCTATTACGTCCAGTTTCATAATCAAATTTAATGTCACTTGAAGCTAAAAGCTTCCTTTTGTGTCCAGTTTCATAATCGAATTTAACGTCATTTTTAGTAGGAAGCTTAAAAAATAAAAGCGACTTTAGGTTTGATTATGAAACCGGCCATTAATTCGATTATGAGACTGGACGTTACGGAAGCTTTAAGCTTAAAGTGACATTTACGTCCAGTTTCATAATCAAATTTAAAGTCACTTTAAGCTTAAAGCTTCCTTTAGTGTCATTTTTAGTAGGGTTAAAAGAAGCTTTAAAATAAAGCGATTTAATTCGGTTATCAAACTGTACGTTAAGGAAGCTTTAAGCTTAAAGTGACTTTATATTTTTATGAAACTGGACGTTAGTGATTACAATGGTAACCGCCATAGAAACTAGTGAAATAAGTGAGCCTGCCTGAAAAGTCGGTGCAAAACAGGCATAAATGTTTCAGTACACATTTTTGATGCCGAGGAACATAAACGATTTAAATGTGCTGCCTGGGTTTCATTTGTTGAAAAAATGACACCCAGTTTTAACTGTTCTTTATTACTCCTATCCAACCTTTTCAACAATTATTATCACCATATAGGTGATCATCAGTTTAGGGAATACACGCAAACGTGTATTCTGTGTCCTGGCAATGTAGATCTCCGAGTCATATCCCGATCCAATCCTGGAATAAAACTGTGGGAAATCCAGCAGAAACGTAAGAGGAAGTGAAAATCGATCGCAAGCAATGCCAGTATTCGGGAGTTCTCCGCATTTGTGTGCATTTCTGCGCAGAAATAACAATTGTAGAATCACACAATCGTAGAAAAAAGAGAGCGAGGCGTCCAATGGTGGCAGGCATCGCGACGCCAGCGTCCAATCCTGCTCCCGTTGGCAATAAGATCCACATTCCGAGAAACTCGAGCTTTGCCGACTGTTCCTATTGGTCGGGCGAATCCGCGAATCCCACGAATTTCTGTTATTGTCATTGCCCGGGTCGCTTTGCGTGGGTGGATGTTTCTGCCTGGAATTCATCCCAATTTGCCAATTCGCAGCAAATGCTGGCGCTCCTCTTTTCCGTGAACGAAAGGAAAATATTCCCTCTGAACATTACTGCACACCTATCTATTTTTCTCCATATATTTTGCCCAATCAGAATAACTTCATAAAGGTTGATCGGGGAATCAACGCTTGTTTGACGAATAGACATCTATTTGTTTTCAATCGATAATTCAGTCATGATCATTCAGAATATCCTCCTTGCATCAAATTATGATGTTCATACATCCATTCAATTATTCTTAATTGCCATTTCTTCAATATATTCAGAAATGAAAAGGTTTCAGTCAAATCGTTGTTCGGACAATCAGAGTTTTATGAAACCAGCTGTAAATTTTTCAACAGAATTATCATAAGAAGAATATAAAAACATAGAAAAATTCCAAAAAACTACTGCTCCTGTAGATCACGAATAACTCTTCCTTTTGAGGGTCTTTTATGCTTGTGATTCACACATAAAAAGGGAGAAGTTGCACTCGAATGCAGAATGAACAATTTTCGCTTTTCTGCCACCTTGCCTTCGGTCAAGCAGTTTTGTAGTCAACTTGATGTTCTGCACTACATGTTATATAAAACCTCATTTATTTAACATAAACAAGTATCAAATGAAATTATAAACAGAATAATGGGTGAATGAGTAATAATTAAGATACAAAATAATAGTAAGTCTATTTGTGTACAATATAATTTCTTCCTGAAATCCGTGAATGTTTTTTTTTCGAATAGTACTCAGTACATATACTACGAAAAAAATAGAAAAAACCACGAAATACACAAGTATACCCCTAAAGCTCAAATCTGTAAAGAAATAATTTCAAGCATATAATGAAAAAAAAAGAACGGAGGAAAGTTACATTGCTACTTCACTAAAATAACGTACAGATACAGCTACTGTGGTTTGGTTGATTTAGTGAACTCGAAATAGAAAGGCGTTTCAAATGAGTTATCACTCACCCCATTTCTCCCACTGAAAATTGAGGGTTATGCTTTGAATTTGATCTTAGAAGTTGTCCGAACATTTTTATACAGGGTGTATTTGAAGGTGAGGCTTTTTTTCAACATAAGTTAGAACTGGTCAAAATGAAGCGTTTTACCAAAAATCACCTATACAAGTTTCAAGATGACGAAGCTGAAAGAAAAATTGGAATGATTACTGAAATAGATCCTAATATGTACGACCTTAGACCGTTTGTTAGCTGAATTATCGCAAAGCAGTGGGAAAAACTTATCTCCTGATTCGACCATGTGGTTTCGCTTAGGATATTGGATTGTTCGATATTTACGTCTTTACGTGGTAATGAAAACGGAAACTTAGGATTGCTGAATTGTTCTCATTATTTTTTAGTAACTTACACGATTTTATGAAATGGCTCATTTCGATACCAACTAACAGAAGAGACTTTGGATACAAGTGTAAAATATAAAATAATACATACTTCAAAATTTAACCAATAAAATTCACGAATTTTTTCACAATGGGCATCACAATCTCTTCTTGTTCAAAATTCCAACAATTGTCGTAAAAATGGGATGAAATGGGGAAATATCATAGCAGTTTTTCAACATAACTAACATAAGCACATTCAAGAAACTGCCTCGATTTTCTACATTTATTTTTTACCCTAAATTGCACGATACAACAATTATGATTCTCTCAAAAGTGACCTGATTCATCTAACCCAATGAACTTGGTACTGAACCATTCATTGTCCAGCCATATGTTAATTCTTTGTTTCGTTTTTGCGATGCCAGAGTCAACTTCCACAGTTCCGTACTTGAAATTCAATGAATTTTGTCGAACTTCTAGGGGTTGTATCTCAGCCATCTTGGATATTTTATATAGACAATTTTTGGTTAAACGACTTGTTTTGATGAGTTCTACCTTCTGTTGAGAAAAAAGCCTCACCTTTGAGAGCACCCTGTATAATTCAATTCTGCCGACCTACAGAGCCGCTCTTTCGTTTTCAATGGCGTGCATGTATGGGAAACAAGAGCATGAGCGAGGGTTCAGAGCGGATGAAATGGTGAATTAGCGTGCATAGCTTTGGCGTTCATATGCCTTTGTTTTCGTTTTTTTTTTCAATAAGATTAACGTAAATTCGAGAACGTAGTCACCATTTCCCCAATTTCATTTATTAACTAAAATTTAATGTATTGGGATTCATCGAATTTAGCCTCCTCTTGTCAAATGACCACGAGCCACCACTGCTCTAAATTCCAGGCTTGCAGATTCGGTACGAAAAGTGATCGGGGGTAAGCGCCCGATACGGCCCTGGAATGAGACGGGAGACAAATAAAAGTTATATTCGGGCGAGAACAGTAGCACATGAAGAGGGCGGCAGTTGAGCGGGCGGGTTCCGCACAGATATCGACCCGATGTGCCCGAATGAGGACATTACCCGGAGCAGCTCTCAATTCGAGGAGCTATTCTCCTCCTCAAGCTACCCCCTGGACATCTGCCTCCCGCCGCGACGACTCTAAATACATCTGCGAATTCAATGAGAACCTACCCCTCCTGCCCCACCCAGCGGATTCGGGAAGTTGGAATTGTTCTCGAAATGTGGGAGGTGGTGGAGGAGAACTAACAAGCTCCTGGAGGAGGCAATTTCTGTTTCAATCTCGGCAAAAATGGTCCTGCAGAGATTGGAGCAGAAATAATTTCCTAGGTGCTGAATATGGTCCTTCTGCAATGTCTTTTTCATTGATTATCTAATCGGGTTTCATGAAAAGAGATATTACGATGGCTATTACTCACGCGGATGACCTTTACCAAACGATACGAAGAGGAGATTGGTGAATTATAAAAGTGATGATTTGCGTGTAGAATATTATATGTGTTGCACAAATCTTAAGAGACACCTTCTGAAATCTTCTTTCTTCTTCTTCTTCTTCTTTATCAGCCACATCTTGTCCACTCCTGAACGTAGGCCTCCTTCAAATTTCTCCATGCTGTCCTATCTTGTGCTGTTTGAAACCACCCTATACCTGCTTGCTTTTTGATGTCATCGAGCCATCTTTTCTGTGGTCTTCCTGCGCTTCGCCTCGATCTTCTTGGTCGCCAGTGCATCAGTCTATAAGTCCAATGTGTATTCTGAAATACCTTACTCAATTCTCAATAATATCTGTATCCTGGAAATGAAGTACACAGTACTCCGCCAAGTGCCAACCGGGCACCTACCATTCGTGTCTCTCAGATTGAACTACTACCTTCAGTCAACGAATGCACAACAATTCGCCAAAGGACTTAGGAGAGTCAAGAGTGTTCGCTCGCTAGACCACATTAGGTCAAGAAATAACGTTCACAGTACTCTTCCAAGTGCCAACAGGGCGGTTGAAATATTTAAACACTACAGACTACACTCTACTGATGAGTGGACAATGATCCCGAAACCAGTCTACAATTGTGTTTAGATGTTTCAACTTCTCTGGGATTCCCCACGCTCGTTCATGACTAGCTTGCATTATCCCCAGTTCGATAGCTGTATCTATTTCGAAATTTCAATAATCGCTACTGCTGACATTCATATTCTATGTTCAGGAGTCCACTTCTCCCGATCCCTAGACCTTTGAGTTTTCTGTGTTTGTGACCCAACATCTTGTTCTATGGTAGTGAGCATGCAGTTTGATAAACCAGTGAATAATGGCCCATAATTCACAAGTGAACTATAAATCTCTTTATGTTCAAGGAAACAGATTATGATCACTTTATTCAATCTTTTTTTTACTCTTCTTCTTTACTCAGACCTTGAGGTCTGTCAATTGTGAAGCATGTTCAACCCTCTTCTGTTCGTCAGAGGTATAATTCCAGCCATATCTCCATTTTTAGGTGGTCTTCACAATGATGCATTTCGAATTTCTGTCTTTGGCGATGTTAGATTTTCAGGTTTGGTTCATTCTCCATCTCCAATATCCCCTTTTTTCTTCCATCGTCGATCTATGTCTCTTAGCTACACTATATATTATTATGTTGTCTGTATCTCGTTGTTTCTTACTCGGTCTCTAAGTGTTTTCCCTGCAGTGGTTCTTAGGGTTTTCATCCCCGCTGTTCTTATTATACGTTTTGTTTAATTTGCTACAGCTCGAATTTCCATAAAATAGGTTATCACCAGCCTTAGGCAGGATGTGTATATCCGAACTTCACTGTCAACATGCATACCCATGCTTGTTTTCCCAAGCAACATCCCTTGAGCAACTATCAGATATTATGATACTAATTTTCATTGAAATAAACACTCATTCGGCCAGACACATGGAGACATGGACTGAGCAATGCCAGCATAAAATTGGCTTTTTCATAGAAAGAGAGAAATGATTGTCGGGCATTTATCTGTCTCTTTTTTGTTCACATAGAGGTGAGTATGTGGACCAATCAAAATTATAGAAAAAGACAACTGCATGCCCGAAGAAGAGGCCAGATTCTGAACACCAAAAAACGACAGAAACCAGAGTAACATCAGACATCTTGGACACACGTAGCACTGTATAGTATTCTCAAGTATATTTTTGACGTTACTGGTGAATATTGCATGCAGGTGCAGAGTGTGGTTATCCCTTTGTAGTTTTCAGGGTTGCTTTTTCCCCTTTCCTGAAGCCTGGTATGGTAATACTTTTCTTCCATTCTGTTGGTAACATGGATGTGGTTATTGGTTATTACTTTGCTGAAGAGTTCAGTCAATTTCCTTACTAGTTCAGTACCCCCATATTTTATGGGCTCATTGGTTATATCGCCCACATGTCTCCTCCTGAAGATTTTCTATATTTCAAGGTTTTATTCTTCAGTTCAACCTCCTCCTGATTTTCATCTGCTTCCTCTGTTTCTCTGCCTCTGCTGCTCTTTTGGGTTAACATTGTTGTCATAAAGGTATCTTTTCCAGTATTGCAACTGGATATTTCTGGTTTGGCAGTTTCTCTTCTTTGAGCATCATCCAGATCTTCCTACGGTCCCCGTTAATATCACATTCCATGTCTGCCCTAAATTTCTCCCAGTGCTCTCTCTTGATTCTCCTGATCTTTGAATTGACCCTATTCATTGTTTCCTCACATTTTCTACAATTTTGTTCAGCTAGCACGCTTCTGTACAAAGGTAGCTTGTAGCTTGTCTTTTTTCCTTCGGTAAATGGTAAATCTTCTCACAAACTGATCAAATCAGAGCTTAGTCTTATTTTCTGAGTTCCTCTATCGATTCGCTGGCCACCTCATGTATATACCTTTTAATTATGTTTTAGATATTCTCTACTCTTTCTCTTTTCATATTACCTTCTGATTTCTGATGTAAATTTTTAAGTTAGACCTCGCAATGCACGTGGATATTTTTGGGCATTATAACTATACTGCTCAAATGCCAATTCTTTCTATAGCTTTCGCTTTTGCTGATTGATTGATCTAAAAATTTTTTTAAGGAGTGAAGTCAACATAAGGAAAAAAAGCGATTAAAAATAGAAACAACATGTAAGGGATAGAGTGAGATGAAAGGATATTGTGGCTTATATCTATAGGATTGGATGCTGGGAAGCTGAGTAAAAAGAGGAAAAAGATGAAGAGATTCTATTCCATGTTCAGATATTTGAAACTTGTGTGCTTATTAGTAGAAACAAAACAATTTTCGTAATTTTCGGATGCCGTTTCCAAATATTTTCAGGTAGGTATACCATAACTTTATTCTCGGTGCCCACTGAAATTCTTCGATGAACTGCAATAGTTTAAAACGGTTGGTTCACGTGGAAGGTTAAGAAACGGACAACCAACCTGAACAATATCAGTAGGAGGTGAATAATCCACCTTTATAACTTTATCTCGCAGTGTAAACAAACGCCTCTTAATTACTATCGATGTTTAACATGCACACCGGCTATTATTAAAACTCGCATTCAAGATATGAGAAATACTGTAAATCACACCAGAACCGCACGTATAATTTCAGGCATACATGTAATTGCAATTTTCCAAGATATGCAAACGTTTCTTTTCGTCCCGCTTGTTGATGGCATGTTTTCCGCCTATTTACATCTAATGTTATTTTTATCCCTTGTCGGAGAGTATGCGAGTTGGTGGTAAATAAAATATCTAGAGGGCCCTCACGGCAACTGAACATGAAAAGTGGCGAGAATCCCTGGTAAGGCCTTATTCTGGATGGACAGATATGCTAAACTTAATTATATAAAATTATAGGTGTTCCGACTGTTAAAATATCACGTGGAATAATCCTATTGCTTGCTAGTGTTATTGCTAGCTGAAATGACTAGATCCTTCGCCAGATAAGACTTTTTGGACTCGACGAATCCTATAAATTGAATTTGATTCCGACGGTGATCGAAAATTAGGCCGGCAAAGTTAATGGTAGATATACACACAACACAGACATTTGGAAATTCAGAATTTCTTCAAGCAAGCAATTATTAATGCTGAAAATGCCATGTGACGTGAGGACAAGATAACAAAGCATACACAGAACACAACTGTTTCTCCAATCTCGCACAAGCTCAATGTGGCAAAAGAATAACTGAAATAAATGAACATATTTGAATCATAGAAAATAAAATATACGAAACGATACGAATAAAACAATTCAGTGCCACAACAAAATGAAAGAAAATCTCAGAAACAACAATAACAAAATGTATAATAGGCAATCTTTGAAAAAAATACTGATTGTTATCAGAAAATATATGTGAATATGTACTATAATATGAACTTAATAAAATGAAAAATAGGAGTGTTATGTGTTTATGAATGAAAACTTTTCATACATAAAATCCCCTTACTTTGGCTATTGCAAAGCTTGTCTCTTACAGAATTCGATGCATCTTAATTCAGAGTGTAGTCTACCTATACCACACCATTCTTCTTCTTCTAGTTCCATCTCTATCGAAGGTTGGAAACCATCATAGCTATGCGGATTTTGTTAACCTCCGCTCTAAATAATTCTGAGCTACTGCATTCGAACCATTCTCTCAGATTCCTGAGCCAGGATATTCTGCGTCTACTCACATTTCTCTTTCCTCTAATTTTGTCCTGCATAATGAGTTGTAGTAATCTGTATCTTTGCCCTCTCATGACATGTCCAAAGTAATTCTAATTTTCTTCTCTTGACAGTCAACAGCATTTGTGGTTCATTTTCAATTCTTCTGGTTACTCCCGTTTGGCACTCTTTCCACCCATGATATTCGTAGAATTCTTCTGTAACCTTGGAGTAGTGTTCACTCTGTTCGAAACTGTTATAAGCCATTTTTTTTGGTTTCGATCGAAACAGTGTGTCGAAGACTTCAAGACCTTAGCCTACATTCTCGAGGACTTTTGAAAAGGATTCTACTAACTAAAAATCACATACGACTTAGATGTCGTGTCAATGGAGGTCTGCATTGTTCAGAGATGAGTCCAGATATAGACAAATTTTCGTTTTCGGTTTTCGGACAGTCGGATATGGACCAATCCTCTAATTCCCAGAAATCCTAGATCGGTTCAGGAAGATCATCCGTTCAAAGGTGGTACTGCTACTGTTTGGGGAGGCATTTGTGTCAATGAACATACAGACTTTTTGCTGCTTGATGCTACCATGAGAGCCTAGACTTACATAGAAAAAATCATCGTCAATGTTAGTACTTTGTTCATGCTGATGTTATTGGGCAAATTTCTTATTTTTGGACGATAATGCACCATCCCATCGTGTGAGAATTGTCTATGAGGCTCTGGAAATTTATGGTCCTATTGGACAAGCTTGGGATCGGCTATAAAGATCTTTGGATTCTCATCAAACACATCCACACACACTTCAAGAACTTAGATGACTCTTACCGCAACTCTGGAGAGAAGTTGCTCAAGACTAACTGCTCATCCTCATTTATTCTGATGACTTGAAAATATTCAAGGAGATATTGACGGTACTTGACTGCGTGGAACTGCAGAAGGACCTTGATGCTTTTGCAAAATACTGCAAATTTAAAAAATTTAATTTGAATATTAATAATATAAATAAATGTGCATGTATCTCTTTTACAAGAAAAACTTCATTGATCGAGTTTCAATACTGTTTGAACGATGAGCCAATAGAACGGGTTAGTCAGGTGACTAAGGAGTCATATTTGATTCGAAAATGTCGTTCAACGTATATGTTGATTACATAGTGACTACATGTAACAGGTCATTGGGGTTCTTCTGCAGGAGAGATTTTTATGATGAGACTGCAATTAACGCAGTGTATTATTCATTTGTCTTCAGTAAGTTGAACTTTGCTAGCGTAGTATGGACTCCCCTCTATAGTTGTGATAAACTGAGATTAGAAAGAGTACAGAACAGCTTTTTAAGATTCCTCCGTTTCAAGTTGACCAGGGATTATGTCACTGTAGGTATCAGTAGTGTCCGTTTTCTCTACCACCTGCGGACATTGGAGCAGCGTAGAATTTTAACTGATCTAGTTTTTGTATACAAGATCATTATAAACTATTATAATTCTCCTGAGTTGATATCGCTGATTGGTTATAAAATTCCTATGAGGTGTACCAGAAGCAGGCAGTTGCTGGCTGCTTCGAATTTTCGAACAAATATTGGCAAGAACTCCCCTACAACAAGAATTTGTGATCTTTTTTATAAATACTGTGGTAATTGTGATCCATTTTTTATGAGTTTGTTTTCATTTAGAAGAAGGGTTGAAAACATTTTTTTTTAATGAACATTTTTTCTCTTTTTGATTTCGATATGATCGCATCAAGTTGATATGGTATGCACTAGCATACATTATACTACAAACTATTGTAATATTAGCCCCTATCTGTGCATGATTTGTTATTATTTAGATTATTTTTTTATGTAATTTGTGGATATTGTTTTGGGGTTTTTGCTATTGATGTCCCTTATTTTGAATAAATAAATAAATAAATAAATTAAGACTACTTCATCAATCTGATAGAAAGTATGCAACGGCGTTGTCAGACTGGGCTTGATATTGAATGAGGCCATACTCTTTACTGAACTCTATTTTTTAAATTTCTTGTGTAAACTGATTTTCCATTAGAAATACTAACAATTAATGTTCACCTGTTACTGTGAAACTTATGATGAAGAAATGGACAAGTGAAAGAGTTAGACAACGGAGTAAACATTTAGTTTTCTAATAGTTAAAACATTGGTGAAACCAAAAAAAAAAATTCTGAAGTGGTATATGTTTCTAGTTTCGACTGTGAGATCTTCCATATGAGCAATTCTCAATCAAATAAGTGGACATGAACACTTACAAGCCCAGACTCGTCCGAAATTCAAGCTTGATGGCGAAATGAAAATCTGGTAAGCATTTACGGAACCGCCGAGTTGAAAATCAGGCTTGAGGAGTGCGGGATTGAGGGTCGGCTCTGTGTGAGGGTAGGACAATACGGGAGGCGGCTGAAACCGACAATCGAAGCTCTTGAAATTTGTAATTAATGATCTTTGCTGTAGAGCCAACTCGAAATCATAATGGAATTTCAGCTTTTCATGCGGAGAGTCCAGACCCGATTTTCCGAGGTGGGATATAAAGGAATGAATTTTCTATTGGCGGATTTTAATGAGTGCAATCCGTAAAATGGCTGACGTTGGATTTTGAACTTCGAGGCAGAGTTGAACTAGGAGGAAACAGTACGACGGAACTTTTTACTCGAATTTTTTTTACTGAAATAGTATGGTACATATGTATTTTGATACTTAAAGGATGCTTTATATATTAGGTATATAATGGAATAGAATATGGTACGACTCATTCGAATTTTTTTTATATTTCATAGACAAATACATAGTTTGTGAGAAATTTTTCTAGAAATTCGTGGAGGTTTAGTTTTTTGTGTACAAATTTCAACGTTTTCGATCCTTGGAAACTGGAATATATTCGAATACCCTTGAAATTTTTGTACCAGTACGTATTAACGTTCACAATTCTTCGCAATGTTGCAGAAATCACAAAGCTTATATTTCAGTAGAAATTTTATTGAAATCATGAAGTTGGGTGTTCTGAATCAAATTGGGGAAGTAACATTTTGATAAAGCTGAACTGAGAAGATTTCGCTACATTGTGTTTCATTTAAACTGGTCATGATCCAATTCCAAAAACCAGTCGAATTTGCAGAATTTCTTTTGCGAAGTAACTTGACATTCCTATGCTAGACAGTTTATCCGATAGAATATTTGAATAGCGGGGACGGTTCACTTTTTGAATCATTTCGATGAATAACGTCATAAAATTCAGTGACCGGCTTAAGTTAGACACTCTGTACCTGTGTTCCTAGAGAATCTTTCATTTCGTTGGGAAACTATCAAATTATACTTGTATCTGCAATCACCTAACTTATTCGTGTCGGAAGAACCATTGTATTAAACAATATGAGGCTTAATAGAATGATATCTCAGTTTTCCCGATTTGTAGGTATATAACTTAGTTTTTTCATGGACAAAAAGCTGATTTTCTTCCTGAACAAGCAAATATCACAATCCCAATAGGTTCCATATAAAGTCTGCTCAAAAATTGACTTGGATAATTTGCGTACATGTACAGGGTAAGTCTTTGACTCGTACAAATATTTTAACTGTAGATTTTTGAGGTCAAAACAAACACTTTTTTTTACCATTTTCTCCGAATCGACTCGGTTTGAAAGATACAGGCTGTTGAAAAACCAAAAAAAATTTTTAAGTTCTCTCTCCAAAACGGTTTTATCCAATGGAATGAATTTCCGAATATAGTTTTTCATTTATTCGATTAATCTTTTTCGAACACAAGATATCACCCAGTTTTTCCAGTTTTTTCATTATGACCATCACGTACCATGAAAATACAAAAATTCAAAGAACCCTACTCTTTAAACTGAGTTGGACGCTATTTAATGAATACTTGAACGTTTTGTAACATAAAACACATTTTCTTGTATAATGCGCAGTTTTTGAGTAATTTGATGTTCAAAAATTAAAAAGTATGTGTGAAATTTGAAGAACTGGGTACTTTCGCCGAATACAAATCTATAGCTAGTTATTCAGAAGGTAATTTTGTGTTTCCAGGGGTGGCAAAGCCCATTATGAAAACTTATAATGGCTATATCTTTTCATCAGGGCCGAATCAGAAAAAATGGTATAGGAAAAAAGTGTTTTTTTTTACCTCAAGAATCTACTGTTAAAATATTTGTGCGAGTCAAAGACTCACCCTGTATATTTAGGTACCTACAATTAATTGAACTTTGGTAGGTTGAATTGGACGTACATTACGTAACTTACGTTTCGAAGAATCGAGACCACGATAAAAGAAAATTGATGGTAGGGATGGAAAACTTTCCTCTCGAGGAAAAAATGGTATGGGAAAAAAGTGTTTCTGTTGACCTCAAAAATCTACTATTAAAATATTTGTACGATTCAAAGAGTCACCCTGTATAGCAATATTAATAATTTGATTTTTAAGTGCAAAAAGTGAGGTTTCTTACGAATATCCATTTCAAATAAGCAGTGCGAAAAGAATCAATATTGTATGTTTTTTGAAAACTCCTCTTATGAGTTTATTCACTTTTCCTTATTTAAAGGTTAATTTTAATGTAGTTTTTTGTTGGTAGAAAAATAATTATGGACTGCAGCTTCATAATTCAGATTAACGTTTTATTCATTATTGTATATTCCTTATTGTTATGAATTTTATTATACTCGGGGTATAGTGAGAGCAGTAATTTCGCTTACAAAAACCAATTTATCAATTTATTATTATTTTAAAAAGACCAGAACGTCAATGGGTCGCTAAATACTGAACAATAAGGGAGAAATTTCCTTTTTTCCAGAATCTTCAGGCCAATTAATCCCTCCGGCCCACCGCCCCCGTTACAACAACAGAACAACCCCTAATTCAAATTTGACGGAACGAAATCTGCTCAAATACATTTCCGTTGTTGTATCGGAAATGGGGCAGACATCAAAGTAATTCGGCAAGGGCGAGCTAAGACACAGAAAGGGGTAAGATATTCGAAGGAAAGGATAATGGAATCACTCCAAATGGGGGCTTAACACTTTCCAGTGGTTTCCGGATTGAATACTTAGTGTACTTAATTCATTGCTTTCTGAATACACATTGGCCACTTTCAGTTCTAGAAATCTTCGAGATCTCCCCTTGTGGGATTATTCCGATGCCTGTCTGCTTATTTCATATTGTATTAACTATGAACTTTGGTAGGCTGACTGAGTCCGGTCGATGGCCAATTGCCTACTTATGTTTGAAATGTTTCAATGAAGAAGTATTAAACTATTAAAAAAATCGAATATCCAGAAGCATTACAAATACTGAAGTTGTTAAATATTGTTTCGTTGGTTGTGGCTTGAAGAAATTAGCGGAGCTGAAGAGGAACTGAGAAATATCGTCATTTCTGGTTAATTGAGAATGACTTCTTGAAAAATTCAATGAAAAACTCTCAATAATATGGGGAGTGTAAATGAATAGTTGCGGAAAATGTTAAGGGTTGATTTCTTTTCGAAAAAGTGTATGTTTTTTATATGTTTTTTTTTGAGCAGCTTCTCCTTACATACAGTCTTTAAAGGTGGCACCTGAAAACTACCTTTTTTCTTTGTAACCAGAAAACTGACAGAAATGAAATGAAGGTCAAACGGCAATAAAAAAAATTAAAACAGAAGTTTATGGTGTACACCAAGGACCTGTGCTGCTATATGTTCCTCTCAAGACTGAAGCTGTTTTTGAAACGCGCAACTAAAACCACACATACAGGAGGTGAGCCTTTGACTCGTACAAATATTTTAACAGTAGATTCTTGGGGTTAAAAGAAAC
Source organism: Coccinella septempunctata (assembly GCF_907165205.1). NCBI lineage: Eukaryota > Metazoa > Arthropoda > Insecta > Coleoptera > Coccinellidae > Coccinella > Coccinella septempunctata. The sequence continues at coordinate 31,946,198 of NC_058191.1, read as the reverse complement.
AATTTTTTCGATTTTTTTCGATTTGGCCCTTATAAAAAGATATAGCCTAAAAATTCATAACAATAATGAATATACTATAACGAATGAATCGTTAATCTGAATCATGAAGCTGTACTCCACAATAATTTGCCTCCCAACAAAAAACTACATTAAAAATAACCCTTACATAAGGAAAAATAAATAAACTCATAAAAGAAGTTTTAAAAAAGAAAACATACACTATTGATTCCTTTTACACTACTCATTTAAAATGAATATTCGTGAGAAAACTTATATTTTGCAGTTAAAAATCAGATTATTAATACATATCGCTATACAGGGTGAGTCTCTGAATCGTACAAATATTTTAATACTAGATTTTTGAGGTCAAGAGAAACACTTTTTCCTATTCAGCCTTGATAAAATCATATGGTCATTTGAAGTTTTCATAACGAGCTGTGGTACCCCTGAAAAAACAAAATCACCTTCAGAATTACTAGCTAAATCTGTGGCGCTACACATCTGTGGATCTTTTGAACAGTGTTGTATCCAGCCAAAGTACCAATTTTTCAAATTTCACAGATAATTTTTAATTTTCCAAAATCAAATTACAAGAAAACGGCGCATTATACGAGAAAATATGAATAATACTTTTATTTTAGAAAACTTTCAAATATTCATTAAATAGCGTCTAACTTAGTTTCAAGAGTTGGGTTATTTAAATTTTTTTTATTTTTATGATACGTTGTGGTCATAATGAGAAAACTAGGAGACGTGAATGATATCTTGCGTTCGAAAAAGATTCATCATATAAATGAGAAATTTTATTTCGGAATTCATTTCATTTGATGAAACCATTTGTGAGGTAATATTATTTTATGGTTTTTCAACAGCATGTATCAATGCTCGAACTGCTTACCCTATACCCAAAGCATAAAGTTTGGATGTTGGTTTGATTATAGGATGAAATGAGAGCTCCCTAACATAATTAAAAAATAACCTAGGTCTGCATAACTCTGCCTGAGATATTGGTGAGCAGAAAGCAGTGTTGCTCCAGACACTTCGACTCATCAGGTTGCAGGTCATCTCTTTTGTTGAGAGAAGCTGTAAAGCCAGAATGAAGAACTATGCCAAGAATATGTGAGAGGATTTTTATTTAGTGAGCCTTTCCTCTTAGATTTTGCCCCTTGAAAAGCTTTTCCTTCCACAAGGAAAAAAGAGTAGGTGGTATCAAGAGCTTCATTGTCCACCAGCTAAACAAAAGAATGTATACCTAAAATCACAGCTCTCAGAGATATTATTCAATCTTTCTCTCCAATTTAATACACAAAGGTGGTGAAAGTACCAAATATATATATTTTTTGATGGAAACATAGCAGCAATAGTAGAACAATGCTGGAAAATTTTATCGTCTTCATCAGCACGTATATATATGTCTGTTACAGCGCAAATGTCACCTGGATATTCTGCAGCTTCCTGTAATAACTCATGATTCCCTATTTCTTTCATATATTTGAAAGTCGGTGTGGTACAATATGTGCATGTTTTTCATTATTTCACTCTGTTATCCAGAATCACAGGATGGACATCGACTTATTTCAATAACATTTCATCTAGGAACTCTATACTGGTTTGAATCATTTACTACTCACCTAGTTTCTCATTAAAAACAGAAAGCAGGCGCCATCTGAATCCTTTGGACTCTCATTCCTTCTTCTCAACGCCGTTCCTATCTTTCTCCATCATGGTGAACCAAACGACTCGAATTGTGGCGTTTAAATACCTTGCTATCCATCAAAATAACCAGTAATTAGTATTGATCGTTCCTAATCATGATGCCACATGAATTAATGAGAACATTCGACGAATACAACATTGTCGGGAATTGATGAACGTTGAATCTTTAGATCGAATCCAGATAGTCCTTTTATTGAGTAGGCTGGTTTTGCTCCAGTTCTCAGTTCCCAAGATATCGAAAAGAAAACGAAAATATGATGAACTTGTTTCCTGGAAGGTTTTAAAAGACTGGATTGAGAAATTTTTCTATTCACCTATCTACTGAATTCTTGGACAAATGCAATCTCGACAGTCTCGACTTGTTTCTTGATCGATAGCTTAAAATGATTTCGAATTTGCTGAACTACACAATGCAGACAATTAGAAGATGACTGAAATCATAAGAAAATCAATTTTGGAATGACATTCTGCAAATTTTACATATTGAATTGTTTTTCAAACCCGCTTTTGAAACAATTCCTTTCGACCCCCCATTGAACTCTAGTTTATACAAAATGTTTTTTGGCCTGAGCAAACTTACAGCTCTCGCCCTCAGTTAATAACTTTTGACGAAGGAAAGTCAATAAGTAAACACCCAAGATTCCAAAAATAAATTGTCTAAAGGCTTACAATGGATAGTGTTTCATTGTGATAATATATTATATTCATATTTTGGGAGAACTATCTATATAAAATCAGTAGGTCATATTTTCAGCGCTGCGTGTTAAAAACAATTCAAAGATGCGTTAAAAAAGTTGTCGGTGATTAAAATGCATTGAACAAGACTCATCGCAACCATCACAGAGAGAGAGAGCATTGTGAACCAAACCAATTATTAATTCCTCCAACAATGGATACACGTCGCCGGACGATTGAACCCGAATCGATTATTAAAAATATTAATTTCAAAGCCGTCATTCTACGTCTGCACGCTCTCACGTCGATATTTTCCATTTCGAAACGTCCTTTCTTGATGCCGACATCATCAGTTCTTTTTTAATTAAGAGGACATGAGCTTTGGTCTTCTTTTGTTGATTCAATGCTTAGACTGCGATGACCGATTGAAAAAAAAACGTGCAAAATTCACAACCAATAGGTAAACCCACATTTGAAATATTCATTTCTACATTTTTCGGATTAACTTCAGCTCTTACAATGAAAGAATTATAAACCAAACCTTATTTGTCCTTGACAAGGTTATTGTGAGATATTGTGTTCAATATGCCAAAAATATTCTGGTCGATCAATAAAATGCAAAATAAAAACAGGGAGAATGAAAAGTTACGCAAACAATTTTCGGTACCTACATTTACTATTTTCTCTAAATTTTTTAGAAATGGCTAGACCTCTTATTGTTGAGGATGATTTGATCATTAATGAGTTTTTTTCACCTACGTTTTGAATTTTTTTATGTATTTTGAGGTCAATAACATCATTGAGTAGGTACTCAAAGATGATGAATTATGAGAATGAATTTTGAAAATCGATGAACAAGTGATTGATACATCTCCATCTTTAACAAACCCAACGAAGAAGGCAGGTTTTCGTTGATACTTTAAAAACATCCGTCATTTTGTCATCAAATCATCAAACTTTAAATACATAAAAAAAGAGAAAGTTTGAATTTAATAAGTTTAACCAAACTAACCTCAGATACAATAAAAAAAGATTGATAATAACCAAAACCCCATCAACGACCAGATCACCCTCAGCAAACAAAAAGTCTATACATTTATGGCATAAATAAAAAGGTGAGGTTGCCATTCAAAAGAACTACCTTCCTCCCCTGAAGAGGAAAAAGTTATAGTCCTCAATTATAAATGAAAATTTGAGTAATTTAAAATGAAATTTGATCTGCTCTTTTATTTTTTCATTAAATAATATGTTTCTGATTTCAGATGAAAATTAAATATCGAAAATATCTTCGAGGAGCTGAAAACTTAGTCATTTTTGTTCAGAATGGATTTTCAGATATCTCTCTTTCGCTTCTCCATTAAAAAGGAAATGAAAAAAAAAAAAAGAAATTAATGTTTCAATCACAAAATAATTTCAATTACATATTACAAAACATAATAGTACATACCCATTCAGATAAGATAATGAATTCACACCTAAATCATTTCATTTCATACATACCCGGCACTCGGCAGACCAGCAGGCATTCTATATAATGCCTAGGGATTATATACAATGCCTAGGTAATGTATAAAATGGACAAACGTATTCATATTATTTCATATATTGCCTAGAAGATCCAGGCATTCTATACATTGCCTAGGCTTTGTATATAGGATGCCTGAATTAAACACATTGCATATAGTACATACCCATTCAGATAAGGTAATGAATTCACACCTGAATCATTTCATTTCACATATACCCGGCAGACCAGCAGGTATTCTATAAAATGCCTGGGAATTGTATACAATGCCTAGGTAATCTATGAAATGGACAAACGCATTCGTATCATTTTATACATTGCCTAGAAGACCCAGGCATTCTATACATTGCCTAGGCTTCGTATAGGATGCCTGAATTAAACACATTGCAGCTAGTACATACCCATTCAGATGAGGTAATGAATTCACACCTGAATAATTTCATTTCACACATTCCCGGCAGATCACCAGGTATTCTATATGAGGCCTAGGAATTGTATATAATGCCTAGGTAATGTATGAAATGGACAAACGCATTCGTATTATTTCATACATTGCCTAGAAGAACCAGGCATTCTATACATTGTCTGGGCATTGTATAAAATGCCTGAATTATACACATTGCCGGTAACATATACATATTCTACCTACTGTTATCATAGCAAATAGGAGCTTATTATCTTCATTAGTCAACAATGTGAATATTACACGTTGCTCACTTCGACCATGCAATTCATTAATGAACTCAATTTATTTTGGCAACAAAGATATAACGGGAAGATTCTTCTCTTCATTCACAAAGTACAGCATTGATACCTTCGATTCGAGTCACATAGTTCATTCCTCACCATGACCAATCGATAATTAACACATACCAAAGATATATATCGTCGATTGGTTTGGGCAGTTGAATGAATTTTCTTGATTTCTGTGACTAATCAACCTTTTTAATTGCATTCGGCGCCATCGGTAGCACCCTGACGAATTATCAAATTATCGATCGATGGATTCAACAGAAAGAAACCATCACTTTGGATTGAGCGACTGTCTGTTATAATCTTTCCATTTCCATCTGCAGAGACCTCAGGATCGTACTTAGGCTCTAAAAATCCTTATAAATTCTCCTTCTCATCGTGTCCCTCAATTTGTTACGGTTTATTATTTCTGCGATGAAAGCATGGAAACAATTGGAATCAACAACAAGTAGCTTGGCTCTTGGTAAATCAGTACCCTTTTGTTACATTGGCTTGAACCAATAAAATAACCATCAATTTATTGAGATTTGATATTTCATTTTTGTAGATATTCTTAGCTGGAACATTTATTGTCTATGGTATTTAATCTTTTTCGTTCTTATTATATTCTCGAGTATTGCAATTGTCGATATACACTCGTACAACCCCCATAAAGTGAAAGAAGTGATTTCTTCACATTGGCAGAATCTACGCTTGTCAGTAATTCAATTGGTTCAGATATTTTTGTATTAGGAATATTCAAGGTAGAAATTGATGATCATCTTCGAAGTAACAGCTGAAGGCATAGCAGAATTCAGTCCTGGAATGGATGATAAGTTTTTACCATTCGATGAGAAGGAATATAAACAATGATACAGCAAAAATGAGTTAATTATAGTAAGAATTCACCACTCTAATCCTTGGATAATATTTCATTATAAATAGGTACCTGGTGGCAATTATTTCGACTTTTATTTTTCATGGGTTTGGTTTTCTAAATTGACTATATCAATAGATAATTTAGGATTTTGTGACGCTACTACAATGGTGTTTAGTGCTTATGAATGAATTTATACAGGGTGTTTCCTAATTGAATGTCAATATTTATGGGGGTTATTTTTGGGCCCATTTTAAGAAAAAATCTTTATTTGAACATATGTCCTAAACGTCTTACCTTTTGAGATACAGGGTGGTAAAGTTTTCAAAAATTAATCATTTATTATTAATATATATATCTACAATACCACTTCAAATATTCTAATGAAATTTGTAATACCAACTGGTTGCACAAATAACAATTCTTCTCAAACTATATCACATATACACATATCCATTATCCCTTCGATTTATGAATTATTTTCGACAAAAAATGGACCAAATAGTGGTACTTCAGCGTTGATAATGATAGTCAGAGTTGTTCAGGTTATCTGCTTGAATTTGTAAATTTTCAGCACGAATTTTTTTGACCCCATGTTACAAACATTCCCTAGGAATTCAGTTCAGGGGGAGGACTTATGTATTTCAAATGAAAGAACTCTTAGAAATCTCCGACAGGTGTAATAACACCAACATCATCCGATAAACGTAATCAAACAATTGAAACATTAGTGTAGACTTACCTTACCAGTGCAAACGACCTTACCTCGTTCGATGTCTGGAAGCTCTAAGGATGTCGATGCTTCACGTAAATGCTAGAAATACGGGTAGTTCGAAGTTTAAAATATCGTTAAGCCCTGCAGAAATTAAACATAACTAGACCATTAGGAGTTGGTGCAATCTATTTCGAATTAAGTAATTCCAAAACGGTTAATATGATTATAATAATTCGAAATGTTTTGTTGCATGTGATGGAGGATGGGTAAAACAAAAAAATATGATATTATCTGAAGCTCCGAGTAAACCATTTTCCAGCAGAAATTTCTTGAAACAGAATAAAGCACACAGTGGTTCACAAGGATGGGACCATAATAAAATCTCATCAAATTTTCTTATCTGAATGAGGATTAGAACAGATTAACATATCTAGAAAAAATTTTCTTTTGAATTTGAATCAGAAAAATTAAATGGTTCCTATGGTTTACAAATAATTTTCGACTTTGAGAATGAAATATTCTTAACTTACCGAAAATGCTATCAATCAGTTTGAAGTTGAAAAAAATAAGATACAACATTTTTAATATCGCAGGACCCCCTATTTCCAATACAAATTTCGAGGGCTGGGTTTGCAAAAGAATGCAGGTTTGTGTTACTTCCGCGAACAGTATGGTGCAGTTTCTTGAAATTATAATTTTGGTTAACTGAAACGCCCTTAATATGAAACTTGAGATAAAGTTACAAGTCACGTAAAAGGAATATTGGTTATTTTGGGTTTAGGACAATATAATACTATTTTGGCAATTTTGGCAATTCAAATTAGTATTGTATAAAGATAAATAGTAGGTACTTAGATTCAAATGGGGAAGGATAGAAATTATTATTGCATTTAAATTAAATAAAAATAATGTTATTTCTTGAAGTTTCTTTAATTCATACTAATAATATTATTGAAATTTCCAACGTCTTAATGTATTAGGATGTAATTTATAGTAGTTTTATTCCTGTCAGACATTTGATCAACATTTGACGTGGAAGTCACACATACCTAGAGATCTTTAACTCGACGATCCGTCTTTGTTTTTTCTGAGATCGATCCTATCGATAATAGTGGTTATGTCCAATAATATATAATTAAGCTTTTAAAATAAAGGACCATTCACCTACATTTATTCGAATTATTATTCAACATCTGTGATGGAATGGAAACAGATAAGGGATCGATCGTTAGGCAGTGGCGTCCTCGATAAATTTTTGTTGAGTTTTGATTATGGGTTACCTATAGAATAGAGGATCACTTCGTTTTTCAAAGAAGTGTCACGATGTTTTGGAAATGAGTAGAATTTTAACAATTATTACAATCGTTAGAAAAAATTCGATATTTGTACATACTCGAGCGTTTCAGTTTTTTATACAGATGGTTGATCTCGGTGTTGCAGACGTGTTGACCCATTAATCTGACACTTATCAGAGGGGGGTTTCATAATCTGACAGTTGGAAGATTATAACAAGGTATTTTTTTGAAATATCTCCCTTCCTGTACCTCTAATCGTTTCTGTATTCATAATGAAAGTTGTCGATAGTACAATTCTAAACAACTTCTGTCTGAAGCAATTTTACATACTCTTAACCGTTTTCGAGTTAGAGGCGAGGAGCTTAGCCTCACATGCGGAAGGCCAAGGTCATTGTAGAAACCCAGTCTGATGTACATTCATCGCCATATATCTCGAAAACGTAGACAAAATTGCTTCGGACAAAATATGTAAAAAATATTATGCCCTACAAATTTTATAATGAATGCGGAAACAATTTGAAAAACACTGATTTTTGTAACCCTTATGGCCAATTTTTATTGTTTTGACTTGCTGTAACTGTCAGATTATATTTTTTTTCGTTATTTTTAAATCATTAGCTTCAATATAAGAAAAAAAGGCGCTCTCGAGAATATATACGTGACGTTTTTTTTTGCAAGTTTGGCGCCCTGCCACACATTATCGTCACGCTTAAATTGTCATATTAAAGAAAAGATATACTTTTCAATATGTAATTAACCACATATTTATATCTTAATCATAATCTGACACGCTCGAGTATGTAGAATGATCGTTTTTTTTAATATCCTAGACTTCCCCTTAATTTTTGGTAGAGGTACTCTACAGGGTCCAAGGACTCTCTCCTTATATTAATCTTGGGCCAACTAGTGTGAGTGCGTCAAAGTTTTAACGTTTGTAGTAAACATTTTTGTGATTTTCGCTGGAGAACAATAACAATTTTATAAGGGTGTGTAGAGATTAGGTATTATTGAGAAGTTTTGGTAATCAGCTTTTTTGGTATTTTCACCCCCACCCTCCCATAGAGGTAACAAAACTGGTTAAGAAATTACTTATTCACTTCAGTCAGGTCAAATATGACGTGATGTAGAAATTTTTGGTTATAATTATGGATTGCTCAAGTGTCTGAAATATTTCAGAAGCATTCCACTCGATCAGAACGTAGAAGAATTCGAGAACAAATTTCCGATAATGCACTCGACCCTCGGGAATCATACAGGTTCCTTATCTGGATGAAGATTTCATCTCACTCGGGTTCCGATTACCCAGATCACCTAATTCGATGCAAAATATATCTTAGCTCCTTAACCACAATAATTTAGTCCATCCCCAATAATCGATACGCGATTTAATTCGATCCCACAACTACGCCCCTGGCAATAGAGAGCTGTTGAAAATAAACGCTATTTCATCTTTTTCCTAACCCATCTGAAGACGAATATATAAACTGGGACTTGATTGTGGAGTAACAAAATTTCATTATATTAATGATACGGAACCAGTCCCCCATTTTTTCGTAATAATGGGTATTGATAGGTTGAAGAAATTCCAATTTCGAATGGGTCCTCTGGTGATCGGTCTACGTAGACATTTCGTCTTTTTTAATCGGTTTCCCAATATGCTGTTGGATTTAGGTGCAACCCCTCCTTAAGAAGAGAAGAGTTCAAACTCTTTTCAAAAACAAGATGATAGAGATGAATAAATAACCCATTCTTCTGGATGTATAAAAATTTGTGATATCAAAATAAGGAATGAAAAATGACAACAAAAAATAATAATTCAGAAAATGATCTGAAATGGCTACAACCCTTCGTTTTGATGCAATGAAATGTCTAATGCATTCAGAAAGAGCATTCTTGGAGAATCAAACAAGAAAGTTTAAAATTCTTTACTAAGAATATTTCAAACTGCTTAGTTTTAATGCATTCGGTGCATTATTTACAAACCAAAAAAATATCTAGCTGCTTTTTTATATTGAATGTTGATATGATGCATTTTCAAAATGTGGCACGACAGCTTTTGAGCTCTCAGAAATGATCTGTTTATAAAAATAGCTCAAAGTAAGATATCCTAATTTTTTTGGCAAAAACTACAATTCGATGGCTTGAAAGATAACCTACTTACAGTATTTTGGAATATTGGACCATTTTTGATGAAAATTAGCAATAAATCCGGAACGGGCACTCTGAGACCCATAAAATTGTATACAGGATGACTCTTTGACACGTACAAATATTTTAAAAGTATATTCTTGAGGTCAAATAAACACATTTTTCCTATACCATTTTTTCCGATTCGGCCCTGGTAAGAAGATAAAACCATTTTGAGTTTACATAATGAGCTGTGGCACACCTGAAAAAACAAAATTCCTTTCAGAATAACTAGATAAATCTGTGACACTACACATCAGTGGATCTTTTAAACAGAGTTGTATTAAGCCAAAGTACCCAATTTTCCGATTACCACAGATATTTTTTATTTTTGAACATCAAATTACTCGAAAACCGCACATTATACGAGAAAATATGAAGAATACTTTTATTTTACAAAACGTTCAAATATTCATTAAATAGAGTAGTACAACTTACTTTCAACAGTTGGGTTATTTGGTTTTTTTGTATTTTTATGGGTGACATTTTGTGTTCGAGAAAGATTCATCAAATAATTGAGAAACTATATTCCGAAATTCATATCATTCGATATATAATACCTATCGTGAGATAACATTATATATGGATTATCAACAGCCTGTATCTTTCAAACCGAGCAGAAAAAATGGTAAAGAAAAAAAGCGTTTGTTTTGACCTCAAGAATCTAGTGTTGAAATATTTGTACGAGTCAGAGACTCACCCTGTATATTTGATTTTTCCTTCTTAAGCTTCAATTTTCGAGTGAAATATATAATAGTCTTACCGTATTAGCCAATAATTGAAAACTGATTTATGCAGAACAAATTTTGAAAATTTTTTCGGTAGCTCCAATAGATTCATATAAAGTACCTAAAGGGTCTCTTTCTGGCGGACATCCTGTACAAGTAACACTTCCTACTACTCTTTCTATCGATGACAACATGTTCCCTGCAGTTCACTTCTCAATTTATATATTAACTATGTACATAGTCCATTTTCGTTGTTGTATCTATAATTGAGTAACAATAAACAACCGCTTACAACCTTCGTTCACTTAAAAATTTCGGCACTTGGATGAATAGTGAAATGAAGGTTTAAAAAAAAGTTTATGATGAAAAGAATGAAATCATGATTATGCTTGGCTAATATTGAAGGAGGCCAATAAGGGCCGAAACGTTGCCGAATATCACAGTTTGCGAGGTAAGAGGCATTTTTTGAATTTTTGAAAAATAGCACGACCTCTACGATTTTTAAGTGTCATGTTTAAAAAGTAAGACTTATTTAAAAATGTTTACTGCCCATGGCTACTGATGGGTACACAACAGTTTTTCAGAAATTGATACAGTCTTCCGAGGAAACGATGGAAGTCCGCCTTTTCTCAATTGATAGTTTTGCATTATTGTCCAAAGAAACTAAAACCATGTGGAGAAAGAAAATTGGTGAGATTCAAATCTGGATGTTTACCTCTATTTCTTGAAAATATTTCCCAATTTCTGAAAAACTATTTTTATATTTCTGAAAGCATCACTAATCATTAATTATTAATTATGAAGATATTTGAGTTAGTCTTTATTTGTAGACATAGCACCCACAAAACCGAGGTGAAGAAGCCATTTTTTAGCATTTTAATGAGGGTAGAAAAGGTGAGAATCCATTCCTCATCTGCAAGTTGGCAAAACATTTGAAATTTTCAATTTCGAAATGCTCACATGGAATAACTCTGATCAGAAATTAAACCGAATCCGTGGGAAACAATTTCCAAGGCCCGCATGATTCATTCGCATAGTTGAGACGGAATGAAATTTCTTTGAGTGTTCTAAATCATTTCTCTTAAAGAGAAGCCCTTCTTCCTTCAGAAGTACGATAAAATAACGGTTCCTGCCCATTCATAACGCATAATTAATTAAAATCTAATTGCACTTTCAGCGCGTCCTCTAAAACTCGCTGTTTTGTAAAGGAAAACGTTGATATTGGGGATATTCATCATTACTTTGACAAAGAAAGACGGTAATGGTAGAGCTCTTCGCTCGTCGGACCACTCCTCTCACTTTTACAACCCCAGGAGCACCCTCAAGAACAAACAGTTTAAAGTCTTAATTTCTACACGAGCAATTATTTCCATTGTCTCGACAGATTTTATTGTAACAGTGTTTCATGAAGTGGGAATTAATTTGAATTATTGGTCTCATTATTCAAGGGGTCAGCTCTTCGGATGGTTTGAGAAGTATTCTGTATATTATTCAATTGGATAAAGTGTCATTCGGTAAGTGAATCAAGGAAGAAAACTTTTGATGATCAGAATAAATGAACCCTTTTTATGCTTGCCCAACCATGAATTACGAAGATGTATTGATATCTAGTTAGCCTAGACCAGTTCCATCCATAAAAAAATATTGCGTTATTATACAACGAACAATAACTCATTAAAAGTGTCAGTGTGAAGTTTGAGGTCAAAAAAAATAAACCATAGTTACGCAATAAATTTAAAGAAAGAAGATGTTTACCGAAATTTAAAAGGGTTAAAAGGTAAGCAGATTTACGAGGATATGCTTTATATCCTTGGTGATCAAAGTCCTTCGTATGCGACCGTGAACAATTTGACTGCAAGCTTCAAAGGAGGTAAATTTTCCATTGAAGATGATGACCGATCAGGAAGGCCAGTTTCTGTGTCAGTCTCCGGAAATATCGATGCAGTTCATGACATGATTTTATCAGACCGTCGAATTGAGCTAATACGTATATCTGAAGCACTGAATATTTCATACGAACGCGTTAATCATTATATTTCACGTCAATTTGGACATGAGAAAAATTGCTGCAAAATGGATACCCAAATGTTTGAAGGGTAAGGGTAGATGCATCGCGTTCGATCTGTGCTCGATTTGAAAACGATGTGGACTTCTTAAACCGAATTGTTATTACCATGGATGAAACTTAGGTACATTTCTACGATCCAGAAACAAAGCAACAATCGATGGAATGACGACACTCTACTTCTTCGAGACCTAAGAAGTTTAGTGTCCAAAATCTGTTGGAAAAGTTCTTGATTCAGTTTTTTGGGATTTCCAAGGAGTAATCATAAGTGATTTTTTGAATAAGGGTAGAACAATAACCGGAGATTACTATTCGACATTACTGACCACTCTACGGGAAAAAATTAAAGAGAAAAGACGCGGAAAGCTACCCAAAGTTGTTTGTTTTTGCAGGACAAAGCCCCCTGCACACAAATCTCATGTTGCCAAGCAAAAAAAAATTGTGATTTAGGGTTTCAATTACTAGAACACCCCCGTTGTTCACCAGATTTGGCTCCATCCGACTATCGTCTCTTTCCTCGACTGAGAAAAACCTTCAAACGAGGAGGTAATAAAAGTTGTGGAGGTCTGATTTGCAGAGCAAGAAAAATCTTTTTTTCAAACGTCTAGAGACGTTGCAGGTTGGCTGAAATAAATGTATCCAATTAAGAGGAGAATATGTAGAGTAATAAAATATTTTGACATTGAAATTTTGTTTGGTTCTATAGTAGGCTAAGAATTTTTCAATATATCCTCGTATGTTGGCGAAATCTTATCGTTTCTTGTTTGAGCTCAACCAGTTTCAGGTCGACCTAGAGTATTTGATTCACTTCGTGGCATGTGTTCATTCAACACAAATTAATTTTATACATATCGTCTCTATTTTTCAAAAAATAAAATGTATAGTCTAATAACTTTCTTAGCATAAGGAAAAAGTAAACGCGAACCATAATTAAATAGTTGTTAATCAGTGAATTTTTATTTAAGTGGAAATATTTTAAGGTGCACTATTTTAACTAGAATATGATGATTCCATTCGTATTAAAAACATTCAATTCTTGCGATCAAAAAGCCGATAAATTATTACATGAATCGAAGCCCCAATCCATTATTTATCACAAACATGAAGAATTATACATAAATAAACATGAAAAATGTCCAGTGCTGAATATTCATTACAATTCCACCATAAAAGGACCGGCATCATCCACAAAAATGAAACAAAAAAGTACAATGTTCAAGAGAGCACCCTATCAGACACAGGCCAGACGGTAACTTTCAGACTTCAACAGCAATTTGTGGAATATTATTTCTGAATTGTGTTAATCATTTTGGGCTGGAAACTACGACTCAACCTGTTATTATGGTAAAATCATTTCGAAATTGGCTATAACCGCAGCTAAAGCACAACCATAATCGATCCTTTTTATATTGTTATTCGAATCGCACAAGAGAAATATAATTTTCCTAAACGGCGTGGTAGAAATTTTTGGCAGGACCAAACATTCTGTTGTTTGGTAATCGTTTATTGAGTTTGATTTATTGCATATAATGTTTCCGGTTCGGCTCTCGAGCAATTTGAGAATTTTGATATTTTATGGCTAATATTGTAGTATGAAAGTCAAAGATGATATGTTTTCAAAACAATTAAGTGGCGGATCCAGGGTGGTGGCTAATTCTCTAACCTAATATGCACTCAAGCAGATTTTTATTCAATACCAATGTACCAATTGAATACTAACACTATTTCCAACCTGGTATTTTGTAATTGGAACGATTTGATGAAATTGATACTCCTACAGTTCTTCATTTTTTTCAGACACAATGGAATTCAGGGTTCTTGTAGCTTCTCTAATGAATTCGGGTGCTTGTCTCCAAAAAAAATCACTATCAGTTCTAAAGTGACCCCAGAATATCCCACGAACCTTTCAATTTTTCGTCAAAGCCATGAAACGAGCCAATAAGATGTTGATTCAGTCAATCAATCAGAAAAATCGGGATCTCACACTCGGTTGAACACCAATGGTGCTTTGTAATGAGTGGATAATTGAAGAAAAAGGACCTCCTCGAAGGAAGAATAAAAGAACGGATATTTGCTTTATGCTTGGGAGCAGCCTTTAATAATTATCGTTATTCATGATTTGAATCCATAAAATCAACGATTTTAAGGTAATTAGACATCCTTTTCTTCAATGCTAATGTCCAGGTGACGAATACCGTCGGTAAAATAGAGGTGAGAAATATTTTACCGCAGCGCTCATTTGAACGACGAATTATTTACGCAAAACTCTATTAAAACTTGACGCATAACATTCGATGAAAGTATGAAAAATGTTTGAATTTTTGCAAAATTTCAGAGAAAAATACCGTTCGAAGATTTACGAGGATATATTGAAAAATTCTTAGCCTACTATAGAACCAATCAACATTTCAAAATATTTTAATACTCAACATATTCTCCTCTCAATTGGATACATTTATTACAGCGAACCTGCACGTCTCTAGACCTTTCAAAAAAAAATGAACGGCGAACCAGACCTCCACAGCTTTTATTACCTCATCGTTGGAAGAAAATTGACCACCTTTTAAACTTTTTTTCAGTTGTGGAAAGAGCTGATAAATCAGCTGATAAAAATCATGTCATGAACTGCACCGATATTTTCGGGGACTGACACAGAAACTGGACTTTCCGATCGGTCATTACCTTCAATGGAAAATTTACCTATTTTGAAGCTTGCAGTCCAATTTTTCACGGTCGCATACGAAGGACGTTGATCACTAAGGGTATCAAGCATATCTTCGTAAATCTGCTCACCTCTTAACCCTTTTAAATACAGGTACTTGATGATGGCTCGATACTCCAATTTTTCGATTTTCACAATTTCGGTGGACATCTTCTTTCTTTTAATTTATTGCGTAACTCTGGTTTACTTTTTTGACCTCAAATTTCACACTGATACTTATAATGAGTTATTGTTCGTTGCTATGGTAACGCAATATTTTTTTATGGATGGATCTGGTCTAGGTTAACTAGATATGAATACATCCTCGTATATTATATTACAAGGGGAAAATTATAAATATTTGAAAGGACCTATATTTTCGATATAGAGAGGCCAAGTATTGAGAAAGTTTGCAGTAACAGGTTTCCACTTATATCGAAAGGATCACTTCATGTACTGGTGTAAATCACAAAAGAGAATATGTGTTCATATTTTAATCTAATAAAGGATGTGAATGGATAATAAGTAGTTTTTGAGTATATTTATATTGATGGTTGCACTGGTATACAGAATCTTTATAGTTAAATGATTGTAGTTGGCTCTGAATTATTCTGTACTTGAGCCTACTGTAGGGATTTAAACAAAGTAACATTCAAAATGATCTTGTATTCAGGATGAGGACAACTAAGGTTGTGTTTATGCGAAGTTTCTAAGAACTAAACTCCCATAAAGCAACCAAATGATCAAGTGATTACCATAAACCCACTCTTTCAGTTGAGGAATATTGAATTCTCGGATGAGAGCGTTAATTTCAAAGAGTATGTGTGTGATTGTTTATTGTTTTCTATTAATATTCATATCGAAGGCTGCAGTTCATTTTATAAATTATGCTCTAATTGAATAAATATCTATTTAAACCAATCTTTCATCTACAACTGTGGGTTTATCACTTGTACATTGTCTTTACCTCAAATATGTGAGATTTATTTTATAGATATCTTCAATTTTCGGTTTATATAGTTCCTTTGTTTCACAAGATATATTATTATTCGTTGCACTAGTGCGTAGAAATAATGAACTTAATTGCTCGTCAGTAACTTTTTTGATGTCATGAACATAAAAACAAGTTTATGAATGGGTTCAACATTGTCTTACATTTCGATTTATTTTGAACTCTCACTCTATTGCAATAATGTGAACCAACAAGAGATTAAAACTGGGACTAGATCAGTAAAAAAAATATAACGTTACAAAAACATTTCAGATGGGAGAGCAGAGCTTCCAGATGTAGTGTTTCATACATAATTCCCTATATTATAACAGAATAATCATTTTATGTCTTATCGGCCATTAAAGTGCATTTTAATGTGTTTGAAAGCGGAAAGCAAGAAGTTTCCTGAGGACTCCTTTATTGCCTACCAATAACATTAAAATAGCGCAGTCATTTGACCCGTTTTCCGGTTTTTTTCAATAGGGTTTATAGTAAAAGAGCAGATTCAATCAACTTTTAACAATTCTTATCATTAAAAATAACCTATAAAAGTAAGGTGAACTTTATTCAATTTTGAAATTTGAAAAGCAGTTGTTGAAAGATGCAGAGAATATACGTTTTACCTGAAGAAATAAGGTGCTTTTTACTCAGTTGCAAATGATTTCAGTTTTGCTGCATCTTTGTGAGCTACCCGAAAGCAAAGCTGCTTCTACCCCAATGACGTGAAAATCTGAGAGCCTCACTACTTGCATATGATATGATATTAATTTTTAGCCATCTTTCCTTTGCTACTTTCATTCACCATCCAAGTCTCTCATTACTCATTACTCATTACTCATTATATTTCTTTCGCTTCAGGAAATGAAATTCTCATTCTATGTAATTGAGAAGGATATCTAGCTAAATTTAATTTCGAGTATTATTCACAACAATACGACTCATACTACGTAGGTACCTATTGATAAATATTTTTTTCCCTCAGAAACCATTTCTTTCGCAAAAAATTACAATGGTATAACATGAATAATGAAATAGTTTTTGAGGGTGGCTTTTTCTACCCTTGCAATTATAGGGAAACTTCAACTAAATGTTGGTTTTTTGATAACCTCCTCACTCTTCATTCACATTTCTGTTAGTTTTCTGGTTTCTAATCAGTTGCTTTTCGGGTGTCATTTTCATGGAGCTGTATCTGAGCAGAGAATACTCAAAAAAAAATTGTATGAAAGATCCACACTATCTTTGGACAAGGAATCACCCTTCAAATTTTTTTGCGTCTTTTCATTTATATACGAACCTTCAATATGATTTGTTATTCGTGTTATTGTATTGTAGTTTTCCTAATGAAGAGTAAATGAATAATCTCGAAAGCTCGAGCAAGAAAAAAGAGTTCACAATTTAATTGAAGATTGCTTCTATCCCACTAATTAAAATCGATATGAAACTCCATATGAAATCAAAAAAAAAACTATGCTCATTAGGCTAGCGACGATTTTTATAAAGTCCAGGAAAACGATAAAAGCTTTGACATAAGCAAGAAGCTAGATACCTAATTTACTTGAACAATTTCTTTTTTTTTTTTGGAATTGAAGATCCTGCTTGGTCATATATGAGAAAGTTAACAAACAAACATTCGTTAGTGTTAAAAAAAACAAGAATACCACTTCCAACTTTCCCCGAAACCAATATCCGCCTACACACCCCAGTATAGAACGTGTCATAAATTTTTCTGGCAATAATCCCTCCTTATTAAATTGAGACATCGCTGCGAAAAAATGATTGAAATAGTTCCCTGCACGGAAGAACAATCCTAAATAGAACAAATTGCTTGTCGATATGGGTTCATCCAATAATAAGTTCGTGTGAAGAACACATCACTCAATTCACTCCAGAAACAAGATAAGGAAATTGCAACATGATTCGTGTGAAAAAACCGATGAAAAGTATTTGTACAAACGTGAAATTATAGGTGTAACTTCGAATATCTGATAGAACGCAAGAACCCCTTCGTCGGCTGTTAGATAGGTCATCAATCATCTTTCCCGATTCGCTCTGATTGCCGGTACATCCTGGCAAAAAAAACACATTGAAACAGTCTTATTTTATTAAAACGTTTTCAAATTATAGCGAGCGGTAATCAAAGCTATAAAAACAAATTAAATTCCATAAAATGGGCCCAGTTATTTAAGGTAACCCATTATGATTACTCCTAACCTATCATTAATGCTGCATCCACTGATGGCATCTTGGACCTTCTTGGACCAGAATATAAAATATTCTTATTTTCATGCATTTTAAAGTATTTTTATTGCCCTCACTATCTCTTCAAGTATCCCTCGTAAAATTATACACCGCTTCAATGCAATTTTATATCGTCTCTATATTTTATTAATCTTCAATTGTGTACTTCAAGGTCTGAGTGCTTTGTTTCGAAATCCGTGATATTGTTTTTTACACCCACCGATGCTTCGGTGTATTTTTTACGATCAGGAAATAAGAATGGAAGTGCGTGATGATTCTGTTACCTGAGCAGGGTTGTATTTTCAAAATTTCTTCTTACAATCGAAATATGTATTTTGACACGTTTATATCTTTACATCGGTCAGTTAATCTGTTATTCTATTAAAGATTTTGAATCTATTTTTAAGTGATCCTTCGGGATCTTTCTGTAACCCATATTAAATTCAAAAATTGTCGTTCTATTCGGATTTTTCTTGCAACTAGTAAAGAGTGCTTCTCTATAGGTTTCTGCTGGTTTAGTTATTTTCGTATTGAAATTATTTTTTTAAATTGAAATTGAACATGACCGCCTAGAACTGTATGCAGTGCCCCGGGAATGAAGTCTCAAAGGACCCCTCCCATACCAATTCAATGTGAATTAAAAAAGAAGATTTTGAACTATTTTTCAATACTTTGTTTCATCTACAAAAGGTAAAGATAGGAGTTAAATGAATATTCGAATGATTTGAAAAATTGCTAAATATCAAATGTAGTGTAAGAACATCACGGGCATTCTGGAGGCTAAAGGACAGGGTGTTTCAAACTCACTACCTCAATCTGAAGACCAAGACAGCAGTTATCCTCCCAACACTTCTTTACGAAAGCGAAAGCTGGACTCCCTACAGGCGACACATTAAACAGCTTGAACAAACGCAACAACGTCATCTAAGGCAAATAATGCACTTGAGATGGTTCCATTAAGTTTCAAATACAGAAGTCTTGCAGCGCGCGAGTCGTATAACAATTGAGACTCAAGTAACGAGGGCACGACTCAGATGGAGAGGCCAAATTCTGAGGATGCAAGACAAGACTCCCCAAAATAGCTCTGTATGACGAATTCACAGAGGGACCTCGGAAACCAAGTGGCCAGTAAAAGCGGTTTAAGGATATACTGCATCAATCCCTAAAATCAGTTAATGCCAATCACAACTGGGAACAACTAGCGTTAGATAGGTCACAGTGGAGGTCTATGGTGCACAGTTATAATGGAGACTTGAGAAGAATACAGCGGCGGCCAGATCTGGTTGGTGACTATCCATGCCCGGAGTGTGGAAGGATCTGTAAGTCACGGTTGGGTCTCTTCAGTCACAGTAGGACACACAGTCGCAAGTAGCCCTAAGAAATTATAAGTTTGATTGCACCGATAGTTTTGTTTTTGAATCTTTTTGTAGATTTATTCTTGGTAACGGGATTTAGCAATGATATTAATAATATTGTATTGAATTTGTCATTATAGGTAAAACCTACGATTACTTTGATTATTTTTCACATTGAACATGCAGGGGGTATTCTTGAATTCTGTAATATGATTCGTGTTATTCGAGATCCTCAAAATTCAAGAATATACAGGGTGAGTCTTTGACTTAAACAAATATTTTAGTTTCTTGAGGTTAAAAGGAACTTTTGTTTTCATATCATTTTTTCGGATTTATCCCTGATAAAAAGATATTGCCATTTTAAGTTTTCATAATAAGCTGTTTCACCCCTAGAAAAACAAAATTACCTTCAGAATAACTAGCCAAATCTGTGACACTATACATCTTTGGATCTTTTAAAAATTGTACTTTTCAGCCAAAGTACCCAATTTTTTCGAATTTCACAGATTCTTTTTAAATTTTTGAACGTCAAATTATTCGAAAACGGTGCATTATAATAGAAAATATGAAGAATACTTTTATTTTACAAAACTCTCAAATATTCATCAGATAGCCTTCAACTTAGTTTCAAGAGTTAGATTCATTGAATTTTTGGCATTTTTATGATACGAAATGATCTTACTGAGAAAATTGGAAGACGCGGGTGATATCGTGTGTTCGAAAAAGATTCATCGAATAAATAGATAAATATATTCCGTAATTCATCTCATTCGATAAAACCGTTTGTGAGGTACAACTGAAAATATTTTTTTTTTATTGTTTTTCAACAGCCTGTATATTCTAATCCGAGCCGATTCGGAAAAAATGCTTTAGGAAAAAAGTGTTTCTTTTGACCTCAAGAACCTACTGTTAAAATATTTGTATGAGTCAAGGACTCATCCTGTACATTTCTGGAATTTCAAAAGATAATCACCTATTTCCTATTTTCTTCTTGAGGTTGGTTTTGGACTACCAATAATATATCCCTGATAAAATGCAATGAATTTAAAACAAGCAGCATGACTAGCAACCAGGGAGTTTGCAGCCGAAACCATTTTCGGTAGGATCGTTTTTGGCGATTCCATTTTCCGCCACGCAATATTATGTATACGGACGTATTCGGCAACAATTGAAATGCATGTCATGGCCCAGCATTGGCATTCCGCACCCGGGATTTAATACGGTTGATATGAGGCACTGGCTCCATCTATTACGGCCTCCGGCGGCTGCCCGTCCACGAAACGCCAAGTCACCGCAACGAGCTGACAATGTGGATATTGTCGCACGTTCGTGTCCCCCTCGTCACAAGATCCTGGAGGACTTCAATCAAAACGGGTTACACAGGAAAGGCGGCGTTAAAATCGCCATCAAACAGTGGGGAATTTCAATTTCCTTTTGAAATAAATTTCCATAAAGCTCCCGGTATGAATTCGCGTTTTACATGGCGAAAACACGTCAGAGTTAATTGTTTCTCTGGTCATTAGAGATAGGAATTGGGCCCCATGCGCCATTTTTGCAGATTTCCCAATCATACTCGAACGCTTGTGTTAGCTAAGATGGATGATGAGATCCCAATAATTCGAATAGAATTCGTTGAAAGGTGTCTTACAATGGTTTATGTACCAAGGACGAAAATCTGTCTATAACAGTCGAGCCTGCAAATTGATAGCCGAGGCGCAGCCGAGGATAGCAAGCAGGTGAGACAATATAGACGGTTTTTTGCCGAGGTGCATATTACATTTTTTTATCATCTACACATACCTTTATGAAAGTAAGAAGTTATTATTATTAGTAACTGTTATCCATATCGCCATATCTCATATATTGCTTAGTGACGAATAGTCGGACGAAAAGTAAATCAGTGCGAAAAGTACTCGCCTTCAAAAATAGCGGTCTTTTCGTTTGGAAATAAGTAGGTACGTAATATGTCATTTTTTGTTCAGGTCGACGAAAAAGTTATATATTGTTTTGGCGTTGGAGAATATGAATTTTCAGCCAAAATTGAAAAATTCAAGATGGGGGATGAACGGTAGCGTATCCAGGGGGGGAGGGCACGTGCCCCCTGCACCCCCCTGGTTACGTCCCCCCCCCCCCTGGGGGGGCACAGGGGACACGTGCCCCCCTCCCCCCCTCCAGACCAAAAACTCCTCTCTTGCTTGCACTAATCTTTCATATGATTTTTAAACCTATTCCCGAAAATTTACGTCAGTGGATACGAATAGACCAACAAAACTAGAATCTTGGACCCGTTTCTGAATACGAGTTCATAGTTTGTTTTATATTTTCGTGTTATTATTTCTGTTATTGACCAGTAACAGTTTTTTCACTATATCTTGAGAATAGAAAGAAGTAAAGATGTCTGCGCATTAGCATAAAAAAGAATTTTTCAGATTAGAACAGAAAATTTTGGTTTGGAAGATAGTTTACGGATTTTAAAGTACGATTCAAATGAATGAAACTTTGTGTGTAAATGTTTTAAGATCCAGATCAAGATCAGTTTTTTGCCGAACCCAGAAATTCAAGATGGCGTCTTTATGTGATGTTTCCGAGGTAAAATTTGGTCTGCTGTGGAACTGGATTTTTCTTGGTTGAATAAACATGGCCCTAATAGGTACCTGAGCTATTTGAGATATGAGGTAGTGAAATAATAAATCCTTACCTTTAAATCATTTTTATTCATAACAAACCGACAAAAAAGTAGACCTTCTAAGCGAAACAATTTACCAAGTCTTAGTATCTTATACACTGCTCAAAAATTGAAGTGTATATCCAAAAGAAAACTTATTTTTGCCCTTATAACTATAAAAAATACTTAAGACCAAGTTCAAAACCTCACCAATAAAGTTCGTCTAAATTATTCAAAAAATTTTTCAAAATGGTCATCACAATCTTCGTTTGTTCGAACCCTCCAACAATCGTCGTAAAAATGGGATGAAATAGGCTAACAATAGTAGGTACCACTTTATAGACATAAGCACTTCCAATAAACGGACTCAATTTTCAACACTTTTTTCGCCCTCAATAGCACGATGCAACAATTTTTTCAACTAATCATATAGACTAGGCAGTACTGAAACATTGCACAGCCATATGTCTATGTTTTGTGTCATTTTCCGATGCCGGAGTCGCGTTATACAGTCCCGTACATGAAATTTTATCGAACTTCTTGGGGTTGTAGCTGAGCCATGTTGAATATTTTATGTACCTAGTCCATTTTTGGTTAAATGACTTATTTTGATGACCTCTACTTCTACACCCTGTATATTCTCAAACTTTGTATTTTGAGATATCCATTCAAATAAATAGACTTATAGCGAGTCTCATACAACTTTCATTGTCCGATCAACGATTTGACAGTCACTCGATTTCTAAAACGAAATCACTGAAACCTTTTCATTTCTGAATATATTGAGGAAGAAGCAATTGAGAATAATCGAATGGACCTATGAACATCATAATTCGATGCGAGAATGATATTCTGAATCATCGAGACTGAATCATCGATTGAAAAGAAATTGACGTTTATTCGTCAATCAAGCGTTGATTCCCCGATCAAGCTTCATGAAAACCGGGGTAAATAAAAAACAGATGACCTATACATGGATCAAATATATTGTTTAGTTTACGAAAACTACTTCAAATTTAATTGAACTGTGGTTACTTCATACATTCCTTACCATTTTGTATCACAGTAGTTCATATTCGAACCGCTTTAGTCTACGAAATATTATTTTATACTTATTGAAAGACTTTTCCTATGTGCATATTTTTTATTTAATTCTTACGACAGAGAATCATACACAGAATATAAAATCTGAATTTTCTAAAAAACAGCCTATCTCCGATCATTGAAACTGCAGGAACTCGGCGTATTAAATATTCCGAGAAGGGATGTTGATACCAACAACAATAACACCCCATGCAGTCTTATTCTTCTCCGAAATCGCATTGAATTGGGGTAACTGTAGTTAAAAGCGTGACTGTCGTTTTCCATTGTGCGTCAAGGAAGAGTTTTTCATTTAGATGGAATAATTATATTATCGAATTACAGTAGTCTCAGCTCGGTAAAAAAACTACGAAACTCGTCGAGTCATGCTTTGGCAATAACTCAGCATTGTATGAACAGAAATAGGAACCCTTGTTCTGGCTTACTCTACGTTTTATGCGACGATTCGCCTAATGGTATCATCGATTTGAATCGTATAGGCTCATTGTTTTATTCATGACTTTGGAATTATGGTTCCCATGATTGTTTCTGAGTGTAGAAGGACCAAATTGCACATAGCTGTTATATTCATTAATTTCAACCCTTGAAGTGAAGAAAAGGGGCTAGGGTAGGGGTTCCATGAGAAATTTTGCTGAATACAGAACTATCACATTCAATTATTACAGAAGTTATGCAGTATCTAATCAAATGCACCAATCAAATGAGATCCAGAGTGAGATTGGATCTCACATGTATGTCAACAATTAATATTCTTCAGTTGAAAAACCCTTCAAATGAGACCTTATGCAGTTATAGCAAAATATTTGAAATAAAATTGTTTATGATTAAAAGTGAAAATAAGAAAGAAAAAAGATTTCATCGAATATCTCAGGAAATGTCGTTAATAGAATGCTTTTCTGCTGAGATAAACCTTCTTAAAGTGTATGACACTTTTATAGTAATTTTTTTTAGCATGCAACTGCAACTGATGGTTGCAGCAGAATTAAACTTGAGTTGAATACTACAATTGCCCATACCTTTATAAATTTTATTTTTAATCTTCTGCTGCTCACTTAATCTAAATTTTGTTATTGATTGTGTATTTCTTTTAATCTTCGTTTTATTAAAATCTCTAGCCTTTTCGAGCAGAATTCAGCACACGATTATGTTTTCAAATGAAATGAGGTTTGTAGCGTTTCTAATAAAAAAGTTACAGGATGAATATTGAAGAAATATAATAAATATTACAGATGTAGTGAATGGATGAAAAGATATTGTTATACGAGCTTGGACAAGAAGTAATTCAGGCAAGTTTCTATGTGAATAGAACAGCCATTACTTTATGAGAAAAATGAACTTAATCGTCAAATTGAAATTGTATGAGAATTCGATAACTTGCTCAATGTAAGTACGCTGTTTGGATTTCTGTAATTCGTAATGCAGAAAGGATGGGAACCAAGTTTCGCTTTTTGATAGTAGATGTCTATCTTTGAATCTTATCTATTATATAGTTTCTGTTTAAATCCTTCATTATGCTTATATCTAATAAACCGATAATTTTCTCGTTTCATATTATTCTAATTATTAATCTTGTGTTGTCGTGGTATCTACATGTGGGTTGGCTGACAGTTATAATTCCAGCCAACAAGGGTAATCTCAGTTTTCCTTGAATTTCGAATTTCATCAGGACATACACCCTCCCATAACTCTTACCAAGGATCATCCAACACAGGACAGATAGCTGTCCAATTCAATTAGAAAACAATTTGTTAATGTGTTCCATTCGGAATTGGATTCGGATGAACCTCTTGGTTCATTCAGCTACGTCTCCTATCTTCTACTCCATTGGAAATTAAATAATGGAATTAATAATCGATATGCTCGAAATCTGATTATATTGCAATTTGTAATTTAGACTCGGATGTTGTTATCACAGCTGTTTTCGGTACTTGCCGGATACTTAATTACTTAGACTGCGCCCTGTGCTAAATTAGTTATGTTCCAGTTATGTAGAAGAGTGATGAGTCGTTATGGGGATGTGAGTTTTTTTAGGCTGGAGACGATATACGAGTAGTATGAGGATCGAGAGTATATTATGTCCTGTTTATGAAATGAAAAAGTTAATTGATTTCGTCTGACTCTGATCAGCTACAAAGACAAGAATCAAAAAAATTGCTTGATGGATTTTGAATTCCACTGTAATTGAAAAGATATTTGATCTATTATTAATTTCAGTACTGAAGGGATTTCTAAAGGCGAGAATGATCCTTCACTAAAATTAGCAGAAGATTTTTGATATCTATTCCTTACACTACAATTAAAGAACAAATGAATCGAATGATAATTTACTTCTTCTTAAGTCATCATCAAGTCTTCTTCTGAAACTATACAGAGTGAGTCTTTGACTCGTACAAATATTTTAACACTAGATTCTTGAGGTCAAAAGAAACCCTTTTTTTCTATTCCATTTTTCCGATTCGGCCCTGATAAAGATATATCCATTTCAAGTTTTCATAAGGAGCTGTGCAACCCCTGGAAGAACAAAATTACCTTCAGAATAACTAGCTAAATCGGTGACACTACACATCTGTGGATCTTTCAAACAGAGTTATATTCAGCCAAAGTACCCAATTTTTCAAATTCCACCGACACTTTTGAATTTTTGAACATCAAATCACACAAAAACAGCCACTTATAAGAGAAAATATAAAGAATACTTTTATTTTACAAAACATTTATTCAGTAGAGAGCGTCAAACTTTTTTTCAAGGGTTGGGTTCTCTGAATTTTTGTTATTTATATGGAACGTAATGGTCATAATGAGAAAACTAGAAGACCAAATAAATAAAAACTATATGTATTTCGAAATTCGCTTGATTCGATAAAACCGTTAGTGTTAACATTTTTTTTATGGTTTTTCAACAGTCTGTATCTTCTAAACCGAGCCGATTCGAAAAAAATGATAAATAAAAAAGTGTTTATTTCGACCACAAGAATCTACTCTTAAAATATTTGTACGGGTCAAAGACTCACCCTGTATTTCATTCGTCGAAATTGTAAAAGTGTTATTCCATTACCTACTTCTTATGTGGGTTTCGATAAGATAAATTTCAGTTGAAATATAACAATATCTTATTGCCCAGGAAGCACAATATGTAACACATACATAAAGAAATCCATTTTAATATTTCCTCGAAGATCAACGAAGGGTATTTCTAAGTCGATGACGCGAATAAATAAAATGTCTCCCCAACCCCACCTCGAAGAGTTCGCGTATGCTAAACCTCTAATATATACTTTGAAAGAAATTTGCATGCAAATCTGACACACGCTAAGCCGAAATCGGTATGGAAAAGTTCTATCTCTGATCGTCTGAATAATAATGTATTCAGAATGCAACCAGTCGTATGCCATCGAGCGAGGTTCGTTATTAGGAAAACCTTCCTTCGATTCGTGTTTACGTTCAATCACCAAATTGCTTTTTAATGCCGAGAAATATATTACTTTTCTGATATTCCTCGAGAGGAACGTTTTCCATCCCTACCATCAATTTTCTTTTATCGTGGTCTCGTGGTCTCAATTCTTCGAAACGTAAGTTACGTAATGTACGTCCAATTCAACCTACCAAAGTTCAATTGTAGGTACCTAAATATACAGGATGAGTCTTTGACTCGTACAAATATTTTAACAGTAGATTCTTGAGGTCAAAAGAAACTTCTACCATTTTTTCCGATTCGGCCCTGATAAAAAGATGAAGCCATTTTAGGTTTTCATAATGAGCTGTGCCACCCCTGGACAAAATTCCCTTCAGAATAACAATCGAAATCAGTGACACTACACATCTGTGGATTTTTCAAACAGTTTCATTCAGTCAAAGTACCTACCCAGTTTTCCTAATATCACAGATATTTTTCATTTTTGAAAACAGCGCATTGTACGAAAAAATATGAGGAATACTCTTATTTCACAAAACGTTCAGATATTCATTGGATAGTGTCGAACTTGGTTTTTTGAATTTTTGGTATTTTTATGTCCCGTAATGGTCATAATGAGGAAACTGGAAGACGTGGGTTATATCTTGTTTTCGAAAAATATTAATCGAATAAATGGAAAGCTATATTCCAAAATTCATTTCATTTGATGAAACCGTTTGTGAGATAAAATTGAATATAACATTTTTTTATGTTTTTCCAACAGCCTGCATCTTTCAAACCGAGCAGATTCGGAAAAAATGTTATAGAGAAAAAGTGTTTCCTCTGACATCAAGAATCTACTGTTTGTACGAGTCAAAGACTAACCCAGTGTATGTCACAAATATCAAAATCAAACCATGTGCTTCTTGAAAAACGAAGCAGGTAGTATTTCTGAAGAGTCCAACGAGACGAGACCAGTAGGACACACTCGTCTCGAGCCTCGTCTCATACGCCCTAGTCTCGTCTAGTCTTCTAAAAGTGTCGTAACCTCATCGTTTATAACCTATTCTGAAAACGGTATAGAACGTATATGTATATGCTAAGGTCATATAACTTGAAAGATAACTGAAGAAAAGTAAGAATGTGATATGTTTTAAGGGAATGTTACGTGTGTTTATTCAACTTATGGAATATTTTATTCTGTAGATCTTGAACAGAGAACCCAATTTTTTAAATTGACAGATTAATATTTTTTTTAATATCAAATTGCTCAAAAACTGCGCATTTTACGAGAAAATTTACAGAATACTTTTATTTTCTAGAATGTTCAACTATTCATTAGTGGACGTTCTTTCTAGGGTTTGGGTTTTTGAATCTCTGGTATTTTTATGGTATGTAATGTTCGTAAGGAAGACACTGGAAGAGTTGGTTGGAATTTTGTTCTGAGAAGGTTCATCACATCAATGAAAAGCTATATTTCGAAAATCTTTCCATTCGATCAAATTGTTTCTGAGATCTTACTGAAAATTACATTTTTTGTGGATTTTGAACAGCTTGTATATTTCCAACCTAGCCGAATTGGAAAAAATATTGAAGGAAACAGTGTCTCTTACAACCTCAGGAATCTTCTGTTGAAATATATGTATAAGACGAAGACGAAGGTAATCATTGAATGTTGTCAACTAACTAGCATCCTCACGAATTACATATGAGGCCGTTTTTTCTAAACAAGTCGAGTATAAACTTCTAAGCATAAAAGCCATAATTTATTGAAAGTCGATAAATAGTTTAGTGACAAAAACCTATAAGATCTCAAGTCGTTAAATCATATTATAATTTGGTAACCCTCCAACTGTTTCTTCTTTTGTTCTGTACCTATCCCGTTGTTGATAATACGAATGCACGTATGAATGTGATGATAACACTTAAGAAACTTCAACAGACTAAGGCTATCCTATGAATGGAAAAAAATTTACTATTTAACCTTACCAATGTTACAATTCCACTTTGCAACAAATATTCTTCCAAGAATGTTTCCAGTTCAAGATATTCAATTTAGTAATGTTTCAATTTCACTTTTCAACAAACAACAATAAATGAATAAAGAAACAAAGGAATAAACGAGTGAACTAAATTTCAAAAGTTGTAGATGAATGCAGTTCATTTACTTTATTTTTCAATAACGTTGATCAATTTTAAAGACCTTTCATCATGGGCTGGTGTGAAAATTTCGTGGAATTTTCCAGTCTGCCCTACCGAACAATGATTCCATCGTATCACGGAATAATCATACATCAATCCCAACTCTCCATATAGGGAGTTGAGACATCAATAACGTTTTCCAATTAAACTCTCCTCCAGTGACACTTCTAATATCAGTTTCATGTTTTAGCACACATATTTATCAATAAAAAACCAATTAATCATATTGCGGCATCCCAGGGGCCGCTGAGAGAGCTCAAACGAAAGCAGAGTCGACGTACGGCTCAGAACTATTGTCAACAACTGTCGCGCTTTCGTATCTATCATTTTTCATAAAAAAATTTGGGGTATTGTCCTTTCTTTCACAGGCGGTGTGTGGTCCGGTCCTCGTTCCGAATGGCCGGGCTGATTGATTCCATGAATTCGATATGCTCCATTATTGAGTGAGTTTTTGTGACCATACTTTTTCGCGACATTCTGTGATTTCGAGAAAATCATCACTGTTCCATCAAGAAAACGCTGCAAGAATTCAAAACAGTTTTCCAGATTTTTTTAAATGATTTTGGCTGAGCCGTATTCGACCTTCAAAAAGGATGGTTAAATATTGCAATTTCAATAACAAGAGAATAAAAAAACCTTACCTAACCAAACCCATGGGAGAGTTGAACAGGTGGCGAGAGAGACTTGACCATAAGTTTGTTTATCAGGAAAAACATTGGAAGAAAACAATTTCCAATGACCAACAATTTTCTATATCAAGGCTTTCATCATCAGATGTATCAGCGTATGAGATACATATTTTCTATTTCAGAGTCACTCTCACTTATTTCCGAGATGTTTTTCACTCTTTTGAACTTTTGTATATTTTTTATATTTATTTCTATTATTCAATTTTCTTTCAATGAAACAAATTATTATTTAAGCTTAGTGCGGATACTTAGACCACTCATTGTGTCTCCCGATCATAGCATGGGTCCCTTTTAGTCTATTCAACAGATGTTTTCTTGAAACAACTATTATTAAAAAAGATCATCAATTGCTTAATCAAGGAAAGCAATAAAACTAAATAACACCACGCCCCTATTAAACTTTTCAGACAGTGTAACAAACAAAAATTATTCAATTTCTTACTTCCTAACAACAAAATCACGTTCAACCCTCTCACTCCCGAACAGTTCTGATGGCGACCAAAATGGTGCCGCCACTAGGTGTGCCTTGTTACGAATATGTCGCATTTTACGATGCCGGTAGTGCGAAATTTCAATTGAAATATTTGAGGTGGTTCAAGTCTCCTACCTGAGCAAGTCTCCCGGACTCCCCTTAGTGCAATTCAAATAATAACAACGTTTTGTCGCATAAGTTGAAGTTATTTTAAATTATCTTCTTTTGAACTTCAACTATTACTATTATCTATCGATACGGTACTGATAACGGACCTAGTTCTATCAATTGAACTTATTGACTTTTCCACCTTCTACGTCATCACCCTTCCAATCGACTTTGAACTGAATAGGGAATACTCCTTCTGAATATTCCATTTCGAAATAACCATTTCAACCGTTTCCCAAAAAAAATTATTTCAAGTACTTAAAAATGAAAAATAAAAATGGGTATTTAAAATATAAAGCGTTTCGTTTCAATTGCACAAGTTGGCAACATCGACTGAAATATGCGTTGACAATAAAGGACAACAAATACACTATCTTGATGAGATAGACAAAAATGGCTATCTATGAAGTCTGGGACGAACGAGGAAGGTCGTAAAATTTTATGAGATTTTTATGGCCGGTTGCTGTTGAGGCTCGCCAGTGAGTATGCGCCTTATGGTTGTGAATCAACAGCTGTTATTTTACAAACATTCTCCTAGTAGGAGCTGTTGCCAAATCATAAACTAGAGACGAAGTGATTTAAATTTTAAAACCTCATATTTGAAGAATGATTTTGAATAGTTTCCGAGGTGCATTTGAAAAATTCATGAATGAAACTCATAATTATTCAGTTTAAACTTGCATATGCAGTGATAACCCAAATTGAGGAGAATTCCCCATTGCAACTTCTCTCTATACCTATACTTACTCTTGATTATCACAACGTGGTAGACTTATTTTACCATAAGTGACATTGACTCTTCAGTAAACAGAATGTCTGCTGAGCCATTTGGTTCCGATTCTGACATTCAACATTCACTAACAACCAATAGAGAGAAACGTAAGTTATAGTGAAAATATAAAATGACTACTGAAACTAAAGAGACATCGACAAATGCGAGTGAAAATGATAAATATGAATCTGAAACCGTAGCTTCGAAAGAGACCGTAAAAGGAAAAAGCAGCAGCATTCACCACTTCAAGATGGTAGGTACTAATGGCAATACAGACAGAAAAATTCTATTATTCTTTCATTTCTTTCGAAATTCAGGTGAACACAAATATGAAGGGTGAAATTAACTCTAAATTTTCAAGAACTTGGTGAACCCTAATCATTACGGACACAGCACTGGAGGGAATGAGGGATACAGACGAGAAAATCGAAACTTTCAAGAGTTAAATATGCATTTCGAGTGGAGTTTAAAGACCACGAAATGCAATTGTCTCCCCCACTCCGAACGCCGTCGCACCGTTTAAAAAACATTTGAATAAACTCCAATTGGGCAATTTATATTCTTGTCAAGATGCAAATGTGCTTGCGCCCGCGGTGATCACAACATTATATTTCCATGCCGTGCACTTTATCAAATAAACAAAGCGAACTGAAAAGCCTCAGAACCAGCAAGTGAAACTATTAAAATGCAAATATTTACAACAGCAACCACGAGAGAGTGAAACCCTCCCCACAATATATTTCTATATTGCAAGCCGGAAATATAACTGATATGCCCCTTTGGGTCGCTGCTACTTCATCATGGTACGCTTTAGATATAAATGGCCAATAAAAATGAAACATATTCATGATTTTTCCGAACGGAAATGTATGTATCAGTCCCTGAGAGCTCTTTGTGGTTTTTCGCTTTCCTCTGGATATAAAAAATTGTTTTAGGTTCAACAGTGCACACTCTTATATTGCTTTAATGATTTGCTCCACGAAGATGATGTCTTTTGAATTACTCGAGAATGATTCCAGACTGAACTTGAATTTGAGTGTATATTTCCTTACTCTCAATTTTCTGAATTCCTCTTTTTTGAATATTTCCTGCAAGACCATTGAAGGTCACTAAAACTTACCTTGTAAGTTCGAATCGGCGAATCGGCGTACTGAATTAGGGAAAATATGGGACATATGCTATTGTCTTCGTCTTGGTTTCTATCTGGAGGAGATTGAATCGGACACCGTTTCATAATGGGTGGCGCTCTGGGTAAATGTATATTACCCAGTAGAACATGCCAATATTGAATAAAGTTCCATCAATTCCAAACGTTTTCCACCGTAGAAAAATGCTATGTTGCTCTGATGAGGCCGAAACCATGGTCAGCATCTGCCTTTCTTCGGTGGAGCGTACTCCATTTGGGGCCTTGACGATGGCAAATTGGCTAGTTCAATTCAGATCGTAACACTTGTCGATATCCATATCGTCGAGTGGTATGCATCTGAATTTAACCTTACCTTGTATGTTTCATAAGAGATCCTCTATTCATCAACCTTCCAAGGGAAATTTTTATATCTAGAAGGAGAATAAGTATCAGAGTTATCTAATCGAAATCCATATCCTCTTTCTTATGAAATGGGATCACCATAAATAACATTTTTCCTTCACAGTAGAATAAAATAGGGTTAAAAAAGTAGATAGGAAATATAGGATGGATATCATTTTCTGCTTTCCCTGTTGTCCTCTTCAATAAAATCGTTAAATTACTTATCATTGTATGTTGTTGATCTCACTCAATTAACGGAAACTATATCAATAATGAGAATTGATTCATTATTTCTCTGGAGATGTGAGGAAAAATATGTGAATGCTCGAAAGACGTTGATTACAGGGAAATGGAAGGTTCAACTTCTCACATGAAATTAAAACAGCCAGATAAGTAAAAAACAATTAACGAACGATAATTACACGAAATTATCAAACTATATTGTTAACAAAGTCATATAAGCCCGTTGCTTAGTTGCAAAATATACTATCTTCCTGACAAACTGATAGAAATATGACTAATTACTTCATTGTATTTTCTGTGGTAGTTATGCTCAACTGTTTAATATCCCGCGCTAATTTACATACAACTAGTCCTAAGAAATGCTGTAAAAAGGCTCAGTTATAGAACATTAACTTTGGAACTCGGCAATATTTCTTTATTCATGGTAAACTCACAGCGCTTCACGGTGATTTAAGTGTTATTAAGTGTGGCATCGACGCCAATTACCGACTTCATAATTTTGCTGTAGTAAAACACGTACGGCCATGCTGAGCGCTAAAAGTTGGATCTGCATGATACAGTTTCTTCATACCTCTATTCGAAATCGATAATTTATCATCGAAAGAAACATTCTTTATTAGACCAGGAGTAGAATCATCATTATGTAAGAATCCATTAAAAAAACATAACGTTATCTATAGACCCAGGAGAGGAGGCAAGTCATTGCATTTCGTTTTTGGATATGTTTGAAGTTCTGATGTTACAGGATAGCGGGCGATAAATACTGATGCTTTTCTTATCTTCAGTTAGGTTTCATTTTATCCTGAAAATGATCGCGAACGATTAAATAACGCCAAAGCAATGTGGAGGAAAACTCATCAATAACTATACCTTGTGAAAAACATTGATTTTCTTAGCGGTTCGACTCTAACTCAAAATTTTCGAAGATAACTTGATGGAGAATAAGCTCAATGAACTAAAATATCTTTTGTATACATTAGAAAGTTAAGTCTCCTTTGGAGAGACATTATGAGTAAAACTGCACTAATACTATCAGTGTGGCTCTAGACAGCTGATAAACTATAACATATAACAGATTGCTGGGTGTGTTGGTCGGACCACGGTGTATGGTAGCACACAGACAAGCTCATAGAGCTAAACCTCTCCCTCTAGTCACATCATAGTCAGAAAGGGAAAGAGTAATTCTTGAGTTCCTCTAGATACAGTTTGGGAGAGCCAAAGACTGCAAGTCTGACTTTGTCTGCCGCTTGGCAGTCACAGAGGATGTGCTCAATCGTTTCCTTCTCCTCTAGGCAGAGCCTGCAGAGTGATTCATTGACGATGCTGAGTTTGTGTAAGTGGGCTCTGAGCCTGCAATGTCCCGTGAAGACTCAAGATTTCAGATTGGTTCCAAATAAATTATCAAAATACATGGAATAGTTTTCAACCATACTTATTTGACGTTACGTGATGGCATTCTGCTGCCACCTTTAGTTTCAAAACTATATATATCTATATATCTTGAAAATGGGTGGATTCAGGAAGCTTATGACTCATCTTGACTCAATGAAGCTTCTAATTGGGGAGCCCAAGACAGAAATTCGAAATTTACTCGAGCGTGTCAGATTAATATAAGGGGAGATACCTTGGACCCTGTAGAGTACTTCTTCGGAAAATTAGACCTGTATTATAATTGTCTAGGACAGCCTGTCAGAATAGTAGAAAAAAACGATCATTGTACATACTCGAGCGTGCCAGATTAGGATATATGCGGTTAATTACATGTTGAAAGTCTATATTTTCTTAATCTGACGATTTAAGCGTTTGTTGAAGCTAACGAACTTAAAGAGTAACGGAAAAAATATAATCTGACAGTTTCAACGAGTGGCAACAGTAAATATTGGCCATAAAGGTCACAAAAAACCGTTTTCTTTAATTATTTCCTTTCCTGGGCTCCAAATTGTTTTCACATTCATTACAAAAGTTGTAGAGCATAACATTTTGTACAAATTTTGTCCGAAGCAATTTTTTCTACGTTCGAACGTTTTTGAGATATATGGCGATGAATGTAGACTGGGTTTTTTCATTGACCTTGGCCTTTTGCATGTGAAGCTAAGCTCCTCACCCTTATCACCCTATAGCTCGAAATGGGTATGAATCGGTTATTGGTATGAAAAATTCCTTCAGACAAAAGTTGTATTGAATATTATTATCTACAACTTTCATAATGAATACAGAAACGATAAGAGGTTCAGAAGGATATTTAAAAAAGATGCCTCGTTAATATTTTCAAACTCAGATTGAGAAAAGGAAAAGTGTCAGATTATTGGGTCAACACGTCTCTAACACCGAGATAAGAACATCTAACAAATGAACATCCGACACGCTCGAGTAGGTACAATTAACGATTTTTTTGCATTTTCAAAGGACCGCTGTGACCTTGCTTCATCTTTGAAAACTTGCAAACGCTTTCCCCATCGCTAAAAGTGCATAAACCTTTTTTTCTTTCTACCTTTAAATCTTCAAAATCCTCTAGGTCTCCACGATTCTCGACTAAATCCCGATTTAGCATGGTGGGCTCCCCAACTATTCATGGAGGCTATGAAATAAAGGCTATAGGTAATGATTGATGAAATCGTAGTTAGAAATAAACCTTCTCAGTAACAATAAAAATAATTAGATATAAACAATGGTTACCTACATGATGATGTATGTACTAAAGTTATTTTTGACCACGATGATTTTTAAAATCATGCCATTGCTCGAAAAAATAGTTGAACCGCTGGGAAAAAACTTTCTCGTCTCGTGTAATTTTTTCATGAAACGCAAGATTCTTCATACTCAGAACACAAGCAGGGCAATCTGATCGTTCCAAAGTGGTAAGGTAAATTCTCATCCTAGATTTTCGAAAATTTGCGGTTGATCTGTCTCACAGTTCTTCTATTCCCAGAAAACATCCGGGTAATACATTATGCACCTCCACCTTACTCGCAGAGCTGAATACTCCGCAACCTTTTCTCCACACTCCTGTCTAATACATCACTTCTGGACCAATCAACCTTTTTCCATAACTCTCCAAAAAGTGAAGCTGTTGAATTTTATCCGGAACTACATCTCCGCACAAGAAACCGGGCGAAATTGGGAAATTGTACGTTTATAAAAAATCCATCCATCTCCAGTAAGTCCCTCAGGATCCCTTTCCGGAATAGACCGCCGTATCGATAACTGAATTGCAGACAATAAAGAAACAATAAAGATAAGCACTCAAGACAGCTGACAGACTTTGAGAGATTGGGTAGTAGATGTATTGCTATCATACTGACCAAACGCTGCTTTGCAATTTTTCAAATGAAACTTTCGTATATATACGGTCGAACGAAAAACTTTTCGCTAGGGTCGGTTTTGATCAGTGGCGTAACTTGATAACCATACAGCGACAACGTGCAACAACAGAATTGGAGCCATAAAACTGTATTTTCGAAGAGGAATATTACTCAATCTGTTTTAAGCTGATTTTCATCAAGTATCGGCTACATCAATCCAGTGTTTATTATACTTACAGATTATCCAGAAATCAAACCGTAAAAACCCATAGTGTTATAGAGATGGCCCAAATGTCTTCACTTCGTTTTTGTCTTACAAATTATACTTTAGTATAATCGGTTATGAAACGGGCTGCAATTTTTTAATATTTTATATGAAGTGTGTTCATTGTCAAAATATAGTGTAGGTTGTTCATATAATTTTTTTTTTAGCAGCACCTACTCAGATTCAGCTTAGAGAGGGCAGATGAAAAGCAATTTTAATTCTTTTTTTTAGAACTTTTAGAACCCAAAAGGTAGACATGAAATTGACGTTCTATGGGAGCTAGAAGGCAATGGGAAATGTTGGTGTTACTTCCCTTTGAATTCAAGGGGTAGAAAAGCTACCCCTGAGATTTGTTTAGCGGGAATAAATTTATTATTATTACTCATATTCATACCATTAAAAAATGAAGTTTTGATGGCTTGATTTATTTTGAACGAATAAGATCTTCAGTCATTCCTTGCTAAAGAAGCGATTTTTGGGAAAAAAATGTAACAATAGATTACGTGAGTCGTATAGGCTGAAATTATCTCTGAATTTAATTTAACTAGTAGGCGGATATCATACTGACAAAACAAAATTTCTTTTTATTGCCTTTTCGATCCCATAGAAAAAGTGGTCCGTGTACCATCCAGTGGTGCGCAGAAGCTAAAATATGGCCCGCGAACTTAGAACATGGAAGTGTTTATCACTTTCACTTCACTTTTCAAGAAGCAGTTAAGGGTTTTTAGTGGGTCTCGAGCTCAGGAGAGTGAGAAACCCCACACTTGTTTCCCCTCAGGAGAGGGTGGTTCGTCTGACTTGCAGATTTTCCATCTGCTACACCAAAAACAAAAAAAAAATAAAGAAGTCCGCCAATGATTTACAGTTTTTTATTTAAGATTTAACATCGCTTCTCTCAAACCAAACTCTTCAATTGATAGCGTTAGTGAAAAGTATCAGTTACAGTGACTCTAACGAGACAGTGGCGACAATTGTGGTCTCGTTTTTCATCGTTTTAGCAAGAATATGGCGGATTTGGTCACGTGACTTGACGTGGGCCAATCCGCATTCCGAATTAGAGATCATAGCATTGAAATCTGTGCTTCTAAGCCGCCACATTCTTGCTAAATTTCCAGTTGTCGCCACTGTGTTTGATAGAGTCACTGTAGAATCAGTAATACGCAGTCAATACAAACTTGCTGAAAAATTTGAGAACGTCGCAAATATATTCATTTTAGAAGATAACCTTCGTGCTTTCATTTGCAAACTTCAATTGTGATTATACGTAAAAATCTCCAGGAAGATGGAATCAATCAAATAATCGCCAAGATTGAACGGTTGCATCGAGCTCCATGAAACTTTCAGATTCATTACTAGAAGAGTTGCTCTTTCAGAATATATATCACAATTTTATCTACGGTTATTCTTATTGAGAGATAATCCACTCGAAAGGTGACTATCGCAAAATTGCCAAAAAGATGGAATCAATTGAATAATCGTCAACACCGAGTGGCTGCATCCAACTCCATAAAATTTTCAGATTTATTACAGTTGGTCCCTGCTTTTCTCCACGAAAAAGATATGTTTCAGAATTTTATGATAACACTCAAAAATATGAATTCTTCCTAAAACGTATGTCATTGACCTCAAACTACAAGAAAGAAATGAAAAATAAATTCACATATTTATCTTTGTCATGAAATCAAATCAGGGTTGCCATGAAAAAATACTCAAGTGGCTTTCACCCCTGGTAGAGAGTGTATAAATAAATAACTCCAAATTATATAAGAAAAACTGCGTTATTTAAAATAGGAATCGACCATTTTTCTATGAAAAAGTAACTAGGTAACGAATATATGAATTTTGGGCGTTAATTCTTCCTCAATACTCAATTCAGTACAACCTTGGGGGCTGTATGATTCATGGGAAAAGAAGGATAGTCAGATTCATGAGGTCTGTAAAGCCTATTCATTTGAACTGCCAACTTTATAAATTCTATACATTTTTTACAGAAAAAACTACCCTCCTCAGGTCAATGCTTAATACCTATCGATAGAAATCCCATTGGGGATATTGAAAGTTGACCATTATTAACGTAGGTATATAGCAAATATCTAGCAGCTTCCGTTCTTATGAAAACTATTTATGTTCCCATGCCGTTTTCGAGGATATGCCAGGACAGCTCAAGACCAATAACACCATCAGGCAGCAATCTCTCTCGTCTCGTCAGTTACATCAAAGCGACATCAGCTCGCGCTAGATTGCTCTCAATAATTACTATGCAGAATTATTAGCATATTAATTAAAGAAAATGTAATTAAAATTGAGTTGTGTCGAATAGAAATGTGATTATCATATCTGAATCGTAGGGACCGAGTTCGGGAATATCTGTCCACCAGTTATTGGGGAAACGATCAAAAGTCAAACGTAAATTGCCACCGGAACATCTTTTGACGTCCTTCATTTAAATACACAAATTTAGAGGTTGTTTTTATCAATTCCGCATTCGTTTGCATCTTAATGGGAAAGTCACACGGATTTCCCGATGTCGCGCCACGAATGAGGATTAATAATTCATTGGATTTTTATATCGAAGGGTGCATTTGGTGGTGCTCAACCCTTTCCTGGACGAATAAGCCAATTTTCAGACACTGACGATAAGAATTTTTGAATTCGTTAAGTTTCAGTTGGGTTAAAATAACGCCTATATCTTCACTGATAAGAAAATATCTGCACACCAGAAATTGATAGTTTCTGTGATAGTAGAAAGTGCTAATGTTCACTAAATTCTTAGCCTGCTATAGAACCAAACCAATTTCAATGTCAAAATATTTCATTACTCAACATATTCTCCTCTTAATTGGATACATTTATCACAGCCAACCTGCAACGTCTCTAGACCTTTCAAAAAAAATGTTTCTTCTTGCTCTGCAAACTAGACCTCCACAGTTTTTATTACCACCCCGTTGGAAGAAAATTTACGACCTTTTAAATTTTTTTTCAGTTGTGGAAAGAGATGATAGTCCAACGGAGCTAAATCTGGTGAATAAGGGGGATGTTCTAGTAAGTCAAACCCTAAATCACGAAATTTTTGCATGGCAACATGAGTATTGTGTGCAGGATCGTTGTCCTGCAAAAACAAAACACCTTTGGATAGCTTTCCGCGTCTTTTCTCTTAAATTTTTTCCCGTAGAGTGGTCGAATGTAATCTTCGGTTATTGTTCTTCCCTTACCCAAAAAATCAATCATGGCAATCCCAACAAACTGAAGCAAGAACTTTTGGAGAACCATAGTGTCGCCATTCCATCGATTGTTGCTTTGTTTCTGTATCGTAGAAATGTACCCAAGTCTCATCCATAATAACAATTCGGTTTAAAAAGTCTACATCATTTTCAAATCGAGCACAGATCGAACGCGATGCTTCTACCCTTGCACGCTTTTGGTCAACATTCAAACATTTGAGGATCCATTTTGCTGCAATTTTTCTTATGTCCAAATTATCGTGAACCATATGATGAACGCGTTCTTATGAAATAGTCAATGCTTCAGATATCCGGTTTAGCCCAATTCGACTGTCTGATAAAATCTTGTCATGAACTGCATCGATATTTTCGGGGACTGACACAGAAACTTGCCTTCCCGATCGGTCATCATCTTCAATGGAAATATTACCTCTTTTGAAGCTTCTAGTCCAATTTTTCACTGTCGCATACGAAGGAAATTGATCACCAAGGGTATAAAGCATATCTTCTTAAATCTGCTTACCTCTTAACCCTTTTAAATAGAGGTACTTGATGATGGCTCGATACCCAAATTTTTCTATTTTAACAATTTCGGTGGACATCTTTCTTTTGATTTATTGTGTAACTCTTGTTTACTTTTTTGACCTCAAACTTCACACTGACACTTCTAATGAGTTATTGTTTGGTATTAAAGTAACGCAATATTTTTTTTATTCATGAAACTGATCTAGGCTACCTAGATATCAATACATCCTCGTATAATGTAATTCAGTTTCTATTTCAAATATGGATTTCCATCGGCCACGTCAATTTAAAAATTCCGCAGTTTGTTTGATGGAAAAAACGGTCCTGATATTGACCATGGACCTTAAATATTGCTGGAAAGTACTAAATGAAAGAAATGATGAACTAATATTGATTTTTTTCAAATATTTCCTTTCAATAATTAGCACTATAGTAGAGAATGAATCGAAAGTTACCAGACAACCATATCTCTAATCTACTAAATGAAAACTGACACTTCGAATGATGAAGATTAAATTTTAATAACGATATTTTGCCAAAAAGCGAGGGTAAAAAACAATCTTCGAACACACGAGTTAAGTGATAGGTCATATCATGATCAAAATTTTCAATTTTGCGATTTTTATCGTTGACCCAAATTACCGTGCAATTGCATAACTGTCAATTTTTCGAGTTCACTCCCCAAATTGGTCCACATGCCTGCACATAATGGTCAATTTAGGAATATCGCAAGTGAATTTAATGAATGCACTCACATACCTGGAATGTATGTAAGCCATTAACCGAAAGAACATTGCGTACATTCAAAATTAATAAGAAAGGTGTACCTATGTGTGTAAGATTATTCAAGTTGGTCAAATGGGTGATTATAATTCTTCATTCTTAATAAATAATGAACGTTCCATTAGAGGTAATGGTGACTCTAATGACTTAGTAATTTCACACGAGACACTGACTTGGAAACTGTTCAGTATGTCAGAGTAATTGAGTTATTTCGTATAAATATCACGTCTCTAACTCGTATTTGTGTGGCATGACTATTCCACTACGCTTTCGTTTCCTGGAGTAATTATATGTTCTAAAAAATGGACACCTGTTAGAAGATAATTAACGATGTTCTTTTTATATATTATATTCTTTTGATACATTTGAGTGGAGTTTGCTCACTTGATTTACACGTATTATTTCGGAAATTCACGGTAAGATCTCGAAGACGCCACAGTACTCATAGTCGAATTCAATTTTGTATCTGATATCATTCAACCTTTCAGTAGAATATTTTCATCATCTATAAAATGTCTGGGTTTCATCGTTTTGATCTGATTACTGCGAATTCTCCGAGATACCAGAAACTTTTATCTTAAACTAGCTGACCCGGCAAACGTTGTTTTGCCATATAAATAATTTCCTTTTGTATGTTGTATTATGTATGTATCATAAAAAATAGAAATTAAGAATTTTGCCAAAAAAATAAAAAAAAAATTAGGGGTGGACTACCCCTAACATTTAGGGGGATGAAAAATAGATGTTGGCCGATTCTCATAGATACCGGATAAGCACAAAAAATTTCATCAAAATCGGTCAAGCCGTTTCGGAGGAGTATGGCAACGAAAACTGTGACACGAGAATTTTATATATTAGATAGAAAGAAAACAAAAGCAGAAAAACGTAAAATAATAAAATTAGATTCAATATGTCAGATTGACTTAAAATTGACAACCCAATTCAAAACAGATTTCTGAAGCTGATCTATAGCCTTAAATTCATCCTGAAATTTATAAATCGGACAATGATTAACCAGATGATTTATGGTTTCTTCTGATTCCCTGCATTCACAACTAGGGCTTTCAACTGAATTCCACCTGAAAAGCATACTATTTCAACGTCCGTGACTTGTTCTTATACGATTCAGAATACACCATGTTTTCCTGGGAAGATCAAATCCAGAAACTCTATTCGAGGGATCAGTGACTAATTCTTTGTTGAAAATAAAGCATGTATTCAATTCAGACTACCAAAGGTCTTGCCCCTTATATTCGAATTAAGAAAAGAGTTCTCAGAAGAAGTCGTGGGGATATCACACAGATATAAATTGAAAAGAAGAGGTGCCAAAACTGATCCTTGTGGGAGACCATTATCCAAAGTTTTGAAATTACTGCTGGTATCATCAACAAAAACACGAAACCTTCTATCTGACAGCATGTTTTCTAGTAAGCGAACCACTCAAGACTCATGAATAAATATATTTTTTTTACCTGAAAACAATATGAGCTAGAGCTCTCTGGTGTTTAAATAATTTGTTTGATCAAAGGTGAAGCAATTATTGTGAAACACTTGTAGTGTGGTTAAATAACTTATCCTTGTGAAAATAATTCATCTTCTAGTTCAATCTGGCAAATAGTTCCTCAGACACCTACAAAATCATCCGTGGATTTTTTTTTAAATTCTCTTTAGCGTAAAACCCCAATTGAATCAAAAACAGAACACAAAAACAAATAAATAAAACAATTTTACTCTTCTCACTTTGTGAATGAAGCAGCGTTTCTAATTTCACTGACAGTGCTAAATTTCTCTGGAGACATCCAATACAGCTCTGCAGAATGACGCTACAAATTCAGCATCTAGCGAGTCTCCGAACAATGAAAATAGCAAAAAACGCCGATCTCGAGAACAATTTCGTGCAGCGGATAAGTCCGAGACGCACTTAAAATGCAAATTCACGAATAAGGTAACATTATATTGGCGTATACTATTTCATTCGTCTCTTTAATGCTATATTTATCGATTTTGAGATTAAAACTAAATTGGGTTTGAATAAATTTGGGCGATTAAGTCTGAGGCACCGCAAAGCGTACCTACTATTGAATGGCGGGCAAAGATTTCAGAAATCCATCAATCTTATAATTAATTCCATTCCTCTAATTCTTTTCAAGATGACGTTAATTCAGGAACATAATGGATTCGACTGATGATTTATTTCTAGGGAGGAAACGGACGAATTTAAGTGAGGATGCGATTTTCCTTTCTCTGAATTGAATATTCTGATGGGCAACCCCTCATTTTTCTTATCTCCCTCGAATACAGGAACAAAAACGAAAAATAACACTCTTTGAGAAGGTAGAAAATTCAATATTTGCGATGTTACCGATCTCTATGATTAAGATTAAGATGTCTAAAAACATGGTGTATGCACTGATTATTGATTTTGTTTTTTCAATTTTGAGAATAGGGGATAAGTTTCGTTTTTGCCACTGTAGGTAGCGCTATTCAGAAGTTGATCAATTGTTAATTGATATTGAAAATAATTTGAATACATTCCTACGACTTGCGTATGTACTCTATTTATAAGCAATTGTTGTATAAAAATGTGTTAGTTTCGGGAAAGAGTGTAAAACGTTCATTTCTTCAACATGCTCAGTTTTCTTAATGGATAGAAAGAAGTACAGCTAAGAATTCAGTTTTATGGCAACTTGCGTTATATCATTGAGTACCTATTAACTAACCCCCGGGGGTTTAATACTCAGTGGCTATATTCAATC
Source organism: Coccinella septempunctata (assembly GCF_907165205.1). NCBI lineage: Eukaryota > Metazoa > Arthropoda > Insecta > Coleoptera > Coccinellidae > Coccinella > Coccinella septempunctata. The sequence goes on along the minus strand of NC_058191.1, from coordinate 31,902,315 downwards.
AGAGGAACTGTATTGAAAATACGCAGGTAATGTGAAGTGTGAGTATTTTTTGAGAAAAAGAAATAGATACATGAATCTATTCGAGTCTGTTCTTCAAATATTCTTCATAAGTATGGTGAAAACTCCGTTTCCGTCAACTAAATATGTTTGATCTTTCGCCAAACAACTTTGTTTTATAGAAATCGTACTTAATTACTCTCCTCGTGAATACAATTTATCAACGGAAATCATCTCAAAGAAGAATAGTACATATACTTCATTCAAATTTATTTTAGCAGTCGGTTGGCCATGAAATAATTTTCTCAAGTTTTTGTAACTAGAACGAAGTTAGGTTGGCACTCATGAAATGTCGTTAATGTCATAACCCCGTTGCCACAACTAATATCAATATTTATTACGAAAATTCGAAAATACCGAAAGTGATTGAAAAAAGAGACAGGGTTTCAGGAAGTGCTATTTAGAATTCAGGTCCGCTCATTCAAATAGTTATACCCTGATATTCTAAAATCCACAATACGTCAGACGATAGCGAACATATTCAATGTAAGAGAATTTATATAATGTTTCATCTGAATCTAAAAGACTTATATTTCAGCTGAATATTTCCACAATCAGAAAGATTGTGAATGAAGAGGATGACAAAGAATTTCCTTCTATTGGGAGACCCAAAAAAGTGGTGGCATTTGGGAATTTTATATTTGAGTGAATTAATGCGAAAAGTTTACTACAGGATTTTCGATAAATGTCATCGGAGAATAAGTTCCCTAAAATGGATTTTTCTATTTTTCATTTGACTTGTCCTATACAATGTAAATGTCTCAAGGTACTAATAAATACCTAATTATTATAATTTCATCAATGTATTAAGATGAATAGCCACAAATACGCGCAAGTTGCCTTGTTACTTGTTTATTCATGTGAAATTTTTGTTCAACGGTGAAGTTGCATCTTAACTTGAAACTTCCTTCAACTCCTTTCACTTATATTGATGCAAGATGATTTTTGTTGAAGAATTTAACATTCTTGTAATTATCTGTTAATTCCTTCGGGAGATACCCATTCCCAACCACTGCATCATAAGCATTTCATCTACGGGTTAATATTTTTGAAATCTACAAATGATGTAAGCCAAAGAAGATAACGAACATTAACTCTCCTCAAGCTAGTGCATATTATGATATTATACTGATCTCTTGTATTTTCCATGCAAATAACTGGATTTGGTATGCCGTCAATCAGTTTGTATGAACTCCAATTATGTTCGTCACATATTTTCCGAAGAGATTCGACATTGTGATAAAATACGTAATAACAGAAACTTTTACGTAGAACGGGCAACATAGCGTTGATTTAAAATCCAAAAATGTTTTGACAAGCTCCATAACCCCACATTTTCGTACTATACAGAGTGAAATGTGTCAAATTTCCATGGCCAACCGACTGCTAAAATAAAGTTGAATGAAGTATACTCCTTCAAATCCTTCGATAGTGTTGACATATCTGCAGATTTGTTTTGACAACGAAAATTAAAATATTCGTTAACAGCTGAGTATCATTGGACTTTCTTCGATTGAAAAAGGTAACAAATGACATGGTGGCGTCACCACGAAACGACTTTCTCACTCGATTTGGTCAAATGTCATTGTATTCAAAAATTGATGAGTGCTTACACCATGCTTTTAGACATCTTAGGCTTGATATAGATTGGGTAACTCTAATTAGAAACTTCATGAATATTTGAACAACGCTCCAAAGGGACTTATTATATCTTTTTTTGGCTCATCTTAAGAATTCCATATTCATTCGGTTTAATGGCAAATGGGTTAAGCTAAAGCACGGAAAAAGTGCAAATAAATAGATTCAAATGAAAGCACACAATCTTCTCCAACAAGATGAAAAAATTATTGACATATTTTTGAAGCAACTGTCATATAAAAAAGAAAACCGAAGGAAATAAAGCTGGAATTATGAGGAAACAAAAAAAATTGCAAATTGAGATATGCTGCCCTCTTCACTCTGAGAGTTAGGCAAGTGAATTGAGTTGGATCTCGTTTCTTGTCAGATGGGGCTAGGGTGTAGGGTGTATTCCTTGACGTCACCGACTACTGACATCGAGTAAAAGGGCTACCTATAATTCGTTCCATTTTCGTCGAGGTGAAAGTTGTGTTGCTCTGACGAGATCAACTGAGAACGTAACCATGGTCAAAATTGTGACATTTATTGATTAGATATCAGCGGTTTTTATGTATCTCAATAAATTCCGTTTATTATTCACCTGCCTCAGTGTTGGAGTCGATGTGCACTTTATCAATGAAAACAATAAAAAAAATGATATCGTTCGAAATCATCGAAAAATGTGAACTTAAAATCCAATTTCAGTTCGCATTTCCACAGCGAGTGAGCAGCGCCAACCTTCCGCTGATAATGAAGCGTAGAGGCAATATTTTTAATTCGCTATTCCGATAGTAGATGTTGAATGAGAAAGGAAGTCAATAGCTCCGGGCCATTTCGCTATGAACAGGCACAGAAAGGGCATACAGACAGCACGTTATTACAAAAATGCCGTCATAAAAACTGATTAGAATTTTACTCCCCATGCTAAATTGCTATTCAAATGTGTGACGCTATTGGCAACCGATTTATTCCGATATCGCCTCCTCTTCTGCCTCTATTCTGCGGTGGCGTAACAAGATTCGGGGGCTTAACGTTTGCCCCTGCTCAAGAAGAATGTTTATTTTATTTAAATTTCAAAGGGACTGTAATATGCCATCAGTTCCGCGCCTTGAGTCTATATTAGGATGAAATTTGCCGATTTGATCGATCTTGCAACCAGACAGGGGTAGGTACCTACTCTTGAAATGCGTGAGTGGGCTTTTTCACCAATGGTTAAAAGGATCATCAATCAAATGAATGGATTGATCGAAAGGCTGCATTATGTTTCAGAGGTATCCAACAACGATTGAAATTTTTCAGAAGAAACACAAGTATCAGGGTGGTTTTTTAATTTTCTGAATCAACATATATAATTTTTTTAAGGGGTAGGTTTTTCACGTTCCAATATAACAAAATTTATTTGTATTACCGTGCGTTTTCAGCTACTACTCCGTACTTATTTCAGTTTCGTAATTTCCACTTCTCTGCAATAGCGTACTTTGGTCCACTTTTATCCTGCCTTAAAAATTGATCAAAAAATTTTGGAAAGTTTGAAGTTTGCATTCGAAAATGCTAATACTGGAAATAAAAATTCATATTTGTTTGTCCATTGAATCTCCATATTTGTTAACAATTTTGTTTTATGTATCCAGGAACCACCAAATTGAGGAAAAATATTTTTGATTGATATCAAAACAAGTTAAGAAAACACATTCATTATTAGAAATATCGGGTTCAATTTGATGTGCCAAAAATAACAGTGAGTTTTTATTCACCACAGCTTACCTACTGAATTTTTATGACAATTTCGATTTTTCTGAATATTTCGAGCGAATCGTTCAAAATTTTTTTTCGGAAGCGGTAGCAGACACAAAACTACAAGAGACCATAAAGTTTAAAATAACAAAAAAGCTTCTTTTTACATTTTCTCAAAATATCATTTCTGGAGGAAAAAAGAGAACAATGTTCTAGAAAAAATATCACTCTGTAGATTTGCTATCAAAATTGGCATGTCACATGCTGTGAGTTTCCACCATGGGTATCTATACCAAATTTCAATTCAATATCTTGTGAAGTGTAGATATAAAAAAAAACATTGAAAAAATTCAAACTTCAACACTCTGTATCTCGTAAATGAATCGTATGCGATCCCATGTTTATGGGATATCTTTTGAACAAATCTTGTGAGGGTATATCTGAAACTCATGAAAATTAAGGGATCACTAAAATTGCAAACTTGTGGAAATCAAAAATTGCCACAACAACTAATGATTAAAATAATAATATTTGAATTGATGAAAATCCATAATAATTGATCTGAAAACAGAATAACATATGTATGATTTTCACTAACATGAGGTGGTTGAACAAATTTCCTAGTTAAGTTTCATACATTATTCATTTATCTCGATTCGATTGCCATAAATTCAGAGCTTGATTTCCTGGATTCACAATATCTTAGGCATTGGAAATGAAAATGAAATATGTTGAATGTTCGAAGCATGGGAGGAATCGCAAGACAATATTCGGCTAATATCCCACTAATATCTCCCCAGCCTCCGTCAAAGAACAGCGTCCCAGAGATGAAAGGAAATTCGTATTCCAGTTATACTTCATTTTGTTCTTTCTGTTATGGAATGGAGGGAAGTCAGATGCGATATGTTTCCAAGGAATTTATATCGAATCTTGCTGATATCTCCTTTGATATCTTAAAACAATATGTTAGTAAGGGGACTCTTGTGGAATTTCTCTGTGTGTTTCATTATTTCAATTTCAATGATTTTAGAATACATTGTTTTTGTCAACGAGTCAAAATTTTTCCTTAGTGAATATAAGGAGTGAGTAGAAAGTAACGTACAAAATTCATCTATTCGGTATTCACTATTTTGTAGAAAAATGCTCAAACAGGGAAATTTTCATTTGGTGGGTAGATAAGATTGTTGCTGTGGATGACTTGATCACTGAAGGTGTTTCTATCAACACATTTTTTTATAGTATTTGAAATGATTAAGCATAGTTAACCTTCATGAATTGAGGTCAATCACTATAGGAGTGATAAATAAATATCGTAGTTACAAAAATGCATGAATATGTAATTCATACGTTTTTTTATCTTACATCAATCCTATAACTATCCTCCTTAAGGCCGAAGTGAATTTTTTGAATAATAACAATCCTAAGAAATGATAATTGTTCACAATAACACTGAATTGAAAACAAACTCTCGACTTGAACATGAAAAGTTTCATAATTTAAAAAAAAAAGATCTGTTCGAGAATTTTCCTATTTTGACCCAAACAACACACTTCCGTCTAAATGACATCTCATTTATGTCAAAAGGGATCTAAAATGATCTTGCTCTGAATTATGATCAAAATTAGATTATCTAAATAAGACGTTTTCTATGAATGATGTTTTTGAAATATCTTTTAGATGTCTAGTCTTATGCCTGGCAAAATTCTTATGTCCGTAAAATATCTGAAAATAGATTAGTTTCCAAATATACATCTGAAAAACGTTTATCTTATATCTAATTGTATTAATCGCGAAAGAATCACTGGGCAGACAACTAATAGATATGATATACCATACCAATATTCGACATCAATATCTGACTTTATTAAGACATCTAGATTACATATGGAGAACATCTAACTGAAATGGTCGAAAACCAGTGACCAGATGAATATCTTTCAGATATATCATTTTGTATCGTCTATGAACATTAGAATTCAAATTGTACCAAATATGTCGATTAATATCTTCAAAGAAGATCATATATTGAAAAAACGTTTATTGGATATCTTAATTTTATAATCATGATGAAATTAATTTTCAGACGGGAAATAGATATCATATCTATATCGATATGACACATCAATATCTGACTTTGTTTAGACGCTTAGGTTACATATATAAAACATCTAAGTAAAATGGTCGAAAAACAGTGAACAAATAAATTTCTTCTAGATTTGTCTTTGCTAGATCGTCTTCAAACTTCACGATTCCAAGTGTTCCAAATAATAATAAGTCAATGTCATCTATTGAAGTGACTTCCGAAATTAATTATTCATAAACCATATTTCTACGATAGTAAAAAATTTTCTACTAATCAACATCTTCCTAGTGTATTTTTCAAATTCATATTGTGTTTTATCATCTAAGTATCAATGTTAAAAAGCACATGTAAGTATTCGTATTCTTACTGATGGGGATGTTTTTCTAGGAGACTTAGTATCAGGATATTAAATTCGTGAAAATTTTCATATGATAAAACTGATTGGACAATTTTTTTAATATAAATCGAAAATCGAATATGAATATCGTTACCTATTTCAGAAACAATAATGATGAAGAATGATTGCCCTAAATTCAATATATTAAATATGAATTTCGAACGAAATTATTGATTAACCTAAGATACTCTTGAGAGTCTTGAGGAAAAAGGATATTTTTCCGAGTTTGCAGAAAATAGGTGTTTGGTTGAAGGATCGAGACATATGTGATGAGAAGACTAGACACGAACTACGATCGGGTTGGATCGCTTGGTGGCGAACTCTTATCGCAATTCGCAAGAAGCCGCGAACCGGCCATGAGCCAATAGAGTTAAAGTTCATAGTGCATAGCCATTTGAACTTGAACATTCAACATTTCCGTTAGTATACAACCCTTCTTTGTAAGAAAGTCAAGTCGGCTAGTGATTGTGTTCGTATTTTGATTAGTGATTTGTGCTGTAATTATTGAACAAGGTGAGTGCAATTTCTACTAAGGGTAGTTACAGCAGGTAATCCCTTTACACATTAATCAAATTGCTTGAACATAGGAAAATACTATTTACTTCGATATGGTATTAGTTTGGATTTGTGCTCTCTGTTGAAAATGATATCCAGTTATCGTTTTCAAATACTTACCTGAATTTTTGGCTACAATAAATTGAAATATAATTAGATTTAAAATAGAAATATCTTTCATAGATCAATCGTCTAATAAAGTCTATTGAATGATATTCTTCAGATAACCATTGACAAGTCAATACTATTTTGTTAGATAGGTACTATTAATGGTATATATGTATTATATCTAAAATTATTATTATTATTTAGGAATTCGAATATTTTTTCGTATTTCGATGTTCGAATTGAAAATTTTGTATCAATTAATCCATAGGAGTTCATTATACAGCAGCGTTTTCTATTTCTATGTAAAATTTACGTGGTGAAGACGGTTATCTGAAAAAGTCTATTGATAGACATCTTCTAGACATCGATTCAGAAGTGAATTTTGAATCACTTCACTCGGGAAACTCTTGCTGAATAATGTAACCCTTATTATAAGTACTAACAAAACAGGATTCAATCTGAAATTTGACGAATAATTGAATATACGGAGTTTGAAATCTTCGAGGAAATGTTTAGATGTTTTTTAGATCATTTAAGAATTCGGATGTTTTTTCGTATTTCGATGTTCGAATTGAAAATTTTGTATCAATTAATCTATAGGAGTTCATTACCGCAGCGTTTTCTATTTCTATATAAAATTTACTTGGTGAAGAAGGTTATCTGAAAAAGTCTATTGATAGACATCTTCAGACATCGATTCAGAAGTGAATTTTGAATCACTTCACTCGGGAAACTCTTGCTGAATAATGTAACCCTTATTATAAGTACTAACAAAACAGGATTCAATCTGAAATTTGACGAATAATTGAATATACGGAGTTTGAAATCTTCGAGGAAATGTTTAGATGTTTTTTAGATCATTTAAGAATTCGGATGTTTTTTCGTATTTCGATGTTCGAATTGAAAATTTTGTATCAATTAATCTATAGGAGTTCATTACCGCAGCGTTCTCTATTTCTATATAAAATTTACTTGGTGAAGAAGGTTATCTGAAAAAGTCTATTGATAGACATCTTCAGACATCGATTCAGAAGTGAATTTTGAATCACTTCACTCGGGAAACTCTTGCTGAATAATGTAACCCTTATTATAAGTACTAACAAAACAGGATTCAATCTGAAATTTGACGAATAATTGAATATACGGAGTTTGAAATCTTCGAGGAAATGTTTAGATGTTTTTTAGATCATTTAAGAATTCGGATGTTTTTTCGTATTTCGATGTTCGAATTGAAAATTTTGTATCAATTAATCCATAGGAGCTCATTACCGCAGCGTTTTCTATTTATATGTAGAATTTACTTGGTGGAGAGGGTTATCTGAAAAAGTCTATTGATAGACATCTTCAGACATCGATTCAGAAGTGAATTTTGAATCACTTCACTCAAAACTTGTTGAATAATGTAAACCTTATAATTATAAGTAGTTACTTACAAAACAGGATTCAATCTGAAATTTGATGAATAATTAAACATACGGAGTTTGAAATCTTCGAGGAAATGTTTAGATATTTTTTAGATCATTTAAGAATTCGAATGTTTTTTCGTATTTCGATGTTCGAATTGAAAATTTTGTATCAATTAATCCATAGGAGCTCATTACCGCAGCGTTTTCTATTTATATGTAGAATTTACTTGGTGGAGAGGGTTATCTGAAAAAGTCTATTGATAGACATCTTCAGACATCGATTCAGAAGTGAATTTTGAATCACTTCACTCAAAACTTGTTGAATAATGTAACCCTTATAATTATAAGTAGTTACTTACAAAACAGGATTCAATCTGAAATTTGATGAATAATTAAATATACGGAGTTTGAAATCTTCGAGGAAATGTTTAGATATTTTTTAGATCATTTAAGAATTCGAATGTTTTTTCGTATTTCGATGTTCGAATTGAAAATTCTGTATCAATTAATCTATAGGATTTCATTACCGCAGCGTTTTCTATTTCTATATAAAATTTACTTGGTGAAGAAGGTTATCTGAAAAAGTCTATTGATAGACATCTTCAGACATCGATTCAGAAGTGAATTTTGAATCACTTCACTCGGGAAACTCTTGCTGAATAATGTAACCCTTATTATAAGTACTAACAAAACAGGATTCAATCTGAAATTTGACGAATAATTGAATATACGGAGTTTGAAATCTTCGAGGAAATGTTTAGATGTTTTTTAGATCATTTAAGTATTCGGATGTTTTTTCGTATTTCGATGTTCGAATTGAAAATTTTGTATCAATTAATCTATAGGAGTTCATTACCGCAGCGTTCTCTATTTCTATATAAAATTTACTTGGTGAAGAAGGTTATCTGAAAAAGTCTATTGATAGACATCTTCAGACATCGATTCAGAAGTGAATTTTGAATCACTTCACTCGGGAAACTCTTGCTGAATAATGTAACCCTTATTATAAGTACTAACAAAACAGGATTCAATCTGAAATTTGACGAATAATTGAATATACGGAGTTTGAAATCTTCGAGGAAATGTTTAGATGTTTTTTAGATCATTTAAGAATTCGGATGTTTTTTCGTATTTCGATGTTCGAATTGAAAATTTTGTATCAATTAATCCATAGGAGCTCATTACCGCAGCGTTTTCTATTTATATGTAGAATTTACTTGGTGGAGAGGGTTATCTGAAAAAGTCTATTGATAGACATCTTCAGACATCGATTCAGAAGTGAATTTTGAATCACTTCACTCAAAACTTGTTGAATAATGTAAACCTTATAATTATAAGTAGTTACTTACAAAACAGGATTCAATCTGAAATTTGATGAATAATTAAACATACGGAGTTTGAAATCTTCGAGGAAATGTTTAGATATTTTTTAGATCATTTAAGAATTCGAATGTTTTTTCGTATTTCGATGTTCGAATTGAAAATTCTGTATCAATTAATCCATAGGAGTTCAGCGTTTTTTATTTCTGAAAAATACTCAGGGTATCTTAAGAGTACGGAAATTGAATCCTATTGATTTATAATTTGTATCTCCAGGTTTTGGTTCATCGCTTTCTTTTCTTCAAAAGAATATTTTTTTGCATATTTTCTCAACTTGTAATTGATATTCAATCAAAAAACATTTAGCCATTTGTAATTTATGTTGCTTCCAGAGGCTGTATATGTTCTCTTCGAAAGTGGAACGCCAGCAGACTTAAATGATGCTGTCATAAAACGGGCCATTCAAGACTGGTTACGACTCAATCAACGGTACGAATATGAGAGGAATAAAAACAAATAGACAATAATCTCATCTATTTATATTATATTTTTCCAATTTTATGAATTTGTGTTATGTTTTTGAATTATATTTATTTTTGTTTTTTTTTATTATAAATATATTTATTCATCAGAACCTGTTTTTTCTCTTCTAACTCCCATACGAACTGTCAACCATTCCGTATAAATATGAACTCGCCCATCACTAATCTGTAGATTTTCAAGTGGTCAGATTTTATGGATATGATTCGAATATGTGGATCTTGAATCTACGGAACGTCCATTTTCTTTCACATGGACCCTTCTTCGAAACATATCTTGTGAAATAAATATGTCTAGTTAAGAGGTCATTAATATCACGTTTTTTAAATTATCCTGATATAATTCCAAAGTTGACAACAATTAGAGGACAAAAACTGTATATACAATACAAGGTCATTCTAGAAATATCTAACAAACGTTCATCTTTGATCATCTAAAATAGGAGAATACTAACACCATCTTTTTCAATAAATAATCTTTCCTCTAATAGACATTCGATTTCTTCAACGATAAAGACAATGCTCCAAAGTCTAAAGAAGATCTTTGGTGCTACATGATTTAGATGTCCTGATGGCCATGTTTTTCAGATCATCTATATATTATCAGATTGTTGATCGAAGAAAAATGTCAAAAATCTAATGATATATAAACGATATCGAATGATTTTAATAAAGTACATCCTCAAACGTCTATTATATATCAAACAAAATACCAAATCAGGATAATCTCGAGAATATCAGAAATCGTACTTGTTATAGAGATAATTAGAATTACGTCGAATAGACGTCTAAAGAAGTGATACTTTTCAACGTAAATCTCGCGGACATTTTTCCGTCGAATCTAGGTTAAAGGTTCGATACTTTCTGATGTTTTATAGATCATCTAAAAGTCTATGAGCTATGGTCTATAAAATGTTTTAAAGATGTGTGTGTGTTGTTTGGGGAGTAATTACCGAAGATATGAATTTTGTGAGATTTTCTTTCTGCTCAGTCTGTATAAACCTATTATAGAACAGGGATTCTAACACGAGGAGAAACTCTACACATAAATGTTCTCAGTTTTCAAGGAAAGATACAGGTTGAAATTTTTTCCTCTCTCTATATACTTGATTAGGAGGAATCGAAACAGGATTTTATTTTTAAAAATAACTTTCAAATTGGCAGTCCACAAATTGATTGCCTAAAAGGCTGTCGACAATAAAATGGAAAAAGAGCTCTATGGGCTCAAGAATCATTTTTTTAACCCCAAGATCCCGAAGTTTGTACGGAAACCTTACTTCACAGAAATGTCACCACGAATTGAAAAAATGTCCAGCTTTCAAACGATAAATAATATTTCCATCTAAGTTGCCATGCAGCTACTCTAGCCCCCCAGAAATTAAGACTTTATTTCCAATGAAAAACGACAAAAACGATTTTCTACTTTTTTTATAACGTAGGGAAATATAGCTTTAAATGCAAATGAAAAATGACCTCATGAAAAATCGAATTGTAATAATATATTCAAGTACCTCCTCCATAAATGAAGTCCCGGACAAATTCGAGTTGAAGGGCGGATATCGAAATCCAAGAAGTAACAATAAATATTAAGTTTCCCCTTCATCTTTCGAACATTGAGTTGTGAAGTAAGAGTAGGCTTTGTGTATAAGGTTTCCTTTCAGATGAACGTTGAGGAAACGAAGAAAACGACGTCGGAAAATAATTAAAACCCCAAACCTTATTTATTCATTTTCACATAAACTGTTCAAACGGGAAAACATAATATCCGAATTCAGTTGATTAACGCGGCTGAGCTCGTCTGATAATGAATGTTAAAAGAAGTATCTATTAAAACTTTCGGCACAAAGGGTCGAAGCTTCTATTGTCTGCGTCAATACGATCGGTACACATCATCTCAATTAAAATGTAATAAGAATCTCCTCTAAGATATAAAACTCATTAACACTGCGCGAAAAGGGTTGAAAATATCGAAAATGCCCGAAACTTTCGTTTGACTATAATGGCCTCTCTCATAGTCATTAAAATTTTAGGTTGGGTTGTTGCAGGAGGGGTGAGACTTCGGTCTTTTGATTCGGCGAAGGAGTTATGATTTTCATTGTGGCCCTCATTTATGTTACGCCGCAAAGTGCCCTAATCGATCAATTTACGTTGGATGATGAACAATTTGGAAAGGTAAAACATCTACAACTACGAATATTGTATAGAGGGTGTCCCGGGAGTAACTATAGGTACATACTGTTATCAATGATAGAGTAGGACTAGCTGAGTACGGATTGAACATAAACAATAAATTTCTGGCTTTCCTCAGAAAGCTACAGTCACTCTATACACTGCTAGTCCTACTATATCTCTTATAAAAGATGTAGAGGGTGGGCAAAATTGGTGATACCTGAATTACAACTTTTAACCCAACAAGATGTAGGAAAATGAATGGCACATTACGTATTTTTTTGAGAACCTTACAATGCCCTCAACTGCATTCCACTATCTCAGTGGTTCCCAACTAGTGGTCCGTGGACCACCAGTGGTCCGCAGAAGTCAAAATATGGTCCGCGAACTCAGAACATGGAACTTAATTCGAAGTCCGCGAATGATTAACAGTTTTTTATGTTAGATTTAATCGCTGCTCTCAGACCAAACTGTTTACTAGATGGCGTTAGTGAATAGAATCAGTAGTAGGTACACTCAATACAAACTTGCTGAAAAATTTGAGAACGTCGCAAATATATCCATTTTTGAAGATAACCTTCGAGCTTTTATTTGCAAACTTCAATTGTGATTATACGTAAAAATTTCCAAAAATATGGAATCAATTAAATAATCGTCAAGACCGAGCGGCTGCATCGAGCTCCATAAAATTTTCAGATTTATTACATGTGGTTCCTGCTTACAAAAATAATATAAAAAAGGTCCCTGGCCAAGAGAAGGTTGGGAACCTGCACTACCTTCTTTTGTTTTCGAGTTATAGGTCAAAATTGAAATTTGGGTGATTTCAACTTTGGTCATCATCTCCGTTTCTGTTTGTGCTAAGATTTTGAAATAAAAACATTATGGAGACACTTTTTGATAGCCATCCAGTGGCGTATTATGATTTTTTCAGGTTCATTTGCTGAGCTATATTATAAAGTTGTGTTTTTTCGTGTGAAAACAGTAGTTTAAAATTACCATTTTTTTCCTGTTTCAGAAATATATCATACATCGGCCTCAGTCTTTTTAAGTCATTTTAAAGTATTATTTCTATAACAAAAATAATTTGAATTATTATACAATTATCAAGTACCTATACAATTGTATTATAATGTTGACATTATACAATTTTTTTGTTCTATACAGGGTGGGCTTTTTAAAACGAAAGAGACAAGACAACCACCTTAATTGTTGAAGAAAGTAATTACCAATAGTAATCATTTCGTTGTCTAATGTTGTCAATTAACGGTTGCCATCGTAACCACAAAATGAATTAGTCAAATAATTGATGATTTCACATAGCATCATTAGCGGAATGACTGATACTGTACGAAATTCAAAATTAAATAACTCGAAAACGAATGCATTAAATGAGAAAAAAATTAATACGCTGAATTCAGGATAAAAAGGCCTTTCAAATGAGGTGTCACTCACCCTGTCTTTCCTAATAAAAATTTAGGGGTTGGTGTTCTAACACTAAGGGTTGAAGCGATATATTTGTGAATTTGACTTTAAAAGTTGTCCCCCTCGAAACAAAAATCGACGTGTCCGAGCATTTTTTCGAAATAAATTTATTCCGCCCGTTATCTCACGGTTTCGTTTTAAAAAGCCCGCCCTGTATATGCTCGGATAGGTCGATTAGTATTTCAAATTCGTCTTCTTTATATGTAGACATCATTATACCTACAGCGAAAATTGAGATATGACCAAAACATAAAAATATTCCAGATTTTCTGGTGAAACGTAATATTTACTATTTCTTCGTTATATTTGGGATGTGGTTGAGACAGAATGACCCTATAATATATCGTTTCAAAAAAAAAACGATTAGTAATTACCTATTTGATGAAATTAGGATGAGGCTTTTGAAAGGTTTCACCAAGAATAATGAATGATCTATGATTAAGGTAGATTAAAGAAATTTCTGAAGCTTTTCTTTCTAATTTACCATCTGGCGCGTCAAGGTAATCAAGTAGTGTAGTGAACATTCATTCTGCGATGCTGGTACAGCTTTAAGTATATAAAATAGGATTTTGATAAATGAAAAAAAATTATACCTTTCAAACTTTTATTCAGCTACAAGGCACACACACACATAAATATATACAATAAATACAGTCATACAATGCATCTTAACATATTGTACGTATATATAAATGACTAAAACTGGAGATTAAAGCTATCAAAAAAATAGCTGTGCAGATATAGTTCTTGAATATAACATTTGAACAAGTAGGGGAGGTGAATACATTGCGGAGCATCTTCATGAATTATTGATTGTCGACAAACGTATACTATAATTTTCTTGAAACTAACACGAATAACCAAACATTTTCAATCTTAGTAAAGGGCGAAAAATCCTTCCTCAGTTACTCTATGGGAAGGACCTCACTTATTTCAAATTATAGCTGAAATCGCTCTGCAACAGTACACTGAATACTTATTCTTCTACCTTTCTACAAAATGAGGGAAAAGTGGCGATCAAGATCGATATCAGCGTTAAGATTATGTTCTCTCCAGCGTAATGGCGGAATAAATCAACGGTTTCGATGTTTATATTAATGGATATTTCACGAAATACAGGAGTTAGAATGTTACATAAAAAGACCCGTGATGCAGATATAAATCTTAATCACCTTAACATAATCCCAGCTTCGATATTTACATTTCTTTATATTTATCAATTAATTGATCTACCTAAATATTATACTTCTAACTTCGTACTTTTACAAAATGTGTGATATCTTAATGGTTTTGCATAAACTTCGACTGAAATATGTATTGATCATGAGTAAATCCTGTTTATTTATAAAAATTGTTTACATTATATACATGTCGTTCATCACCTCTCATGAATTCCCCTTCAGTTACTTTAACTTTCATTGAATATGCTTGAATTCACAGATACTGGTGAAATGATTGTTATTTCTTTCTTATACAACAATTTCCTTCAATGTTCCATATGCGAAATTTTCAGTTTGATAAAATTTCTTCAGGGAATGAACCAGAACTGATAATTAAAAAGGTTAAGCGTTCTACAGGGTGTCCCAATAAAAAAGCTTCGCCTTTTTTATTTTCTATGTAGCCCAAATCATATAAAATATTCAAAACGTTGAGGAAGAAACAAAATCCTGGTTCAATTAAAAGGACTGAAGGGTTTTGGAAAAATTATTTTTGGAGTAGGTACTCATAAAGTGTAGCGTACATTAAAGAGTGGTAATTTTTTTTTGGTTGTTGGTTTGTTCAGATATTGTTAGGTTGATTCATGATGTTTATCGCAGTGAAATTTGTATTCCTGTTTTCAAATTTAGAATTCAGTGATGACACTTTGAAATGGATTGAATCTGGTGTTGAAGAAAAATGTTTTATTATTGCGATCAAAATATTGGGTTTTCGAATCTGAATAGTGAAAAACTGCAATGATTGGTAAACATCTCTTTTTCAATGAAAAATACAAATTTTAGATCTGGAATTGCTATCGATTTCAGATTTCAGCATCAATATTTGAAACGGTTTCCTAATAGTGATGGAAAGATATTGACGAAGCAAATATTTTTAATCAATTTTTTAATTTATTTCTCATAATTACTGATTTTTTTTCCAGCGAGAGTATCTGAAAATTTTAGGATTTTAGCATATGAGGTGATGAGTTTTGCCTGATCAACTTCATTGTAACTAATAGCAGCAGCTGTGAGCAAAATTACAAAGAAATTGATAATTTCAAACTCCGTTATCAAAATATGGAACTCATAAGCGGAAAAAGACAAAATAGTTCAAGTTTTTAAAATTTTTGTGTTCATGAATAAAAACAATTTGCACATCTGAAATTTCTGGTGTTCACACCTAATGCTTTTTTTGATTTTCGAAATCAATTACAATTTACAATTTATATTTTACTCGATGTTGGAATATTCACTTTTCTCAAACAGAGTATTTTGAATGTATACAAATACGGTTGGTTGGAACTGCAATTTGGCTGTTCAAAATCAATTTGAGTCACTCACATTTTATGTTGCACTACTCGTAAACAGCACAGAGTTCTTATAGTAGGATGAACGGTCTGTGAGTGGGGATTTCTCTCTATCCATTTGCTGCTGTCGGCTTTTTCTCTCCATTTCAAGTTCTTGAGCCAGAGAATCTGTAACAAAACAGATTGTTAGAGGTAGGGAACTAACAGATAAATATGATATGAACTTGCCTGTAACTTTTTTAGGGAATGAAAAAAAAAAAAGTTGCAGGCAAATTGATATTAAGAGTAAATTTTTTTTTTCTACATACACCAACTTTTGAATCATATATGCAATTCTTTTTCAACACCTACTACAGGATTGTTTTGCTTTCTTCATACGTATCATATCTTTTTCTGATGAAAATAATCCAAAATTATGATCAAACTTGGTCAACGTAGAAAAAATTGACGAAAAATGATGTAAGGTGAGAAATTTCTTGGAAAACACAAAAACTCAAATATCTTGGAAACTGTTGATTTTTGGTTATCTATAAATATCGCTCAAACGTCAGCAACTGAGTGATACTAACACTTCCTCCAAGGTTCACGTCTCATTTGGAAACACCCTGTATAATTAGAACAAAAATATGAAATAATCTTGCCAAATTACGAAAATTGAAAGAAGCATGTTTGTCATCAAAAATAGTAATTAGTTTCCTGGGAAGAATGATAGAAATAAATTCGTGTTTGCAGCTCGGCACATGCACCATTTTGCAACCATAGTGTAATGAAATGAGCACCACTTTTCTGTTTTTTTGTTTTTTTTTTCTGTTCTTGCAGAACAAATTTTTTTTTCTCTCCACGAAATTCAGTACAACAATAAATAAATAACGTCAGACCGTTTGAATTTGATCCAAGGGTTGGGAATTGAGGAATATAATACGAATAATTCTAAGGGAAATTCTTGAAATATGTAGTGGAATGATAATAGTGTGATGATAATATCTCTACTGTATGACTTTTTAGCTCAACTAGTTATTGAATAATGGAATTTCGAGTTTTTCAACATACAAAGTGTAAAAAACTGCCATAGACGAAGAGACGATTCTTGGTGTGATGTGAGACAAGAATATACTGAGTACTTCTTTGACTTGCACATTTATTTGCACATACCTATATTTAAACAGTAGATTGAGGTTGAAAAAAATACTTTTTTCCTTTACATCAGTTTTTCCCATTCGGCCTGAATAAAAACATATAGCCATTTTAGTTTCAAACATTCAAACATGACCCAGTTTTTTTATGAATGATATTTCCTCTGGTAGTTCAAACGTTCCCTTGCCAAGTTGACAAACACAGAACATAGTAAAGACACAAAAATTTCCTTCAAAACAAGAAGTTATGAAGAAACTGAAAGATGTGCGCGAAATTTTATGTACGGAGATGATTCATCACCATATTCCAAAAATCATTCTACTCGATGAAAACTATACATTTGCAGATATTGAAGAAACTTTTCGTTTTAAAACTAAGCAGTCGTGCCTTGAACTTCAGGAAACAACTTTTCACACCTCTTTTAATCTATTTCGACCTTTATAAGTTTTTCCTAATCTGTTTAGCAGAAAAAAATAGATATATGTGATTTATTTGCTGCTCATAGAAGATGATTACTAGTTGTGAAAACATCATGAAAAAATAATAACACAAAATTGAGCAAGGTTTGCACATTGAGCAATTCAAATATTCATATCAAAACCTGTTGAAATCTTATCCAAAAATGAAGTTGGCCAAGTTGGTACTCGCCAAACTTCGATACGTTCCTTTCGAATACAATTTAGCCATCCTCCACCGAAACAAATTCGTGAACAATTTCCCATAAACCTCGCCGGCTTAAGAAACTTACTCCTCAGAATTTTCCGGTGAAGTAATGTTCCCGCAAACGTGGAATGCGATAGAAAGTGTGCCCGAAACAACTGGAGAGATTTACACCCGAACGGAACCGAAGAGATGGTTCAAATGTTTTAATAACCGCTGCAGAATGGAATCCAAACAGTTTAACAAAGACAATCCCCTTTTCCGGTGACTTACTTCGAAAACTTCTTAATTAAAGAGTGGAGTGTATCTTAAGGATTAAGTTTATATTTCGCCAGTCGTACGTTTCTGGATCCGCGGCTGCTTACAGGGTGGATTCGAGGGAATTGGATGAGTCTCGGTATGATGTGAATGGGTATGAGAGGGAGATATTGTATTCACGACAATATTTCTATGTCAAATTACCAAATTAAAGTAATAGCTTGAAGGTTATGGGAAGTCCGGGAGAGTTGAATCACTTTTCACTCTGAAGCCACTTAAGTTGTACCTGTAAATGGTAGCAACTCAATTTTTGCGTGAAGATATCATGCCCAAATAGGTAACGATACAGGGTGGGCTTTTTAAAACGAAACAGACGAGATAACGGGCGGAATAAATTTATTTCGAAAAAATGCTGGGACACGTCGATTTTTGTTTCGAGGGGGACAACTTTTGAAGTCAAATACACAAATATATCGCTTCAACCCTTAGTGTTAAAACACCAACCCCTAAATTTTGAATAGGAAAGATAGGATGAGTGTTACCTCATTTGAAAGGCCTTTTTATCCTGAATTCAGCGTATTAATTTTTTTCTCATTTAATGCATTCGTTTTTGAGATATTCAATTTTGAATTTCGTACAGTACCGGTCATTCCGCTAACCATGCTATGTGAAATCATCAATTATTTGACTTATTCATTCTGTGGTTACGATGGTAACCGTTAATTGTAAACATTAGACAACGAAATAATTATTATTGGTAATTACTTTCTTCAACAATTAAGATGGTTGTCTCGTCTGTTTCTTTTTAAGAAGCCCACCCTGTATATAATAGTGTAGTAGTGATGGTGAGATGAACATTTTGAGTACAGCAATTTATTTTTAGGAACCGAAAACTGGCTCATGTCTTTTTAACCCATGGGAGAGTTGAACAGGTGGCGAGAGAGACTTGACTATGAGTTTGTTTATCAGGAAAAACCTTGAAAGAAAACAATTTCCAATGACCAATGATTGTCTATGTCAAGGTTTTCATCATCAGATGTATCAGCGTATGAAATACATATTTTCTATTTCAGAGTCATTTTTACTTATTTCCGAGATATTTTTCACTCTTTTGAACCTTTGTATGTTTTTTATATTTCTTTCTATTATTCAATTTTATTTTGTGGAAGTCTATTATCTGAGCTCAGTGCGGGAAACTTGGACCACTGATTATGTCTCTCGACCATAGCATGAGTCAAGTCTCCAGCACTGTCTTTTAGTCTATTCAACAGAAATTTTCTTGAAATACTATTATTAAAAAGCTAATCTTTGTTAAAACAATACTAATCAATGAAAGCAATAAAACTAAATAATACCACGCACCTATGAAACTTTTCAGACAGTGTAACAAACAAAAATTATTCAATTTCTTACTCCCGATGGCGGCCAAAATGGAGCCGCCACTAGTTGTGCCTTGTTACGAGTATGTCTATTTACAACACCTGTACAGCGAAATTTGAATTGAAAAATTTGAGGTGGTTCAAGTCTCCTACCTGAGTGAGTCTCCCGGACTTCCCCTATTTATCCTTGATAATATTTCAGACGGAGAATATTTTGTTCGGATGTTTAAATCTACTTTAACAGCAGCGATGGTAATGTCTCTAAAATGGTTACTTAAAGATATTGGCATATAGGACAGCCTGTGGAACACAAATTCTCAACCAGAAAACGTTTCTTTTATATATTTAGCCTTCTTCAAAGTTATTACAGAATGTTTGAAAAACTTTTAGTGGAAACTCACCCTTAGTCAATTGTTTTTGGCCAAAGATAAGAACATAGATAATAGAGAATAGGATAATGATTACCTAATATACACTCATAATGAGTTATACATTACATTATTTTACACATCTAGTAAGACATTCTGTTCAACAAATTTTGAATCCGTTTTCAGGTGCTGAAACCACAAGTTCGACCCTGAGAAATCTTCTAACGACATCTCGGAGCAGTGACAACGGATGGAAGGACGAACAACGAGGCGAGAAATTGCAACAGTAAATATAACATCGTGCTAAATGGCCTTGGGCCAGAATCTCTCTGTCCGGGATAATGGCATTGCCGCAAAACTAAATTAACTTCCTTCGTCTGCGAGTGTTCAACGCCTCTAATCTTCCTTTCTAACAGTTTTGCTATGCCTCCCGTTTGGTTGCCCGCTCAGCATTTCATTCCAATTCTGTCATTTCGAAAAATGTTTGTATGAATAAACGATGAAAATGAAGTGATTATCATCAATCTTTTTGCTTTTTTCGTAAAAATAATCAGGGGTAATACACCCTCTACGAGTGGTAAAGTCTTGTTCACTTTTAGGGAATTACATCCGATTTGAATTTGAAGGACATTTTTCTTCCGCTATACAGAGCTTCTATTGATATGTGCTTTTCAAGGATAATTCATATACGAGGATGTATTGATATCTATCTATACTTCATTCAATTTTATTTTAGCAGTCGGTTGGCCATGGAAATTTGACACATTTCACTCTGTATAGTTCGAAAATGTGGGGTTATGAAGCTTGTCAAAACATTTTTGGGTTTTAAATCAACGCTATGTTGCCCGTTCTACGTAAAAGTTTCTGTTATTACGTATTTTATAACAATGTCGAATCTCGTCGGAAAATATGTGACGAACATAATTGAAGTTTATACAAACTGATTGAAGGCATACCAAATCCAGTTATTTGCATGGAAAATACAAGAGATCAGTATAATATCATAATATACACTAGCTTGAGGAGAGTTAATGTTCGTTATCTTCTTTGGCTTACATCATTTGAAGATTTCAAAAATATTAACCCGAAGATGAAATGCATATGATGCAGTAGTTGGCAATGGGTATCTCCCGAATAATTAACAGATAATTACAAGAATGTTAAATTTTTCAACAAAAATCATCTTGCATCAAGTGAAAGGAATTAAAGGAAGTTTCAAGTTAAGATGCAACTTCACCGTTGAACAAAAATTTCACATGAATAAACAGTAACAGGGCAACTTGCGCGTATTTGTGGCTATTCATCTTAATACATTGATGTAATTATAATAATAAGGTATTTATTAGTACCTTAAGTCAAATGAAAAACAGAAAAATCCATTTTAGGGAACTTATTCTCCGATGACATTTATCGAAAATCCTGTAAACTTTTCGCATTAATTCACTCAAACATAAAATTCCCAAATGCCACCACTTTTTTGGGTCTCCCAATAGAAGGAAATTCTTTGTCATACTCTTCATTCACAATCTTTCTGATTGTGGAAATATTCAGCTGAAATATAAGTCGTTTAGATTCAGTTGAAACATTATATAAATTCTCTCACATTGAATATGTTCGCTATCGTCTGACGTATTGTGGATTTTAGAATATCAGGGTATAACTATTTGAATGAGCGGACCTGAATTCTAAATAGCACTTCCTGAAACCCTGTCTCTTTTTTCAATCACTTTCGGCATTTTCGTAATAAAAATTTATATTAGTTGTGGCAACGGCGTTATGACATTAACGACATTTCATGAGTGCCAACCTAACTTCGTTCTAGTTACAAAAACTTGAGAAAATTATTTCATGGCCAACCGACTGCTAAAATAAATTTAAATGAAGTATACTTCATTCAACTTTATTTTAGCAGTCGGTTGGCCATGGAAATTTGACACATTTCACTCTGTATAGTACGAAAATGTGGGGTTATGAAGCTTGTCAAAACATTTTTGGGTTTTAAATCAACGCTATGTTGCCCGTTCTACGTAAAAGTTTCTGTTATTACGTATTTTATCACAATGTCGAATCTCTTCGGAAAATATCTGACGAACATAATTGAAGTTTATACAAACTGTTTGAAGGCATACCAAATCCAGTTATTTGCATGGAAAATACAAGAGATCAGTATAATATCATTATATGCACTAGCTTGAGGAGAGTTAATGTTCGTTATCTTCTTTGGCTAAAGTTTGAATACGTTACATCAGTTGTAGATTTCAAAAATATTAACCCGAAGATGAAATGCATATGATGCAGTGGTTGGGAATGGGAATCTCCCGAAGGAATTTACAGATAATTACAAGAATGTTAAATTTTTCAATAAAAATCATCTTGCATTTGCATCAATATAAGTAAAAGGAGTTGAAGGAAGTTTCAAGTTAAGATGCAACTTCACCGTTGAACAAAAATTTCACATGAATAAACAGTAACAGGGCAACTTGCGCGTATTTGTGGCTATTCATCTTATTACATTGATGTAATTATAATAATTAGGTATTTATTAGTACCTTAAGACATTTACATTGTATAGGACAAGTCAAATGAAAAACAGAAAAATCCATTTTAGGGAACTCATTCTCCGATGACATTTATCGAAAATCCTGTAGTTAACTTCTCGCATTAATTAATTCAAACATAAAATTCTGAAATGCCACCACTTTTTTGGGTCTCCCAATAGAAGGAAATACTTTGTCATACTCTTCATTCACAATCTTTCTGATTGTGGAAATATTCAGCTGAAATATGAGTCGTTTAGGTTCAGATGAAACATATATAAATTCTCTTACATTGAATATGTTCGCTACCGTCTGACGTATTGTCGATTTTAGAATATCAGGTTATAACTATTTGAATGAGCGGACCTGAATTCTGAATAGCACTTCCTAGAACATTGTATCTTTTTTCAATCACTTTCGGCATTTTCGAATTTTCGTAATAAAAATTGATATTAGTAGTGGCAACGGCGTTATGACATTAACGACATTTCATGAGTGCCAACCTAACTTCGTTCTAGTTACAAAAACTTGAGAAAATTATTTCATGGCCAACCGACTGCTAAAATAAATTTGAATGAAGTATATATAATATCCATTCATAAAAAAAATATTGCATACCAACGAATAACAACTGATCAGAAGTGTCAGTGTGAAGTTTGAGGTCGAAAAAGTAAACCAGAGTTACGCAATAAATTAAAATAAAGAAGACACAGAAGTTTCTGTGTCTATGGCGTTGCTGCAAAATGGATCCCCAAATGTTTGAATGTTGACCAAAAGCGAGCAAGGGTTAGAAAGCATCGCTTTCGATCTGTGCTCGATTTGAAAACGATGCAGACTTCTTAAACCAAATAGTTACTATGGATGAGACTTGGGTACATTTCTTCGATCCAGAAACAAAGCAACAATCTATGGAATGGCGACACTCTGGTTCTCCAAGACCTAAGAAGTTTCGTGTCCAAAAATCTGCTGGAAAAGTTCTTGTTCCAGTTTTTTGGGATTGCCATGGAGTAATCATGATTGATTTTGTGGATCAGGGTAGAACAATAACCGGAGATTACTATTCGAGATTACTGACCACTCTAAGGGAAAAAATTGAAGAGAAAAGACGCAGAAAGCTATCCAAAGATGTTTTGTTTTTGCAGGACAACGCCCCTACACATAAATCTCTTTCTCTCTTTTTGCATGTTGCCATGCAAAAAATTCTAGATTTATGGTTTGAATAACTTGAACACCACCCTTATTCACCAGATTTGGCTCCATCCGATTATCATCTCTTTCCTCAACCGAAAAAAAGTTTCAAAGGTCGGAAATTTTCTTCCAACGAGGAGGTAATAAAAGCTGTGGAGGTCTGGTTGGCAGAGCAAGAAAAAACATTTTTTTTGAAAGGTCTAAAGACGTTTTTGTTTGGTTTTATAGTAGGCTAAGAATTTTTCAATAGATCCTCTTAAAATGTAGGTCATTGGGCCAAGGAAACCATAAAAAGAAAAAAGATGTAGGCTCTCTTCCACCACATCTGAAGAGTCACGTGGTATAATTCACTCGTATGGCAACTCCAACAACTTTTTGTGTCGGAAATGGACTGATCCTTTGATCTGAGCATAATTTGGTCATCGAAGGAGTGTTTTTAAAACTTTTTTTTATTATAAATGTGAAATGTTTTTCCATGTATTTTTTTCTTCAATGGTCAATTGATGTTTTCGAAATTCCTCTTCAATATGGAGTAAATTATCTGACATAGAAATCTCAATTAAAATAATAGATGAACATTAATGGACATGTTTTTTCCAATCCTCCATCAATAATTACCCTATAAAAAAAATACACATTTTTAGTTCATCCCTATAATGAAAAAGTGTGGATAAAAAACCCCGCCAATGACCGAATCATCCTTAGCGACAAATCCATTTCTGACACAAGAAGGTGCCATTCAAAGAAACTCAGTTAACTTTACAACTGAAGGTAATTGAACCATTCACCATACCATACTTTTTCGTTGCAAATTGCCTGTAGAATCACCCTGTGACAGCTACAACTGGCACAGTGGCACACATAGTTGATTTTTTCGAATTCAAACATCTAGAATCCAGATGATCCATTCTTGAATATTATCGTGATTAGAAATCTTGAAACCAGCAATGAAATTCTCCACCTCGTCATAACCTCCCCTAAATGTGCACCGAGTAAGTCGATATTCAGTAACAAGAACAGACCTTTCTATGCATCGAATCCATAGTAATCTATACCGATTACATAGCTAATTTAATTGGAATCCCTCCTTGGGCGAACAATAACAAGACAATGCCATAATGGGTCCCAAGACGGCCGTGCAAGGAGTTAACACACAAGTTGCAGGTATAGTTGTGTAACATGCTAGAAACAGAGTCCGGTCCCAATAGGTGAGCGGACAACAGGAAGCCGGGCACAGTATTAACTAATTACCTATTCATTACGGCTTAAAGTGGCAAGTTGGCTCTGAATTATTCCCGGCTCCCGAGACCGAGTTCCGGAAGTGAGGTAAGACGCAGGACTCAGCCGGAAGCTCTCTAATGGATGCCGAAGTTATCCGGCCTGGAGAACTATGTACACCTTCGGCTTTATTAGAATTGATTGGTTTCTGATATAATCGTCTGCGCTTCCATGAGCATTGGGACTGACCGGAGGGTGGGGGAGCCTTGGAACCCTGGGGAATAACCCAAAGGATAGCCAGACCTGGAAATTTTTGCGGTTCAAAGAGTTGGAAGAAATCATCTGCCTCCTTGAAGCAGTTCAATTCTCGCTCAGGAAAGATATAGAAGTTTACGAATCCAAGAAAACGCAAGTTGATTTTCGAAATTATGAGAAGAATTGTCACTCAGAACAGTCTCTCTGACTGTAAGGGAATAAACTTGTCCTACCAAATCAAGCATCAACTTCGGCGTCTATAATTTCGTGAGATGCATTGTTTTAAGTTCAAATCCTGGAATGCGCTGAATCATTATGAATGAAGATCTTCATCATCCATTCTTGATTTTCCATCTTCCTTTATTCCTTAAAACAACAAGTTTCAATATAATGGTCGTGAAACCAACATTTGGCGAAGAGTAAAATAACAAACATCAATTCGCTTACAGAATTTTCTTCAGCTCAATGTGTTGAAGTTTTCTGCTAGGATGATAGCATAATGATACACACGAGTTGATTGATAAATACTTTTTTCTGAAAAGATTCAAATAGATATAACATAAAATAAGATCACACAGGAGGAGGAGGTTTTGAAGAGACCACGTGGAAAGAATTTTGAAAGAAAGACTGGCCAACTGGGAAGACAGAAACCCAATACCCACAGACCATTGGGAAGGCTCCAAAGCGTTTGACAGAGAACTGGTGCTCTATTTAACAGCAGATAGACTAATGACAGGCAGAAAACAGAAGACACAAGATACAGTCCTATCGAAAAGAGGAAGAAGAAGAAAATGTTTAGGTGAAATGTTCTATTTCAAAGATAAGATATTCCATCGCTGACGAAACATTCTCAACTGGTCAAATAATCTTCTTTGCTGAGCTTGTAGTTATGTACCCTCAAAAGATTTCCATTTTTCGTAAATAAGGCTTGTATCTCTAACCACAATTATCATATCCCATCTAGGCACGAGCAAACATATCCAGTTTCATAAAAGCTAAAAGGTTTTGGAAATAGTTTTGAAAGACAACATCTGAAATGTTGGGATCATCAGCATAAGACGCACTCTCTGAAGATACCCACATGGTAGATAGCTAATATAATCTAGGAAGAGTAGGGGACCCAATACTGAACCAAAGAGTAACCACTCTTTGACTGAACCTTGTGGGACTCTGCCGCAAACTGACTTCGATGTGCGATCTGAACCAACTCTGACGGAGAAAGCACGGCCTGAGACCTGCATTGATACACCTCATAAGGAAAGAATTTTCAAAAAGACAAAACTATCTAATGAATATTTGAACGTCACAGATTAAGCTAGTTATTCTGAAAGTAATTTTGTTTTTCTGGGGGTGGCACATCTCATTATGAAAACTTAAAATGGCTCTATCTTTTTAGCAAGGCTGACTCGGAAAAATGGTGTAAAAAAAGTGTTGACCTCAATAATCTACTGTTGAAATATTTGAACGAGTCAAAGACTCATCCTGAATAAAATACAATGAATGAGTTGCCCATTTAACTTTTCATTTCTCGTCGTAAATAATATTTTCACCGAACATTCAAACATTCTTCTTCTTTGCAAAGTTATCAAACATAGAAAACTATAATGACAATGACAAAAAAAATTAGCTATATATAATATTCGTACAGATAGTAGTTTTGTATGTTTGTTTCTATTTTTCAATAAATTTCATTGAGTTACACAAGTTTTTGTCATATTTACATATATTCTTCAATATATAAGTGTACCTAATAGTCATCAGAGATTATAAATCTGTTTGGTTTATGAACCTTATGAAAAATATTTCAGTAATCATTTTGCTTGATAAGTGAGCCATGAAAACCTCACTGAATGAAACTGATTAGCCTCCTCAAAGACGATGAACTGTGAAGAAAAAAAACACATTTCTGTTAACGTACAATTTCAGTAATCGTAAGTGATAATTTCCCGAACACACCTCCAGCTATAATAATAGCTTCTGGAACGCTCCACTTGACACCAGGTAACCGTGCCACTCTACTGCAATCGACTCCATGTCAATCGACCCTTGACGAATGTGTGATTAATTTTCTGTGAAACTATTCCGATTGTTGAAGAGCGATAAATAAATTGAATCCGCTCGCCGCTTCTATGGTCCAAAAGCCATCTTTGATTCCATCTCGGCTACTGAATATTGCATTTCTTTGTGCTTAACAGGCGTTTAATTTCTAATTAAATTCGATAATGAAGAAGTCGATCGGTGGTATTCAGTTGGTGATATTACAATTTCTTCCTTGTGGTTGTGATGGAATGAAGATCCGTGAAATAATGTGGTAGGTGAAGAAGAAGTGGTGATCAATTGTGGGGAGATTTGAATTGCTGCTGCTGGGAGGTTCGATTATTCTACAGTTCTTCCAATGGAGGGAAATGATCGAATTCTCTTCTAAAAACGTTCAATGTACCAACTATATTTGTCCAACATACAGGTTCCATACCTTCGTTTCTGTCGAAGCTATCGACATGATTTTGTTTTAATGGGTCTGAAGATATCAGAAAGAAGAGAAATCACAGAAGTAGGCCTCCAATTCAGGAGATATTGAAATATGAACGGAAGTGATATTCAGTCATAAGACCAACACAAGAATTCCAGCAGGATAGAAATGAACTGATCAAGACACTTATGACCGTTTGCAGCGTATCTTATTTCATATTTTTTATTTCATATCACTTATTATATATCAGAGTTTCAGTAAACAATTATTGAATTCTTAAACCCCGTTTAATCATAGAATTTCTGTGAACTAAACGTGGTTTGAGAATTTGAACATCGTTTACTGTAACGGTAAAAACAGCCATATAGGCAGAAGCTCCAAAGAACAAACAGATTAGGTTTAGTGGCATCAGAACTCAGGAGAAGTAAGTAGACCCACACTGTTCCTCAGTGGTTTTTCAACAGCCTGTATCTTTTACACCTAGCCGATTCGGAAAAAATAGTGAAGAAGTTTTTTGACCTCAAGAATTTAATGTTAAAATATTTGTATGAGTCAATGACCCGCTCTGTTTATGGTGGAAAGTCTCATGTATTTGTAGTTTTTTGTTATCTTTCTTCTGTTCTTAATTGATAGATCTGGTACAGTGGAACCATTGCCATTTTCTTTAGAAGATTAAGATCTTCAACTCGCATTTTTGAAAATCTGATCATGTATTGAGTTTATTTTTGTTGTCAGTTGATTAAACTTGATAAAAGTTTGCTTCGTTATTTATTTTGATAAGGTTCAGCAGCGTTTTTGTCGGTATTGGTTAGAGTTACCAAAAAATATTAGGAGTTCAAAATGGTTACAAACGAAACAAGGATTCATTTGAGGTTTTGGAATCTACCAGTAGCTCACGTTGAAAAAATCATAATCCGAATCTTATTTCGAAGGTTAAAATGGTATATTCTGTGCTTGGAAAAACTTC
Organism: Coccinella septempunctata; assembly: GCF_907165205.1. Lineage (NCBI taxonomy): Eukaryota > Metazoa > Arthropoda > Insecta > Coleoptera > Coccinellidae > Coccinella > Coccinella septempunctata. The sequence goes on along the minus strand of NC_058191.1, from coordinate 31,873,908 downwards.
AGCGTTTTTCATGTTTTTATCTAGGCCAAATCTGAAAAATTGTAGAGGAAAATATTTCCCCTTGGACCTCAAGAATCTACTGCCAAAATATATGTACGAGTCAAAGAGTCACCCTGTTTAAGTATCGGAAATATAACTTTCCAAACGTTGTCCAAGTGGAAGTTTCATTCTTGCAACCAAAACATTTTCATCTCCATCCCTACTTCCCTACTTTACTTGTAATAATCATTCTTATTATGTAAAAGAAAATAATTCAAATATTGTAAAAAGAAGAAATAGATCATGTATAAAACCATACTATGAAGAAATGATTATTCTACTCAGATGATGAAAGTGTAACTGACGAAAATGTACCTGACCGAAATTTGAATGACAATAATTCATCTAGTGAATCAGACACGTATAAAACAAGGTTTGGAAGAACGATTGTTAAACCTAAGAGACTTGGATATACTATCTGACTGTAACTTAATTATATTGGCTAGTATTATTATTCTTATTTTATTGAACAGGGGAGATGTCATATGTGTATTTCTGTAGTTGTGTTTGTCTTGTTGCGCATACTCCAATAAGAGATGTAAAATTGTCGTTGTGAATAAAGTCAGTTAAGATAGAGATGTTGAGTAATTTAGATGACCCTCGAATAATTGATAATCGAAGTATTTCAAGAATAGCACATTGTCTAACTTAGATTTGTGTTCAAGTGCTTTTTACACAAGCTATATCTCTTTCCAATAATATTTACAGGAGTAAAGATAAATTAATCGCATCTATTGAATTTTCCCTCAATTCTTTTTAAATACGAAAACTCTGGTGTCAAGTAGCCAATTTTGCGGTTGACGTAGGAGTATTCGATCGAAACAATAATGTAACACCTCACATAACCACCCAATTAATATCAAGTAGAGCGATCTCATTAGCAATTTCATAGTGCATCTTATAATGTTTGGCCAGGTCGTATTTCAATATACGCATACGTTGCAGGAGAAGACAGGAGCTCATTAAATTCAACGTAGCGAAGGCGTACGAGCTGGCGATTCACCATAAACATATTATGTACACAGGAAAACTCGGGGGAAATTATTCTGCAGTACACTAAGTTTCCACGAACGACATCCCGAGTATACCGGGGATATTTCTCGGCAAGTAGGAGATCGAGATTCAGCGCCGTTCAAAATTCATAGGACACACACACGCTATAAGACGTTCTGTAATATTCAGGAAAGATAACGGACTTCAATATGGACACGGAATCGACCTAAACATACAAATCCCTGACGCTTTCTCGTGTGCGTGAAATGAAGTGGGGCATAGGGCTGTTAAGTTCCGAATTTAGTAGTGTTGAGGATCCGAGAGCAACGTCTTTGGGCTATAGTTATTTGTGTATCAAGAGGGTATAAGATGTACTCTGCACCTAAAGAGATTAGTGGGAATTCACGAAGACCTTAGGACATTCATACTCACGACAAAGGATCTAGTTGATAGTTAGTCCAATTAGGAAAATCATATTTTTCTTACATTTGAGGGGTGTTTTTTTTTATCCAAAAATATTGTGGGTCTCTTATATAAAATTTTCTTAGCAGCCTCTGCTTAGAAACAGACCCCTTAAGATGGCATTGACATTGGGAGCAAGAAGGCAAACAAAAAATTGGTGGTGTTCCCCTATAATTTCAAGTCACTACACAAATGGGAGATCTGTAAATAATAAACTAGTTTTGTAGTTTTTTTGGTGAAGTTTCTCTGGTAAAGTTTGGTGTACACCAATATCAAATGAGGACAAGATTGAGGACTAGACGAATTATGGAGAAGAGGAAAATCAGGCCGAACTCTCAAAATATATAGGGTGTATTTGAAGGTGAGGATATTTTTCCAACAGAAGGTAGAACTGGTCAAAATGAAGCGTTTCAGCAAAAATCACCTATACAAAACTTTCAAAATGACAAAGTTGAAAAAAAAATTGAAAATGATTACTGAAATAGATCCCAATACGACCCTAGACGGTTTGTTAGCTGAATTATCGCAAAGCAGTGGAAACAGAAACATTTCTCCTTATTCGACCATGTGGTTTCGTTTAGGATATTGGCTCGTTCGATATTTACGTGGTAATGAAAATGGAAACTTAGATTTGCCGAACTGTTCCCATTATTTTTACACGATTTTATGAAATGGATCATTTCGATACCAACTGACAGAAGAGACTTAGGGCACAAGTGTAAAAAATTAGAGTAACAATTCAAAATCTCACCAATAAAATTCGTCTAAACTATTCATTTTTTCACAATGGGCAGCACAATCCTTTTATTCAAACATTCCAACAATAGACTTAAAAATGGGATGAAATGGGGAAAGATCATACCATTTCTTCAACATAAACAACATTTTCAATTTTTTTTTCACCCTAAATTGCACGATACAACAATTATGCTTCTCTCAAAAGTGACCTGATGCATCTAATCCGATGAACTTGGTACTGAACCATTCATTGTCCAGCCATATGATTGTTTTGTTTCGTTTGTGCGACTCCGGGGTCACCTTCCACACTTCCGTATATGAAATTCAATAAAATATTGTCGAAATTCTAAGGGTCAGAAATCTTGAATATTTTATAAAAACAATTTATGGTTAAACGACTTATTTTGATGAGGCTACCTTCTGTCAAAAAAAGCCTCACCTTTGAGAACACCCTGAATAAGAGCACAAGAGTAAACAAAAGTTAAAGAAATTGTGCTTTCATGTCAGTTCGATCGACTTTTTTGAACTAAATGAATATTGGGCAATTAAGCAGTAATTGAATAAGTTTGGCAGCTGAGAATTGACAGTTTTTTATAGAAAAAATAATATTCGTCAGGAAGTAATAGTCCATGTGTAAAATAGAAGAATCAACTCTAAACTTCTCTAAGTAGATGGGTTGATTCACATGAAAGATTTGCAAAATTTTTTAAATGTATGGGTGACAATATGCGACTCCCTGGTATAGCTTTCGGAACATTGGCTCGAATATCAAGACAAATGATCAATTGTATTATGTAGATGTTTTTCAGTAATAATCATATTCATTTCAAACTGTTTAACGTCTTGAAATTCTCCTAGTCCTTCATGTTTGAATTCTCAACGAATAATCAGAAAGCATTACATTCGCCAATCTTCCAAACCGGATGAACACATCTCATTTCTATTGTCTCACGAGGCTTGACAAGCTGTTCGAAAGCCATTTCGGGAACGCGGTCTTAAATGAGAAGGTATACAGAGGGGTGACGAGATTTAATAACTGTTTTCCATTTATTCGGTTAGCTAGAACGACTTCACTTTGTAGTCATAGAATTTCATCTTTGATTTCACACCGAGCGACAATAATATCTGAATTTAAATCGATTTGCCTGCAGCTATCTGAACAGGGGGATTCGCACATCGTATTCTCCAAATTCGATTTCGACCGTATCTCATTATTACGATGAAGTGTGCCTTTTCATGGTCGAATGGAGATGTTGACTTTGAAGGAGAACCAATCTTCTGCTTCGTTATCATTCCGATCTTCGAAACTATTTTTGGCATAGTCACAAGCGATTTGCTCCATCAGCAGAAAAATATTTTTCAAGAAACTCATGATGATTGCAGGTCATGACAAATGATATGCTCAGATGTTATATCTATCGATATGTCTACATGGAAGAAAACCAAAGTCCCCCTCCCTCTATTTTTGATAAACTTTCACTCGAAAATCTAATCACCAGGATAATTGGAATTTGGGGATATCGAATAGATCACTCAGAATGAAAAATACAGCAACTTATTCAGCAGATGGACTAATTCTCCTTTTACATATAGAGAAGAAAATCATGATAACTTCTCTTTGACTTATCTACTTGTATTACAGATTTTAAGGACTATCAGTTTCGGACAAACTACAATAGAATTTTCACACTCACCCGAGTAGCTCTGCCAGAAAGCTGCACCATTATTTATGAGATCGATTCCAGAGTAGCACCAGGGCTTGGTGTCGATGGACTGTGTTGGAGGTGGAGGTTCCCTGATGGGTTGAGGATATGAAATTGGAGGAGTGTCGATGGGTTCCTGCTTCATTCTTTCTTGTGGAATCTGCTCCCTTTCTGGAACGTTCGGAGTTGACCTCTGATTCTGGGAGGAAGATGACGATGTGGCCTTCTGATTGGTGGATTTGTTGTCTTGATTGTGGTAGTGATCTGTGGATGAATGGAAATAGTGAAATCACCAGTCAACCTCGAGACGTTGAAGCAGGTAGATGTGTTGAATGATACCAGTGCGATACGTCATCTCTCGTGTTGTAAAAGAGAAAGTCGAAGTGAAAGTGTACACTAGCGATGCAGTGCGATACGTCATCTCTCGTGTTGTAAAAGAGAAAGTCGAAGTGAAAGTTGACACTAGCGAAACTACGGAATTTTTGATTCCGTCTACGAAACTTCCGAAGTTTTTTTGTAAGTTCTATAAGTGTATGCGTTATAGAGCGGAAATTCGTTCAAATTCAGTGTGTTCAGTGTAGAGTCCAGATCACCTCCAAGATCGCTGGTTCCACGGATATCACTGGTGAGTCGATTTATTTTTCTCATAGTATAGAAAATATATAACTTAGCCATTTTTCTTTTGTCTTGAAAAATTTTATTTCCAATTTCTTTGAGTAGCAAAGTAATTATTAATTAGATTCTAAAATGTCTGACCATTCGGACTGCGATTCCGTAATGGAAGAAGACGCGCCAGAAATCGCTAATGTCGTGTCCGAACACGATATTTTGAGAGAGGAGAACGCAAGTTTGAAAGCGAGGGTGAATGAGTTAGATAGATGCGTATCTAGCTTAGTTGCTGAGATTAAAAATCTCAGGGAGAGGCTCGAGTTGCAGGAGGGAAATAAGGAAAGTTACTCCAAAGCACTCAAGAAGAACATTATTTTGAAAAATGTCCAAGAAGTGAACTTACCGGTTCCAAAACAGAAGATGGAGGTGGTCAAAACCCCTCAAACCAAAATTTCCCCACCCGCCAAAAGAGTGAGAAAGGATAGCTCCTCGTCAAATGAAGATACAAACAAGAAAAGAGTCTTGGAAACCCCAGACCAAGAGAAAACCACTCCAGTGGAGAGAAAAGAAAAAATCCCCCCTGTCACCCTGAGAGGTACGTCCGAATGGACTTCAATTTCGAACGCGTTAATGCGAAACGGTATTAAATACCAAAGAGCGACGACAGTAAAGGACGGTATAAGAATCGTCCCACAAAGCGCCGATGATCATAGAAGGATGACGGACTTCCTTCATAAAATAAATAGGGAGTTTTACACTCTTCAACGGGAGGAAGAAAAGAAAATATACGCGGTAGTGAGATACCTACCGCTGGATGCAGATATCCCGACGATCCTTGACGACCTCAAGGATCAAGGGATCGTCGATGCTGAGGTCATAAGGATGACCTCAAATAAAACAAAACAGCCGATGCCCTTATTGCTGGTTAAAACCCAGAATAAGGGTATCTTCGAGGTGAAAAGGCTCTACAACATGAACTGTGTTGTTGAACCTAAGAGAAGGACGATTGGGCCTGGACAATGTTACCGCTGTCAGCGATATGGACATGCCCAAAGTAAGTGCACTTTTCCATGGAGGTGCGTGAAATGCTCCGGTAATCACAGCTCCAAGGAGTGTACGCTTACCAGGGAGAACGAGGAGCGAAATGCCTCTTGTGTTCTCTGTGGAGAGCAAGGACATCCAGCTAGCTACAAGGGATGTAGCGAATGGAAATTGGTCACTAAAAAGACCAAGAGATCGCCAAGATCGAACCAGACCAGCTCGAGGCCAACACAAAATACACCGAGGCCATCCCAAAACTCTTCGGAAGTGAAGAAACCCCAGGAAACTGCAACCAAAGTGGTCAAAGAGACGAAGAAACCAGAGAAAAAGACGGAAAAGGCAAAAACCGTCAAAAAAGCCGAAACCAGAAAAGGAATTTCTGGAATCACTGAGGAACTGGATAAGTTCACGAAAAACCTCCTCAGCACGATGATGCAGAATCTGGAGAAAGAGATTGAGAAGAAGATGCAGCAAATTATTAAGAATATTTAATGGCTGACACGACGATAAAGAACAATCTCATAATCGTCTCTTGGAACGTCGAAGGATTGAGAGCCCGCAGATCAGAATTCGAAGAACTGATTGAAGAGAAGAGACCGGATGTCATAGCTCTCCAAGAAACGAGACTTAACCCCAACGTTCGGATAGCATTTCCCAATTACGATATTTACAGAAATGATAGACCTAACAGCACAGGTGGCGTTGCTATACTGGCTAGAAGGAATATGGATCACCATTTCGACCAAATATTCAATGGACAAGAAGTAGAAGCAATATCGATTATTGTGAATACTAATCGAGGGCAAGTGAAGATTATTTCAACTTATAAATCACCGGATAAGGACATGCTGGAAGAGGATCTAAAAATGCTACTAGAAGGAAGACACCCGAAAATCATAATTGGTGATCTTAACTGCAAATCGCAGGAATGGAACAGTAGGGTGGAAAATACAAACGGGAGAAGACTGAAGATTTATGCTGAAAAACTTAATGCAGTTGTGATAGGACCTGATATACCGACCTACATACCAAGAGTAAATGGACTACCCGATGTACTGGACATTGTCGTAATGAAAGACATCACTGAAGAAATCAGCATTGATACAATAGAAGACGGAACTTCAGACCACAATCCCATAGAATTCATAGTGGGACATGGCCCAAGAAACGAAGAAGAGACACAAACCAAGGATCGCACAGACTGGGAGAAATATAAGAATTTACTGCAGGAGAAAATCAGGGAAATTCCCCAAATAAACACCCAGGATGAATTAGATGAAGCAGTTGAAAAATTGGAAAATCATATAAAAGAAGCCTATGAAGAAAGCACCAAGAGAATAAGGAAACCAATTCCGAAACATTCACACGGAGATACGCCAAGGGATATAAAGGAACTTATAAAAAAGAACAGAAGACTCAGGAAAATCTACAGAACAACAAAAAGAGAAGAAGACAAGAAGAAACTGAATAAGCATAGTCAAATATTGAAAAATGCTTTAACAGAACTGCGTAATAACAGATGGAACCAGAGATTAAGGGAACTGAATACAATAGATCACTCGGCTTGGAAAATGCAAAAACGCTTACGACGAGAACGGACAGTTATACCTCCACTGCATGGAGCAAACGGAATGGTATATACGAGACTTGAAAAAGCCGAAGCACTTGCCGACTCAATTGAGAGAGAAGCCAGAATAAATTACAGAAATGATGATGACAATGAAGATCTAGAAGAAGAAGTGGAGGCAAACGAAGAACTGATGATGGAATCACCGGAAACCGAAATCATTCCAAAACCGGCTTCACCAACAGAAATCAAAGAGATCATAATGAAACTGAAAAACCGGAAAGCACCGGGAGAAGATAGGATAACGAATTATATGTTGAAGAAATTGCCTAGAAAAGGAATAGCAGCCTTGACGAATATAACAAACGGAGTGATGAGGACCGAATACTACCCAAAGAGATGGAAAACTGCAGAAATGATAGTTTTCAACAAGCCTGGAAAGGAACGGAAATTTCCTCAAAATTATAGACCAATCAGCCTACTATCAGCACTAGGAAAAGTCGTCGAGAGGGTTATCGCCGAAAGGCTGAATGAGGAAACAGAAATGTTGAAGATAATCCCACCCGAACAATTTGGATTTCGACGAGAACACTCGACTGAACTCCAATTACTACGGCTCATAGAATACGTCACCGAAGGAATGCAGACCAAACAGGCCACAGGATTAGTTCTGATGGATATCGAGAGAGCTTTTGATAGAGTATGGCACGAAGGCCTAATCTACAAGATGAAAAAAGCAGGATATTCGATCAAGCTATGCAAGATTATAAGGAACTATCTGAGGAATAGAAACTTTTATGTGAAGATAGATGGAGCAACCTCTCAAACCAGACAATTGGAAGCGGGAGTGCCTCAAGGATCGGTACTTGGACCTCTGCTTTACGTAATATACGTTTATGATATCCCGAAGAATGCTAGGAATATGCTCACCTTGTACGCAGATGACACAGGAATAGCGTTCAGACATCGACGCCCAGAGATCATACACCGGAGACTGCAGGAAGCCATAGATGAATTACTCAAATGGTGCATCAAATGGAAAATCCAAATCAATGGAAGAAAGACTCAAGCAATATTACTGCAAAAGAGAAGATTGAGGATGGAAGAAAACCTTGAAGTTGATGGACAAGAGGTTGAATGGAAAAATGAAGCAACATACCTAGGAGTGACGCTTGACAGAGGACTTACATGGAAAAACCACATCAAATGTGCTGTTGATAAAACAAAAGCCGCAATGAGTAAACTTTATCCACTCATAGGCAGAAGAAGTCATATGAATAAGAACATCAAGTTGACGATGATTAAAACTATTGCGCGACCACAACTCACATATGGATCGGCGGCATGGGGCTTCGCAGCCAAGACCCACATCAAGAGAATACAGGCCACTGAAAATAAACTCCTTAGAATGGCGATGGACGTACCCTGGTTTGTTAGGAACAAACAAATCTACAAGGACTTGGAATGGGAACCAGTTACAGAATTTATGAAGAGAAAGGCGGAAAGGATATTCGACAAAGCCAAACAACATCCAAATGAGGAACTACGAAGATTAGTTGACTACGATCCAACAGAAGAAGCTAGAAGGTCAAGAACCTACCACCGAAGACCGAGAGATCAGTTAAGGATTTAAATGTAACCAAAGAAGAGCTTAACCTATAAAAGCTATAGGCAGCAAACAACTATCAACACGACTATGATCGTGTGAGAGTCCAGAAACCATAAGAGTCAACTGGTTAATAGGCAAAATGCCCGGAACCTATGAAGAAGCAGTTAAGGGTTTTTAGTGGGTCTCGAGCTCAGAGAGTGAGAATCCCCACACTGTTCCCCCTCAGCAGAGGGTGTGTTCGTCTGTTTGCAGATTTTCCCCCTGCTACACCAAAAAAAAAAAAAAAAAAAAAAAAAGTGAAATCACCTTCGCAAAGTTCATGAAAAATTTAATCTTATACAGGGATAAATAATCTATAAAGAGATATGATGGTATTTCCGTCCAGCCCTAAATTCTATATGGAAGAATACATTTGGAAGGAAAATACAGGCTAATAGATTAGTCGAGTATCGAGTAGTTTAGAGTGTAACTACAAGAATTTAGTCGTCTAGCAAATAAGCGGGTATTTAAATTACTAAATTACTCGCTACTCGACTAAATTACTAGCCTAGTCTAAACAAGACTTACGTCCAGTTTCATAATAGAATTTAACGTCACTTTAAGATTGAAGTTTCCTTAACTGTCATTTTCAGTAAGTATAAAGGAAGCTTTGAAATTAAAAGGTTTGATTATGAAACCGGCCGTTAAAGGTTTAGTTGAAACGTCATTTTATTAGATGTCAGTTTCTGAAATGATAAGTATATATCTATGTTAACTCAATGAACAAGAGTTCGTCAATTATCTGATAATAATATGACCTCTTTAGGAGAGTCTCGAGGGTTTCAATAAATTCAGCTGTATAATTTCTCTGTATTTTTGCCATCAATGCTCATAAAGTTTTTTAGTTGTAACTGAAATAAAGATTTCGCTTAATACTCTAGCAGTAAGGAGAATAAAGAAAATTAAAATAAAATTAGGAAGTCAGTGCCCTGTTAAATTATAAACGAAGATAATTCTAACTTTTTTTCGAAAAACCAGTGATAAAGCAGTAAGAGGAAAGACGAAAGATCAGTCTGACAATGACGTTTTCCAAATATCCCCAGACGTCATGCAATTTCTAAAATGATCATATACAGGGTGAGTCTTTGACTCGTACAAATGTTTTAACAGTAGATTTTTTAGGTCAAAAATAACCCTAAGAAAATGTTATTTCTAGATCTATCTCACAAGCGGTTTTATCGAATGAAATGAATTTAGGAATATGGTTTCTCATTTATCTGATTAATATTTTTCGAACAAAATATATCACCCACGTCTTCCAGTTTTCTCATTACAACCATTACCATTATCATAAAAATACCAAAAATTCAAACAACCCAACTCTTAAAACTAAGCTGGACGCTATCTATATTTGAACGTTTTGTAAAATAAATGTATTCTTCATATTTTTTCGTATAATGCACCGGTTTCGAGTAATTTGATGTTCAAAAATTAAATAGTAAGTATCTGTAAAATTTGAAAAATTGGGAACTTTGCCTGAATACAACCCCGGTTAAAAGATCCACAGATGTATAGTGTTACAGATTTAGCTACTGATTCTGGAAAGGAAATTTAAAATGGCTATATCTTCTTATCAGTGCCGAATCGGAAAAAATGGTATGGGAAAAGTGTTTCTTTTGACCTCAAGAATCTACTGTTGAAATATTTGTACGAGTCAAAGACTAGACCTGTATACTCTTTCACAAAAGTTCAGTAATTTTATGATCGTTGCCGATTTTTGTCCACCAAACTTTCATTTATGAGAAATCAAATTCTTACATCGGGTTTCATAAAACTTTGATTGTCCGATCAACGATTTGATAGTCACTCGATCACTCAACCGAAATCACTGAGACCTTTCATTTCTTAATATATTGAAAAAATAGCAATTGAGAATAATTAAATGGATGTATGAACATCATAATTCGATGCGGGAATAATATTCTGATGATGATCATGACTGAATTATCGATAGAAAACAAATTGACGTCTATTCGTCCATCAAGCGTTGATTCCCTGAGCAAGCTTTATGAAACCCGGGGTTAATCTTGTATATCTGTTTGTTTTTGCTCCTTGTTTAATAATTTTTTCAGTTATAAAGAAATGGGTTGAAAAATGAGTTAGATGATAGGCAAGCACTCATATTTCTCAAATTTGAAAAAACATCCTTAACTTCCGTGTTGCACTGTTTTCTTGATTTTTTTCTTCACAAAATTTATAGATCATAAGAGCGATATCAAGCCCTTGAAGTTATTAAAGAAAATGCAGGATCATGAATAAACTTCGAGAAATAATTTTCACTGCAGAGATATTCAATTTTCCACGTTTCCACCCTTCATCGACGGGGTTGGGTTCATCAAAACCCGCGGCGCAAATTCTTTCGCGAGTGCGAATGATCCGTCTGTTCGCGAAGTCTGAACGTCAAAACAGATGAAGGGTGAATTCCAATCCCCCGAGTACCTAAGGCCGCGGGAGTCTGTTCTAAGATTGATTCCTAACAGATAACAAGAAATGGTTGTTGGTTATATACTCAATTATTTGGGGTTGTCTGCATTCCTCGGAAGTTCAGGAATGATTGATTCTGGAAATTACTTGGTAATTACTGAAAGGAGAAGATTTTCAATGAGAACTTTGTGCATTAGATTCTGCCGATATAAACAAATTTTATATAAACTACTTAGTAGGCCAGGAGATGCACCTACTGACGTAAGTTCGGAAAACGTCAAAACCCTCGAATTTCTGGAGTTTTTTATTTCTGATCGGGCCACTAGGTCGAGAGTATTTGCTGAGCACGCTCCTGTTATTCGGTTCTCGCCTAATGACATTTATGTTATAAATTTTATTGTTGTAAATATTTTAATTATCGTTGTAAATGATGAATACTCTGGCCGAATGATATGGTCTTCTGATGTGCAAAGAATTTGAATATGATACAAATATCTTACCCTTACCATTGATCCGCCTCAGTTCTTCTGATGCTCCAGCGTTTTTGAGAGCTTCTTCCAGTTGCATTCTCCTTTTCTTATCAACATCCAGCTGATCTTCTAATTGTCTCCGTATTTTTCGTTCTCTGCGGAAGCGTTTGAAATATATTTCTGAAAAATAAATAATTTCCATAAGTAAATATAATTTGTTATTGATTTTGATTCGACACAACGTGTTATCGCAGATTATTCTGTGATTGTTTTTTTATCTGAAACTTCCATTGATAAAAAGAAAACGAAGAATATGTCAATATGAATTCAATGTGCTACATGAGCAAGGGAGTTTTACTTTTTACTCGTACCACCCCCCAAACAGAAATTCGTCAAGTGAATGTATAAAAATTTGAATTTGTCTTTTTAAGATTCACTCAAAGTTTCTTCCGTTAAAAAAAAGAACTTAGTATTACCACCCTGTGTACAGATGAGTTACCCTTTTTGTATTATTAAATTATTGAGGACTGATCCATCTCGAACTACTGTTTCTTGACAAGTTGACAAGTTTTTCTGTAAATTCTATAGTTTTGGGACAGTCCTGTAACTTGGAGAATTACAGCTCTTGCAGATTTCTTTGTTCCTTACCATTTATGAGTGGTGTGACAAACTTATAAGATTGTACAGCGTCTTTTCGGTTAGTTTAACAATTGATTCCTGTTGAGTTTGCCGTGACCAGAGCGTTTTAGTTGACAGAAAAAATTAACGAATTCAGGAGAGTAAAAGCGCGTTTTTTATAGCCCTTATACTTTCTAGTGTCCTGTACATGTGTTTCACTTTGTGCATGTGTAATTTTTTTTTCTGGATATGTGGGATATTAGATATGTCATGAAACAAGGTTGTTTACAAATCAAACGGCAACACAGATCTCATTCATTTATTTTGTTGTTTCATAGGGTGACTTGGGACAATGCCGAATAGATACAAGCGGCGCATTGGCAGCAGGAAATATGCGGATTTTTCGCAAGATATTATTATTTACGTTATTTCCACAAAGAAATAACCAAAGAATGAAAGGAATCAAAGTTTCCTTGGTTTGTTTAGTTTTTTTACATTTGAGTTGAAATATATTTACTTTCGCTGTAATAGGGGTTTATCATTCAATATGCTTACCGAATTTCAACTATATAATCACAAATTCTAATTTTTCAAAACTATTCACCGTCCCAAGTCACCTATTTCATTTGAGAGTTGAAAAATCAATAGATTTCAACTTGTGTCCCGAGCCATCCAAATCGGTGGGTGACTTAGGACAAGAATATTTTATTTTTTTCAAAATTTATATCCGAATTCTGGAACATGGTATATATCCTAATCAATAGTCTGTGTTATTAAGCATATTCGAACCTCCTTTTCAGATAAAAATAGGTCACCGTTTTGAAAATATGACAAGTTGTCATCCCAAGTCAGCCGAATCTACGGTAGTTAAAGTTTTTTCTGGTAGACGCACTACCACACCTACCACGTGTTTGAAAATAATGAAACAATCGATAGATTAAAAGCTGTTTTTTCACGTCATTCACATATTGCGTTAATTTTCATAATTCTCCGTTTTGTAAAAAGCCGAAATTGCTTTCTTGCCAATCCAGTAGGTACTATTCGTTCTGGTACACTTTTTCCCAAGCAATCGACTAAGGAATTCATAATTTCCAACGAAATGGGCTGACTGACTGACAACGTATTGACGTGAGCCGAGAATGGCGTACCACATATCGGCTGTATGTTTCTCCAAGTCGAACATCAAAACGATTGTTATTGAACATTGATTAATAAACTTCGGTAATGAGTGTTATAATTAGTTGCACTAATAGACCGGAGCGGGGTCGCGGCCCCCCGCGTGGCAAGATGTCCCGGCACGCTGGGGGGCCAGATCCTTATTAAGGACCATTGAAAAGGGCACGGTCATTTTATCCATCCATCACCCTCTTCTGAGGATTACCTAAGGAAGTACATCAAATTTTATCCGATACTTCTTGATGTATTAAAATTTTCGATAAGTTTAATTCGTCAATATTGTTGAGGACATTACATATCGGAAAAACTTCAATAACAATGTTTTAATTTGGATGTGACAAGTCTTAAATGTACAATTTAAATATAGCAGGTATATCAGGGTATCGCAATTTTATAACTTCAAATAATAAAGTGTATATTTTCGTGAATCGCACATCGAATTGCATTGAATGCTTCTGCCAAACTGGCGTTGAATTTATACATATTTTAACGGTAGATATTCGTCTTTCTGAATAAGTGTGTCCTCAACCATCGCTGGTGAACGAAAGACTTGTTTTCTTAAAACAATAAAAGATAAACATACTAGGATGTACAGATATCTAGTTAGTCTAGTCCATGCATAAAAAAATACCGCGTTACCATAGCAACGAACAATAATTCATTAGAAGTATCAGTGTGAAGTTTGAGGTCAAAAAGTAAACCAGAGCTACGTAATGAATTGCAAGAAAGAAGATGTCCACCGAAATTGTGAAAATCTAAAAATCGGAGTATATCAAGCCATCATCGAGTACCTGTATTTAAAAGGATTAAGAGGTAAGCAGATTTACGAAGAAATGATTAATACCCTTGGTGATCAATGTTCTTCGTATGTGACCTTGAAAAATTGGACTGCAAGCTTCAAAATAGGTAAATTTCCATTGAAGATGATGACCGATCGAAAAGGCCAGTTTCTGTGTCAGTCCCCGAAAATATCGATGCAGTTCATGACATGATTCTATCAGACCGTCGAATTGGGCTAAAACGGATATCTGAAGCACTGAATATTTCATACGAACGCGTTCATCATATAGTTCACGTCAATTTGGACATCAGAAAAACAGCTACAAAATGGATCCCCAAATGTTTGAATGTTGTCCAAAAGCGCGCAATGGTAGAAGCATCGCGTTCGATCTGTGCTCGATTTGAAAACGATGTAGACTTCTTAAACCGAATTGTTACTATGGATTGGACTTGGGTGCATTTCTACGATCGAGAAATTAATCAACAATCGATGGAATGGCGATACTCTGGTTCCCCAAGACCTAAGAAGTTGTTCGTGTCCAAAAATCTGCTGGAAAAGTTCTTACTTCAGTTTTTTGGGATTGCCATGGAGTGATCATGACTGATTTTCTGGATAAGGGTAGAACAATAACCGGAGATTACTATTCGACATTACTGACCACTGTACGGGAAAAAATTAAAGAGAAAAGAAGCGGAAAGCTATCCAAAGGTGTTTTGTTTTTGCAAATTGATTTAGAGTTTGAATTACTAGAACAACCTCCTTATTCACTAGGTTTGGTTCCGTCCATCATCTCTTTCCTCAAATGAAAAAAAGTTTAAAAGGTCGTAAATTTCCTTCCAACGAGGAGGTAATAAAAGCTGTGGAGGTCTGGTTTGCAGAGCAAGAAGAAACATATTTTTGAAAGGTCTAAAGACGTTGCATGCTCGCTGTAATAAATGTATCCAATTAAGAGGAGAACATGTTGAGTAATAAGATATTTTGACAATTTTGTTTGGTTCTATGGTAGGCTAAGAACTTTTCAATATATTCTAGTATATCTTTACGGATCATTTAGAATTTAGAGAATGATTTATGTTCATGTTTTCAGATTTTTTTTTAAATTACTTTTAGTATTTTTTTGCATTATTCCCGCATACTGTAATACAAATCTGGCATTTTGCGATACTAGCAGACGAAAGATCCACAAATAAGATTCACACCTGATGTTTGATGGTAGAGTGTAGGTACTGGTACTCTTAACCCATATGAGAACCCAAGGCTCTCGTCTAGAAAAACAACCATATCGTCAAGTTCGACGTCTGGGGTAAGAAACTCTGGGTGTGAATAATCAGAAAATTGAATATAATTGTGCCCGGTTGGTCATTCCAAAAATTAACATATGTACGTTTAGTCACAGTGAGTCAGGCGAAATCAGCGTGGTCAGATCGTTGGATGCACCTGTTGGTAGACATGGTCGACTGTAAAAATGAGAGGTGGGAGTGGCCTGAATGCAGTACAATAATTGTCGTAGCAGCCAATAGCGTTGGAAAGGTAATTCCAGGTTACTGTACTTAATATGCACTTAATGTTGGCTTTATCAGATGCAAGACCCAAGCTATGCTTTTCTCGCTTCACCTAATGCATGCTCAAGATGGAAGGCCTTCAATTGTGATCGATATTGTTCTTCCACGAGTTGGAATGGATAATTCAGTGTGTTTTCTTTGTAATCTTCAGTTTTCTTTTTTGATGATGAGTTCTTAGAATATAGCATGAGAACAAAGAACAACATGTGTTGAAATTTTTATAGCTCACATTCACAGTGAAAATAAAGATTCAAAAAACAGTGACCACCACTTTTTCCTCACAATTCATGCTAGGGATTCATCTTGTAACTTGTTTTGTTATGGTTTTTCTCCACCTTTCTTTGAATTTGATCGAAATGATCGTTGAGTTATTTCAGAGAATAAAGCTAAATGGTACCCATTTCCTTGACCTAATCATTGCTATATAGTAGAGTCAGAAAAAGCTGAATAGTAACGCACAATAGTCATATCTTCATTATTTACCAGAAAAATGCTGGAACCGGGCAATTTTTATTTAAGTTACGGAGGTTTTCATATTTAATCGAGAAATTTTGTAGCTGATTTTTTCAAATGGCACCTCTAACTTTTTGTTTGAATAAACTTTTTGTTGCTGAGGATGGTTTGGAAGAGAAGGTCTTATACTCTGACCACCCTGTATAATCTAGAGATGCGATTGTAACGTAGAATCTGAACGTTCAATTACAAACGTAGGAATTTCTATATCGCACTTTCTGAATCGCGAAATTATAGCTGTGCTATCAAGATGGAGAAGGTAGATCGTAATAGGCTATATGGGTAAAATGATACCGGTAGTGTTGTCAGTGGCTATGGTTGTAACTACCATTCGCTCTAGCGTTGAAATAATTGCAGATAATTAATTCCAAGCTGCTATCTCGGCTCAATCCACCATTTTTAAAGTTGCGGATACGGAACGATCAAGTTTTTCTTTGAATGAAGTTGTCGGAGCTGTTCGATAAGCTAAGATAAAAATTCTTATTTTCAGATCCAATAATGAACGATTGAGTGCATTAAACCGAAAATCAACATCCAAAATATTTTTTCTAATTCTGACAAAAAGTGACCTTTTAAAAAAATCATAGACGTTTTGAAAAATGTAACTTTTCGTAAGTGCTTACGAAAATTATAATATTTCGAAACTGATGGTGATAAAACGATTCTTACTTCATAGCAACCAAGAAAAAATAATTATCTCCGAATTAACTTTGTCAAAAGTTATCAAAAGGATAAAATATCCTTCAAATTGTCCAAGGAAGAACCACTTGAATTTTTGCGGCAGGTATACATAAATGAATTGAAAGCAATCTATAAGAGCTTGTTGGGATGTTTTTGATACTTTTGATCTAATATTATTGTCTTTCGCTCGTTGCCCAGAAATATGCTCATTACGAAAAATAATGCTTTTCACAACGGGTTGCACAAATAATTTTTAATTTTTTTCTTCAAGATAGATTTTCCATTACATTTTAGAAATGCACTTTGTCAGAAATTGTGAACTATTTTTCATTATATTAATTTCTCAAAATTGCTGCGGCATATGCAGCAATTGCTGCATATGCCGCAGCAATTTTGAGTTCACAATTTCTGCAGATAATTATATATATTGTTTTTCCTCAAGGGTCAAAAAAGATAACTAAACTGACATTTCTTTTGAACAATTGGTATCTCAACCTAACATTCAATTTTAAAAGATATATTTTTTCTTTCATTATTATTAGTCCTGTTAACCGTGTATTGGAAAATTTTGTCGACTTTTTCTTTACTTTATGCTTTTTTATGTCATTGACAATTACTATTTATTTCAAATAGCATTCTTTCATCATTAACTACGTGTAAATTTTTTCTCCATTATTATACAAACTTGTAATTGTTCCTCATGGTTTGTTATATGAATTTCTTTCAATGAAATAAATGGTCTTAATGACTTTGAATTTCACGAACTAAAGTGCTTTCAGAAACGAAATATTCTACATCCTGCAATGAAAAAAAATCTCAAGAATAATTTTCGAGAAAGCAAAGATTCACCGCTTGGACTGGAGATATTTTGAAAAAATGAATGATTTTTTGTTAATAAACCAGGAAAAAGGTAGTGCTACCTTTAATTTGAAATATCGGCATTATAGACGTTTGGGGTGTGTAGTTGTGGAAGGGTGCAGGTTGGGTTGTTATTAAGCAGGTGTATTCGTTTAATTTTAGTCAGACAGACGTCCGAAATACCGAAATATTTTGCCTTCATTCAAAGCTTGAAAACCTATATACAAATAGTGTATAGTAAAAGTTTAGAAACGCGCAACTAAATTTCAGTTTTTGTAGTATCGTTCGATAATATCGAATAATGTTCGTTATGAGAAAAATTTAATAAACAGTTCATTTTATTATTCTATGTTTTTTCATTCACCTAGTACCTACATACAGGTACTGGGATACACAGAATGAGTAAAAAGTAAGGCACAATATTCATGCGTAATTTTATGAAATATGCTGGGACAGGTTAATTTTTATTCGAAATTTTTCTTGTATCACTGAGGTGTCATGCACCTTCGTATAGCGTAGAGGGTAGTTGAGTTTCTTTAAATGACGAGCCTAATATTTTGGATCACAAAATGATAGACCTTTTGTTTCCGAGGATGATTTAGTCATTGTTGGGGTTTTTATCAATATTTGTTCATTATAGTGATGAAATTATTGAATTCGAACTTTTTTTTGTAGTAATTTCTTTTTCAACAATTACTGTGATTTCTCAATAAGTTTTCAATAACATTTGAAAAACATCCAATACTCATTAACTGTCACTGTCACTGGCCTAAAAATAAAAAATAAGAAAGTAAACGAATTCAATAAGTTTAACCATTTCATTCTTGTAAAAAAGTTGATAAAATCCGTTTCGATCATCAAAGCATCCTCAGCAACAAAGGGTCTATTAATATATGCCAATTCTGAATTTCCTATGAATTTCTGATCATTAAAATTTTCAATTTACTTTCTATACTCTCTACAATATTATTTCCATCTTTCACAAGACCATTTAGGTTATGACATAAGCTTGTTTGTTCTTGTGGAAAGTGTGGGTAAGGATACAAATTTTTTCGATATTGTTCGAATGACTTGTTCAAACTTCACTGTTTCTGGTTTTCCCGTATAAACGCAAACTACTCAATTTAATATGAATACTGTGCTTTATTCTCCATACAGTCTAAGTTCAACGAATTCTTACAGATTCAACCTGGGAATGTATCCTTGAAAGTTCATATCAAAATTACTGTCGAACATTTGGAACTAGAATTTCATTTCTGATCTCACTCAAAGATACCATTCATAAAAAAGAATTAAATCATTAATCTAGCTGACACCGTGTCATGAACCACTTATATCCTCAGTTCGGAAAGGTGTAATTACATGTTTGGTTTCAGTTTCCAAATTAGATGCCATTGGCACTGAATAAAGTTCCATTACCATTTTTATTTCCACGCAATTTAAATATCAGCATGTAGAACGACTTTTTATCCGACGAATCATCGGCGCAGGAGGGCCAACAGCTAAAACTGAATGTATCTAATTGGTCGGTTAGTTATCATCTCCACATCTCCCCGAAATATTTTCCAAGGCTGTGATGACTTCCGTTTCGTATTGTTTCGGTAATTTAGATAATTTCGGCTAAATATTTACAACGGTTCATTTTACGTGGCCATTGTTTTGTGATATTTACAACGGTGGCATTTCATCGGCAAATATTTGTAGAACGAATTTACGGTTGAATGAAATAATAAATAATTCGACAAGGTTTTTATTGATGTTGACTGTTGACACGACCCGATTTTTGGTGGGAATAGAATTTGTGTGGAAAATCACTGGCCAAGTAGCATTCTTAATTTTTTTAGATCTAATCAGCACAGTAAACGTTGTACAGGGTGTATTTGAAGGTGAGGCTTTTTTTTTCAACAGAGGTAGAACTGGTCAAAATGAAGCGTTTTAGCAAAAATCACCTAGGTATACGAAACTTTCAAAATGACAAAATGGAAAAAAAATTGTAAATGATTACTGAAATAGATCATAATAGGACCCTACACCGTTTGTTAGCTGAAGTATCGCAAAGCAGTCGGAAAGAACTCCTGATTCGACCATGTGGTTTCGTTTAGGATATTGGCTCGTTCGATATTTACATGGTAATGAAAATGGAAACTTATGATTGCCGAATTATTTTCATTATTTTTTAGTAACTTACACGATTTTATGAAATGACTCATTTAGATACCAACTGACAGAAGAGACTTAGGACACAAGTGTAAAAAATGGAATCATACTTCAAATTCTCACCAATTAAATTCGTCTAAATTATTCACGATTTTTTCACCATGGGTATCACAATCTTCTTGTTCGAAGATTCCAACAATCGTCGTAAAAATGGGATGAAATGGGGAAACATCATATCACTTTTTCAACATAACTAACATAAGCACTTTCAAGAAACTGCCTCGATTTTGTACATTTTTTTTTCACCTTAAATTGGACGATAAAACAATTCTAATTCTCTCAAAAGTGACCCGATGCATCTGATCCGATGAACTTGGTACTGAACCATTTATTGTCCAGCCATATGTTTATGTTTTGTTTCGTTTTTGCGATACCCGAGTCACCTTCCACAGTCCCGTACTCGGGACTTTTTTTTCTGGTCTTGTATGTATTAAAGTTGGAACAATGTTAATATTGTTAATATTCTTTTTTTGGGGCCTTTCTGGAGTTAAGTCTAAGAGTAGTCATAGACTAAACTTCGGTTCAGTTGGGTCTCTAACATCTTCGGAATGTATTCATTTCATTTCTGATAAAGGCGACATTATTGTTATTATTATTATTATTATAATTCAATGAAATTTGGTCGAACTTCTAGGGATTGTATCTTAGACATCTTGTATACTTTATATACAGGCTGATTCATAACTATTGGGACATAGACTAAGGGCAGATTGTTTGGACCAAAATATGGCGATAGGACAAATATACCTCAATAAAATATTGCTGTGGAAAAAGATAGACGGCGTTAAAGTTGAATTTTTTATAAGGGGACGGAATAATATTTTCTTCGAAGTTCGAAAGTCCTTTAGTAAAATAATTAGAAAAGGCATAGAAGTCGGAGGAGGCCACGAAGAACATTTAATTTAAGTTTCTTTTTATGTTACATTGTTTTAAATTACACTTTATCGTCGAAATAAATAAATAAAATAAATAAATCGTTACTTCAAATCCCCTTCTGATGCTCTGAACTGTTCAATTGTGTTTCTCTTGAAAACGGATGAAAAAATTTACAGTGAAATTATTAGCAAAAAACGAAAAAAAAATTCAACTTTAACGCCCTCTATCTTTTTCCACAGCAATATTTTATTGAGGTATATTTGGTCCTATCGCCATATTTTGGTCCAAACAATCTGCCCTTAACCTATGTCCCAATAGTTATGAATCACTCTGTATACAAGTTTTGGTTGTACGACTTATTTTGATGAGTTCTAGCTTCTGTCAAATCAAAAAAAATGCCCCACCTCTGAAAACAACCTGTATAATAAATGATCATATACTTGAGTAAATGAGCAATTGTAAAAAGTATTGAAGAGATTCTCTTGAAAGATACTGAATAATCCTCAAACAGCGCATACTCCTTCGGAAAATCAAGTCAAAATTCAACCATTTAAAAAACCATATCATTCACATGCCTTCATTCCTCAAGGGTGGATTCATAGATGAAATATACACAAGTTTCGTATCGAATGAGTTCATGATCTCACAACCCATATGCCGTTCGCGATAAGATCGTCCATCAGTCAAACTATCAACAGAAAAAATCTTTTCCAGTGATTCATCCCTGAAATCCCCGACTTCACGCAATTTCTGTGAAGATAAAATGGGGGGGCGATCCTGAAGAATTGAAATATGAGAGCGCGAAACGTCGTAGATAATATAATCTGTGGAAATCACCCCCAGAGAAAAAAAAAAGGAGAAAAAACTATTTATACACCCTCAGATTTGTCCAGAAATCCACCCCTAATATTTAGGCTCCCCGGCTTTTTATGATATATCATAATACTGTGTGTTCTTTTCACGATCCTTATGCAATATTGTTTTTATGGGAGCGTATGAATGCGCGTTTCAGGACTCGATTGTTCTTTTCCCGGGATTCGTACAGGCTGAAATATCAGCGTTTCGGAGCTATTCACTTTTATGTGACTTCTGCATGATGACTGGAAAAGATCTGGATGATCGGAAAAAGAATTTTATTTTTATGACCGAACAAGCTATTCAGAAAATTGATCTCAGCATCTTCATACCTTCTGGTTTATTATTTCAGATCATAAATATTTTGAAATTAACACAGAAATAGGAAACAGTGAAACGATTTCAATTCGAAATTATATATACAGGGCTGTCCCAAAACTAGTGAATCAAACGTCACACCACGATAGAGTAGATCAAATACTATCGAATGACACCAACATCAGTTAGGCGAAAATGTACCGTTTCTGAAAAAACCTAACCTAAAGTTGCCGATTTTCGAACTATTTTTTCAATCACAAGGCCAATTTGTGATTAAGGATAGCGTTTTTCTCCCATATTATCTCCCCTATAGAGGAAGTTTATTCTGAGTAATAAAAATCATGTAGAAAAAACAATTGTTTTAATTTACATATATACTTAGGTTATCGATTAACTACTTAAAATAATTTTAATGAGGGGAGATAAAACAATAATCTTAGTTCAATATAATTTGAAATAGATATTCTTTTTCACAAACTGGCCCTGTGATTAAGAAAAATAGTTCGAAAATCGGCAACTTCAGGTATTTTAATAAAATTCTGATTATTTTGGAAACGGTACATTTTCGTTGAACTAATGTTGGTTTCTTGCGATAATATTTGGTCTACTCTATCGTGGTGTGACGTTTGATTCACTAGTTTTGGGACATCCTGTATTATTAAAGGAGAAAAATAGTAAGGCTTCGAAATTTCATGTAGTTGACAAATTTTAAGCCTCTATTGGTACACCTAAAAACAATATTTTCTTCATTTTGTGGCAACAGAATATCTATAGATATGATAGGTTAGCTATGTACACAACGACAATAATTGAATGTTGAGAAAACAGAGTTAAATCTCAAAATTATTGGTAAAGAAACCCTCGAGTGTTTATTTAAAAAAAATAAATGTACTTTCTCACGGCAATGAGAACAATGATTAGTACAAAGAGTTTATAAATGAAAGTAACATTACACTGGACTGTGAATTATTCTTTACATACTACCAAAAATCGTGTTATTCAGAAATTTGATGACAATCTGATTATCGTCTTATCAGTTTTCATTAAAATTTCTCGAGACCTATTTTTCCAAAACCAAAATGGATTGAAACCAGCAAAATGGGGATATTTTCGATGCCCATGTAAAAATAATTTATAAAGACACTTTAATATATATTTATAGACGGAGTAACGAAGACAGATGGCCAAAGATATCGTCAAAATTTCCTTGCTCATTACTCAATTTATCATTCCTCTAGTGTATTGCCAGATTTCTGAAGTATAGGAACTTTCTTAAAATAACAATAAAATATTTTATTTCAATTCAATAAATCAATAAGTATGATTTTAAATTTCAGTATATTTCCCATTTAATGTTTGCTGCTAGCAAATGCTTATCAATGTCGTCAAAATTTGGGATAAATTCTTGCATACAATACGGCAACGTTGTCAATTGTCATATCCAGATGAGCTGGGCCAATAGAGTATATAAAAGCCATCTTTCGAAGCGTTGCCTTCTTCACTTATAACCATAGTAACCTGGTTCCAGGTTGCCAATGGATGTGCAAGAACAACAGAAAGGAAATATTGATGTTTCTCGTCTTTTTCCAGTTATCAATGAATTGATAGTAAGCTTTATTAATTATAGTGATCAACCCAGGGGTCTGAGCTGGTCTTTCATAAATTGATATGGCCATGGATGATCAATGATAAAAGATCGTATGCCATTTGAAAATTATTGTCATTCTTAGCAACAAAAGTTCTGTCCATTTCTGTCACAAAAAGTTAGGATTGCCTTAACCTAAACTACCTTCCATACCTTGTAGAGGGTGCACAACAAACTCCAAATTATACCTACATAAAAAGTTGGGTCACTTGAAATGAAAATCAACCTGTTTTTTTTTTCTCTAAAACAAGGTGAATATCGAAAATATTTATTTTGTGGGTTACTTTCAACTCACGCTGTACCTACATCACGACATTCTAGCCTTTGAACACTTATTCGTTATGATATCAGAATTTTTTCAAGGTATTGAGGGAAACATGAGCAATCATATTCCGCTCATCCACTCGAAGACGTTCATATCATTGATTCATTCCTTCCAAATGAAAATCAAATCGTATTGAACTCGAAAGTTCAATTAATCGCAAAACGCCATGCAATCGTGTTTGACGTGGTCAGAATAAGGCTAAAATTACACCCGGAAAATTAGAATGTAAACAAACGAGGCAATATCTACTTGCAAGGAGGGTGACTCAAAGTTATCTTGGAGGAAATTCCAACGAAGGGCATTAATTGAAGTCGTTGCAAAGTCCAGGAGTTGTCTAGAGTGTCAAAGGCGGCTCTTTGTCGAGGGAAACTGACCGCTCGGCATATTTGAAGCTTTGATGTCCACTGTCTTAGTGTTGTACATGACTATTTGAAGGTGTTGTGGTATTTAGCAATGTATGAAAGCTCTGTTTGTCTTTGGGGCAAAGCCACCGCGATTTGTTCATGCAAGCTTTGTGACCGGCTAAACCAAAGGTGGAATGATTTTTTCATGCACATGCAATGTCGCTATGAGGAATCGTTTTACCGCCTCCCTCTTCGCTTTGTGAATAAGCCGGCTTTTTGATTAGTGATGCATTGAAGAATCATTTGGTCGGTAATGGGGTGAACTGCACCCTACATGCGGGGTAATGTAACGCCATATTCATAAAAAGATAGAAATGTTACCCATACAGTCCGCATTTTTTACCATTTCTATTCCAACTGGTGCTCATTTATCAAAATTCATAATTGATTGGCAAGTAAACTAAATGATGATCGAGGGACATAAATCTGGACAAACAACTCTGGAATCATTATACTATGCATTTCCATGTTCGAGAATGAGGAATGATTTCCCGAAACATTGAAATCTTCAGTGATGTTTAGATTAGAAATTAGAACATGCAATTAGAATGCAAAAATGCACGAGTTAAGTAGGAAAGAAAAATTTATGGAATGTGGATTGATATTTATATGGTTTAGCTAGACTCCATAAGTTTCTCAATGAATGGTCTTTTCTTGAAAAGTATTTAGATTTAGCCAGATTAGACGTAGAAGATTTCTTCTACCTAGCTCATGAAGATATAACCTCTTGGAAAATCTCGAATGAATGAGGCTGGTGTATAATGAGTTTTAATGATCTTCAAGAAACTCGTAAAATCACGCTACACTGGTACCTAGGAGAAACAGGATAATTGAAATGGAAAATCGAAATTGATAGTTTACATTAAATTTGCATCTCGTAGTACTGCATCAAATCTTTCTGTATTCACACAACATGTCTTGAAATCTCTAGACTGGAGAAAACAGATTTATGTAGTCTACACTTATAAGTAGTACTGACTACAGTTAGGCCTTCGATCTTTTTCCTCATGGACAAATATTTAGAGAGTTATCAGGCTATGGTTTATCTGATGTTCTTTTATCTGGAGCCCTATATGACAGGAAGCAGTACATTGAATATGAAGGGATGAAGTAATTTTCGTTCACTGCGACCTCGGGAGTTCCTCAGGGATCTAATTTGGGACCACTCTTGTTGGTTCTGTTTATTAACGATATTTCGGATATCATTTGTTTCAATAGATTACTTTATGCTGATGTTTTCAAGGTATATTGAGAAATAAGAAGTTTACTTGATTGTTTTCACTTGCATAATGATCTTGAAAGGTTATGTCGCTGGTGTGTTGAGAATAAATTGTTTCTGAATGTGAAAGAACTTAAGAATAGATAGTAGATATAACCTCTGGTGCTATGAAATAGTGTGATTTTCGTTGAAAGCGATTTCATCCGTCTATCAAGTTTTAAAAAATAGACTGACATATTTCAGTGCTGTGTGGAATGCATCCTTTCCATAAAAAATACATCGATTGTATTTTGAAAGGGTTATTATACAGATGGAAGCTACACCTAGATATGAGTTTAAGAAAATCAATTATTTCTCAGAGTTCTTTCATTATTAGCAGGTCTAATCCTATATTTATTCTTGACTCGACGCTTATACCTATTTTTAGGAATCGTGACATGATACGAAAGCGATAGAACGTTTTCTGTAAGGGATGTCGTAAAGCTGGAAGAATCTATAACATTTTATATACCTGTATCTGAGCGCAAACAGAAATAGAATTGTTATCGAGAGTCGTCAGAAGCGTCGTAAATAGGGCGATTTGGCGAGAATCTTCGAATCAAGTTTTATTGGCCGAAAAGCCAAAGATATGTGTTTCTCTTTTCCGCCGTAACGCGCCCCCACGTATGGGTTCTTATACAGCCCACCAGGGTTGTAATTGGATTGTTTCGCAACTGATAATACGGAACAACTTTAAATGTTTGTGGAGTCTATTTCTTCGATTAACATTTCAATTATTTCACTTAATCAAAAGTAAAAAGTAATTTTATGGTAGACCCTTTATTATCTCCGATGATAATCAGCAAGTTTCTATCATTCAGTTAATCCAAAAACCTGAGTGAATTTCATGTAAATCCGCGAAATTTCAGCAGAGCTTTCCCAAATTCAATTGGATTTTGGAGATCATATTAAAGTGGCTCTAACGCCACTGGCGTAGACACCCTGTATAGATAAATTATTGTGAATATGGGGAGAATATTCAAACATGACTGAAGAAGTGGGAAGAGTTGCTTGGTTCTAATTTCTCGAATTAAAATTTTCAATTTCATTTCATCCTTATTGAGTTTCAGGTGGTTGTATGTTTGTGGTAAATCATAGCGAAAACAAGAAGATATTTTCATTCCTATCCTACAGTTTCCAGATATAAGATTGCTTCCTTCATCGATTATAACCAATACAGTTGGAGATGGGGGTATGCAGTCCAACCCTGCGTATTATTCAGCAAAATCGATTTCGCCCTAAGGCAATATGCCACGATTCATCTATCCCGATAGATGTCGGCAGAATAAAATGTTTGATGGCTTACAGCCAATCAGTATTTAGAGACATTCAGAACATATCGATGATATTTCATATTTCCTCTGGAGGGATATATCGGAAATGCCAATTGTACTCTCCATAAAACATCGCAAATATTTGCTGCATGAATGGATGAACCCCGGAATGCGTATTGTGTAGGGTAGTTTCTATTATTTGTTCCAGTGTATTCCGCCGCTGCCCCAATCGAAAAAATTTCACGAATAAAAAAAGTAAGGCACAAATTTTATAACTTTGATATATATTTACTTTGTTGTTGAAAAATGCTCCAGCAACAGTGTTTTTTTATATTACTCAACTTTTTATGTATAACTGAGGACTTTTAACATGCAGCTTCTGCATAGGGTATAGAGTAGTTGAGTATTTGTTAAAGGCAACCCTATTTTTTATGCCATAAGTGTTTAGAGCTTTTGTTCCCATTGATGGGATTTTTTATTATAAGGATGAAATGGTTAAACTTATTGAATCAGAGTTTTTACATTTTTATGCATTTTGACATATACAGGGTGGCAAAATTCGTTGTCTACTGATAGGATCTCGAGGACTATAGAAGCTAGAAGAAAACGGATGACTCATTTCCTAGCTCTTTTTCGGAGAAACAAAGAACGGTGAAAACCACAGCCTCCTACGATACTTTGTTTTTGAGTTTGACAATTTCCTAAAGTTCTCATAACTTTTTTGTCTTTGAAGTTACAAATCTGAACTTGAACAGGCACTTTTTCACGTAGAATCCACTGATGAGCTCGAAATATTTTTTCATTTCTAATCATTACATGAACTTTAATTTTTTCAACTACGAAATTTTATTGAATTTATTAATTTTGAATTGGAAAAAATTTTTTGTCAGTAGATTTTACGTATGAAAGTGCCTAAGGAGGTTCAAGTTTCAGATCTGTAACTTCAAAGACAAAAAAGTTATGAGAACTTTTCGGAATCTTCAAAAACTCTTGTTTATAACTCGAAATCTGTTTTCAGATTTGGATGGGTCAGAGAAAAAAGAGAATGTCTCATCTGTTTCCTTCTAGTTGCTATAGTTCTCGAGATCCGCTCAGTAGACAACGAATTTTGCCCACCCTGCACATTAGGAGTGATGATGTTTTTGAGGTGTTATCGAAAACGTCTTTTCGATGCAAGATAACAAATTTCTTCTAAAAACTGATCAACTACTATGCTACGAAAATGAGTAGTTTTCGAAAACAACTAAAAAACATCAATCAATCCGAAACTGTATGACATTGATCACAAAATAGACACAATTGAATTCAATGAGTATAATTAACCATTTTATTCCTTTGAAGAAAATGATGTTTGATCAAATACTGTTCACTATGGATAAATTTTGATGATATACCAAAAAATGTAGGGATATTGAGAAGACAAGATTTTTATGAATTTTAATACTAACTATGAGGAGTCTAGGGTCAAAGGAAAAAATAATCGAAATCAATCATTTGAAACTTTCATCCCTATAATAATGAACAGGGGTTGATAAAAAAAACCTCATCAATGGCCAAATCATTCTCAGTCCTGAATCGACCATGTGGTTTCGTTTAGGATATTGGCTAGTTCGATATTTACGTAGTAATGAAAATGGATACTTAGGATTTCCGAATTGTTATCATCATTTTTTAGTAACTTACACGATTTTATGAAATGGCTCATTTCGATACCAACTGACACAAAAGACTCAGGACACAAGTGTAAAAAATAGAATAATACTTCAAAATTTCACCAATTAAATTCGTCTAAATTATTCATGATTTTTTTCAACACGGGCATCACAATCTTCTTGTTTGAACATTTCAACAATCGTCATAAAAGTGGGATAGAATGGGGGAACATCATATCAATTTTTCAACATAACTAATATAAGCACATTCAAGAAACTGCCTCGATTTTGTACATTTTTTTTTCAACCTAAATTTCACGATACAACAGTTATGATTCTCTCAAAAGTGACCTCTACATCTAATCCGATGAACTCGGTACTGAATCATTCATTGTCCAGCCATATGTTCATGTTTTGTTTCGTTTTTGCGATACCGGAGTCACCTTCCACAGTCCCGTACTTGAAACTCCATGAAATTTTGTCGAACTTCTAAGGGTTGTACCTCAGACATCTTGGATATTTTATATATACAAATTTTGGTTGAACGACGATAAAGTCAATCGATTTCTGGTACCATTTGAAATTCAACTATAAATAAAAATTGACACATTTTGATCAAAATAGTGAATAGAATACAAAATACAAAGGCTCTACTCATATACCTATGTATAATTGTGAATTTTAGGATGTCTGTATGTTTGACTTTCGGTAACTCCTAAACGAAACGACGAATTTTACTTATTTTTGAATAGAAAGAAGATAATATTATGAGAAAAGATCTTGGACTATTTAGCAAATATTTTCATCATCTGTGAGAAGGGTAGTTATAGCGAATTCTGTGTTGAAACAAACCTATTGTCATAACCTTACTATTCTCAGTATGTGAGTAAATTCGCTTGACCTACTATTTCTGAAAAAGTAATGGATAAATAATTTCCTGTTGATCGTTTCAACTAATTGTCAAGAGAAAGCACAGAAGCTTTAAAAAGTTATTAGCACATGTGAAAATCTCCACATTTTGACGAACTTCTAGAACCAAATTCAAGGTAATATTTCTCCCCGCGAGAAGCTGAGCAATTATTAAATTTATGCTGATTCTACGTCTTAGTTCAGCTTGGCGTTCGAATTAGAGCAAGATTTACAATATTACCTTGATACGCCTTGCCTAATTCTAATTTATCTATCTGGGGGACGTCCGGAGGTAGTGCATAAGGAAAACGTTCGAGATATGGAAATTACGATCAGTCGAGTTCCCATTACAATCGTAAAATTAAATTATGACTTTTATAATGCCCCGAAATGATTCTCCGAATGGGGCGCTATGTTAAACCAGTGGCAGATACATTATTTTAGGGGTTTATGCCTTTTTCATCGGTTCTCGCACTACTGCCACTTAACGTTTTCAATTCAGCAAACGCTTTAATTCATTTTTTAGAATTTGCTTCAGTAAAATGGCATGACAACTCATAGGGGTAAATACAGAATAAATACTTTTTTTTCTATTGTAATTTTACCAAAAGTTTCATTAGCGTGAAACAATGCTAATGATTAAAAGGATTACTTACTTAACATATAATGTGATGTCTGTACACGGTGAGTCTTTTACTCGTACAAATATGTTGACAGTAGATAAAACCTCACAGTCCTTGATTTTAGTTATTATTTTTTCAGGGAAGTTGATGTACCTATAGAGGGTGACTTTTTGACTCCTACAAATATTAAATTAGTATATTTTTGAGGTCACAGAAACATTTTTTTCTTCACCATTTTTTCCGAATCTGCTCGGTTTAAAAGATAGGTACAGGTTGTTGAAAAACCATAAACATTTTTAGTTCTGCCTCATAAACGGTTTTATGGAATGAAATGAATTCCGGGATATAGTTTCCCATTTATTTGATGAATCTTTGTTGAACACAAGATATCACCCACGTCTTCCAGTTTTCTCATTTGTTCATACTATAAAAATTCTAAAAATTCAAAGAACCCAACTCTTGAAACTAAGTTGAACTCTATCTAAGGAATATTTGTACGTTTTGTAAAATAAAAGTGTTCTTCATGTTTTCTCGTATAATACGCCGTTGTCAAGTAATTTGATGAAAAATTGGGTACTTTGACCTTGACACAGTTATTATGAAGGTAATTTTGGTTTTCCAAGCTCGGCACAATTCATTATAAAAAACTTAAAAGGGCTTTATCTTTTTATCAGAGACCTATAGGAAAAAAGTTTTTCTTTCGACCTCAAGAATCTACTGTTAAAATATTTGTACGCATCAAAGACTCACCCTGTATTGTAATGAAACAATTTAGTAACAAAGACATATGAAATTGAAAAAAAAAAACAAAATTCGCATCAATACCATCGGAGTGTGCCATGAAAATGGTCTGGGTTAATTTCGATTTATTACTATGTACCCAAGACCTTTGAAAATAATAATGTGATATAATTTAGAAAAAGTATTGTAATGAAATTGATTGTATACATTATGCCTGGATTATATCCGAGTTATAACCCATCTTGCAACTAATAATATGAAATTTGTCTTGAGCATTTATTACTCGAGAGATTTCCTTATATTAT
This sequence comes from Coccinella septempunctata, assembly GCF_907165205.1. NCBI lineage: Eukaryota > Metazoa > Arthropoda > Insecta > Coleoptera > Coccinellidae > Coccinella > Coccinella septempunctata. The sequence goes on along the minus strand of NC_058191.1, from coordinate 31,842,623 downwards.
ATCCATAGTTATTATGTATTCTATTATTCTTAACCTTTCATTTCATGATTGGAATAATTGACGCCAATCTACATTGCATCTTTTATCTGATTCTCTGAACGATTCCCTTCCACTTGATGTTTCTTATTGTTTTCAGCTGATTTTTCCATATGGGTTGTTTCATTATTTTTACTGAAAAATCAAATGCTGGAATGCGACATGATGATTCAATTATTTGTTATTGTTGATTCCTAAACACGAAGATTAACGTGCGTTCTTCAATAATTTAATAAAATGACCCAAATATATTGTTACGAGACCGTTTCCCACAAGAAACACGGAATCGCATCGGAACCCGAAACCCAGGATTCCTGGAAGACGACACAAGGCGTGACCACCGATTGTGACTCTTTTCCGTTTTCATAATTCGAATAATAAATAGTCAGTTGATGTCTAGCGTTAGATAGATTCACTTGCTTGTTCCTTGTACAAATAAAAACGATATCCTTTCTATCGAGTTGTCCTTTAATTATAATTGGCAACCCTAAAAAGAAATAAGTTCTTTTTAAAAATAGACATTTGGATACGTTATTCATAACTGGCGCTGCGAACAGGATATCGCAACGGGGTTTTAGTGAAAAGAAAAAACTAAAATCAGTTTCCATAAGTGAATACGGACTCGTCCGGCCAGGCTGTTCGAAGAGTGTTCGAGGAACTCCCGGTGACTATCAAGTCTTTGTGCGGTATCACCAAGAAACTACATCGAACCAGCAGAGAATCAATTCTACCCACTTCATCCAGAAGGAAGACCATCAACTCAACCCACTTCGATTTAGAAGAAGGAACTACACACTCTAGGATGCATATCTTGGTGATGTAAGTCCATCAATCTCTTTCCTTAAACCCAGAATCCCAAAGTTCAAATGACAGATACCGATTCTTCAAGCGTACTAGAAGTTATCGCTGAAGATTCAGAATTATTAGAATTAGGAACAAACTTTTTGAATAACCAATCAGAATTAGAAACAAATTTTTCGAACAATCAATCAATTAGAAATAGAAGATTCCAACCATATCCTTCAAGAAGAAATTTTGAAAACCTCGAAATGAATAACCAAACTTCTTCTAACCCACCTGTAGTTGACGCAATGTCAAGACAAGATATACAATTGCTTTTGAACTCAATACCTGAATTTTCTCCAAGTCAAAATTTATCAATATTTATCAATGAAATAGACAACCTTTTTATACATCTCCAAGGAAGGTTAACTCCAGATCTTACTTACGCCTTGAATTTCACAATAAGATCAAAAATTAAAGGAGAAGCGAGAGATTTCATTTCTTTTCAAAATGCTACGGATTGGATCAATATCAGACGATCATTATTGCAAAGATACGGAGATCAACGAAATGAAGACCTATTGATTTCTGCCTTAACACAATCCGTTCAGAAAAAGAACGAAAATTATTTCGACTTTTACAGTAGAATTTCAAAGAACTTGAATGACCTTTTACAATACCTAACACTCAATACACAAGATCCAAATTACTTGCTCTACAAAAAACAAGATGTAGAAAAATTAGCCCTCAAAACTTTCCAAATTGGACTCTTAGAACCATATCGGTCATATTTAAGCAATTTCGAATCTAAAACTCTTGAAGAATGTATAAACAGATGCAAATTTTACGATAATAGAAAGCAAGAGTGGGAATATTGTGAATTCTTAAGAAAAACTCAGGATAATGATAAAAAACCAATTTATCGACAACAAAACAGTAGTTCAAATAGAGAGAATTTATTTGTTACTCAAAAACCTACTTTCAGTCAGCAAAACTATAATAATACCCCTACTTTCAGTCAGCAAAATTATAATAATACTCCTGCACGAATTCCTAATGAAAAAGGTTTTCCATACCCCATTAATCAACCGATCACTAATAATCCAAAATTTCCAACAAATCGACAAGTTTTCGGGACAAAACCAGGATCAAGTTTTCATAAGATTCAACCAAAGTCTACGCCCATGTCTATTAGCACAAGAAATACTTTCAAACAACCGGTAACACCCATGTCTATCTCCACCAGAAGAACGGGAATTCAACAGAAACCCAATTTCATCTCAGAAGAACTATTTAATGTTCAATCGGAGAATTGTAATTCAGACGAAAATATGACAGAATATTTCCCGGAAAATGCGGAAAATGAATTCGTTAACCCTCAAGAAGAGTTTGAAGAAAATTATGAAGATGAAAATTTTCAGTCATGTGCCCTAGAAACAAACAATACTTAGACTTGAATTGTGTTAAGATTAAGTCAAAATTGCCCTATATTTACCTTCCAGAAGTAAATTTAAGAATTCTTATTGATTCAGGTGCAACAAATTCAGTAATTAATAAAAAACCAGCTTATGAAAAATTTTTCAATTTCCTTTTCAAAGAACCATTCAGTGTTTCTGGCTTAGGAAATACTATTGAATCAGATGACAATTTACATATCCCCATTTTATACGAATTAGGGATCTATGAAAATATTCATTTACATGTAGTTGATTGGCATAAAAAATTCGACGCATTATTAGGAACTTCCGATTTACAAAGACTAGGAGCAAAAATCGATTATCAAACACACACTTTAGAAATTAATGGCTTAAAAATCCCTTTCAATCTCGAATATTCCAATTCCAAAATTAAACCTAGAAAATTCACTGCGAAAAATCATGTCAAAATACCAGTTTCTATCGAAAATGGCGATGTTATTATACCAGAACTGAACTTCAAGGAATTTTCAACCCCAGAATGTATTGCCCACGCGAAAGACGGATTATGTTGTATACCAATCCCTCAACCAATAAAAAGTACCGAAATAAATTTCTCAGAAAGAATACCTGTTCAATCTTTATTCGAAGCGGAAATATCAGAACCACCCGCGGAAAATCGAAATTTTAAATTTTCCAGACATATTAGAACTGAACACATGAATTCGGAAGAAAAGAGAGAAATTCTAAAACTTTGCAGTAAATTCAGAAATATTTTTTATAATGAAAATTGTGATCTTTCATTCAGTAACACAGTCAAACACAAAATCAGAACAAAAGATGAAGAACCAGTCTACGTGAAGTCCTTCAGACACCCTCATAGTATGAAGGGAATTATCCAAGAACAGATACAAAAATTGCTCGATGATAAAATTATACGACCATCAATTTCACCCTATAGTGCCCCCGTATGGATCGTCAATAAGAAAACAGACGCATCCGGCGAAAAAAAAGTATCGAATGGTAATCGACTATCGTCGTTTGAATGAAAAAACGGTAGAAGACAAGTATCCCCTACCCCGAATTGAAGAGATCTTAGACAATTTAGGAAAAAGTTGTTATTTTTCAACATTGGACATGGCCAAAGCATTCCACCAAATTGAAATGGACCCAGATTCCATAGAAAAAACGGCCTTCACAGTAAACAACGGACACTATGAATACGTTCGTATGCCCTACGGCTTGAAAAACGGACCAAGTACTTTTCAAAGAGTCATGGATGATGTATTCAAAAAGTATCTCCACATATTTTGTTTTGTGTACATGGACGATATTGTAATATTTTCCAAATCTTTACAAGAACACATCTATCATTTAAAATTAATTTTCCAAAGACTAAAAGAATTCAATCTCAAAATCGAACTAAATAAATGCGAATTTTTAAGTAAAAATGTTGAATTTTTGGGACATGTAATAACTCCCGACGGAATAGCACCGAATCCTTCCAAATTGAAAGCGATCGAAAACTACCCAATACCTCGGAATACAAAAGAAATAAAATCATTCTTAGGATTGATAGGTTACTATCGCCGATTCATAAAAAATTTTGCTCATATCGTTTCACCAATGACAAAGTGCTTGAAAAAAGGCGCAAAGGTAAAACCTGAAGATCCAGATTATGTATCATCATTTCAGTTGTGTAAAGAACTATTAACAAATGCCCCAATTCTAACTTATCCAGATTTCGAAAAACCTTTCAAATTGACAACAGACGCATCAAACGTTGCTTTAGGAAGTGTTTTATCCCAGTCTAATCGCCCAGTAGCATATTACTCTAGAACATTGAATTCAGCCGAAAGAAACTATTCGACAATCGAGAAAGAATTATTAGCAATATTGGATTCCACAAAACATTTCCGGCCCTATCTTTTCGGTCAACATTTTACTGTAGAAACGGATCATAACCCACTTGTCTGGCTCTATAAAATAAAAGAACCAAATTCAAGACTAATTCGATGGAAACTAAAATTAGAAGAATTCGATTTCGATATCGTGCATACAAAAGGTAAAGAAAACAAAGTAGCAGACGCACTTTCAAGAGTTGAAATCAATAATCGAGAAAACGATAATCTTTCTTTACTTTCCGATGACGATTTGAACGTAGAAATCTCTTCAGTATTAGCGAATGTAAATGAAATACCTGTTCTAGCAGATGAAGAAGTAGAAAACATTTTAAATTCAGAAAATAATCAAAATATCCTCAACAATTCCGAAAATCGAAACGAAGATAACGATTCCGGTAATACTATTCATTCAACCCAAGACGACAACGGGAAAGCAATACCCATTACAGATTCCCCAGTCAATATTTACCCAAATAGAATAATTCTTAATATCGGAGAACAGTACAATTTAAAATACACGAAACCTTTTGGAAAAAATACGTATAATGTTACTATCAAACTGAATTCTATAGAAAATGATTTGACTACACTTTTCAGAGAAGTTTTCAGACCCACTGAAACCTACGGAATTTTTTTCAGAGACAAAAATTTAAGACTTCCTTTTATTCGATTTTGTAAAGAATCTTTCAACTACTCAGTTAAACTCTACATTAGTAATCTTTATTTATTAGATGTAGAACGAGAAGAAAATCAAAATGAAATAATCTCAGAATATCATGACAAAAATCATAACGGAATATCAGAAACTTTTAACCAACTCTCTAAGAAGTATTATTGGCCTAAAATGAAAAATAAAATTACCTCGTTCATAAATAAATGTGAGCTCTGTCTTCGTTCAAAATACGAGAGACAACCTTATAAACTAAAATTTTCAGGACCACTTCTGGCAAAACGACCTTTTGAAGTTATACACATAGACACATTCTCATTCCAAAACTCAAAATTTTTAACGATTATTGACTTATTTTCCAAATATGCCCAATCTTACGTAGTAAAGGATGGCACTGCCCTTACTATTCTGAATAAACTACGTCACTACTTTTCACATCATAACATACCTCAGAAAATCGTATGTGATGAAGGAAAAGAATTCCATAATAAAACCTTCATAGAATTTTGCAAATTGAATAAAATTGATTTACATTTCACAACAGTAAATAATCCAAGTTCTAATTCCCCAATTGAGAGATTTCACTCTACAATCTTGGAAAAATTAAGAATTTTAAAACTGAAGAACCCTAACGAAAACCCTTCAAATTTAATGATCTCAGCTACACTTATTTATAATCAATCAATTCATTCAGCCACCGGCTACTCACCATTCTATTTACTTTATGGTCCTTATGACAAACTGCCTGAATTCGACCTCAATATGACGGTTTACGAACAATACAACGAAAAAAGAAAACAAGAAATTTTACCATTTTTCGATCAAGTTTACGAGAAAAATAAGGAAAAATCTCAAAAGAAATTAGATAAATTAAATGAAAACCGAAATGACCCTCCAAACTTGAAACAAAAAGAAGTTTTTGTAGAAAGAGGAAGACCTAGAAAAACTGATCCTCCTTTCGAAAAAATCATTGTTGAACAACAGCAACAAAATAAAATCAGCGGTTTAACCGAAAAATCTCGAGAAACTACCGCAAATATTAATAAAGTCAAGAAATTAAGGAAAAACTTTTTCTCTTTTCAGAATTCCAATAATGCTGATGCAGACCCAAACCAACCAGGCCCTTCAGGTCACCAAAATAATCAATAACGGATACTTCGAAGAAAACTTGCGTAATGCAAAAATTTTAGATCACTATCACAAATTTCTTTTCTTGATTGACATCTCTTATTTAAGAAACAGTTACAAACAGCTGAGAAACAGTTTTTATAAATTACATGAACATGATACTTTAAGTACATCCACTCATGAAATATGTCTTGAATTTCAAACAAATCTCAATCAAGTTGAACAAATTTTGAATAAATTTAGTGGCAACTACAAAGTTAAGAGAGGTTTGGTGAATTTCATTGGAAAAGGTATAAAATTTATCACTGAAAATTTAGACGATGATGACTTGAATACCATAAATGAAAATTTAGAACGACTTCATCAAAATACAAATAATGAAATTGAAAGAATTGATAAATTAACATCATTTGCCAATCACTTGTCTAAAAGATATTCAGAAGATGTGGCTTTGTTAAATGAAAATATTTTGAAGACTCAGTCATTATTTGACAAAATAAAATCTAATGAAGAATTCACGATTAGGACACAAAATCTTATATTTCAATCGAAAGTATTACTCAACTATCTACTTATGATAGAAAGAACAATAAGTTTTGCAATATTTGAAATACCGAACCTTGAACTCTTCAAAGTTGAAGAACTCCATTCTATTGAACAATATCTTGAGAAAATTTATAAACCACAAGAGCTTTCATCAATTAATAATGCTCATCTTTACAAATTATTAGAATTTTCAAAAATATCTGTCATAGGAACAGACAAATCCTTAACATTCCTATTAAAAATCCCTATTCTTAAGCAATTCATTGCAAATTACTCCCAAGTGTACCCAGTACCCAATCATCAAGATATTGCGATAATACCACCAAAGAAGTATTTGATTAAGATCAAAAATGAGGAATATTGGACCGACGAAGCCTGCCGATCAATAAGCAACTCCTTAGTACTCTGTCTTCAAGCGCCAACAAAAGAAGCCTGTACCCTGACAAAGCCTCAACTTTGCCAAACTTCCTTGTCAATAAACAACTTCACGATTACCCACGTACTGAAAAACAAACAATTGTTGACCATTTTCAAGAAAACCCAAGAAGTAATAGAAGATTGTCATGGAATCATAATGAAGAAATCCATTCAAGAAGCCAATTTGCTCAGTTCCGACTGCAAAATCATAATTGAAAATTCTATATTCGACAACACAGTACCAATTTACAATATCACATTCAGAAACATTTCAAAAATTACATTGAAATTCAACCACAAAATCGAATTCCATTTGAAACATTTGAGAGAGCCAACCTCCATTATTCAAGAAGCTGAGAAACTCCGAGATGAACCCATGTATCTGCATCCGGTCATTCACATGACACATTATGCCCTAAGTGGAATATTACTTTGTCTCATGGTTCTAGGAATAATTGCTATCTTGTTAAACAAAACGAGAATTCAAGAGCTCCTGTTCAGTCCCAGGAAAATCATCCACCTAGAGATGAGCAACGTTCAAGGCCTTGGTACTGATAACGAGGACGTTCCAGTCTAAGGGGGGAAGTGTTACGAGACCGTTTCCCACAAGAAACACGGAATCGCATCGGAACCCGAAACCCAGGATTCCTGGAAGACGACACAAGGCGTGACCACCGATTGTGACTCTTTTCCGTTTTCATAATTCGAATAATAAATAGTCAGTTGATGTCTAGCGTTAGATAGATTCACTTGCTTGTTCCTTGTACAAATAAAAACGATATCCTTTCTATCGAGTTGTCCTTTAATTATAATTGGCAACCCTAAAAAGAAATAAGTTCTTTTTAAAAATAGACATTTGGATACGTTATTCATAACTATATGAATAGTTTGGAGAATTGATAATTATTTTTCGGCAAACGTATTCGCACTAGAATTACATAAAACTACCTACAAATCACCCAAATATTCCAATATTTTAAAGATAAAGCTAGTTATAAGAATTTGATGCCAATATGTAACCTAACATTTCTTACTTACTTGGCTTTTCAATTCGATGATTTCAGACAAATCGGTGGGTATTTTCAACGGCAACGAGCAAGAAAAATAGCAGATGACAAATGTATTTTTTCTGTGAGAAACCTATGGTTGAACTATACATAAATAAGTCCAATGAGTTTTAACTGGTAACGTTTGATTTCTGAACGAACCGATACCATTCTCCGTTCTTCCTGTGTATAGGAAAAATGTCCAATTCACGGTGAATTTATTGTGGTAATCAAAATTCGAAATCAAATTTCCGGTACAGAAGGGTTTTTCGTCAACTGGAACCTAAAAATCTGAATAGGGTACGTTAAATGAAAGTTCCGAGCAGGTGTTGTGAAGAGAGAGTTGAAAGGGTCAAAAAAATCCCTTTCCACCCACCAAAACGTCGAATGAAGATTTCATCGTCATGTTTTAACAATTTTTATTATAGTAATTGTTTTGCGTTGATACCTATCAACGCAAGCGGTCAAATCCATATTCTATATGTCAAAATATGTGTATAGTAAGACTAACGTACGTAATAATTTGTTCCTGATTTGAATGAGCTCGAAACTTGAGAATAATTCGAATTATAATTTTCTGATTAATTTGGGTAGTTGAATAATTTTTTCATGATAAAGTCGAAAATAGACAGTCATTTCCTTGAAGGAAGAATGAAAATTAGTTTTTGGTGACAGCTCCAAATTTTCTTCAATTATTAAAAAGCTGCAAATGTTTCGATCTCTTCAAATTGGGGCCATCAAAGATTTTTCACGAATAAAGATATAATCAATCGAAATATTTTCGATTAATTTTAACATATGCTTGAAGACGATCCCAATTTTGAAGGGATCGGAACATATGTAGCTTTTTACTCATTAAAGACAATTTATGGAGGAGACACGAAAAATTTATTTTCATTATCTGCATCTCCAATGAATGCAATGGATGACATATTGAAGTCACTTTCTTGACACTCCATAGTCTCAAATATTATCGCCGGGTTTCATAAAGCTTGATCGGGAAATCTACGCTTGATTGACGAATAAACGTCAATTTGTTTTCAATCGATAATTCAGTCATGATCGTTCAGAATATCATTCTCGCATCAAATTATGATGTTCATACGTCCATTCAATTATTTTCAATTGCTACTTCTTCAGTAAATTCAGAAATGAAAAGATTTCAGAGATTTCATTTTTGAAAATGAGAGACTGCCAAATCGTTGATCGGACAATCAAAGTTTTATGTATATGTATGTATAAAAACAAATGTGGTGTCAAGTGTGGTAATAAGGAGGAAAAAACAATTTTTTGTTAGAATGATTTTGAAAAGCTTGTTTTATAAGGTATAAAGCAATGTGCATACTAAATGAAACAAGTATTGAGACTAGTATTAAGTTAATGTATAATCAAAGGATTCAAATAGTATAGTCAACATAAGTGTCGCTCTATTCAAATATGAAACATCTTTTGAATATAAGTGACTTTAGTTTCAATATGATGTCTGAGGTTGAAGCAGACAAGTTGAGATGAAAATAAAAAAGTAAAATATGGGCTAGAAATCTACTTTGTTCTCAGAAGTTATGTTTATCTATCTGCACACATATGAAGATTTGATGAGAATTCAATTTAGGAGTTATAACTTTTAAACCAAGCCGAAAAATCATCCCCTTTTTCGAACAGATTATCAGCTAAAATTTCAAAGCATTTCATATATCAATCAAGACCTAAACACCCTCTTGTCCGCCGCTGCCTCATATTCTCATTCAAGTAGTATTCCGGGCTGTTTTCGGACATAACAGCAGCTGGAAGGATAAGGAAGATAGTTTATGCAGATACGCAAGGCATAAATGGCTCTCCCAGCAAAGAAGTCCTAACGCTGCTCTATTACGTGTTCGAAATAGATTATGGCTATTGTGGTAATTACAATGTAACCATATGGGCTACTCTACTCCAACGCTCTATTTATTACTTTATAGATATTCTGTAGCGTCATTATGACTATAATGGCCTAGGTCCTTCTCCATTTCAACTAGGAATTACACCTGCTCTTGTCACTAGAGATTGCATTAAATGGAGGAGGACCTTCTGTAAACGATCATCCCCGTTCAGATTGAGCTATTCAGATCGCGATTAGGAAAGTTTATTGGACTAATATTTCTGATATCGATGTTGATATTCATTTTATATTCACATCAGTCTGTGGTGATGATCAATTTATCAATACATAATGTATCGTTTTGAATATCCATCTCTATCTTTCTATATAAACATAAACTAATCTTAGGTCGTTCACGCATTTCTGTATGTATGGAATAATATCGTGGACGTACAACCATAACCCTATAAGTCCAGATACAAGTTTTTAGAAGAATGCGATTTAGTGTTGTAAGCCTTGCATAAAATCCAGTCTTAATCGAAATGCATAATTTACTATATATTTATTTAAGTAGCATCTGTTTAAGTATTCGAGTACAAAAATTGAAAGATATTTGTTGGTAAATTAATTTTTTATTGATTGTTTTCAACTAAATATTTCATCCAAAAACTGGACCTACTGGGTTGTGGTTGTGCGCCCACGATAATATTATCTAGACTCTTCTAGAGGATACTAGGTACAGAAATCGTCAGAAATAGCCCATTTATTGAATTATGAGGAAGTAATATTTCACCTCAAAAATTTCCGAAAAGAATGAAAAATCTGCTACTAATGAAGTCATGAAATTCCGATTTCAAAATACACCAATTGTCATCAGTTAAACAGAGTGTCTGTAAACAAATGCGAAGGACTTAGGGAGATGATTTCTCGATGAAAATTAGCAGGGGCAGTTTCTATAAATTTTTCTCGAAATCGACCTCCCTTCCAAGATACTGTTTTTGGAAGGTGATGACGGGTTGACAGTTTTCAATTTATTTTGCGGGTTCTAAAAAACACTGAGTCATAAAATCATACATAATATGAAGCACCAAGTAGATGTTACTCACACAATTTTTTAGATCTCATAACTTTATTATTAGGGGTTGAAAATAACAACCTATTATGATTTTTCTTCAAAAATTTTTTTCGTTGTTTAGATTTTCGAAAAATAAAATTCTCTTATGGTTTCCCATTCAATTCTGGGGGAAAAAGTCTCTTGCAAAATTTCGATACAATCGATGAAATGGATGAACAGTGATCATAACTGCATGTAGGTTGTTATTTATTCCGAGAATCGACTGTATCGAAATGTTGCAAAAGACTTTTTTTTCCAGAATTGAATGGGAAACCATAAGGGAATTTTATTTTTCGAAAATCTATCCCACGAAAACAATTTTTGAAGGAAAATCATAATGGCTGTTATTTTCAACCCCTAATAATAAAGTTATGAAATTTAAAAAATTGTGTAACATCTACTTCATATTATGTATAGTTTTATAACTCAGTGTTTCTTAGAACCCGTAAAAAAAATTAAAAACTGTCAACTCGTCATCGCCTTCAAAAGACTGTATCTTGGAAGGGAGGTCGATTTCGAAAAAAATTTATAGAAACTACCCCTGCTTATTTTCATCGAGGAATCATCTCCCTAAGTCCTTCGCATTTGTTTACAGACACCCTGTATACTGTGAATCTTTTCCAACAATTTTTGTCATGTTATTTTGAAAACCGTTCGACATAAATGTATGATCTTTTTTCATTGAATTTTTTCCATTCTTCTCCAGTCTTTCTGTTCAGTCTACAGATGGTCCGAAGGACACCGCGATCTTCCGAAAATGACCTTTAAGAAATGTCAACATTTCCATTTTTTTAAATTGGCAGGGAAAAGCTATTTCTGCCTGATCTAGTGGATAGTTAATTTTAATAGATTCTAGACCTATAACATGAATGGTTGTTTGAATTCATTCACACGGAAATTTCTTCTTCATGCTCTTCTGATTATATTTACCAGCAAATGAAGACAAACTTTTCAATTCGGCATGCACCCTATCTAAATGAACCGAATAATTATCATAAAATAAGTTGTTTTACTGTTCATTCATTTCAAGTGAACCCGATTTTTTTATTTGTTTATCGAAAACGTGAACAGAAATTTTCAAGTTGAATATTTTTTTGGAAAGTTATTGGGAATGATGATTTCCGTAACCATCAGAAAGATATTCTCGCCAGTTTCCAAACACGTGAAACCGTGGGTGAACCCTAGTAATATTATATAATGACCCGAGTTTACCCCTCTTCTGAAGGAAAAACATACTGACTTCACTTATCACGAGGCAGATCAACGGGAACCGTGGAATAACTTTTTTCGCTACATTTGACGATAAAAACACTGGATTTCCCCCAAATCCCCACGAGACTCACTTATTGATATCGTATTTATAGGTATTATAGATTCTGTCGCCTGATTGAATGTTTATGTAGGGACATTTGGTAACCCCTGTATCATGCAGTGCGCTTTTTAGATATATTCACTTATGCACTCACCTATTCCAACGAACAGCGAAGTTGGGAAATGTATATTTTACTGCCTTTTTGTAATATCCGTGAAAGCTAAATAAAGTCACTATCGATGGAAGAAATGTGAAGGAAAAATATTTCGAAAAAACGTCTTCGATATACAGGCTGTTCCTAAATTGAACGTACAAACGAAAAGGGGAGATTCCTTAAGTGAGTTTAAGAAAAAAAAGTCCCATAAACATGGGGTCGCAAACGTTTCATTTTCGAATTACAGAGTGTTGAAGTTTGAATTTTTTTCAAGTTTTTTTCTCATAGTATCTATACTTCACAAGATATTCAACTAAAATTTGGCATAGATATTACATTTTAGAGTTCTCACCACGTGACATGGCAATTTCGATAGAAGATCTACAGGGTGATATTTTTTCTGGAACACTGCCCCCTGTTCTTCTGCAGAACTTTTTTTTGGTGAGCAACTATTAATTTTAAAAAATGTAAAAATAATCTTTGTCTTATACTTAACTTTTCGGTCTCTTGTAGTTTTGTCGTATCTACCAACGATTTCGAGAAAAAAAATTTTGAACGATTCTCTCGAAATTCTCGTAACTATGATAGGAAGGTCAGAAAAAATATCACCCTGTAGATCTTCTATCGAAATTGCCATGTCACGTGGTGAGAACTCTAAAATGTAATATCTATGCCAAATTTCAGTTGAATATCTTGTGAAGTGTAGATACTAAGAAAAAAAAACTTGAAAAAAATTCAAACTTCAACACTCTTTGTTTAGTACTTAGAACGATTAAATTTTGGAATCTTGAAAGAAAAAAATTCTTTTTTATGTAGGTAACAACAGGTAATTATGGGTTCACCCAGAATGCAACCAAATTAATCCCTCTTGCATTAGAGTGAACCATTTCGTCAATCCAATATTATAAAGGAATTCAATTTTTGTAAACTATATTTACTGTAGTAAATAAACCCACTTAAATGAAATTATTCAGACGATATTTTCGTATAAAAAAAATTCCTTCTTCTTCTCTCTTGAAATTCTTGAAGTAGTCCTATATCCACAGTTTTTTTGGATATAAGAAGTTTTTTCGACCAAAAATCACTTAAATAAAGGGTAATTTCAATGCGATCACATTCTTATTTTCACAAAATGCCCTCTTTCGCACAGAAGCTTTCCTGACCGAAAATACAAAATCCAATAAGGAAAATCCAATAATTCCGTAATTCATATAAACTCAACAAAGGACTCATACATTCGAAACTCTCTAAGGTAATAAGGAAACGAATATTCTCCTTTATATCCCTTCTCATAATGATGAATATCCTTTAATACTGGCATTTTCCCTGGAGCCCAACCGATGTGGTATATGTAAATCAAATCCGAAGCCAGCTTCTTCAAAAAAGGTATAAGACCTATTCATAACTTTTTCTTATTGTATTCAGTAACAATGCACGCTGGAAAGGGATCATTGTCGAAATGAAAATTTATAGGTAAGAAATTATTCGTCCTCTCTTTCCTGGGATCTGAATTAGGAAAGTTCTTTTTATGGAAAAGTCTTCTGAATTATTTGTCTAGTGATCCGTGGTACAGAAAGTGGAAAAATCACAACATTCCTAAGATCTCTCAGACATAATTATAAGAAAAATTTTGAAACGTATGTTACATTCTTTTAGGGGATGGTTTTCAAGAGCCCCCCCTATCTGAACTTCTTTCTATTCCTCGAAGCTGTACGAACCTAGAGAAAAATCTCGAAACATACTCTAGGATAATGCCAAGACCCATAAAAAGTATCCCTTCGTATAAAAACCCGAATACCCAAATTTATGAAGATTCAACTGCATTTCCTCCTCGAGAAAAACCCCATTTCAATTTCTATTCGAATGGAAAATATTTCAATAGCATACGTTTGTGACAAATTCGAAAATAATATACGACATATCCGGAGGACCTTGCATAGGGGAGGCGAGGAACCACTCTCCAATATATAACTCGTAAATTCGATTTCAATGACCACAAACCCGATGTCTGTTGACAGCGGTGGGGAAAAATATGCGTGGCCCTTTTTCTTCTCCTCTCTTGACATTCTCTCAAACGAAATGTATATGCAAGGTTTTGGTCATAAAGGGATTTATTTCGAAAAATTTTTCTCGTTACTGGATTTCTCATATTGGTTTTTATTCGTCATCTCCTCAGGAATGAAAGATCCGTTAATAACAGTTCAAGTTTAGAGAATCAACTTGATAAGGAAGGCAACCTGTTTTCGAAAATCTTTTATATAATAGTTAAAATTTTTCTATTACATTTATGTTTATATTTTATTTCCTTCTTTTATTTTTCGGAAATAATAACGAAAAAGGTCGAGTGTATGGAATTTCAGAAAAGGCAATCGGATAAATTTCAAAACAAGGTGTCTCTCAACATTCCTGCCCAGTTAAGGGTTTAGAGGGGGCTGTCATTACTCTCACAGGGACACAGAATTGATACGAGGATGTATTGATATCTAGTTAGCCTAGACTAATTCCATGCATGAAAAAAATATTGCGTTACCGTAGCAATGAACAATAATTCATTAGAAGTGTCAGTGTGAAGTTTGAGGTCGAAAAGGTAAACCAAAGTTAAGCAATGAATTAAACGAAAGAAGATGTCCACCGAAATTGTGCAAATCGAAAAATTGGAGTATCGAGCCATCATCAAGTACCTGTTCAAAAGAGTTAAGAGGTACGCAGATTTACGAAGATATGCTTAATACCCTTGGTGATCAATGTCCTTCGTATGCGACCGTGAAAAATTGGACTGCAAGCTTCAAAAGAGGTAAATTTTCCATTGAAGATGATGACCGATCGGGAAGGCGAGTTTCTGTGTCAGTCCCCGAAAATATCGATGCAGTTCATGACATGATTTTATCAGACCGTCGAATTGGGCCAAAACGGATATCTAAAGCACTGAATATTTCATACGAATGCGTTCATCATATGGTTCACGTCAATTTGGACATGAGAAAAATTACTCCAAAATGGATGTACAAATGTTTGAATTTTGACCAGATGCGTGCAAGGGTAGAAAAATCGCGTTTGATCTGTGCTCGATTTGAAAACGATGTAGACTTCTTAAACCAAATTGTTACTACGGATGAGACTTGAGTACATTTCTACGATCCAGAAACAAAGCAACAATCGATGGAATGGCGACACTCTGGTTCTCCAAGACCAAAGAAGTTTCATGTCCAAAAATCTGCTGGAAAAGTTCTTGCTTCAGTTTTTTGGGATTTCCATGGAGTAATCATGAATGATTTTTTGGATATAGGTAGAAGAATAACCGGATATTACTATTCGACATTACTGATCACTCTATGGGAAAAATTAAAGAGAAAAGACTCGGAAAGCTATCCAAAGGTGTTTTGTTTTTACAGGACAACGCCCCTGCACACAAATCTCATGTTATCATGCAAAAAATTCCTGATTTAGGGTTTGAATTACTAGAACAACCCCCTTATTCACCAAATTTGGCTACATCCGACTACCATCTCTTTCCTCAACTGAAAAAACGTTTAAAAGGTCGTAAATTTTCTTCCAACGAGGAGGTAATAAAAGCTGTAGTTTGCAAAGCAAGAAGAAACATTTATTTTGAAAAGTCTAGAGACGTTGCAGGTTCGCTGTAATAAATGTATCCAATTAAGAGGAGAATATGTTGAGTAACAAAATATTCTGATATTGAAATTTTGTTTGGTTCTATAGAAGGATGAGAATTTTTCAATATATCCTCGTACAAGCTGATTGGAACCAAACAAATAAAATGTTCCTTCTTGAACCAAATTTCACCTCTTTTTGATGGGTGGAACCTATTCAAATTGACACAGTATGAGGATGCGAAAACCTGTTATTGGCTTATGCTTCTTTGATGCTTACCTTGACCCACCTCAACATGCTACTCTGATAGCCCAACGTGAGCATTGGTTAAATACTTCATCGAAGTGAAAATCACGTGTAATTCAGTTTTAATTTTTCTTCTTTGTTTCTTGTGATTGACTGAGGGTAATTTTAATTTGTCACCCTTTCTTGACCATTTTATTGTTGCCAGTATTTTTTCACATGTATTAGCCGCATCAGTGTCTTGTTGTCTCCATTCCATAGAAATAAAAAAATGTGAGGATTGCACAAATTTCCAGTGACTTCTTCAGTCTCGAAAAAAAAATGAAAATGACCCCTCCTCAGGTAATTCATTTCAACATTCTGTAGTTCGGAAATAATGCCTTCAGATATAGGTTCATATGAAGTTTTTATCCTGTTTTTATATAGAATATACATTTATATTTTTCAACAAAATTTCGGGACGCTTTTTATGAATATTCGTCTTCTTGCTGTCAACGTGGCAAGGCCTCAGTAGCGAATCTATTGCTCAGTTTATTCCTTATATTCCCATGCGAATTTCACGGGAAATCACCATATAAAATCGGCACTTTTCCACAGCCGCTTTCTCGACAATAAAATGGGCATTATAACAAGCGGAAAATATGAACAAATGGATAAAAGAAACGGGAAGACCGTACAGCGATTGAGGATTAGAGAAAAAGGGAGCCCTTATAACAGTGGAATTAGGACCCAACTTGTACAGCGTTCTCATTTTCCGGACTGTAATTAAGAAGGGTGGAAATTCATCAGAATGGACTTTGAAATGAAGTAGATGACGGTTTCGGTTTGTGGATATTATTGAAGGAACTCGAAAAGCAGGTAGAGTATGAAATTGAGTAAATATTCGGTTTTAATTTAGAGTCTTACCGGAAGAATTAATTCGATCCCAAGGAAAAATGGAGGGGACATTCGCGGCTTCACGTTTATTTTCGTTGAATTGTGATGTTGGGGTCCAGCAAATTGAAACTGTATTTACTGAAGGTGCGAATATTAATTTGGGGAGAAATATCCTCGATGAAATTTCAACCATCATTTTGGAGTCAATAAAATATTGGAGAGTTACATTACATATCCTCAAATATGTTTAAAATCTTATATGTAACGTCCCTTTTGGGAGTGAAATTAATGTAGGTATATATAACTTTTGCTATTTTCAAAAAAGGAAATGGAAAGAATGGGATATAATGGGCAGATAAGCAGTTGAGCAGTTCGTTAATACTACTTTTTCAAAATGTCTAGAGTTCAGGTGAAAGATGGAAGAATACAGAAAAATGCCACATGCATCTATAGTGTGGGTAAAAACTAACTTATGTGATGTTGTGATTATGGAATCATATTATTTCCATTATTTTCAGTACCACATTGCGGAGTATACTTTCATATTGTTTATAGAAATTTTATTGATGTTTTGTTCCCTATTTCTTCATTTATTCTATACTCCAATTCTTCTTCAGAAGACATTTCTTTTAACATCGTCCTCAATGAAAAACCTGCATTAGTCTATATTACTACATCATTAAATTTTTTCATGAAAGAATTCAAAATTTAAGAAAAAACATAAATATCTTACACCTTGAATGTTCTCAGTGAATAAAGAAACTAGAAAAATAGAGTCTGAATAGAATAAATTGAATTGGTTCCCGTAGTTTTTCAAAAATACGTTGAGTAATTCGAATATTCTCAAGCTATAGCAATGAAATTTACTCTTCATTGTACCCTCATCTTTTGCATGATACTTTTGTACTTCATTTTACTTCAGTATACTATCGTAAAGGCTGTTTAACCAACAATCAGGCACTCTGTATTGTTCGTGTGCAATTTAGAAATGTATATTTATTACGTCCAGATTCATAATCAAACCTTAAGTCCCTTTAATTTTAAAGCTTCCTTTAACCCTACTAAAAATGGCAGTAAAGGAAGCTTTAACCTTAAAGTGTCTTTAAGTTGGATTATGAAACTGGACGTTAGGGAATATTTCATTTCTCCATATACATTGTTTATAAGTTTAAGTATAAATTTGTATATAACTTATTTTTATTTTATTTGAGGACATCGCCATAGTTTTAAACGTAAGTAATTCAGATTTCGCAGATCTCGAATGGAGGAAGTACATCCCCTTGAGTAAAAACCACAACTCATCAAATCCTGCATGATTGCTTCGATTGCCATTTTCCTCGCCCTGTACGAAACCAAGGGGTTGAGAACTGATATTCTATATCTTGTTACTTCATTGAATTTCCAATTTGAAGTATGTTCGAGATCAGATTTATATAAAGGTCTATATTATTTATCGAGAATGGAGAAGAAACCTCGTGAAATGTATTTGAAACGATACATATCGACCACTAGGATTGCATTTGGGTTATCTTCAGGCATTAGTTGTATAACGAACAAATAGTCACAAAAAAACCCTTTAAACATTACCTCCAATGAGTCTTAACTATTTCTTTAAAACTCTTAATTGTATATTAAAGGGTGGAAGATTGAAAGATAGTTTTTATATTCGACAATTCAAGATACTGAGCAGAAACTCACTGGAAAAATAAGTAGGTACCTTTCAGAAACAAAATTTTTTCAGTATATTCATAACCAGCTTTTGTTACTTAGGTAAAGGTTATCTCTCCTACAGATTACTTGTACATTACGATCAGTTGATGTATTTTTTTTTGAAAAATTATACAGCTTTCTAACGAAATATAAAACAGATGAGTCGTATAATATATTTGGGCCATATTCATTCAGCTAATTCGAATGCATGCTATATCAAGCATTCGAACATTTCATAGGGGAGGATAATTATCCAATAATTCCATCAGTTCGCATATTCGAATAGTCTGTTTCGTTGTGAACAATAAAACAATGCTAGGGGAAATGAAAACAAGCAT
Organism: Coccinella septempunctata; assembly: GCF_907165205.1. Taxonomy (NCBI): domain Eukaryota; kingdom Metazoa; phylum Arthropoda; class Insecta; order Coleoptera; family Coccinellidae; genus Coccinella; species Coccinella septempunctata. The sequence continues at coordinate 31,823,464 of NC_058191.1, read as the reverse complement.
GCTGAATTGGTATGTTCATCTATATCAAAAACAATATTCTATCGAAATATTCGTATATAATATGTCGAAACTGCAATTTTCCTATTATTAGATATATTTTCGAATCATTCATTGGGACCCAACAAAAGTAAATATTGAAAATACGATTGATTCAGTCGCACGAAAATGATTTGATTATATAGAACCAATCAATTTCGAACAATATCAGAGTCGAGGGAACATGCCGATCAATGGAAGTGTGGAATCTATTACAGCACTCAAACGTATCCAGAGTAAACTAATTAATGGGTTATTTAAAATTCAAATTCATATCTACAAGTATTTTACTGCGGTTAATTGGCAAATTTTCAACGCAGGAATAATGTTCAGAACATTATTTATTATTGTATGCAACCATGAATGGCTGATTGAGTGTATTGTGGACTCGATGCTGGCTTATTCTGAGCGACTTTGTTGGGAATTACCCGAGAGAACCAGAGTCTTTTCCGAGGTTTATAGAGGAAATAAGTTCAAATAATTATATGTATATTTCTAATTAAACTTCCCCGTAGTGAACGCCTTCTGGTGAAAGAGAAATTTTATGGTATCTACTTATATAATCATAATATTAATTTATTAACCCCATGTTCCAAATATCACATGTAGGAAATGTCATTATACTGGGTGTTTCATAAACATTGCGAAAAAATTCAAGATATTGTTCTCTGAATTATTTGGATTCTGAAAGATCCTTTAGGCCTTTGTCCAGAATTATTCGACTGAATTCAATCTGTTATATTACCACGAAATCACTGGCGAACTGAATTCTACCGGTAGAATCGGGTGACTTGGGACAGTCCTGTAACTTGGGAGAATTACCCCCCTTGCAGATTTCTTTGTTTCTTACCGTTTATGAGTGAAGGGTCAAATATAAATATAAATATAAGATTGTGTAGCGTCTTTTCGGTTAGTTTAACAATTAATTCCTGTTGAGTTTGCCGTGACCAGAACGTTTGAATTGACAGGAAAAATTAAAGAATTCAGGAGAGTAAAAGCGCGTTTTTTTATGGCCTTTATACTTTCTAGTGCCCTGTACATGTATTTCACTTTGTGCATGTGTAATTTTTTTTCTGGATACGTGGGATATTGGGATATTAGATATGTCATGAAACAAAGTTGTTTACAAATCAAATAGCAACAAGGATTTCATTAATTTATTTTGTTGTTTCATAGGGTGACTTAGGATAATGCCGAATAGATACAAGCGGCGCATTGGCAGCAGGAAATATGCCGATTTTTCGCAGGATATTATTATTTACGTTATTTCCACAAAAAAATCACCAAAGAATGAAAGAAATCAAAGTTCCCTTGTGTTGTTCAGTTTTTTTACATTTATGTTACAATATATTTATTTTCGCTCTAAAAGGGGTTTTTCATTTAATTTCCTTACCGAATTTCAACTATATAATCACAAATTTTAATTTTTCAAAACTCTACACCATCTCAAGTCACTTATTTCATTTGAGAGTTGAGAAATCGATGGATTTTAACTTGTGTCCCAAGCCTTCCAACTCGGTGGGTGACTTGGGACAAGGATATTCCATTTTTTTAAAATTTATATCCGAATTCTGATGCACGGTATATATCCTAATCAATAGTCTGAGTCATTAAGCATATTTGAACCTCTTTCTCACCTGAAAATATGTCACCGTTTTTGAAATATGACGAGTTGAATTTCAAAATCGTCCCAAGTCACCCGAATCTACGGTAACAAAACTTCCCAAATTTCCACAGATTTCATTGAATTTTCATACTAAAAAAAAATGCTGTCATCAAATGATTATTGTCATTTGAGGAATTTATATCTCCTAAAGGTCTCATTTCTATCTATAGTTGCAAGTGAGTACTTTTCTTGGTCTCTGACATCGACAAAACCAAAATCCTGGTTAGTCCGCCAGAAAGCCTTCCAACAGATATCAGCCTGGAAAATGAAACTCTAGAACAGGTCGAGCAGTTCAAATACTTGGGAAGCTTCATAAATACTAGGGCTAACCTTGACACGGAAATACACAACCGTATCAATTCGGCATCACGGGCATTCTGGAAGCTAAAGGATAGAGTGTTTCAAAATCACGACCTCAATCTGAAGACCAAGACAGCTGTTTACAAGGCAGTGGTCCTCCCAACGCTTCTTTACGGAAGCGAAAGCTGGACGCCCTACAGGTGACATATTAAACAGCTTGAACAAACGCAACAACGTCATCTAAGACAGATAATGCACATCAGATGGTTCCATAAAGTTTCGAAGGCAGAAGTCTTGCAGCGCGCGAGTTGTACAAGAATTGAGACTCAAGTAACGAGGGCCCGACTCAGATGGAGCGGCCACATTCTGAGGATGCAAGACACAAGATTCCCCAAAATAGCTCTATATGGCGAATTCACTGAGGGAGCCCGGAAACCAGGAGGCCAGTACAAGCGGTTTAAGGATACACTACATCAATCCCTAAAATCAGTTAATGCCAATCATAACTGGGAACAACTAGCATTAGACAGGTCACAATGGAGGTCTTTGGTACATAGTTATAGTGGAGACTCGAGAAGGATACAGCGGCGGCCAGATCTGGTTGGTGACTATCCATGCCCGGAGTGTGGTGAGATATGTAGGTCACGGTTGGGACTCTACAGTCACAGGAGAGCACACAGTCGCAATTAGCCCTGAAAAATTATAAGTCTGTTCGCACCTTTTTTTTTTCCTTTATTTTCTTTTTGTTTTTTTCCCTTTTATCGTCTTTTTGTAGATTCATTCCCGGCAACGGGATAAAGCAATGAATGAATGAATGGTCTCTGATATTTTAATTTCACGTACTTCTGTTTTTGATACATGCTTCTGTTCTTTTATGAAAATGATGAAATCTGTCTAAAGGTGTTGAAAGGCAGATTATAAAAGAGAAGGGAATTATAAAAATTATTATTTTGAGTGGATCATAGTAGTTTTTCCAATATGCACTATGCCCATTGGCTTCGCTTCAAGCATAATGAACATCTTAAGTTAAGAGGAGTTTATACCACGGGACTTTCACGCCATCCGTATAAGACGTATAGGGGAAAGACTACCAGAATTTGGGGTGTTGCCAGAACACTTGAACGATAAGTAGATATCACGGATCTTACAATAGTTTCTACTTTCGTTTTTTCGAAAAGATGGGATCACTTAACGAACGTCTTTTTTCAATTTCACCAAGATACCAATTGTAGCCAATGGCGAGACTTTTCGAGAAATTTTTTTATCTGGAAATTCATAGAAAAGATGATTTCACCTCGGAAAATTAATAACATAAATGAATATTTGTTTTTCAATGAAAAAAAATGACGAATAGAAAAATTCTTGACTTTCCGAGATGACGAACTGATTGAATTGAATTGTAATGAAAACCCCATATAAATTAGTGATTTCTGACTTAAGATATTCTTTTCCCCTTTTGAACTGGTCAATAAAACGGTGTAGACCCCTCTCAAATTATTGAAATACACTAAAGATGCGTTCAAAGTTCTATAGAAGATTTCTTGTTCAAAAACACTAATGGTTCGTAAAGAATCATAGGGTCGAATGAGCACTCCTTCTGGGATATGAGGTGTCAAAGTTACGAAAAAACACGCTGCTTATAAACCGTTAGTTTGCCATTCACAAGAAATTATTACAAGAATCGGAATAACAAAAAACCAACAATATCGCAGTAAAAGCGTGGCCAAAAAATCAAAAAACTTAAAATTATTACAGAGATAAGAGTTAAATTCAGATGCATACACCACTTATTACAGAGTGTATATCATCCATATCATTATTGGAATAAAAAAATCATGATTTTAGAATCGCGCATCTCATATAAGTCAATAAATGAACTCCGGTGCATAGAGGAGAATTGTGTGGCTTTGGCTTAAGGGCTTTTCCTGCCCCTCGTCGCACCCCCATCCACCCGAACCGAAATAATTCCTTTTCCATCCAAGCTGCCACAATTATGAAAATAAAATTCGCCCGACCCTTCGAACCGCCATCGGGCAATTTTTTTTCAATGGACCGCGAGTAATCTTATTCTCGCCCATTCCCAAATAAAAACAGGTCTTTTAGATAAATATAATTTTTCCGTCGGCGATTTAATTTTTCGGAGTACGTAAGTTTCACAGTCCGATGGTCGGCAATCGCTCTTGAATTTTTCATTTTTCGAGGCCGTTTTCTATCGAGGATTTGAATTATGGTCAGGGGATGGGAGCGCGCCGAAAAATTGTAATTTGAATTTTAAAATTACTTCTCTGTCTGCTTCCCTGTACTCTTCGCAAATTGAAATCGATCTTGTTTCTGTGGCTTAGCGACTCCGTTATCATATTACGGAAAATTTGCATTCTGCCAAATAGCAACTGCTTATCGATGATTCGTTTTACCGAACCAACTAACTCGTGGAAATTTCAGTCTCTAGAATTTTATTCATCTCACGCTTTCTATCGAGTGCCATGTGAATTACTTCTCAATTTCACCTATACTATATGATACTCCGAATTCCATAACTCTTAAACTGGAAAAACAGAAATGGTAATATATAAATCTCTCATTCATATTTGAAACTTTCTTTTCATTTCTCATTTTAAGTCCTCAACATAGGAAAATATCTAATATGGAGACGACAATTCGAAAAACCGCTTTCTGAAATATTGTCCCTCATCATTAGAGTGCAGTGTAACACATCTCAATCTACTGGGGCCTCCAGGTACAGGTTGTTGTATATTTATGTTGAATAATAGTTATTTATGCATCAACTGAGTTAAATGAATATTTACTCATGAGAACAGTTTAACCCATGAGCCCGAAGGGTAGGTTTATTTTTTCGAACGAGTAAACATTTATAACTCAAGTGTTGTATATTCCATTTCGATTAGGACTCGAATGATAACACGAAGAATTATCTAATTTATGAAATTAAAGGTGTCGCTTTTATTGATTGTTGCTAGGGCATTATTCAATCCATAGCAACAAGAGCAAGATGACGTTTATCTCCCCATCTCCTTATATTCATGGTATTTCATTTCACTTGAGAGTTAAAAAATTTTGTATTTCACTGAATAGATATACCTACGTCCACTTACCCTTGTTGCTATGGTTTGAATCATATCTTTAAAAACCAAAATGGAATAAATAACTATTAATATGAATATTTTTCATCGTATGTTACCTATGCTATGTCTTTCAAACGAAATGATCAATTGCGATGGAAATGCAATTTACAAGCTTAAAAATTGATGAATTGAATTTCCATGACAAATTTCGCCCTTGTAGAGGGACAATTTATATTCAGATAAAAATAATATTTAATTTACTGAGCAAAGGTTTAGAAGAGCTCCATAAAATTCATTGGGAAACTCCACAATGAAGCTTACTTTAATTCTGGCTGAGATGACCGTTTAGCAAACATGGCTGGATACCTAAAATGATTTAATTAAGTTTTGACAATTGCTCGTAGTTCCCCTCTGCAACATTTGACGACTTAAATGGTGGGCCAAAATAGCCTTTCGCGGTAGTAAATAACCATGTTATGGCCACTAAAGCAGGTGATTCCACTAAATTGTGAAAGTTATTTGGGGTCCAAGTTGAGTAATTATCTTGAGACGTGGATATGTCACTGCCAACGCGGTGGTTGTATTAACTTTATGCAGCATGTTGTTTCATTTGAAGATTCGATTGATTGGGGATACCCACTCACATCTACATTTACTGAGTAAAACGTGGAATTATTCTTCCTTGAATACCGATATTTCTTCAGTTAGATTATGATTGGTTTTCTAAGCCATTATAGGTAAATCGCAAAATGGCGAATGCGTTGATACCACAAACGAATATTTTCTTTCGGTACATTCTTCGGGTACATGTGTATGTGTATTGGATCCACGAAAATGAAAAGTTGGGAGAAATTGCATTAATTGAAATATCTCGATACGGGTTCCTTCACTCATAAATAAAAAGAAAGAAATATGCGAGGAGGGCAATTGTTCCAAGTTACAGGACTGTCCCAAGTCACCCGAATTTACCTTTACTAAGTATATACTTAGGTATCATTCTGATATTTAATTAATACTTAAGGGCGAAATAGGTTTATTAATTTCCAATAATAAGTGTTTTTGACTCATTTTTCATTTCGTAATGAACAACAACACTCTCTAAACACGTTTGATATCGATTTCAAGGACGTTCCTTCCAATAAGTTAAAAAAATTTGACTTGATTATTCGAATCTCTGAAGCTTTCCCACTAATGCTGTATTATAATTATTTTCTTATTGCAATAAGATATGATGCTTCAATATATGTATTTTCAGAATGTAACAAATAGCAAATATGTATTACTGAAAGGATATCTATTCTTCAATTCAATTTCTTCAAACTGAAATAAGCATATTATTTAATTCTGCTTTTAAGAGATAAATGGAAAAATGTTGTCCAAATGATCAATGGAGTTGTCCTCAACACTTACTAATACTTTAATTTTTATCCGTAGTTATTTAAACAGAAAAAAAAATACTTTCCGGAGTTGTTGGGAAATTCACGTCACGTAATAAAACATTATTTGTTTAGATGTAATATCAAAATACGAAATAGTAGATTGAACTGGTTTTCAACTTATATGATCTTATTTGAACGTACCCTTAAAAGTGCCATCAATATTTTTCGCAAGTGAAGAAAAATAAATAATATATATAATAAATAAATGGTTATCTGCATCTGCATTTATATATTTCATTGATCCGGTATTTAGTTTTATGGAGAAAAATGGTGAAACAGTTATTTTTTTTTTAATTACGCATTCTCTCATGTTTAATCGAGGAATTTTTCATGCACCCTCTTCGTGGGGTGGGGAGTAGTTGAGATTGAATAGATTGTTTGATGGAGTTTTTGTTAATCCTTTTTTTATTCTAGCTATGAAATTGTTAAACTTGATGTTTTTGAAGTGAAAAAACCAGAACCTCTAGAAATGATTAACAAGATGAATAATTTTGTGAGGAAAAAATTCAATGTAGATAAAAAGCGGTGACTTGATATTTCCATCATATCAAATAGGAGTATCAGAATATTGTGAATACTCGCAGGGTGATTTATATATTTGTTAAAATGAGTTTTCTCAACTTTAACATCAGAAAGATGTCAAAAATTCAAATCATAATGGATTGTATAGAAGTAGTGGAAGAATTTAAGTAGGTATGTGAATTCAACAATCGTCTAACCTACATAAAAGTGCACTAGGCAACAGTTTTCCGTTTGGTTCACATCGAGATCCCCATTTCATTATATTTCATTCTGAAGAACACAGAGAATCAATGTTGAACAACGTTCACTTGAGTGAACCATTATTTGCTTCCCACTTAATTGCCGGTTATTTTTGCCTTTATTGCAGTTCGCGATATAAGATCGCGGCCCTGTTAATTGTCATGTATTTAATTAGAGACAAAATGGCTACAAGACACGCGATATGATATGCACAGGACGTCATGTCGAGACAGTTCTTGGAACCGTTCACGCAGTTCATTCATAATGCTGCTTTCAACACTCTGGAAAATAGTTGGACATGGTATTGCGAATTTTATTTATTAACCTTGCACATCCCTGCTCAAGATAAGATTTTATCCATGGATTCCAACGTGGAATCCATGCGTGTTTAACAGAAAAAAATGGATGCAAAAGGAACTATATTGATAGAAGATAAGAACTGATAAAATGCATTTGAGTATTTTAGCAATAACTTATATCTCATTAAGTAGTTCACAGTCAGAAAACTTAGAGAAACTATTCATAACCCTTTAATGGTATAATCCCTTTATTATTATTAGCAAGTACAATGTTTAAAGATGTGATTGCTTTTTTCTTCTGAATGAAAAAATCTCTTGGCAATTTAGTGAAGCAGGGAATTACAACAACAACATATTCTTTTAATGTGCCTACAATAGAAAAAGATTTGGATTTAGATTTTTTCTAGGCTGATAATGGATGAATATTTATTATTTCTTCTATTTTTGCTATCTACATCAGTGGTTTTAGATGTATCATTGGTAGTTATTGGAATAAACTTTATTGTTGAAAATTTATTCGGAAATTCTTTCAGAAATATTTTGCTTTCTCTTTACTGGCATTATTTCAGTCGTTACTATGTATTGACTTTCTCTTTTTATTTTTTTGTTAGTTAAGTTTTGTTTGTTAGAAATCATTATTCCTACTCATAGAGGAGGTGTAAAATTCAAAGCTCACCTCTACTATCTTTAAAACTACACCAGATAGAAATTCCGTTTTTTAACAAAAGAGTTCTGGCTTTGTAGGTTCCCGACATGAAGTCTCTGAAATCTTAATTTCTTCTTTTGTTCTAGATTTATAGTTAAAAATCGGGACTATATGATATTCTAAAACTGCTTATGCAATCTTCTTTCACAGACGATTCCAATGAAATTTTGAAATCCTACAACTTCAATGCTGAGGGGAAGCAATACTTCAAGAATCTCCATTCAAAAACGGCATTCAGTATTTCTTAATTGACGCTTTCAATTTGTTACGTGAAGCCTTAATTTTTTTTTAATTGAAGTTGAAGGACGTCTTGATATCACATCGTTTTTTTTTCCAATTTAGTAGCTTTTTTATGAGAAAAAAAACTTGAACTTTAGTGTCAATAAATCTTGTTTTCACAATCATTTTTAGACGGTTTTTCGACATATTTCGATAAAAATAACGACGGGGTGACATCGGCGATTCAATTCTTCATATATTGCAAAGATTTTCATAGCGATATATGACAAAATTACGATGAAATTCAGGAATAACTGAAAATTATTCAATATTCCTAATATTACCTCTCACGTGGTAATTGCTACTTTTCAACTGACTCAGTACGTAATTCAGGTTATTGCTCAAAGATGTGACACATTTTCGTATTCATTAAATGATAAATTCTTATTATTCTCGGATTTAAGAGAGCTAAATTATAAATTTTATTGTATCATGAATATTTAGAATATTAATTCAGTAATGAAATGTTATTCTATTTTAAATATATCTAGTTTTTTAAGAAAAATGTTTGATTTTTCACTTAAAATTAAAATTTTTATATAATTTTTTTTTCATTCTGTTAAAAATAAATTAGGGGATAAGCTTTAATTTATAATTTTTCTAATTTAAATGAAAATTTATAATTTATAGGATTAAAAATTTCTATTAATAAACATATATTACAATTTATTATTATTAAAATAAATTTTTTATTTAATTTAATTAAAATGAAGAATTTAATACTGTGGGCCAGCATCCGTAAAGCAACCGAAGATGCGTCTTGATCTCGAATCGTATGTACTACTTCCCCTTAATGTAATTCAATGAAATTATATATAGCATTTTTATTGGAATCGGCTTGCTGGATTTCAAGATACTGCTTTCAACTTTTTTCTTTTTATGCAGCTGCCATATTGAATTTTTCCAGTGAAACATATATGTATAATATATGTATTCAAAATTCGACTTATCTTGTTCAAATTTGACAATATTTTTGAGAATGCAGTCCCCGCATCTTTTTGGAATTGGGTTGTGAATTATATATCAATCTGACATATTGAATTTAATTTTATTATTTCACATTTTTCTGCTTTTGTTTTTTCTATTTCAGGTCAAATCTGCTGGCAACGTGAAGAAGACACCCTGGATTTTTTTTCTTCGAGGAAAAGATCAATTTTTGCAGTGCGAGATGACCTTCAGTATCGAATATTTCAGCTGATTTTGTAAAGAGTTGCATTTCTAACAGTCCACATTTCCACTCAAACTATTCATATCGAAATTGAAACAAAACCTGCAATCATCTGTTTACCCAAGTCTCTCAGTGGTAGTGACTAGTTTCCATTTCAAATTGAAAACAGAGCATCTGATAAAGGACACCACCAAGACAGCAGATAAGCTATAAATCCTCCGGACAATTGCGCGAAATGGGGAGGGCGATCGCTTTACATTCGAATGGGTGGATCTTATCACAGAAATATTTTAAAATGTCACGACGACGGCCACGACAATCCATACGACTCCGGCTCTAATATGAAAATATTAAAAATCCCAGTGAAATCCTTTTGAATGCCGTATTAAGGCGAATTAACATGAAAATGGTTTGACAGCTGAATGCCCACACGGCTCCTTCTGAAAGGGAACGCCTCAGGCGTTTCAGAATCGCCCTGAAATGCTGAAATTCATATTCCCGGCTTGTATTTGCCAATTATTGGGCGGTGTGTTTGTTTCGTCCAATTTGTATGCGCGGAATGGATTGTAATGGATGTTGTATCTCATGCTAATTGACAGTTTTCGTCAAAAATACGGAACGAACTTTATCGGTATTCGAACGTGAATTGCTGGTTTGGTATTTGGTTTGTGTTACCGTGTCGATAACACAGCATCGATGATTCTTTGATATCGTGAACTAACAATCGATGTTTGGAAGTGGAAGCAGGTGATGGTAAATGAAAGTTGTGACAGAAAGAAAGTAATTTTTTTCCGAAAATATGAATGTTTTGTGAGGAAATATGAAGTCTCATATTCTTCTGAGTTATGGAAGCTTTGCTCAAATAAAAAATCTCAAAATTATTCAGCGGTTCTACTACAATTCTGTTCGGTTTCGAAAACCTTGATCAGAATCAACATTGATTGACGTAATTCTCAGTTAGGATCACTGATGATATCCTTGCTCCATGAAGTTATGATATATTACATTACATTTGTTACTTCTTCTATATATTCAGTAATGAAAAAGTTTAAGTGTTTATATTTCTCATTCAGGAAGTAAGACTACCAGATATTAAAAAAGTGTTTTTTTATTCTTTCAGGGCGTTTTACTTGGAGACTGTTAAGCTCAGAGCATTAGACAACTAGTCTAAATTTTTCGAGAAAAACATTTCATGGTTTCAGAGGGTGAGGCTTTCAGTTGCAAATTCATATAACGCGAGAAGTTAAGACTATTTTAAGCGGTGGTTACATCTAAAAACAACAGTAAATCAAACTGCATGCGGAAGACCTCAGTTTTTTTTAAATACAATGAAATACTATCATCCTTTATCGAAAATTTGAACGAAATATCTCTTGCTCTTTCAATTTCATCAATTAATATTTCATAAAACTTGATCGAGGAATCAACGCTTGATTGACAAATAGACGTCAATTTGTTTTCAATCGATAATTCAGTTATGATCATTCAGAATTTCTTTCTGGTATCAAATTATGATGTTCATACTTCCATTCAATTATTCTGAATTGCTACTTTTTCAATATACATATTCAGAAATGAAAAGGTTTCAGTGATTCCGTTTTAGAAATCGAGTGAGTGTGAAATCGTTGATCGGACAATCAAAGTCTTATGAAACCTGCTGTCACTATCGAAAAAGGTGCGTATTTAACAAAAATAATAATAAAAATACTTTCTGACCATGAATCAATCCCTTCCTTAACTTTTTCATGAGGAATCAAGTAAATGGCCTGAATAATCATGAGTTTCACAATATGGACATTTGTTAATACCTTTTGTTGCAATAAAATCTCAGAATTAGTGTGTTTACAGGATGTCCGACGAAACTAAGGTTTTGAGTACTGCCAATATGTTTGCAAAAGGCCATCGCTAGTGAAATACAGAGTAATTTGTGAATTTAAGCAAACACAGGAATTATTCATTAATATTTAAGTTTTGGTACATGAATTGAGCTTAGCAAGTAGCCCATTCTACAATACCAATATCAGAATCGGGGTATTTTTCCACGTCAAGTTCTTATGAGGATAACTTACCCTATCATCAAAAATCTGAGCTTGACTCGAAATCTGCTACTACAAGTACATAGTTGTTTGAAAAGTTTCTAGTCTTTCTATAGGGGAGACTGGGGAGGGTTGATACGTTTTTTGGAATTTTTATTCTGGAAACTGAATTATATGAAGAAGCAGGACTTTTCTTATATTATATATAATTCTTCAATTAATCGTTCAACAAAATAAATATAGAAGTCGCAAAACATAAACATCTTATTCTGTACAGAACGTTGAACACAAAAACATGCAAACTGTCTCAAGCCTCCCCACATATGGGAGGATTGATACGATGTACTGGGAGAGTAATCGAGAGGATTATTCAGCTCAGTAGGTAGGTCAGCAATGATACTGGCTTGCTTTGGTCCTATAGGTGTAGAAAAATCAGGAAATTGTCAGTTAGTCACTTCCACACAAGAAAAGTCGGCCTCGTTAAATATATGGGGATTGTACGGTTTTTAAAAATCCCTTTGATATGTTGGATGGTGAAGACGCCTTCATGTAGGCCTATCCAACTAGCTACGGAATATTTTTTGAAGATTATACATGTATCAGGCCTCCCCACGACAAATGTCTCAAACCTCCCTGAAAGCAATTTTTAAAGTGATTTATGTTTTCATCTTATACCCATATATTTTGAAAAGCGAATAAAACTGTAAATTGAGTAGTTTTATGCATATTTCCCAATGAAATGTTTGTTTATGCCGAAGAATTAATGCATGATCATAAAACCCTTAGGTAACTTGAGTAAAAACTTACAATTTCTCACCTCGAAACACTCTTCGTTGAATATTTCACAAACAAACTACTGTTAGCCTTACATATTAACGTCACGCAATGCCCTCTGCCAAATAATAGTGTTCACTAGTATAATACTTTTGAAAACGGCTACAGATCGCGGATATAAGCCTGTATCAAGCCTCCCCATGTATCAATGCTCCCTAGTCTCCCCTACTACTATTCCGTAGTACATTGTTCTCATTTTATTAACCAAAATTATTGCTTCGTATGTAAGTGTCAGAAATAAACTTCAAATAATTCGAAAATCAGCTAATCCTTTAGTGCACAAAAATGAATTAGTACATTGAAAGAAATTAGTGTACCTACGTTGTGTTACATTTACAAATATTGAAATTCATTAATCAGCAAATATAATTTACAGAAAATTCAACAAGTTTGTCCCTAATGAACCACCTTTGTACATGACTATAGCTATGCGATATCATCATATTCCTGACCTGAATATTTGAAATAAATAACAACAAGTATTTTTGAGTAGGAAAAAAGTAGTTGTTAATTTTGTGCCTCTTAAAAATAAAATTGATGGAAAAATATTAATATCTACTTCTCATCCTAATATAAATTAGTGAGTCCTGTCCTATTCTGAATGAACGGAGGAAATGAAATGTAAGGTGACTGACACCAATGTTTCCACAGCGCACGCTTTTTATCAGGAAACCGTGGAAAAATTGAAACCGTATATTATTTTAATGTCAATTTGTAACCCGATTCGGAGACATTTGTGGAGGAAATCACGTGCCACGGCGGAAATTCGATCGGCGTCAAACAAGAAACCATTAACATCATTCGAAATGGCATCTCCCGATGTCAATTCGGAGTCGACACGTCAAGAATAATGCATTATTTGATGTTCGACGGTGCTTTCTGTGTTTGTAATGCGTTTTTTCGCCCCCTTGCAAGTCGACAGCGCTTTGTTTCATTTGGGGGATGCGAAATGTTGATAATCAAAAGTGGATTTATAATGTTGTCGGTTGCAGATGTCTACGCAGCAGCCATCAACTTGAAGGACGATTTTTCTTCGTCGTCACTTCGTTTCTAGGGAACTTCCGAAGCGGAAACGCAATAATTGTTTTGGGGATCAATATACCGAGTAGATAAACTGTTATTTACAGCACCTAGGCAAACAGGTCAATTGAAATTATATATTCACAGAAATTCCAGGAGCATTTTTGAAAATGAGTGCTTATCAAGGCTACATAAGCAAGAAAAAAAAATTGTTTCTCTGCATTGATGACTAAATTCGGCTCTTACTCGCAATAACTTGAAGATTCTGGAATAAAATTAATACTTATACAACCTATAACTCAAAAAAAAAAAAAAAACAACGCTGAAACCCATCAATAAATTTTTAATAAACCTCATGCTCTGGCAATAAAATCCAGTGTTATTCTGCAACCCCTTAGCCACAACCCCATACAACTTCATATAAAAAGAGTGGGTTCGTGAAAAATGGAATTGCAGCATAATTTTTGGTTTTTTATTTTGTGGTTATAGGAGAACCACCAAAGTGTTTTGAAGTAGAAAATTTTGAATAAAATTAATGTTTTTTTTATTTAACACATATCCGCTTTTGTATGCCACGGCTGCGAATAACCTTCATTACAAAGTATTCATTGTTGCAGTTTACACTTACAAGGATGTATTGATATCTAGTTACCCTAGACCAGTTCCATGCATAAAAAAATATTGCGTTACCATAGCAACGAACAATAACTCATTAGAAGTGTCAATGTGAAGTTCGAGGTCAAGAAAGTAAACCAGAGTTCACGTCAATTTTTACGTGAGAAAAATTGCTGCAAAATGGATCCCCAAATGTTTGAATGTTGACCAAAAGCGTGCAAAGGTAGAAGCATCGTGTTCGATCTGTGCTCGATTTAAAAACTATGTAGACTTCTTGAACCGAATTGTTACTAGGAATGAGACTGGAGTACATTTCTACGACCCAGAAATAAAGCAACAATCGATGGAATGGCGACAGTCTGGTTCTCCAAGAACTAAGAAGTTTCGTGTCCAAAAATCTGCTGGAAAAGTTCTTGCTTCATTTTTTTGGGATTGCCATGGAGTAATCATCATTGATTTTTTGGATAAGGGTAGAACAATAACCGGAGATTACTATTCGACATTACTGATCACTCTACGGAAAATTAATTAAAGACAGAAGACGCGGAAAGCTATCTAAAGGTGTTTTGTTTTTGCAGGACAACGCCCCTGCACACAAATCTCATTCGTGATTTAGGGGTTGAATTACAAGAACACCCCCCATATTCACCAGATTTGGCTCCATCCGACTATCATCTCTTTCCTCAACTAAAAAAATGTTTAAAAGGTCGTAAATTTTCTTCCAACCAGGAGGTAATGAAAGCTGTGGAGGTCTGGTTTGCAGAGCAAGAAGAAATATTTTTTTAAAAGGTCTAAAGACGTTGCAGGTTCGCTGTGATAAATGTATCCAATTAAGAGGAGAATATGTTGAGTAATAAAATATTTTGACATTGAAATTGTGTTTGGTTCTATAGTAGGCTAAGAATTTTTCAATATATCCTCATTATCTGCTATTGTTTTTTAAAAGAAGGCAAATGACGAAAATGTTTCCGAAAAATTGTGAAAATATCCCGAGAAGTTGACCTAACAATTCACCCAGAATGAAAAAACCTGTATAAATTGTAAAGCCCTCTATGTACTATTCCCAAGTAATTCTCTAAAAAAAGAAATTTTTTACTATCTTCAATTAACAGCCTGGACAACAAGAAGGAAAAAAACCCTCTGCCAGTGGTATACAGGACAAGGCGGTGATGCATTTACAGAGTAAGAGTACTGGTGGTAATTATCCCCTCCCCAGAAAAGAATTCTCCTCACTAAATCTAGGTGAGCTAGAATCATAGAGAGCTTAGGTCAGTCCCCCTATCCTAAACTCAGATTCTGGATGAGCCACTGGGACAATGATAATGCTCTGCATTTCAAGGTGAAAATCCAACATCACCGAAGTAATGTCGAAGTTATAACTGCCACTTTATTTGCTGCTTATTTTTCATATTAAAAGCTGAAACACATCAAAAATGCACAATTGTGTCAATCTGGTATGATGATGAAAGATGAAGTTTAATTATTCCTTCATCTTCTTGGTATCAGAAATTTCAAAATCATCGCCGATGGAAGTTTCGACATTGTTGACTAAATTCGACGAAACGTGCTCCTAGAACCAGAGGGCTGGAAGGATGCTACCGACATAAATTCAGCAGTGGGGTATAATCGCAAACGGAGGACAAATATGTCATCAACACATTCTCAGGCCACATATCATAGACATTCCATAACTCCAAGGGAAGGAACTTAGTAAGACGTTTGCAAGTGATGCGACATAAATAGCATTCCCGAAGTTCCTCACACGTCAAATTCATTCCTAACGGTGGAACCCTTTCGGTTTCGAAGTTATAACCACTTCGACAATCCTGCCTACTGCCAGGGCAAGGAAAAATTAACGTATTCCAAGGGGTAGGAGTAACTTCGTCGAAATTAGGATGAATTCCACGATTTCCTGATGTAGAATTGTTACCAGAGAGGCACCCTGAAGCAAACCATAAGATGCTTCAGATTTTTCGTGTTGCACTTTCATTTATCAGAGCTACTCCATGTATAATAACTCATCTCTATGTCTATGTTTTAGACCTTTGAATTTTTAGTATCAATTTTTGGACTCTTCGACTAATTGTTATCAATTCTCTTTAGAAATTGCAGCACCTGTTTGCAAATACCCTTGAGTAATACCCCATTACTAATTTCCAATGAGCGATAGAGAATAGCTGCAATGAAATCGACGATACCAGTTCTAGAGTTATTTGAGTTTGGTTGGCGTACAGATGTATGTATACTAGGGCCAAAAAATGTTTTCAAAAGGGTTTACGCTGGTGCGAATATCCATTGAATATTTTTTTTTTTTTGAAAAAGTGTTAGTGTACAAGGATCAGCCGATAAAGAATCGTTTCCATATTTATACATAATCGACAAAGAATGCAAATCAAAAAATAAGCTTTGCTGGGAATTTGGTGGCTTGTTCCACCATAACATACTCTTGATGCTTCACACCTTGGTATATGTAAATAGGCGTCATTCATGCGGCCTCATTTTTCCACCTTCAGAGTCATGTTGTCGCACATCAAAGACCGTCAATTGCCGGTGCCCTGTCACGTGCACGTGTTGACCTCAGAATGTTTGCTTTCATGTTGACCAAAACAACCATCCATATTCCCAGCTTCGTACTATTCAAATCGGAAAGGGTGAAGAGCGAAGATTTTTGTATTGAGCTTGGCGCGGGCGGCATTTATTTCCTTTGAAAGCGGGCACAAAAGGGTGCCAACATTTAAATTAAACTCCGCGTAGCTTTGTGAAAGCAATTGACAAGTAATTTAGTGAGACCAATGGTCATTTGTGTTGTATAAATGAGTTAAACCGGAGAGTGAATAAAATTAGAAGCAGTGGTCGACATCAAAGCTGTGCAGGATGGAGACCCTTTCGAGGGACAATTGAAACGCCGATACAGTTGTGAATTGCGATGGTGTGATTTAATTCCTGCGCCCCGTCGAGTCCTGGAACAAATCCAGACATTTCTCGTTTGGGGAAGTACAGGATATAGGTACAGTTCAACGTTGATATTTCAATATCTGATGACAACAAAACACTATAGTTGGAGAGCGTCGTGGAGTCCTAGTGGATTTCAAAGATTAAATGAAAGAAAGAAAAAAGGTTTTATGATATATGCACTTTCAGCGGTGGGGAAAGCGTCTGCAGGTTCTCAAAGATGTAAAAAAAAATCGTCAGGTGTACATACTCGAGCGTGTCAGTTTAATATACAGTATATGCCCTACATGTCTCTGATATTGAATTCATTTTAATCTGAAGGTTTGCGTGGTGAGGCTGGCCGTATGGAAGAGTTGAAAATGGTGAAAAAAATTTTTTTTCGTGCTTGTCAGAGTTTTGGAGGATATGTTAATGGGACCCAGAGGAAGCTACTTTTCAAGGGCCTGACAATTCGGACGTGATACAAGGTCACAGCGGTCCTTTGAAAATGTAAAAAAAAAATCGTTACTTGTACATACTCGGGCGTGTCAGACTTTCATACAGATGGTTAATCTCGGTGTTGCAGACGTGTTGACCCATTAATCTGACTCTAATCAGGATGGGTTTTCTTAATCTGACAATTTGAAGATGATAACAAAGCATTTTTCCCTTCCTGTACCTCTTATCGTTTCTGTATTCATTATGAAAGTCGTAGATAATAAAATTCTATATAACTTTTGTATGAATCAATTTTGCCGTTTTCGAGTTAGAGGGCGATGAGGGCGTGGAGGTTGGCCACACATGCGAAAGGCCAAGGTCAAGTCTTATGTACATTCATCGCCATATATCTCGAAAACGTTCAAACGTAGAAAAAATTGGTTCTGACAAATTTGTACAAAATGCTATGCTCTACAACTTTTATAATAAATTTTGAGCCCAGGGAGAGGAGATAATTCAAAAAAACTGATTTTTGTGACCTTTATGCCAATTTTCATTGTTTCGTCAGATTATATTTTTTTCCGTTATTCTTGAATCATCAGCTTCAATATAAGAAAAGAGCCACCACGCTAGAGAATGTACACGTGACGTTTCTTTTGCTAGTTTGACGCCCTCCCACACATTTTCGTCATGCTTAAATTGTCAGATTAAGAGAATAGATATTTTTCAACATGTAATTAACCACATAGGTAGGTACATCTTAATCTGACACGCTCGAGTATGTACAAATTCCCCATATATTGAGTCCTGAGAGTAATTTCGAGAAGAAACTACTTAAAATAAATATAAAACTACAATTTCCTCTTTGTTCGATAGTTTTTCCGATAACCTGTCTATAGAGCCATTGAAAAATGCTTTCATATTAATGATTCACTTTCAAACTTTGTTGAATATACTAAATAAGTTCAAATATATAGGTATATCGAATTTTGATTCAATTCATTGAAAAAATAAGAACTAAAATAAAGGATTGTGAGGTTTTTTGTCATCATTTTAGGAATTTATCTTTTGTTATATTCACAATTAGTATATGATAAAGTCATGGGATATACTATTTCCACTCTGTCTCTTCAAATGTGAAAATAGAAAATGGAAATGGCTTCCAAGATTTTTCCAGACTATGCGAATGTCTTCTATAAGATTGATCGGCTGTTTGAATTATGTTATTTATCGCAGTAAGAGCGCTCTCACCACGTCTTATCTGATCCTTGGAGAATAAAGCACAATGAATATTTTTCATCGCATAAGAGTCGTAAACCTCAGACAATTATTATCTGCATGCCCCGGATATCCGGATTTTTATCTTGACACCTTGCGCACAGGCAATAATTCAACACCTAACTGCTTTGAATATCAAGAATATTAAAGATCTTCACTAATTGTTTTCTTATCGGACTAAGCTGCTGGCACTGCGTTTTATTAAGTGCAACATAACTCGGTGTGTTTTCTTAGGCCAGTTTGAAGGATGCACCGTTCTTTTTGCGGTGTTTAATTGGCTGAAAAATTCCCGAGTAACCGGCCTGCGTAAGTCGGAAAAATTACTTCCTGATTCCCGGTGATTCTGTTTTCAACCATGCGAATTTATTTCAGATCGGTGTCAAGATATACCCACCTAGGGAGCCTCAACAATAGTTCTTCGATGATGAATGTTCGGGAATATAATGATTTTTTCATTGTAACTAGGGTTATTTTTCATATGAGCAATGCATCTGGTCGAACGATGCTTTTTTCACAAAGAAATATTCCTTTCTAATTAAATATCCTGTTGCCGCATTGGAACTTTAATGGTTATTTATGAATGAGTTGCATATAAGCATACGTAATATGCTGTAACGGCAACATCTGAAACAATTTCTATGATTGATTCATCGCTTCATTCTCTAGTCGGTTTTTTTATCAAGATTAAGTTCTTGGAATTTCACATATAACTGCATTATTGTTCTTAAGAGGGGTCTACACCGTTTTAGTGGTCAGTTCAAAAAGAGAAAATGAATATCTTACGTCAGAGACCACTAATTCATATAGGGTTTTCATTATAATTCAATCCAATCAGTTCGTCATCTCGAAAAGTCGAACAAATTTTCATTGAAGAACAAATATTAATTCATGTCATTGACTTTTCGAGGTTAAATTATCTCTTCTATGAATTTCCACATGAAAACATTTCTCGAAAAGTCTCGCCATTGGATACAATTTGTATCCTGGTGAAATTTAAAAAAGACGTTCGTTAAGTGCTGCCATTTTTTCGACGAAAGTGGAAACTATTGTAATATTCGTAACTTCTAGTTATCGTTCAAGTGTTCTGGTAACACCCCACATTCTGGTAGTCTTTCCTCCTTTACTCCTTATACGGATAGCGAGACCGTCCCGTGGTATGAACTCCATCATTTCGAATTAATTATTATCACCAAACAGGGTGACGGTGACCTCATTAATGGCCAGCCAAATCCCCAGATTTAAATACATAGGTCAGATTTGTTTTAAAGAGCAAATCTGGAATCTGAAGCGATTGAATTAGTAAAAAATAGTTCGAGAGTGTTCTATTGACTATGAGGAGAAGTTATTTTTCGAGGAGAGCATACAAAATATTCTGGTCTAATGGTCACAATTATTTTCTGAGTTTTTTACACTTTCTTGATATTTATACCCATGTGTAACTTGATTCAAGGTTCAAGAATACGCAGAAAAAATAATTTTGCCATTAAAAAAAATTATCAATGACGTCATATCCTGAATTTGGGACACGCTGTACGCTGATTCCTCTCGTCAAAAAGTGTGCAATTTGAAATGCCAATCGATCTGTTCGAGCATGATTACAACAAAAAACTCCCTTTGATTCACTGAATTCATTCCACGTTATAAAGATTTGCAGCAAATCATGAGAATAGCTCTCGTAAATTTTTGAAAAAAATTTATACTTATATCAATAACCTGTATATAACCTGTATAGTTAAAGATATGGATTGTACCATTTTCAAAACTTGTAGGAAAGAAGCATTTTTTCACAACTTACGTATTAAGTTACATTTCATGATTGAAAAGTTGAGAAAACCAATAGATTCAAAACATTTTGAACGGTAGTATACAGACAAAAATATCTACAAGAAAAGTAATCTACAATGAGGCGTATTCATATTTTCTGGGACTCCTATAGTACCTATGAAAGTCGATGAACGATGGAACAAATAAAAAGGCCTTGATTTTTAAACATAATTCTCAAGGGAGAGTTCAACTATGTGTGTTCTACCATTTAACCCTTATTTAATATCGAATAATAAATACTTATATATTTTCTGCAATCCATACGAAATAGTATAGTGAGGACCGCAATAATAAAGCAAAGAAATAAGAAAACATATCCTTCCTAAGACTTACTTCCTCGTAGATTGAAAAGAGTTAGAGAAAACTGAGCCAGTATTCTCTGATCTTGTATTCAAACCTGTCATCTCTAAGGTCTTCGTAGGCATAGACATAGAGACATGGACTGTGCCTTCCCTTTCTATCTATGCATGAAATACGGTCAAAAAAAGTGACAGAGAGAAACTGAACATTGGGCATGCAGTTGTTTTTATCTAGAATTGGTCCGCACTCACCTCTATGTGAACAAAAAAGAAACAAGTAAATGCCCGACGATCTCTCCTCTCTTTCTATAAAATAGCAAATTTCATGCTGGCATTGCTCAGTACATGTCTCTATGTCTATGTTCGTAGGGTATCTAAAACTTCTTCTATGGTGAGGACATGAAAGTATATTTCTATATCTATGCTAACATTATGGAGGTCAATTCTGTATTGACTTATTAAAGATAAATCTTTCTGACTTCCCACAACAAGAGAACCTACTTGCATACACAACTCATTTATCCTGAGAATATAATCTATCATTTCGTGTTATATGTCAGAGATCTGAAATTATCAACTGAAATGTGCTGAGCATACTTTTCAATGGAAAATTACGCCAATTAGCAGATTCATCGCCTAATCCGAACCTCTATTCATTTTCCTCTGTAATCTTCTTTCCTTGAAGGTTCAAATATCTGCGATGACATAGATTCGCACCCCATAATCGTCCATTCATGTCGCAACAACTTCAATCGATTCGCCGACGCCCACAGAGAGCGGGGGAGTCAAAAGTCGTTGTGTGTCATCGTCGTGGCCTGGACAAAGATTGTTCTGTCACGCCCGGTCGTAGGGATTCAGCGGTATTGCTGATTGATAGTTGGGTGTCGAATGCAGCAACCAGATTATAAATCATGAAACACTGAATTGGTCAAATCTGAGGAAACGTTTCGGGATATTGTCCAGGAAATACCAAAGCGCGTTTAAAATTAACAACTGAGTACTGCCGCTTGGTTAGAAAGACATGTTGAGACTGATGATCCCAGGAGTCTGTGGAAAATCATGCTCGAAAACCCCATTGAGCAAGCTTATAAGTTGGGAAATTGAGGTGGTATTGGGAATAACACTGACTGAATAATACTGATCGAAGATATTTTTAATTTTGTTCTATTGTTCATGATCTTGTTGTAATCTGAAAAATTGAGAAAAAAGCTTCAAAACTGAAATAATTTTCAATCCTCATCGATTATAGTTTTGCTCTCCTTTCTGCTGATTCAGATCTATTCTGAATCTCTTGAAAATAATAGAAATATTTTTGCAGTAGTTAATACGAGGATATATATTGGAAAATTCTAAGCCTACTATAGAACCAAAGAAAATTTCAATGTCAAAATATTTTATTACTCAACATATTCTCCTCTTAATTGGATACATTTATTACAGCCAACCTGCAACGTCTGTAGAACTTTCAAAAAAAAAAGTTTCTTCTTGCTCTGCAAACCAGACCTCCACAGCTTTTATTACCTCCTCTTTTCTCTTTAATTTTTTACCGGGAATGGATACCCAATTGTACCAATCGAATCATAACTCATATTTACTCCTGATACTGATTGGAATCCTGACAAAGTAAAAAAATTCTTCGTAAAACCTGTAGATAAAACATTCCCTAGCTAAGTAAGGCTACGACGAGCAGTGGAATACTTCCATAATGTGTCTAAATGTGACACTTGCTTACATGACTACATTATTCGCAGAGTGAAAATGTGAAAAAAACATATCTCAATGACCTTCATCTGTAACGTGATTTTTGTTAGTAAAACTTCTTAGGAAGAAGTGCTGCAAATTGAATACGAAAAAACATAATTTTATAATTTGAAAGATAACCACAAAATATTATAACAGAATTCAAGCATTGCTTTCTAACAAAAAAATCGATTTTCAAAATTCCATAGCATAATTTTCGCTGAATTTTTTGAACGCACGTTATCACTCTATGGATTTAACTCTGTTATTGCATAATGGAGTTGAAATGAGTTTGTTTTTTGTGCAGGATGCCTGTACAGGGTGGGCAAAATTGGTTGTCTTCTGAGGGGACCTCGACAACTATAGAAGCTAGAAGAAAAAAACCGTAGCCTCCTACATTTCTCTGTTTTTGAGTTATTAGCAAAAAATGAGATTATGACCATTTCGAAAAGTTCTCATAACTTTTTTGTCTTTGAAGTCACAGATCAGAAACTTGAACCTTCTGCAGGCACTTTTTTATGTAGAATCCACTGACGAACTCGGTATATTGTTTCATTTCATTAGGCGAATTTTCGTTTTCTTGAATTCAAACTTTCATCAAATTTGTTATTTTTTAATTTGAAAAATATTTTTCGTCAACAGACTGTACGTATAGTGCCTAAGAAGGTTCAAATTTCAGAACTGTAACTTAAAAGACAAAAAGTTATGAGAACTTTTCGAAATCTTAATTTTTGTTTATAACTCAAAATCTACAAATGATAGGCCGGTTCTCTGTTTTCAGATTCATCAGAACAGAACATGTTATCCGTTTTCTTCTAGCTGCTATAGTTCTCGAGATCCCCTCAGTAGACAACGAATTTTGACCACCGTATGTATACACCCAAAAACCAGAATTCAGAAATTATTATTTCAGTGGGTTTTTGACAAGAATACTGAACTTGCAGTAATGAATTTATGACAATTTTAAGATTGAACAAAAATAAAACTTTGCTAATGATCGAATTTGGCGTTTGCTAGACTGTGGAGTGGAATGTGGAGTTTCTTTAGTAAAAATGACTTATTGCTCATTTCAATTCAGAAAGCGTACAATAAAGATAGATATATAGAACCATCATAGTTCATAGCTATGAATTATTTCATAGTAGAAATATTGAATGAAAGCCAAGGATTTGAACAATGAATAATCTGTGAATTAGCTCGTACATTACCGCTTTCAATTATTCGTATCATTTTCATAATTCATAGTTATCATTATTCATGCGGCAAACTCTATATAGATGACCATTATTGTACGTACTGAATTATTTACCCTAATATATATTCAAAGGTGTCTTGTGGGGATGTCGCCATCGCATGTCAACACAAATATAAACACAGTCCCGCCAATATTCGAAGAAACCCCTAAAATAATTGAACAAGAAAGACAGCACACTAAGGTCCTCCCCCCACACCTCGATAATTGAAAACTGAAGGCGTTCCTCCATAATTACCCAAATCTGCATATAACTCTATAACATCTGTGCTAAATCTATTATGGATTTCAACTAAACCAGCCTTTAGACCGTGAAATTGAGCGGGTTTTACATATTTACGTTGTAAACCCGGCCGCGATATATTTCAATATATTTCTCTTTTAATAAACGCAATTATTTTACGTTGCTGATTACAAGGAGTTTAATTATTTTTTTTCTTTATGACGCTTCAACTTTGATGAGATATGCCTGTGAGGTGCTCTTTCATACTTCGAACTAATTCGATTAAACCTTCTCATGCATAATGAATACTTTGAATTTCCGCAAAGCCCTTGTTCGTGATCGAAACCATGGGATATGTCTTGAAGAATATTGGGATCCCCAGTCATTTATAATAATCTATTCAAGGCAATGAGTCCATGACGGAGATATCAGTTTGGCAAACTGTAAAACACAAATTCCAAACTCCATAAAACTAGACATTTCTAGTGCTATTCGAATCTGCTACCGTGCTACCAAATTCAATCGATAGTTTTATTTTAGCACTCAGTTGGCCATGAAATAATGTTCTCAAGTTTTTGAAATCAAAAAGGTTGGCACTCATGAAATGTTGTTAATGTCTTAGCGCCCTTATCACAACTTATTTCGATTAAATATTACAAAAATGCCGAATGTGATTGAAAAAGTGAGAATAAAGGGTTTCAGAAAGTGCTATTTAGAATTCGGATTTGCTCATTCAAATAGTAGGTAACCCCCATATTCTAATATCTACAATATATCAGACGGTAGCGAACATATTCAATGTAAGTGAATTTATACAATGTTTCATCTGAATCTAAACGACTTATATTTCAGCTGAATGTTTGCATATTCTGAAAGATTGTGAATGAAGAGGATGACAAAGTATTTCCTTCTATTGGGAGACCAAAAAAGTTATGGCATTTGAGAATTTTATTTTAGGGTGAACGAATGCGAAAAGTTACTACATGATTTTCGATGAATGTCATCGTAGAATGAGTTCCAGAAAATTAATTTTTCTATTTTTCATTTGCCTTGTCCTATACATTGTAAATGTCTCAAGGGATCAATAAATATATAATTATTATTATATCAAAGTATTAAAAATAAACAGTCATATACAGAGTGTCCCAAAACTAGTGAATCAAACGTCACACCACGATAGAGAAGAACAAATATTATCGAATGACACCAACCTTATTCCAACGAAAATGTACCGTTTCCAAAATAATCAGAATTTTATTAAAATACCTAAAGTTGCCGATTTTCGAACGATTTTTCTTAATCACAGGGCCAGTTTGTGAAAAAGGATATCGATTTTATATTATATTGAACTTTATTTATTGAAGATTATTGTTTCATCTCCCCTAATTGAAATTATTTTAAGAAGTTAATCGATAACCTAAGTAAATGTAAATTAAAACAATTTTTTTCTACGTGATTTTAATTACTCAGAATAAACCCCCTCTATAGGGGTGATAATATGGGGGAAAAACGATATCCTAAATCTTGCCTTGTGATTGAAAAAATAGTTCGAAAATCGGCAACTTCAGGTTAGGTTTTTTCAGAAATGGTACATTTTAGCTCAAGTAAAGTTGGTGTCATTCGATAGTATTTGATCTACTCTATCGTGGTGTGACGTTTGATTCACCAGTTTTGGGACACCCTGTATATGAGCCTGTTGTCCTGTTAATTGTTAATTCATATGAAATGTTTGTTTGAAGGTGAAGTTCCTCTTGCCTTGAAACTTCCTTTAATTATTTCGACTTCCATTGATGCAAGATGATTTTTGTTGAAGAATTTAACATTCTTCTGAATATCCGTTAATTTCTTCGAGATACCCATTCCCTACCACTTCGTCAGATGCATTTCATCTTCGGGTTGATTTTTTTAAAATGACGTCTTCGACCTTCAGCCAAAGAAGATAATCAACATTAACTCTC
This sequence comes from Coccinella septempunctata, assembly GCF_907165205.1. NCBI lineage: Eukaryota > Metazoa > Arthropoda > Insecta > Coleoptera > Coccinellidae > Coccinella > Coccinella septempunctata. The sequence continues at coordinate 31,797,278 of NC_058191.1, read as the reverse complement.
CCCAAGTTACTCCATATTATGTGTCAATAATTCAATAACAAATATAAATTTATTTAGAAAACTCATAGATTAATAAAACAGGAGATAGAGCATCTCGACAAAAACGCGTTCACAAAATACTGCCATAAATATGAATTTGGATATCTTGGGTGGGGGAACTGGACAGGGGCGGATTCAGAACTAGTCACACTGTGAATATTTCAGGTAGTCAGCAATAATTTTATATCGAATGGAAATATGTTTCAATGCAAAGATTTCGAGTATTTTTCTTATGACAACTAATCAAAGGGATGTAGAACTAATATGTAATACCAAAACAACTTATGTAAAAAAGAATTTATTTTGAATACAATGTTACCATTCACAAATAGTCAATATGACCTTAACCTACATACAGATTATTTGAAATTTTATTCACTAAGCATAAACTGAAAACCAAAAATTACTTTCATGAAAAAAATTCCCTTTAGAATGGTTAATTCTCAAATCAATAGAAGTGGAAGCAGCTGAAGTTTATGGAATTTGTATAATGAGAATCTAATAAAGTTTGTTCATTGAAGAAATCCTCAAGTCTTCCGTACAGATTTTGCGGAATGAAACAGTAATGTAATACTGTAAACATGAACCAATGATTGTGAAATAGGAAATTATTTCTTATTGTATACAGTAACTCATAAAAGAATCCCTCAATTCTAGATGAAGCATCAATATTTTTTTTTACGGGCAGTTTTAAATTGAATTAAGTTATATTGCATATAAACTAAAGAGCAGTGTTTTTCAGCAACTCAAATACCTAGTTCAACAACCTGCTTCCCCTTTCAAATTTTTATACCACCTCGAAAGTGCTTTTTGGTGTTGAAGTGCATAATAATCAAGAGTTATTTTACGAAACTGTAAGCTCTAACTCAATAATAATGTAACTTTTAAGCAAATTGTTCGAGGACATTGCCAAATTTATGTATTTTATGCATGCAGCTGTCTTCGAAGAAATTTTTTATTAGGTATTTGCCTCGGCTTTCCAAGCTTTCATCTTGAATTTTTCTTTCCAATGAATTGGGAACTGCTTGTAGTACTGACGACTCACTGGTAATCTTAAATCGGTTTTTTGACGTCAATTAGCTGTTCTTTAATTTCTGTTCTCCGCTTGTCTTCTGCAACAATTTTTCAACTGAAGTTTTACTTCGAAATATGAGGTATCCTGATAACAGACATTTTCATTTAATAAATCATAAAAATAATGGGAATATCTGAGCTCTAATTGAATGGTCATTATTGTAATCATAATTACAGTAGTAGCATAATTTTTACATTGAAATACATTTTAGAAATAAAGGAAACTTTTTGATTTTCACAAAAAGTTCCAAACATGACCTCAGCTCATTTTTATGGATCTTCATTCCTAAGACGAGTTCTATTTGCCATAGCAGTTTATAAGGAATTTTGTATACCTCCCTGGGTAGGTATGTACCTCACTTGTTTTATCCTTGAACTTCAAGAAGCTTTCATTTCTGCAAATCCTGAACTGGCATTCGTGTTTCTTGATATTGTTCCCATTTTCCTTCCATTTTCCTCAAAAACTCCAGTACTGATAACAGGTTTGGCACAGTAGTGGCTATAATTACAACATTATTGAAGCAATTAAAATCTCGTTCTACTGTTCATCTCGAAACCAGGAAGAATGTTTATACAAAAAAGCATGATATAATGAGAAAAAGAGAATCTACTATAAATTTCAAGTTCAGAAGTATTCAGAAATCACTTGCAAAATTCCAAAGAAAGTGATAATCAGACAATAAAGCGAGTTAAATAAGTGGTAAACTACCTATCTTACCTCACTCGGGATGGCATCTGCTTTCAAATTTACGGTAAAAGTCGATTACTCTCATTATACTAAAGTCTGGAGTATAAATTACAAGAGAAGTGTAAATTGTTTTCAAGACCCAGTGCAACTCTCCACTGCCTTCGTCTGGTTTCATTTCTGGGAAATCTAAAATTGAAATCAATTATTTGATTGTATAAACTCAACATTTCAATCCCATCATTAGATGGGATTCAAACAAAATACGACCCTGGCGTCCCCTAACTACCTCCCCTGATTTCATAAAGTCGTGAACTCAAACAAGAATAAAATATCAAAAACTTACCAGAATAAATAAATCGCTTTCCTCTTTCGTGTATAAATTGCACTTTTATTTCGAACACACGTTTTTACGGCACATCGCTGCTTATTTTCCAAAATATTACGACGTGAATGATTGAAATAATATTTTGACAATTACAAATACACACGCCGTCTTAGAAATTTTAGAAGCGATCTGGAGGGGAAAACAAGCGAAAATTCATTTCATTGGTGGTTATTGGGAGTGGGAATAATTTGAAAAATGAACAGTCTGGAAAATAGCTTATGATCCATCTATTTAATCTATGAGAAAACTAAACTAGTGTAGACGTCAATTATGTTTGTCACGTATTTTCGACATTGTGATAAAATACATACATAATTACTAAGACTTTTACGTAGAACAGACAACATTGCGCTGATTTAAAACTCAAAAATACTCGGAGAAGCTTCATAACCCCACACTGAGAAAACGAAATAGTGAAATTACAGTGAAAATCTTGGGTTATTTGTGACCAACGATAATCACTGGAATTTCACAAGGAATATTCTGAAACGAAATCCTTGTAAAATCACAGAAAATATAAATCACAAGTTGGTTGTGATTTCACATGAAATTTTTTCTAATGATTTTTCTAGAAACTAAACCTGTGAATACTCATTGTGAAATCACAATGGAATTTTATGGTATCAACTGTAAAATTACATTTATTCTGTGAATTCGCAAAGGATTTTTACAGAAATAAATTGTAAAATTAAAAAATTTTGGAAAATTACAGGATTCATTGTGGAATCACCTCTTGGTCTCGCGAAAATACGTCGTGAAATTTAGCATCAATTAGACCGTAAAATACTATAATGTTGTGAATAAACAGAGCAGATTCACAGAATTTAATTGTGAATTTCAAGTATTTGTTAAAATTCCAGAATTCATTGTAGAAATACCCCACACATTTTTAAAATTACTTCGTGAAATAACCATGAAAATTACTGGATAATTGTCTTTATTTTGTTATTGATCAAAGTAGTTGTACAGAACTAAATTTGGCATAATCACTGCCTAAAATATACATCAATTGGAAAAAAACATTAGATTAATTAAAAATAACAACTACAACATAAAATACAGTCATCAATATGGAAAACAAAAAATTTGAAACATCATATCAGTTAAAAAGCAACCACAACATGAAATTAATATAATCTTCAATATAAAAAACAATATGAAACATTACATCAAACAAAAACAACAACCACAAATATCACCTAAAATGATTAAACATTTTTTTCAAAATATAAAAAAAAATCAACATAATTGTGAAGCATTCAACTGTGAAATATCAGCTTCTGAAAATATTGATGTATGCGCTTATTTAGCGGTTCATATCATAAGAGTATAAAATTAAAATTCAAAAACAAAGTATACCTAGTCTTCTTCCAACAAAAAAAACACAATCTTCTGGAATAGATAAATTCATGATTTTTTTTTCTATAAAACTTGCTTTTGTCGTGCTTGACTTACTTCCAGAATCCGGATGAATGTTGAAATGCATCCTTCGGAACATCTCCATAGATTAAATTGAGGGCCTCCCTGGATACATAGGTTGTAAACACATATCGTTTTTCCATAAAGAATTCGTATCGGTGATTTATTCCTGAAAAAAAAGAATGAAATAAGTAGGAATCCAATAGGCAATATTTCGATACAGAATAATTGAATAATAAGTTGTATGCATGCGGTGTTCAATTTTTTTCATTAATATCTGCCAAAGGAAAACCACAAATCGAAAAAATAAACATCGCTTTCAAAAAATGTGAACTATCTACTTACCAGTATATATTTCTTTTGTCACACACTTGAAACCTTGAAGGAACTTGGAAGGCAGAATTACTTGGAACTTGAATGAACTAAATCGTATTAAACAAAAAACTGAACCATGTATAACTCTTCGCACTTCAGAGTTCTTGAAGACACAGTGGATCATTCCAGAATGAATTGGGTTATGGGGTAAGTTAGAAAGTTAGTGAGTATCTACGATATGATATGGGATTGGGCAACGAGCAGGTGCAAGTTGCAGGAAAGGTTTTGATTGGCCACAGAATGAATCTAGAAGCAGATAAAAATTGTGATTTTACAATTGCATTATGAAATTCCATTGAAGCTGTGAATTCGGATCCAGCCGAGCGACGTCACGTACAACATAGGTGGAAAATGACTTGATATTTGCAATCATATTGTAATATTACGTTCAAGCTATGAATGTGTTTAACACATTTTTAAAATAGATATTTTACAAAAATACCCAGACTTACGAGTTCTTTCAGCAGTAGGTACCTACTCAAAATATTTTCTGACCAAGTGACAGAATTTGTTTTTCGATTATGTTTGAGGAGGAATGCAGGAACCTATAATCTCCTCAATGAATTATACAAAGAATAGAATGTAATATATTTTACTTATATCTTCAGAAATGTATTCATATAAAGAACAAGTCCAGAAAAAAATTTCTACAAAAAACGTCATTGTGGACTGTCTCAATGCGATGAATAAATTAGACAAAAAGTCATCTGTATGGACTCTATGTTGTTCTGATGGATCAAAATTAGAAAGAGGTACAGGCATTGGGGTGTGTGGACACAGATCAATATAGGGCAGCAGTCCAAAATGAGGAGGGAAGGAAGCAATAAAAAAAATCCTGTACACACACTCCTAGACATGCAGAGAATAGTTATAACAACAAAAAAATTCGTCTTTCCTTGACCGATCTACACCGGAAAGCTCCTGGAGCTGCCACTAGATGAGCTTCTGAAAAGTCAGCTTCAGATGAGACTCTTCGTGGATCGGAAAAAGAACAGCACAATTTTGGCCTTCGTAAGATCAAGATCATCAGTTGTTTATTAAATTTCAAGCGGCATCTTTGGAACGCTCTAATGGAAACCGATTGATCTATTTTTTTATTCTGTTTTCATATACGAGAGAAATATTATATTTTGACCATAATAAATTTCAACAATTTCGCGTAAGATTTTCCTCTTGCTGTAGACATGTAAATAAAAAGTGTTCTATCCTTGAAGGAAATTGTGCCGCGATATCATGTTGTAAAATTATATTTTTTCGTGGTAATTTCACAACCGCCTTAATAACACATTGTATAAGCACATTTGTGAAGGAATTTTAAAATTAAAAGGGTTCTGCATTGTAATTCTACAACACAACATTTTCTTCTTCGCAAATTCACAAGAAAAATTCTCAAATCACAATAACTTTGTGAAATAACGTTGTGAAATCACATTTTCATGTGATAATTCACAAAATTATTGTAATTAAAAAAAAAATTAGATCACAATAATGTTGAGAAATTACCGTTTCATGTTGAAATTCGCAAATTTATTGTAATATTGCATTGCAGTTGTAATTTTTCAGGTGAATATTACAACCCTTGTGATATCACAGAGAATTAACACATATTTTCTGTAAATTTCATATTCACTGTAAATATACATGATAGTTTTACATTTTTCATGAAATTTCGCAACACCCTTGTAGGAACATCCAGATATTAGTTGTGAAAAAAATAATCCAACTGTGTAACTGTAACCTGTCCAGCTAATATGTGGGTAATTTCACATTGTAACCTCAAGATTTTTCTCAGTGCACAACTTTCGTACTATACAGAGTGGAATGTGTTAAATTTCCATGACCAACCTAGTGCTAAAATAAAAGGGAATGGAACGTTAATTGGGTTCATCACAGATTTTTGAATTCATTTACTTTCTGACGTAAATTCACATAGCGAGAAATACGCTATTAATGAAACTTTTACGCAGAACGGACAAAATAGCGCAGATTTAAAACCCAAAAATTTTTGACAAGCATCATAACCTCACATTGTCATATGGCCATGACCAACCTAGTGGTTTTATGAAAGTGAATGGAGTATAGCTGTTTTTGTTCCATTGGGTTGTACCTAAGTTACTTTTTCTTCATATTCTATATTTTTTCATATCTCTATCGACACACAAGTAGTTTTCGAGGTATAAGGAAAACGTAAGGTCATTCTTACAAACCGTGACCTTTGAAATGTTCAGGAAGAGCGAGGCATGTAAATCTAATTCCGAATCAACTACTCAGTCCATTATGATTAAATTGGGCGTAAACAGCGAAAGTCGAAAGCAATAGTCTTGAGTAGTTCCGATGGCATTTCCTTAAGGTCAGTTCCGCTGATTCGAGGGACCTATTGCCGTCTAACCCCTGCGTTTCTAGTTCTTCGTCAGGGGTGAGTTATTCGGAAGTTAGGGTTGCATTTTCGGGGATATATCCTGAATTCGATTAGTCTTCGAAATTACTTCGGGGACGGAGTAGAAGAGAATGCTGAAGATAATAAGTTCTATAAAGTAAGTATCAATTTATCGATGATAAAATATATGATATCTTGAAAGACCATTGTGGGTTTATTTTGATTGACAATGATTTCATTCTCTTGATTCTTATGTTCATTAAAAGTGACGTATTAGGTTAAAGAGAAGATTTTTATTCAAGTTTTGTTTTCCACAAAGAAGTTCCTTCTCGAGCACACAATTTCGAGTATCCCGTATTGACGCAATCCATATCTTCCAATCTCATTTTCTCAAGATGCTCCAACGCAAAACGGATATCAAAGCCACAAAAGATTCCGACCAAACGATAGCCTTACAAAAGTACCATTTAATTAAGCTGTCAGTAAAAATTCCCCATTGAGAAAGGTGGAAAACAATACGGTGTCCCTTGAAAAAGGGGCCCACACAATATGTACACCTATATACACAACCTCGCGGACTTATTGAAACATTTTATTCTGAAACAATACTGTCTGTTGAGGTAATGATGGCGAGGAACAATAAAAAATTTTGTTGCGTCGATATCGAATCCATTCTGGTCGCGTTAGGAGGCTGAACAAAGGGGTATGAAAGAGTATCACTAACCTTTCTTTTTTTGTTCTTCGTGAAGTTGTCTTTCCAGGCCTTCTTTCATTTCTCGTTCTCGTATCAAGTCCATTTTCAGTTCGGCTGAAAGAAGAATGGTATAATTAGTAGAGAATGTTTTGTTCAGGATTTTATTAGAAAAAAATGAAAATCTTATCTATAAGCAAATTCTCTCATCCACCTAACTGAAAAGATTAGCTTCGACAAAGGAATTTTAGATGATTCAAAGCATTTGAAGACATTTTATTCATGAGTAAATTGAAATGAATTATCCAAAGTATAAAACAAATAAAAACCATTAAAAATTCATATAATTTCTCAGTGTTTTTGAAACTTGACGAGGAAGCTTTAGTGCTGCATTATAAGATGCTCTATATGAATTTGATTGTTGACAGATTTCCTTTTCATCGTGTTCCTGATAAAGTAAGTACATATTACGAAAGAAACGTAATTGTCCTGAATAATATCTAGTAATAATAAACCTATTCACATCATCAAAAAATTACATGCAAAGTAAACAGAGATTGGAATGTATAAACTAATGATGTTTCTTTACATATTTTTTTTTTCTGCCTATATAGAGATATGGAAGTTAAGAGTGACCTGGAGGCAGTTTATTGTATATTTTGGGCCCCAAAAGAAGTCTAGTTAGAAAGATTTGTATGTATATGGTATGGAATGATTAAGGTTACTCAAGATCTTGTTTCAAAGTAGACTAGATATGTTTGTGAGCTACTTCTCTTTTTGACACTCTTATCACTACTATTAATTATATGGTACTGCTAATTTTCCCTTTATTTTTGCGTAGATGTTTTCCAAGGCAGTGCAGCCTCCAACGTGTAACCCCCAGTTTTTTAATGATATTATATCTTTGGCACCTAATGACTCCTAATTTCTACTTCCTTCATTCCTCCTTTGGGATTTAATATCAATAAGTTGAATGAATGAAAAAAAGAATAAAACTAATTAAATCTTCACTTCATAAATAATAAGAATGCTTCACAAATACATAATACGAAAACAATACCACAGAATTGACTTTGCAATTTCAATGATATTAAAGGAAATTTGTTGAACAATTTTTATTTTCATGATTATTGTTGAATAAATAAAGAAGTATCTTATGGATGTTTAACCTATGTAAGTAAAAAGCGTTCGCTGACAAGTAGGCTATGCAATTTCTTATGTTGTTACTGTGTGGTTGAACATAATGCTTAGGAGAATAGCTGGTTCTCCTTCTTCGTTTCCTTCATAGGTGCTAACTAAAAAGTTTCTACAATGGCGTTTTCTGATTAGCTTTTAAATTTAGTTGAACTATCAAGTTATCCATCCCAGTTTGTGAGAATCTGCTTTATGAATAGGTAGGTATTTGGAAAAAATTTTCATATTAAAAATTACGCTAGAGGTTAGTTTCACCGAGATGAGCTCAGGGTCACTTTTAGACAAACAAAATTGATCTTGAAAAGTCCACAGCCTATTTGACGATGATATTTTTAGAGCGTTCCTAATCAACATGCAGGTAGATCAAATTATTCACTATAATTATGACAGATATTAAACTCTCTTCTTCACTTCATTACTTCAGCTTGCCTAGTTGTCCCATTTTGTTCTTACTGTACTATCCACTTCCAAAAAATTTGTTTCTTTCAAAATTGGCAAAAATACCGCGTGTTTTCAAAGGTGACTTTTTTTTTGACTGAAGGTAGATCTCATCAAAATAAGTCGTTTAACCAAAAATTGTTTATATAAAATATACAAGATCGCTGAGATACAACTCCTAAAAGTTCAATACAATTTCATTAAATTTCAAGTAGGGGACTGTGGAAGGTGACTCCGGCATCGCAAAAACGAAACAAATCATAAACATGTGGTTGAGTACCAAGTTCATCGGATTAGATGCATCAGGTCACTTTTGAGAGAATTATAATTGTTGTATCGTGCAATTTAGGGTGAAAAAATGTAGAAATTCGAGGCAGTTTCTTGAAAATGCTTATGTTAGTAATGTTGAAAAAGTGCTGTGATGTTTCCCAATTTCATCCCATTTTTACGACGATTGTTGGAATGTTTGAATAAGAAGATTTTGATGCCCAATGTGAAAAAATTCGTGAACAATTTAGACGAATTTTAATGGTGAGATTTTGAAGAATTATTTTTATTTTTTCACTTGTGTCCTAAGTCTCTTCTGTCAGTTGGTATCGAAATGAGCCATTTCATAAAATCGTGTAAGATACTGAAAAATAATGAGAACAATTCGGGAATCCTAGGTTTCCATTTTCATTACTACGTAAATATCGAACGAGCCAATATCCTAAACGAAACTACATGGTCGAATCAGGAAATAAGTTTTTTCCCATTGCTTTGCGATAATTCAGCTAAAAAACGGTCTAGGGTCGTATTAGTATCTGTTTCAGTAATCATTTTCTGTGTTTTCCAACATTGTCATTTTGAAAGTTTTGTATAGGTGATTTTTGGTGAAACGCTTCAATTTGACAAGTTCTACCTTCTGTTGAGAAAACGCCTAACCTTCAAATACACCCTGTATAGAAAGGATTAATAACTAGGAAGATAAATCAACGTAAGCTTATAAACGGAATGTATAATGGATTAATTCATCATATTATATTCCGAGAGTATCAAGGAAATGATGAAGAAAATCATTATTATGGTATTCGACTGCATTCTCCTCTCTGCAAGAATAAGGAATATACAGAAAGGAAATTCAAATCGATCTGAGCTGAAAGAAAAGAACTTCCTTTCGCCATTCAGTTGGAAGCCTCGGGGTGTAATTTTTTGATTAAATTTTCCCGAATGTTGAGCACACAGCGGAAATGAGGAAGGAAATCGTCGATTCCGATATCAAAAATACTAACAAATATTTGCCTAAATGATTATTCCATTAAAATGAAATTCAGCCAGGTATACAATGGGGAAAGCGATTCGTTCTCCATTCAAATGCGAAACTGCCGCTTTTCTTCCACTCCCGAATTCAATATTTCATGAGGCGTGAGTTGGAATCCATTTAAGAACTTGACGGAGTCGATGAAAGAAAAATATTGTTCTCTAACTGGTGGAAATCTCCCTTTTCCATATGATTTCCTTCGAGCGAGTGCTTAAGCAAATATTTGCCGTCCCATAAGTCGAAAGAAGCACGATTTATAAATTCGGATATGATACAGGATGAATTTTTCAAACAATAACCGAAGTTTTTCCTCCACCCTACTGTTTCTGGGAATACCTGTTATTGTGCTTTGAATTTTTGTTCGAATGAAACGAATTTCAGCCACATTCAATCAAAGAAATGAAGTGAAATCATAATGTAAGGAAATGCTCAAAGAAATTTGAATTAATCTGAGAGCAATGATAATATTGTTATTCATCATTCTTCTGTAGTTCTCAATCAAAATTCAAAGATGACTGGCAAAAACATATAGTAACCGATAACTTTAAAATTTTTTTTATTGGGGTATGTTTGATTTCTTAAGTTGAAGCAAAAAAAGTTGAAATAGATGCGTTTTATTCTGTAGAAATTGTTGTTTTCCTTACAGCCTTTTTTTGACGAATGATTCAATGAAAGGCTAAGTACAGGGTTGGGCAGTGTTTCAAATAGGTACTACGAACACTTTCTGAGTATTTGTATTTCAATCACTCGAAAATGTAATTTGTTATTTGTATTTTGAATACTTGATGTATTTTGAATTTCTATACATATGTCTTTGAAATACATTTGAGCATAAATACATTTAGCCTTCTTCGGCTAAAGCCATAGAAGACTGTGATGGACAATGGTTAAGTGTTGAAATATTCTTGTCCCACGAGGTGGAAGTCTTTTCATGTTTCCATAGTGTAGCTTAGGAGAACTTTATCTAAATTAAGTTGGGTAACATTTGTTCTGCAATATAATCAGAATACTCAGAGAAATTAATTGAAAGTATTGAAACCAATTGCTTCAGATCATATTCGGGGCAACAATATTATTACTATGTCAAACTTCTGCCTAGTATATTAGATTTGCTGCAGAATTGCAATTCGAGTCATTTTACCGTCATTTTATAACAGCTGAGAGAGTTTGAAAATACTTTTTTAAACTTTCACCTGATGTGGATGGGGCCGTATTGATCTCAAAATCTTGCCATTCATGTCCTAGCCTTAGAGGCAAATTACGAACAAAAAAAATAATGTCTGGGAGTTAAAAGCAAAGATCTTACCATCTTTGAATAATATCCAAAGTTGATCATTATTTATTAATAATAATGATCATTATCATTCAATACAACACAAGTTTGTTTTCATTAGGACCAGTAGGAATATTGTTTTCTTAAAATAAAATTTGACTAAATTTTGTAATTTGTATTTCAAATATATATTTAGTTAAGATACTATATTTTGTACCTATTTAATATTTCAAATAGACGACGAGCATACATATTTTGTATTTCGTCTTTCAAGTATTTCAAGTATTCTGTAATTTGTAATTTAATTGAAGCAAAGCATACATTTTCTAATTTAATAAAGAATTTTCAATAATGAGAAAATATCCAGGATCGTTTCATTGTTTTTGAAATATTAAACAAAATGGCATCATCATTTTCTTCATTTTTTTTTGATATTCCATGTATTCGAAACGTCACTCATCAGCTAAGGTTAGATTTGGCGATAATTTCTCTCGTCAACATTAGATGCTTATCAATTAAAAATTGATGAGTCCAAGGCAAATAACCAATGAAAATTTAGTACTTGATTTTGGCTTCAAATTTTATCAGATGACCTTCAGTAGTTTCCAAGAAAGAGCCAGAAAGGCCTATACTACATCACATTTAATCCTTTTTTGTTATTATTATTATTATAAAACACTTTATTACCATAATATTGTCACATCTACATTGCTGGAATACAAAGTGCAAAAGGTGAGCAATATTCAACAATCTCGTGTACAATGAACAAAAAAAAATTCGCCATCCAATTCAAGTAAAATTTTTTCGATTGTGAAAGATATTCCACAATGATCCAGGCTTGCTCTTAATCCATTCTTTTATCCTTTATTTAAATGCACTTTGCACTTTGATGTTCTCAAAATCAGAAGAAAGACTATTTTTGAGTAAAATTCACAAATATTTTCTACTTCTCGCTTAGAACCACCACCAAAATGAAAAAAGAAATAAATTGGCAGACAATGATCATCATTCCTCATTAGGTTCCACCTTGATATCGATCTCCAGACCAAAATCTAAAGACATCCATTTGCCAACCCTCATTTTCCTAACAATAGTCCCCCTCTTATCTCCAATTTCAACGCCTAGAGCTAAAAATATAAAATCCGAGCAGGAGATTCTGAGAGAATAATTATTTTCCCAACTTTTGTGCTGAAAACTGTTTGAAAGGAATATAAATAATGAAAGAATGATAATGTAAAATTTCCCCGCGTCCGAATTAGCCAGATGGAAAGAAGAAAATGTAACTAAATCTTTATCAACCGCAAAATAAGATGATAAATGGTTTGCATTCAGCCGAGGAAGAAAGCAGTCAGTGAATTTGTAGGCATTTCCCTTCATCCGTCCGCTTTGCAATGAATCAATTTCTTTCTATTAGGAGGTCCGGATAAAGTGGGTTTTTCCATTTGGGCAAAAGTAATTTCACATCGGACCGAAATGGAAGCAATATTCAGGGAACAGGGAATAACGTCTTATTTTGTGCTTTTTGAGAATACTCACTACTTTCAGCAACAAGTTCGAAGAAGTGAAGGACTAGGAATAAAATGATTCCAGGAAAGTATTTATGTTTTCTCATCTTACTCAATTGAATTCTAATCATTTCAACCTATAAAACAGGGGCCATGGGCGCCATGTCTCAAAGAGTTGCTCTTTAAGAATATGTGTCACACTGAGAGTTACTATTATTTTTCTCATTTATTTCCTTAAAAAAAGGTTGAATCTCGCAGCCATAATGAGTTTATTCTAGCGTGTATCTTAGATATACAGGGTGGGCAAAATTCGTTGTCCCTTCAGTAGAAGAGATCTCGAGAACTAGAAGAAAGCGGACGACCCATTCTCGAGCTCTTTTTTCCTGACTATTCCAAATCTTAAAACAGATCCAGCCTAACGGTCAAAGATTTTGAGTTATGAACGAAAATTGAGAAATTGTCATTTTCAATGAAGCTGAATAACTTGCTTATTTGAACTCGTATTCGAAATCTGTTGTTACATTCTATAGGCACTTTTTTATGAGGAATTCGAATATGATATAATTAAATTTTTTTATACGGTCATTTTCGAGATACGACAGGAATTTCTGATTCTACAAATGTAAACTATAAATGAAAGTTCTTTTATCTTGCTGCAATTTTTTTGCTGATTTCAAAAATGTATCATATGTAGCTATTCACATGAATGTTACACGAGAAAAAAATTCAATACTTTTTCCTACTTTTCGATTCTCTGTTGAATTCTAAGTATGCTGGCTTACCATAGCAACCGTTGAATATGCATTATATTTTGTGAAACTGAGCTTTCATGTTTGGAATCATGGATTGCTGAATAAATATTTCGATGATCAATTTGCCATCGTTTGTTCTCGCGATGTTTGGCATCTTACGATGGTTCACAATTCGAATACTACCGTTGACAGAAGTACCTATTTTTCATCATCTTACTTATGTAAAAATTATAGTTATGGATAGCTATCGTATTTTATTTATATTACTGAGTTTCTTTCATTAATAGAAAAACGATCATTGAATAAATTTTATTCTTTAATAATCAGACGAAAGTCTTTTACTCTCTTTCAAAGGATATCGATCTCGATATATAAAAGAAATAATTCCTATCACCGAAGGTTGAGTTCACATAGGATTATGTGAAGTTCACGAACCATAATGCATTTTCAATGGTCGCTATGGTTACGCTAGCCTACTGAAAATTCAACAGTGAAACGAAAAGCAGGAAAACGTATTGAATTTTTTTTCTTTTGATATATTCATGTGAATAGCACATATGATACATTTTTGAAATCAGCAAAAAAATTGCAGCAAGATGAAGGAACTTTCAACTATAGTTTACATTTGTAAAATCAGAAATACCTGTCGTATCTCGAAAATGACTGCATCAAAAAATTTACTAATATCATATTCGAATTCCTCATAGAAAAGTGCCTGTAGAATGTAACAACGGATTTCGAATACGAGTTCAAATAAGCGAGTTATTCAGCTTCATTGAAAATGACAATTTCTCAATTTTCGTTCATAACTCAAAATCTATGACCATTAGGCTGGATCTGTTTTCAGATTTGGAATAACCAGGAAAAAAAAGCTCGAGAATTTGTCGTCCGTTTTCTTCTAGCTGATATAGTTCTCGAGATCCCTTCAGTAGACAACAAATTTTGCCCACCCTGTACAGGGCTGATTTCAATAATACTATTTTAAAGAATGTATTTCCAATAAGGATCGCATACAAAAAAAAAATTGAATATCCTGGAATCCTAGCTGTAAATCTGTTTTCTGTTATCTTCGAAAGAAATGCCAAGATGGACAACTCCACAAACATTACTATCGGCGGCACACACATATACAGAAATCAATTCTCCCCTTATAACTCACGTGTACAACCCGTGCTCAAACATGACTACACGGCACTGTAAGAGCATTACGTGGTTCTTCAAGTTTATGGTTCCGATAGTGCTCAGTGCAAATCGCTGTCTGCTCAGTTGCAGGTCGCAACGGTCACAAAAATAATCGAGTGGCCGATGAAAAATAATCGAACATCGCCAATCAATTCATTTGTTTCTTCACGCCGACTATGTTTAGAATAATAATCTTGCAGAACGTCCGTCTGAGTAATTATTCTTCCTCAGTGCTTTCAGTGTGGCTTAAATTGAATCGATGGCAGCGATGTGGGCAATTTGAGATAATGTATAGAGAAGAGAATACTGCAATTTATGGAAGATATTCACTTTTTACGTGTTCGGTACCCATGGACGTGGAACTGGGGATTATAGATACCTACCTCGAATATTTTGTGAGAATTGAAAAATGTTGACGGAGATTTTCAGATCAAATTAAAAAGGCTTCTCAGTCTATATCTACATAAAAGAAGATCTAAGACTGTGGTTTTTCTGATCTTTCTACAAAAAATTAATCAACGCGTTTGTTTATTACACCTACATATATATAGAGTTTGAAATATTTATTAAGATTTTTCAATTCAGCTTGCTTTCTATCGAATTTGCATATTGACATCGAAAATCTCGCAAAATATCTTTGGTCATATTCACCTTGTTTATTCCAGTGATAATAATCTCCATATACATTTTCAGTTATTTCAGGTGTTTCAATGAAATGGGGGTTTATGTTATTCATGGAATTATCAAGGAATTGGATTGACAGAAATCTACATGCAAAATAAACCAGAGAGAACATGCCAACATCGGAGGAGAGTAGCGATAAACTGGTTTCGATCTTATTTGAGCTCATCAGTATCCAATAACTCACCGACCAAGTGGAACATATTTTTGCGTTTCAGTCTAATGAATCGAATAATATCTTTTAGCACTTATTTTACGACTTCTCCTCTTATTTTGCTATAAAACTGCCTTCAGTTTTAAATATATATTTTTATAGTTGCCTATCCTTATAGGCCACTATACTGAAAATTCTCAGTAGTGAGTAATGAAACCATTTTGAATTTCTTAATTCATTAGTCTACACAAGAATCAGAGTATCACACCCAGAAATAACCTTTCATGCCAGTATCTAAATGAAAATCGAACCGCTACTCAAAATATTACTTATATATTAATTTATGAACTGCAGGCCAGTACGTACAAAATATCTAGTGGAATTCTCTCATTTCTCGAAGATGTAAGGTCTACTGTATATTGCACCTTTCAATCGAATCCAATGAATATCCACGTATTGATGTGTTTGGTTATTCTGTCAATAAGTTTGTGCTTATATGTTTTTCTCTTATATTCATCTCATTTTTTACACTCATGCATTAATTGGAAATGAAATGATAATCGCATGGTATAACCAAACGAACGGCATAATCTTTTTGAAATTATAATATAAAAAATTGGAAATATAATTCATATATTATGACGCGAAATATTTAATGAACTTATACCAATAGAAACACATATGTCACTTAAATGTGTATCTACTAGGTACTGTAAGTAAGTGCACAATTATAGAACATTGGTACTAAATACCAAATACCTGCATGGACGTCAACAAGGAGCAGCTGCTCTCCCTTCAAGAGAATCGGGGGAAATCTTCATTACTGATGAAGAACATATCGCTGAACTAATCTTAACCCAATATTGTGGATGGACTAGAAGACCAGATTTCAACCTCCATAAGTCCAACCTTATATCTAGAGGGTTTCATGATGCTTCAAGGGTATGATATTCAGTAGAATAGGAAATATAAAGGTCTAGTGGAAATATTGGCAATTTTTTTTGAGACAATGGCATCAAAGGTTGAGAGTATACGAAAGCGCTCTGAAATAACACTATTTTTGGCTTCAAATATGGGTCTAAACTCTCTACTAAATGGTGTGCTGTGGTGAATTGACCACCATACCCTTGGGATTTCACTGCTTTGGACTGAATGGCTTAATCTTGAATTAAAATTGACTGCATTTCATTCTCAGCATTGATGTAGTAATAAGTATGCAATACTTCCTTAGAAAAGGAATATTTTATCTAAAATGCAAATAGTTATTGAAACAGCCCTTATTCAAACCTAGAGATATGTTTATCAGAAA